>NC_138048.1:100661688-102065062 GCF_964194185.1 Rhinolophus hipposideros | reverse complement strand
CACAACTCTGGGGAGGAGAGTTTAGAAATATCTATAAAACCTACAAAAGTGTTTGCCTTTTATTCCAGGGATTCTACTTCTGGGAATTTCTCCTATTGGCCTCCCTTTCTGTGCAAATTGACATATGCACACACTTATTCACTACAGTTTTGTTTAAAATAAAGAAAAGTTGGAAATAAGCAAGTGTCCATCAGCAGGAGACAAGTTAAATCAATAATGGAATATTCTATAGCTATCAAATAATGAAGAAGCTCTCTCTACATAATGATATGGAAATGTAGAAGCCAACGTGCAAAGCAGTGCAAACAGTATGCTACATTTTACGTAAGAAGGGAGGAATAAATATGTATTCACATTCGGTTCAATTTTTAAAGGACTCACAAGAAACTAATAAAATGGGAACAAGACATCTTAAGCTGTAGCTTTGTTATATTTCTTGCTTTTATGTAATGCAATTGTATGATCTATTAAAAAATAAAGTTGCATTTCTGCTCACCTGAGATTGAGGCTTGTAAACAATGACTCTCTGCTCTACCTGTATTCTCCAAATTGAGATGTTCAAGGAGTGTTTACCATTGGCTGACTCTGACCCTCCTGATTCATGAATGTGACATTCTTCAATCCAAAAAGAATGGGATGAGAATCTAGGCTGTGTCTGACCCTGCCTGAGAAGCATGGGTTGAGTCTGCCCAATGAGCATATGACTTTAGGCAGGTCACCGTTCATCTTGTGGCTTCAATTCTTACATGATAAAGAAATGGATCAGTTTGGTTCAGCAAATATTTATTGGGAGATGACTTTTATCCTGGAGACTCAAAGCTACCCAAGATCCAATGCCTGCCCGTTAAGGGCCTCGCGGACTGGAGGAAGAGGCAGTCAAGAGAAGGTCAAGGGCAACAGAATGTGCCAGGGACCATGACCAGCGCTGTTTCCAGGAAGCTCTGGGGCCCGGAAGAGGGCTGACCCCTTCCAGTGTGCTCAGGATAGGGGTTCTGCAGGTTAGGGGTGAGGGGGAAGGTGTTCCAGGCACCCCTGTGATCAGGATATGGGTCATGTCAGGGGCAGTGAAAGCAAAACAGGGTTCCACAGAGGACTAGCACCAAGGAAAAGGTCCCTTTGCACTCCCAGGGGCCCTTGGCTTGGCAGGCAGGACCTTTTCCTTCCAGGTCCCAGCTCTGCCAATCTCTGCGGGAGCTGCCTCCATTGCCACAGAGGAGTGGGGGAGGTGGTCCCTGGCACTCACAGTCTCCCACCCCCAGCATCTTCTCTCCTTGGTGCCCCTGAAGCCCACAGGCTTGTTCTGCCCTCAGGGAAATGTGCCCACCCTAGCTCTCTTCCCCTCTCCCTAGCCCCAGGGTCACTATTGCTTCTAGCGGCAGGCCGACCCAGCTCATCAGTGGTCTTGCCAGAGCTGGACCTGGGATTTGTGTGACAGGGCATTGTCCTCATATCATTTGCTTCCCACAACAATCCTTCAAGGTTGTAGTCCTGTATTCATTTTACAGATGAAACACTGAAGCTCAAAGGCGTTAATTGGCCCAAGATTTCAGGGATACTGAGTGTCAGAGTCAGGACTGGATTGCAGGTCCCTCCTTTCCAAGCCAGGGAACTAAACCTAGAGAGAAAGACCTGCCCGTTTGTTTGCTTGACCAACAGGTTCACTGTTCCAGACCTGTCCCAACCATTCAGGGTGAGCTCTTCCCACGCTCCAGCCCCCTCCCCTCATCCCCCAAACTCAAAGCCAGCCCTGCCCCCCTGAGCTTGGCTGCATCAGATTAGCAAAAGCAACCGTGTTCTCAAGATTGCCCCACTTGGCTCCAGCAATTAATTAAGAGCCTTGTGAGAGCCTCCAAAGGGCCTGCAAGCTCCAGCAAGATACGCACACATAGTTGAATCCAAAATATTTGCTGTGTTTTTCCCCTTGCTGGAGAACCAGTCCTTACCTGTTACTTGAACCTGATTAAATTCTTAAGCCGCTCATTCTCGGTGCCAGCCATGAGCCAGCCTGTTGGTCATATGTAAGGGGGGGAGGTGGCTGGAAACCTGACAATGATAATAACTGATCAATAAACATGTCGTTGTTTATTGGCTGTACCACGAGTATCCAGGATCTGCACCAGGCACTGCCTGTCCTGGTCAGCAGTAGTGTTTGCACACTTGGGACCAGCAGGCTCAGCCAGGGCCTGGCAGGAGCCTGAAAGACCTGGCCCAGAGACGTCTGTGGTCAGGGCTGTCTTTTGGCCAGGATGGTGGCCTCTTGGCCCCAGAGGCTGCTGGCCCATTGTTCACTCACAGTCTTAGAAAGAGCTTTAGGGATCAGGGAGTCACATCCCCCACCAACCCCCTGCCTCATGGTCTCTGTTCTGCCAGCATTAAAACTCGCCCTCCAAAATGTATTGGAATACTCATTTTTCCCCCTCAGTGCCAACACCTAGACCAGGTCAGCAAACTTTTTCTATAAAGAGCTAGATAGTAAATGTTTTAGATGTTGTGGGCCAAGGGGCAAAATCAAGGATATGATGCAGAGACGTACATAACAAGAGAGAAAGCATACTTCCACATGTTCGTATTGGTGAAATTTAAAGTAGAACAATATTAATAACTGAATACCATTTTTAAAATACAAGTCAACTAATGAAAAGAATGAAACTATTTGGGGGTGGGGGGTGAGGGGCAGATAACATTACCCTTAACTGAGAATCAGAGTCAGTGTTCTCTATCATCAGAACAATTGAGTATTCCCCATCCTTACTTGGCAGGCCACGCAAAGTCAAGTACCAGCCGGGATTTGACCCTTGGGTTGTAGTTAGCAGACCCCCACCTTCCACCAAAATATCCCGGCCACAGGCTTTCTACCCTGCTTCTTGTTCCCTGACAGTCCTCCACTTGGCACTGGACAGACCTTGGTCAAAACTGTATTCGGTCCTTATTCCTCTGCTCAAAACCTTCCGCTGCTCTCCCATTGCCATTCTGGCCTGGGACGCTGGAGTCTGGATCAGACATGGAGCCTCCCCAGGAAGCTGGCACACCAGGATGAAGCCACCTCCCCCATGATGGCTGCCCTCTGCCTCGAGGAAGCTGGGAGCTGAACCAGAGCGCTGGGCTCGAGGACAGCGAGCCGAGGTACACCCAGGGCCCCGCGGCCCCGGTGCACAGGTCACCAGCCTTCTGCCGGCAGCACTCGCTCCACCTGATACTCAAGGAGTGATGTGACATGGAGAAATGCCGGAAAGAACTGTGTGGCGAGCCAGATATCTGCAAGGCACCATATTTTTAGAGCTGGGCTATGAGAACCTGGTGAGCACAATGGCCAGCGGGGATTGTTGTAACCTGCACACCAGGTCAGGAGCGCCGGGGTCTGTGCTCAGCTTCACCTCTAACTGGCAAAGGGACCTCAGCCAAGTCAACAGAGCTCAGGGCTTCTGTTTCTTCATGAGTAAAAAGTGAGGGGTGTGGTCCCCAACTCTTAATAATCAGAATCAATGTGGAACTTTAGAATATACACATTCCTGGGCCGCAACCAGAATTTACTGAATCAGGAGGTAAAAGATACATATACAGCTGTGTATGTTTGTGGGGTGGGTGGTTGGATGGGTGTACACACACACACACACACACACACACACACACACACACACATATATATATATATATATACACATGTATATACATATATACATACGTGATCAAAATATATGGTGAATGCTGCTGCCAAGTACCATCCAGGTGATGTTAATTGTGTTTTTTGACCTTGATGGAATTGTGCGAGCTGAGTTTGTACTCAGGAACTCTACGGTGAACTCTGAATATTATTAGGGCTTATTAGAGCGTTTAAGAAATGGCCTGAGAAGTGGGCAAACAGTTTCATCCTCCGTCATGACAACACTCTGTCACACATTGCTTCTGGTACAGCATTTCTGTCAAATACAAACATTACAGCGTGTCCTCATCCACCTTATTCACCAGACCTGGCACTGTGCAATTTCTGGCTCTTCTCCAAAGTCAAAATGACTATGAAAGGTAAACATTTTGAATCGATTCGTGACATTGAGGCAGCCACAACAGTGCAACTAAAGACACTCACAAAAGAGGACTTTAGAACTACTTCAGAAAGTGGCAAGAACGATGGGATAAGTGTGTTCTATGTGAAGGGGGGCATTTTGAAGGTGATTAATGGCAATGTGTCTTTTACTATAATACATTTTTAAAATTTAAACATTCACCATATTTTTATCACACCTAATATATACAACATATAATATATATTTATATATAGTACGTTTATTTATATATCATATATGCATATATATGCATACATACATGTATATATTAATGTATGTATATATTCTATATGTTTATATACATATATAACAAATTATATAGTATACATTCCTACATATTGTGCATGTGTGCATGTATGTGCACATATATGCACATATCCACGTGTGCACATACATATACACATACACCAACATACACACTACACATATACACACTTACGTGTGTGTGTCCTTGGTGATTTTGATGATTAAATGTATTTTAAAGACACACTGTCCCTGAGCTGTGTCTACATGGTAAAGAAAGAAAATTTGCCTACAAATTCTGTATTTCATACAAACTAATGATACACATATTTGTAAACAATTGCTAAGCCCAGAAGGAATTGTAAACAATTGCTAAGCCCACATGAAAGAATCTCATGTCTCTAGTGTTGAAGAAAGCTGCTAATGAACAACTAGATTTAGATTGTAAGAAAGTCTCTAAACAAATTCCAAAGCAGCCTACAGTTGACTATTGTTTGATCCCCTCTGTGCTCACCACAAACTGGAGAGGGTTATTGTAGGCTCGCAGAAGAGACCTAAATGGGCTGCTCCTTTTCCCACATCCCCTAGCTAACAGGTTGCCACCCTGGGACCTAACTCTGAGCCTCCAAACTTTGGACCTACTGTTTTTTCCATCAGGGTAAGAACTATTTTGAACTTTTTTTTTTCAAGAAGAATGAGTCGGAAAAGTATAAATTAGTGCAGATTCCAAATTAGTGGAATCCACATTAATGGCGTTAGAGTTGTGTCAGTGGCAGGTGCATGAGAAATTGTATGTAGTACTTTAAAAATTCCCTGTCCCTACACATTTTGGAGAAAACATTCCAACTTTCCACTTGCTCAGGGTTGCAAGGTTCCTGCTCATTTATACAAGCCAAGTAGACCTCTACAACTAGATTTCTTTTGACAATTGCATTAGAAGGAAGAACAGCCTCTAGGCTCAATTATTTCCCCTTTATCACCCATGGCCAGAGAGGCTCACAACTTCCACTCCCACATGTGTTTGTTCATTTATTCAACAGACGACTGAGTGTTCACAGCATCACTCTCTGGCAGATGATTTTCATCATCCTCTCTACCATAAGCATATGAAGCCAGGAGACAGGTGGGACCCATGTAACCAGGGCGGATACGGTGGCAACCAAGGCAAGATGAGGTTGACCCATTTGGCAGTTGTCCACCCCAGCTTTGAACCTCTCTGGGACTTCTCCTGTGTGAGAGCTGTTGACAGGCATCCATCAACACCAAACTGTCATGCAGAGTATTGAGACCTGAAGGCCAGCATGGTGTGATGCTGATAGGGGCTGGGGGGTGATTGTTGGAAACGCCTCCCAAGGCATCTTGGTTTTCTTGCCAAACATTGCAGTCTTAATTAATACTTGGTACACCCCGTAAGACCCAAATCTGTATTCCTTGGTCATGTAGGCTATGAATCACCTCCCACACCTTTCACTTTCCCCCTCTCTACCTCTACCCATACAACCAGTCCGTAGAAGGCAAGCCTGCCTCGATACCCCTGAAGAGTCCTGAGATCTGCTCCTTATGTCCCACTAAAGCATCCATTCTCAACCTCGACTGCACACCAGAATAACCTAGGGAGAATCACAAAATGCTGATATCTGGTGGCACTCCCAAAGATTGCAAAGATTGCCGATATCTGGTCTGGGATGTGGCCTGGCCATCAGGATTGCTAGAAGCTTCTGAGAGGGGCAAACATGCAGCCAGGGTCAGAAACTTTGGCTCTAAGCCTTCTCTGAACCAAAGACTTGTAATTCTGCAGGCTCTGACTTTAAATAAGAGAGCAGATTAAGGCTTTCATTGATGTGGGATTTAGCAAATATGGTTAAATGATGGAGGTCTCTACACTTCCAGCTCTCCGGATGATCACGAACTTTCCATGGCTCTCCAGAGATTAGGCCACCCCTCAAGTTTCCTGTATAATGTGGGTTTTGAGGTGATGCCTGCACATGAACACACACCCAACTAATTGAAAAATAACGGAAAGTTCTCAACTGAATTTAATGAATGGTTATTTTAAAAACATAATGGTTAGCTTGTTGGTCTGCAAGAAAGAATTATCAGCATTTTATTTTTTCAAACATACATGTAATACAGAGGCTACCCAAAAAAGGGTGGGCTTCATTGCACATGTGCTAATGAGTTTTAAAGTCTTCCAAATAGATTTTCAAGGGATTTATGTCTGTATTCATTTCCTATGGCTGCTGTAACAAATTACCACGGACTTGGTAGCTTAAAAGCAACACATTTATTTTCTTACAGTTCTAGTGGCCAGAAGTTTGGAATGGGTCTCAGTGGGCTAAAATCAAGGAAAGAAGGGCTATTGTTCTTTTTTGGAGGCACTAGGGGAGAACCCGTTTTCTTGGTTATGCCAGCTTCTAGAAGATGCCCCCATCTTGTATCTTCCTCCATCCTCAAGTCTAGCAAGGGCAAGTTGAGTCTTTCTCATGATGCCATCTCTCTGCTTCTGCCTCCCCATTTAAGGCCCCTGGTGATTATAGTAGGTCCACCATATAATCTAGAATAATCTCTTTAACGTTAGCTGGGAAGCCACCTTGTTTCCATCTGTAACCTGTACAGATGTTTCCATCTGTACCCCCTGATGGGTAACATAACATGGTCACAGGTTCTGAAGATTAGGACCTGGACATCTCTAAGGGGCCATTATGCCAGCCCCAAATTATTCTACGGGCATAAATGACGCTTAAAAACCTTCCTTAGCTGAGGAGGAAAGTGAAAACAAAAAACGACTTATCACCAAATTGGGACCCATGTATCATCCAAATAAATCAGAAGTAGGGACGGGCCATGTGATATCTGACCTTTAGCTTAATGTCATCTTCTCACGGTGTAAGTGCCCGGAGCGACCTACCTTGGTGCTGCAGTGGTGAAGATGCAACACAATTTTTAATATTTTAGGAGATGTTCTCAGAGATTCAAGTTGAAAACGTTTCTTCCTGATCAAGTGTTTACGCCTCTGTTTGTAAGCATGCCCCCTCCCCCGACGTGTGCATCTCTCATTGGTCCCTGAGGACCTCTCTCTGCCTCTAGGTGTCTATGTGCTCTATGGATGGATATCTGTCCTTTTCCCTGTCAATCATCTCTATCATTTCCTTCTTTCCTTCTGTGCCGCTCTCTTCCTTTTCCTCTGTGTGTCCACCTCTCTCCGTCTTTCCTATTTCCATTTATTCTCATTCTCCTTCTAGTTCCGTCTTTTTCTCTTAACTAACCTCCATATTAAACTAAGTAGATATTTTATTATTTTTGTGTTTTTTAAATGGAGTTTTCTGTTCCACGTTGTCAACCGTCATATGTATTCCTCTCTCAAGAACTCGTTGATTTCTAATTATGTTGCCTGCCATTGATTTTTTCCCCCTTGTAGCTCAATGGTCCTCCATATGAGAAACATGTTGTAAGTGAATAGAGGGCATTTAGAGAGAGAGCACAGAAGGTTGATGTCACTTTGTCTTCCAAAATCCTATTACCAGTGCCACAAACAGGCCTGTTTAAGGGGTTGGCCAAAAGGCCTGCCAATGGACCCTTGCACCTGGATTTGTATTATTCCGTTTGCTTTTAAGATGTGTCACAAGGTAGGTATGCACAGGTCCCTCACCTAGATGCACTGGGCCACACCCTGATGGCACTCAGGGACTTGAGAGTATCTGGAACCTTCCATGGTCCTGCCATAGGTCTCCTCCTTCTCCAAGTCTAAGCAAGAATATAGCTCTTGGGAATTTGAAGGGAAGCTGCCCCATCAACTACAAGGTGATACCGCATGTTAAAGAGGCTGTCATGCAGGGCCTCAGCTCCTGCTCCCCACATAAGAACGCAGGACATGGCGAGGCCAAAAAGGAACACCCACGGAGCCATAGATAGGGCAGTCATGCCACTATATTCTCACTGGCAGCTGGTTTGGAGACACAGGAAGCAGGAGCCACACGATCCACAGCGTGCTGTCCGCTCCACTGCCAACCAACCAACCGCCCCAACGTAGCCACGGCAGTTACATCAGTGGCTAATGGCTAACCGGTAACAACTGATGGCCAACTACTCACAGCTGATGGCCATCTACTACCTGAGCCAGCACCTTTCCACATGAGGCCGAGAGCCTGGAAACTGCTCTCTGGGACTCTGTCCCCACAGAGGCTGTGACTTGAGCCAGGCCCTGGGAGTTACCTGCACCCTGAAGCCACAGGCAAGTGCAAAGGGAGTGACCCATTCAGTCCTCGTTAGCCCAGCTCAGGCCTGTTAACAGGTGATAACTCCATTAGGTCACTGCAGCTCCTCATCCATCAAAAACAGCTGCTCGAGCCCTCTCCTTGGTCTCTACTTTTTTCAAGAGTTAAGTATTTATTTATAGTTTTTTTCTTTTGATGTAAAATTTACGTTCGAGAAAATGTACAGCCCTTACGTGTACATTTGCAAATCTTAAGTGTGCATGCATGCATCTGTGTAACCTAAACCTTTTGCAAGATATACACCATTACCTTTGCTGCAGAAAATTCCCTCATTTCCCTTCTCAGTCAATCCTGGTCCCGGGAGCCTCTCTCTTATTTATGTTAAATCAATGATTCTATTGGATATCTCATATGGAGCTTGGGATTTATTTTATACTTTAGATTTATGTAATAAAGTATAATACGTATGCCAAATGGCAACTCTTAGTTGTTCAGTCAGTTTGCATGGGAAGTGGATCAAATGGAGATCTTTGGGTTGTTTTCTTTGTTTTTATCATGGTAAGATACACACACATGAAATTTATCACCTCAAGCATTTTTAAGTGTACAGCGCAGTTATATTAAATGCAACCAGTGTGTTGTATAACCATCACCACCATTCATCTCTTGAACCCTTTCCATCTTTTACAATTGAAACTCTGTACACCTTGCCTCTTCTTGCCCAGGATGGGAATCCTGAATCTAATGCTCACACCCTTGCCTTCATTTAATCTGGCTTCTCTGCTCTTTTCTGCTGGGAAATAATTTCTGTTCAGATGTAGTAGAATTTTTTTCTACTTTCTTTTTATTTCATTTTGCTTTCCCTTTTCCATTTTCCCCTCTTCTTCTATTTCCTGTCCTCACCTCTCTTTTTCACTCCCCATTTTCATTTTTCTTCCCTTTTTTCTCTTCCTTTTTCCCTTTTGCCTGTCTTTCTTCTTTTCTTTTTCTTTATTTTTATCTATTTCTCTTTTTTGACCCCATTTTGTATCCCTCTTTCTCCTCACCTTTTCTCATCTATCACCTTTTTCTCTCTTTCCTGTTAAATATTCCTTAAGATATTTCCAAACAACAGACAGGGACCCACTTCCTCTGGGACAATCCAAGATAAAGATGGAGGTGAGATTGTGGATGGCCCAGAAGAGGCGGGAGGACGAGACGTCACTGAGAAGTGTTTATGGAGAGAGAGCTCCTCTTGTACAAGGCGCCACTCTCAGCCCTGTAGCAAATAGAAGGAGGCTGGGGACACAAAGCATGTGTTCAAGGCTTGGCATTGAGTTGGGGAGAATAAGACACCCCACATGGAAGGGCAGTGTAATAGGGCACGACAGGAGGTGCTCAACCAAAGGACAGGAAGAGCTCCAAAAGTTATTTGTGGGTAGTGGTTTAGAGCTTGTACGCGATATAATGCATTTTCCTGTAAAAACAATATTCTGAGTGGAAGGTAGGCTGTGTGGCTAGCTCATAAAAGCCACATAACCGTAACGGGTAAAGCACAGCACTCAGAACACCTTCTCAAGAACACCTACCTCCATGGCATTGTTTACCTCAGCAGGAAGATTGGTTTCTGGTTCCAACTTGTCACCAAAACATTTAATTTCCTCACCTTGGGCAGCCTGAGGAGGGGAGGCTTTGCGGAAGGAGGGGGTTGGGTTCTGGGTCACCAGTAACTTGTTAACGTGTTAAGTGTCCTTCTCCTGGCCACACATTCCCCTGGCAGTTGGAACAAGGAAACAAAACTAGATGTGGTGGGCTGTTTATCAATTAAGCCACATGAAAGCATAGACTGCCCTCCTGATCTAATGCCACAGAGGGACATCTTGGTCAGGGACACTTCAGGAAGGAGGCAGGGAATGCACTGGGCCTGCAGGACAAGCAGGGCTAGGCAAAGAGTGGCACAAACTGGGACAGGCAGAAGAGCATTGGAAAAACCAAGAGTCTTACCTGGAGTACTGAAAACAAAGGGGGGTTGGGCTGAAAGTGGGGGCAGATGGCAGGAGTGGGGAGCAGGGGGGGCAGATTGGCAAGAACCTGGAGAACAAGGCTAAGCATTTTGAACTTTCCTTCTGAGTCAAAGTGTGGGTACAACCCATGAAAAGGAAGTATTGGGATGCCAGCAGCATTCATTTTGTGAAGTAAAATCCGATCAAATGGAATGGAACAGAATAAATTAGAATGGAATGGATCAGAACAGAAAATGTCATAGAGGGTGTCACATAGGAAAAGTAAACATGATTTCATGAATCTTGTTTCTTTAAATGTGCGTATACATATACATGAATGCATACAAACATGTATTACATATACGCGCACACTTACATATGTAGAGGGTCATGTAAGTGTGCCACAGCACTTCTTTACTGTGGCATTTTGAGTAATGACGTGTTGCCATGGATGTTTTAAGGTGACTCTAGAAGTGGTTTGGGAAATTGTTTCAGGGGAGAGGGCCTGGCAGGGGGTGGCCTAGGGAGGATGCAATCAGAATAGTTGAGAGGCCAGTGTGGAAGCCTGAGATGTGGGTGGTGACAGCTGGAACAGGATGTGTGGCCACCAGCCCCATGAAGAGGAAGAGGGCCTGCTACACGGGGTCGGGGTCGGGAGGATTGGAGACAAAGATTCCTCAACTGCCAGGGAGTCCGCGGCCCCTCCGCAGGGCAGGGCTAGGCTTGCCCAACACCCAGTCCCAGATGCCATCCCCAGGTTGCTGCAGTTCCCAGGACAAGAAATTGTGTGTGTGTGTGTGTGTGTGTGTGTGTGTGGTGTGAAACAACTTATTTTTCCAAAACTCCCATTCTATGTTCCATCTTAATTTCTTTTTTTGAGTTTTTGAACTTTCAGTTTAAAAAATGCTTAAATTTTAAATACTACACTTTAATAATCAACATTTCCACTTTATATCACCATGCACAGGTAGCTATGATACCTGTGATAAGTATGATTGTTATTCCAAAAAAAACAATTTGAGGATCAAATGACTTACTTATACGCATGGCACATTAACTACTCAGAATGAACAGAGCAGGGTTGGCTGTCACCGATATTTCAGAAATCACTTCTTGAACATGGAAATACAGGTGTCTTGGGCATGAAAGGAGAACGATACTGAAAAGATTCCCCACACCCTTGTCTCTAATGCCAGGTTAGCTTTGCACATATAGGACTGAGCTAGAAAGCCCCACACCCAAGCCATGAACAGGAAATAGCACGGAGCACAGTCTGGCAGGAGCTGAGGGTGCCAGCAGGGATGTGCTGGGAGCTACGGGACCAGCAACTGAGCCGAGTGCTGACGGGACGTCTCATTGCCCAATGGCATCGGAAATCTCGGTCATATTGTGTCTCTTCCAATGAGAATGATGACAAGCACACAGCCTTCCTCATCAGACACGTCATAGAATGAAATCATCATTCCAAAAACGATCTAAAGGAAGATACCACAGTTCCTGCCAGCAGCCTTGAAAATTAGTGGCTCAGTGGAAAATTCGCAGGATGGTAGACCGTAGTGGCTGAATGTTTGAGCTCTGCTATGCGTGTGAATTCCACCCTGACAATTCCTAACAGTGTGACTTTAAGCCAGTTCTTTAAACTCTCTGTGTCTTAATATCTTCTTGGGTAAAGTATAAGGATTGATGCGATTATATGTAAAATCCTGAGCATAATGCCTGGCCCATAGTAAGACTTTAATACTTGTTGGCAGTTAGTATCATTTTATCTACACGAAAGCGTATATGTATTTGCAACGTGTATGACCACATGTTGTAATAATGAAAATGTACAAAGAACTCTAAGAACTCGATAAGAAATACATACCCTAAAATAAAAGAGGGGTAGAAGGCTTTCTGAACAAGCAATTTTAGAAAGAAGACGTCCAAAATGTCGATGCATATGGACCAAAAATGATCAACCTCACCTGTAATAATAAAAGTACAAATTACACCAGGATGTCTGAAATCAAAAGGACTAAAAACACGAGGAGTTGGCGAGGGTATGGAGCAACTGAAACTCTCATGCACATCTCGTGGGAAGATAAATTGATGCAACCACTTAGAAAAAGAAATCTTTGGAAAGGTGTACTAATGCTATACATAAGAATAACGGTCTGATCCCATCCTTCCCCTGCCAGGTGTGTGCCCCATGGACGTAAATGTGTATGTCCACCACAAGACATTACAGGAATGTTCAGAGCAGCTTTAGTCATTGCAGCTCAAAATTGAAAACAACCGAAATACCCTTCCGGAGAGGACTGGATTTTTTAAAAGTGTGGTTTATTCATACAGTGAAATAGACTCAGCAATGAGAACTCGCAAACTATGGACATACACACCAAGAGACGTGAATCTCACAGGATAGTTTCTGTATGTTTCAAATACATGAGGGTCACAAACAGGCAAATTGTTCCAAGATGGAAACGCACAGATGGAAAGGGGCACAGAGAGCTTTCTGGAGGGGTGAAAATGTTCTGTATCTTGATCTGAGCATTGGTCACGTGGGCATTGCTATGCGTAAAAATTCATTGAGTTGTACACTTAAAAGTGTGGGCTTTACGTGTTATGTATTATACCTCAATAAAAGTATTTTAAAAATCTAAACAAAAAAATAAGACAGCAATGAGATATCACTTTCCCCTATACAATAGGAAAATGTTTTGTAAGTGTATAATACTCAGTGCTTTTTGTAAGTGTATAAAACTCAGTGCTTTTTGTAAGTGTATAATACTCAGTGCTACCATCTCATTTAGCACAACGGGAAAGACGCTTGGTACAGTATTTCAAAAGGACACTTGATCCTACTTACCAAAAACACCTTACTAATGCCCATCCCTTCACCCAGCATCTCCACTTGTAGAAATTTATCCTAAGGAAATAGTCAGACAGATGTACAAAGGTATTTTTTCAAGGATCTTGATCATGTCCTTGCTTATAACAGCACAAAATTTGATGTCCTGAAATGTCCAGCAAGCAGGAAAACAGGCCAGAGGCAAACCATTGTGCTTGGCCCTTTTTAGGCTTTCAAGTGGGATAAGTTAAGGTGTTGTTCTTGAGGTGGTAATAACCCAGCTAAAGGAGTTATAATGGGCTTTGGAAAATTAAGTGAAACAAACTTACCAAGCCACATTAGGCCAAGTGAAAGAAACCCAACTGTGGAAGGAAACACATCACCCTAGCACGGGAAAGGAGACTTTCCTCCTGGATTTGGGGGCTTCTTCTTTTCCTTAGTAGCCCTTTTCAGGGAGACAAGATTTTTCAGTTTCTTCAGTGATTTCTCTCGTTCTTCGGTCTAGAGGCAAAAGAGTGATGCACAGCATCTATAAGAATTACTAAGAGCAGCGGAGTGTGGCAAACACCTTGTTTTATAGGGATGAACTTTTAACACGAAGGCTAATGTCTTAGGTTAGGTCACAGTTTTAGGTTATTAGTCTTTAGGATTTTGCCTTTCTAACCACCGTCAGCATTCCCCTCTAATTGGAAGGAAGGGAGGTGGGAGCAAGACAGGAAGAAGGGAGGCAGCAGGGCTTTGAAGAGAGGAAGACAGAAGCTGGCGCTTCCGGTCCTCACTTCTAGCCTCCCACCTCTCTTCCTTCTCCTGCTCTAGGTGTCTCCTGACCACTCTCCCCACCCCCTCAGCTGTTGCCTTGGGTCTTCCAGAGGCTCAACTGAGATCAAGTCAGATGTGAATGTTCCTTATAGACTAAACCATCACATTTGCATTCCAGGGTTGTCATTCTCACCTGTGACTGCTCCATTTGTGCCGGTGACTGTCTGGTTTCCCTCCCCCTCCCCTCCTTCCCAAGGATGAGAACGAGCTGTAGACACTGCAGATCCCAGGCACAGCCGGCATGATGCTTGCAGGGGCTGTTCAGTTATGTGGCCGATACCCTGTGCCCTGGGCCCCAGGGCCACCAAGCCACAAGGGCATCTGGGTCAGTTTGTCTCAGCCAACCAAAGAACATTTGATGAGCCAGCATCCCCACAGATTCTCAGCCACCACAGGGGGCCTGTGACTCAGTGGGAGCACTGTGAGAGGGACACACAGAGTGACTAAGCCCTTTGCTGGAACTCTGTGGGCAGCTCGGTGGGGCTTGAGATCAAGGAAGTGTTTGCAAGTGGTTTCACCCAGGACCCACAGGGGTGGAGTGGGTTATCTGTGTCATGGGAGATCACCAGCGTGCACTTGATAACTTGAAAGAGCCCCGATAAAGCTCCCCAGACTAGAAACAACAGAACTCACTACTTACACAGCACTTTCCATCTTCAAAGCCCAGAACCTCAATTAAGGAATTAATCGTCTGGTCATGTTCACAGCTCTCTAAAAACGAGACTGGTGGAGCTCCGGCTTTCCCTCCAGGAGAAGTGCTTTTGCGTCAAGCCCAGAGAAACTCCTGAGAAGACAACCAGTACTCCAGCAATCACTCCCCTTCTGGAGGCAAGTTCCAAACGGGCTGGACAATTGCGGGGACCGCCCCAGAAACAGGTCCAGACATTTGTGGTTCGCTGCCCCCTTGAGGGTGTTGTGAGTATAGCAAGCAAATGGAACACAAACAATGCACCCAGTAATGGGACAAAAACAGCCGTTTTGTCTGAGAAGGAGTGTCTGGCATGCCCAAGACTTCTTAAAGAGAGGAAAATATTAACCCAGAGCATAATAACTCGTCTCTCTTTTTATTCAAGACCTAGACAGACTGTGTTGATATTGAGTTCACAAGTTCCATGGGCTAATACCTTCCGAATGAAATGAGAGGGTTCTTGAATTAATGGATGAAACTCTCCCTCGCACATCAGAGGACTGAAGGAAGGTAATTGCCTTCAATATTTATTTTTGATTTGGAAAATCCGAAGCAAGAAGGCTTTGAAGAAGTCAAGATCTGATTATAATTCTAGGCTTGGTGCCAATGGGATAAATTGCCTGGCGACTTTTTGCAGTTATCGACTCTTTGCATCTGACGCCAATGGCCCAGCATGGTACAAAGCCTCAGAAAATGCTCAGAAAAGGGTGTCATTTCTATATGGCTGACAAAATGAAGAGTGCTGGGGCTTCAGGACTGCCCCCCGCTGATTGTAACCCAGTTACCTCAGTGGACTTGCGGCACCTCAGTCCACTAGCAAAGCAGCAAGTAGCCTCGCCCAGGAGGAATCTTTGATCTCTGTGTGGTTTAAAAGCTGTCTGGCTTCCACATTCTTATGATGTAGTGCTTTGGGCTGGCGTGTTTATGGACTTCTTGCCCTAGACAAATTTTTTTTAAATAAATAAACATACAAATCAATTTTAAAAAGCTCCCAACACACATACACACGCATACAAACATTCAAAGTGTGTGCCCCAAGCTAAACGTCCTTCATTCAAGTTCTAGATTCACAGCATTTTCAACCTGGTCAGCTAACCACAGGCCAGCCAATGGAAGAGACCCCGCGGTGGTGGTCAGCACAAATGTGGCTGGAGCGGGGGCATGGCTGGCTGAGGATCCCTTCCTCTGTCTCCCCAAAGCTCGTGTGGGTGAGATGTCAAAGCACTGGAGAAGGGGCTTATGGCCAGGGAAGCCCAGAGATAACTGCAAAAGGTCAGCCAAAGCCTAATGGATGGCAACAGCAACCCCAACAGCCTAGCAATGGAGCAACAGCCATTGGAGCTGGTGTCCCCCAGACTTTGATCAGCTGAGGGGCTCCAGGGCACAAGGAGGCAGCTCCCTGTACGGCTGATGACCTCAGCCAAGAGCAGCCCTTTCCAACTGACTCCTGGAGTCACCGAATGCTGTCCCGGAAAGTCCAGTCTTAAGACGACGCAGCTGCTGGACCAGGAGCAAGCTGCCCAAAACCACAGGGGGAAAACATCCAATAACCGAAACCGGTGACCCCACCCTGTCTGCAGTTACTCAGAGCTCGCTGGCCAAGGTCCAGTCAGGCTGAAGTCTATCCACATTTCATTTTCAATTGAAAATGGAAACATGTCAAGCCAAGACAAACCCAGGGCCTGATTTAGCAGCAGCCCCTGCCATGGCAAAGGCATTGTCATACAGGGGCCAAAGGTTGGCCTCCAACACCCCCGAGGAACATGGCAACACTTCCAGACACCACTCAAGTGCCTTTCAAACAGAAACTCATTGACCACCTAACCACTCTATAAATATAGTTACCCATTTTATAGGTGAGGAAACTGAGGCATGAAGACATTGGTGATTTGCCCAAGCTTTCATGGTAGACGGTGGGGCAAGCTGAACCAGTGGTTCTGGCTGCAGACCAGCTTTCCAAGGCAGGATCTCCCTGGGCCAGCCCCTCCCCCACCAAGGAGCCCTCCCCAGCTGCAGGACCCAGGTGGGCCAGGGGGGATTTGGCGCCTCAGGCACTGATGCTGTGTTTGCTCTTAGCCCACACACTCTTGGTGGTCAGACCTCATTCCCAACGTCCCTAACGTCCAGTGTCTTGAAGACATAAAGTGTCATCCTGAGGGCTGCTCTTGTCTCTCTGCCTCAGGTTCACTTCTAAGGGACAAACTCTTGCAGCCCAGGCCACAGGGACTTTTGGGGACAGGTTATCATGCAGCATGGACACGTGGGGGCCTCTTGGCATGGCCCCCAGGAGTTTGCACCAGGAGCTTGAGTTCTCTGAGTGGTTATTTCCTCCTCGGGAAGATGGCCGTTGTGAGGCTGGGCGTCTGTATTGGGTGGAATTTTTAAAACACTGATTTAGAAAAACCTTTATTAACAAATAATACCTGTCTCCTGTGGAAGTTAAGCTTCTTATGAAGAGAAAGTATCTATCATCTATCTATCTATCTATCATTTATCTACCTATATTACCCAGCCACCTATCTATCATCTAGTATTATCTATCTGTCTATCTATTTATCTAACAATCTATCATCTATCTACCTATGTATTAGCTAGCTAGCATCTATCCGCCTACCTACACGCATACATGTCGCAGACATTCATGCTGCTGTATGGGATTTTCAATACGAGCTCTCAATAGTATGTGGATTAGAATCCAATTTCTCAAAATGATTAGCTGTGTGACCTTGAATATGTTACTTAATGTCTCTGTGCCTCTTTTTTGTTTTTGGCATCTCTAAAACGAAAAGCATTAGAGTGCTTATCTAATTGGATGGTTGCAAGGACTAAATTCAGAAATCCACACAAAGTTTAGTCTGACAGCCTGGAGCTTGTTAGCTCTTGATAAGTGGAAGGGAGGCTACTCTGGGTAGAAGCAGGGACCTGATTCCCTGAGCCCTGAGAGAGAAGGAGCATGATCCCAAGAGCTTTTAAGCAGTGCCCTTAGGAGAGCCCTGTGCTGTTGGACCTGAGCTGATTTTTACAGTTTTTCTGGAGGGAGATAAGGTCCAGAGAACAACTGGATTTGGCTACCAGAGAAGAGAAACTCAAAGGAGCAAACGCAGTTTGCTCTGTAGGAAGCTCTGCAGGAACATGAAGGCCCAAAAATGGAGCACGAGAGGGTCCCCAGCAGAGGCCCGGGGTCAGGGAGCTGTAAGTCCTCTGCAGCTAGCCAGCCCAGATGTGACCTGACACACATCCCCAGGAGGCTGTCAGGTGCCTCTCTGTGTTACCCACAGCCACTGCCCCATGCAGGACGATGAGGCCCGAGTATGGAATGTTTCTGGAAAACCATGCAGAATTCCAAACCTCTACAGCAACCTGAGGATTAGGACACATTGGGACACATCTGGTTTCCCCCACAGCATGGGGCCTGTGCCTGGCACTGAGTATAGTAAATGTCCCCTAAGGACAGATGGGGGTGTCTTGCGTGGGGCCCCGAGTTGGGGCTGCTCGTTCAGTTGGCTCAGGGTTTGTAGGGAATGAGCTTTGGGGAATGTGTCACTTGTTTGGGCATCAGAAGGTGACAGCAGGCAGAGCCCATCTGCTGTAAAGCACGGGCCAGGAGGTTCCACAAAAGTCTGCACCATGGTGCCAAGAGGGGAAGGTGAGGTCAGCCTCTCCTCTCAGGGACCCTCCTGGATAGCTAGTGCAGACAGTGTTGGCTGAACCTCCTGTTAGAGATTGTCCAGATCGGGCCAAAGACAAGGGGAGGGGCAGGAGTGCTGGACATAGCGAGAACTGAGCATCACACAGACCCGAGTGGGAAGCCACACCTGCCTGCTCACCAACCGTGAACCTTCAGACAAATTCCTTCCCTTCCCATCTTCACAGGATTATCTTCCTCAGCAGTTTCTCCTTCGGAAGGCCTGTCCTCTCTTCTGAAGAGCCTGGTGTCAGAAAGCAGGTTGGACAACGTTCTGAGAAAGACGAGGGTTCAGACCTAAGGAAGCATTGCAAAGTCTCACCGCGTCCCAGGTGGAGGAGCTGGAAGGAGATAGGTTTAAGCCCAGTGGTTTTCAATTATTTTTGCACACAGGAATTCCCTAGGAAGTTTCCTACATTCATTTTTAGGGATGCAATCATGAAGTACCACACACTGGGTGGCTTCCAACAACAGAAATTTATTCTCTCCCAGTTCTGGAGGCCGGAAGTCTGAGGTCAAGGTGTCAGCAGAGTTGGTTCCTTCTGAAATTCTGTGTAGAATCTTTCCCTGACTCTTCCAGATTCTGGGAGTGACCGGCATTCCTTGGCGGCCCAGCTGCCTCTGTCATCACTTGGCTCTCTCCCTGGGTGTCTCTCTGTTTTCACAGGGCCATCTTCCCTGCACGTCTCTGTGTGTCTCTTCTCCTCTTCTTATAAGGACACTAGTCATTGTGGATGAGGGCGCCACTCGACTCCAGGATGTCCTCATCTCAACTTATTACATCTGCAACAACCCTACATGCAAATAAGCTCGCATTCTGAAGTTCTGGGGGTTAGGACTTCAGCATATCTTTTTGAAGGACATAATTCAACCCCTAACACCTGCTTGAAAAAAACAGATTCCTGGTTCTCACCTACAGAGAATCTGCGTTTTTAATGAGGCTCCACCACCCAAGTGGTTCTACCAACACCTTGATTTCAGATTTCTGGCCTCCAGAACTGTGAGAGAACAATTTGTCTTCCCTCCCCCTTTCTTCCATCTCTCCCCTCCCCCACTCCAACTCAAGCCTTGTTTCTCAGTCTAGTTGTGTAGGACCCAGCTCCCTGGCCCATGCTGGTATTATGAGCCTTGCGCTTCCCCCAGCTGAGGCGGTCGGTTGGTCGCCAGTTGTCGGTCAGCCGCTCACAGCAGCTCACGGCTGCTCACACTGGCTGCCGGCCACTCACGATGGCCGCTGGCCATTCATGGAGGCACATAGTAGCCCACAGCAGCCCACAGCAGCCCGCGGCAGCCCACGGCAACTCAGGCCAACCTCCAGCTGCTCACCGCAGCCCAGCTCCAGGGAGAGCTGTTGTTCACAATCTTAGCTGTAGAGGGTGCAGCTCACTGACCCCTGTGGGAATCGAACCAGGGGCCTTCGGATTTAGGAGCCAGAACCTCCAACCGCCTGAGCCACCGGGCCGGCCCGAGAGAATAAATTTATGTTGTTTTAAGCCTTCCCATCTGTGGCACCTTGGTCCTAGAAATCTAAGACAGCCGGTGACTGATCTGTCACAGATGTCACCATCTAGAGGGACATCCAGGGCCTCCCAGGTTATACACTCAGACATGAGACCCTCAGGGAAATCCCGAGGGTGGGTGTGTGTGTTGCCTGTGCATGCAGGGGACAGTGAAGGGGAGCCCTCAGTGTGCCCCTTCTGTAAGCCTCGGGAATGTAGCGGGTGGCAGGGTTCCCTGGGGAATGAACCCGGCCCCTAGTGCTTTCTCCAGGAGCAAGCAAGCAGGGCAGACTCTGTGGGCTTTTCCTCAAGCTCCTGCATCTAGTAGATAGATCCATGTAAGCAGTGGTTCAGAGCTGGGCAAGGACCACGCAACCTGGGTTCAAATTCTGAGTGTACCACCTATTGGCCGTATCACTGGAAAAACTTCCTTTCCGATTTCTTCCTCGTAAGACAGGGATTCACATAGCGCCATCTCCACGAGTGTGGAGAGTACAAAAGGAGAGGGGACATGTGGCTTGCTTTAAATGACACCGGGAAATGTCACACAGAAATGTCTGTAACATGCCTACTGTGTGTCAGTTTCAAGGGCTCTTCCTGGGACTGGGACCGAGACTGGGCATGGACCTCTCATGGGAAGGAATGCACTGGCCATCTCCTTCCCAAGAGTCGCACTCTGGAATCCACCTTCAGTCTTTGCTCCCTTCCCTCAGGAGTTGCCCTAACAATAACCCATAGTCATAGTCATAAAAATAATGAACGTGTGTAGAGCTGTTAATGAATCACTTTCACAAAAATGTCCTTATAGACTCGTAGTTATACGAGACCTGACAATTAAGTTCGCAAACTTGTCGCACCAATGTTGCTAACTTTTTTATATCAGAGGGATTAGTCATTATGAATTTGTACCAGCTGGACAGTTAACCAAGTTTACTATTTGGACGTGCTCAAAAGGCTGAGTGAAAAAATTAGGCAACCTGAACTTTTCACCAACTGTTCATGGCTCTTGCATCACGACAAGGCACCAGCTCACGCGGCACTGTCTGTGAGGGAGTTTTTAGCCAGTAAACAAATAACTGGATTGGAACACCCTCCCAACTCACCTGATCTGGTCCCCAGTGACTTCTTTCTTTACCCAAGAATACAGGAAATATTGAAAGGAAGACATTTTGATGACATTCAGGACATCAAAGGTAATACCATGTTTCCCTGAAAATAAGACCTAGCCGGACAATCAGCTCTAATGCATCTTTTGGAGCAAAAATTAATGTAAGACCAGGTATTATATTATATTATATTATATTATATTATATTATATTATATTATATTATAAGACCCGGTCTTATAGTAAAATAAGACCGGTCTTATACTAATTTTTGCTCCTAGCTGATTGTCCAGCTAGGTCTTATTTTCAGGGAAACACGGTATGACAACAGCTCTGATGGCCATTTCAGAAAAAGAGTTCCACAATTTCTTTAAAGGGTGGACTAGGCGCTGGCATCAGTGCATAGCTTCCCAAGGGCAGTACTTCGAAGGTGACTGTAGTGATATTCAGCACTGAGGTATGTGGCACTTTTTCTAGAACGAGTTCGTGAACATAATTGACCTCGCAACTACCCTGTGTAGTCCTTACGATTATGACCGTGACTTTGTCAATTAGAAAACAACCGCATGGAGAAAAAGTGACTTGTCGCGATCTCTCAGCAGATACTAGGATGTCAATGCAACCACCATGTTTTTGGAGGAAGAAGGAGAGCAGAGACAGGGAAAATGGGTGGTGGGAGACCGGCAGCTGCCTGTGTCTCCAGGCTCCTGCAAGGGAGGCTCACGGCTCTAGGGCAATGCTGTTCTGCCTGGCTCCCAACACGAATCCCAAGTAAGCACAGACTCCAGAACCTTCCGGAGGACTTTGGTGCACGCTGGCGCGTGCACGCTGCTGGGACGAGGCCACCAACACAAAACCATTAGCAACCACCATGACCTTGCTTGACACACGTCTGCCTCAAAAGCCCCAGAGAGTGCAACATCTCTTTCCCCGGGTGGTTTAGGGGGTGGGGGTGGGGAGACACAAGGTGGGCCACATCGTCTTGGCATCTATGTGTCCTGGTCGCTATTTTTCACAACTATAGTGGAAACCTCAACCTCTCAGATGCCGTAGGAATTGTTCTTAAAGTACAGCATGATCATTAACTGATGATCAGCAGGTTTGCTCTTACCTGAAAGGGGAAAAAGCTGAGCCCCAGACCAGGGAAGACATTTGCGTGAGATCTTACAGCAGGTCAAGAGCAAAGCTGAGGGGTGGACCCAGCCCTCCCAACTCTTAGCCTGGCTCCAACACATCCCCCCTCACATTCTACCCCCAACTGAATGGCAAAGACAAGTGAGTGACGATGTCAAGGGAAGCCGACTGGCTGCATGCTCCTCCTCTGGGACCCAGAGCTCCAACCCCTGACCCTTCCCCTCTTTATCATTATCTATAACGCAGATACATGGATTCTCGGGAAAGAACTAGATGCCACGCAGCTGGGGGTTGGGGTTGCTGTGTGCCTGCATGAATGATGTTTATCCTCCATATGCAGTGGGAGCTGGGGCATAACCAGCAACCACAAGGGCTCACCTTGATCTCTCGTCTCTCTTCCAAACAAAAATAAGCAAAATATGGTGCTGTCACCAACTCATGGTCCCAAACCATTTTTCCACCTTTCCGCCACAGACGAGGACTTCTACAGCCTTGAAATCAGAGGTAGCCTCCAAATCTTGAAAGGTCTGGGCCTTACAGGCAGGATCCCAAGACAACAGCTTGACTTAGGGTCCAAATCCCACATGAACCACTGGGAACTTTCTATGGATGCTTCTTTCCTGCCGTCTGAGGCATAGTTTCTTAACCTGGGTCCTTGCTGACTCTATCAAGGGTCCATGTGCTTTCGAGTGTGTGTGCGTGTGTGTGTGTGTGTGTTTGAGGAGAGCCTTTCAAGGGGGTCTTGAGACCTGGAAAGGGGTCAAGAGCCATTTCTAAAAGCAGTTCTTCCTTCAAAGACCACCAGAATCAGAGGAGTCCCTGAGAGTGTGCATGCGGTACCTGAGGGTGTGTGAATGTGCAGAGGTGGTGGTGGTGTTTGTGGCAGCATGAGAACACGCCAAGTTGAGCTATTAATAAATGTTACCTTTCCTGGTGATATGTGTTAAATATATATATATATTATTACCTTTCCCGGTGATATGTGTTAAATATATATTATATTTATATAAATGGAACCATTTTAAAATGGAGCCGGAGCTGCCATCCCAGGAGAACTGCCTTGCATGTCTCACTCCTCAAACCTTTGGAATGTTAGAGCAGGGCACAATAACCTTTGGACTGGGCCTAAAGCAACATGTGTCCCAAACAACCATTTGCAAGGACAAGAAAGCAGATGTTATGACTACTGGGCTAAACACCAAAAACATTGTTTAGAATTAGCATCACTATGTTAGCTTATCTGCACCAATAGAAATGCCTTCCTTCTATTGATGGAATCGTTCCCCTGCCCTTTCTCATCAATACCCCTTGCCTTTGTCTCCTAATTGAAACACGATTTGGGCTTCTGCCTGATTCGGTGCTTCCTGAATAGCTAGCTAGTTTTATTTATTTATTTATTTATTTACCGATTTATTTATTTATTTTGCTGTCAAATAAATGCTTGTCGCCTCTCTCTTTAGCCTTTATTTTTAGGTTATCGTATCCATACCATGCTGCAAGTCTTCCTGTGTGCTACAGTACACCAACATTGGAGTAGCACAGCTAGGTACTTGTATTAACCCTTGTTTAGCAGGTGAAGGTCCTACCGTTCAGAGTTTTTGTGGCCTGTCTGAGGCTGCTCAGCTTGTGGCCTGGTGACCTGGCCTCCAGATGACACGGAGACCCATGCACATGACGAGGGGCCTGCAGTGTGACGACTCCCGGGCTGGTGGAGGTGGCAGAGGGGAGTCCTTGACACGATGTTCCCACCTCCCTCCATGGCCAAGGTTGGGGGAGCATCAAGTTTCTTCCAGACGCTTCGATATTTACTCTGTCTCTTGCCCTTCTCATTGGCCAGAGACTGGCATCAGTGGCCTGTTTAAAAATTGTTCCTTGTGAACAGACATCCCTGGCCAGAAGGCAAAGAGTGCAAGCTTAATATTGGCTCAAGTGCCTGCCATCTTCCCCACATTCCTGAGCCCCCACGCCACAGAGCAGAGACCCTTTGACACAAGCACTGATAACACAAGGTAATGAATTTGCTCAGAGAGAGAATGGGTCTCTGACATGAAGGGCAATGGTAAAAGCGGGACCATAAAAGTGACCCATCTCTGGATGTCCCGAAAGCTAATGTGCATAAAGGGAGCAAGATGGGGAAAGGTGGGTTACGAGGACAATGGAGAGAACGAAGGAGAGTGGAGAGAACAGAGGTATAAAAGTGGGTATTCTCTGCTGGGAGAACCTGCCAAGCCTGGGGCTCCTGTTCCTCCAGACTGTGGACATAGGAGTGCCTTATGGTGGGAAGCAAAGGGCAGGCGTGTATTGCTGACTTTGCTCTTCATGACCTGCACACCCATAGCCAAAGTGTTGCTGATAGAATCTGAGAGGCTGCCACTCACGGCAAGAGGCTGAGTGATGGATGACACAGTTGGGCTATTTCAGGGACAAGGTTGATGTGGACCTTTTTAAGGAATGGAATCTAGGGAGTGCTGGACAGGGAGAGCCTCGGTGGGTAGAGAACGCATGTTATTATTTGTATTCTCATGGCCTGATAGATGCATGGATGGATGGATGATGGATGGATGGATGGATGGATGGATGGATGGATGGATGGATGGATGGAAGTCAAGGGTGAATTCTCTCCTGGGCCTCTTTCCTCATCTACCAAATTATGTGGGTCAAATTAATTATCTCTAAGACCCTGTTACACTCTGTCCCATGTTTTTATAGTCTCATGACTGAACTGCCCAGGACTGCTGGGCTAATTTATGGGACAAAAGGAGTAAGTGTTGGAGGCTCTCTCACCACTATTAGCACCAAGATGCCAAGATTGATAGAAAAAGCAGGTAGAGCAAAGTCAGAGGAAAGGAGTACTGCTGCTGAGACCAGAAAGAGATTGGAGGTTCTGTGCCTACAGTCCAACGTTCCTGGGTCTGAGGTGCTCCTCCCACCCCGTCTAACCCTCCTGCTGGAGAAAGACACTGGCTTTGGAGAACAGACACTTACAAAGCTGGTAACACTGTTCTCTTCTCCTCACATAGGAAAAACACACATTTTGGAAATGCCTAGCGCTGACCAACAAGGGAAGATCCTGAGACTTGTGTCTGTATGAGAAGCAGCTCCTCCATAACGTTGATGCTCAAAGAAGTCCCAGGATTCACAATCTCAGAGGCACTTAAAGGAATGTTCACCAAGTTGAGAAGAAATAATTGAAGATAACTAGGTAACTTATGTCACTTTACCCTTAAATGATTTCTAGATAAGAAATGCTTCAATATGGCCTTTACGCCATGAGAAGAGGGCAGGAAACTAAAATGTGTTGAGTGCTATGTCAGTTTGGGGTCTCTGAAAAGCAGATGCCCAGATAAGATGAGACACATAAGACATTTACTGGGGAGCACACCTGTGAGAGAAGGGGAAGGAGCAGGAATGGATGGGAGAGCATCAGACCATGCTGACCCCGTGAAGGAGGGTGGATTGGCAGTCTCTCACCACAGCACAGTTCTAAGAAAGTTCCAGCCAAGTCCATGGGGCGTCCTTGAGCCAAAGTTGTCTGTCAGAGGAATCCTACATCCCCCTGGAAGGGACCTGTCATACTGCCCCTGTTCCACTCAGTTGCTGCCTGGAGCAGCATATGAGGCTCTGTGCAAACTAACTAGTGGGTCCAAAGGGACCGCAAATGGGCTCATGACCAACCATGAGGGGCACATTTTCACAGCAGCCACAGGTGCTTTCTATGGGGCCAGGCACTTTCTGTCTCCTTCGATCTTCACCCATTGCCATTGGAGACTGGTCTTATTAGCCCATTTTACAGATGAAGAAACTGAATTTCAGAAAACTTCAAGTTCTCCTGGACTGTAAATGACCAAACCTGGACTTGACCCTCTGTAACTGGCTCCCAAAGCCTCCCCAGTTAGCTTGATGAAGATGGCAGAGTGAGCTGGGGTAGTGGATTTAAGGGAGAAGAGGCAGAGGACACAATGGGAAATGCTCTCCAGGTGAAAGGATGTAGGTGACACAAGATGCAGGGAACTAGGGCATGCACACTTTACAGCCATCCGATTTAATAGTTACATAAGGACCATTCAGGCAGGGTGACAAACGTGGCCGGGAGAATTGCTCAAATGTGGCTTATGTGGTAGGAAGGAATGCTGGCTCCAAACCTGCCCTGTTTGCAAACCAGAGAATGCGGTCTTCTGAGGAGCAGCCTTCGCTTAGACCTTGGCCTGCCTAAGGGCTGAATTTATTTGAAATGATGGAAGGAAGCAAATTGTCCATTCAGCTGTCCCTTCAAGATGATCAGGTGTTAAATGTGGCTCTGAGCAAAGTCGTGCTCTCCCGACTCTTAGCAGTTTGCTCAGGAAGGCAGAGAAATAACTGTTCGCATTGAGGAGGAAATGGGGAATGCAAGCGGAAGTAAGAGCTGTCTGCTTCCCCAACCCAAGCCGAGACAGGTGTCCATGCAGAGGCCACGACATCAAACTGGGAAAGCCATGAGTTTTCAATGGATTCTTTGACTCCCACTTAAGAAGACATAAGATTTTTCAAAGACTGAAGCAACTTGAAAACCATGTTTTCCAGATACCTTTAAAAATTTTAAAGGTACAATCAAAGGGCATGAGTGCTGTGATTCCAGCCATTCTCTGTCATGTGGCCCCCAAGGATTAAACCTTGAAGCGTCCAGCCACCACCCCCATTCTACCGAGATGGGAAAATGCCAAGAAGGGGACTTTCAACCAGAGCCTTGCTCTGCATCCCCCACGGCTTTCGCCTTCATAATTAGAGTTCTCATCACACTTTTTAATATGTTACTGGGGCCCTGGCTTAGCCGTCGGAGAGCAGCTGGTCGGCGGGTGTGGTGAGGGTTGGATCTCACAGTTTTTACTCAGAGGGTGGGCCATGCTCAGGTTGAAAATGGAAAAAAGCCCAAACTGAAAATGACCAATCACTTTGGAACAAAGATGGTCTCAGATGACCTGTGGGCCGGGAAGCAGAGACCGGCCACAGGTAGGGGAGGGGTCTGCAGTTTTCATTAGGCGAGAGGCCACATTGGTAGTTATTACTGAAGATGACAAACAGGCACCAGGGAGGTGCCAGGTGAATTTCTGTCCTTTAAGGCGACAAAAACAGAATACTTGTTCCTTAAATCCTATTGCTTAAACATATGAATAAGATATACCATTAAAAATTACACTGAGGCTGAGAAAAACGACAGACATTTGGTGACACACTGTGATGGAGGCCGTGGGGCTCTCTTGTGTTGCCAGGGAGACTGTAAATCGGTACAACCCCTACAGCGGGCCATTTGGGCAACAGTTAACACAATTACAAATCCACGTGCCCTCCGACCCAGCCAGATCTTCTGACAATTTGTGCAGCAGAGACACGTTTGAAATGACAGGTGTGCAAGATGATTCATTGCAGCTCCATTGGTGGTGGCAGACAACTGGAAACAAACCCAACAATCCATCAAGGAAAAATTAGTTAAATAAAGCATGGGACTTCCAAACAACAAAGTATTCTGCAGCTGTGAAAAGGAATGAGGAAGCTCTCTGTGCTGATAGAGACCAAGTTCCTGGGTATTTTGTTAAGTGACTAAAAATCAAGGTACAGAATATTGTGTAGAGGAGATTAGCTTTTGTGAGATAAACGGGGGCGATAAGAATGTATATCGGCTTGTATTGGATTACGCATATTCTAGAAGAATACATAAGAATCGACAGAGATATAGAGAGGGTAAGGGTAGGCCATGGGCTGATGGGGGCTGGGATAGAAGAAAGGAAGACATTTATATTTTTAAGGAATGTGAATGCATGGCGTGTGGAAAAATTTTTAATTAACAAACTTGTCCTTTATGAAAATATCCAAAATGGTCAAATTCACAGTGATAGAATCCAAGTTAATGTTTCCAAGGTTTGGGGAACAGGGGTAGAAAGAAATGAAGTATGACTTTTTCATGGGCCCTGGGTCTCCTTTGGGGATGATGAAACTGTTCTGGAATAGGTAGTGCTGACGATTGCAAAACACTAGGAATACACTAAATGTCATGGTAGATTTTATGTTATATCTATTTACAATAAAAGAAAAATATGCCTATCTATCATAACAGCTACATTTCCAACTGCACAGACCTTCATTTGGGGATCATTTTGTAATTCAAGAAGTATTGCCAAAGTCCCACTCATTCCAGAAACTAGAGTGTAAATATTTGTTCCTGCTCCAGGCATAAAGCTTTTTCACGAACGTTTGAGAGATACAAGCTCACAATAACCCCTATTTCACTAAATTCAGTTTATCAAGCACTAAAATCCAAGGGGTGAAGGGCAGCAGTGGGTGGAGTGGGAGGTCAGGGGGTTTCATGAGCAGGATCCGGAAATACGTGATGCTGGGAAAAGGGTGTAAAGAAGCCCTGTGGGCACCTGGAGCCCTTGAAACCAGCAGCTGCAGAGCCTATGGATGAAGCAGAGGAAACTGTGACTTGCCCAGAGTGGAAGAGTGCCTGGGCAACCAAACACACTGACCCTAAGACAAGACATCTTTATTTTGGAAATGCCAGCATCCATCTGTCAGAGCGCTGAGGGCGTCCAAGTCTGTGTCAGCATTCCTGGCTCTCCCAAAAGCTCCATGTGAAACCGGTGGTTAATTGACTACTTACTAATCCACCTAGCCAAACAGACGATTATGATGAAGGAACTGACTGACACATTAGGAACAGAATCAGCCATTTGGGTTGCGATACGGGGATTGGATCAGGGGATTCTGAGACTGGTCTACATTCACGACCTGTCTGAGAAACCTAACTTCTGGGTCTGGTTGGTAGGAGAAAAGGGTGCTGGGGGGTAGTTTATAGAACAGAACTTTTCAACGTACTATCTCATTTTTTTCCTTGCAACCAATTTGTAAGTAAGGGATCTTTTCTCTGCTATTGAATAGGCAAGCAATACTCTAAGTGTTTAAAAGTGCCTTCCCTAAGCTTCTCAACCCGTAAGAACTCAGTTACCAAATCTTAGCTTGATATCCGTACCTCTTTCCAAGGCGCAATACCATCTCCCACCAGGATTATGAGTGGCATGTATGGGTGAGTGTGTGTGTGTGTGTGTGTGTGTGTGTGTGTGTGTGTGTGTTTTGCAAGTTTCACAACTTAAGCACTGCAGAACATTGAAGATACCATTTATCCTGTCTATGACTCAGTTTATTCAGTTGTAAAATGGGTACAATAATGTTTTATTCGTAGGGTAATAATGAATTTAAAACAGCAGTGCAATGCCTGAGCCTGTACTAAATCAATGTTAGTTCATGTTACTTTTTAAACATTTTTAAAAAATTTTTAAAATAACTATCCTTGTAACATTCTCTATCATCCAGCATGGTTGATAACAAAGTGTTTTGATTAATAAAAAGTTCTGATAACTAGATTTCTCATGTAGATCATGATGGATTACAATGTTTCAAAAATGAAAACACAATAAAATATTCTGAAGTTGGATGCCAAGCTAGTCTTCCTTGGACAATCCACAGGGCTTTGGGGGACCTAGTGGCACCTCATCGTGAATATCACTTTAATGTTCATGCAGACATGCAGCCATCCAGGTACATAGAGTGATCCAGGTAATAGAAATGGATCACAGAGAATATATTGTTACAATTTGAAAATGCAGGTGAATGAAGAAGCCAATCAACTCAGCAGCTCACTTCATGCTTGGAAAGAAAGACTGGCCTTAATGAGCCTTCCTTTCCTGACTCATGACTCATGACTCAACCTTCTGTGTTCCCTGCTGTTTGCTGGATTCTCTTCCAAGTTCAGAATCAGCCCAAAGCTCTTTCTTAAAAAGAACAGCTCAGCCCAAGGGAGTTGCTCAAGTGAAATGTCCAGCTGCCCTGGGAGAACAGTTATTTCCCAACCACCTGACTCATGCCAAATTGCTTACGGCTTGTACGATAAAGAAGTCTGAAAATGTTTTTTTCTTGCTCTCCCTACCAGATAGAAGGTTTCAGAGTCAAACACGGGGCAACGGACCTGAGGCCAACCATCCATCCCCCTCAGTCATGGGGGCCAGCACCTTTGAAGTCTTCAACTGAATGGAGAAATTCAATCTCATAACTTCCCAGCACCAGCTCTCTTCTCTGATCTGATTGGTCTCGGGTTACTGTTACTGTTTCCAGAACTCATTAGGCCCATTCCCACCATCTGACTGCTAATTCTCTCTCCCTCTTGACATTCCCAATCTCTCCTCTACAGCCCAAGCGTTCCCTCACTCATATTGCCCTTGCTCTGTGTATCATTCAAGGATTCAATTACATTCTGCCTTACATTTCAACATAAAAGTTCCCTTTGTTTATGCCGTGACTCCCCATCAGCTACTTGAAGAAAGGATCTATATCCCGTATGCCTTCTGATCCACATGGTGCCTAATGGGGGCGCTCAAGAGTGAATGAATGAATGAATGTGTGATAGAAACCACTGTTCAACACTCAGATCTTCTACACATGATGACAAACATTGAATTGACACCCCCCAAAGGGTTTGATTTGCCATTCCATAGCTTAGTGTTCTCAAACTTTAGCCAGCATCAGGATTGCCCCGAGGGCTTATTAAAATACAGATTGCAGAGCTTCCCATTCAGCAGGTCCAGGGTGGGCCCAAGAATGTGCATTTCTAACAAGTTCCCAGGTGACATGGATGCTGAGGGACACACTTTGAGAAGCACTGCCTTAGATCCATGGTCGTCAGTGATGAACCAACAGGTCTGGATACTGGTCCCAGCTCTGCCATCGGTGGATGGGGGACCTGGGGCAAGTAATTTAAGCTCTCCAAGCTTCCTCAGCTGAAATTTTCCTTGTATGATTACTAACATTACTTTTAGCTCTACAGTTATCTGAGTACAAAAGGGCAAAAATACCCTTCCTTGTGTCAGCCACAATGCTATCATCTTTATGAAATCGTAGGCAACAAAGGCACTAGTTGAAACAATGCTTTTCAATTCTTGCACTCACAAGAACTCAGCCCCATGTGGTGGTAGGTTCCAGTGAAAAGCTACAAGAGAAGGAAACTGAGACCAGGCAGCACAGAGATTTAGGAACCTGATGGGGGCCAGAGCCAGCCACGAAGAAAGACAGACCAGATTCTCCTGTCGAATTAGAGTCTGATCTGAGTCTGGTTGCTTTCCATAGGCTCCAGGCCCCAAAGGATGCTGGCTTTACTTAGGCAGCAGGAGTGGCGGGCTCCACAGGTTGGCTCAATGGCCAAGGCCTCAAGATAGCATGACCCAGATGTCATAGCCACTGGTTCTTCCCTGCCTTTAGACAGTCAAAATGGTTTCACTTCCATTTTCTCAAAAAGACAGGTGAGATTCTTATTGGCGTTGGGGGAGAGAGGAGGCCTTGTTCAGGGCCTTTCAACCAGGGGAGTAACTTGATTCCTGTTCTAGTCCCCTCACCATGGGGCAGCTCTGCCCTCGGAGTCTGAGCCCAGTAACCAGGAAGAAACCATATTAATCTTTGCTTTTCCCCAGTTTTTCCGATGGGAAATATTTCCTGTAAGAGTTTCACGAGCTAGGTAGGAAAAATATTTACAGATGAGCAAATTGAGACACAGCAAAGTCAAATGACTTGCCCAAGGCCACACAGCTCTTGGCACCGTTATCTGAAGCCCCAGGTAAAGGAGGTATACGTCCGAGGTGGAAAGAAACTGCAGACTGAGAAGAGGCTGATGGGGAAAGAAAAGCCTACGTGTGAGACTGGTCTTCAAGTGACAGCTGCAACTATTTTGATAGACTCAGTACCCAGATTGGCCACACATATGCCCCTCATCCAAGTAAACTGAGTCACCTCTGAAAGTATTTTAAAAGGGGGGGACCACTTTGTCCCTAAATAACCTCTTCTATTATCTTAAAAGTTCATCAAAAATATTAAATATGGGGGCCTACTTCTTGCGATAATTAATTGTCTGAATTAACCCAAAGTTTCCTGCATTGACTCCTGGGGCAACTTAAGCCCTTGCCAAAGGAGACCAACACTGGCCATGGCACCGCAGCTCACAGCTACAGGGTTAAAACAGTGATTGCGACAATGTCCTCCTCCTAAAAGCACCCTATTGATTGCTTTATTTATTAAATCTCTCCTGGCTTCTGTTTTGCATTTTTATTTTCTGCCCTACAAAGGATATACTGTCCTTTGCTAAGATCCCTTGATTAAAACTCCAAGTATTGCGTAATCTTGCTGTTCCCACCCATTCTACACCCTCCCCGTTCCTTGATTCTCATCCACTTCAGCTTCCCTCCCAGGCCCTTTATGAAGATGTGGTTCTGAAAACCATATTTGTGTGATCTTGCCTTACACACATGACTCTGCATAAATGGCAGCCCAGAAGGCCTCGAGATGGTGAAAGCAAGGGGAGTTCTGGGGAGCTGGGAATTGCCTCCCCATATGTTATTTGATTCCACAAAATTGAGCTTTGGGCTTCTAGATGTTATTTGATTCCACAAAATTGAGCTTTGGGTTCTAGATCCAAATTTCCTTTATTAGTCGTTACACAGTGTGCGAGAGAGCCAGGATTGGCGTGCCTCCATGGAGCGAACTGGGAAAATGTCTTGTACAGGCGGCCAAGTCACCGCCATGTTACCCAGCCCCAAGCCACCAGGCAAACGACACAGGGCTTCTGTGGCAATCTTCCAGGGGCTCGGGGCTCCTACACTGGTGAAGGTGGAGGTCCCCGCCAGGTAGCACTTCAAATGTTACCTGTGAGTGCCACTGCATTTCACAAAACTTCCCCTCTTTAAAAATGGACGTGGGTCTTCAGACTTCTCAGAAATACCAAGTAGAACCTCTTTCATAGAAAAGTAATATCATTGAAGTTTGGGGTATTTTGATGATCTAATCCGTTCTCTGGCTGCCAGACAGGGTCACCCTGCTTCCTCTGTTAAGATCGCCTGGGGAGAAGATGTCACACCTCCCCAGTGGCAGCCACTTCTATCTCTGGTGATTGCTGCTTTCCGGAAGTGTTTTACAGAGTAAAGGTGAGTCCCTCTATACTCAGGGAGAGCATTTCTAGGGTCTGGTCCTGAAGACAAGGGGGTAACAGGTTCCCCCTGAAGATCACATTCTCAGGGAACCCAGAGCCCTCAGAAGTTGTGCTTATTAATGAAGATAACAATCATTCTGTCTGTGAAGACGCATTGTGGTTGAAACTGTATATTCATTTCTTACTGGGGAAAATGCCTTTATCTCATTACTGAGTGAGATAGCTGCTGAGAACAAAATCAGCATGACTTGATTGGATTTATCTTCCTCGGAAAAAAACCCAAAAAGCAAAAATCATTTTGTTCACAGAACATAAACATGCAAGAATAACTTTAAAAAGTGTTATTAATTTAAATTGTTTAACAGGGCCATTAGGTTATTTAACACCTCTCACGAGGAGATGGCCTGCGGAAAACAAACCAACCAACCCACACGTAAGGGCCACTTTTCAGCTCTTCCTAATGTGAGATATCTATGACTTATTTGGAGGTGGCCGCTTATGACAGTCAGAAAGTCATGTCACAGCTCAGGTTACATGAAGAATCATATGCTATATAGAATCAGAGCATTTTACTGCTAAAAAGAACATTGGAGATTACATAGGCCAAATTCCTCTCTTGGCAATAAGAAGCCAGATGCCTGAGGAACAGGGTTCTGATCATGTCACATCCAGTCTAGTGACCTTCCGTTGAGCAAGGAGGCCTCACTTGATTTTCTGTGCAAACACGCCACGTTTTTGCCTCCACTTCCCAACTCAGCATTCCTATTTTGACAAAGATTTTGCTTTCCTGTGGTTTAAAGTCCATGGGCCTATGACTCCTAAGTGTCTTACAATACAAGGGACAGACAGCAGATCCATTTCTCCCCCACAACTCTTGTCACTTGAAAGACTGCTGGGTATGGATGGATAAACCAGGAGTATCCCTGAGCACAAGACACAATATACAACCTGCATCAAGATGTGAAACCATCAAATAGGCATTAATGAAGCGCATAGAATGAAACGCAGAGAAAAAAGAATGGGCGTCTTTTGTTTTTCCAAACTCCATGTGACTTCTCTCAGATTATTTGTTTCTTTCTAAAGATAGCTTTTGCTACCACAGGAGAAACCATGGCAATTAATATTACTATTATTATTATTATTATTATTTTTTTTAATCTTCACAACTGACTTTGGGGCTGAATGCAGGAAAAGCCACGGGAGAGAAATCTGTCTACCTTGTACCTGGGACACTTGGCCACCTGTACAACACGGAGTGAAATTGTAACAAAGCACTGCATTGACCAACTGCAAAAGAATCCTTCTTTCTGCTGCACCCTCTCTCCCCACCCTTTGGCAAAAGCCTGAGTAAACAGGGACATTTTATGCCAGGACTTGAAGGTCAACAAACTCCTGCTTTGTCAGAGGAACCTGGGAATGAAGTCAGTGGACTTCACGGAAATGCCATACCTTCTCACTCCGTGGGTATTTGAGCCTAAGGATTAGGAGTAAAGAATCTCAGGGAAGCTTGCCAAGAACATATGCAACAGACACTAAAGCTATGGCTTAGGGCCACCTGAGAGGTTTGGCAATACCATCTCCGCTGACCTCAGCCCATGGGTTATGTATGGTGAGGCAGACCTGCTTTGTAATGGCCATTACAGATCCTTCAACTCATCTGTGGCAGGATAACTGTAAGATAGCCCCCCAAGATTCTCAGACCCTGTATAACCTCCCCATCCTTGGCAGGGAGGACAGGACCTGGGAGTGTGATGGAATGTCACCCCTGTCATTAGGCTGCATTACACGGCAAATGCACAGAGATTTTGCATATGTCGTTAGAGTCCTTGGTCAGTTGACTTTAATTAGGGACATTATCTTGTGTGTGCTGAACTTCGTCAGTTGACTTTAACTCAAAAGGAGAGTATCCTGGTGGGCCTGATTTAACAATCAGATGAGACCCTTAAAAGAGGGACTAGAGGTCACAGATGGAAGAAGTCAGAGAGATTCGAAGCAGCAGAGACATAGCTCTGCTGGCCTTGACGAAGCCAACTGTCATGGTAGGGAGAGGGCCATGTGGCTGGGAATGATGGGTGGTCTCTTGAAGATGATGGCCTCAGTCCTGCAGTTGCAAGGAAGTGAATTCTGCCAACAGCCAGTGAGTTTGAAAGTGGACCCTGAACCGCAGATGAGAATCACAGCCCTGGCTGACATCTTGATTTCAGCCGGTAAGACCCTGAGCAAAGAACCCAGCTATGCCATGCCTGGACTCCTGACCTGTGGACCCCGTGAGATGATAACTGTATGTTGTGTCAAGTTGCTAAGTTTGTGGTAATTTGTTAGGCAGCAGAGAAAACTAATATATCATCCTAGGAATTGCAAGGAGAAAAGGTGCCTACATTTTCTCCATTTGTTTCTTCATATCCATGTTTCCTGTACCCACTTTTCCTGGTCAAGGTGAAAGTTCAAAGTCAGGGCTTGTTTTATGCATGAGCAAAGGAGGATGCAGCATGAATGGGAGGGAGGGCAGGGTGGGGTTGTTGAGACAGGCTCCTGAGATCTCTACACCTGGTGTTTTGGGGTTATTGAAGGTCTGGGTGATCCTGTGAATGTGTTCTGAAAAAAGGCAGCTCATTAGACTTATTGTGGGTGATTAATTCTCCACTCATTGTACATGGTCAGATGATTAGATGTTCCTAACCTAGTCACACACAGCACAGATGCCCTGCATTCGGGGAGTGACTCTGCCAGAAAGGAAAATGTCCACCCGGAATCCCTAAAGTAAATGGCTAAAGGGTCTGAACTTACCGGTAGAACCAGGCTGAGGCAAGGGGCGTGGGCAGTGTGGTGCTTGTCTGTGCCTGGAGGCCTATTCTCAAGCATTGTTACTGGGGTTAAACTATCTCACTGGCTCAGGGTTTACAGCTTACTAGTTGAAGATGACAGAAGATTATATCATCGAATCCTACACTTGACAGAGAAGGAAACTGAGGCCCAGGAAAGCTAGTTGTCTTCCCCAAAGCCTGCCCAGCCAGAAGCAACGGGGACAAGACCAAAACTCAGAGCTTTCAACTACCTCCTGTCTGGTCCCCTTTCCTCTGGCATAAAACGACCCAAGTGTTGCCTATTGGTTAAACTGCCAGTTCTCTGAAATACCTATATTCTATTATATACCTATAATATACCTATTTCTCTGAAATGCCTATTGGTTAAACTGCCAGTTCTCTGAGCCTTGGTTGTGGATCCTGGTTGGTCTGTGCCGAGCTGTCCTTGCTGTGCTGAGAGCATGACACCAACTCTTCTGACAGGCCAACTAGCCTCTTGCCTTAGCTGTGCCATCAGCTCTAGCGTCTCTCATTGCTAAATGATGATGAAGTGACTCAGCCATTCCAAGTTCCAAACCTCACTGGGTAGATTAGTTTCCTGCGGCTGCAGCAACCAAGTACCATAAGGTGGGTGCCTTCAAACAACAGAAATGTATCTTCTTATTGTTCTGGAGTCCAGAGCTCTGAAATCAAGGTGTCGGCCGGGCCATGCTCCCTTGGAAGGCTCTAAAGGAAGCTCCTTCCTTTCCTCTTTCAGCTTCTGGTGCTTGCCAGCAGCAGCCCTTGGCAATCTTTGGTGTATTGCTATATCACTCCATTCTCTCCCTCCATCTCCACGTGGCCTCTTCCCTCTGTGTCATTGTCTCTGTGTCTCCTCTTTTGATAAGGGCAGCAGTCACACTGGATTTAGAGCTCACCTTGATCCAGTATGACCTCATCTTAATTGAACTAATGACACCTACAGACACTCTATTTCCAAATAAGGTCACATTCCAAGGTTCTGAGTGGACATGAATTGGGGGTGGGGGGAGGTAACATTATTCAACCCAGTACACTGGTTTTATATTAATATGTATGACCAAGGCTATCTCAACCAATTGCCTTAAGGGTAGAGATAGTTTGTGCAACCCTCTCCATCACTCATTCTCTCTCACCTGCCTGCACCAAGATTTGTGTAACCCAGGACCCGGAAATTTGAGAGGTAATGCTGGAAACACCTTAAAGAGCTTCTAGCCAATGGCTGTTAATCCTGGCGGAACAAGAAAATTGCCTGGCAGGGAGAGGGGGCGGGTTAAAACACCAGGTCCAAGCCCAACCACAGCGATTCTGCTTCAGTTGGTCTGAGGTGTGGCTTGGGCAGTGGTAGTTTTTAAAGCTATCCAGATGATTCTAATATGCCGCCAAGTTTGCAAACCTCTGCATCTAGTCCAACCCCTCAGTTTTCAGTTGAAAACACCTGAGGCAGGCAAACCTTTCGCCATCCCCCTCCCTTCCGTCTGTTGCCACCTCCAAGCATGTAAGCTGCCAATTCTCTCACTGGAATGTCCTGCTCCCTCTAAATGGTACAAGGCCCCTGGACAGCTGACAGAACAAAATCGCACCCTCCACTCATGAGAGAGAAGCAAGTAAGGCTCGTCCGTGACCATGAGGCAAAATGGCAGCCCCCCTCCCTGTAGTCACAATGACTTCCTCAATTACTGCACACAGCTATCACCTGTGGAACCACATATGCTCGTGCAGGCAGCAAAGTTGTAAAACTCCTTAAGTATACATTTTGGCCACTCACCCATTTGGCTTCCATTATACGTATTCTTGAGCATCTTTCTGGCCTCTATTCTATTTTCTCATTTTAACTGCCCACTTTTTAAGAGTAAGAAGCATTTCTTTTTACTTTTTTAAATCTTGTGTGTTCTACTATCATACTCAATGCAACAAATTCTTCTTTCCTTTTTGTGAGCTCGCAAAAAAAAAGCCAAAATATGCACCCAAGAGGCCTGCCCAACACTTGGACCACCACCAAACACTCTCTTTGGGGACCCGTGAGCGAGCTGCAAAACAATAAACTAGAAATTGGCAGATTCAGATGGAGGCGAGAAAAGTCCTGCTGCTCAGGCTCCTTACACTGCGAGGAGCCTCCCTAACTCATTTTCTGCTTCCCCTCGGCTCCAAACTTGAGAGAACCTAAAATCATAAGGAAACGCACGCCCATGATGTAAACAGGACACTGTACCTCAGCCTTGTCACAGATTCAAAAATCAAGAGGCAAAGAACCTTGTGAAAATTATGTGTGCTTTTATTTATTTCTCTCAATTCAGTCCACACTGTTGGGAGAGCATGTGCAAATGGCGAAGAAGCCCACTGCCATACATTTCAAATACTTGAGGTCATGCTATGACTACCAAGGGGCTGACTGGCCAGCACTGCTCAGAGCTCAAAGGCAGGTCTGGGGTCTCTGGCCACCCCGCCTCCACCCCCACTTCCTGCAAACATCAGCTCTAGGCAATTTGTAGCTGCAGCTAAACTAACTCAGTTTTTGTGTCATTCCCATGGGCTTTCTGAAAGGTCTGACAGGCTCCAGAAAGTACTCATATCCCTGTGGCATATGCCAGTCACCTCCACCCTTGCTGGGGAGTCTTCCTCGCCCTCTATTCCTTTCTCTCTCCCTTCCTTGAGTCCTCTTCCTTGAAAATCCAAGGTCTGTCTCAATGTTGGCTGTTTTCTTTTTTTTTCCTGAGGAGAAAGATGTGGATAAAATCTTCCTGGTCTGCTTTTGTGGGGTTGTGAGGAAGCCGCCTTCTGGTTTGACGACAGGCTGTCAAGTGTCCTTCCTTTATTCAGGAACACATTCAAGAAGTCAACCCTCGGGGGTGCAAAAAAGAGCCAGAAAGGTAGTGGGCTTTGGTGGCAGGCAAAGCTGAGCACTGCGTCATAATATACAATCACAAGAAAGTAGGACTCATCGTCACTTTTTTCATCTCAGGCAGCAAAAGAGCTGAGCCCTGGTCTGGACAGCAGTCCAAGTCCTGTGGACTACTCACAAGACCAGCCTGCCCAGCTACTCTTGGATACAGTTCTACAGTGAAATCGGATGGATGGATTTATTGATTCCCTGGCAATTGATTCAGCAACAACTGAGTAGTTGTTGACTCCACCCCAGCCCTGGGGTCATCGACACTAAGCAATTTGACCCCAGCACTCCCACCAGCTACAGGACCCTCACCCCCATCATCAGACCCCACAAGGACACCCCTCAGGGACAGGAGAAGGGCCAGGAGGATGTTTGGGGGAAGCAGCCATGGAACGATGGCAGGAGAGTACCTCCTCCAACCAACCACCTGCACAGGTGACCTCACACCTACTTCCAGGCCCAGGGCTGGGAGGACCAGTTGGCTCAGGGAGGTGTGCTCAGAAGCCACTGCTTGTAGGAGAAGTAGATATCTCAGCTGCTATAGGTTTCCCAAGATCCAGGAACTTGCCCCTTCTCTAAGATCCTCATGCTTATTGGAGCCATCAGTGGGTTGGGCCCCAGGAGGAAGCATCAGGTTTATGGGCTTGCAGAGGAAGAGGCCGAGGAGGGATCCAAGGGCTCTTCTCAGTTCCTGAATCCACAGGGCTGTGCCCACCTCCATCCCATCAGTCTTCACGAACAGGAAATGGATGACGGGCTATCGAGAGCAGGTTGCGCTAGAGGTAGGAATGACGAGGAGTTTCTTGTCCTAGAGGCATGTCCATGGCAGGGCAGAAAGCCACAGGGCAGGGTGGAAGCCCCACCACAGACATCCTTCTGCTCATCAGAAACTACAGCCTGTAGTGTGTTGTTCTGTACACCTGAAACTAATAAAAGAAAACTACAGCCTGGTTTGGGAGTGGACTTCCTGGAAGCCAGGCTCAGACCAGCAGCCCTAGTCTATTCTTTGCTTCTCTGGCCCTGAAAAGCCACTCTTTGACAGGTGGGCTGCCGTGGACTGACTCTGAGAAGTCTGGACCGGGAGTGGATGAAGTCCTGAGGCGGTCTGTGCCTCAGGCCCAGGGGGTCAATCCAACTGGCACCTGTCTGTTCCTGTAGAAGGTGGGATGAGGCCACCTGGCTTCAGAGAATGGGAGGAAGTGCCACCTAGTGGAGAGAAGGCTGGCCAGGCCTGGCTTGGCTATGTCTCTGGCTTGAAGACCACTCACATTGATTTATCTGCCTTTCCACTTCTCAGGGCCTTGGGTAAATGTCATGCAACTGAAAGCAGTGTCTCCAAGCCAAATGGGAGGGTCCCTGTGGGGACAGAGCCAGGAGTGCAGTTTCCAGGCTCTCGCCATCACGTGGAAAGGTGCTGGCTCAGGTAGTAAATGGCCATCAACTGTGATCAGATGGCCATCAGCTGTGGCTAGTTGGCCATCAGCTGTAACCAGTGAGCCTTTGGCCACTAATATAACTGCCGTGGCTATGCTAGCAGCAAATGGGGGGCCAGCAAGAAGATGGTGGCTGAGCGAGCAAGAGCAGATTGCAGTTAGCACGGCGGAGTGTGGATTGAGGATTCTGTGGCTCTTGCCTCCTGTGTCTCAACCCAGCCGCCAGCAAGACTATAGTGGTATGATTCCCTTATCCATGGCTCCGTGGGTGTTCCGTTTTGGCCTCACAATATCCTGTGTTCTTATGTGGGGAACGGGAGCAGAGACCCCGCAGGCTGCCCCGCACGACAGTCCTGATAGAGCCACCAGTGCACTGTGGAGCCCATCCCGTTCACAGGGTGCCTGACAGACAACTGGAGTAGCCCTAGATGGTCCACGTGAACGGCCCAAAGGGGACAGCTGAGCAGTTAGCAGCCACCATCCTACTGGGGGTACTTCATTGCAGGAAACCCAGAGGTAATGGCACAGCTGCCTTCCACCTCCATGAGAAAGTTCCCAGGTCCTGTAAACTTGTAATCTTATGTCCTGTCCGTTTTACCATAACCCATATACAAAGAACAAATACCAGAAACAGTAAGTTGTATGCAGCCAGCCGCACGGCAGCTTTCACAGAGAACTTCTAAGCACACCGCGTTCTACATGACTGAGATATTGCTCCCATTTTCCAGGTGAGAAGAACAAGGTTTAGAAATGTTACAGGATCATTCAGACACGTCAGAGGTAACCGGTGGCAGATTTAGAACCTGTCTGCTGTTGTTTGTGTTTTGTTTTTCTAAACACTGACACTGCCTCAGAGTGTCTGCTAGGGATGAGGCTAGTAAGTTGTTTAACTTGTCAGTACTTAATGCCAGAAAGGGGAGAGCAAGCAAGGAAAGCTGAATGCTATTTGAACGCACCCATCTTACAAAACCAAGAACCGTTCTGAACAAGGGCCGTTCTCCTCTTTCTGGTGTGATTACTCTGGCCCCTGATGGGATCCAAAAGCTTTCAGGGCTTCCCAAGGCTTTAGCATGTGTTAGTGATGTATGCAGTAGAAGGTTGGAGCTTCAGAAAGGGGCCTGACTCCAATTCACAAGCGTCAGCCACCTAAAAAGATGGCGTTGCAGGTGACAGAGCCCAGCAGGTCACCTGAGCCGTGGATAAGCCTAGGCCAGTCACTGATGGCCACTGTCCTTGTCAACTCACCCAGGGGTGGATCAGCGAACCCATCACAGAAGAGGGGATGAGAAGATGGGAGCAGGGGTGTCATCAAAAAAACTGGTCTCTGTTCCAAAGGATTGTTAGGACAGCTGAAATGTCCAGGGGTTGAGGGAGGGAGAGGCTGGGGTAAGACAATGTGCCCAGTAGTCTCTGAAAGGAGAGAACTGCACGGAGGTTGACTAAGATGCCACTGCAGCCCAATCCCAGGCCTCACTCCCGAAATAGATGGCTTCTACCCCAAACCTGTAACTCGCTGCGTTTGAACACCATTTCCCCTGGACTGTGGCCTGACCCAAAAGTGGCAGCTCTGGGCTCTCCTTGATTAAACGGCCTTCTTCAAGACAAGCATCACCAGAGACTCAGCTGGAACCCTCTGCAGTGGGGACGACGACTTGGTCAGAGCGCAGGCTGCAATGGCGGGCAGCCATCCTCCTGGGACGCTGAGCACACAGGCAGGCAGCAGGGTCTCCCTGACCTCCCACACCTAAAAAAGCCCTGGCGAATCACGATGTCCTTCTGGGAGCAGAGGCCATTCACACGCATCTGGTCTCATGAACGGGCCGTGCCCTGAAATGTGGAACCATATGAAACCAATAGTCAAAGCATCTACAGAGAAACTGGCAGTACAGGAGAATTCAGAATTAAACCACTCTATGGAAGAAGTCAATGTATACTGTGAACAAATCCCCTATCATATCCATTTTATGTCTCCAGGGCTTGTGAATTGTGTTCTTGAGAGGATATACACCTTGGTGCATTTAACAGAAAATAAGATATAGATAGACAGACAGACAGACAGACACACACACATATATATACATATATATATCTTTTTTTTTAAAGATATATGTATTTCTTTAAAAATCCAGGGGTGACTGGACGGCTCAGTTAGAACACCAGCTCTGAACAACAAATTTGCCGGTTCAATTCCCACCTGGGATGGTGGGCTGCGCCCCCTGCAACTAAGATTGAAAATGGCGGCTGGTCTTTGAGCTGAGCTGCGCCCTCCACAACTAGATTGAAGGACAACGACTTGGAGCTGATGGGCCCTGGAGAAACACACTGTTCTCCAATATTCCCCAATAGGAAGAAAAAAAGCTTCTTCCAAAGTCTAACTACGAACCATGGGAAGTCGGGATGGAGGCCTAAGCAGAAGGCTGCTAGTGTTTTTCTGGTCACTGACTGAAGGAGGGATGAAAGAGATCCCTGACTTCACCCTGCAGTGTGTGTGTGTGGGGGGGGGGGGGCGTGGGGGTGTTGGCACATGTGTAGGTATGCGAGTGTGCCAATGGGAATGTGTGTGTGTGAGTATATTGTATATGTGTTTGTGTGTGTGAATGTGTATCTGTGTACTTATGCAGGTGTGGGTGTGCTTGGGGCAGTGTTGTGAGTGTGTGTATGTGTGCAAGTATGTCTGTCTGTCTGTCCAGGGGCGATGGGCTTAGGCACACATTCAGTTACTGGGGATGGACTCTGTAGATCAGAAAAATATCTGTTCAGACCTCTCGTCTCCAAAAGTCTTTTCCTGGGTGAAATTTTATCATTCCATCCCCATTTGCTGGGCAGTGTCCAGAAAGTATAACTTTGTGATATTCTTGGATTTTTTCCCAGCCTGCATTTGGAGACTGTGTGCTCAAGAGTAAAGCTGGCTTTTTTCTAATTGTCAGGCCTCTTGGGCAACTAGGAGGGAAAAGGGAATCCCCTCCCCCAGAAAACTTTCTCACATCAGCCTGATAGGAGGGATTACCACACGGTGTGCCCGTATTTGCTTTCTGTGTGGTATGTTTTGAAGAACCAATACATTTTGTTTCAAAATCCACACTGTAATAAAGATTTTAGGCCAGCCAAACAGCCCTGGAATCTTTCTCACCTTCCCACATAAGAACAGCTTTTTAGGGGCTTCTGAAGGGGTTGTGGGGGCGAGGCGCTGGGAGGGGAAGCCTGCCAGGAACTGTCCACCATCCGACAACTACATTTAAAAATGGAAGAGTAGTAGTATACAGCACGGGGAATATAGTCAATAATATTGTAATAACTGCACAGTGGCAGATGGTCACTGGACTGAGTGGGATGATCACATCATAAGGTATATACATGTTGAATCACTAGTGTGTTCACCTGAAACTAATATAATATTGTATGCCAACTATACTTGCATTAAAAACCAGAAGAGTCTGCAGGGCATCTATTACAAAGACAGGTCACACGTGTCTTTTCAGACCTCTTTAAGGCTCCGTTGAAATGTCTTTGTGGTTCACATTCAAATACAGATTATCTCTAATCCAAATACCACTAATCTGTGGTTCAAAGTTGCTATCCCCATTTTATTTTTCATTTTTTGTATTAGTTTCAGATGCACAAAACAATGTAATAGTTAGACGTTTATCATTTATATCCCTCACACTGTGTGAACGCCCCTCTCCCATCCACTATCCCTCTGACGTTTGCACAGAGCCATTGCATTTCCACTGTCTCTATTCCTAATGTTATACTCTGCTTCTTGTAACCATATATATAAACTTGTAGTTGACATTCATTATTGTTCAGCTTCAGCTTCAGCTTCAGGTGGACAGTGCAGTGATCAGGCATCTACATCATCCCTGAGGTGGTCTCCCTAATGAGACACGTGTCCATCAGATACCCTACAAAGTAATGGTTAGCACTCTGGACTCTGCTCTCCCCATTTTAAAGGAAGCCCATTTCCGTTTGTTTTATTTCTTTAAATCTAAGTGGAGAATGCAAAGGAGGAAAAAAAATAAAGATGCTGGTTCCATGTAAACATTTTTATAATTTGTTTAATTTTTAAGGCACACAGAGGTTGTGTAGATCATTTTAACATCTAAAAGTACAAAGTTAGCACTAGTAAGAAATGATAGTCAATTTATTTACCGAATTTAAACGTAACATTATAAAACTAGTCTTAAAAATCTGACTCCTAAACAAATACGAAACATGTATAATGGTGACACATGCTGAACACTAGCGCTTTGTTTCTCTTCCTAGTCATTTTTCACTAAATTCCAGAACAGTTACATTAATGCATTTTACTCTCTTCCAAAGGAATCGCTCATAGAGCAGATGTATACTTTTTTTTAATGAACATTTTAGCATCAACTGCACGCTACAGCCAATTCAAAAAGAAGGTTTTCTAAAAGATGTGTGTGAAGGTCAAAGAAACACAGTCAGGTAGGTAAAGCCTAAACCCTGTGAGGTCTTGATGAGTATCTAAACAGCCTCCCGTTGTGTCTTCCATGCCTTGAATTGGAGCCCAGCAACCCAGCCCACACACACAGCTGCCGATGAGAGGCTGGCTACACGGATGGTGGAGGCGAAGCCACAGCGATACCAGAAAACTCTTTTGAGTCAACCGTTTCCACTTCCTCCCCCAACTTGACCGTTTACCAGAACTGCCCAGGAGTAGTCACCCTGAATTTAATCTCTCTGGATTTTCCCTGCCTGACCTTACAATGACATGATAAAAGGCAGAGAAGCAGCAAGAAGCAACTAACCCCACAGTATGTCATCGCGTTGATGAAGACAAGCAGTGTTGGGGGCTTAGAGAGAGTGGCCATTAGAAGGAATCAAGCTGTGCTTGATTCACCTTTCAGCACAGGGCACACAGATTCTCCAACTTGCAGCCGACATTCAGAGTCTTCCTGAAGGCAGGGTCTCTGTGAAAGGGGAGGGAACAAGAGAAGACACCAGAGAGGAGGCTAGAATGAAAGACACAGATAGGCACTTTCCTCCATTGCCGACCCTAGAACCAAAGGCATCAGCAAGGTGGTAACAAGACAGAGTGGGGACCACCCCCGGCATCCTGCTGGTCCCGGCCCATCTGTGGACCCTACAATCCTCCCCGCTTGTGAAACCTGACCACAAGCCACCAGCTCCATAGCGCCAAATCTGTTCGTTCTAGGTCCGCAACGAATAATCATCAAGGCATTACCAAGAGGTCCCCTCACCAGTCCTTTAAAATAAAGTGACGCAATACCACAGCGGAATGAACTTGTGTGTGACAGAGAACAAGAGACTGAAGATTGGGCAAATGTTCACCAATAACTTATCAGTTATCTAAGTATAGTGAAATTTCAAGTCATTTTTTTTCTCTTCCATCTTTATCCTCTCTGACAGTGTTTTAAAATATTAAAATAGGCATGTATCACTTTGTAATTACAACAACAGTATTTACATTCTGAAAAAAATTAAAATGCTATTTTAGAGGAGAAAAACAGGCTAAACACAATTATGAAAACTCTCAGAGGCAGACAAATTTGTTAAAAGTTGAAGGAGGACGTGAACCCAAACCTAAGTTGCTCTGAAACTTAAACTGCAGAACACATGCCCTAAATGTGAGTTACAATGTCAGTGAGTGTCAAAGACATAAATTACCAATAACTGGACAACTGGCTGCCTAACAACAGATGCTGGTATTGTCCAGATACACAAGTAAGTGGACCGTTTACAAGGCCTCGTATCATTTAGTGTTGAGTGGATCAGGATTATTAAACTGTTGGCATTATTTTGCGAAGGATGGTTACTGTGGGGACATACAAAGAACACACTCTTCTCATAGTCTTGCTCATACATTGGAAATAAGGCAGAAATGCCTGGCTTCACTTCATTCTTTTTGCAACGTCTGAATATGCATGTTCAATCTCCTGGTCAGCTGGACATGTATTGGTGAACTCGTCCCTAGCATATGCATTGTTCAAGTATCTCCAGAGGCCAGTCATTTCAGCAGGAAAGTCAAAATCTCTGTATCTTTTGGCCACAATCTGGAAATGAAGAGGAAATTATCAGCAAAAGGGGAAACCCACCAATGCAGGCCATTAGATCAATCCACTCTTTTGAGGTGTGTAAAATATTCTCTATCGCAAGCCCTGATGTCCTCCCACAGTCCTTTGGGCTACCCTGAGTTGCACTCTGACTCTGTGTGGGACATCCTGGGCCTGGGAAGTTATAAAGGTACTGGACTCAAAGCAGTGGCTCCACACGATCCTGCCCACCCATTTCTCACAGATAGTCCTTGAGATCTGCTGGCGTGACTTTGCTCTGTACTCCCGTGGAGTTCCCCTAGAATTTCCGGCAGTTTTCTCTTCATGGGTGCTGCTGCTGTGGTCCTTGGTGCCTCGAGAGTCATGATGGATCATGAGATTCATGATAGGCTGTGCTCAGATCACTGGGAAGTACCCTCTCTTTGTCCTACATGCCAAGCCTCATCTCCCCAAACCCCGAATCCCTGTGCATGTTTTTCCTGCAGGTTTCTGTCATTCTGCCACAAATGACAGAATCCTTTCACTGTGGTCTGCCACGTGCAGAGGACAGAGTCATGAACAACATGGACACAAATCCTTACCTTGTGGAAATAGTCGATGTCAGGACAGGGCAACTGAGAGTAAACAACATGGGCAACACAACGGGGTGATGTGTTTTCTTTGGGTGAGGGGATGTCGTTGGGGAATTAGTTACAAAGGAGGGTGTAAGCTGTTGAGAACTATTGTCAGTTTTCTAGGGCTACCTTGACAAAGTACCACACTCTAGGTGGCTGAAACAAGAGAAATGTATTTTCGCGCAGTCCTGGAGGCCAGAAGTCCAAGATCAAGGTGGCTGCAGGGCGCGCTCCCTCCGAAGGCTCTATGGGGAAACCTGTTTCTGGTCCCTCTCCTAGCTTCTGGTAGCTCCTTGTCTTCTGAGAGCATAACTCCCATCTTCACATAATGTTTTCACTGTATTTGTGTCTCTATCCAAATTCCCCCTTTTCATAAGGACACCAGTCATTGGATTGGGGCCCACCTTACTCCACTATGGTCTCAATATGATCTTAACTAATTCCCTCTGCAAAAAATGTGTTTCCAAATAAGGTCACATTCTAAGATCCTGGGAGTCAGCACTCCAATATAGTAATTTAGGGGGGGACACAGTTCATCTCCTAACAGGGACTCAGGGCTGCAAAGGCCAGCTCCGCTTTGTCGTCTCCTATTGCATTGGTTCCTGGGGTGTCTGAATGAAGTGACGTGGGGCTTAACCACAAATTAGAAGATCTTTGGGACTTGTTTCTCATATTTGGAGGCCAGCAGCCACTGATGCAGTGCGGCAGCAAAACAGGACCATATAACTTTCAAGAAGCCTCCTAAATTGTTTAATATCTTTTGCTTGAATTTCACTTTCCTGATGTTCATCTTAAGAATTCTGCTTTCCTTTTATTGGCATTTGCCTGGTTTATCTTTGCCCATCTTTTTTTTTTTTTAACATTTCTGAGTAAATCTGTAACATGGATGCCTCCTATAGATATCAACTTGGTTTTGTATTATATTTTCTGAATTTCATACTTACAGCACTACCTCGGTTTTCGAACATCTCCGTTGACGAACATTTCGGTTTAGGAACGCCGTAAATTTTATGGATCTATGGTATCATTAGATAGTAAAATTCATGCTAAATTTGCAGTTTTAGGGGTTGATTTTAAAGGTCTGGAACGGATTAATCCATTTTGCATTACCTTCTATGGGGAAACCGTGCCTCAGTTTTCGAATGTTTCAGAACTCGAACGGTCTTCCAGAACAGATGATGTTCGAAAACTGAGGTACCATTATACTTTGTTTTCTATCTTTCTGTGTATATATATATGTGTGTTGTGTGTGTGTGTGTGTGTGTGTGTGTGTGTGTGTGTGTGTGTGTTTCCCTCTCCGGTAATGGTCTGTTTTAACTCTTCCAGTGGTTTCCTATACAACCTTAAATAACATGAGTAGGAATTCTCTATTGCTTGATTTATCAACTTTAGATGAGATCTGTTTACTCTCCTGATTATGACAAATAAGTAAATTAGTATAACTACAATTCTTTCCATTTCTTTTCCTTTATCCCCCCTTCCAATGGTTGTAAAAACAGCCAAGCTTACTATATTCTGATTCTGTCCTATAACTGTAATTCCTACTATTTAGTCTTAATTCTGGTTTTAGATTTAAATAGGTCCTATGTTTATAACCAGTTCTTTTATACCACACACTTCCTCTGTTCCTGGATTCTTACTTTGATTATCATTTTATTTTGTCATAATTTGATTTTTGAAAAATGGCTCAGAAGTACTTATTTTATTAAGAACGAAAATCTAGGTAAAAACAATTTACCTGGATATAAAATTCTCACATCATACATCCTTTCCCTTAATTCTCTATAAATATTAAACCATTGTTCTCTGGTTTCTACTGTAAACATGGAGACATATGAGGCCAGTCTGAATTTCTCCCCTGTGTAAGTGGCTTTACTCTTTACTTAATTTACAATTATTCTCATCATCATTATCACTGCAGGTGCTCTTATTATTGTCTAGATGTCAAGAGGGTTCTTTCTTATCCTCAAAATTCAGTGATTCGTCAAACATGTCATAGTGTATCGATTATTCTGGGGCTAGTTTTCTCATCATGGCATGTTCTTTAAACTGAAGGTTCAGGGCATCCTTCAATTCAAAATGATTTTCCCTTTGAGCCTTCCTCTTTTTTTCTTGTTCTCTTGTTCCTGATTGTGTACATCTGGGATCTCTCTAGCCTCTTGGTTCTTCTCCATTTGATTTGGGATGATTTTCTTAGGCCCATCCTCCAAATCCCCAACTCATTTCTATAATGTCTTTTTCTACTTCTTGCTACTTCTAATATAACTTTTATTTCTGAAATTATTTTATTTGTCTTTAAGCTTCTTTCTTGAGCTCTGCCAGCCTGATTTTTCATATTCTTTGTGATACTATGTTTTTGTGACATGATATGTCTTGTCTTTGAGCTTTTTCACAAAAGATTCATGTATTCTTTCATTTCTTTGAGGCCTAAGAGAAGTATCTATCTGGAATGTTCTTTAATTTACAGGAGCAATTCTTTATCAGGTATGTGTTTCCCATCTACCTTTTCTTCTATTTTCCCTTTATCCTTTTCCCCTCCCCTTTTTGATCATCCACAGAGAGATCCCACTTGGATTCTTTCTGTTGATTAATTATCTTTGAGTGAGGCAGATGTATTGGCCCTACCATTTGCTTAAAAATAGTGTGGAGGGCCAACAGACTAAGAGGGAAGTTGGTAGACCAATTTGGATATCTACCCTGAAACACTATCTCACCAAACACTACCCTACACTCTACCCAGGGACACATTAGGGCTAGGATCAGGGTCAAGGTTAAGGTTAAGGTCAGGCTCAGGGTTAGGGTCATGGTCAGGATTAAGTTTAGGGTTAGGGTCAGGGTTTTGGGGTAGAGCATCCTCCACTCTGAGGCTTACAGATTAGGCAGGTCACAATGACTAAAAATGAAGCTCAAATCATTTACAGTCTCTCTCAACTGGTTCAAGGCATGTTTCTCTTCTCTGCTCGGCAACCACAACGCAGAATGCCACTTCCCTTCCCTCCTCCATTCTACCTCCCCTTCCTGTTCCTTTGAATGAGGGGATGGTGGCAGAAAGCAAAGATGGCACCACTGTGTGGCTCCTCCTTCAATGCTGCCTCCCCAGGAATCTCAGCTCAAAAGTGACCTCTGCAGGAATGCTCCCTCTTTCTCTTGTGGCCTGCTCCATACCCTAGTCCTCCAGCAAAGAAGTCTGTGCTGGCATTTCAGGACTGTATGATTTACTTTTAGAGCAATCTGAACCTTGCTAAAGACATGTCTCTATGGCACCTCACCCTGGAAGAAGTTTCTTAGTCTTTCAGTTGGTTGTCTGCCCTTTCCTGGTTTTATGAAAGATGAACTTAATGCTCTATTTCTTCATATTGTGTTAGCTGGGTTTCAGAAAGGAGAATAAATTATAAATTCCTTTACTCTCTCATCTTTTACCATAAATTCCTTTAGACTGATTCTCATTTCCTTTCAGAAGTGCTCCATCCTGGAAGATTATTAAGCAGTTTGGTATTTTGAGTGCTAAATGGCTTTGAAGATTTTGCTGTTAGGTCTTATATTGGAGCCATGGACTGCTTTATTTTATTCTAAATACTTTGCTTCTACTGAAATGTAGAAGAGTCTTTCTTTATAGGGGCTAAACAAGTGGCAAGTGATGTTGGATGGCTGAGGCATTTCTCTTGCTCTTCCCTGACCCCCAAATACTTCTGTGATACTACACTGGTCATAACAATGATTAGAATATATTCACTAAAGGGGCTAAACCAAGACACAACTACATAAATATCTCATTGAAAGATGGCTCCCAAATTTCCAATTTCAACAATCACCAATGTAGCAGGTTTAAGGGGTTCATAGGCTTTCATTAAATTTTAGGTGTCAGGGCACTGGAAAAGTTATTTATATTGTTATTATAATAATATAAAGTTATTTAGAATGTTCTTTTCAGAACATTAATTTGCAGGATCAGCAATATCTTTAAGGTTGGAATTTCAAACAGGTGCCCTGAGCACAGCAGGGAAGAGAGAAGAAAGAAGAGAATGGGGCAAGGATTGGGGAATAGGGAAGGAAGAAGAAATGCAGTAAGAGAAAAGCAGGGGAATGACATGGAGTGACCAGCAGTGGTAATTATTTCCCTCCCAAAAATATATATATATATTAATATATATAGTATATATATAGTAAATATTTATATTTATATTTATATTATTTAAATTTATATTTATATTTATAGTAAATAGTTATACTAATATATAACCCGGTCTTCTTATATTAATTTTTGCTGCAAAAGATGCGTTAGAGCTGATTGTCCGGCTAGGTCTTATTTTCGGGGAAACATGGTAGGAGATAAAGAGGCTGGGGTCACTACTGACAGACAGTCATTACTAAGGAGTCCACTGTAGGGCCATCTGCCTGGGAATCATAGGGTCACCCCAGAAGTTCTGATTTGGTAAGTTGGGCTGGATCAAGGGATTTACATTCCTAAAAATCTCTCCAAACAATTCTTATGTCTTCTCATGTTGGAGAACCACTGGTCTAGGGAGTCCTAAAACCCTAATAATATATGGCTTATGGCTCTTATTTCATGTTCAACTATCTGAGAAGACAGGATATCAAATCTGGCAGAGGCCCAGCCAAGGAGCTCTCAGTGCACCCCAGCTGTAGGAAGTCGATGTTAAGAAGTGAGAGAACAGGCCTCCGTCATCCCTAGGCAGGGCTTCGTGTACCCTGACGATCACCAACAATCGGCTGAACTCACATTTAAAACTCACTCATCATTTCCAAGCCTTGAGCATTAAATGCCAGGTATAATCAATGTATTCCCTCAAACTGCTTTCACTTAACTTTTCTTTTGGCTGTGGGAGCAAGACTTGAAAAGAAGCAGTGAGGGGGGAGGGACAGGACTCATGTTCCCAGATGTTGTTTAGAATATCTGAAGGTACCTGAGAATATCCACATATCTGAAACTTGGGCTCTGGCTGCCTCAAATAGAAACAAGCTAGAGTTTTAACCACATTTTAGATTGTTTCATTGTCTGGCCAAGACACAAGTCAAAACAAAATAAAACAAAGCTCCATTCATGTATTCAGCTCATGTGGCAGGAAGAACAACAAACCTTAATAATATGGAGCTTGGGTAAGAGGTTACAGTCGGCGAGGGTGAGCTCGTCTCCATCCAGGAACTTCCTTCCAGAAACAGCAACTTCCTCTGCACTGTAGGCATCAATTTCATCAGGCAGAGGGCTATTTAAGTAATTATCCAGCTTCTTCAGGGCCTTTAGCAGGTTCTTTTCATAAACTAGAACAGGAAGGCAGAAAATGACTAAGATAAGCCATGAGTTAGTTGTCACCTTTCTATAGAAACAAGGAAGGAGTCTGACTGGTCTCACTCCTCCCTGGAAAATAATTCTACTGTCTACACAACACCGCTACTTCTTCAACTCATTCATTTCTTCAAAAATCTTTATGGGAATCCTATCATGAAGTAGGATTCCCATGATGCAACTGGGAACTCCTGGTGGTAATTATTTCCCTCCCAAAAGAATATCATTTTCTGGGCTTCCAACCTCTAGAAGAAGCACTTAATCTGAAATCCATGTGTTTAGTCAAATTTGGAGGTAGTGTTACCTTATTTCTAGACACAGGTCCCACCCCTCTGTAAAATGAGGCAGAATTCCCAAGACCTCATGAGAAGCCACACCAGAAGCTAAGTATATGGCCATGTTGAGAACTCACTCTCGTTCGCATCCTTCTTGGTGTTTTTTATAAATGCTGAGAATTTCGCAAACACATCATTTCCTGCAAAGTTAGATTCAGGGTGTTGGGTCCCCAGCTTAGGGTACCTTAAAAAATTGAAAAAGTAGAATATCACAGATAAGCAATGTTTGAGTTGGGATGATACAATATTGGGGGGGGGGGAGGGCAGGTGGATATAAAAATGAAAACTTCCCCTTCAATGTTTTCCTAATCTTTTTATCTTCAATTCTCGGAGCCACGCAGTCTGAGGGTAAGCTTTAGACTGATTGTTCTCATCCTGGGACCCAGGGCCCACCTGGCCTCACTGGTCTTAGTTCCCTCCCTACCAAACTGAAGGTGTGGACTAGAAAGTCCTTCCAAGTCCAGTACTCAATGATGTTGTGTGCCAACATGCGCTCCTTCCCTTCCAGCAGTGTACCTAAGGCAAGGCCAACCCACGTGACATCAACCAACCTCTTCCCCCACTTCCTGCCATCAAACCCTACTTGCCAAAATGCAGATGCAGAGCAAAGAAACCCAGGCCACCGTCACTCAAGGTTTCTAATCTTGCCCTGTGTTTTCTGTGGCACACCACGGGTACAGTTAAGTAGTAAATACCTCGGCCACATAAAACCAAACACAGCGAAGTCTATTGTTGGGGGTAAGTGACAACCAGGTTGTGACACTGGTTTTATGAGGCCTACCTCGGGGGAGCTAATTTCTCCTCTAAGAACTCCTCCATCTTGTTCACATCCGTCTTGACTTCACCATCAAAAGTCATAAAAGGAGGGTTCGTTCCGGGAGCCAGATTCTGCAGGTCCGCGGGTTTCCTGGGTGGGATGGAATGGCAGTGTTTGTAAGCCAGTGTAAGACTCATTTCCAAGGCTTAGCCATGTCCTCCCCAATTTAAGAGAAACAGCCCTCGTGGATTTCAAAGGAAATTGTGTGTTTACAAAATGGCTTACTGGCAGTGAAGTGTGGCCCCTTCTCTGGATACGGAGGTGAAAAAGTTACCTCTCCCCAGTGTTATCAGCCAGGAGCGCTGCTCAGACAGGCTTTTGAGAGGTTCACAGCTGACCAGTAACTGGGAGAGCAGGTTCCTCTGGCGCCCCCAACTCCTACTCCTCCCTGATTATGTCTGATCCTAGCCTATAATTACTGCTTAGCCCACACTTGGCTTCAATTCAGGGTCCTGACCAAGGACGGACAGGCCTGTGATAACACCATAGGTTTTAGGGGAGCGTGTGTGTGTGTGTGTGTGTGTGTGTGTGTGTGCGCGCGTGCGCGTGTGAAGTTAGGTAGTTATTTCAATAATGCAGAAACCTCACCTTACCTTTTCAGGTCCACTGTTGTGACATTAAATATAACGCCCTTTAGCCAAAGAATCATAAAGAGACGCTGAGAAAAGGGACAATTTCCAATGCTCTCCCCATCACAACCAGCCTACAAATGGAAAAAGAAATCTTTATTGGAGCCAGTCTCACAATTATAAGTGCCAGATTCCACAACACACGTGCACAAAATCATTACAAATTTTCGTTCATGGTCATGAGACTGTAAATATCCTTCTGAGGCCATTTCACTCAGCCTCTGTGCCAAGGTGGGAGTGGGGCGGGGGAAGGAGAGGACACAGGCACAGTGCACCCAGCATTTTCTTTCTTCCTTCCCACTACCTCACCACTTCCTGCCACACTGGGCCTCTGAGTAGCAGTGCACAGAGGGAAAGAGTGGTAAGAGGGAACTCCCTTTGTCACTGATGGCAAAGAAGAAAGATATACTCTCTCCCCCTCCTCTGTCCCTTGATCCTTTCCAGAAGCAACACACCTCTCTTTTCAGACTGATCATGTTTAACAACAGATCAGCCGATTCTCCCATCCAGACACCATCCCTAATAGTTTCTACTATGCTCAGCTACAGAATGAGAAAATGGGATAATATGTGCTTTGAGATCCCTAGACACTGTAAAACTCTTATGACCCCTCTTCTGATTGATGGGGTGGCAGAGAGATGGGGAGCAATTGTACTTAGAAGGTAGACTATTACCCAGCTGGCGTCAAGAGTGGAAAGATATGGAACGGTTCCTCTCTGATGACCCAAAACAGGTCACATCCACACACACATTCCCCAAACACAAGCACAGAACAAATGAATGTATGTCCTCTGGCAAAGGAGAAAGGCAGGTGTTAGAGAAGAAGAGAGGGAAGACGGAGGGCTTCCCAAGCCCTGGGAAATGGAGTGGTTGTTACCAAGGCTAACAGAAGAAGTTTTGAAACTCTTCTTTCTCATCCCATCTTTCTCACTCCACACATCTCTGATGAGGTTATCGTCTTAGCAAAGTGCTGCTGGAAAAGCACAGAGGTGACTCAGGCATTCTCCTCACATCCCCAGACTTCACTGACACAAACACAGCCATATTTAATCCATGAAGTCCATTTCTGCCACGTGTAGCTAAAAGAAAATTGAGAGAGAAGCACTGTGTCTACAGCCTGAGTAACAGAAAGGCACGAGGCAGAAAGTGAGCTACTGTTTTGGAAATTGAAAACAAATAGCCTCAAGAAAACTGAACAATGCAAGATGTACTTAACAGAAGTTAGCGTTAAGTCACCCAGAGAGGCTGTTAGTGACACGATGTCTCTACAAATTAAGAGGACCAGAGACACACAACCAGATTTTAAAAAGCCTCTTCACACAAGGCGAAATTCAAATGGCCGATAAGCACATGGAAAGGTTCTTAACATTACTAGCCGGCAGGGCAATGCAAACTAAACCCACAGAGATATCACTACACATCTACCAGGGTGGCTACAATGAAAAGGTCTGACCATGCCACGTGTGGACAAGAATACAGAGCAACTGAATGTTCATTCATTGCTGGTGACAGTGTGAAGAGGCACAAGTACCCTGGGAAACTTCAGCAGTTATCTACCAAAAGTTAAAAATATGCACTTAAAATATTTAAAATAAAAATATGCACTTTTCCCACAATGGAAAAGAATTGGCTATTGCACAAGAAATGGTGTGGATGGCTCTCACATACATAATGTTGAGAGAAGAAACCAGACTCGAAAGAGTCCTGTATAGGTCAACGCAGGTGAAGTTCAAGCACGGGCAACCTTCCCAGTGTGATGACAGTCAGAACAGCAGGTGCCCTGGAAGCTGGGTATTGTCTGGGAAGGGTGAGAGGGAGCCCCCTGAGTGGCAGGAATGTCCTGTATCTTGATCCTGATGATGGCTACACAGGTTTAGTCACCTGACAAAGTCTTAAGGTTTAGGGACTTTACTGCATGTTTTACTTCAATACAAAAGAAAAGAAAGTAAAAATATTAATTAAAAAATAATACAGAGAGTCAGAATCAGTAGGTCTGGCCTGGGGCCCAGGAATCTGAATAAGCTCCCCAAAGGTGATGTGGGCTTATTACCCATAAAGATAATGGGCGGGCTTATGACCCATAAAGAGGAACCAATCCACCAGGATAACTGAATTCAGAGTCCCTGGAGCTCGAGGTGTTTTCTCCACACCCTTCCAATCCCTCTGGCTCTCCCTTTCTCCCTCCCAGCATTTAGTCTTCTGTCCACTTAGTAAGGGGGAGGAGCTGAGAATTTCCCAGCTGGAATCTGTGAAGTTGCTGGGAGTCTGAAGGGTGGGGAAGTGGAGAGTCAGGACCCAAGCGTCCAAGTAGTTGTTACAACTCCCCTGAAACAGCGCGCCCCGAAGCCACCTGAGTCCCACTCCCTCATGGCCAAGTTGAAGGCTACCTATGTCCTGATCAGTCTGTCCCAGAGCAAAACGCAGTTCAGACCTGAGCCTGTAAAACTCCCAGCAGCTTGCTGCTTGGGATCCTTTTTAAATCAGGCTGCTGTCTTACCCACTGCAGGTTGGGGCAGAGTCAAGCCAAGGAAAGAGGATGGGGGAGATGAGCGCAGGGACACAAAGCCACATACTTTGGCCAGTGCTGACTTGTTCCGCAGCTTTTCAACCTCTCATTTTTATAGTAGTTCCTCTGAGCACAGTAAAGTCTAAGATGAGTTCTGCCGAGGGGAGCCGTTGTTTTCTTTCTCTTCCTGCCTTCTCTGTGTAACCTTGGGAATCCAGTGATAACGCATCCTGAATGTCAAAGCCCAGCTGAGCTTGTGGCTGCTTTGTCATCTCTGACCTGATAAAGGCCTGGATGTGCGGGACAGGATGGGCCTCCCTGCAGCAAACCGCGTTCTGCTACCGCGTCTGGAGAATAGCTACATTGCATAGGCCTGTTTCCCCTGCTCTATCTCTTTAATAGTTTCAAGCCCGTGTGTTCCCTTGAAATTGTTCTTCTCGCCATTTCCTGAATCCTGGCCACTATGTCTTTAGGACAAGTAAAGGGGGTAGAAGCAATACATTTGGGGGGGGGGGGAATGAAGAAAGAAAGAAAACCTGCCTTTGTCATCTGACTCTGTAAAAACTTGGACTTCTTAACAAGCTCCTTCCCAAAACTGCAACTGGGACCAAACATGTGGCCAGAAGGTAGAACGATGGTCTTGTATGGCCACTGCACCCACAGCTTCGATGACAGTGATGAAAGCCGTGATTGTACATGTCTCCCTCCCCCCATGGCCTTAAAATGAAATTGCTCCAACCCAGCACGGCTGGTGGAATGAAGGCTGTGAGGCGCTTTAGAAGAATTAGCTAGCTGCCACGATTGCCAATAAAACAGGATTTACATACCCCGTGTTGCCTCATCTTAAATTGCTCTAAAAATTTTTTTCTGTCTCGTCTGTTGTAAATGAGGGAGTTACGGGAACATGGTGGGAGTGACGAGGACGCCTTGCTGCCTAATTTTGTTCCTTTAATGTGCTTCAGTGCTAGGATGTGCCAGCAGAAAGAAAGGCAGAGATATGCCATCTGCAAAGCCCACTATTGAGCAATACTGGGAGAGAGTGGACATCTTGGTCACATCTATTAACCGGACAAAATGACGGGATCAAGACGTACCTATTAGGAGTGAGTAACTGACACCACAGCCATAGTTGGAACATTTGATCGCATAAAGTTTTATTTTCCATTGCTGATAATGCTGTCGGGCTAATTACACTATGGGCTCACATTTCTCACAGAATTCTCAGCCTACGGGGGAAATTTTGTATGTATACATTTCTGATAAAATCAAATTAAGCAGTTTGACAGATCAGAGTGTCTTCTGTTTCCACTGAAGACCCGGGCACTTGGAGAACCCACGATTGTATGTCTGCCTTTCGAATTCAACTGTTTTGAGTGCCGACAATGGTAATTCTCAAAAGAAAAACATGAATGCCTCTGACATGTTCCGAAAAATTCTGTGTGCAACTGAGACCAGCTGCAGCATTCGAGATCAATGGTAATTCTGCTAGGTCCCAGCCTGTGCCCACCTCTGCTTCACAGAGGCCCCAGATGTAAGGGTCCAAAGGTCACAACAAAGGTCAGAAATTCCTCCTCATCACCGGCCCTCTTCAATTTAGAGCCTTTCCCACCTACTCTTTGCACACTTAATTCCATTCAGAATATGTGGGGAAATTTGTTTTTTAATTTTCTTTTCAGTGCTTTTTGCTTCAGTCAAATGAGCTCTCCAAATGCTGGGCTGGAGCTACAAGTAAGGGGTACCACCCACTCCCCCACCTTCACTAAATGACTCCCGTCCAGCCACTGCCTTTGAAGGATCAGACAGACCCCTGACATCCTAGTCTAGACTTGACAACCGGATGATGAGCCCTCAAAATATTCTTGGTGGTTCCTTGGCCACCCTCTCCTTCCCACGAGAGCAGGTCACCCACTCACCACCTTGATTCCTCACCTTCTTGGTTCTCCCTTCTTTCTATGTAAGCCTAAATGGTAAACATTCTGTAAAGTAAGCATTTTTCCTTACTCTACTCAAATGTAGTGAAAAACAATTTGGCAGGGGATGGGGTGGGGGGAGAGAAAATAAAGAAGAGGCAATAAATTAGTAATATTCTAATGATCCCTTTTCTGATAACTGGTTTTCAGCCAAGGAGGTACAAAGTGTCTCCTGTGTGCAGGGAAGTGTTCCAGGTCATGTGGGAGATCGGGAGGGATCTGGGGGCAAACAGTTTGGGTGTGTCCATCACAGGGATACGAAGAAAATCAGGGAGTGAAGATGGCCCACTCTGTTCCAACGTTCCAGAGGGACCAAAGCTGAGTAAAAACAGTAGCTGACCAGAGGAGGCAGGGGTCAGAGACATATTTTGATGTGGGAGGCCTTGGACAGTCACCAGAATGAGTTCTCCACTGAGAAGAACAATGTGGCCAAGAGGACCAGCCAGGACTCTCCTCTGCTGGCCGCTTGCCCAGGGAAGGGGAAGGCTGAACACAGAGAGAAAGTTCAAGACAGCTGGATGGGAGATGACGCCCTCCGAGTCCCTGAATTCTTTCTGCATCCTTTGCTGAAAGCACGATGCCTCACACACCTTGGGAACTGGCGATGGGACCTACAGTGAGTGGCCAGACACAATGATTCTAGCCTTCTAACCGAACAGTCAGCCTTCTCCAGGTTCCTGGACTCCCTTCCCTCGGCACCTGGAGTGTTATTGCACAAATAACTGACTCTAGTGTTTGATGAACACCTCTTGTGGTATGTGAGGATCTAGGGGTCATCAGTCATCAGCATGCAGCATGTGGAATAGCTGGCGTCTGTGACAGAGAAATGTGGGAGCAGTGACAGCCCACCAGCCCACCCAGCCTGCACTCAGTGTCTCTGACTCAAGGTCTGCCATCGGGAACAGGTCGGGTTGGGGAAATTGTCCCAGCCCAGCAAGCAGGCCTTGTGGGATGGGTCAGGGGCATTCTTACTGGGTCTTTTCTTACTCCCAGGCAGAAGCAAGTGGGAGAGCTGGGATCTCTCTAACCCTCGAAAGGGCGGTGTCTGGAGTCAGGGTACCTGGGTGGCTCCCACAGGCCCTGGCAGAGTTCCTGGCACACAAAAAATGACTGGGGGCTTGAATCCAATGGCTCCCATGTGAAAAAAGCCCAGTACCTCACAGCCCCTCCCTGCTATTCGTTTTCTGGGCCAATGTCCATAAACCTTTCCCTTTCAGAAGCAAACAGATTCTCACTGCGAAGAGGTCAGCCACAGAGAATGACATTGAATGGGAGAGGAGAGAATCGATGGTGGAGGAGACAGAGGGCGACAGAGAGGGAGACAGGGTGCAGAGGGGCAGCAAAGTCTTCCCCAAGCCTCTTGGTCCAAGGGTTTGACTTAGAATGCAGTCTTTTAATAGATCTGCGACTTCCTGCTTTTGAATAATTCCGTGAGTTAAGAAAATGTATCACTCTTTCCATTTGCCTGATAAGTTGCAGTTTCCATTCCTAAGAAGCATCACGTCTCCCCAAGGCATCTCGGTCAAGGGGAATGGGTGCAGCCTGGAGCCAGGCAGAGCTGGTGGGGGAAACACTGGCCCCACCACTTCCTAATTGTGTGGCCTGGAGCATTTCATTTGCTCCTCCTGGGCCTCAGTTTCTCCATTTTAAAAACAGGGTTAAAGATACCAATGCCTTGCAGGATGTGTGATATACTCGAGTCTCCTGGGCACCCAATAAAAGCAGCTATTATTGTCATTATCATCATCAACATTACTCTTCCAAAACTGCGTGCACCAGAACAGGCAATTATGGAATTTAGGGTACTTTTTAACAAGGCTCAATTAGTCTGATTTTCGTGCCAAACCGTATAGTCCTTAAAGAACCACTGATTTTTTTCCCCCCCTGAAAGTAACGCCTCCAATATCTATTCCAAGTGAAAATTAACACTGAAGTCATTTTCTTAATTGCAAAAGCAAACAGATCTTCAGCCAGGAGGCAAAACGGCAGGGCCCTGGCCTAGCTTTGGCGTCTGGGAGTTACACCAATCTCTAGGCGAAAGGTCCAGAGGACAGAAGAGCTGTGAGTACCTGACTGATGGCAGGCTAAACCCAAGGGAACTGCCTCCTTCTCAAGAAATGACACCAAAGACTTCTGCTTGTAACAGTTAAAAGGCTGACCTCCTTTCTGACTTTCGCAGTTGGCACTAAAGGAGCTTGAGCAGACACAGGCTGTCTCCTGTTCCCCATCACCTGGGGAAGAGAGAATTCCATGCAATGGGAAAAGAAGGCAACATGCCCCCATCGAGATTTGAAGCTCAACATGCTGGAATTATAGCTCCACACGAAGAAAGGTTATTATAATAAAGTGAGGGAGAAACAACCTTGCTCACCCCTTCCTTGTCCAACAAGAATGTTTTGGAAGGAAATGGCCTCCAAAATCAATGATTTCAAAGGTGATTTTTCAAAACTGATAGCAGCAAACACTCATTGCTTTGATTTCAAGAATGGTTCCAAACAATGATGGATATTATGGCATTCGTCCCGTCAAACTCCTATAAGATGTCCTCATGTTAGTCCCATTTTGCAGATGAGGAATTTGAGGCACAGAGAGACTACGTAACCTGTCCGAGGACGTCAACAGAATTAGATGAATAAAGATGTCTCTTGTGCTCCCAAATGGGATCCAGTTAAAGGTTCCAACTTCTTTCCAGGTCTTCAAGATGGAAACCAGACTCTTTCCTTTCCTTTTACCTGAACGTCAGTTGAACTTCAGTCTGCCCTGCAGCACCACATGCCCTCCTTTGAAATCACTCTTGCCCAGGTCTCAGAGCCTCCCACTGACATTCCTGCAGCAGCCTCCTGCTGGGTCTCTGTCTTGGATTTCTAACCCCTCTTATCTTCCCTGTATACTGCAGAAGGTGTACCCTGATAAAATGCCATTTTCCTTAGGTCATTCTGCTGGATATTATTCAAGTGCAAATTCAAATTATCCTGTTGTCAAGCAGTGTGACCAGGGCAAAGTACCTAACCTTCCACTACAGCCCTTTCCTCATTTACAAAGTAAGGATACCAGGGTTGGGTGAGAATTAATTAGATGTCTCGTGGAAATCACAGAGAATGATGCCTGACACCCAGACACACATGTTCAATGATCTCTCTCCTTCATTCCCTCTCCTTTGCCCTCCCTCCCCGTTCCCTAACTCCCTTCTTCCTCCTCCCCTCATCTGTCCGTTAGTCCTTAGGCTGTCTTTCCCTCTTTCCTTCCTTCCTTCCTTTCTTCCTTTCCTTTCCACTTTCCAATATATGCCTGTCAAGCCAGTTACTCTCCTCAAATGCTGTCCCCTTTCAGGCCAACTGCCTTAATTATTCCATGTCACCTTCCTGAAATATCTCTTGGCCACCCTACTGCCATCTTACTTTAGGTCTGGTAGGTAAGTTCTCCCACTCTTGACCCTTTTCTATGACTCTCTGATTGGCTTTACTTTCTCCTTTTTTCTGAAGTCTGCTTGCAATATAGTCAGCTCTGCCTGGTTTAGCACCAAATTGTTTACTAATTATTTCCTGTTGGTTACATTCCTTCAGGGTGGACCTCTGCACAGAACGGGTGATGAACTGTTCCCTTGAGTGCTGTGACGTGCTCATTTCCTTCCCACTCCCCTGACAGTGTCCACAGCACAGGGCCAGGCCCACGGAAGTCACTCCATAAAAACTCACATCATGGGGCAAGTAGCGTTCCTTTAAAAACAGCAAAACGATACCTCCCCCCTCAGGATACCTGGCAGGCCCAACAGTGCTGCCAGCTTGTCCTGTGCCTACATATCTCCCCAGCCTGCCTGTCTTGGGGCTCCTTTCCCACCCACCCAAAATGACAAGCTCTGGATGACCTGGTCAGCCAGGCCTGTCCTGATCTTAAACCTGGAAATCCGCATCACCCTCCTCTAAGTCCCAGGTGAGCTGGGACAGTGGGTCACCCCATCATCTGCCCACATGACAGCCTCAGTTTTAGAAGAGGGGGAAAATATTATAAAGTCCTCACAGGTTCCCTGGAAGCAAGGCTTTGCTGCTCCCTCACCCGATCATCAGCACAGATGAGTTCATTGGTCAATCAGATGAAATTGCTGCTACCTTGGAAGCTGAGGAGATGGAACTGTGAGCTCCCTGGGAGAAGGGACAGATAGACAGGGGCTGAGCCTGTGGGGTTGGGGAAGGAGGTGGGAATTTAAGACAAGCCTGGTAGACTCCCTAAGTTATGTAGAACAGGGTCATACAGGAACATGCATTCTCCTCCTGGCTGTCAGGCCACCTTCAGGAAAGAGAAGCAGTTAAACTCGGTGGTGCAGTTCAGGTGGCAAATATTCCAGAATGGTTCATCTCGGGGTGTGACAGACACTCCAGAGCAAAGGGCACTACTACAAATGGGCCAGAAAACAGGACCTCCTCATTTTTAAGTCCCTAAATCGCTCTCCAAAAAGGGCACAATTTCTCTTCGATACTTTATATTTCCCCTTCGATTAAAAAGAAGAGCAAGAAACTCTATACAGACTCAAATAGGAAAACCTTCCAGGGGTCCCCTAAGTTAACAGCAGCTGAGGAGACACCCTTGCACACTTGAGTGTCTGCCTCCTGGGAATTTAGGATCAAAAGATCAGTATCGATTAGTGTTAGCTTGGAATTTAGCTCCCACCTGTCATTGAAAAAAAAGACACATCTTCTCAAAGATGCGTCTTCTCAAAATAATTCACCCAAGGTCTTAAGATCACAGATTCTATTTCTGTCTTTTATAAATGTAATTATGAATAAAATGGCCATTTGGAAGTAAAAATGATGATGATAATGATGATGATAGCAACTACCAGTTATATAGCATTTACTTTCTACTACTCACTGTTCTAACCACTTTATTCATATTAACTCAATTCTGACAACAACCCTATTCAATGCAGGAACTATTACTAATCTTCATTTATAAGTGAGAAAACAAAGACACAGACAGTTAGAGTCACTTGCCCCAGGTCACCCAGCAGGATTTGAACTTAGGAGTCAACTAGCATCCATTCTTTTCACCCGCCTCCTGAACTGGCCTAAGTCCAAATGGAGGGAACTCTGGCTCCACCAGGGCCCCTCCTCAGAAGAAATGTTTGTCTGTTGGTTTTACCCCACCTCTTTCTAGTAAGGATTGGAGGTGGCTTGCAGGAATCCATAGTAATAGGAAAAAACATATTAGGAGCAGATGAAAACAATGGTTGGAACAGAAAATGGATTTTGGCTGGGCTATCAAACATGCATAACCTAGATCCAAGATGGCGGAGTAGATAAACTCTGTGCCTGTGTCCTTCTGTGAACGCATTAAAATTATAACTAAATTACAGAACAATCAATCTGGAGGACCATCTGAAGTCTGGCTGAACAGAAGTTTTATAACTAAGGATATAAAGAAGGCACGCCAAGACTGGTAGGAGGGGCGGAGAAGTGAAACAGGCCCAAACCTCTGTGTGGTGGTTGAGAATAAGGAGGGATAACTCAGCCTCTGAAGTTCCCCCTGGAGGAGTGAAGGACCCCAGTCCCCTACACCAGGCTCCCCAGCCCAAGTACTGGCACTGGGAAGAGAAGCCCCACAACATCTGGCTGTGAAAAACAGTGGGGATTCCGACCATCCAGGTGGGACTGAAAGCTGCAGGGAAATCCAGGCATCCTCTTAAATGGCCCATGTACAGACTCACTCACTCACTCGCAGGCACTCACCTTGGGCCCCAGGAGAGGAATGGTGACTCAGGGGGCCTCAGAGATATATGGGGGGAAGGCAGACGAGGAGGGTAGCTTCAGGGGGAGGACTAGAGGGCAGTCGACATTTTCCCTGTGTGGTGCCCCTCCCATGCAGCCAGCGGGCGGGCACCATCTTTCTGTGTTGAGCTCACCCCCACACGGCTAAATTTGAATCTGACTGGCCTGGTGAACTCTGCTGGGACCCCACCCCACCCAACCCCTCCAACATCAGAGGTACTTTCTTATGAGCATTGCACTCTTTCTTGGAAAACTATCAGAGTCCACAAGCCCCAGGTATGTGGTGACTGTCCTCCGTGTGCTCTGAGACTTGCTGAGTAGCTCCAGGCTCTGCACCAACACCAAACCAGAGTCTACATTTACCCTGTGACCACAACCCTCCTCACTCTAGTGACTCCCTGAGGCCCTACTTCACCCAACTCACATACCACAGGAGGTTTTTATCAGTGGCTGAAACTTAAGGGAGTCAGCAGGTGGCAGCAGGCCTCTGAATGTCTTGGCTTTTTGTGGAGCTAGCCCAGGCCCGGCACTGGTGGCAGCCATCCTCGGTTCACAATGTAGCCTATCCTGCATGCCTCCAACTTTAGCACAGGCAGCAAACAACCACAGATCACTCTGTAACTCCTACCAGGTAGTCCCTGGCTGGTCACAGGCAGTGGGTTGACCTGGGCCTGCACCAGAGCCCCCCCAACCCAAGGGACTCCAGAACCAACATACGTGGTGGTTGGCTTCAGACCACAGCAGAGCACCTCCCAATTAGCCTCACTAGTGGCACACCCAAAGGGTGGTCTCAACAGGCACTAGAGCCCACTGGGGTGAATCCCACTTAGTGAGGTAAGCTCCCTACAAAGCAGCTCATAAGCTGTGGATAAGGCCAAACCCCACAGCCAATCAGCCAGAGGGTCAATCCCACCCACAGACATGCCAATAGCAATCAAGGCTCAACTATAACAGAAGGTCACACACAACCCACATAAGGGACACTCCTGGAGCACCCAGAGCCCGTGATCAGGGAGACTGCCAGGACCCCACAGGGCACCTACTACATAAGCCCACCTGGCCAAGACTGGGAGACATAGCAGATCTACCTAATACATAGAAATAAACACAGAGAGGCAGCCAAAATGAGGAAACAAAGAAATACATCCCAAACAAAAGAACAGCAGAAATATCCAGAAAAAGAACTAAATGAAATGGAAGCAAGCAACCCAGCAGACAGAGTTCAAAACAATGGTTATAGGGATATTCAAGGAACTTAGTGAGAACTTCAACAAAGAGATAGTAAGCATAAAAAGGAACATAGAAATCATAAAAAGAACCAGTCAGAAGTGAAGAATACAATAACTGAAATGAAGAACACGCTAGAAGGAATCACCAGCAGGCTACATGAAGCAGAGGATTGAATCACTGATTTGGAAGATAAGGTAGCAGAAAACACTGAAACAAAACAGTAAAAAGAAAAAATCCAAAAAAAAAAAAAGAGGATAGCTTAAGAGACTCTAGGACAACATTAAGTGTAACAACATTTGCATCATAGGGGTACCAGAAAGAGAAGAGAGAAAGCAAGAGATTGAGAACCTATCTGATGAAATAATGACTGAAAACTTTCTAACCTGGTGAAGGAAATAGACATACAAGCCCAGAAAGTGCAGAGAGTCCTAAAGAAGATGAAACCAAACAGGCCCACCCCAAGACAATTTATAATTAAAACAGCAAAGGTGAAAGACAAAGAGAGAATCCTAAAAGCAGCAAGAAAAAGGCAACTAGTAACTTATCAGTTGTAGCGTAGTCGATGTTGTGTGACCAAAAGAGTTTGGGTCTGGAATTTTTTTTTTAAGGCATGTAATACCAAATGCCTGACCTTGGCCATGAATAGCTTTCAATAAAAGCACCCAGAGAGTGACAAGCACTAAGCAAGGCCATTTTCTGCTGTAGAAAAAGGGCTTTTCAGACTTGCTCTTCTCATTTCAGACTCTGAGAAGGCATTGGTTAAGAGCCAGTAGGGCTATCTCAGAAGCAAGCAGCAGGAAAATACCATCAGTTGACTTTCCAGGTAGGTCTACCACACCTCATTCTGGCCATGGCCTGGGGTGACAATGACAGAATGTGAAAGAACAAGCTCTAAGACTGTGTACTGGTGCAGAATAATGGCCCCTCAAAGATGTCCACGTCCTAATACTCAGAACCTGTGAATATGTTACTTTACATGGCAAAAAAAAAAAAAAAAAAAAAGGACTCTGCAAAGGTGGTCAGTTTATGGATTTGAGATTGGGAGGTTATCCTGGATTATCAATTCTGATTATCAATCTGATCATCTACATCCTTAAAAATGAGAATCTGTCCCAGCTGTGATCAAAGAAGACTTGACTAGGGAACAATGGTCAGAGAGATGAACATTGCTGGCTTTGAAGATGGACAAAGGAGATATGAGCCAAGGAATGCAGGTGGCCTCTAGAAGCTGGAAAGGGAAAGGCATGGATTCTCCCCTAGAACCTCCAGAGAGAGATACAGGCCTGCTGATGTCTTAATCTCAGCTCACTGAGACCCTTGTCAAGCTTCTAACGAATAGAACTATAAGATAAGAAATTGGAGTTGTAAGCCACAAAGTTTGTGGTAATTCTCTAACTCGTTTGCTGATGGCGCCCCTTAGTGGCCTTGGGATGCACGTTCAGACTTACCACCTTCACTTTTACCATATCCATCCTTGATTAGGTTCTGTTGGCAAATGTCACAAGTTAATTTTTAGACCCCATCAGAAGCTAAACCTCCCCAATTTGCCCAGGACTCGAGTTTCCTGCAACCTAAGATTTTCAGTTTTAAAACTAGGCAAGTCCTGGAAAGACTAGGGCATGTTGATCTCCATACCCCTGACTCCCATGGGAACACCTCATGGGAAGACTACCAGAAGAGAGCAATGGCTTTGTACCCTAGACACTGCAATAATGAGGCCCCAAACACAATTGGAACTTGGACAGCATGCCTTTAAAAACGCATCTTGATTTGACATCAGCAGCAGAAGTGCATACTTTGCTCGTGATAGGAAAATAACAATTGAAGATTTGTAAATTATTTCTTGACTCTCATTGAAGAGCGATGGAGAGAAAAGGGAGGACGTATGGGGGGGCGGGGCCAGAGCAGACCATGAAAAAGAAATTCTAATTATGTCTAAATGTGTTCAGATTCAACTTTCTCAATTGGTTCAGAGTTCTCTAGCTCTCTGGAAAAATTCTTTAGAAATATGTAGCTTCCTGAAAGACAAAAAAAATATCATCTTTCTTTCTATTTTTCTTTGAAATATTTATAAGTTTTAAGGAGGCCAAAGGCCTGGCACTATTTAACAAAGAAGAAAGTCTGGTACCTCCAAGACAATCAGGTTGGTTTCAATAACTAACTTGTGAAAAAAGTTCTACGAGTGATGCTGTGGGGCCGGTATTTCTATAATACTTTTTATTCAGACTGAAACTAGTCAGTGAATCAGAAATATCTTAAAAGTTATTGAGGGAATTCTTATGAGATAGTGTTTAGGACCAGTGTGGATTTTAGAATGCTTTCCTTTTCATATTGAAAGATGGCAGAAATCAGAGGCTCTGTGGTTAACTTTTCAGGTAGAAGGCAGGGATCACCTGTGTGGTATTATAGGTAAGATCTGGAAGACTCTACCTGACTAAAAATGCCCATGAAAGCCTGAATCTCAGAGAACCACCTAGAAAAAAGGCCAGTCTGTTAAGGACATGGTGGTACCTCTTGTCTTCCCGGGGTCAGCCGAGGAGAGGGCACCAGATCCAGCAACCTCTTACCTTCCCACAAGCTGACACTGTCCATTTCCTCATACACAACATGAAAGGGTCCATTTTGGTGACTTTTTCTACAGGTTCCTACAGATGTTTGATGAAGTAGCAAAGCCAGATGAATACCCATGTCTTTTTTTTATTAAAGTTCATTTTCTAAAAGCATGCTTGCCAGATCTCTTTTGAAAAGGTTCAAGGCACTTTTGATAAGCTGTATTAACTACTACAGCTGGTCATTATAGCTGTGAAAAAAGCTCAAAACCTGAAATTAAATCCAGAAGACCTCAAATAGTCAACGCAATCTTAAGAAAGAACAAAACTGAAGGCATCACATTCCCTGATTTCAACTATATTACAAAGCTATATTAATCAAAACAGTATGGTACTGACCTGAAAACAGGAGCATAGATCAACTGAACTGAATAGAGAGCCCAGAAATAAATGCACAAATATATGGCCAATTAATTTATGACAAAGGAGCCAAGAATATACAATGAGGAAAGGACAGTCTCTTCCATAAGTATTGTTGGGAAAACTGGACAGCATCATGAAGAAGAATGAAACTGGACCACTATCTACACTATACACAAAAAATTAACTAAAAAATAATTAAAGACTTGTATGTAAAACCTGAAACCATAAAACTCCTAGAAGAAAACAAAGGCAGAAATCTCCTTGACATTGGTTTTGGCAATGATATTTTGGATTTGACAACAAAAAGCAAAGGAACAGAAACCAACATAAACAAGTGGAACTACATCAACTAAAAAGCTCTACACAGCACAGGAAACCATCAACAAAATGAAAAAGCAGCCTAGTGAATGGAAGAAGAGATTTACAAATCAAATATCTGATAAGGGGTTAATATCCAAAATATATAAGGAACTCATACAACTTAATAGCAAAAAACCAAACAATCCAATTTAAAAAATGGGCTGAGAATCTGAATAGATATTTTTCTAAAGACATACAGAAGGCCAACAGGAACATGAAAAGACGCTAAATATCACTAATTATTAGGGAGCTGCAAATCAAAACCACAATGACATATCACCTCACACTTGTTAGAATGGCTATTATCAATAAGACAGGAAATAACAAGAGCTGGTGAAGATGTGTAGAAAACGAAATCCTTATGCACTGTTGGTGAGAATGCAAATTGGTGCAGCCACTATGGAAAACAATATGAAGGCTCCTTACAAAAATTAAAAACAGAACTACCATATGACCTAGCAATCCCACTTCTGGGTATCTGAAAAAAACAGAAACATTAATTTAAAAAGATATATGCACCTCCATGTTTGTTGAAGCATTATTTACAATAGCCAAGATATGGAAGCAACCTAAGTGTCCATTGATGGATGAATGCATAAAAAAACTGTGATATATATACATGCAATGGAATATTAGCCATAGAAGAGAAGGAAATCTTGTCATTTGCAGCAACATGAATGGACCTTGAGGGCATTATCCTAAGTGAAATAAGTCAGACACAGAAAGACTAATACCATATGTCTCACTCATATATGGAATTGAAAAAAAAACAAAAAAACAAGCTCATACCATATTTCCCAGAAAATAAGAAAATAAGACCGGGTCTTATATTAATTTTTGCTCCAAAAGACACATTAGGGCTTATGTTCAGGAGATGGCATCCTGAAAAATCATTCCAGGGCTTATTTTCCAGTTAGGTCTGATTTTCGGGGAAACACGATAGATATAGAGAACAGATTGGTGGTTGCCAGAGGCAGGGGTGAGGGGTGAAATGCGTGAAGGGAATCAAAAGCTACAAACTTCCAGTTATTAAATAAATAAGTCATGAGGATGCAATGTACAGCATGGTGAGTATAGTTAATAATCCTATATTGTATATTTGAAAGTTGCTAAGAGAGTAAATCTTCAAAGTTCTCATCACGAGAAATAAAAATTCTGCAACTGTGTGTGGTGAAGGAAGGTAAATAGACTTATCGTGGTGTCACCGCACAATAGATACAAACATCAAATCATTATGTTGTACTCCTGAAGCTAATATAACGTTGTATTTCAATTATACCTCAATATAAATATACAATAATTTAATAAAAAGACAAACATAAAATTAAATCACCTGGTATGCTGAAAAATGGCAACTTAGGGTACTAAGTAGATTTGGTGTTCTAAATTAAAATTTGTAAAAGATCTATTTCATGAATGACATGTCCATTGAAAATGTGTGCTACATTTTCAAAGACAAAGCAGAGCTGTTTCTAGTCAATTAGGTAATCGGTTTCTCCTGCAGTTGTCTTGCTTAATGGAAAAATGGAATTATCTCTGAATGGCTTTTGCAACTTCAACAAGAATAGCAAACAAATGAACAGCTCCCAGCACAAACAAAACTTCTTGTAAAGGAGAGAGGTGATTGCATAATGCACTGTGGGATGGCATGCCAGATTATTGGCATAGTGGCATGGTAGTTTTTAATTTAAATGCAAATTTAGTAAACTTTGCCCTGTATCTTCATATTTCAGCAAGCAAAGCGACATCAGTTTGCTAATTGTCCCTTTTCTCCTGGCCAGTGAGAGTGGAAGGTAAGTCTGCATTTGTAAACCGAAATCTCAGGTTTCACAAGCTTTGGGCTCAAACCAGCCTGTCCTTTTGCATTGGTGAAAGGAGACAAAAGAATCAACCAGGAGTACATAAAATCATGTTATGCATAAAATAGGAAAAATTGGCGTTAAGCTTCAAAAGCAAGAAAATCAGAGTCAGCAACGAAAAGAAAAGGAAAGAAAGAAGGACGAAAGTAGAGTTTAGGAAAATCACAAAACTTTACTAGAATTGCAAAGGGTAACTACTCCAATTTTAACAATTAGATTTCATTTTGCATTTCCGTGTTGTTTGTAAATGCTTACAAGTTCAGAGGTTTCTAGGCCATGAATAACTAATTTGCTGAACTTGAAGTTTCTAGGTCAGTGAGCAGAGACACGTGGTACCACCCTATAGATGTTTTTAACGAAAAGATTTTAGAAGATTTCAGGCATTATAGAATTATCTGGAAGCTTTCCCCTCCCCCATTTCCCACTGTTAGTTGTCTGACTATATCCTATGGCCTTGTTTGATCCAAGAACAGGGAAGCCCTGTGGCCAACGTGGATCAGCCACTCTCCAAACAGGAGAAACACCAAACAGGCTGGGCAAGGCCAAAGCTAATGCCCTGGCTTTATTATAAGGAAGTCTTTTCGGTACCACATGCTTTTTTGGGCAAATATTCTAACTCCTTCCGATCCTCACCCTTGGGAAAATAAAAGGGGGGCTGGTCCTGCCTCAAGATTCCCTAACTCCTACCCATTGATTCAAAAAAGACAGTGCGCCTGAGATCAGTGTCACAAAGTGTGCACAAACCAGTCGAGAAGCAAACCATTCCAAGGCTCCTGTTTTCAAAAGGGGCAGTGATGCTAAGTAGCCAGGAAACTAGTGTCTCTAATTTGTTGCAAATCGTACAGTGGCCACAGCAATCCGGCGTCAGCGTGCTGAGTCACTTCACCTGCCTCAGGGAGATGAACACGACGACACCACATGAGGGGAGGCAGGGGTTGTCTGAAGGTGTTCATTTATGGTCCTAGATCCAATCCAGGCTACTCCAGTGCCTCAAGAACGGCTATATCTCGGTTTTATGTTAAGGGGGAAAGTAAGGCTTGGAAAACTGGAATTCAAAGATGAGGCAACAAAACATTGCTTTTTGTACAGAAGAATTTGACAATATTTTACATCAGGGTGCCTGTAGGTAATGAACTAAACCGGAAAAGTCAAGTCTATTTCAGGAAGAAAATGGAGTGTGAAGCTTCTGTGAGGGCTCTCATTTACTTATCACTGATAGAAAGGCATCTACACAGATGAAAATGAGAGAGTGCAGGGGATTTAAAGAGCAGGGGGAGGACTTGCTGTATCTTAGGTATTTTTAACCCTAAGTGGGCTACATGTCTTAGCTTGTCCAGCCCATCCTTAGGGATCATCCGAACCAGACCTGCTCTGGACCCCCATCTCTGTCCCAATCCACATTGATAATGATAATGACCTACGGGATCCTGATCACAGAGCCCCTCCAACAAACACCAGGAGGAGAGAGCTGAGGGGTTTGGTTTAGTCTGTCTTGCCCCTGAGTCTATTGACAAAATGAGGCATGAGGGTAAAAATGACACAAAACACTGAGTGCCCCAAACCAGGAAACACGGCACCTCATTCCTAAAGACAACATTGTGCAAAAATAATAAGAGAAGATTTTCTTTTATGGGATTTGAGATGCTTAATAACACTTGCTGATCCAATGAATGGACACGAATCGATCAATCAATCATCCTTCAAACACATTGCCAGTCGGCACTCCACCGCTCTGTGAACAGAAGCACTTTGACATGTCAACAGGTCCTCAAGGTCAAGGGAACAGCGACAATGGGCAGGAGGAGAGAGCCATTCAGGGAAGGGTCAGCCTCTAGAATTTCACAAGCTTTATTCTATTCCTGACCTAGTTCGGGATACCCGCTCCGGAAACCCCACCTACAATGGATAGTGTTGGAGAAATCTAGGGCCATAAACTCACTTCACACATTTATTCTCTGTGGATAAGTCGAATAACTTCAGGGGATTTTTAACTGTTTCCATTTTTATCCAGATGCTATTGGTGCCGGAAGTAAGAACTTAGCAATACTCTGCAAACCTTGAAAACCGAATTCGCCGGAATAAAATATGCCACAGGCTCTGAAAGTCCAGCTCTGAAAATCTGGACAGTGGATTTTTAAAACTTCTGTTTCTGCAATAACACCTTTGAAATCAAGGATGTTCTCAATAAGTGGCCTACATTCTTGGGAAAGATGATGTGAGTTGAGTTGATATACTGATTTTCCCATGAAACAAATGATGTAACATTATTTTCTTTGCCAAAAGCTAAAGGAACAACATTTATAGAAATGCCCAATCAACGACAAAATTAGGTGAGGAGTGTCTTATGAAATGTAACGTATTCTAAAGAATATACAGACCCTTAAGCGGGTGACAGAGATGCCATGAGGAAAAACCAATAGAAATGTGAGAGAGTGCCAGTCCACAATGCACTAAGTTCTTATCTAATTTCACAATTTCTGTAAGGGCAAGGCATGCAGGAAAGCTCCTTTCTTTAGGGGAGATTCTGACATTGCCACCATCCGAATTTGATACCCCAGCTCAAATTCTGGAATTCCTACTTATGAGTCCCCCTTAGAGGCTGAAGGAAACCGGTCTTGTCGCATCAGTCATGAGACACACCACTTACTTAGGTCCTATCATCTTTCTCCTGCACCCTCTGTACAATCTTTTCTCAGCTCAGCATCATCTCCTCTCTTCTTCCTCTATAGTTTGTGCTAGCGAAGTAGGAACCCTCAGTGGTCTTCTCCGCATCTCTTGGTAAGGTGAAGGATGGGGCCATGGCAGGTGGAGTGGGGAGCTGGCCGCCCTGCACCTGGGAAAGAGGGGGGCCCATGGGGAAGAGAGCGGAAAGCCAGAGGGTGCCCTGCCGAACTCCTGTTATTATAGTGCGGGGATAACGGCCACGGTCAAGAGGGAGGGCTGTAGGGGGCTGCTTGCAGGTAAAAGGCCAGCCATCCAGCTGTACCATTGCCATGAAGGCTATACAGTGCAGATCATCTGGAAGGCTCCTCCGTTTCTTTAACTTTTCTGCAAGGTAGAGAGAACGCTAACTGGACTCCAAGTTGGCCCATTTTCAGGCTGTCTCTTGCCTTCCCTCTTCCGCCCTCTAGTGGAGCAGCAAATAGCCAGCGAGGACAGCAACAACCAGTAAAACCCAGTGCAGGATATAAGACCTCCTGCAGAATAAGAGTCAAAGCGGTCGAGCTTCTCTTTCGCCACATTTCTGAGGAGTGAAGGGAAAGGTTGTCATTCCCCCTCATCTCCATACCTTGGTTGGTATCATTTATCAATGTTATGCTAGCCCGTGACACAAATATGACGCATCGCATTTCTTGTAAGCCTACAGAGGAAAAATGTATCATAAGTGCAGTTAGGCTACTTAGAAAAGAAAAAAATAATGTGGTTTTTTTTTTCTTAAAGAAAGAAAAGCTTGTACAGTTGGTAATACTTTCTAAATAGACTTTGCTTGCAGAGCCAACCAATGGTTTAGGCCGTCCATCTGAAATGCCGTGGACAGCGGCGCTCATTGTCTGCGTATGATCGCTAAAATTGTGTTTATTAGCTTGATCACTCCAGACCACAAAAGGGACTGTGCTCAGTCTTGAAGCATGCTTCTCACTCTTCCATATCCTCAGAATTTAAGAATAATCCCATTCATCATTACACCTGTGTCCTAAGAAACATATTTTAGATCTTAAGACTTCAAAACACAGATCTGAGCTTTTCAAAACAAGCCAATCAATCGTAAATGTGTTCGCAAGGACGTATAGTATTTACTCTGTTTAACTGTTGTAACAATCCGTGTATTATCAGAAGGATTAGGTGGTTCACCACCCCTGACCTTTATAGCTGAATCATGGAACCAAGTTGCCCTTAGCTTTAAATTCTGGCCAAAAGTCTTCATTGTCACATTGGGTGGAATCAAGTCACAAGAAGTATATGGATAAACGAAATGGAACTTGCTATTTATGCTCAAATACGAATTATGTTTTAAAAACTCCAGGGCTATTTTTAATCCGTATTTAATAATATGGCCTGATACCAACTGAAGCTTTTACATGGAGATGAAAAGCTTATTTCCTTGTAAAATTCTCACAAGGAATTATTACAACAAAGGAACATCTTGTTCTGGAAAGCCTGCTTAATAATGCAGCCTGTTTTTATATACCCCAGTGGTTTATATTCTTGAATGACTGAGAATATTCCAACCCCTATAGTGACTCAAGGGGAAAAAATGCACACACCAAATGGAAGAACTGGCCTCATGGGGTCCCCCTTTGGTCTGCCCCCTCCTTTGAATTGCTTTAAACCACTCTGTACCTCTCACCTTGGTCCTGTCTTGTCAGTCACCCAGATTTCACTAGCTTAAAAGAGACATAAGCCACATGGCCCTGTTACCTATTGCCTCAAAACAAATTACCCCAAATTTAGCAGCCTAAAGTGTCTGTTTCATTATATGTCATGATTTTGTGAGTCAGGAGTTTGGGCAAGGCTTGACTAAGTGATTCTTCTGTTCCATGTGGCATCTCTGAGCGAGGGCTCCGCCCTTTGCTGCATCCCCCTCTATTTGGAAGACTGTGCTGTGCACTATGGATGGATAAATGGATGATGACAATTTACAAGCATGGCTATTGTGTCGGGAGGAAAGAATTGGGTGGTCAGTTTTGAATGATGTGTTTTGCAGAATGTAAGTCTTATAATCCCATAAACTCTTTCCATCTAAGCCAGCAATGCTTTGCCAGTCAGATTGCATTTACAGACACTGGCTTTTGCCTGAGCACAACAATTGTTCAAGGACGGTGCCCCTTAAATGTCATTCTTGCTTTTCCATTTCTGTGGCAGGAGACTATAACCAGGAATGCAGGTGAAGACCAAAATGTGGAAGAGGGACAAAGGTCACTCAGTGGGGTCAGCTGGTGGAGGGGCTGTTCTGAGGGGTCCAAGACAGCGTGTCTAGTGCCTGGGCCTGGGTGGCTGGAAGACTAGGCTCAGCTGGGATTGTCAGTGGGTCGCTTTCAGGTGGCCCCTCCAACATGGTGGCTTCAAGATGGTCAGTGAACAAGGCAGAAACTGCACAGCCTTTTATGAGGAAAACCACACAGCACCACTCCCATCATACTCTCCTGGTTACCAAGTAGTCAGGAAGACCAGACCAGACTCGGAGGGAGGAGAATCAGACCCTGCTTCTCAATGGGAGGAGTGTCAAAGAACTTGCAGCCATCTTTAAGCCATCACACTATATGATTTCAGCGTATGCCCAAATGCTCAAATCATTTATTTATAGATCCCATTCTTTACTAACTTGAACTGGTTTAAGAAAATATTAACAGTGTCTAAAAGCAATGGAGTTTTATTTGTTTTGTGGGGAGGGGTATATTCAGTAATGGTCACAGCAACATATCTGGAGTACTTACTAAATCAAATCCCAGTATCTGAAGAGCAGCAGAACAATCTTATTTTATTGCTGCTATTTATGATGCAAAGAATTGTAATATATTGGCAGTTAACAATTTGTAATATAAAATGGCAGTTAACAAAAAATGTACCCCTACATATCTGATGTGTTAATACCTCTGAGTTTTCTTGAGTTCTGAATTCTCTGGAGAGTTAAACGACACAAAGAAGCCATTGAGTGCAACCCAAAACTTTATCCAGTCTGGCTGTTTATGGGAACAGAGTTGAGGGCATCAGCCTGGAGTTCAAACAAAGGGAACAAAGTTGGAGAGAGATTAAGTCTTTCCAAGATTCTTTGAACTCACCGCCTCTAAGGCCCTGACACCAAAGGCACCAAAAAGGTATTAATTTTCCTCATTTAGGGAAAAAGCCTAGTGTCCCTGGTTCTCTAGACCAATAACACTTTTATTCTGTGCAGCCTTTCAAAGCACATGAAGGCTGTGATGTGCTCAACGATTACATACGTAGTGTGGCAATTATCCTAAGGGCAGCCTCAGAACCCCTTGTGTGCCCCTACCAAGAGCAATGATGTCCCTGCCCTGATTTCTCGTCCCTACACCCCATTGCAGCCAGAGGGAGGACAGAGGCCTTGAGGGCGGGGGGGCTGCTACGGGGGCATGACGAGGTTCCTCCCACTGCACTGCAGCAGCCTAGGCCCCCACGAAAGTTAGAAAAATAGGGCTGAGCAGGTCGAGGTTTTCTCCTTTCCCAGCAGTGGGCCGCCCTCTTCAGCAGAATCCCACAGGATTATGAAAGGGGACCCACCTCTCTCACTTCTCCAGGGCAGTTCTGAACATGTACCCTTGGAAGACAAAGGGGGCGCTAGGGTTGGTATCTACTTAACTGGCACAGTACTTCTTCTCCTTCATAATAATAAATGCTGCTTCTTAGAGAAAAGACTGGAAAAAAGGCATGTGGGGTGGCCCCAGATCATGGCTCTAGGCCCTCTTGGCTTGTGGACTAGACTTACATAATTACGCTACTGAGATTAGCTAGTCAGTACTACAGATATGCTGTTCTGCCCATCACTGAACATATAAAATAACTCCGTTGCTTTTAGACACTGCTAACATTTTTTTTAAGCCAGTTAAGTTAGTAAAGAATTGGATCTATAAATAAATGATTTGAGCATTTGGGCATACGCTGAAATCATATAGTGTGATGGCTTAAAGATGGCTGCAAGTTCTTTGACACTCCTCCCATTGAGAAGCAGGGTCTGATTCTCCTCCCTCCGAGTCTGGTCTGGCCTTCCTGACTACTTGGTAACCAGGAGAGTATGATGGGAGTGGTGCTGTGTGGTTTTCCTCATAAAAGGCTGTGCAGTTTCTGCCTTGTTCACTGACCATCTTGAAGCCACCATGTTGGAGGGGCCACCTGAAAGCGACCCACTGACAATCCCAGCTGAGCCTAGTCTTCCAGCCACCCAGGCCCAGGCACTAGACACGCTGTCTTGGACCCCTCAGAACAGCCCCTCCACCAGCTGACCCCACTGAGTGACCTTTGTCCCTCTTCCACATTTTGGTCTTCACCTGCATTCCTGGTTACAGTCTCCTGCCATAGAAATGGAAAAGCAAGAATGACATTTAAGGGGCACCGTCCTTGAACAATTATTGTGCTCAGGCAAAAGCCAGTGTCTGTAAATGCAATCTGACTGGCAAAGCATTGCTGGCTTAGATGGAAAGAGTTTATGGGATTATAAGACTTACATTCTGCAAAACACATCATTCAAAACTGACCACCCAATTCTTTCCTCCCGACACAATAGCCATGCTTGTAAATTGTCATCATCCATTTATCCATCCATAGTGCACAGCACAGTCTTCCAAATAGAGGGGGATGCAGCAAAGGGCGGAGCCCTCGCTCAGAAATCTAGGGACCAAATCTCCCCCATCCTGATTGTCACTGCCAAGCCTGCCATCCTGCTCTTGCACCTGTCCCAGCGCCCCCTATACTCCCCTTTCTCAAATGGTATTGTAATTGTGTGCTCCTGGATCATCCGCTAGGCTGAAGGCTCCAGAAAAGCTGTGTTTATCACTGTTCGTTACTGTTCTACCCCGGCCCCAAGCACACTGTCTGATACATGATGGGTAATTAATAAATACTTGCTTTAAATAGCCACTCGGTAGTTTGAAGACTGAAAAGTAGCTTTTACTTATCCTCACATCAAAAGATTCAACTTTTATATGGTCAACCAAGCACAGAAGGGAAGAGAAACAGTTATTTGGGGGTAGAGTCCATAAACCTAGTAAAAATCTGGAATTAGAGAATGGTTTTAATCTGATGATTTCTTGCAGGCATATGTAGAATTAGACTTACCCTTGCAGACTAAGGAAGTATATATCAACACGATCTGTGTTTCTCCATAGAGCTACCCTCTCAGAAGCTTCAAAATTATCTTTCAAAACAATCTTTGATATTTGTGTATTTCAGTTCTCATTAAACATAAGCTAGAAGTAGACTTCCACAATTCAGTGGACCTCTAAAAGTAGAATTTGTCATCATTCTCTATAAGTTTTGGTCAATTCTTTCAACAATGTGGGAGCATACACAGAAGATCTGTGTAAGAGACACACCCTCACAAACAATATTTTGATATCACTTCATCACAGAAGATAACTTTTCACCATGGTTTTTATTTGTGGGAATCAAATTCATTTCGGTAGATGGCAACCCAAGATCAAAGATGGAGCTGTGTGGGCATGAAATGATCCTGCTATCTACACATTGTAAACTCTGTTTTGAATAGAATTCTTACAATGTAAAAAAGAGTTGGATCCTGAAAGCATATGTGTTTGATAAAATGTAACCTGCTAATTAAAAAGAAAGGGAGAAAGGCAAGACTTGAAAGACCTAATTCCCTCAGGACTTAAGAAGCTATAGAATATGAAGTAAAACAGAGCATTTAAAGATTCCAGTAAATGTAGGTGACGTTTCCAAGAGTGCTATCACAGCCTATGCTTTGTTTCCCTAAGCATCAATTACAAGAAATTACCAAAACTAAAAGGATAAATTACTCCAGTACAAGTAGTCAAAACAGTACCAGAAAATATAATGCAACTCACATCACAGACAAAGGTTTAATTTTCTTAATGTAAAAATCATAAAAACTAAGGCCACAAAGCAGTATGAAAAAATGGCAAAGAACATAAGCAGCTAACTCATGAAAAAACAGTTACCAACATTTGTATAGTGTCAGGGGACCACTGCTTGGTATAACCTCTCTGAAAAGGAACTTTGGTAAAGGTCATCAAAATCTTAAATATGCACATCCTTTGCCCTAGCAACCCATTTCTAAGAATTTGGTTTCCATATATAATTGTACATCTGTGGAGGGATATTCACTACAGCACTATTTAACATATCAACAAGAGGAAACTACCTAAACATCCATGTGTGGGAAACTGTAGAATATCGTAACAAAAAAACTATGACATTTTTATGAAGAATGCAAGAGAGCCACAGGCATCAAGAGGATGTGATTTCTAAGACATGCTGTTAAAAAAGCAAGATATAACCCAATGTATTTCCAGTGTACTATTTTTGGGGGGTTAGGGGGAAGATGGGTATGGTATTTTTTAAAACATCCACAAATCCTTTGCTTTCTCTTTAAAAGGTGGAGCTTAATTCCACTCTTCTTGAGAGCTGGACTCCGTGAATAGAATAAAGAAGAAATGACAGTGTGTGACTTCTGAGACTAGGTCATAGAAGGCATTATAGCTTCTTCTCACATGGATCCCTGTTCTGGGGAAAGCCAGATGCCAAGCGGTGGAGACACTAAAGCAGTCCCCACGGAGAAGGTCCAAGTGGTGAGGAACTGAGCCTCCTGCCAACGTGTGAGTCAGCCCTCTTGGAAATGGGTCCTCCAGCCCCAATCAACCAACCCTTCAGATGAGACCACAGCCCTGCAAACATCTTGACCCCAACCTCTTGAGCCAGAACTGCCCAACTAAGCTGCTCCTGAATTCCTGACACAGAAGAACTATGAATAATAAAAGTTTGTTGTTTCAAGATGCTAAGTCTTGTAGTAATGGCTTACATAGCAGTAGATAACGCAGTGAGGATATTTCCATATATGCTTGAATATGTACAGAACACCTCTGGGAAGATATTCAGCTGTTCTTTCTAGGGAGAAAAACTGAGAGGCTGGGCCTCAGGAGCGGAAGATGACTTACTTTTCATTGTATTGTGTATTTTGATATTTACAAAGTTTTTATTATCCTAATGCATTATCTTTTTAAAAATCAGTTAAGTACATTTTACAAAGGAATCCCATGGACTACATAAGTGTCCAAAGTGTATAAATATGTTTAATCTCTATTTAATTTCAACCTAACCTAAATCAAGATATAGACTTCATAGGCAAAAAAAAGAAAACATCTCTAACAATATATATAACACATTTAGTATCTTCAATATTTCTTTCTTGATAGATACTACTAGTTCCTCTTTTTCTTTGCTAAATAAAACACCTTTGTGGTGAAGGCAATGTATCTAGTCGAGCCCCAGATGATGAATCAGAGTAAATTTAAACTAGGAGTCAGCAAACTTTTTCTAAGAGGACTGATAGGAAATATTTTAGGCTTTGTGGACTCCCGCCAAAGATGGAATTGGATACTCTCTCCTTATGGGGAGGAGACTGGGTTGCCAGAAAACATGTCAATATCTTTCAGAAACTGTCTACATTGTGGAGAAAATATCTCCTCCAACCATGCCCAGCTACAGAATCACCACACTCTGTCAGAAAAGCAGCCAAGGAAATAAATGATGGAAGAGGCAAGGTTTAGGAACTGTAAACATCTGCCTCCTGAACTCTCAAAGAGAACTTTTTTCTTTTTTCTTTTTTTTTTTTTTGCTGAATGACTCTGGGCTCAGAGAATGGCTACAGCAAAGCCAGCCTATTTTAGAAACTCTCGAAGAATTTGTACTAGGGATTACCAAAGGGTCTCACTTGCTGTGTATCCCCAAACATAATTAAATCAATTACTATTTAGTGACAATCATGGTATCTGCAAGTCTTCCTGCCACACACTCATAGACTCCTACTCATCTTCACTCCTGCCTTCCCTTACTACTTCCATTAACTGGTGCCTGTTATATGCCAGACCCTGTCCTGGGTGCTGGGAGAACAACGTTGAGCAAAGTTATATGGTCCCTGCTACTGCAAGCTTTTAGTACAGTGGCAATGTCCATCCACTGATATAATACACGGCTCAACTTCTGTCTTCTATAGTAGACGGAAAGTTCTATGAGGGTAGGAGCCCTGTCGGTCTTGTTTGACACTGTCTCGCACAGTGCATGACACACAATAGGTGATAAATCCACAGGTATTGAGTTAGCAGACTGATCGATAACATTATGATCCACTTGAACCTAAAGCAGGGATCAGAGCTTTGAATTTTACACATCCCTTCCAATTCCAGGTTTTATTTTTCTATGGATCTAAAAAAAAGGATAACTTTACATGCTTCAAGAACCAAGTATGGTGTTTCTAAAGGCTTCTTGCAGATTCTCAAGGAGGTAAGCTATCTTAGTGGACCTCATGGAGAAGAGCTGGCCATGGGCAACCAAGGATTTAAAGGGGACAAGCTGTGAGGAGAAGGAGAAGTTCATGCTGAAGGTAAGCACAATGGCTCACTTACCCCACGACTCCAGCGCACACAACCCCTCGGCCCTAATAAGGTTGTGGCGTCTGCACACAGGACAGGGCAGAGCCTTAGCCCCGGGGGGGGGGGTGGGGGGGGGTGGGGGGGGTTCCAGTGTCATGTAGCCCTGCTGCCAAGTTGCCACCATGAGGAAGACTGGCTCTGGCCCTTTCACAACGGACACTGGACTGGGACAGTGGGAAACAGGACTTGTGTCCTGCTTCTCACTAGCCAAGTCACTTTGAACCAATCATCCATCCATCTGGTTATTTACCTATCATCACCAAAAAGCGCTGACTGACAGCTTACCATAAGCCCACTGCTACGTCAGGGGGTGAGCATACTGTATGACTATCCCCGGTGTGCATGTGCTGTATGTGAACGTGTATGGAAGAGGTTAGCAAGACATGATTTTCTACCTCAGTTTCCACCCAAACTAACCCTCTACAAATTTCATACATGTAGTGTGTAAGCAAGTTATGTAGGACACTCAGAAAACAAATGACAAAAAAATGTCATGTTAGGGGGATAAAGTCACAGAAGTGCATCTCTGCTCATGTCCCATCAAAATACATAGACCACATGTAGTTATGAAAATCACATCTCTCTTTCAAGTTCCTCAGAGGCCAAGCCCCACAAAACAGATCTCAACAAGCCCTCTTCCAGCAAAGTAGGCATAGAGAGCTGCAGCCTACTGGTCTACCACAGGTCAATTAGATGCAGGTCCCAACAGATTCCCAACCCACTCTCATCCTGCCACATGGTGTGACAAAGTTTGGGTGGCCTGATTGTTTATTTGATTGATTGATTGATTGATTGACTGATGGTGGGAGGCATTTCTGAGTGACAATTATTCAAAGGCCATATCTTTCTTGAGTTTACTTGTTCCATCCTCAGCTTCAGCTCTCTGGAGAGCCCAAGTGTGATGGCAAATGAAAGTTTTCAAGCTCAACAGTAGCTGAATATTAGTAGTTAAATGTATGGTGTCCAAAACATGATTTAAGAAATTCTTAGACTCTGGCCCAGGATTATTCACTGATCACATTGAGGTTTTTTAAGTCATGAGAAATTTGCCAGGAAACCCATATATCGGACTGTCCCACCCCTAAATCCTGCCTGAAAGTATACATGCTGAATTAGAAGAACCAAACCAGTAAGTGAGACTTCCTTAGTGACTAAATCCCCACAGTTACGGGAGTCCTTACTTCATTCTTTATCATGAGTATTTGCTTTGTCATCAGTTGCTATTATGCTGGTATGTTATTATGTTGTTACCCTTTGTGTCATGAGTAAAGAAGAAAAGAATCTGTTTTACTAAACATATTGCAGGGTTACCCTATAATGTGATGACAAATTAACATTTCTTTGAGAAAACAAAACTAAAAATTAGCATGATCAGCAATTAATTTACCATACAGTAATTCAAGGAAGCTTTCCTTGGCCTGTTCTATACGTTCCTGGTTCTTATATATGCAAGAATACATTCTTACATATTTATAGGACAAAACCAATGACAAATTAATAAGCTGACTCTAAGATGGGGAATATAAAGCATAGGTGGCTAAAATTAGAAGCAGATTTTACTATTACATGTTACTGGGTCATACTCGTATGTCATTACTTTCTGGTATACTTGGAACCAATCTATTTAATTTTTAAAATAGGAAGAAATGTAAAATTTTAAAGTTCAGAAATAGAATATGGATTAACTAATCTCAAATTGTGTTTACTGGGCTGCCATATGAAGGCTAGAGGAATGTTTGGGGGACATTGTGGCACTCTCCTTAAAGAACAGCTCTGTGAATTCCACACTCCAGTGATGGCACAGAAAACCCACCACAACACACCTGCCTGGACATGTCTACAAAACCCAGGAGGTCACAGGTCCATTACGGAATAGAGTCCAAATATAATGGAGCCCAAAGAAGGAACCTAGAAAAGGCTAAATCTGGCAAAGAAATCCTATTCTGAACTACCTGAAGGATTTAAAATCAAGTATTACAAACTCAAAAGGTCTAACCGTCTAATGGGTTTTTGCTTGTTTTTTGCTCTGGGGCCTTTTGTCTTGTTTTTAAAGAGAATGATTAGTAAGATAAGTAGAAAGTGATAAGCGTTAGAAATGAGATGAGACACATCTTAAGCGGCCCTCAGAAGTTGGATCAAGCAGCAGTTGCTTGAAAATCAATCTCACTGGTTGGAGATCTGTTTCTTTCCTTAAGGAAAAAAAAAAAAAGAAGTACAACAACTGATTGACTGATCACTGAGCCAATCATCAGAGTAAAACATTTTAGATAAGCTGTCCATGATATGCCTTTTGCCTCTGCCTACACAAACCACTCTGGAGCAAAGAATGAGAAAACAACTTGTTTTGACTTTTCATTATATTCTTATCCCCAGAGAATGGAGGTTATTGGGTACCTAAAGGGATTTGCAAATAAATAAATAAATAAATAAATAAATAAATAAATAACATGAATGAACTAGGAAGGGGATTGTTTCTGGGCAAAACCAATGAAAGTTTATGGGAACTGAGCAATGTAACAGTTAGCGGTCCCACTTATACTATGCTTATTTCAAACCAGGTAATGTTCTAAGTGCTTTATACAATCTAATTCTTGAATTCCCCACAACAACCTGAATGGGGAGGTACTATTATTGTCCTCATTTTATTCATAAGCAACAAAGGCACAGAAAGATTAAGTAACTTGCCCAAGGTCACACAGCAAGAAAGTCGCAGAGCCAGAATTTGACCCTAGGCCCACTAGCTCTAAAGTCTGTGCTATCGATCATGGTACACTATCTCAAGCAGGCAAACCACCTACTCAAACCTTCATTGAGTTCCAGACCTGTGCACCACACCAAACATATAAGATGAATTTCACAATCAAGAGAAGAGACAGAACACAGAGGTTATTCCCATGTGTGAGTGGTGATTCAACAGAGAGACACCCAACCCAGACTAAAGTGGGGGAGCTGACAATGGGTAGATGAAAATACAAGATTTGAAGGGGAGGAGCTGTGGAATGATACTTAGGAATGATACTTGCTCTACTTTAGGAAAGATTCTTGCTCTGTACCTTGAACACATAGCAGGGGGCATAGAGAGGGGGGGAGGAGAGAGTCACACTTTCAAGGCAGGAAAAAAAAATGTGTTTCCTCAAGGGACAGTAAATAGTTCAATACAGCTGGCATGGCAGTACCATGAGTGACAAAGGGTGGGGACACCCAGATGATACCAAGGAGGCAGGAATAAATCATGCAGGGCCTTATGGCCTGGCTAAGGAGTGTGGATTCATCTGAAATTCTGCAGTAAACAACCGAAGAACATTAGACTAAGAAACGAAATGACTAGATCTTTTTTCCTAGCTCACTGGCTATTATGAAGGGACCAGTTTGGAAAGAGCAGAGAATGGAAGCAGGAAGACTAGTTGGGAAGCTGTCCCTGTATTTCAAAAGTGTAACAGGAGGCTGGTATCAGGTAACCATATGACCAGAGCAATAGCAATTTCTTAAACCAAGGAGCAGATCTGGGGCTCACACAGCCTTACCATGCTTTGGCTTCTCCCTTCCCCTCACTTCCCTGCAGACTTCCAGCTCCCAGTGGCCTTCCTAGGGCTTGTGCCCTCAGGTTCGGTCCTAAGGCATAATCTTAAAATGTCCCAGGGTCTTAAATAAATGCTCAGAACAGAACCTTTTCACTAGTGAAGAAACAAAAGCATGCCCCTTCTCCCTAACCCCCTCACTATGCAAACAATTCATGAAATTCTGCTGTTAATCACTTTGGAAACATTTCTCTCTTTTTTTGCTTATTAGAACTTGCTTACATTTCAGTCAAAGAGGTTTAGGTCATAACTGGCTTCTATAAGCCTAAAGTATTTGGAAGGATTATGAATCAACATGCAATACACATTCTTGACCTTATTATCCACCACTTTTGCTGGTCTGGCTAAAGGTCTTTTTGCACAGGGCTTTTTTAAAACAAAGATCCTGGCGTCCCTTATTGTTGATGAATTATAGAAATGCCTATTTAAACTCAAAACTTCTTCAATTGTGTCCCTTAACGATTCTTTCATAAAATCATTGCTCTCTTCCCATTTGAAGGTTGAAAATATTACATAAAAGCAGTCGCTGGGCAAGTCCCCAGCGCCTGCATTCTTCCGACATAAATGTTAAGGTGTTGAATAAATATTATAATATTTAAATAAATTTCCTCCCAAACATACCTTATAGATTCTACCAAAGTGGGATACCCTATTAGAGCTGAAAACATCGGCCAGATGCTCTGGGCCTCTGGAATTTGAGTCCTGGATACTTCTCACATTACAACCTACCTACTTGTATTTTTTCACGTCAGGTATTAGAGTTTCCTTTGGCAGAAATTATTTTGAACATCAATAAGGATTGTCGCTTTAAAATATAAAAAAAAGTTCATTCTTTTAATAACCTCCTGACTACAAGGGCCAGTTAGGATTTTCAGGACAAAGGACAGTGGGATGATGGCCCCGCATCCCGACTTCCCACCAGCCCCACCCCAACCTCTTCGCTTCCAAACCAGTATGTCCTCCCCAAAACTTTCCTTTAACTCTTCTCCATGACACCCAGGCTGTCCCGCGTTCCTCCCGCGGATAAAAGCGCTTGGTGACAATCAGGACGCCTAGAGCACGGTCCCCGATCGTGCCTCTGGGACGCGAGAAGACCGAGACTAAGGATGAGAGGGGGCGTCGTAAGAGCTAGGGGCAGTGAGATTTACCTTCACGAAGAGGGTGATGTCGTGCTCCTGCCCCGGAATGCCCTCCTCGGACGCCTCGCCGTCCTCCCCGCGGCCGTTCACCCGCGCCGTTGCGTCTGCGCGCTCCGCGCCGCCCCCCTCCGCCAGGTGGTTGCTGAGCGCGGCCCCCGGCTCCGCGGCCCCAGGCTGTGCGATGGCCTCGGCGTCCGCGCCGCCGTCGGGGCGCCCCTCCTCACCCTCGGCCGCGATCTCCTGGCCTGGCCCCTCCGGGCCGCGCTCTGGCCTCTCCTCCTCTGCCTCCTCCATCTCTTCCTGGGGTCCCCCCTCGTCCCCGTCCTCGCCAGTGTCTGTCGTCGCGTCCCCGGGGACCGCTTCCTCTGACTCTTCTCCCACGGGGCTCCCTCCCTCCTCCGCGGCGCCCAGCGCTGCACCCTGAGGCTCCCCCGACAGCTCGCCGGGGCTGCACCCTGTGCTTTCCTGCGCTGCGGCCTCCATCACCTCCACCTGGGACAGGGGGCTGTGGTCTCCTCGGTCCCTGGGCTCTCCTCGGGGCCTGGGCGCCCCTCCCGCCGACGCCTCCGCCTCCATGCTGGCCCCCGGCGCCCCGCTTCCCGGTTCCTCCCACCCGCTCTCCGCCTCCTTCTCCGCCTTGAGGTCCGCGGGGTCCCCTACCTCCCCCTGAGTCTCCCCCGGGGCCTCGCCCTGCGAGCCGCGCCCGGAGCCCTCCTCTTCCACCTGCTCTGCTCTGCTCGCCCCCTCCCCTCCCTGGGGGGCGTCGGCGCCCTCCGCCTCCAGCTCCCCCCGCGCTCCGCTCGCGCCCGGCGTCTCGGCCCCAGGTTCCCCGCCCGCGCCCGGCGCCAGCTCGCCCGCGCGCCCTGGGTCCTGCGCGGTGCCTTCTCCCTCGTTCCCCGCGGCCGTCGCGGCCACTCCCGCCCCCTCCCGCCCCCGCGCTCCCGCGGCGCCCTCGCTCGCCTCCTCCCCTCGCGCCTGTCCCCCCGCGTCCCCCCGCTCGCTGGGTGTCTCCGCCGGAAGCGCCGGGCCCTCGGACAGCCCCTGGGGACCCGCGGCGCCCCCCTCCGGCTCTGCTGCCTCGGCCATGGCCGCAGAGCTCTGTCCTTGACCCAAGATCTTTCCTTTCACGCTGCTCGCGGGGCAGGTGGCGCCGGGCGAGGGGCAGGAGACCAGGGGCCACTGCGCCCCCTCCGAGAGGACGGCCCGCTCCGGCCTTGGCGGCCCCGAGGCTGCGCGCTGGACGCGGGGGGCGAAATCCGCTGCGCCCGAGACACTGCTCCCCTCCTCCTGGGTTTAAGCTCTCGGGACTGTTCCTCCTCCGCCAAAGCTTCTTCCTGCTTGACCCTAATTCCTACTGGACTCGCGGCGGGTGCAGGTGCAATGCGCGGCTGCCGAGCGCTGCTTTGCTCCAGCTCTCTTTGAAGTGCTTGGCCAGCCGTCCTGTGGTTGACCAGAGGTCCTTAGTGCCAACTCCATCCCTCTAGGGCCTGGGCGGGGTTTGTACCTCCCTCCTGTGCCCCTGTTTGGGTGACCTGGGAGCCTGGCCAATGACAGCCTTTCTCAAAGCCCTTGTGGATTTCAGTGAAAAGATCCTGGTTCTACTGGCCACTTGGGTGCTTTCTGGAACAGCTTTAAATTCCAGAGACATTTAAATCACCCCAAAAGAAAACACCCCACAGGCAAATACCTAATCCCCACTTTGCCCCAGGAGCCAAGCTTCAGCCTCTCAGCTGGAACCCAACTGCAGTTGCCTCAGTGTCCAAGATCAAGGGTGGTAAATCCTGGAAGAAAAGAGAAGGGAAGCCACACCGCCACCTTCCAATTTTGCAAGGCCCTCCGGAGAAGTTCCAGACGCCCCAACATAGAAGCAAGAGGGGCCAATTGAGCTGCTCTGACCAGAGATGGGCCCTGTTGTGCATGTGGGTCCCCCTCTCCAGACCTGACAAGTACTGGGGATCCTGCACTGAGAGAAGGTTCTATCCTTTCTCTCCCTGGTCTTTCAAGGGTAAATCTGTATCTTGCAAATTCTCCTAGGTTTTTTAAACCCATTAACCAATGCTTCTGCCTCAAAATTGTGTGTTAAGGGCTTGGGGAGCTGGCAGTGGGGAGATGAAAATACAAGATTTGAAGGGGAGAAGCTGTGGAATTCACGGCATTAGGATTCTCCCAAGATCACAGACTGGGCACCCTTTTCCCTAAAAAGGGAAGTCATGATGAAAATCATGTAGTAAGTTTTTTGCGAGCCAGGCTGGATCATGTGGGTTACAGTGAGGAACTGGTTGCCCAAGATGGCACAGTCTACATGTGATGAAACAGGAGTCCCCACTGAAGACTGTCTCTAGTTGTCAGGTTCTTAAGAGTTTTGATGTTTCCCTGAGACACACCAGCCTACTGTGTGCACGGAGGTCTCTGTCACTAAAAGATCAGGGGCATCTTTGATATGACTCAGATGAAACAGGAGTCCCCACTGAAGACTGTCTCTAGTTGTCAGGTTCTTAAGAGTTTTGATGTTTCCCTGAGACACACCAGCCTACTGTGTGCACGGAGGTCTCTGTCACTAAAAGATCAGGGGCATCTTTGATATGACTCAGAGGCACACATTAGGCCAATCACCAGGATATCTCCTTCTAATTCCCACTGCCCATCACTGATGAGTGACAAGACAGGAGCCCAGTGTCACCCAACTTCATGCTACCTTCCTCCAAAGTTGTGCCCTATCTGGGAAGGAATCGGCCAGAAGCTTCGTCATCACAAAGCAGTGTCTACTCAAAGCATGGCACTCACATGCGTGAGCTAGATAGACATGTCAGATACAGGTTGTGCTCTGTGGAAGCCCCAGTCACCTAGAAAACAAATCCTGCTGTACTCAGAGGCAAGAAAACAGCCATCAGCCTTATTTCTTAAAGAAGGATGGAGTCAGAGTATTCAGCTCCAAACAGCAAACACAGTACAGGCTTACAGTCCCCGACACAAACCCCATGAGGCCAGATGTGTTTCAGAGAAAAAGAATTCTTAGAAAGATGACTGAGTGCTTTTGTGTATGTTACATAACACTGCACACCACCCTGTGACCAAACACACTCATATGTCTGCAGTGACACACGTTCCCATTAGGTGGGTGTGGGGACAGAGTCCCAGAGAGCAGTCTCTCACGTGAAAAGGTGCTGGCTTGGAAAGTAGGTGGCTATCCACTGTGACTGGTAGGCCATCAGCTGTTACCAGTTAGCCATTAGCCATGGATATAACTGCCGTGGTTATGTTGGTTGGTTGGTTGGTTGGTTGGTTGGTTGATTGGTTGGCAGAGAAGCAGACGGCAGATTGCAGACTGTGTGGCTCCTGCTTTCTGTGTCTCCAACCCAGCCGCCAGAGAGAATATAGTGGTATGACTCCAATATCTATGGCTCCGTGGGTGTTCCTTTTTGGACTCACTATATCCTGTGTTCTTATGCGGGGAGTGGGAGCAGAGACCCCGCATGACAGTGGGACATATGAAAATCACACATAGCATCAGGGTCCCCAGTTCAAGTTCACCACCAAATGAGTTCTGGTCAGTCTGGTTCTGCTTCCCGATGAGTTCCTCAAAAAGCTTGCAATTTCAGGGTGTTGTGGATTCCCCAATGCATATAAGGGACCGAGGGTCCTGTGACCCTTTGAAGAGGCCTAGGTTTCTTTACAGTTCAGAACTATCTGAGATTAGGTACATCTGTAAGTTTGTGCTTCTTAACAAACCAGCTGTCTCCAGTGCTGTCCTTTTACCAAGCAGCAAATCAAAGGCCCCTACCTCTGTGAGCAATAATATTGCATAAACTTTAACTCAGGCAAAGTGGACAGAAATGCCCTGGGTATGGGAAGGTTGGCATCTCTGCAAAAACCTCCTTTTGAATCCAGTCAAGAGATGATTAACTAGTGAATGCAGACCTGGTACAGTTGACCGGCTGGCTGAGAGCTGGCCCCAGGGCAGCGTCCTTGTAGGAAAACACGAATAAAGTCTGTTCTGTCCTGGCAACTGATCCTGCATATCACACAAAGCCGATTTATTCTATAGGATTTATCCTGTCATACTAGTTAGGGTCATTTACTCACACTGACATCGGTTCTCCAAGTAGCATCATTCCACCTGGAACGTAAAATGTAGAACCTTTCACTTTTCAATGACAGTCTTAAGAAGTGGTTTTTTACGGGCGTGGGACAATTAAGTTCGCGAACTTTCCACCGTGTAAGTGGACCGTGTATTTCTCTGTCATACCGTTCTGAAAATGTCTTTCATTTCCAGTAATGAAACAAAATGTATAACTTTAAAATGATGACAGGCTCAAAGCTGAAAATAGGGAAGACAGAAAGTAACTGAAAATTTACAATTTTTCTCTAATCCCATTATCCACAATAAACACTTTCTCCGTTTTTGAGAAAGAGAGGGAGACAGATGGACTGTTTGGATACTAAGCGCACAGCAATGAGTGAGACTGACAAGTTCTCTTCCTTTGAAGGGCTTTGGGATGAAGGAAAAATAAGCAATTAAACCAAATACCTTTGGATAACGTTAAGCGTTTTTTTAAAATAAGTTAAGCTTTATACAGCCATATATACACTCATAAGTAAGCACACACATGCATATACTGAAAACCTTCATGAACTCCGTTCTTTCACACCCCACATCCAACTTGCCAGGAAATCCTATTGTTTCCACTTTTTAAAATATATCCAGAATCCAACCCCTTCTCTCTACTCCCATTGCTACAATGCTGGTCCAACTCACCATCACCTCCTGAGCGGTCCTCCTGCTTTCTCCTTGCCCTTCCCCAGTCTGTTCTCCACCGCACAGACACTGAGTCTTCTTTGAAATCACCAGTCTGCCATGCCACCTTAATGCTTGAAACCTTTCAAAGGCTTCCCGTCTCGCACCACGAAAAAGTCCGGTTCTTACACATCAAGTACGAGCTCCCATGACATCAGGCACAATCTCTTTCCGGCCTCATTGGCTCCTAACACGCCATCCTCTCTGTTGTTTCTGCCTGGGCATTCCCTGTATCCTCCTACATCATCCCTGACCTTATTGAGGTCTTTTATAAGCTATTTTCTTGCAGCACCCTATTTTGTCTTATGTTTACAGTGGTAACACTTAAGATCTACCCTCTTCGCGATATATAGTACAATATTGTTATCTGTAGTCACAGTATTGTTATCTGTAGTCACGTAACTGAAACTTTGTACCCTTGACCAACATCTCCCTATGACCCTCTCCCCCCAGCCCTAAACTCCATGCTACTCTGTTTCTCTGACTTTGACTATTTTATATTCCACATAGAAATGAGATCATGCAGTGTGCAGTGTGTGTCTTTCTGCCTCTGGCTTATTTCACTCAGCGTAATGTTCTCCAAGTTCATCCATGTTGTTATGAATGGCAAGGCTCCCTTCTTTTTGCAGCTGAGTAATAGTTCATTTTATATATCTGTATATATATCTCACATTTCCTTTTTCTATTCATTCATCAAAGAACACTTAGGTTCATATCTTAACTATTGTGAGTAATACCTCAATGAACATGGATAAACACCCTATTTTAAAACACAACTTCTACTCTGTGGCCCTTTTCTGCCTTATTCCCCAATAGCAGTTATCTCTGCTATGACATAGTATATATTTTGCTTACTTATTAACTATGTCCCCTGGGATAATGGTTCTGTGAAGCCGGGGGTTTTTATTTGTCATTGCCTGGAACAGGACTGGGTACGTGGTAGAAGAAACGCAGTAAATACGTATTGAATGAATGAATACATGCATGCTTTCATACACATATGTATCGATCTGAACCAGTTTTGAAAAATACTTTTCTCAATTGGTTTTATACTTTGTGGGACGAGCTGACGTCACAAGACACGAGGTTCACAGAAATTCTTATCTACTGACTTTGGTGAATACTTTAGCGAATACATTTAATTATTAGCAAAGGGCAAGTCAGTTCATACAAAGGAACACAAAGGAAATACCAAATAAATAGAGTTGTGAAGGTCACTGTGAAGTCACTTAGGGATTTGCACATTGTTAACTGAGCAGCCAGAACCAGACTAGCTATTTAAATACCAAGGAGGGTTAAACAGAGGTGACAAATTCATGGATGGAAGGCAAGAGCAAAAGTGCTGATAACTAAGACGGTTTAGTAATGATAGAGTTTTCCTATCATACATTACAAGGAATCATGAAGCAGGGTATCTCAGGGATCACAAAGAGAATCCCAAGGGCTTATAAATAAACATTTTAAAGGTTGATTGTTTTTGCTATTTTTTCCAGAATGAATGGACTCATTTCCGCAGAGATCTCCTCTTTCTCTGCAGGTTTCTCCTTTCAGCAGAGCCCTTGGGATTATGACGTACCTAAATATTCAGATCACAGGATACATTTATGGTGAAACCAAAGTCCCCCTTGTTCTGCTTTCTCTTCCAACAGCTCGTTCTCCTTATGTGAGAATATCCCCAAACCTGCCTGAATCTGCCTGGCTTTGCTTAGTTTTTTGTAAAGATATATTTCAGTTCAAAGAAAGACACTGTAGCAGAATAGGCCTAAATTAGGAGGCAGGCTTTCAACACAAACAGAGCAGCTTGTAAGTCAATAAGAACATGACACAAACCCACACAAATAATGCCATGGAGAAATGGGTGGGTTCTCAGGTCTAGAGTGTATTCACTGTGTGATCTTGACCGTGTTTCATCCAGAACAGTGGGACCACTATCACTGTGAGTTTGGAATCAGAATGTGTGTCTCATACTCAGCACAGAGCCTGTTATTGTTAACATTATGCCTCATTATTACTGTTGTCCCAGAGGACAGAGCTGTCACATCTTGACTAAAGTCACATCGTGAGTGGAAGAGCCACGGAGAACTGGAGTGACCCTGTGTCTCACTTGGCCCGTGACAGTTCTGGGTTACGCCTGTTATCTCAGCAGCATAATCGTAAGAGCATCCCCTGTCACTCTTGAAAGTGTCCTAGTTTGGACAATAAATCATAGGGTCACCCTATCATGAACTCATCTAGCTCATGAGAGCTTTTCCTGTTCTTTTTCCCACATGATCTTGCACTGTTCTCAAAACAAACTAGATTTCCAACAAATGCTTGTTGGGTAGTAGAAGATATTCTAAAACAGAGAAGAGGAAGAAGAAGGAGAAGGAGAAGGAGAAGGAGAAGGAGAAGGAGAAGGAGAAGGAGAAGGAGAAGGAGAAGGAGAAGGAGAAGGAGAAGGAGAAGAAGAAAAGGGGAGGAAGAGGAATATGGGGAAAGTAGGGGAGGAGGAGGAGAAGAAGCCTCCAAAATTCTATTACGAACCACTTGCTGGAAGCCATTCTGGAAAGGTAGCCTATAATCTGGAAGGAAATAAGTGTCATAGGCCTCAGACATAACATGGGCAGCCCTGGGGAGAAGGACGGGGGTGGAAAGGTTCCTTAAGCTTCGTGCCACACTGGCTCTGGGCTCCAGAAGACTGCAGTTAGAGCCTCTTATTCTCACATTACCTTCACTTCTGACACCAGGGCAGCAGGAGATAGAAACAATACTAGAACTTCAGATTGAAAGTCCATCTTAAACCTTCCACCTCTATTTGTAAAGTTGTTTGGATTTGGGTTTTTTTTTTAAGCATTTTGGTATTTTTTAAAAACTGTTCAACTTTCTGTGTTTGCTTTCTACATGTTTTAGAAATTTGAGTTTCTTTTAACTCTTTAAACTCCAAGTTTTTGACCTCTGCCCTCCAGTCGTCCAGAACCCTGAAATCCATGGTGATGAATGCTGACCTGACAAAATAGATCTGTGGTCATGTGTTTGAGCAGCAGCTTTCAAAGGCGGGCAACTTTGCCCCTCAAGGGACATTTGGCAATGTCTGGACACATTTTTGTTTGTCATGATTGGAGAGTGCTACTGGCATAGTGGGTAGATGCTGCTAAACCTCCTGCAATGCATAGGGCAGCCCCCCAGGACAAAGAATTAACCATCCCACCACGTTAATTACTGTGTTAGAAGGACAGGCTACCTGCAGCCCCCCAATTACAGAGTTTTCCATAGAAAATGCCTTAATCCAATATGTTGTCTCTACCCAGGGCTTGGAGCAGTCCATGGGGGATGGATGTGTTATGTTGGGGGGCTGTCATCTTTTAAAACGTCTCTTGAAGATTACTAATGAGTCCTTTGGGAAGATAGAGAGATTATGAGATTTGCATTCAGAAATCTAGGCTCAAATCCGAATTCTGCTGCTTACAGGTTGTGTTATACTGTGCAAGCCATTTCTTGGTACTCAATCTACTATACTGGTTTCCTCTGAGCACTGAAGAAGATAATATGTAAAGTGTTTTGTAATTATGAAATTTCTACACAATTGCCAAGTAACATTATTAATTCACATTCGGGTCATGTTTGATCCTATTGGTTTTTTACTGCCCAGATATTGGAATTGACCCTACTCTTCTGTAACACAGGACATTTATCTAAAATATTAATCCCCTGACATGTCAAAGAGCCAACTTTCCTGGCCCTGGTGATCTAATGACACATAGGGGTTTAGAAAATTCAATTCTTTAAACTTCCATCTATAGGAAACACTGGAAAAAATTGTCTATCAGAATGTAAAAGATAGATGAAGCTACAGAGAGAGCATGATGCTAGGTGTGGTTCCTACATATCCAGAAAGTAACACTCACCCACCAGGAGTTAACTAAGCTCTGAGCGGCCAGGAGAAGCACAAGCTGGGCACTGTGAGACTTTCTAATCCTTTGTTTTTATTATTTTACCTGTAACTACAGGTCAATGAAGAAGTATGCACCACATCTCAAAATTAATTTATCATCTCTATGTGATATACATAGTCATGAAATTGTCATCTAGAATAACCATTTCCAGTTTACTCACAGAACTGAGAAGACCTACCCGTCCATCTATCTATCATTCAATCCATCCATCCATCACCCATCCATCCATCCATCCATTCATCCATCCATCCATCCATCCATCCACCCATCATTCATCCATCACACCACAATCTTTTTCTGAAGACCTTTCTTGTGACATGACTCAATGAGTAGTGGGGAAATACACATAAACAAAACAAGGTATCTAGCCTGCTGAATAATTTTGCAGAGTGGGAAAAGTTTACTGAAGTGTAGAGTTTCTGATGTTCATGCTGGTTCATGCTGAAATCTCAAGCCATGCTTCATCGATAACTGTGATTAAACATTTACGTATTTTGAAATACATTTCTAAAAAACTTGGGAGTCAAATGTTTAAAATTTATTTATTTATTCAGCATACTTACAATGAAATCATTTACATGATTTCATTCTCCTGATTTTACACCCAAAAGTCTCAGGAACATTTGGGTTTTCATTTTTAATTTGGTCGAATTTAATCTGACTGGACCAGAAGGAGATAAAGGCTGAGCAGGAGAGTCTGCCTGGGTGAGAGCTCAGCCCTGTTGGTACATTCTCCCTGGAGGTGCAAGTGTTGGATCTGGTGAGTTGTGAGTTCAGTGACCTTGGAAGTCACTTTCACTTGTTGGAGCATCACCTTGGAAGAGGACCTTGGATCAGATGATCTTGGGGCTCCTTCAGCACTTTGAATTCTATAACTTATGATCTAACATCTCAAGTATTTGGAAGTCACTAATAAGAGTGGAAAGAGCTCAGAATCAGACAGTGAGCAGAAAACGGTCTCCGAGAGCCAAAAGCAATATAACTGAGTTTCCCTCTTCAAGTGTGTTTTCCTCAAAGATGAGCAACTGGGCGCTCATTCTGAGCCCATGACTTTATTATAAATTCAACTAATCAGTGTTCTGGTGTTGATTAGAATACATTAGAAACAGCAAAATAGAAGGGCTGAAATAGCTGTCTTCATGAAAACAAAATACTTAAATTGAAAGCAAAGTGTATATAAAGTTTCAAGTTTCAGTTATTGATAAGGTTTAGTTCCTCATTTCAAATGAACCAAGAAAATGACATATTGACTGAACAAAAGAAAAAGGAAAGGAGGAAGGAAAGGAGGGAGGGAAAAGGGGTAGGAGGGAGAGAGGAAACAAAGGAGGGAGAGAGAGAGGGAAGGAGAGAGGGAGGGAGGGAGGCAGAGAGGAAAGAAAAGAAGAAGTCCTATAAGCCTAGCACATAATACATAACAATGACTGAAATTTTCAAAAACAGACTATGAGTATACATGTTGGGGAAAAAACAATATAGATATTTGGCATCGTAATTTCTTCTCTTTATACTGAGTCTACTAGAGTCTAAATTATGTTTTAAAATTCTTCCATTATTCTATCGCAGGTGTGGTCAAAGTTCTTGTTCATTTAAAGCTGGTTTCTAGGAGAAAGACAAAGAGCAGGATCTTCGTCAATGGGGTCCAACAGGGGGGAAAAAAGGCAACCAATAGATCCCAACACTGAAATGAAGGCACCTGGAGGGGAACAGATTCCTTGTCCCCAGGGGTAGGACTTGAACTTTCACCTGCCACTTTCTAAGCAGGTGTGTTCTGCAAGGCAAGCACAGGCCACATTTATTGCAAGTCTTCAGTACATAGCTCACATCCTCCTGGAATTCTAAAACGTGAAATGTCCTTAAAGATGTGCTGTCTAGCTCCTCCTTGTCAGTAGAATAGTTTGCATTGCAGCATGATAAAGGGGGTTCTTTGCACATAAGTTCTTATTTTAAATCATGTGATAATCTCAACAACCCTGGGAGGTGGTCACTGTCCTGGACTAGAATCAGGGGATGTCACAGGGTGAAATGACATGCAATTAAGCTGGATTACATTACAATGAGTTGTGAAAAACTGACTTATAATACAGTTTTTCCCTGAAATATTCCCCATGAGAACAACATGATCATTTTTCATACCTTGTGTAAAATAACCATAATAATCCCTGACAGTCATGAAATAAGGTTTTTACCGGCTTTATTGAGAGGTAATTGGCATATAAATTGTATAAGTGTAAGGTATATAATGTGGTGATTTGATACATGTATGTATTATTTATGAAATGACACAATAAGGACAGTTAACACATCCGTCTTGTCACATAATTACCATGTTGTGTGTTTGGTGAGAATATATAAGATCTGCTCTCTTAACAACTTTCAAGTACACAATACAGAATTATTAATTCTAATCATCATGCTATACATTAGGTCTCCAGAACTTATCTGATAACTGGGAGTTTGTACCCTTTGACCCACCTCTACCCATTTCCCCCAGCACCTAGCCCCTGGCAACTACCAATCTACTCTGTTTCAATGAGTTTGGCATTTTTAGATTCCACATATAAGTGAGATTCTGCTCCATTTTTAGGCAGAACTCCAAGCAATACTGCTCTCCTCCCAATCCTCACCCCCTCACCCCATCCTCTTACTCAGCCCAATTGCATTGGTTGATTTTCAGTCCCCCACCCCCCCAAACCCCAGACAGGAAACTCCAGGAAGGCAGGGAGCCGGCTTCTTATTCACTGGTGTTTTGTCATCACCTAGAACAGCACCCCCATACAGGAGGCTCTCATAATCATTTGTTATTGGAATGAATGATATTTTGACTGAATTGACTTAACTTGCTATCTAAGGTGCCCACATGCTTTTGGAGTCTTTGCACAGCCAATGTTTGTTCTTAGGGAGCAAATGTCCTGCTCATTCATCCAGTCAATCAGCCACCAAGTATGTTTGAACTGGCAAAGTTACTCGGTAGTTCATGCCCAGGTGGAGGTGAACTGGTAGCTTGTGAACTATCTATAAAGTCAAGCTTGAAATGCAGCCACCTTGTTTTTCTTTGCAAGGACTCCTGGGCCGCATTAAGAGGGAGTCAGGTATCTTCCTCTTGGGCCTCCCCTTCATTTAATTTAAGAACCCCAGGAGTTTCGTCGGCCAAAGGGTGAGAAATTACTTTGGTTTTCCACTTTTACCCAGTGCTGATGCTTAGGCCAGAAATGCTTCTCCCCTCAACTTGGAGGACTGATCCCAGCCCCCACAGAGCCACAGGGGCTAAAGTTTGCAGAGGAGACCACCCCATTCCTCGACTCCAAGTTCCCCACTGGGAAGGCATGCCCCACATCATTGCTCTCTGCAAATCACCTGTGAGTTGCACATCCAGCCTCTTCCCGCCACTGGCCTGCAGGCCTGGAGTGCCTGCAGCACCACCGCACTACCCAGCTTCCCCACCACGGTGGGCTAGCTTCTTCTTTAACCCTCAAAACAAAGACACTCCAACTCAACCCTTCCTCAGTAACCCAGGGCAATCCATCTGCACCTGCCTTTCAGTGAGTCCAAGACAATTGACCTTCCTCTGCTAAGATGTAAATAGCAGCTTCTCTCATCAAAAAGAAAAGAAAAACAAGAGAAATACACACTTAACCCCAGCATGGCCACTCTGAAAGGCTCTTGACTACATTTGCAAATGAAAGAGCTTTAAAAAAAAAACAAAAAACAAACTTCTTTCCATATTTAAGTCCCTGAATTTCACAGATGACACTCATGGTGTTTATGAACACACAGGATTGCCTTCAAACAAAATTTCAATATAAGTCAAGGCCAGAACCAGCCCTTCCCTCTCCCTCTTTTCCTTGAGCTTGGTGTCTGGAGGTCTTTGGATGTGTTCCATTGACATTTCCAGTCCTTTCTTGCCAACCTTGGGAACATCCTTGCCCTGCCCTTGCAAAGTTATTTAGGATCAAACAAGAAGTCTGTGTGACTAAAACCCCACACACTGTAGATGTACAAAGGTAAGGCATCCTTCATCAGACTTGCAGTGCTCGAAGGCAGTGATGTCCAAACCCAGCTCTGCTGCATAACAGGGAAGTATGTGAGAATGGAAGATCCCTAGGTGCTGCTTCCAGAAATCATTCATCCAGTCGGTCAGATCAAGGTCCTGGTATCTGTTCCATAGGTCCCACAGGAATATCTCATGTCCTTCCAGGTTTGGGAAGACTGCTCTCAAGATCAGATATCTATTCCTTTATGTGAACCTGGCTCGGTGAGCTACCACTCCAAATAGTATTTACACTTTAAGTCCTAGCTCTATTTGGGAAATAAGAGCTTTACACCCACTAAAATTTGAAGGGATCCAAAACCAAGTAAGAAACCTATTTTTCAGGTAGAGAACCTTTGACAGTTCCCTGAAGTTCACCCACTTGGGACCTTTGAAGAAAGAATATAATTAAGGTATATTTTAACCATATAGATTTTTATAGTGAAGGAGTGAATAAGGAACTTGGTAAATCTAAAAGCAATTTAAAATCATGGCAGGAAGGGGGAAAAGTCCTAGATTTTTTGGAGAAGTGAAAAAACAGGTGAAGAGATAGGTCTGAAAGCAACCCTATTTGGAGATTTTAATTTTTGTTTTTTGTATACAATTATTCCTTCTTATGAATCTAAGTGGTTTTTAAAGTATTACTAGTGTGTATGTTTTTGGTGCACGTATATGCATTACATCTGAAAAAATCCTGTTGGGTGAGTGCAGAAGCATTTGATACATGCAAAACTTGAATAAGCCTGTCTTCAAACCAGGAAGCTGAATTTTCCCAGAATCAAACTGGCTCATGTTTCAATAGAAACTCTGAGGTCACAAAATACGGGTTGTATGTCTCTACCCCTGGATAAACCATTCTCTCTCTCTCTCTTTATTTATTTTTCGCTTTTGCTTTAAGTGTTTATACACAGCTATACATTCAGGTGGCAGGTCTCCTACCTAAGTGGAGTAAAGTTAGATATTTCACCTCTCCGAGGACTTAGGGGCTTTGTTCAAGTTCTTTTTCATGGGACTTGAAGGTATAATTGTTAGACTGCTGTAAGCTGTGTGGCTTCTGAAGTAACAGAAATGACCAGGGATCATGTACCTGCTTGAAATAGGTGGGTTATGCGAAAATCAACAGCTGTGAGTCAGCAGAGAAAAGGGCCTGGGCTCCATTTCTGTGTATATGAAAGTAGACAAAACACAGTTGATCCCCCTTTTTAAGGTTGTAGCCACCAAATGAGCTGGGGGGTCTAATTATAGCAAGGAGCCACAAGCAAAGTTCCCAGCAGGTACATGGATCAGTTCAGAAGGTGAGTGGGGAAAAAATCATATTTTTACATTCACGAACCTCAGATTGAAATTTAGCATTTCCTTCAATTATGAGTTAGGAGGGGAAATGACAATAGTAATAATCATATCTGTGACTTTGTCTCCGATAAAAATCATCAATATTTTTATATCTTATTCCAGACATGAGTTATGTCATGGTGTCACTTAAACACTCATCTCTTCTTTGAAATTTCAGTAGTTATTAGACCTGCTTCTGGATTTTATTGAATGTGTTCAGAAGGAAATACATATATGACTTCATTTTTCTTATATTTCTTTTTAATCACACATTTCTTCTTAATATTTGATATTGATTGTATTTCGATATAATTGGCTTTCTCTGAGATCCTATGCATTTTATTTTATGTGTTAAAAACATTATTCAGAGAAAAATTCAACAGATTAGCAAAGGCAGCCATAGCTCATACAAGTTAGAACCCTTGAACTAGAATTTGTTTCTCAGTGGTATTTTACATGAAACCTATTTGCATATCTTAAGAGGGGTGCAAGTTACACAGGCATATTGATTTGTCAAAATGATACTATTAATGAAAACAATCTAAATGTCCTTGAACAGGGGAATGGGAAAACAAACTGTGGTACATCCATACAGTGGAATAGTTCTCAGTAATAAAACGGGGCCCAGCTAGGATTGATGCAATAGTATGCAGAAATGTCAAATGCATTATGAAAAACGGAAGAAGCCAGGCCCAAAAGGCTACATACTGTATCATTCCATTTCTACTACACTTTTCCAAGTGCTAACCAGAAAACGGATCAATGGTTGGCTGGGGGCAAGGGGTCGGGGAATTGCCAACAAAGGGGCACAGGGAATTTCTGGAGTGCACAGTATTTTTTAATTTCAGTGTATGTGCATTTCTCTAGCATGCTATAAATCTAACCCACGTGCCAGTTGCTGACTATCCCCCATCTTCCATCTCTCCCTAAAGATGTACGAGTCAGAGGCCAGAAGCCCCACCCAGCACAGAGGACAGCCCCGCATCTGTCCCACTGTGTCTTAGCGTCTCCCTGGGGCCCCCCTACCTCTGAGGGCCTACGTCTGCCCCACCCCCACGCCACCTCTACCTGCTGCTCTCTCCACTGCTTCCCAGTCAGTCCAGATGAACTCTTTCCTTGGTTTTCCAAACACACCACCTCACAGAAGATACTTGGCATAGCTAGGACATGATTTATAGCACAAACTCAGACACTTTGGGAGGTAAAGGTAATTCTGCTGGGTCTTCAGGTGTAAGTCATGAGACTCTCCTGGCAAAGCTGGACACATGGCTTCATGGCATGGGAGATGTTTACTGAAGATTTAGGGCTAATGATGGGCAGCATTTTGGGGAGTAGTTACCTCAGAGCCACACTGGGGAAAAAATGCCAAACAAAGTCAAATGTTAAATATGTAGATTCTTAATAGTTTTAGGTAACTGCTGGCCCCAGGAATTTTCAATGGTTACACCTTCTACTTATAACAGAACTCCATTCTCCCTCTCCACTTCATCCTGAATTCTCCCCCTCAGCTTACTCACACTCAACCCCAAAATCCCTATTCATTTATTATACAAAGCAACTTAGCCATCTGTCTGTTTCATTCCCCATCCAAGCTCCCCATGCCCTGAGAGCTATTGTCCCAAAACCAAAAAGGCCCATCAAAGGGCTTTTACTAATCAGATAGGATTCTTCCATCTTCCCATGAACTCCAAAACCGAGGCAGTGACAGTAATAGCTAATGCACAGTGACAAACAAGCGTGCTAAACTGTCTATGTGGATGGTCTCATTCATTCCTTCCAGACCACTATGAGGTAACTGAAAGTATTACCCCCATTTTAAAGATGAGCAGACTAAGATTCAGAGGTATCAAATAACTGTGGAAAGTGGCAGCGCCAGGAGTCCAACCAAGGTGTCTGCGACAGCCCAGGTGACTTGCAGAACTGTATCAGGCCACCAGTGCCTTTGCCTTGTCCCAGAGCACCTAGCACAGATGTCAGGCAAATGTTTGCTGTCTGCCTGCCTACCTGTCTGCCTGATTTATTGTTTGAACAACCAAATTAACTCAGTAACTGACAAATAACCCGGCTTTGTCCATCGCAATCTCAACTGCATGAGCTCAAACAGCAGTAAAGGTCAGTGTGAGCTTAGGAACACAGGCTCAAGGATCAAGAAAAGGTTCCTATTCTTGGCTCTCCTCAAGTCAAGATAACCTTGTCCACAAGTTTGAAGTCATTTCCCTTCCAGACAGTAAAACCCAGCCTTGACACCACCCCAGGTCATTTTTGATTCCAGACCTGTGAATGCAAACTGAAAATGTGCATGGAGAATTCGGGTTTGAGTTTACCATCCAGTGGCATAAATATGAAGGCTTAGAAATGCCTCCAGGACAGGTTTAAAGTTTCTGTTTCATCCAAATGTTTGATAATAAGAAAAAGCCACTATGGCTTTCTATCACTGGCAGTCCCATTTTTTCTAACGGATGTGTTGACAAGCCAGAAGGTAGGAAATGCATTTTTCTCATGGAAATGATGTGACAAATGGTGGTGAGGGGTCCAGAGATACTTCCTCATGTGACTCCTGGGGAAAGAAGGCCAAACAGGAGAAGAAGGAAGAAAGCAAAATGTCCTGCTTTCCTGGACCCAAAATGAACCCACCACAATTTTTCATAAAATGAGTGAGTTTCTGGACTCCCCACCATCTTCTGCACTCCTCTCTGAGGTCCTAATCTTATTCTTGAGAATTTTTGGTTTTCTCTTGAGGACTCCCAGCCTGCCTGTCACCCTTCCCCCTCTTCACCCCAATCACCTACCATCCGGCTCAAACCAAAACTCTTACCTTCTTAATGTGGGTAAGTTCTATTAAGTGTCCAGAAACTCTAACAACAAACTTTTATAACATGCTGACTGAATGTCACACACTCTTTTAAGCACAAAACATGTATTAACACATATGATTTTTATAATAACTTTCCAGGTAAATACTATTAGCACCACCCCGCATTAGAGATGAAGAGCCTAGAACAGAGAGGGTAAGTAATGTGCCCAAGGGCACCCAATTGGAAAGCAGCAGAGCCCAGAGATGTCTTAGACAGCCTGGCTCCAGCGTCTGTGAACTTAACCCCAAGAAGTTAACCCCTCCTGACATTGGGGAAGCATGTGCCTAGTGCCAGGCACAGCACAGCGTGCGCGTGTATTGAGGAGATATACCCTGAGCCCTGCTGGTGTGCCAGTCACTGTGCCAGGGCTGGGGACGCAGGGTGACCAGACCACATAGCCCATGCCCTAATGGAGCCAGAGCCACACTCCTGGGTGGCTCACACAGTGAGCCAAATGGTTACAACACGGCGGAAGTCAATGTCCTGTGAGGAGCCAATGGGAGGAGTGTCCCCCCCTGACCTGAAGCTGAGTAGACATGCAATGAGGTTTGCTATAGCTAAAGGATGAATAGAGCTGGCCCCCCTGCCCCCCCAAAAAAAGGCAGGAGATAACATTCCAGGCAGAGGAAATCGCGTAGGGAAAACCCAGAACAAGTATGCCAGGAAAAAAAATATCATCTCAGGGAAGACCGAGCAAACCGTGGATTGGTGATGGGCATGGGGGGCAGCGAAGGACTGAGAACCCTAGAGACACAGATAAGGACCGGGCACTGAAGGGCCCCGGGAGCTCCATCCAAAAGTGTGGGCTTTACCCAAAGAGCACTGAGGCACCCCGAACAAAGAGTTGTTTGCTGGGGATGAGATGAACTGATGGGCATCTAGAAAGAGCTCTTGCAGGAGATGAGTTAGGAGGACATGGCAGTGGTCCAAGGTGGGGCACCGGCTGCCACTTCCTACAGAACTAATGCAACCGCTTCCTGGAAGTCTAGGACCCTAACGGTTGTGCTGGGTCAACATCAAAGAGTCAGGGTAGGGAGGTGTCTGAAAAGGGCCACGCAGCTGTGGGGCTGTGACTTCTCAACCAGGAACAATTTTGACTCCCCAGGGACATTTGGCAAAATCTGGAGTTGTTTTTGGTTGTTACAACTTGGGGGGGGGTCTCTAGCAGCTAGAGACCAGGGATGTGGCTCAACATCCAAGGATACACAGGACAGCCCCTCACACCAAAGCCTGGTCCAGCCCCAAATGCCAACCCTGCTCCCACTGAGAAACTCGGCGCTGAACAGGTGACCCAAACACAGCAATTGTAAACAATTCAGAACCAGAGTCCCGTGGGACAGAGGAGGAGGGACATTACCCTTCAAAGCGGTTAAATTCAAAAAGTAGAAGTTGAACAACTCTTTAAAAATATATCAAGCAGAAAAATAACCCAAACAAACTACATTAGCATGTCCCTGTGCTGGACTGCAAGTCATGTGGTCAGCTCCCTGACTTCCGGGAGGTCAGCCCTGGGGGTCACGCCCTGCTCCATGGGGGGGATGCAGGACAGGGCACCCACCTGGAAGCCTCAGAGCCCCATCTGTTCAGTCAGGTAGTGATCCTGAAAAGGAGCTGACTTTATTAGCGCGCTGGTCTATTACAGGCTCTCAGTAAACTGCTCCCCTTCCCACTTCCTTCTTTCCTATAAGTCTGAAACACGCAATTCTGAAGGAATGTCTGACAGGGTGAACTCTGGACCAATCCAGAACTCCACCTCCTGAATCTGGGGGGTGTGAGGCAGTGGTCCCAGACCACCCCCCCGCCCGGGGTGAAGAAAGTAAATACAAGCACATAGTGAGACATTTTTTGATATCAACACTCTTAATACATATTTTTTGTGTTTGTTTTATAATGTAACATTTTCTTACTAATATATACAATTTATGAATAAAATATTTGTATATGTAAATGTGTGGTTAAAATTCATTAATATACTTACTGTGTTGGAATATTGGGGGTACACATTCAGACATGTATATATATATATATATTATTGATTGATCGATTTTTGCTAATGGAATGCTCAAACACTGTTGGTGTTCACGACAGACTTGGTTAGCATGAGCTCTGGAACGGGGTGAATTGGGGAGGACTGGATTTGGGGAGATGCTCTATTTATTCCCATGCTTTAAAACTTTTTTAGACCAAAGGTTTCTACCCTCCCAAAGTTCAACTCCTTCCCTTGAGGACCTTTTGCTTCTGGCACATGCAGATGTAAAGCCACTGTGCAATCTGCCTGGTCCTTTCCAAGCACAAATCCTGGGGATTTGCCCCACCTCGCCCAGAGGCTCCACCCTTCAGGGCCGGGAGGTAACTGCTCTGTCCCCTGGGTGGAAAGGAGCCTGGATTAAAGGTTCCGCCTCCTGGCCAGAGCTGGAAAGGAGTGTTGTGTTCATCAGGCCTTTCTCGTCTTTCCTTTCCTTTCCCACATTCCCTGAAAGGCTGCAGGTACTGCCCACCAGGGCCGGCTGCAGCTAAAAGCAGGGAAAATAAGGATATATAGTTACTGGAACAGAGGGTGAGGGTGGGAATGAGTGATCTCTGTGAATACCTTTTAGAATGGCTTTGATTTTTTGCATCTTGTACATTTAGTTTATTATATTAAAAATTTTAATATTAAATATTTCAAATTATTTTTGCAAATTCAAAAGCAATATTTATTTTACTTTATTTTTTTAAGGAGTTTAGCAATTCAGATTTCCAAATTTCTATCCCTCTTGAACTTTATTTGTAAACCCTGGATTTTTCTGATGACCTTTCTTCTTAATATATCCATGGCATCTTTATCAAAACAGGGTACTGGCTGATATCCCCTTCCTGTGAAATTTACACAGTGATGTGCACCCATTTTCTTTCAAAAGGCTCACCCTTCCCTTTAATCTTTCCTGAAGCCAACAATGGTCTGGTTTCAGTTAGCCTGTTTTCTTCCAGGACTTACCTGTGAAATGCATTTATTTTACAGGAAGCTTTTGAATGAATCAATCACCTGATCCTTCCCTGGTATCCTTAGGCACTGAGGGGTCCAAGTTACTGTTTTCTTCCACTGCTGCCACTGTCCCTTCACAAGCCCTTTTAAAAGCCGCTGGCTCATTAGGAGAGCAGATCATATATCCCAGGTGTGTAAGCCCTCCTTTCAGGCCTCCTTCACCTATAAAGGGGTTTTTGGCAGGTAACCAACCTCCAGGAATTTGAAGCCCTGACTTGCTACAAAAAGCCCTAGATCACAGGCCCAAACTCCCTGATTTTGGGGGACAGCCCGTGGAATTTATGACGCACCTATCTGTATCAGTCTGGCCAGCATGCCTCTACATGCCCAGATAAATGGAATAAAAATCCTTCCTGAATTTCCAGGGCCTGCCCCACCCCCATCCCCTGCCAGCTGACTTTGGAGGTGATTTGAGGCAAAGAGGATCCAGGGTGCTGGCTGGACCCATGGGAATGAGCAACGAGAGGACTTGAGGAAGAAGGAGGTTCAGTGTCCAATGCAAAAGGGAGTTTTCCTTTTCTATAGGAATTGAAGGACACATAATGCCATCAGGAGACACTCCAGCACCAGAATTCCTCCCTGTGGGCACAGCATGAATTTTTTTCATTGACATAATTTCAAAGTGCAATATTTTTAATGATGCTGAAATAGCCAGCCATTAACACTGGAAATATGGCATTAGGGTGCTCTGGTAACTATTAAGTAGCCAAACTGGCTTGTTTTTATGCACTAATAAAGACTCCATTTCAGGGACACATTGAATAAAACCTGTAACAGGAATGAAAGTCTGAGCCTGGCAACATATTGTTTCTCTTGAGTGGAACATTGTGCCAATACAACTAAGTTACACATAAAGCTTCTGGTTTAACAGCATAAGAGAGATACACATACGAGTAGAAACCTGTGATTCAAATGATATTAACATTAGTAAATTTATAGTATATGCTTTTGCCCTCTGACCCAGGAATCCCACTGCTGAAAGTCTTTCCCAAAGATGTACTGGCAAAATGCAAAAGACATACATGCACAAGGCTATTCACAGAGCACTGTTTTTAACAGCAAAAGGTAGGAAACAACCCATTCAAACCGGTTGAATAAATTCGGGCAAAGGTACACAACAAAATGTAGAAATAGATGAGGACTGGTTCCCTATACCGTTATGCAGTGATTTCCAAGGGACAAAAGCAAGATGGATAGTAACACAGTAAAACACACAGGTGTTAATAGGTAATGCCAGCCCCCCACATTGGAGTGGGGCTTACAGGCAAGGAGGGGAGTTCTAGAGTTCCCTGAAGGATTCCTCTTTTCCCACAACGTTCCTAAAACCTGAGTCACTCAGTGGCAGTCTGTTCTGACTGTCATCTCTAGGTCCTGACCCGTAAGGCACCATCTAGTTTTTTATATCATGGCAACCTGATGCTTTGTTTCAAGTACTATTAAGTCATCCAGAAGAGCTTTTCAGAGGAAAGTGTATGAAAAGGCTGATTTTGTTGTATTACCCAGGTTGTTTGGTTGTGACATTTTAAGAAATTCTAAATGGTAATGGAAAAGGGGTTTGGAGGATGAAATCAATGAATATATGTGCAATTCTTTTGTTACAATATTTGCAAGATAAAGTAATCTAAATCCCCTATCTTGTATCTGGAGAAAAATCCAATGTGCCCACTGATAACTCAATAAATTTCCAGGGTTAACAGTCATTCCTGTGGTTACTGTGGCCTCCCACAGGGCTGAGTTTCATTAATCTAAGATGATCATGGTGGTCCCATCCCCCCATCAGGGATGGATTCCAGAACTCAAACCTGAGTCAATCAATAGGTGGTATCTTCCCACCAAAGATTAGTTCAGTGATGCATTGGGCGACAGGTGTGAAAGGACATTTGCTGGGCAACTTCCTTTGCTCTTAGAGAAAGCCATAGAAGGTACAACATTACCTATAATGCCAGTATATAATGCATATATAAGGTATATAAGGTATATATAAAGTACATAATGTATAATTTCAATCTATATAATGTATTATATATGTAACTATAACATATAATGTATATAATATATTGTATGTATGTAGTGTATTTCCTGCTTCTGTTTCTCTCCAGAGCCCTAACAGCCCCTGCACATCAGAAGAATAGCAATCTCCATTCATACACACTGTAATGGAGCTGAAGAAGCTGATTTTGTCCTGAGGTGGGAGGGAAATCTACAGAAGTAGGACAGGTGTGGTCACAACTGTTACCTTTCCTATTTGTGACCCAGTCACCCTTTTGGTCAGTCAGAACCCCAAAGTTTCTCCAAAGAACTCACAGAGTTAATGAGATGAACTTGAATGTGGCAGGATGTGGGAGCTGCTACAACCATCTCACTGTCATGGCGCCTGAGAAAGACGTGCAAACGGAGATGGGCAGGAATGAGAGATAAAGAGAGACCAAGTCCAGAACCATCACGTGGTCCTTTGAAGCAAGCAAACCATGCGGGCTCCATCCCAAAATGCTACGTTACATGAGCCGAACAAATTCCTTTTTTTGCTTGTTTGTTTATTTAAAGAGAGAGAGAGAGAGAGAGAGAGAGAGAGAGAGAGAGAAGAGCATGTATGGAAAACAGTTTGGTGATTCTTCAAAGAAGTAAGCATAGAATTACCACAGAACACAGCAAATCCACTTCTTGGTGCATATACCCCAAAGAATTGAAAGCAGGGACTCAGACAAATCTTTGTACACCAATGTTCACTGCAACATTATTCACAACAGCCAAAATATAATGTTGTGGGAGTTACCTTCACCAATCATTGATAAGCCATCACCAGTCTTCTCCCTTCCTATGCTCAAGGTCACGTGAATCCTATTGCAAAAACACAAGGGTGACAAAACTTCTGAGCTGAAATCCAGTGCCCCCAGGCATTGTGACCTAGAACATCAGCTCCTGCTTGGTGCCAGTGGGTTTGAATCTTCTACTGCAGAATCCATTCTCTGCAGAACACTGAATTCTTCCAAGGTCTGAGGATGGGTTGGTGCTCCCCAGCCCACAACAGCAAGCCTCTGGGAATTTTCAAGCCATGTGCCTCTGAAAGAGAGCTGACAGCCTCCAGATTCCACCACAGTCACAACACCCCCAGCCACCAGCTCCTGGGGATCTCAGAAACCCAACAATTTTGCATGAACATTCATCTGAGACCCCGAACAAAGGTCACCCAGCAAATCTCTCAACCAAAACCCGAAGCCTGTGACTGGCCCAGAGGGGTGCGTGTGTACCCCAAGCTTCATTCTGAGCTCTTCATTCTGAGACATTATTCAGTAAACAGATCCTGCAGTGCCTTTTAAATCACTGTTGTCGGTACAGTAGTTTTCTGGGCTCTCCAGATCTCATCATTCTGCCTAGGCTAGTCTGTCTGATGGAAAAGGTTAGGTACCCGTCCACTTGGGCAGCCCAGCTCTCCTTCTCCTTCCCCCATTCCTCCTTTCTCCCAGCTTTTATAAAGGGATTTGGGTACTTCGCCGCCGTTAGTGATAATACCACAGAAAATGACCTGTGCAAAGCAGTACACCACGGTGTTTTTTTTGAAAGTATGTCTTCTACCACGAGGTGTCACTGTTTCCATGGCTTGCTCTCCTTTTCCTTGCAATTTGCTGAGTGGTTCCAGCTGACAAATGAGTTTATTCTCTAGATATTTAAGGGGGGAGAAAACCCCTCACAAATAGCTACTCTAAAACCAAATCATTCTTTTTTTCTCCAGCATGTTTACTTGACTTTCTTGCTTTGTAGCCATATTATTAATCAATTAAAAAAAATTTAACAGAGTATTTTTTTTAGCTCAGTTTTGTGTGTACAAAAAAAAAAAAAAATAGCAGAAAGTACATAGTTCCCACCTATCACTTCATCACCCCCACACACAGCACACAGTTTCCTCTATAGTGTTTTTTATACATGTTTTAAACAGTTGTTCATGTTAGTTTATTGATGAAAATCTCTGAATGTAAACATTTGTAAAACAATTCTAGCAGTTTCTTCTTGTTAACATCTTGCATTACTGTGGTATGTTTGTTAGAATTGAAGAGCTAAGATTGATACATTCATTATTAGTGACTAAAGTTCATACATTTCATCCCATTGTGCATTCTGAGTTTCAATAAATGTGTAGTAACATGTATCCACCATTGCAGCATCATACAGAATAATTTTATGGCCCTAAAAATTCTCTGTGCTCCACTATTCATCCCTCCTTCCCGCCAACAACCCCTGATCTTTTTACTGTCTCCATAGTTTGCCTTTTCCAAAATGTCTTATAGTTGGAATCATACAGTATGTAACCTTTGCAGATTGGCTTCTTTCACTGAATAATATGTGTTTAAGGTTCCTCTGTGTCTTTCTGTGGCTGGATAGCTCGTTTCTTTTTATTGCTGAATACTAGTCTGTTGTCTAGATGTATCACAATTTATCCATTCACCTACTGAGGGACATCTTGGTGGCTTCCACGTTTGGGTAATTATGAATAAAGCTGCTATAAACACTCGTGTGCAGGTTTTTGTGTGGACATGTTTTCAACTCCTTTGAATAAATACCAAGGAATGTGATTGCTGGATCGTATGGTAAGACCATGTTTTATTAGGAATTTTCATAGAAAGGGTTGGCAAATGGTAAGGAATACTTTGACCATTTTCCTCACAACACAGTCTGTTTTCCAAGCAACAGCTTGGTTCTGCCTGAAATAGAAATGAGGTGGCCACAGGAGTCCTGCGAAGGGACCTTTCATTGTGTAAAAGGAGCCCCCCACACACACCTCTCTGCTCACTCCACGGACAAGGAAATGGATCTGCCTTTAACACACTACAGATTGTTCTGCATTCAGAGTAGAAAATAACTTCTGACTCTCTTCTGACCAAAACCAAATTTAAAGACTCAGGTGAAGTGGTGTTAGGAAAAGCCACTGTGGTTTTAGGTAGAAGGAAAAACATTTCCGTCCATAAAAAAAGAAAAAAAGAAGAAAATGTCAGGGGTGCTTCCATACAGTGGGAGGATGGCCTTGGTCTCACAGCTGACTCAGAAACACCCAAATGGGCACGGAAGAGTGGTTGTGGCTGAAAGACAGGAGACCTTCTCGGCTGAGCCTGCACGAGACTAACGCGCCCTTCTCCACCCAACTTAGTTAAAACAAGAAACCTAAACCACGAGTGTGGCTTTAGAAGGGATTCAGGATCGCCAAGGAGCCTTGCAGCTGACTGGCCCCCGGACCAGGATGAGCAGAGGATGAGGGTGGAAATGGGGTGATGTGAAGTCTCCGTATCGGGAACAGCCTTACCAGTTAGCACATGTGCACATACACGTGCACTCACTCACACACATACACACATAAACACATGCACATACACATCCATGGATAAATGCGCACATGTACGTGCACATACACATGCACATACTACCCATAGAAATACCCATGCTATGTGTATGTACACATGCACATATGTGCACACATGCCAGTGCACAGTACACATACAGAGATACACACTACACATATACACATACACACATAAGCACACATGCACATAAATACACATGCCTGCATGTGCACGTCACATGCACATACATATACAAACATACACAGACACACACACACACAAATGCACACACATATGAACACACACAGCAAACAGAATACAGCAAATATCCAGATGGTTCTTCCAGCAAATCAAATACACTATCTGGAGGGAAGCTAAGACTTTTCTTGTTAATATTGGTATTCCAAGTAAAGCCCTATCCATCTCACATTTTGGCAGTCCGCAGGCCGACAGCTGGCTTGCTTCCTATATCACGGGCTGACACTTACCTCATCCATCACCCCTGTCCCTTCTAGCATGCAGCTGCCACTCAGAATCCCCTCTTAAGAGACCATGGGGAAACTGTCTCATTCAGTAGCAAAGAAAATGCACGCTAGCTCCTCAGTCCTTCTTTCTTAAGGAAACCAGGGCTCACCAGACATAAAAGAACACAAAAGCTAACAGAGAAAGAGCAACATAAACAAAGTAACTGCTTAGGAGGCCACCGAGGTCACTCAGCAGACCCATATAATTTTTAAAATCAAATTATAACTCAAGAACTATCGTAAAATAAAGCAAAATTTTGAGAACAGGAACTCTATGTAAAGGGAAGACAGAACACAAGATCTCTTAAAGATTAAATACGTACTTGCTCAACTCCCCTGTTGTGGCCAGTATGGGATCATGGTCCCTAGATACTTGCCCCACCCCCACCACCCAAAAGTACACTTTGTGAGGGAGGGCACAGATTGTTTGTCTGATTTGTGCACCACGTTACCCCTAGCAACCCAGTGAGAACGGGAGTTCCCAAAGTCAAAGGCAGGTTGAGGTCAGGCCCGAATGAGGCTGGCTTCGTGTTGTCACTTTGGCCCTGCTGCTGGCAGTGAGTTCATGGGCACTAAGTTGTCATTATTCAACACGCCAGGCAATTGTTGGGGGAAGAAAAACAATGGGACACACGGAGGACTTTGATCAAAGGGGCCTTGCTGGGTTCCTCCCTGTCTGTCACTCCTACTTCACATTAAACTATTGTTCCCCATGATGACAGCTCTCTTCCTGGAACAGGTCCTCTATGAAATTCTTTCAGGCAGTTAGGGGAAAGACCAAATGTTTTTCCTCAGTCTTTTGCTTCTTAAACATAACCAGTTTAAAATAATCAATCCCCCAAAGAGGTATGCTGCCCCTCACACTGTTAGGTGTTATAGGCAAATAAGATGTAGGGTAGAATCCAAAAAGGAACGAACCCATCACAGCAGTTAAAAGCCATCCATCCCTGAGGAAGGGCACTGGGAAAGGTACCAGTGACATCTTACCCCAAGCCCGCAAAGGAAATCTCTCCTGTAGAATATTGACAATGATATCAGCTAGAGCTCGGGACAGGCTAGCCCAGCCACACAGGTGGCTTCCAAGGATACTGTCCATAGGCTGGGTATGAGGTAGGATGAGTCATCAATGTATCATCCATCTCACAGTTTGAAGAAAAACTCATAACAAGCACACCCAGACCTTGCCCCAGTATTCTTCCCTATAGGCTAGCCCGAGGGGAAGATGTATTTACCTGTGATCTCATTGTTAAAAGACTTTAACATAGAAGAGGAGGGGTTGTTTAAGTGGAAGACCCAGGACCAGGAGTAGAATTTAATCCTTCTACGCTGAGCTCCCCCTCTGTACCAGGCATAGCCTGCACACGATTTCTAGACCCTGCAGCACTTCTGAAAGCAAGCTATTCACATCACCTTTCTATATGCCAGGATTTGGAGACTCAGAGGTCAAGTACTCCCTCATGGCCACTGAGGTAATAAAAGACACAATTGGAATTTAGACCAGATCTATTTGACTTTTGGAGCTATACAGGAGATTGTAGAATACTACCATGTTTCCCCGAAAGTAAGACCTAGCCGGACCATCAACTCAATGCTTCTTTTGGAGCAAAAATTAATATAAGACTCAGTCTTATATGATATAAGACCCGGTCTTATAGTAAAATAAGACTGGGTGTTATGTTAAGTTTTGCTCCAAAAGACGCATTAGAGCTGATGATCTGGCTAGGTCTTATTTTCAGGGAAACACGGTACTATAGAAGTGATGGATGGTTTTAGCTCAGAACAAAGGAAGACACTTTGAACAATGAGAGCTCACTGAAAAAGCGTAGGCTATGAATGTTCAGGAGTGGACAAACATTTACTTATGCACCCATCCCCTTCCTCTGATGGCCTCCAATTGGCAAAATGAACAGCTATTGAGGTCCACTTTCTAGGATCTTCCCCAGGGCTGGCAGCATTTCCGCCTTTGGCTACCAAAAGATATCCTACATCCTTAATTTAAATTCATACTTAATTAAGGTTCCAGAGGTTTTGGTTATTTGCAACCAGAAGAACCTAACTCACATAAAAACATTGAAAGAGAACTTAGAGTACTGTAAAAGTCAGTGAGCTTTCTTTCTAAACTTGGAAAGGCAAAGTAACCAAATTCCAATATTTCCCCCAAAACCCAATTTATAATTCTGGCTTTCTGATTTTTAAAGCATCAGAAAACCATTTAAATAAATAAATAAATAAATAAATAAATAAATAAATAAATAAATTTAAGAGTGGATTTTTAAGAATGAGCCATAACGAAAAAAGTTCCTTTCTATAAAATAACAACAAAAATAGCATACATTTTAATTCATTTTACAGGAGGTAACAAGATACAAACTTCAGGTTGAGTTATTTAAAGGGTTTATTTGACCAGTCTTCGGAACAGTCCGTTCTTTGTGAGAGCAAATACTCAGAAAGCAAGCTATTTGCTTTCTGTCTTAAACAACATTTTTAAATGTCTGTAATTTCCCAGAAAGTGCAGAAATGCCTTTGGCTCATTTAATAAGCTTTCAGCGAGTGTCTACTGCACACAGCCCCTTTCAATTTTCAGAACAAAATAGGAAGCAATTGCAAGTGTCGTGCAGTGAAAGTCTCCCACCTGGCAAGTGAATAGGCTAGTTTATCGCGTACAGGCGGGTTTGGTTACTTGGCTGCATTAGATGTAACAGACAAGCGCTACGAACGGAAACAACCAAATGTGGTTTTCTGAGCCCTCTTCTTTTATATTTGGTAATTGCAACGGCTGACACCAAGGAAGTGTAAGGGGAGGAAAACGAATGGGAAGTGGTAGGATATATTAATTAAAATTTGTGCCCCTTTCCCCATTTCGAAAACAGAATCTCTGAGAGCAGCTCTTGTGTTGCTGCTATATATGGTGGTAGTTTGTGTTGTCCATTTTTATTTATTTATCTATTTTTATCTCACCCACCACCCACCCTCCTCCCTGTGGCAACCATCAGCTTGTTCTCTGTATCCATGGGTCTATTTCTATTTTCATTTTGTTTATTCATATTTGTTTTTTAGATTCCACATATAAGTGAGATCATATGGTATCTATCTTCATCTGCCTGACTTATTTCACTTACTATAATATCCTCTAGGTCCATCCATGTTGTTGCAAGTGGCAAGTTTCATTCTTTTTTTTGGCTGATCATATTCCATTGTACCACATCTTCTCTATTCATTTGTCTATTGATGGACACCTAGGTTGCTTCCATATCTTTTTTTTTTGTAAGATTTCTTAATTAAAATACAGCTAACATACAATATTATATTAGATTCAGGTGTACATCACAGTTATTCAACAGTACTCACCTAGCACTATACAGTGTTACCACATTTTATTCCCTATGCTAAAAAAGTGATCACTATGGTAAGTCCAGCAACCATCTGACTCTGTACTATGCTATCATAATATTATTGATCTTTTCCCTACTTTAACATTTTTTCAATTAGAGTTGACATTCAATATTATTTTATATTAATTTCAGGCATACAGCATAGTGGTTAGACATTTATTAGGTTGGTGCAAAAGTAATTGCGGTTTAAAAGGTTAAAAATAATGGCAAAAATCGCAATTTTTTTTTGCACCAACCTAATATATAATTTAGGAAGTGACCTCCCTGACTAGTCTGGTACACACCTGGCACTATACATAGCTATTACCATATTATTGATTGTATTCCCTTTACATCCCCATGACTATTTTGTAAATACCAATTTGTATTTCTTAATACCTTCCCCTTTTTCACGCTGCCCCCAACCCCACTCCCATCTACACTCTGATAGATCTAGTACCTATCTGGCACCATACATAGTTATTATAATATTATTGACTACATTCCTTATGCTATACCCTACATCCCCTCGACTACTGTGTAACAACCAATTTGTATTTCTTAATCCCTTCCTCTTTTCACCCATCCTTAACCCCCCTCCCATCTTAGAGAAGACCCTCTAAGATTCCTTGTAATACTGGTTTGGTGGTGATGAGCTCCTTTAGCTTTTTCTTGTCTGGGAAGCTCTTTATCTGTCCTTCAATTCTAAATGATAGCTTTGCTGGGCAGAGTAATCTTGGTTGTAAGTCCTTGCTTTTCATCACTTTGAATATTTCCTGCCAATCCCTTCTGACCTGTACAGTTTCTGTTGAGAAACCAGTTGACAATCTTATGGGAGCTCTCTTGTAGGTAACTAACTGGTTTTCACTTGCTAACTGCTTTTAAGATTCTCTCTTTGTCTTTACCCTTTGGCATTTTAATTATGATGTGTCTTGGTGTTGGCCTCTTTGCATTCATCTTGTTCAGGACTCTCTGCACTTCCTGGGCTTGTATATCTATCCATTTCCTTCATCAGGTTAGGGAAGTTTCCTGTCATTATTTCTTCTAATAGGTCTTCAACTCCTTGCTCTCTCTCTTCTCCTTCTGGTACCACTATAATGCAAATGTTGGTATGCTTGATGTTGTCCCAGAGGCCTCTTAAACTATCTTCAGTTTTTTGGATTCTTTTTTCTTATTGGGAGTTTTCTGCTACCTTATCTTCTATGTTGCTGGTTTGATCCTCTGCTTCATCTAATCTACTATTGATTCCCTGTAATGTATTTTGCATTTCCGTTTTCGTAATCTTTATTTCTGAATGGTTCTTTTTAATGTTTTCTATTTTTATTTTTATGTTTCCTATCTCTTTGTTGAAGTTCTCCCTGAGATCATTGAGCATCCTTACAACCAGTGTTTGGAACTCTGCATCTGATAAATTGCTTGTCTCCATTTATTTAGTTCTTTTTCTGGAGCTTTATTCTATTCTTTTATTTGGTACATGTTTCTTTGTCTCCCCATTTTGGTTGCCTTTGTGTGTTTTTTCCTATGTATTAGGTAGGCTACTATGTCTTCCGGTCTTAGTAGAGTGGCCGTATGGAGTAGGTGTGCTGTGGGGCTCAGTGGCGTAGTCTTTCTGGTCCCTTGAGCCATGCACTCCAGGTGTGTCCCTTGTGTGGGATGTGTGTATCCTCCTCTTGTAGTTGAACCTTAGTTGATATTTGCACATCAATGAGAGGGATTGACCCTCAGGCTAACTGGTTGTGAGGAACAGCCTTGACTTCAGTGGAAGAGTTTTGCAGGGGCTGACCTTACAAAGCAGGATATGCCTCAGCAGGGCTCTTGTGCTTGCCTAATCTGCTCCTTGGGTGTGTTGTTCTTGGAGGCAACTGGGTGATGCTCCAGGTTGTTTTGAAGCTGGCTACTGCAGGCACCAGCCCCAGGAAGACCTTGGAGGGGATCCTCTGTAGGTCAAGTTCAGCACCACCCAGGGCCACCCAGCAGGAGCCACAAAGAAATCTGCTGCCACCCTGTGCTGTGCTTGGAAGTGCCTTGACAGGCCAAGCTGCAAACCACGGCTGACTGCCGCTAGTGTCAGCTTAGGGCTGCTCAGCTAGAGGTACAGAACACACTCAATCCAGATGCTGCATGCCTGGGTTCTGTGAACCTTTGAGAGACCCTAGGAAAGCCACAGCAGGAGCCAAGGCAAGTGGTTTGTACTAAAAAGCCACTGGAAGAGGTTTGGCTGTGTCTGTAAGTTGCATGGGGCCAGGTCTCGAATCCACAGGATATGGTGAACCAATAGCAGAGACTCAGATATGGCGGCATTTTGCATTTGCATGCCAGGAAGGGGGAGGGCTCAACAAAGAAACAATGGCCTCTGCTAGCTCTTCTGTCCAGGAGAAAGCAGCCTCTCCAGGCCCCGTCCCAAGCCAGATAACTCAGTTCCCCTACCCCAGCACTGGAGCTCAGAGCGAGTGATTCTGTTGGTGGGTGAGTCCGCATGCAGTCCCTTTAAGAGGAGTGCCTGGGAATGCAGCTTCCCTCCATCTTAATCAGTCACAGTCTCCGCTGGTTTTCACAACCAGAAATTATGGGGACTTCTCTCTCCAGCACTGGAACCCTGGGCTGGGATGGAACTGGGACCTCTCACTCCTTTGAGGTTTGGGGGGACCTTCATAGCCGAATTATCCCTCCCAATCTTTAATGGTCACACTCAGGTGTGGGACCAACCCGTTCAGCATCTCTGCCCCTCCTACTAGTATCGAGGTGGCTTCTCCTGAATGTCCTTAGCTGTAGAGCTTTGGTTCAGCAAGATTTTAGGCAATTCTCAATGATGGTTGTTTGGTAGTTTAGTTGTAATTTTGACGTGGTCGAGAGAGGAGGTGAGCCCAGCATTTACCTACTGCACCATCTTGACCAGACCTCTTACTTCCTCATCTTGGCTGTTGTAAAATAATGCTGCAGTGAACTTAGGGTGGAATTGAGAGTAGCTCTTTACCCATGTTGGTTTCTTTCCCTTCTGGGTATCTGAAAATCTGGATCAAACCTGCTTCTGCTGGCAAATGAGACGGGAAGTCACTCTGGCCAGACAGATGCTGAAGCAGAAGGCAGGGAGGGACCTTAGGTTCCATTGCTACAGCTGGAAAAAAGAGAGACGGCTAATAATTCCCAAAGGCCTTTTGAGGAATTTTGTATCTGTTATATGGTGAAACAGCTTGGAAAAGATTACCCCCCAGTTTAATTGATTTCACCCTTACAAATGTCTGCAATCATACATAAGCAGCAGGTTTTGCCTAGTTTCCACCTGTGCTGTTTTTTCCTCCCTGGGAGAGACCATTGACAGTTGGTGTTGTTAGTGTTAGTGTTAGTGTTAGTGTTAGGTGTAAGACACAGCATCTGCCTTTCGTAAACGTATAAGGCATGACAAAGATGGAAGTTACTATAAAATTTTATTTTCTAAGTGTAAAGAAGAATCTGACATTTTATTACTAAATGTGTCACGTGCAATAGGGCAAGATCCCTAGGCACCACATGCAAAGACATAATGCTAATCCTATTTATTAAGATTGTCCATCATTTTGCTCGGACAGTTTGAGAGCCCTGTATCCCTCAAGCATCATGCCCAGTGCTGGCCCTAAGTTCAGCTCTTCCCTGGGGTCATCACCCCTGCTTCCTGTTTTGAACCGTAAGCAACTCTTCTGCTCTCAATCTCTCCACCTCTCACATTCCCCTTCTTTCCCCCTCCTTGCCCTCTGCTTTATTTTCTCTCTCCTCTACTTATCTCCATTGTTTTCCTTTGGTTCCTTCCCATTTTTCTGTTTCCTCTAGTCCCGACTGGCAAAGGCAGCACAGGAATGAGACTTGGGTTGGCCTGCTTGGCTATTGGCTGCCTGTTTGCTTGTGGAAAGGTCATTCAATTTCTTTGAACCTCAGTTCTAAGAATCTGGAGTAATCATACCTGTTTGTGAGGATTATGTGAGCTAGTGTATGTGTATAGCCATTAATTATTTAAGAGCTACCTGAATGAAATTGGCATTGTTATTGGAGTCACACAGACAACTAAAAAATGTCACCCTCTTTACTTTGCTGCCTGGGGGAGGGAGAGGAGAAAGACAGGAGGGAATCTAAAGTCTCTGAAGGAATGTGTCTTTGTGTCTTAGTAATAACTAACTGCATTCTAAAGTCAATTACAGGTAACTGACTTCACCACTTGGCTTGAGGTTGAAGTTGCTCTTTCCTCTTAGCTCAGAGGCTAGCTAGCTGCGATGGCTTGCTCTGTGTGCATTTCAGGTTTCTGTTTTTCTGGTGCTTTCTCTCTTCTTGTACCTTTTGTCTGCATGCTGTAAGAGGCTTAGGGTAAGCCAGGATTGAAAGAGCCTCTTGTCCTAAGGAGGATGACAACAGGGACCCACCCAGCAATGGGTTGTCTGGGAGTTGTTTTTCCAAAACTTGTGGCTCTTCCCTTTGTTAACCTTTTCAGAATGTCGGGCTGGGTTCACAGAGAGGTTTGACTCTGCAATGTCATCCACTTTGCCACGCTTCATCTACCCCCTCCTGGCCTTTATCACATTCTTTTTAAAAAATACCAGCTTTATTGAGATTCACATAATTCACATACCAGGAAATTCACCCTTTAAAGTACAATTCAGTGATTCTTTAGTATAATATATTCATAGTCATACAAACATCACCACCTTCCAATGTCACATTTTTTTTAAGCCAAAAAGAAACCCTGTCCCCTTTAGAAGTCATTCCTCCTTCCCTCCTCGCTCAGCCCCTGGCAACCACCAATCTACTTCCTGTCTCTATGGATTCACCTATTCTGGACATTTCATATAAATGGAATAATATATGGCCTTTTGTGAGTGCCTTTTTGAACATAGCATAATGTTTTCAAGGTCTATTCATCCTTGCTGTAGCATATGTCAGTACTTCATTGTTTTTATGGTTGAATAATATTCCCTTGTACGGAGTACCCATTCATCAGTTGATGACCATTTGGGCTATTTCCACTGTTTAGCTATTATGAATAATGATGCTATGGATCTTCATATATAGGTTTTTGTGTTTGCACATATTTTCATTTCTCTTGGGTCTATACCTAGGAAAGGAATTGCTGGGTCATGTGGTAGCTCTTAGACTTTTTGAGGAACAGCCAAACTGTCTTTCCAAAGTGGCTGCACCATTTTACATTCCCACCAGAGACATAGGATGCTTCCAATTTTTCCAGATCCTTACATCACGTTCTATTTTATGAGTTTGTTCTGCCTGCATATTACTACTCCCATTGGATGTACGTTCCTAGAGTGCACAAATGGTCCTAAGATTGTCATAATAGCAACCAAAGGACAGGCCATGTTCTGAATAAATCTCAGCTGTTAGTTGGATGCACTTATTATAATCGGTTACAGTTACGAACCAGAGGGTAAGCCTTCTTTGAGAAGAAAATACAGGTCTCATTTCACATCTTCCAAACAGCCTAGCACATAATCAGAGCGGCCCTTTATTGGGCCCTGACTGGATTTTTTTCCGATGAGAAAATTGAGATTCACTGGTTATTGGTCCAGGTAACTAATGGCAAAGCTGAAATTCAGACTGAAGTTTTCACTATGCCACACTGTCCTTCGCCGTGAAAGGATTCTGAGAGAGAGAGAGGGAGACAGAGCCCCACCTGGGGAACTCTGCGTTTCCTCTACAAGCTCCCCAAAGGCAAAGACCAACGTTTTACTTCTTTTGTTATCTCCTATTGCAGGTAGTACATAATTCAAAAAATTACTTCTGATTGTATAAATTTTAAACAATGATATAATGACCAATACGCTGAAACATGAAAGCGCGGTACTGTCGTCATCACCTAGCTCAATCCTCACTCGGGAGTAGATGTGACAACGTAAGGTAGGCATATTTGCCATTGGCCACAGAGCTAGAGCCTGGACTACATCACACTGAAAGCTCCACCACTTGTCCGATGTGCTTCAAAACGTCACCGCAAGGGAACCACAGAAGCGCTGCCAACCCGGCTACGATCCGGTGCCCCAGAACCCTGCTGGCGTCTTTCAACCGGCTCCAGCTGTTGGAAAAGCGGAACTGGCTGCACAGGCCTTTGCCCCTTCCCAGCATGGCCGCCCTGAGGTTTCGGACTAAGGGCGGCAGAGTACGGTCACGTGACGAGAACTCCGTTCTCTTATTGGCCTTCTCTCCTGGAAGGGCGGGATACAATAACACGGCGGGGGCCGGCCTTAAAGGGCCCGCCGCGGACTAAGGCGGAGCTCCGCCCCCAGGGCCGGGCGGGCGGGGCGCCCCGGGGAACCTCGGCGGACGCCCGTTTCGCAGAGCCTGCGTCTCCCGGAGCCGTGGTGACTGGCGCTGGCTGCAACGTGGTCGCGAGGGGGTTAACCGCGGAGCGGGCAGACGGGAGGACGCGAGGATCCGGTGCGCGAGCGGGCGCAGCCGACGGGGGCGCGCGGGCGCTGGGATGGAGGACGGCGTGGCCGGGCCCCCTCTCGGGGCGGCAGCCGAAGCGGCCGTGGCGGCCGAGGTGCGAGCGCGGCCCGGGGTGACGCTGCGGCCCTTCGCGCCGTTCTCCGGGGCCGCTGAGGCCGATGAGGGCGGCGGCGACTGGAGCTTCATCGACTGCGAGATGGAAGAGGTGGACCTGCAGGACCTGCCCAGCGCCACCATCGCCTGCCACCTGGACCCGCGCGTGTTCGTGGACGGCCTGTGCCGGGTGAGGGCCGGGCCGTGCGGGCCGTCGGGCGGAGGGCGGACACTTGTTGCCCGGAGGAGGTGGCGCGGGTGGCCGCGCCGAGGTCCTGGCCGGCCCGGGGAAGCCTCTCCAGCCCGGGCTGCCGGAGCGGCGGGGAGGGGGTCCCCCGGGGACTTGGCGACAGCCCCTGCCGACCCAGCTGAGGAGGGGGCTCGCTCGCACAGGGTCCCGGGATCCGCGCGCAGCCCGCTCAGAGGGTTTTCAGCGCCTCGGGTGTGACCTGGGCTTGGTAGCCGCCCCTCAGTGACGCCCCTGGCCCGGGGGAGACGAAGTGGGAGACGGTCAGGGGATGAATTAGCACCCTGAGTGGCCGCGGCGCTCGTGCTGTCATCCTGAGGCTTGTACCGTCACCCTGCACTTACTGGTTAGAGGAGGGGGGTCACCTCATTCATTGGGAGGAGGAAACAGACGTTGAGCAGCTACGTGACTCACAGCATCCTCAATCTGCACCAGTGGAAGAAGAGCCAATGTTTGGGTGAGCCTCCGTGGTTGCTCATTACCCTGCGGTTGGCCAGTTCTGGTTGAATGGTGTTGTGAAGGGGCTCACTTTCTGGGCCTTTAGGACATTTAGCCAGGAATATGGCTTCCAGAAGGAGTGACATGCCACCCTCGGGGACACTCAGTACATTGGGAGTCCCCCCCCAATCCACACAGTTTAGACACTTTGGAGGTTGAGGGGGCAGGTATGAGTAATCTGTGGGGGGGAGGAATTTATTTCAAATCTGCATTTAGTATGCAGAATAAAATTTGGACAACGTAGGCGTTGCAGAATGAAGCCTGTCTTTGAGAGATATGCCCTAGTAGATGAGCAGCTGTCAAAAAAAAGCAGTGCTTTCCCTGCTTGGCTCAGGGTCTGCATATACTGTCTGTGAACTGTAGTTGAAGGCTCTTGCCAAGAGAAGCATCACTGTGGAACAGAGAATGATGTGCTTAAGTCCCATGTATGTATAATTTATATGCCCATCTACTTTCAGAAAGGATTTACAATGGCTGTGAGCTTAGGTAAGCTTCCGTGCATGCTTTCTAAAGCAACAATTGTCACAAGTGCAGGGCCTCACTCATTCTGAAACCGCCTCTCTTCCTAGGCCAGCGTCTAGGTAGCGTTTCTTGGGGGTCCTAGGTTATCTTTCTAATGGAGCAAGGTCAGGTCATATAAGACTGCGCTTTTTTGCTTGGGTGTCTAGCAATTCGCAGTTTTACATTCTTTCCAGGAGGTATTGCGGACAGCCCTGAAGCGGCTTTGTGTGAAATTTTGCCCACTTTGGTAGGTGTTCATTTTAACAAATGTTTATTGAGACTCCACTATGGGCCAGGCACTGTTTTAGGCTCTGAGGGCACAGCAGTGAATAAAATAGCATGCCTGCCATCAGGGCTGACACTTGTTGGGGGAACCAGACAATAAACAAATAAATGTCAAATATGTCAGGAGGTGGTAGTGAGAGAAGAAAAAGTAAGACTTAGAAGGTGGAGGAGGAGGGAATGGAGACCTGTTTTACAAAAGATGATAAGGGAAGGTCTTACTAATGAGTTGGTATTTTGAGCAGACAGTGGGTTGGTATTCATTCACTTACTTGTTAATTCTTTGGCTACCGTGTTTTCCCGAAAATAAGACCTAGCCAGACAATCAGCTCTAATGCGTCTTTTGGAGCAAAAATTTTACATTATTTTACTATAAGACCAAGTATAATATAATACAACATAATATAATGTAGTATAAGACCAGACCTTATATTAATTTTGGCTCCAAAAGACACATTAGAGCTGATTGTCCAGCTAGGTCTTATTTTCGGGGAAACACGGTATTTATTGAATGTCTACTGTGTTCCAGGCACTGTTTTAGGCCCAGTGGATAGACTGGTGAACATGATGAGCTTCCTTCTTATGTCCTAGTGGTTGAGGAGAAGATAGACACTAGAAAAAAGTAAGTGAACACGGTCATTTCAGGTAGTGATGACTACAATGGAGAAAAGAAAACAGGATAATGTGATAGAAAGTGACCAAGGAGGGGGCAGGGGCTGGGCGTATCAGTCAGGTCCTAACAGGCACACTGTGATGGTTTAGGAAGTGTTTAATGAAGAATTGGTTCATTGAAGCAAGACTGAGGGAATGAACGGAGTGTTGGATCAAGGGGAGGAAGTAGTGTTGCTGGAACCCTTGGAGAGGAGCCACCTGGCAGGAGCTGCAGTCTTGAAGGTATGGAATTGAGATGCCGAAGCAGGGAAAGGCAGGGAAGAAAAACCCAGACTTGCCCCAGGCTTTCTGATCTCATTGGCAGAACCCAGCTGGCAGCCAGGAGGCAAGGGAGCCAAACAATGCAGTCCATAGGTGGGGCAGCCGTCCAGGGCACAGAGAAGAGTAGAGAGGGGTGGAGAATGTTCTGGGAAAAGTGCAGGTAAAGAGGATAAGCAGACAGGGGTCAGCAAGGGGCCACTTTAGATTGGGTGTCTCCAGAACACCTCTGTAGAGCTTGGAAGAAGCTCCTTGTGTAGATTTTATGTGGCCAGCATCCAGGCAGAGGAATCAGACACAATGGTTCCAATGCAGGGATGAACTGAGTGTATTCAGGGGACACGAAGGGGCCCGCATGGTGGAGCATCAAGTGAGAAGTAAGGGGGATAGTGGCTGCCTGAGGTTGGACACAGCCAGGGAACAGTTCCATGGAGGGCCTTGGAGGCCATGGCAGGGATTCAAATGTTATTCTAATTGCAAAGCTGAGTGGATAATGTCTTTGGGGGAAGGAAGGTGGGTGGGCAAGAGAGGAAGCAAGGAGACTGCTTAGGAGGCTCTTGCCAGGGGGTGCTCTGAAGGTGTTTGAACAGGAGTGGTGGTGCTGGAGATAGAGCAAAGGACAGAGCATCTCTGAGTCTGTCCTCTCCTGCCCCCCCACCCCCCGAAGGGTCAGGAGCTTCAGAAGGGGCGGGAGACCTTTGTGTGTTGGTTACATATCCACAGGGTTTTGTAAGATGTAAAATGATCAGTGAAGACACAAAAACTCACTGGGCTAAGGCAGGCAGAGTCCCTGAAGGCCGACAGCTCTGCCAAAAGAGCAGAAACCACTGTAGGCCATTGGCGAGCCTTCCAGTAAAGAGGTAGTTTCTCACTGAGCTAAAATCATCCCTCTGGATGGGAAGATGTGGCTTCTGAGGTTTCAGGCTGACAGCCGTGTTGTTTTAAGGCCATTCTTCCTGAAGTCTGGGCGTGTCACCTTTGGGAGGTGCAGTGAAAACATGACTCTGCTTCGGGGGAGTCCTGTTTGACCCGTGAGGAGATGGACTGTTACCTGCATTGCCCACAGAAGCCCCTGTGCTGGTGGTCTGGCCATCCCCTCTCCTTAACCAGTCTGTTGGAGGGGCACCTGGGGGAGTGAGGGCTTCTTAGCCTGTTGTCAAGGCTGCTATAACAAAATACCGCAGACGGGGTGGCTTAGAAACAACTATGAGCAGTGTATTTCTCACAGTTCTGGAGGCCTGCATGGTGGGGTGAGGGCCCTCTTCCAGGTCACAGACTTCTCGCGTGTCTCACAGATGGAAGGGAGGAGGAAGCTGTGTGCGTGTGTGTGTGGGGGGGTCTTTAATAAGGGCACTAATCCCACTCCTGAGGGCTCCACCCTCATGACCTCCCAAAGCCCCACCTGCTAATACCGTCATCTTTGAGGATTAGGATGTCGACATACGAATTTGGGGGAAACATAAACATCCAGGCTGTGGTAGATGGTATGAAGAAAGACGACTATGGCAAATTTCCTTACATGTGTCCATATTCTCCAACCTTAGTCTTACGGGAAAGGAAGAAACTGACCTGCACTAACAATGCATTTGGGAATTTCCATCAGAAGCTGTTTTCTAACTATGAGAGTTGGGTCGGATGCGTAAAATTCATTTTTGTTAGCTGGCTCACCGTCAGTTGTAAATAATTTATAATAAATATGTTCATTAAATGTTTATCTAAAAAATAACTGAAACTGTATCGTCATTAATTTCAAGTAGAGAGAGTCACACCATTACAAATGAATGAAAACTTTGCTAAAATAAGATTTTCTGTTGTACAAATATTCACTTGGCACATCCATTACTGTACTCTTCTGTGGACCTCTTTTCTTTTTACTGAGAAAGCAAAGTAATTAATTATATGTGCTTTGAACCAGTAATCACGTGTGCTTTGGGTTGTTGGTTCCCTGGAATCAGAGTTTATCCAGCCACCAGCAAGCCAACCAGAAATTGAAGAGTTCTCAGATAATATTGTTAGTTTCCAGGCAGTAAATATAGTTCCATACAGTAATGGAAATGAATACTACTTTTTCTGTTGTCTGAAACATGAAGGTATATTTGATTGAGAGAGCTTTGCCTGAACGCTAAGTTGGAAAATGCCAATCACAGAAAAATTTAGTCTTCTAGTGAATACACTCACCTTTCTTAAAACAAATGCCCACTTAAGATTTGTGCTACTTCCATGACTCTTTTAATAACAGGAAATATGTTGATAGGCATAAAAGTAGTTAGAGTAATGTCCTTAAGTTAATTCTTTGTATCCGTGAAGACCCCTGAGCACTAGGGAAAACTCCAATGCCCAGGCCACTCCAGACCAATTCCAGTCTGGGACTGGGGACCATCAGGAAAGCATGGCCTGAGAAGCTCCCCCAGGTGATTCTAATTGGGAGGCAAGTTGTGGAGCATTGCCCTAGCTAGAAGGGCTTTTGCCTGACCAGAGTCATTGTTATATCATGAAAAGATTATTGAATAATTTCACTGGGTTCCACTTTTAGCCCGATCCGTGCCCTGATTTCCTTGAATCTAAAATGGGAGTCAGGCTCTGGGTCTGGCGCCTCCCTGCGCCTAAGTGGTGTTTGACCTGGTAGCCAGAAAGCAGGATAACTGGCCATCAGGCCTGAGAGCTGGGGCCTTTGGGCGGGTGACACAAGATAAAAACATCTTCTCTGACTTGGGATTGCCTCCTTTGGCTTTTGTACACACCCTCATGCTGCTGCTCACTCCACCCAAATGTCAGATCCTGACTTCCCCTCCCAAGACTTGCTTTTTGGTCGACAAGATATCATTCAATAGTAATTTGATGATTGAAACGGTTTTAAGATCCAAGGTGGTACAGTTGGTACACGGAGCTTCTGCTCATAAGGTTGTATGTGCTTGGCTGGGTTTCCCATTGTCGATCCCCATTACTAGTCCGTCTGTGGCAGCATGTTGTAAAATGTGGCATTCCAGCAGGATAGTGACAGTTGGGTTCTATTACAGTGTGAAATCCCGGCGTTTTTAGGCCATTTTCATTTTTTGCCCAGGTGTCATAGGCATGTGGTTTCTCAGACTTAAATTATGCCTAAAATTTCCCCTTAAACTTCCTTAAGTGCAGAGAGATATTAAACCAATTTTGTATGGTTTAATTTGTGGGGATATTCAGAATGGTGTATGGAAAAAAGAAAGAAGAAGTACATTACATATGTGCAGAGTACTTTAGAAGTTATCTATTGCCTTAATTTTAGAATTTCTGACTTTTAAATAAATTAAGTTTTTTGGATTTTTTTTTTTTTTTTTTTTTTTTTTTGTCCCTAAAGTTCTTTTGATCCCCCCTCCACTCCCTAGCAAGGGTTTGGTCCCCTTTTCACCTCAATCTGCCACCATCCCCTGTTCACAGCACTTTTTCTTAGGTAGCAGTAGCTTTAAATGTTATTGCCTGTAACCCCAAGCTTTTCAAGCCCCAAGACAATTACATAAGGGAATGAAAAATAGGCTTTGTGACAGAACAGAAGAGCTAAAGCTGAAGCTGTTTGATTCCTGTGTTTATGTTTCAGGTTGTATTCTTTCTTTCCTTTAAAAAAAAATATAATCAGAGGACGCAGGCCACTCTTTTTCATACCTGTCACTGAGGGGCCGGTTTCCCCTATTCTGTGACTGTCTCACCCCTGATACACTCGGCAGTTGTGCACACCTGTGTGTGTTGGGGGCATGGGGAGGAGACAGACCCCTCCGTATGCATTTTTATTGTTAGGACTCATTTTAAGGGTTGTGGGAGAGTGCCAGTCATTTGAAATACAATTCAGTTGTGAGGGGGAGTTTTTTTCCTTTGTAAATAATAATCACCATCAAAACATGGGGATGGTGACTGTCAGCGAGACAGTAAATGGCTCTGCTGTGTTCTCTGAGCATGGACAGGCAACAGGAAGTAAAAATAGCTCTTCCACCCTTCTTGGGCAAAACAAACGTTTTCAGAGTATAACATCAGGAAAATATTACCTTCACTCAAGGTTTGACATTGGGGAAAGGGTTGGCTTCATGTTGTATAGATTTCAATCACTGTAGAAGCCCTTTACTATGTTTAGTTTAGTTGGTGTAGAGTGTTATTTATTTTTTTAACCTCTAAAGATTGAGTCGGATTTAGTATGCACTCATTCCTCATTGAAGAGTGTACGTAAGGAAGCAGTGCAACATAATGGCTTATACGGTGTCACTCTGGGGAAGCTATTTACCCTGTCTGTGACTTTGTTTCCCTACCTGTAAAGTGGGGTGCTCCTAGTACCTACATCTCCTGATGTGCGTAAAATGCCTGTCCCCTTGACAAAGACATAGTAAACACACAGTATGAGTTACTGTATTCGTTATCTGCTGTGTAACAGACGAACTCAAAACTTAGTAGTTTAAAACAATAAACGTTTATTATCGCACAGTTTCTGTGGGTCAGGTAACCAGGAAGGGCTTAGCTTGGTGCCTCTGCCTCCAACTCTGAAATAAAGTATCAGCTGTGGTCTCATGGAAGGCAGAACTGAAGGAGTATCTGCTGCCAGGCTCCCTCCCACGGTGGGTGGCAGGATTGCATATCTGGAAGGGTATTGGCCTGAGAGCTCCGGTTCCGTGGTGGCTGTTGGCTTGGAGGTCTCCCTCAGCTCCTTGCCACATGGGCCTCTCCATTCGGCAGCTCGCAGCATGGCAGCCGGCTGCCATCAGAGCAAGCCAGGGCGTGCCGGGTGGAATGGAATTCACAGTCTTTGTTACCTAATCTCAGAGTGACAGCCCACCACCTTTGCTGGGTTCTGTTTCTTAGAAGTGACTCAGTAAGTGCAGCTCCTGCTCAAGGGGGCCGGGCCTACCCAGGGCATGAATGCCAGGAGCTGGAGGTCACTGGGGCCGTCTCTAGGCTGCCCATCACAGTAGCTATTTATCAGCACATTTTTTTCCTTTGTAAACTTTTTTGACTTCTGTGGAGCAGTGAATGTTCTGAAGTGTTCATTAAGGCATTTTCTAATCTGATTTTTTTCTAGCTTCAACTCCGTACGAGTACACTGTTAACCTCCACGGCTTAACAAAAACCCACCCCATTGATAAGATTATGGCTAGGTTATGAAGTTTCTAATGTCCCTAAAGCTGTTAGCCACTCACTACATTTCTAAAAGAAGAACTCGGATCACTAAACCTTTTTTACGTTGGGAAGGTCCAGTACTTTTCCTTCCATTACTAATTTCAGCAGGGGAAGTATGAATTTCCCATGTGTAATCATAATTAACACCATGGAAAGAGGCTTTTGAGGTTGGCCTGATTTCTGAATTAAAAGACAAAACTGTTACTTAATCCAGATAGCTAATTATGGATTGTTTTCTGCTCAACATAACCATAGCTTGTTTTACTTTGGTTGAAACCCCATATCACCTTTATATTTTCCGTCAAACTTGCTGCTTTATTTAAAGATAATAAAATAGTTTCTGTTTGTTTACGTGCTTTATGTGTAATATATATCTCTTCATCTGTTTACAAGAACTCTATGAAATAGGTACTATTATCATCCCCATTCTACTAACTCAGATGTGGAACCTAAGGCCAGGGTAGGCCAAGTCACCTGCCTCAGGTGACATAGCAGCAAGTGCTGGTCCGAGGTGTCAAACCTAGTATTAGCCAACTCCACACCTACTTGTCATCATGTTACAGTATGCTGTGGTGGACATGATTTTTCACATCTCGCACATCTTATTTAAACCCCAGGACTGCTGTGTGAGGAAAGTTTTTATCCACAGGAACCTGAGGCGCAGATGAGTTATAACTCTTTTCTTTCGGTCATTTATTTATATTTCATGGGTGGATTTGAGTGTTCCCGGTACAGCAGCCTTGATGATATTCTTCTGTTCAAGTGAAGGCCGGGCATGGGCACTAGAGTCATACAGACTGGATTTGAATCCAGACCTGCAACTTCACTCCTTCATTCATTTCATTCATTCATTTACTCGACAAACATTTATTGAGGGCCTACTATGTTCTGAGCACTGTGCTGGTTCCAAGAGCAGCTGTGGGACCCCAGGTGAGTCGGTCATCGTCCCCAAAGCTGGACCCCTCAGTTGCAGAGTGAGGACAGCCATCCCTACCCCACTGTCATGGTGAGGTCAGTATGAGGGGTGCAGCCCTAGATGCCCGGGGTGAATGACAGACACCCTGCCTTCGTGGAGCTCACAGCCAGCAGGGAAAACAAAATTAATTTCTTTTATTGTGTGCATGTGTTATACAAATATGACTAAAGACCTTAATAGATCCTTAACGAACCACGTGTCCTTGGGCACGTTATCAACCTTTCCAGACCCAGTTGCTTCATTTGTGAAGTCAGCAGGTTGAACTAGATAATGTCTGTGAGGTCATTTCTGGCTCTCAAAACCCATGGCTCTGTCCTGTTGTACCAGTGGAGCGTGGCCCCATTGCCCTCGCGTTCCCCTCTGCCCCTCATCCCCTCCACCCCCCCACTTTCTCAGGTAGGAATTTGCTCAAGAAGAGAATTTCTCTAGTGTGATTCCACTTCTCTTTCCTGCAGCCTTCCATCCGCAGGGAGACTGAACTTTAACCCATCCTAGGTGTTCAGCTGCGGCTCTTTAACAAAAAGACGACTTAACAAGAGAAAAACAGTTATTAATGCGGGCAGCACACATCACGCAGGAGAAACCTCAGCGAAATGTGATTCACAGCGGAGCTTAGGACTCCCCGTCTATAGCCTCCTCAAGAAAGAATGATGAGTTTGTAGAGGGCCGACTCTGAGGAAAGCAGTTTTAGGCTTCCCAGCAGCAGCAAATTGTGAAGGTAAACGTGTGGGCGGAAACTAATGGAGTAAGGTTGTTTGCAGATCCCTCGTACCATCTCTGGAAAAGGAGAATTTATATCCTGCCTGGAGGTAGAAAGCGGGGAGAGGGTAGAGAGAGCTTTTCCTGCGTGCACTGCGGCTTAATTGCCTTCAGCTCAAAATAACTTTTATGTCAAAGAGGCTATTTGGGGGTGGCATATTCTGGTTTCCTTCACATCCATAGACCTGCCTTGTCTTCATTGGTCAACGGAAGGCCTCTGGGCTAGTTTGTAGCTGAATTTGTCACTTAAACTCGTTTCGAGTAGGAGTCACCTGAGAGGGACCCGGGTCAGAGGGTTTAACTGATCTCAGCATCTGTTCTGTCCAGTGACCATATGAGGGTTTGCCAAAGATACAGCCTCACAAAACCAGAGCACTTGAGCAATTTTCTTTTTTAAGTCTGTTGATTGTTGGGGACTTTTCCAAATCTCCTGATAACAATTACTTATCAATAATATGACAGTATGTTCCATTTTGCATGATAAATTAGATAAGCAGTTATTATACAATTAATTACCGTGTTTCCCCCAAAGTAAGACTGGGTCTTATACGAATTTTTGCTCCAAAACATGCAATAGGGCTTATGTTCAGGGATGTCATCCTAAAAATCATGCTAGGGCTTATTTTCCGGTTAGGTCTTATTTTCGGGGAAACACGGTATAAGCACTCCATTTGGCACTTACCATTTGTGCCAGATATTTTATGTACATCATTTTATTTAACCCTTCTGATAGCCTTCTAAGATAAATACTGTGTTAGCCCTTCTCCCTTTGCAAAACTAATCAGCACATAGAATCCAGGACAACTGGACGCCTGACTCTGGGCGCTGTCACCAAACCAGGCCGGAAGGGCTCCGCCCCCAGCCTTTCATTTCTCCAAAGAGGAATCAAGGCTCAGAGAGGTGATGGCGTTTACTCTGCGCCGCTCACCAGACAATGGCAGAACTGGGACTTGCTCGCAGGTCTCCTTCCTCCCAGCCCACTGGTTTTTATGCCTCTCATTTAATTCTCTGTGAAATAACGTTCTTACCCCACCCAAAAGAACCTAGAGCACTCAAGCAATGAAGAGGACCTCTAGAGTCAAGGCAGCTAGAGCAGACAAAGGTGTCCCCAGCGCCACTGTTAGGGGCTGCCAACGCTTGCTCCCCGAGGGGCAGAGAACTCGGCCTTGGCAGCTGGTCTGACGCTGCGCTAAACACCAGCTCTTGCCACCAGGGGGCAGTCACCTCACGTATATTCTGCGGTGGCGCCCGGCGGTTGGTTGACTTGGACGTCATTTCAGGCATCAAAGACGAGAACGTGCATTTTTAGAAGGGAGAAGTCACACCTTGCGCCGCAAAAGCAGCTTTTGTAAAGATACGTTTGTAGTTAAACCTTTAAAGCAAAGACATCCCCCCCGCCCTCCAACACACACACACACACACACACACACACACACACACACACACAGCAGAAAACCAAAGTGGTGAGAGACCCACCCCGAGTGGCCCCCTCCCTGCTGCTGGCTGAGGACACCCCCTTTGGATAAGCAGGGAACAGCGGGGCGCTGAATTCGCCTGCAGGAACGACCGTCCTCCTCCACGCATGCATGGCTACACGTTTGTGACATTATCTGCCGTACGCTGCTCAGAGTTGTTGCAACTTATTTAGATTAGGATTCAAATCATCATCATAGAGAAATACAGAGAGAACTCAGATGAAAAAACACTTTATTTAGGAGATAAGGGGAGTTTTCTGAGCTGGCCTCGGGTATTGGGTTTCTACGTGGTCACTCTTTTTCTGTGCTGGTGGCTAGGTCTCCAGGCCTGTGTGGTGGGGAGGTATTCTGGCGTGGGAGCCTCTGTCCTCACATGATTCCAGAAGTTAACTTCTGCCCAGGCCAGGTAGTCACAGAGCTCTTCTGGGCTGGCGCTGGGATTTGGGGAAACTCGTGTAGAATCTCATCATCTCCTTTCGCACAGCCCACCTTTGTGACCTGAGCTACAGATCTCAGATGGTGATGGACCCCTCAGGTCCGGGTCAGCAGTCTGTAAAATTCCCTTGCAGGCCCTAAAAACAGACCACCCATTAGAAAAATTCACTGGCTTGGAGTTCATGAGCTGGGCCTGAAGACACCTGCAGACTTTTGGAAAGGATTCAGGGTTGGTGGGTACCCGTATCCTCTTTCCAGAATAGCTGAATCCAAGAGGTACCTTTCAAACTCAACCACTTGACACAATATTTGCTGAGGGTTTCCATATTTTAAATCAATTCTGAATTTTGTATTACTCTGATTCATAAATTCAAGGGGCTAACATTTGGGCCCTAATGTGCTTTGTTTTGTCAAATACTTGTTTAATCCTTGACATTGGGAAATGCTGTTAATGGGTCCATGTTCAGAGCATTTCAGTTACTTAGATCAAGTTCGGGTTAATGACCTGTTCCTCAGCGCCATGAGCCTGCCTGAGACTGTGACGTAAGGTGAGATGGGGTGGGAGGTGGTGGGGGATAGAGGGGTATATGTTGGAGGGATGACTTCCTGCCTTTATTGAAGGGGTACTTGTGTCAAGGACAGAATGGAGCATTATGTGTGGCATTAGTGGCTTAGAATGAACCTGAACCAGCTGTAAAAGGAGGGCCATGTGGTGCCTTCTTTCCCTTACCAAGTTGCTGTGAGAATTAAATACAGCACAATTAAATACAAACAATGTTGTGATAGCATCTGGAAACAGGAGAGAGTCTGAAAATATTTGTTTAGTCTTTATCAAGGACTCTGTTTTAATGTCAATGAATTTATTGTTAGAGGTTTTATATTGGGTCGCCATGTAATTTTTGTTTGTTCCTTTATTTCCTTTTCATTTATTTTATTTTCCTCCTGTGTTTTCTCTACAAATAGCACAAGGACCACACTAGCAGGGTCTCCTGCTTGCAGGTTTTCTTGCTGCTTGTAAATAATCTTATATATTTTTCCATATCTTATGTATCTTAAATATTTTTATGGTTCAACCTAGAGTGGAAATATATGAGGGTGCGTGGACATATTGCCCACGAATGCCTACCCTTCTTTATGGACAGATACCTACTTTAGTTTGGAGTTATGCATATTAAAAGGTGGTACACAACACAGCGGTGAAGAGGGTGGGTCTCAGAGCCAAGTCAATCTGAATTCAAATCCCAGCTCTCCCAGCAATTGGCTGTGTGACCTTAGGCAGGTAACTTAACTACTCTGGGTGTTAGTCTCTTCATTTGTAAAATGAGATAATATAGTACCTACCTTACATTACACAACAGGGGTGTTGTGAGGATGAAAGGATAAAAAATTAATAAAGGGCTAAAAATTATACCAGGCTTATAGTAAGTGTTTAGTACACTTACTGCATGTTAGTGATTTGATTAACATTATTACTAAAATACAAAGATTATAGTGTCTGATTTGCTCACTGCTATTTACCCTATGCCTAGGACAGTGCCTGCCACAAAGTAGGCACTTAATAAATATTTGTGCAGCAATGGAAGTAAAACATTCACATAAAAGTGAAAGTACTGCTCTCTTAAGTCCCTTAAATATTAAGCCTTATTTTCCAGGAGTAATTTAATTTAGGTATTTCCAGAAGTTGCATAAATTATTTTAGGCCAGTACAGTCTTAGGCTTTAAAATTATTGCAGTGGTGTGTGTGTGTGTGTGTGTGTGTGTGAGAGAGAGAGAGAGAGAGAGAGAGAGAGAGAGAGAGAGAGAGAGAGAGAGAGAGAGAGAGAGAGAGAGAAATTAACAGATTTAGATGTTTCTGAATACTCAGAATACTGTAGTAAGATGTATTATTATACCAGAAGACTAGCATGGCTTGTTATCACTTGTAAGTACTTAGAAAAAGCTATAATTTCAACATTGTGTGTAGTTGGTCCTTGAACAACATGGAAATTGGAGACACTGACACCTGTGCAGTCGAAAATCTGTGTATAAATTTGACTACCCCCCCACCCCACCTCAGGCTGGCCGGTGGCTCAGGTGGTTGGAGCTCCGTGCTCCTAACTCCAAAGGCTGCTGGTTCGATTCCCACATGGGCCAGTGGGCTCTCAACCACAAGGTTGCCTGTTCGATTCCTTGACTCCCGCAAGGGATGGTGGGCAGAGCCCCCTGCAACTAGCCATGGCAACTGGACCTGGAGCTGAGATGCGCCCTCCACAACTAAGATTGAAAGGACAACAATTTGACTTGGAAAAAAGTCCTGGAAGTACGCACTGTTCCCCAATAAAGTCCTGTTCCCCATCCCCAATAAAATCTTTTTAAAAATTTGACTCCCCCAAAACTTAAGAACAAGGGTCTATCCCTTCATATCCACAGGGGATTGGTTTTAGGACCCCCCTCCCACCCCGGTACCAAAATCTGTGGATGTCCTACATAGGATAATGCATATAGTCAGCTCTCCCCATGCTCAGACTCCCAGTCATGGACTGGAAACAGTACAGGTATTTATTGAAAAAAATCCACATCAAAGGATCTGCACAGTTCAAACCCATGTTGTTCAAAGGACTCAAAAGTGTGTTTTCACATAAAATAAGCATTGCTGCAAAGTTGAAAACAACTTAAGCAACTGAACACTTATAAAAAATGAATCTCAAATAAGATAATGGATATAAGAACCCCATAAACTCTAAAACATAAAATCATTATTGCTGATGATAAGAAATCCAAGGCTTCCTAGCAGAATTAAAAAAGAAAATCTTGTAATTGAAAAATTAATGCCTTGTTTGCTGGTGAGGTTTTTCCCTCCCACCCTTCTTTCCTCTCTTTCTCTTCCCCTCCTTCCTCATCTCTCTCATTGTTCTTAGAATGCCTTTTAGGGGACACACAGCTTTTCAGAAGTTCATTGTCATCTGCTAAATCTCCATCTACTGCACCAGCCAGCCTCTAACAACTTGCTAGAAGGTGGCTGATCATTCTTTGCCAAATTTCATCCTAAGAGGGCACAATCAACTTGTGATCTTATCTCTGAGGGCTGTACTGGTTTCCATCAGATTGTGCCAGGAAAGATGACCTTCCTTAATGAGATGCGGGCTGTCTGCTTAGTACCCAGTAGCCTGCTGTGCTTTTAATTAAATGAACCAATATTTAAAAACTTGATTCTGATCCATGCAACCACATCACCCAGCAGTCTGTCCCCAGTTACAGCAATCTGAGATGCTTCCGTCTTAGGGTGGCACCAGTGGGGACTGAAGATTGGAGTGAGGGACTTGAGCATGCTGAGACCTGTGCTCATAGGTCTGGGGGCCAGTTCTCTGTGCTTTCAGTGTAGAATAACGCACCCCTTGTCCAGCCTTCTAGCCAGAGAGCACAGCCATCACACGCTGACTTAAGCAAAAAGTGATCCCACCAGTTGGGCTGGGTGTAAGGGGATTAGGGAAAACTGTCTATAGAGCACCTACTATGGGTTATTACATTTGTCTAGACTGCTGCATAATTTGAAGAGTAATTCATTATAAAAGTAATATTTGGTCATAAAAATAAAGAAGAGCATTTACTAAAAATTCCCCATCCTTTTTTCTGAACCTGTTTCTTAGAGATAACCTCTGTTAAATTTTATGTGTATTCTTTCATGCATGTTCTATGCATGTATATACTATATGGTATATATAAAGAGAGATGAATGCAATTAAATATATACTATGTATATATATATATATATATATATATATATATATATATATATATATATATATATATATTTCCACAATATCCTACTATATATACTCTTTTGTTACTTGTCTTTTATAAAGTAGGTATCTCTCCAACAAACTCAATGCATTTCTTTTGATGACTACCTGGCATTTTATTATAAGAATGTAACATAATTTAACCAGCAATTCCGAGTGAGAGACATTTAGATTGTTTCTAGGTTTTTTTTTTGTATTTTTCCCCCCTGGTTGTTTTTTTTTTTTCCCCTGTGTAAACAATGTTGCAAGCAGCATCCTTATACTTATATCTTTGTTTATTTGTGTAAATGTATTTATAAGATTTATTTCTGGAAGTGGAATTTCTGAGTCAGAGAGTCTGGTTATTTTGCATTTTGATAGATACTGCCAAGCTGCTCTCTAAAATGTTTATACTAATTTCTGTAACCACCTGCACTGCATAAGAGTTCCTCTTTCCCCACATTCTTGACAGTCCAGGGGATTATAAGTTGTTTTGAATCATTGTCAGGATCTTTGGTAGATGAAAAATAGCATCTCTTGTATTAATTTGCTTTTCCTTAATTAGGAACCAGGTTGACCATCTTCTTTTATGCTTATTGGTCATTTGTTGTTGTTTTTTCTGTAAATTGATTGTTTATATCTTTTTGCTACTTTTCTGGTAAGGTTTTGGTCTGTATTTATGAATTTGTAAGAGAGTTTCTTTGTATATTAAGGAAATTTGTACTTTAGCACATATATTGTAAGTATTCCCGCCAATTTGCCATTTGATTTTATAGTATCTTTACCTCAGAAATTTTTATTTTTAACTCAGATGGAGAAATTTTATCTTCTTGTCTTCTAGGCTAGTGTCATACCTAGAGAGCCCTTTCCTGGGCCAAGACATATAAAAGTGTATTTTCTTCCAGCACTTCTACATTTTTATTTTTGATGTTTGCCTTTCATTCATTGGACATTATGGCATAAGGAGTAAGTTTGGATTCTGGTTTTCTATTTTTGCATGTTACCTCGTGTTTCAATATTGCTTACTAGGCAGTGCTTTTCCTACAAATTTGAAATATCACCTAAGTGGTCATATATACTTGAATCAGGACTCTGCTGTTGACCTTTTGTCCATTTCTGAACCTGTTTCATACTGTTTTAACGACTGTGGCCATACATTTTAGCCTATTTAACAATTAATAGGACTAATTCTCCTCCATGCTTCTGCTCTTTCAGAATTTATTTTCCTGGCCAGTTTCATTTGCTTACTCTTCTCTGTGAACTTTAGAATCATTGTGTCCCGTTCAAACTATCCTCCACCCCCCTCCAAAGAAGGAAAACAACAATGCAACAACCAAACCGGCTGGAGTTTGGGGTGAGATTGTTTTGGGTGTATAGAGATCCTTGGGGAGAGTTGGAGTCTGAATATTTTGTTCCCATATCGCTGTCCTACTTATTTCAGCCGTCTTTTATGCCAGAAGCACAGAGTTGACGTTTTCTTCAGATAGATCCTATTTCTTTAGTTTGTACTTACGTACAATACTTGTGTTTTGTTCTCTTATCCAGGTGGCACTCCAACATTAAATGATAGTGGCAGCAGATGGCATCCTTGTGTTGGACCCAGCTTTGAAGGGAACCGTGGTCATGTCTCATCACTGACCCTAACCTTGGCATGCAGGTCTGGTCCTTTAACTCCCCTTCAGGTATCTTGGACCAACACTTTCCTGTTCTAGACCTTGTTACACACAACAGACACATCCAGCTTTCTTTCATCCCTTTTATATAGGATCTGACCTAGCACTCAATTCTCCTTTTTCAAAAGTAGCTTTGAGAATATTCTATGAACCGTATGTCTCCGTCTGCACAGTCTTAGCGCTGCCCGTAGAATTTTCTGTGTCGCTGGAAATGCTCTGACTGCACGGCCCAGTGCAGTCACCACCAAGCACTTGAAATATGGTGGGTACTCAATTTTTAATTTTATTGTGTTTTCATTCATTTAAATTGTCACAAGTTATCGAGCACTTAAAATGTGGTCACAGCTACTGAGGAACAGAATTTTCAGTTTTGTTTCAAGTTTATTTTCCCTGAAGTAGCCGCATGTGGCTAGTAGCCACTGAGTTGGCCCACATGGGTTCCTCATGTAGACCATGGAAGGAGGGGCTGCGAGCACTTGAAAGGCTGTGTGTGCCGGGAGAGGTGGCGGTTGGCCCCAGATCACACAGCAAGCCCGTGACTCAACTGAAACGAGAAGTTCAAGCTTTTCCCACTCTACCTGACCCTGACTTTGCCCCTCACTTCCTATTTCCCTTCTTTCAATGACAACCAAAGTCCGGTTGTGTGCCGACCAGTAAGCATTCTGCACACATGCCCAGCCCCAGTGACTTCTTCCCTGAGCATGAGTGGACCCCGGGGTTGTGCAGTGGTTGAGGTAATGGCCGTGTCCTCTTACTCTGCAGTGCAAGGGTCTCCGTGACAAGGGCAGTGCCGTTGGCCTGGGAGGCCACGTCCCCTGTCTGTCTGTCCAGGGTCTGTGTCTGGCTTCTCTGTAGGTGGGATTGGAAGCCCATCGAGCACAGTGCTCATGTCCCAGCATCCTTAGGAAATGTTACTTGTAGGAAATGTTGGCCCTTTTGGTCCAAGTGTGTTTTCTAGTCCTTTTCCTAAGAGACTGTAAACATCCGTCCTTCCACCAAGATAGCAAGGTGTTGCTCCCATTCCTTATGACTCATCTGAACCTAAAGGGAACTCAGGCTCTGTGAGTCTGGGAGTTGGAGAGAATAAAGAAAGAGCCTTACGGAAGGCCCTGGGTCAGGGGCTCAGCATACAAGCCAGGGCTGGGTAATGAGGAGACCACCCCATTCATTACTCACACGTCACTGTGAATTCCTCCTGCTTCAGCCAACCCTCTCTCTTACCCAAGGTTTCCTGGGCCAATCACTTGGAGCCACTGCAGGTATTTTCCTTAGCCTTCCCTTCCAGTCAGTCATTCAGATGGAGCAGGAGTGACCTGCCCTCTAAAGCGCTCTTTGCTTTTTCTGGCTGAGAGGAAGACCATACACTCACATCTGAAGGTCATTGGTCAGAGCTTAGCAGTTAGGAGTGTTGGTTCACCAGGGTTTCGTCCCAGCTCTGCTGCTGACCTGCCTGTTCCTCAGCTAGTCCATCTGGAAGATGGGGACATAATAGTGGCCCCTCATAGGGCTCCGGTGAAGGTGACATGAGTTCATAGACGAAAGTGCTCGGGCAGCTCGGCTCACCAGTGTGCCCTCCACTCTTCTTCACCCAGAGGTGATAGACCTCTGTTCTGCGGGCAGGTGACCTTCAGGCTCCGCCCCCTCTGCCTCTCAGTGAGAGTTCTCGATGCAGGCCTGTTTGGGAAGCATGCCTGGGTGTGTGCAGATGGCTCCCCGGTGGCCCCCAGACAGTCCCCTTTCCTGGCTGGATCACATGGATGTCCCCACCTGGCAGAGGGTGGCTGGTTTATCTGACAGCAGGGTCCCAGGCCTCTTGAGGCAGCTGGTCCCGCCACAGTGACCCCAATGGAGCGGTCGGCTCACAGGCCTGTCCAAGCAGCATGTTGGTGTTAGAAACAACTGCTGCCCAGCAGCCGGTGAAGGCGCATGCATGTCTGTCGTGCAGGAGACCCTGCTCTCTGCACCATTTGTCATGTGGGAGCCCTGCTTGCTCCGCCATTTGTCGTGTGAGGCAGCCTGCGGGGTCTCTGGTCCCACTCCCCGCATAAGAATGCAGGATATGGCTAGGCCAAAAAGGGACACCCACGGAGCCATAGATAAGGGAGTCATACCACTATAGTCTCACTGGTGGCTGGATCCACACGACGTGCAATCTGCCGTCCGCTTCTCTGCCTGCCAACCAACTGACTCGACTCTTAACTGTCTAGCGCAGCCGCGGCTGTTATATCAGTGGCTAATTGTCTAACTGGTAACAGCTGATGGTCAATTAGTCACAGCTGACGGCCATTTACTACCTGAGCCAGCACCTTTCCACGTGAGGCTGAGAGCCTGGAAACTGCTCTCTGGGGCTCTGTCCCCACAATGTCTGAAGCTGCTGGCCAGTTAGGAGTCAGTTCCTCTGGTGGGAAGAGGACCTGCCTCCTGGGATCCAAGCAATGCCCAGCATTGCTCTTTCTCAGCACACACTTCCGCAATGGTTAGATGGCAGCACCCACCAGACGCTGGCATTTGTAATGAACACATGGGCTGTGTACACTCTTAGCAGAGTTAGTAATCTGCTGAAAGGTCCAACTCAGCTTGGTCAGAACACGAAATTACTAGGATTCTATTCTTTCTGCAGGTTGTGCTCCTTTTTTTTGTTGTTCATGGTCAGGGAAGTGCATTGGAGTACTTAGAGTTTAAAACCTAAGTAACTTTTCTTCCCCCTTTGATGACCCTCTCTTCCTGCCTCCCAGCTCACCCAGGGAAGGGAAGGGGCTATGGTGACTTTCCCTTCCATTTGCTCAGCACGTGCTGTGTGCCAGTCCCCATAGCAAGTGGCTCATAGGCTGCAAAGTAAACACTTTCACAGTGTTTGTTCCGTGCCAGGCACGGCTGTACGTGCTTAGAAACATGGCCGCATTGAATCATCACACAAATCCTGGGAGGAAGGTGCTGTTACTGTCCCCATTTTGTGGCGGGACTAACTGAGGCATTCAGAGGCGAGGTAGCTTGCTCCGTGTGGCACAGCTAAGGTGGGGAAGGGGCAGGGTTTGAACCCATATCTGTCCCAGAGTCCACGTCCTTCACCATCACCCTGCCGCCTCTGCGCTCTGGTCCCTCTTTTAGCTTGACGCCAGCATCCCTGTGAGGTGTGCACTTGTTATCACACGAGGGCACCGAGGCCTGGAGAGTCCGTTCAGATGCCACACCCGGGGGTCTGACTCCAAGCGCTGCTCTCCCCGTGCCTGGCTGCCCGTCCGTGGGTGCCCTCCGAGCCCCTGCCCTCCGCTTCCCCCTGTGCCCCTCACATAACGCCCATCAGGTGACGCGCTCCTTACTGACTCGAAAGGGCTCAAGGCTCCCCTTCATGGAACATTCTCATTTTTGTTTTTGTCTTCAGCTGAGTCTCTGACTATGGAATTGTTCTATCTTCCCACGTGCGTGTTGACTAGTTCCATTTCCCCTCATCTGTTTCCTCTAGACAATTCATATCCTTTGCCTGTTGAGCTATTGGACTGTTTATTTTTAGTAGGTCCACTTTCCAACTCAAGGGTCGGGACAGAAATGCCTGTAAGCTCATCTGTGGATACGCAACGTTGTTGTCCCTTTTCCATTTTGCAACAACTCTGAAAATAATCACTTGCCCCACATGCTGAATAAGAGGGTAAGACAGCAGATCTCATGCATTCCCTGGCCCTGCAGCCTCAGAATAAAAACACAAGTGTAAACTGGCGGTGTGTGCCCTGCGTGTATTATAGGATTCTATCTGTCTGGCGCAGTGGTCACCCAGGGCAGAAGCCACGCCTCTCATACCCACTCTTGAGGGCAGGGTAATCCTGGGTCACCCTGTACCCCCGCTTGGCACCTGGGGTGCAGGACCTTCCTACAAGTGTGTGTCAAGGGAATGACAATGGGCAGCTTACACATATTTGGTGGGAAGACCCAGGAAGCCAGAAACTGGCCCAGAACTGCCCTGAAGAGAACTCCCACGACACTTTCCTTCTCATTTTTCCAGACATTTTCTCATTGGTATATTTACTCGACCTCTTTCCTACTCTGAAAACTGAGCATGTCCGTCCTCCATGCATGAGCTGGCTCAGCACCCAGAGGGCTGCTCAGCCCCACCGTGTACGTCACTGGTCCCTGGGAGGCGCCCTGTGGTCACCCACAAAGCAGGCACCGCTGCTCCCGTTCAGGGTGCCTCTTGCTCCTCCCCCGCCTGAGAGGCAGGCCCGGGGGCTCCTATGTAAGAGCGCCTCACATTCTTATTAAGTGCAAAGGATGCGTAAATACTAGCTTGTTAGCATCCCTTCACAACTCCCCTCAAAAGAAGCCTGAGGTTCAGGGTGGTACATCGGCCATGTCATAAGGCAGATCTAACTCGTAGTGACTCAGTTATTTTCTAACCCCTGGTGATGTATTTAGAGGCTCGGCTGAGCGAGAGTGAGTGTTGCCTATGATCCAAACAGGTTGCACCCTGTCTGGCGGTTACAGGCACTTTGTCAGCACCGTGCGGTTGTTGGGTGAGGGCTAATTAGTAGCATGTAAAAACACATAAAATTGCCAATATCTGCGATTTTTGACCTAAAACTATTGGTGCATCACTATTATGCCTCCCTCTGTGATCAGCTTTCTCATATGAGCTCATCTCAGAATGAGCTTCTCCATAATTAAAGCAAGATGGAGACCATTCTGCGAAGTCCTAGTCTGTATACACTAGGGTCGAGTTGTATGGTAATCCAGAGGGGAGACATGACCCATTCCAGAGTGAGGGCTTCCCACGTGCATTTGCAGTACCCACTGGCATTGGCACAGCACTGCTCGTGGGTCATCGGCCCACCTGACTGCCCAGAGCCCAGGACCCCATCCTCTGCCTTCACGTGCCCACCTGCATTGAAAAGAAACAGCATCGCAGTCCCTTCCCACGTTCTCCTGGCACTCCAGTGAAGTCAAACCATTGAGGTTTTCCTGTAATTGTAGAACCGGCGTCTCCATATTAATCACTAGGGTACATGGGAGTCACATCGGAAAATCTGGTCAGGGACGAGTCGGCCTCAGCCAAGAAATGTTTTTATCTTGGAATCAGCAATGCAAGTAACAGGTGATTGGGTTCTGTTCACTTTATAATGCTACATAAATCAACTTATCAATCCTTGATAAATGGTTCTGTTCTTAAAGATGTTGAGTCCTGGTGTGGGGTAATGACAGGCACGTAGATGGCCCCCAAAACATGTCGCGGGCGGCACAGGAGGTCAGGGATTTGTGTGGGGGTGTGAGGGAACAAATGGTCCCATTATAATGACTTACCATCTAATCCCAGTGCTGGGAAAATAGGACTTCCCTCCTCTGTATGAACTTTCCTCCCCTCCTGACCGGTGTCTTACTTATTTGGAAGAATAGCAGCGTAAATCCTGAGCCTTGGGTTTTAGCAAATCTTTGTTTGTCAGTCAGTCAGAGGACAGTGGCAGCTGTGAGTGTGTGCTCGGTGCCATCCTGTGCTGAAGAACTGAGACCAGTGCCAGTTATGGGAGTGGGTCTTCCCCTCTGGAGAGCTACGTGCAGGTGGGGCCAGAAGGGGTCTCATCCTGACACCCAGCTGCACTGCGAGGCTGGGAGTTACCCCGACTCCCCCCAAAACAGAACTTCTCTCCAGAATGGAAGTTTGGGTGAATTTGGATAGTTTTCTCAGGTTTTCTGCCCCCTCTTCCATCATTTTTGTTTCATCTACCTAAACCCAAGCAGAGGGAGATTTGTACAGACGGGGGGTGGGGGGGCGAGGCAGATCTGAAAATCTGGCAAGTGTAAGGGGGTGGGAGCTCTTCTTCATCACATTTGATGGCACTTTCACAGCTCAAATCCTGGTCATGGAACCACGTGTTGTAATTGGTGGGGGGAAGGTGGGGAAAGGAGAGTGGGGGTAGATGGAATTAGATGATGGCTTGTTGTGTGGACTCATGTAAAATTATGGTGATTTTGGTGTAAACCTGACAAGCTTAAGATCCAACTTGGGACCTCAAACCCTTTAGATAAATCAATTAATCAAATATGAATTCAACGGCACTTTAAATGACTTCCGCTCTACTTAGTCTTAAGGTAATTGTGTTTGAAGCTCAGCGTTAATTTCTGTGTCCTTTATTCACACTCTCCAGGGTTTTCCGGGTCCCTGGAGTTCAGGGACATCCCTGCAGTGGCTGGCCGCCCCTGTCCGCTGCCTCCATTGTCCTCCGAGGTCCCACCCCAGGTCTTTGCGCTTCTGTCACCTCCGTGGGGTCGCGGCTCCAGTGACACCTTCTCAGGGAGACGTACTCTGGCCATCCTGTTCCAATCATACCACCATCCTCTGCCCTACTTTATTTTCCTCCGCGGTGCTTCTCACCACACAACCTAGTGTGTGTGTTTTACTTATTAAATGTATCCATCTCTTCCTTCCAGGCTGAACTGCACGTGGGTCGGGTTTTTCATGTTGTTCATGAGTATGTATCCCCGGCTCCTACAGCTGTGCCTGGTACACAGTAGGTGCCTAAATGAATACTTGGCAAATGAGGGAACCAATCCAGCTGGCGAGGATGTCCACTGGCGTCGGCGAGGCGGCATCCTGGAACGCAGGAATGGATCTGGGTCTCTCTCGGCTCCATGCTTTTCATAAGAAAGTGGCTTCTGTGTGTCCTGGCAGGTTCCTGCTTCTGAACCCGGCACTGGCATCACCTGTACGTGGATTATAAGGGTACAGCTTGATGGATGTTCACTAAATAAACAAATCCTTAGCATCGCCCCCAGATCAAGACAGTGAATATTATTGTTTCCAGAAATTTCTAGACCACCCAAATGCAGCCATTCTGGTCACTTCATTATATAGCTGTAATTAGCGAGATAGACTTTGTGTTTCAGCAAAGACGTAGCTGTACGTATCTGTGAGACTCCTCGCTTTCTCACATGTAGGAAATGTGTCGTCCTTTTGTAACCTTTCCCGTGGCCTTGCTGACAGGGACCATCAGATGTAACAGATCAGCCTCTTGCCCTGGTGCCACCATAGGAGGAAACACTGGCTAAAATCACAGCCAGGAATATTCTAACCCTGTAGGGTACTGGGTGCTGGTCAGCTGCTGGGATGGAAGAAGGTTTGTTCACGTGAAAAAAATGTGTATCAGGATAATGTGGACAAAATACTCAGTTGAAGAGATGCAATTGGGAGCTGGAATTCAGAATGTTTTTTTTTTTCCCCTGTAGGTTTCTTGTTCCTATAACCTCTTAGATCAGCGTTCTGAAATTAATAGCCTGTGAGGTGTGCTCACTAGACATTCATTTATTCATTCAGTTGTTCATCTACAAGTATTTGTTGAACTCTTCTGGCAACGTACCTATACCGACGGGAGAACCAAGCAATGTCTTTGCCATCATGGAACGTACATTTTCATGGCAGAGACAGATAATGTTTTTAAGTATATTGGCTATAGGTTATGATAACTGCTATGAGTAAAGCAAATGGGAGCTGTGATAAACAATGGCATGAGGCACCTAAGGGGGCCTGGAAGCTCTCTGAGGAGGTGACGCTTAAACTGAGGCCTGAGGGACACAAAGAGCCACGTAAGGTCCAGGCAGAAGGAATGGCTGGTGTAGAGGCCTCTGGCAGAAAGAGCATGGTGTTCGCACAGGAAGCCAGTGTGAACAGAAAGCAGTGAAACGGGGAAAATGGATAAGTGCTGAAAATGTTTGCTAGACTTTTGTATTAGTCAGGGGTCTCCAGAGAAACAGAACGAATAGATTAGATTAGATGGATGGATGGATGGATGGATGGATGGATAGACAGACAGACGGATAGACAGACAGACAGACAGACAGACAGACAGACAGACAGATAGATAGATAGATAGATAGATAGATAAAAGGAGATTAGTTTTGCTTGTTTGGAATTTTATATAAACAAACATGTTTCTAATTATTTGTATCTGGTTTCTTTTGTTCAACAATATGTTTATGAAATTTATCCATGTTGCATATGGTATTAGTCAAACTTCTTCAGAGAAACAGAACAAATAGGTTGTGCATACCTACGGAGAGAGTTATTTTAAGGAATTAGCTCGTGTGTTTATGGAGGCAGGCAAGTCCAAAATCTGCAGGATGGGCTAGCAGACTGGAGAGCCAGGAGAGACCTGATGTGGGAGTTCAAGTCCAGAGGTCCTCTGTTGCAGAATTTCCTCTTGCTCAAGGACACCAGGTCTTTTGTACTCAGACCTTCAACTAACTGGATGAGGTCCACCTGCGTTAAGGAGGGCAATCTGCATACTCAAAGTTCACCAATTTAAATGTTCATCTCATCCAAAAATACCCTCATAGAAACATCCAGAATAATGTTTGACCAGTTATCTGGGCACTGTGGCCCAGCTGAGTTGACACATAAAAGTAACTGTCCCACACGTAGTAATAGTTTATTTTCATTGTTGTTTCTATTTTATGGTGTCAATATATCACAATTTATTTATCATTCTACCATCGATGGCCATTTGGTTGTTTTCCAGTTTGCTGGTATCGTAATAATGCCACTATAACATGTCATATAGGACTGTTAATTTATATATATATTCACATTTTCTTAGTTGTGGTGCAGTGATCTTTTTTATAACTCCAGTTTTGCTTTACTATTATTTTTATTTTGGAATTTTAGATCTATGTTCTTGAGAGACATTGGCCAATAAATTTTCTTTCTTATAATGTCCCAGGATCAAAGTTACGCTAAAATTGCAAAACAAATGGAAAGAGTTCCCCTTTTTGTCTTTTCTATTGAAGAGTTTATGTAAGGTTGATGTTATTTCTTACTTCAATGTTTGGAAGATTTCACTGTTCCTCTGTGAGGGCCTGGAAAAGCTTTTCAATTAAAGGTTCAATTTCTTTTATATGATACAGACCTAACTGATTTTACTTGTCAGTTTTGTAAGTGGTATTTTTCTAGGAATTTGCCCATTTTATTTAAAATTTCAAATGTATTGTCATAAAGCTTTTAATAATATTTTTATAAGATTTTAATATCTGTAGGATATGTAGTGATGCTTTTTCAGTTTTGATAATGGCAACTTGTGCTTTCTTTTGTTTTTCTTTAGTAGCCCTGTCAGAGGTTTATTGAATTTATTGTTGACTTCAAAGAGCCAACACTTGACTGTTAATTTTTTTCTATTGTATATTTGTTTTCTAAATGCAATGTTTTCTACTGTCTTTTTTTCCTTCTACTTTCTTTGGGTTATACTTTTTTCTCGCTATTTTTGAGATTAATATGTAAATCATTGCTTCTCAGTCTTCTTTTCCAGCATATGCATATGATGCTATAAATTTCCCTCTAAATATGGCTTTTTCTGCATCTTACAGTTTAGATGTGTCATATCTTCATTATAATGCACTTCAAGATACTTTCTGATTTCCACTGTAATTTTTTCTTTGACCAATAGGTTATTTATAAATGCATTGCTTTACTTGCAAACACTTGGGGATTTTCTTGTTAGCTTTTGTGTTGTTGATTCCCAGCCTGATTCCACTACGTGATCAGAAAACACTCTATCTCAGTCTCTTGACATTTTTTCAGACTTGCTTTATAGCTCAACAAAGAGGCAGTTTCATGTGTACTTGAAAAGAATGTGTGTTCTTCAATCGTTAGGTATATTCACTTATAGTCAATTGAATTAAATTTTTTATTTGAATTATTCATATTATCTATTGCCTAACTCAGTTTTGTCTGGTCTGTCTCTTGTTGAGAGAAGTGTTAAAATTTTTTAACTATGATTTTGATTTATTTCTCCTTTCTGATCTGTCATCGTGTTTGTGTGTGTGTGTGTGTGTGTGTGTGTACATTAAGTACATACAAATTTTTAATTTTTATGTCTCAGGCAAATTAGCCCTCTGATCAATTATTAAATGCCCCTCTTTTGCGAGGACTGCTTCTTGTCTTAACATCTACTCGCATGATATAAAATAACTATATCAGCTTTCTTCCGATTAGTATTTATGTGGTATAACTTTCTCCATTCTTCTACTTTCTGTCATCTTACTATTTGTTTTCTTTTTGTTCCACTTGTCCTATATTCCTTTTTTTCCTTTCTTGCCTTCTTTTGAATTAATTAGTATCTTTTTTATTATTTCATCGTTCCACTTGACTAACTTGTTTGCTATACATTCCTTTATTGTTCTGTGAGTGGTTATTCTAGAGATTACAACATGCATCTTTGACTTGTTAAGGTCTAATGTGGACTAGAAATAATATCGGCATATACTGCCTCTGTAGCTCATGCACTATTCTGGAAATGCTTATGATTTTCATATCTGTATATCTATAGATATGGATAGATAGAGATATGGATATAGATATAGATCAGTATGGTCCCTAAATACCTAGAACTGTTAATGTTATTAACATCAATAATCACCAGAACGAGTTAAAAGAATGAAGTTGAACTCTTACATTATCTTTATAGATTCTTCAACATGTTTGAAATTGTTACTCATTTTCCTAGAAAAAGAGAAAATTCGTTTTAAACAAGAATAATTCATAAATCATTTGTATCATAATCAAAGTACACTGTTTAGGTAAAATCTTAAAACATTGCCCTTTCAGCATGCAGAAGTGGTATCCATTAAATGCATATCAAAGCAGGACCCTTAGATAACAGTAATTCTTGCTTTTATTCCTAATGTCACACTTCACATGAAGCTGTGAGGACTGCAGTGTGCATTTAAGTTAACAGTGATTAGTGTGCTTTTAGTTTTGTTATTTGGATTCATGATGCTCTTATGAATCGTGTGATGAAAGTCAGACTTAGAAAATGTCCGGGTTTATTTTCAAAAAGACTGTCACCAGGCAAGCAGGTACATGCTTCTGCAGTGATTTGAAGAAGACTGGCCTGAGCATTCTTTTTAATTTCTAAGCATATGATCCAAAGTTAAAAGCAACTTATCATCTTTACCTCCTTTGGACTGTTGTCCTTTTCATCCTTTGTAATTTCCCCCTGCCTGTCCCTAATTATGCCGTCTCACCTAGCAATTTGATGAAACCCTTAATAGGTGTTACTCTCAACAAGATTATATTTCCTTGGGACGTGTAATTTTCCACTGCTGTCAGCGATGGAAGAAGAGGTCAGTAAAAGGAAACCTTTTGCAAGAAGGCTATATTTGAGGAGTTATTCACAAGAACAAACTATAATTATGAAGTTTAATTTTTACAAAGTATAATTTTTTTTTAGCCATAGTGAAGTCTGTTTCCTGAGATCTGGCGGAAACATTCCGAAAGAGAAATACTCTGGTATGGGAAGACTTATTTGTCATCATTATTTTGATTTGATGAATTGATTCTGAATGAGACATTTTGGATATTTCTAGCTGAGCTTCCTATTTCACTTTGGATTCTTACTATCTTCTGAGGACTAGGGAGGATATTAATAGAGATTACTTGGCAGAAGGTGTGAGATTTTTCCGCCTCTAGGAGATGGGCCAAAGGTTAAAGTGAACAAATGGTTGCATGATGACAGTCAGCAGGCCGGGCACCCTGATGGCTCTTGCAAGCTGTCTTTGGCCAGCCCTGTTTTCAGAACTCTGTGCACAGTTAGGGACAACCATGCTTCTCAGCCGGAGCTTCAGAGAAAAGTTGTCCTAAGGTAATTGGGGGTAAAGAAATAGCTCTTGGTTAGACTTCATAGGCTGTGTGAACTTTGCGCTGTGTGTGTGTTTGTGTGTGTGTGTGTGTGGTGTGTGTGTGGTATCTGTGCTGTGTGGTGTGTGTGGAGTAGGTGTGTGTGTGTGTGTGTGTGTGTGTGTGTGCGCGCGCGCGCGCTCATACGCGTGCGTGCTTTGTTTTTTTAATGATCTCCCTTCGGGGTTTTGCAGTGGCCAATCTGATCATGGGATTTTTATGAACTGTGGTTAAGTTTAAGTTCATCAGCCTAGAGATCCAAAGCAAAATGGAGATTCTGTGTCTTAGTCTCTGAGGGCTGCGATATCAAAGTACCACAGACTGGGCGGCTGAAACAACATTTGTTTTCTCACAGTTCTGGAGGCTGGAAGTCCAAGGTCAAGGTGCTGGCATGGTTGGTTTCTCCTGAAGTCTCTCTGCTTGGCTTGCAGACGACTACCTTCTTGCTATGTCCTCATGTGGTCTTCTGTGTACACATGTCTGATGTCCCTTTGTGTGTCCTAATCTCTTCTTACAAGACAACAATCAGACTGGATTAGGGCTTCTTTTTAACTTAATTACCTCTTTAAAGGCCCCGTCTCCAAATATATGGTCAGATTCTGAGGTACTGCGGATTAAGACATCAACATATTATGGGGCACGATTCAGTTCATAACATGATTAATTTTAGCTCTAGTGGAAACAGAGTAGAAAGGTGGTTACCAGAGGCTGGGGGTTGCGGGCAAAATGGGGAAATGTTGGTGAAAGGGATACACTTTCAGTTGTCAGATGAGTAAGTTCTGGAGACCTAATGCAGCATGCAGTGTGGTGACTGTTAATAGTAATTCTGTACCGTGTACTTGAAATTGGCTAAGAGAGTAGATCTTAAGTGTTCTCACCACACACACACAAAGGGGGTAGCTATGTGAGGTGATAGATGTGTTAATTAGCTTCATGGTAGTAATCGTTTCACAAGATATGCATATCAATTCATCATGTTTCACACCTTAAATATATGAAGTTTTCTGTCAGTCATACCTCAATAAAACTGAGCGGTGGGGGGGAGCGGAAGAGGATCTGTAGGAATTTACTAGAACTGTTGTTCCTAAAACAAGCATCAGATTGTTCTCTCTTTGACACTAACAACAACATACATTGGACCCAATGCCAATGTATGTGTAGGAAAGGGGTTTCCCCACACCATCATTTGTGACACCGGCTGGGCACTCTCCAGCTCTGCTCAATTATGACACTGCCCACCTGGAGACAACATCAGAGCCCACAGGTGAGGGGCTCAGCCCTGTAGGAGTGCCCCCCTCCCACCACACACTCATACACTTCAGGTGCCAGGTCCAGGTTGTCACCTATACTTCTGAAAGACCAGCTGTAGATCTAATGACCCCCTCCTTGGGTTCAGTGAATTTGCTAGAGCAGCTCATAGAACTCAGAAAGACATTTCACTTACTAGGTCACCCACCGGTTGATTACAAAAGGACGTAATCCCAAACAGTCAGATGGAAGAGAAGCATGTGGCAAGGAATGGGGAAGGACGTGGAGCTTGCGCGTTTTCAGGGTATGCCACTCTCCCCACATCTCCCTGTGTTCACCAATCCGGAAGTTCTCTGAACCTTATCCTTCCTTTGGGCTTTTTTGGAGGCTTCATTACATAGGCATGACTGATTAAATCATTGGCCATAGGCGACTGATTCAACCTCCAACCCTCCCCTCTCCCTGGAGGTCTGGGGTGTGGGACTGAAAGTTCCAGATCTCTAATCACATGATTGGCTCCCCTGGCAACCAGCCCCCATCCTTCCGTGAAGTCCCTAAGTCCCCTCATTAACATAACAAAGGCACCTTTATGCTTTCATCACTTAGGAAATTCCAAGAGTTTTAGGAGCTCAGTGCCAAAATATATATTTCTTATTATAAATCACAGTATCACAGATACTCTTTAAAATGGCACCAGCCTCCATCTGGTAGCCTTTCTCTGTGCCCCACATCCAGCCCAGGTGCCAGAGTAAATGACTGTCTGGCTTGAAACTGAGCAGCCCTGTTGGCATTTTGATAGCAAATTCAGAGCTGGGAGGTCACTGATGAGGCTGGTCCCTGACTCTGTGACCTACCTGGAAGGTGCCACTTTGCCAGAACGAGGCAGAGCCCCTGGGAAGCGCCCTTCTCACCCTTCACACCCTTCACTCTCTGAGGATGTGTGTAGGCCTCTTGCTGATCTTGCCTGCTTTTCTTTTTTTAAAGATTTTTTTTCATTAATACTCTGGAAATTCATTTGAGGTATCCTATTTGTGTTTAATATTCTTTAGGCCTGTAAGCAATAAAGGCTTTTTATGTGTAGTGATTTTTTATTCATTAATAACAGCATTAACGTCTGGGAATGACTTCTGTTTCTTGGCTTCTTGACTTCCATGGTCAGAGTCCAGCAAATGGAGAGTTGAGGGCTGGAGGGCTGGGAATTTGCTCTTCCTCCTCCTCCTTCTTCCTCTGATTCCTCTAATGCTTGAGGAAACTTTTCAAGTAAGAAGAAAAAGGAGGGATGAATAGTACATTCTCAGATTGCAAAGATCTTGATGGAGCAATATCAGTTCATTGTTTGATTCCCGGGGATAGTCACTTAGTTTTGTTCTGTTTTTCAATAGACCTTTACTCCTAGTCTTTCTTGATCTGCCCAGTTCTGGAACTAACTGTCTGAGCAGGACCAGGCAGGACCCCAGAAACAGCATCTAGAGTTGGTTTGGATGTGAGAATAGGTAGCTTTCAATTCTAAGACCCTCAGAAAAAAATTCGGAGGGATGCTCAAACGTTGGTTATTTAAATGTTCCAGCTTGAAGTCATTTCCAGTTGTTCTTTCCCACAGAGACTAAGACCTCTCTGGGGTGACTCTGGGACCGTCTGTAGAAGGGCCTAGAACTCCTGGCTCACTCTCAGCTCTTTTGTTTTTCAGGTTCTTCTCCTAGTGTTTGTCTAAAAGACATTTTTGACGTTTTGGCCTGAAACTCTCTTCTCCCTTTTCCTGGCAGGACCTGTTGAAAACATCCCCGTCTCTTGCCCTTCTGTGCTTTTTCCTGACCTATAACGTGCTTTCATACGTATGTGAACGGGACACGAGCAGGGGGGAGAAAAATTCATGGGTCTCAGGTTTTCGGCTCACAGGGCCCAGGGTTTTGATCCCTGCTCTGTGCCACATCTGGAGAGTTGTTTTATCTCTCTGGGTTCCTCATCCATAAATTGGGGTGAGTACTGCACGCTTCTTAGGATCATGGTGAGGTCTCACCGAGGTGAGGGGCCCAGGAAAAGCACCCAGAGCGCAGCTGGGTGCTTGCAGGTGATTAGCAGAGACAATCACGACACCCATCTCACCTCCCATCCTCAGCTGTCAGAAGCCCGTCTGATGCCTGCTTTTGCAAACACTGTCTCTTCAGCAGCTTCAGGTTGCAGCATATAATTCCTGCAGCCCAAAGGACGTGACTGGATAATAGCCTTGTCAAGTGAGCTGCAGTGATATTTGAACATGAGCCCTGATCTGATTATTCTGCAGTCATTCAACCCCAGGCCAGAATGAATTCATACTTTCCACTGCCTCCCGGGCCAGCCGGTTTCCATATCAGCCAGAGCCTCCAGGAAGATGGAAGGACACACTGTCATTCTTTCCATTCACGCTGACCCTGCTCCCTGTCAGACCTGGATGCCAGCACATTCGACTAAAGGAAGTTGTAAGTGCTGACCAGACCATGCAGACCAGCCTTGGTTTCCAGCACGCCTGAGGTTAGATAAGATGGCTCTTGGTGATCTAAAGCTGGTCTTGCCTTCCCTGGGAAAGCAAGACAAACAGGGCCTCCTCCTTTCTCCTTGGAAATCCTTGGTCAAGTCTCTTATTTTGAGCCAGTGAAGTAATTGCAATGCAGATGCCTTGGGTCTGAAAGTAATGCAAAATGTGACATTCTTCCCTCTGTTCCCTGATGCCTGGTGTTAGTTGTAAAGACTCAGATTGATCACAAATTCCATATGAATTCTTCCCACTAGCTCTGGGAGACAGATTGGTGCTTGTGATTTCTATTTTATGGAGTCCAAAGGCAACTTAAAAGAGAAAAACAAAAATTCTTCTGCTCAGGGTCATCACTGCAAATCAGTGGCTTACATGGAATGAGAGCTCAGGGCCCTGGATCTGCCAGGTCACCACCTCCCTGTTCTAAGCTCAAGGACCTTGCTGACACTATTTCAGTTTCAGACAATTTATTCAAGGGAAGTGAGATGCAGGTCTATTTTAGGACCCCTGACTAATTCGTTTTATTGTGTTTTCTATAAAGCAAAGAGTTATTCATCCACAAGTAGGAGTAACATCTGAGTAATGCAACTATGCTATGTTAGGGTTTGGGCCATGGTTTTTGAACTGGTCATGAACATTAATTAAATACATGCATTGAACCATATGTTATTAGAGCTGGGAGGGACTTCAGTCATCATTCAATCCAGTGACTCCCACATCTGGCTGTTTATCAGAATCACCTAGAGAGCTTATTGTAAATTCAGATGGCCGGTCCTCCCCCAGGCCCTGAGCCAATGATCTGGACTCTTTCTGTAGCCTTGCGTGTTTATCAGGCTCCCCAAGTGGTTCCTAAACAGCCAGCCTAAACATCTCTAGAGGACCCACATTTGAGAATCACAGAATAACAATCCTTCTGTTTCCCCATTGGCTTGTTTTTTGTTTGTTTATCTGTCTGCTTGTTGTTTTTGTTGTTCTTCTGGTGAGGAACCCAGGGCCCAAATGCTAGGTGACCTTGCCTGGGGTCACACAACTCGTCGGTGTTGGAGTCGGGACTGGAAACCCAGCTCTGGTCTTCCGAGCCATCACTGTGAGTGGAGCACAGCGGAGTGGCCAGCAGAAGGGAGCTGATGACAAGGTGCTGTCTGCACAGCCCCGCACACGGCTCCTGGTGGCATGCTGCCCTGTGCCCGAGGCTGTGGCCAGATGGCCCTTTCAGAGGACCCACAAGGTTCAGGAGATCCTTCTCTCCAACCTTTAGGAAAGGTTACTTATGGGGCCATCTACAAACCTTCTCTCCCTCTCTGGGCAGGCCCATGTCCCCAGGGATCAGGTGGAGTCCACCAAGACCAGAGCCGATGCCGGGATTGGCCCTGGAATAGAGCTAGTTGTCCAACCTACCTGCTGCCCTGTGACAGCAACCTGCCAGGAAACCAGCTCAGGTGTGTAAGACAATGCACTTCAGTTAAATGGGTATTTAAAAATAATTGTCTAATAGGTTTCAGATGGGGCACCAGCTATCTAATTACTTGTCGGGCTCAGTAGAGATGATGAGAATATGTAACTGGATCTGTCTTGGATTTTTAGGGGTCTGGCTAATTGCGCTCACAGCAAGGGCCCTACTAACCTATGATGTAATACATTTCTTAATTTCCTCCCGGAAGATCATTCCGATGTGTTTCTTCCACCCCTCCTTTTCCTGGAGTTTCTCAATCTAATATTCTTATTTCCAGACCAAATAGGTAGAAAATTGTTTTTCAGATTGTGCCTATCCTTAGTTTTCATTTAACATGGAGACCAATATGATGTCCTCATTTACTGAGCTATTTGGGGTGGGGGTGGGGAGAGGGGATCGTAAGGTAAGTAATCAGAGAGATACAAGGGTCAAGGATGATATAAAATCTTATATTTCCACAGCACACATCTTACTCTCACGTTTTTGAATTATCACCTTCACGTTGGTTGTCCTCAGGACTCTGACCTTGACGGGTCGTGTTTCTGATCCTGTCCAACCAACCACTTGCCATAGATTGCTGACTGACACATCCAGAGCCCTGCGCCCGGCTTTCGGCCTGGCTAGCCACCTTCCTAGAGGAACTTCCACCCGGACACTCCTCAGGCATTTCAAACTGTGTGTGTCCAAACCCCAGGCCATTGCCTTCACTGCTGAGTGTGCTTTCTCTGTTTTGTTCTCCCATCCACTCAGGTTTTTTATACTGGGAACCGGGGAGATACCGTTGACAACTTCTTTCTCATCCTCAGTTTTTCGGCCAAAACTTTTGTAGATTTCACATCTTAACATGCTTTCCATCTGTTCCCACGTTCCTGCCCTCACTCTGACTGCCTTAATTCAGTCTCTTAGAATGACTCCTTCCTGGATCTCTGCAACAGCCTCCTACCTAGCTTTCCTGTCCCCCTCCGCCGCCCTGTAATCTACCTCCAGCCTGTCGCTGAGAGATCTTTCGGAAGATCTATTTAATCGTCTCACTGTGCGGCTTTTCACAACTCCTCCACACTTACGCACGTCTCTAAGTTGAAGTTCAAAATCCTACTTTCCAAAGAAGGCCTTTCGTTTGGCTCCTGCTCATGTCTCTGTCCCGTCCCTCCTGTTTCCTGACACTGCCTTCCAAGGTGGGGGTATAGAACCACTTGGGGTCCCCAGAACGTGACGTGCTGTGTGATGGAGACTTCTGCTGCCTCCACCTGGGACGCCTCACCCCCCTTCACATGGCGCTGACCCCTCCTGGTCCTTCTGTTAGCCTTTACACATTTTTAAAAGTAGATGTTATGCTTTAGAGCAGTTCTGTGTTCACAGGCAAATTGAGTGGGAGGTACCGAGATTTCCCATATGCCCCTCCCCTCCCCCACAACCTCCCCAGTTGGCAACACCCCCACCATGGTGGTGCATTTGTTACGACTGATGAACCTGCACTGACACATCATCAGCTTGCAAAATCCATCGTTCACGTCAGCGTTCATTCACTGTGGGTGTTGCACATTCTGTGGAGTTGGGCAAATGTCTAATGACACGTAGCCACCACTGTAGTATCATACAGAGTATTCTCACTGCCCTACACGTCCTCTGTGCTCCGTCTGTTCATCCCAGGTAGCCTTTTCTCACATCTAACCTCTGATCTGTTTGAGTAAAGAAACTGTCTTAGTATTGCCAGCTCCCAGCACAGTTGCCTGCCATGTTGTATGTTATTAATAAGTGTTTGATAAATGAATGAAGTTAGCAAGTCGTTTAAGAACCATGTCAATGTCATTGAACCAAAGGGGAAAGCATAATTCATTAAGTATCTTTGGGGCTTCTCTCTCTTGCTCATTTGTATTATAAATTCATTTGACTGCAATAGATTTCCTGCCGAGCAGCAACTAGATTCCCGGGAAATCTACCCCGTTCGAACTTTACATTTTTCATGTATATTTACCAAAATGTGCAGACTTCTCCAGTGCTGGTGCCTTATTCTCAACCTGCTGTAATTTGTTCCTTCTAAAGACCATCCTTGCGGGCTGGTTCTGGTTTTGTTTTTAATAAAATTCATCATTCTTCCTTAAAAAGAAAGGCTGAGTTTAAGAGCACACAAGACAAGTATAGACTGATTTAAAGTAAGAGGAAAACTCCCTCGAGCCTGGAACCCCTAACAGCCACCCACCCTACTGTTGGCTTGAGTCGCAGGGGTTCTTTTCTCCTTGTCACAAGCTCCTCTGGAAGCTGGCCAGGGCCCTGTCCTTGGAGAGGCCCCAGTTCTCATTGCAGGTCGGGTAGAGGGCACGGCCTCTAGGCTGAGGTGGTGCAGGTATGAGCCTGCTGAGTCCCCAGACTTGGTGATCACACTGATCAAATAAAGATAGCACAAAACCCTGTCCTGGTGTTGGGAAAGAGAAGGAAGAACCAGGAGGCCAATTATGGAATCATGCAATTTTAACGCTGGGTGATCCCTAGGGATCTCACGTAAGGTAAACTACATCATTGAGCTCTTGGACTTGAGTCCAAATCTTCCTCAAGCCTTCCCACAGGCTGCATCTCTTCTCCTCCAGCCATCACAGCGTTTAGGAGACTTCCGTAGGACCCTGGCTAGCTCGCTCACTCACTCTGCCTAACCCAGAGTTAAGGATCCCAGGCGTGATGGAAAGAACCCAAACTCTGGCACCACCCTGGGTTGGGCCTACTCAAGTTCTTTTGAATTTGTTTCCTCATCAGTAAAATAGCACCTACCTCAAAGAGTTGTCCTGAGAACTAAATGCACTGATGTGTTCGAGGTCACATAGTGGCCCCTCAGCAAACCGCTATCTCATCTACCCTTCTATGTTTCAGTTAGCGATTTTTTTGCATGCGTCCTTCCTGTTAGTGGAATTACGCTTAGGAAGTCCTAATCACTGCTCTTTCCATGTTAAATGCCTTTTAAAAAAACACTTTTGCCTTACATCTTCTCTGTCACTTTCAGGCACAGATTCTTGGGCTCTAAGTGTGACCTTGGGCTCTCCTTGAGAGCCAGACCATTTCAGCCATAGTGCTTGACATTATCAGGAGGAGAGGAAGGGTGGGAAAAAGAGGGACAAAGAAGGAAATCGTATCACTAGCCAACTGAGTAGTGGTAGTTCCAGGCAGGGACAAGGTGTAGAACTGTGTTGTTTCCCTGTGGAGTGTTGCCCTCCACGGTGAGGGTGGGCCTGGGCCATTTGGGCATGGATGGCAGAGGGGCCAGGTCGCCACCGCAGAGAGAGGCTCACTCTGGCCATATCTCTGAGAAGCCCTAGGACCAGTTTTGGTAAAGAGAGACCCATGATGCTGTTCGAAAACTCATTTGATGGAAATGGACTGGTTTTAGCAGATCCCTCAAATTCTGGAATCGAAAATTTCTACCTTCCTTCTCCTCTCCTTTCTTCTTGATTCCCTTCTGCCTGTCCAGTTCCACCTTCTAACAGCCATACTTTTACTTTTGGTGGTTAATGTTTACATTCTATGCTGTAACCATTGTCCGTGTTTGATATATAAATTGATTCTAAAACCTGAAATTCAGTAAGTACAATTTATGCTATTATGGCTATGCAAGTATCCTTCAGTGCTGGGCCAAGCAGTTGGTTAAGATTACGTTTCCTCCTAAGTAGGTCCAACTTCATCCCCAGGAGGCACTTGAAGAGAATGTATTTAGCATCAAAGTTAAATGGATACTCCTTTTATACACTCAGAAAACTGCCAAGTTAAAATCATGTCCTGTTATGCTTTCTTCGTATTTGGACCTAACTTTCTTAAAGAGCAGTTTTAGTTTTCTTAGAGTTTCTATTACGTTCAGTTTTCATGAGTCATGCGCTTTATCACAGACTCGAGTGCTTGCATCTTCTCGGTTGTGGCAGACATTCTGTCCTTCACTTTTCCCATGATGAACTGACTCTTCTCAAGGTCTGAGGTTTACCTGCCACCTGGGGACATTCTTTCGCTCCTTCCCTGAGTTGGATCCAGTGTTTCCTAGATCCTGTCTTCCTCTTGTGTGGTTGAGGCCTTCATTTTGCTGGACGACATTTACATTAACTTCTCCCCTTCCCCAAAGAGACAATGAAAAATAAATTGTCTGTTTTCTTGAAAATAACTAAAATGTGTGTATTTCATCTTCGCTCTTGAGCGCCAGTTTCTCTACATGTGGAATTCTCTAAGGAATACTGTTTTCTCTCAGAACTTTGAGGGAAATCTTACTATCTTCAAGCGTCCAGTGTGCCTGATGAGAAATATGTCGGTCTGGCTTGCACGCCTTTGTAGGTGACTGATTTTTCGGTTTCTCCTAAAACGTCTTCCATCTTTGATATTCTGAAATGCTTTGCAGTTATGTCAGCATGAGTCTTTATTCATGGTAGTCTTCATTGGTGAGTTCTTTCCATCTGAAGATTCATCTCCTTTAGATGTGAGGAATTTTTTTTGTTTAGCATTCCTCAATTTCCTCCCCTTTGTTAATTTCTTTCTGGAACTCTCGTGAGTGACTGTCGGACTCCTAAATTGGTACTCTATATCTCTTATATTTTTTATCTTTAAATGTTTTCATGACACAGATAATTTGGGCAATTTTCTACTAATTAAAGAATTAGAGGAACAATGTACATAGTAACAGCAATAACAACAATTGCAAGTAGGAGTAATTATAAGATGGAGTAAGACCTTGGAGGAGGCAGGAAGGAACAGAATTGAGAGAACAAATGAAGGCTTTATCTTTGGGAAGGAGAAAGGAAGCTTCTTATTGACATGATAGAGAAGGAGCCAAGAATGAGGCAAGATACAGGAAAATGTTGTGGTACAGCAGGGAGAAATTCATTCCAGTTTCTCGGACTTGGTATTCATCTAGAGTAGAAGGTGAGGTCATTTACTTAGACTGAAGCCTTGAGGGTATAAAAAGGTATGAAACATCTGCTGGGGCAACAAGTGGCGAATGGAAGTTTGACTCAGAGGCCTTGAAGACCTATCTGAAGTTATATAGGGTGTATTTGCAGCAGGGCCGGTTGGCCTGGTTTTGTCACATCCAATAATTGGAACTGTGAGTAGGAGTGGGATTGACATTTGGCAAAGCAAGCATGGTAACAGGACATTCACAAGGGACCTAAACGAAGGCAAAATATTTTCATCAGTGATGGTTAATATGGGAGATTAGCTCAATAATCTTGACTTTATCCAAGCCTGTGACTTAATGTCCTCTGCGTGTCCCTCCCTCTCCCTCGACCTCATCACTGTGCCAAAGTAAGGCCCGGGGAGCACGGAGACAAAAAAAGAAGTTGGAAACTTGGTACCAACATTTGAGGCTCTCTGCTAAAATCTTTCCGTTTACATCAAGTCCATTTTCAAACAGCATCCTTGGATCACTGTTGTAAAAAAAAAAAAAAAAACCCAAAGCCTCACCCAAGAGAGTAATTTCGTCTTGCACGCAGAATTTCCAGCTGTCATTGGCTTGGATCTAGGAGCAGAGTCCAGATGAGCCAAATTCACACACTTTCATGGACTTGAGAACGTTGAAGCTGGAAGAAACCTTAGAGTTCAAGCTCAGTGGTTTTGAAATGGTCTCATTTTTGTTTTTTTGCTGTTTTTCATGAAATATCTTTTAAAAATGAACGCTTCCACCGAAACTGACACATAAACAGAACACAGCACAACTGCCCTGTTGTGTAGGAGGGTCTGTCCTGTGGCCCCACCATGCGTTCCCCTTCACCCCGTCTCATGCCCAGACTCTAAGCATTTCTCCTTATATTATAACTGATGAAACTGAGCCCCAAAGAGTCAGGCAGGGTCAGAACTGCACCCCTTCCCTCCCCGTTCTTCTCCCTGCCATCTGAGAAGCAGCTGGTCCTGGATCTGAAAGTTGAAAGTTGTGTGTATGAATTCAGACCTTTGATATTCTAGCCCCTATTCTAGGGGACAGAAGGAGCTACATCAAGAGAGTTTTAATCCTAGTCTTTTATGTTTTTCCCTTAGGCTCTTACAAAACCTCACAATTATAAGGGAGTTAACTGCTTGTATTCTATCCCACAGATGCATTTGTGCCCTTCAGATAAAGTGTAGGTTAATTCTGCTGATTTTTTCGGCCTACCATCCTCAGAACTTCTGGGTTCTGTGTTTCCATAGTGATAAAGAGGACTCTTCTTGCAGTAGGATGATTGTCCTCTGCCTTTTCTTAGTCACCGATTATGTTAGTGATCATTAAATTAGGTCTTTGATAGGAGTTACAAGTAAAAAACAGTTTGTTATAATTTACCAAATCAAATAAATTGTCTTAATGATTCCTTGCAAAGTCATTTAAAATTTTTATCTGTATTCTCTGTATGGTTTTAATTTAAAAATGAATTGATTGGTATTATTAGGGAAATTTGATTTCTTTAGTTAAGAGTGCATTCACGTTTTGACATTATACTTATTTTAAAGAGGTAAATAAATGTAAGTTTAATTTTCATAGACACCATTTAATCAATTTTTAAGTGGTGATTTGTTTTTATATTTTTCAGGATAATTTTATCAGAAAACCAACCTGTATTTTGCTATATTTAAACCTGTTCCACTCATTCATAAAGCAACACCCCCCTGAGAACTCTTCATAATCATGATTAATTTTTTTGTGGGTGTTTGTTAAAGTTTGCAGCTTGCTTGAGTCTGTGATTGAGGGAAAGATTTTTAAATATATGTATACATACACACACACATACACACATATATATATTTGTATATATATATTATATGTATATATATATATATGAACATACCTATATATTATCTAATTTCATGTCAATCTCTGTAAACAAAAGCATGTTCTAGTATGCATCTAAGGAGGCCAGTCTACGGTCAAGGTCAAGAAACGAAGGTGGGACCAACACACCTTTGCTCCCCGGCGTTACTGCCATCTCTCACCAGCAGACACACTCTTAAGACTTCACTCACATCACTGCCAGGTTGGAAAACTGGATTATCAAAGTTACCAGAAAGGTTAAAACACACTCTAGGTCAAGCTCTTAACAGCCAATCTAGTTATATAGCAAGGTCTTTTGATGGGTTTGGTGGGGGAGGAATTGCATCCAACATAGAGCGCCTCATATGAGTGCAAAAAGGGTCTAGATTTCAGGATGGCATGCTGACCGTTGGAGGGCTGATGAGGCGTTGAGCAAGTCCTCTGTGGCCAGCTGAAGAGCTGAAGCAGGAGGTCAGCTTTCAGTGTACCTGTCAAATTTCCTCTTCATAGAACCATAGTGTGCTTTCAAAGCTGAGCTCAGGTCCTGCGTGGAAGGCTCATGTCAGGTAGAAGCCATTTAAGTGCATTGCCATACAGATCTGCCAACCTCTGCCCTATTCTCAGAGCTAAGCCCCTTCTGTGCAGTTATCCATCACATCAAATTTGGTCCTGACTGAGAACGAACAATCAAACACATGAGAGACATAGGACAACATCTATTTCTCTCCAGTAATCTTCTGTCCGTGCAGCAGCCAGAACTCTGGAATATCAATGGCAAAAGGGAAGTGCGTGGTTCCTCCCTTCTTTTCCTCCTATGTTACTATTTCATTACCCGCAACAACACCCGCAAATAGGAAATTGCAGTGTAGCCCACACGTGCTAGAGACTTCTTCGGTTGTAGGTTTAAACCTTACAAAGGTTTCCCAGAGCATTTGCTCAGTCGGTAAGTAGGCTGAAGTTTTAAGTTTCAGAAGTGCTTTGAGTGTATTCTGAATAGCTGGTTTTCTAATAGGGGGATACCCCTTAGAGCTAGTTTCCTCAATGTTTTAAGTATTCAGAGTTTCTTTTTTAGTGGACATGACCTATATCTTTCTTACTTTGAAGCATTTGGTTTGTGCCCACACTGAGCCTCAAATTGCAGAAACAGGTAGAACCATAATGGGGTTTGGGGCTTGGGGGTGGGTGGAAGGCAAAGCAATAACATTTGTCAGATTTTTAGTTTAAAGCTGTCAGGTCAAAGAACACCAAAGTGAGGGTGCTCGGCATGATTCCGACCTCTTCTCAGCCCTCTCTTCAGGTGTGGTTCTAGTGTCACTGTCCTGTGCGTCTCCCTGGGGTCAGATGCATCAGTCAAATGTAGAAGAGCCTTCACTCTGAAGCCTTCAAATCCAAAAGGATGTTGTTTTTCTGTGGCTAAGTGATTATTACATGTCAGTTGCAAATTTTTCAGAGAGCACACAGAAGGCCATTGGATCCATCAAATAGAGCCTTTGAAAAATGCCAAAATGTAGAGGTGTTGGTCAGGAAGGTTCTAGGTCTATTTAATGGTACCCTTTCTTGTGTAGGCAGTGTTCTCTAGTCTGCTGTAATGCGTGACACACACATACTCAGCTGAGTGATCGTTAAAGCAGTGTCTTCCCCCAGGTATGGCTGTATATAACTGCATAGGATGGCTGTTTGCCAGCAGCTGAGCCCTCACCATCCCCACCACCTGGTACATGGAACAGCGGCCCAGATCTGAGGCCCTGCTGGTAAGCGGGGAGTGGGAGCAGGTGGGCCCGTGTGGAACATGCCAGCCTCAGCGAGCCCAGAAACTGCAGGTTCTTCAATCAGTGCTTCTCAAACTATCGGGGAAGACCTGCTTTGTTTCAATCTCTAATGTCTTGCCAACTAATAAATGCAATATAATGAAAACAAATCACTAGAACAATGAAGTGGAACAAAAGGACACACAAAACACAAGCCCTAACTTTAAATCATTAGGAGCCGAAGATACGCATTTTTTTCTGATCAATTGCTTTGTTTCTAAACACTCCCAGTTTCTGTTTTTACCTCATTGCAGACTGGCTGGGCCCTATCCACAGACCACACTTGGGTAGCACTCTCCTAAATCACAAGTAGAGGTCAAACCCTGTATTTAAAATGATAAGTATGGATATTTATACTTGTGAAGTTTCATAAACCTTTCAGAAAAGAAAATCAATGCACATCATATTCCATTTGCATTATTTTTCATTTGTTTTTAAATATTTTCCAGGGAATAAGCACACGTTTTGCATAATAATAATTTGTAATCCTTAACTGTGTTTATATTCTGCTTTTTCCTCTCTGGCCCTTTTCTCACCTGTGCATTCCCAGAGCCACTGCCCAGGTCCTGGCCCTCTTCACCTGCCACCTGGTCGCTGTCTCAGCTTCTGAACTCTTTTCCCCTCTTACCTCTGTTCTCTGTTCAAGTCAAGCCCCGTGAGGTACCCAGAATGTCCACCCGGAGTACCAGAGCTGGTCTCATTCCTCCCAATGGTCTCACGGTTCTTACAGGACATGTCTAACTTCCCCCACTGCCTGGTCTGGCCCCCACTTGCCTCTCCGGCTTCATTTCTTATTGATTTTCTGCGCTCTGACCCTTCCCACCTTACCCCAGGTGCTTCAGCCACACTGAGCTCCATGCAGTTCCGGAAGATTCCTGCCTTTTCGTGCCTCCCTCCCAGTGGGACTGATAAACCATCATGGCGCCCAGCACTCAGTGAACGGTAGCTGTTAGTTCTGATGGAGAACAAGCTCCCCATCTGCTGTATTTCCCTAGATATTTTTCTATCATAAGCAGCACTGACAAGCATATTTATACACTCTGTCTGTTTTTGAATAGAGGAATTAATTCCTCCCCATGGAATTATAGAGCCTGAGTTTATGGGCCGTTTAGAAACATTGTTGTACATTGTAGACTTTTTTTTGCAGAAAGTTGGAGCCACTTTTCATTGTTCCTATCAATAAGTCCTGAACTTGAACTCAGAAATATTGTGCCAATATTGGCCCCGAGTTGAGTTAAACACTAGCGTATACAGTATGTTCTTAGGATTGTAATCGCTGGTGTCAGACTCCTCCCCTTTTGCTTTGGATGTTGGTTCTGCAAAGGTGTGGGTCTGTCTTCCAGCATTCTTTTACCCTGAGAACGATGAACACGCAATCAGTCCAGCAGGTCAATGATGCTGAGGATGCCTGCTCTGAGGCGAGCAGGAGTTAAGATAAAAGGTTTGCTGACAGAAGACATCCCTCCCTGTGTGTTTAGCAAAGGTGGAGACGCAAAGTAACAAAAGTAGTGGTTGGGTGCTTATGACAATAGTGCAAGCACTGCAAGCACCTCACATGTAGCCCGCTGAGTCCCCGAGGCTGTATGAGCCCGTAGCCGGTGCGAGTATCCCTCTTCAGGGACAAGAACACTAAGCCTGGAGAGTCAATGACTTGCCCAAGACGGCGAGTACACAGCGCACAGAGTGAAGCCTGGACTGGATCCGGGGTAGCCAGAGCGCCAGCACCCCCCATGACCACGCTGCATTTAGCTGCTCCCTTTGCCTGCCTTCCTGTACACGTTCTTCTTTGGCAGTCTTGATTGTGATTGTTGGTATTGTTATTATCATAGAAAAGTTGCGAGTTCAGTACAAGTAACTTCTTTTTTCCTGAGCCATTTGGAAGTAGTGGCCAACTGGATGTTCCGTCCCCTCTCCCACGCCCCAAATGTTGAAGTAGAATCTCTCCTGAAAATAAAGACACACTTCTAGAAAATCACAATAAAACTGTCAGGATCCGAACATCAACACTGATACCGTACTGCCATGGCATCTTGAGATTCCATTTAGAGTTCCCCATTCGTCCCAATGAGGTCCTTTGTAGTACAGGGACCCAGTTGAGGTTCTCGTGTTGCCAGCGGTTGCCTCGTCTCTTGGGTCTCCTTCTGTCTAGAACAGCTCTTTTCCGGATGTACGTGACCTGGACACTTCTGAAGGGTACAGGCTGTCGTTTTATAAAATGTCCCTTAGTTTGGTTTTGTCTGATGTTTCCTCATGATTAAATTCAGGTCATGCTTTTTGTGTGTTTTTTTTTAATTGTGGCAAACTACACATGACATAAAATTTCCTGTCTTAACCATTTTAAATGTACTGTCCAGGAGTGTTCAGTACATTTACGTTGTTGTGCCAAAGTGTCCTTTCGTAAGTGGCTTAGACATTTAGGTAATGGGAACACTTGGGAAGAATGCACGCGCACCTGATCCGTCCACCTCTCCTGCCTCTTCTCCCACTGGTGTAATGGTGCTGACCTGTGTGGGGGCCTCCCCAGGGCGTCCGTCTTGTCTTCAGGTGCTGCCCGTGTGTCAGGCTCCCACAGAGAAATACTCTTTCTTGGGAATGCCTGTCACCTAGCAGTATCCAATCAGTGATGACTGAATGAAGCAGAACGTTTGGGGGAAATCATGGAGTATAGAGTAATTCGATTTCCAGGAGCATACTAATGTACGAAAACTGATGTCACTGCAGAGTACATCAGAGCTCCACAAAGTCTTTAGATTTTGTAGCCAAAATGTGACCTTCCGAGATGACCCCTGAGGGAAATGGAGAAAGTTGATTATTTTATGGCTTCATAATGGAATGCACAGAGCACGTGGTCAGATTTTCTTGAAGCGCTTCTCATGCATGACCTCACAGAAAATATGAGGCCCATCTGGAAGTGCCCCTCTTCAGGTAACGCCGTCACATTTAAGAAAATGTAATTGAGAGGAGCACTAGTGCCCTGGCGTGATAAACGACCTGGAATTTTCTGGGTAGATCCCAGAACTGGAAAAGATAGGATGTTCAAGGGACTCCTATGTGCTTATGGAAAATGTAGGACTTTTGTGCGCCCCCCACATGGGGCCAATATGGACAGAATGTTTCTGAGTTAAAAATCAGGTTTGATTGGCTTTGACACTGTGTATCAGCTTCTCTTCTTTTCATCAACAGATTACTCAGGTAACTAACTTTTCTGTATAATCATCCGGACAGAAGTAAACATTTTCCAGAAAGTGCCAGTTCTTGTGTTCTGCTTTCAAGCATTGGAACCATCCAAGTAAAACTTGCAACAATATTTTTGACTCTTGGAGGAATGTATTTTTGTTCACATAGAGAGCATTAGAATAGTATTTAAAATAAGTAGGATATGCTGGCAGTTCACATCAGAAATAGTCCAACCTTGGCTTACAAGTATACCTTGGGGATTATTTTTCTTTGTACCAAAAATAAAGGCTTTAAAGTAACCACTTGCCAACAAGAGTTTCCTGGTGCTGGAGAAAAATGGCATAGATTGGAAACTTTTGTCCTGTATTTACATTGATCATAATTTCAACACAGCATTAGTTTTTAAGTATGGTCAAAGAGGTTTGACTGGACATTACTCTTGTTTTTATTTCTTTATTTCTGAAATTCCAGGGGGAATTTCGCTTCCCCCAGGCTCTCATTGTGCTTCCTAAAGAGATGTGTCACTCTTCTGACGTTTTTGTGAAATCATGTTGATATTTCCAATTTTTAACACATTATTTTCTTTTTGTTGTCACTTCAAATTTTCTTCTGGTACGTTTCAAGTTATCATGTTAAGCCTTAAAATTATTAAAGAATTGCAAAATAGTTTCCATTATAAAGCCCTGATTTCATCATTCGAAACTGCACAACAATCCTCCTTTTAAAGACGTTTTCCACTAAGTGGAGGTCCCACAAAAATCACCAACCTTGCGATGAATGTCCATGGGGATATTCATGATCTGCTTCTGTTCTTTTTCCTCGATTTTTATTCTTATTCTCTATTACCTGTTTATTCTAAGTGTAAATGGTGGAGAAATAAAAATTAAAAAAAGATCAGGATTTTAAATGTTCACAAAAGTCTAGGTTGGCATTCTTACATGGAGCACTTTCACAGAAGGATTTCAAAATTCGCCTTCTCACAGAATCTTCCTGACCCTTCCAGCACCTTCAAGGGCTGCCCGGCTCTGTGCCATATGAGCCTGTGATCAGCCACACCTTCAGACCACTCGGTTTTGTGAGAGTCATAAAACGTGCAATCTCTATTACTAATTTAGGCAGATTTGGGGTTTGTATTAGTATGCTCAAATAATGCCCAGAATCTGACTTCCTGAATAAAAGATAAATTTGGGGAAATTTTTGTTTTAATGGTCTTAATCCTTTCTAAGTCCAGAGGCTGAGACCTGAACGAGCTCACCAATGTCCCCTTTATAGGTAAAGTTTACGGACTCAGCACAGAAATCCGAGGGCATGTCCATATACCTGAACTATGCCCTTTTTGGTACAATATTAAGGATGTACAGGAAGGCATATTTGGGTACAGCCCTCCCGGGGAACAGTCAGAGAGGATGAAGGGGCACATTGCCAGTTAGGAGGTACATGACCTTGGGCGAATAATCTGAGCTCACGGAGTCTCATTTCTGCCAAGGTAAGGATAAGAATTCCTTCCCTATGTCCTCTCAAGGGTGTCAGAAAACTCAAATGAATATACATGTGAAAAAGACCTTGTAAACTGCAAAGTGTGGGCTGAATGTAACTTAAAATCATGATCAGTCAGAGCCTGCATAATCTAACTGGAAACCCTGAGCTCCTTTCTCAGAAAAAGGTCAGGACTTTCTGTGGGACCCAGTTCCGGATATTTTGACTGACTTAATCCCCTGGAACAAGGGGCTATTATTTCAGAGCATGGCATTTGAGGCATTCGGCTGACCAGACAATTACCAGCAATACATTTGTGCACCTTACAAGGGGGTCCTTTATCTTCTCCCTTGCCTGTGAAGGTTATAGAAACGCCTACAAAGCAGGATTCATCACGGAATCCTACATTAAGCTGCACTTGTCTGAGCTCATTCACGAGCATGTCAGCCATTTTCCAGAACAAACAGGGTTTGATGAGAGTTCTTGCAGAAAGAATCCTGTGCTGTGAATCAAACACAGATTGTATTAAACTTCCTGACACTACTTAATTTGTCAGGCAAGTTTCCCCCCACCCCCACCCCCAATCCTGGCCTCGTTCTGAATTTTCCAACATTTCCTGGAATAAGTAGGCTACATTTATCCGTCTTTGCATTCTCACAATTTCCAGTGACTCTAATGGGAATTTCATGCAGCTAGGATGACAGTAATTTATGATCTTTTTACTGTGATGATTACTGGAAGCCTGTTTCTAATATTCAGGTGAACCGTTTCCGTGGTGCTCCATTAGTATTAATGTGCTTGAGTATTAGTATTCTCTCTGCCTGCTTTCCCACTGCGTCCTGATATAAGCTAAATTGTATTGTATGTGATTAAGATCTTTCCCGTCCCTGCTATCCTCCCTTTGGGTTCTCTGGGTTCGGAGCATCGGCACTGAAGGAGGTTTTCCCACTGATTTTGTAGCAGATGAGACTGACATCCAGCGAGATGAAATGCTGTGTCCACCGCAGCATCACTTGTTTTCGCCTAAGTTGCAGGCAGAAATCAGGCCTCTGACTCCTAGACCAGCAAGCTCTCTAAGATGCCATGTGTGACTTTTGGGGGAACTAGAGTACAACCTCTGGTATTCAAACTCCCCAGATAGCCAGGTTCTCTGTAGAGCTGAAGGATGGATAACCTTTTGATTATTAGAAGAGTAGTGGTTAACTCTTTGGGGATCAGTGCCTAAAATGGACAGTCCAACCCCGACTTCTTAAATAGGGATGCAGGTTTTTTTCTTGATAACTTCCTTTCTTGGTAATTCTTGATAATGCCTTTTCTAGATCATTCCAGCTCATCAGTCACTGTGTCTAGCTATCGGTGGAGGGGGCGTGGTGTATAAGTTTGAAAACGGCGTGAGCCAGAGGCCTGCTTTCTTAGGAAACGGTCGCGTGGCCTTGCAAATCTTTTGATCTTGCCTTTCTTGAGCACTCTTTTTTGGTCAGTGTTCGTGCAGGACACCTGTACAGCGTAACATCTTCCAAATGTCTCCTGAATTGTTTGCAGCATTGAAAGAATTATGCTTTTTCCATCAGTAGTAGTTCATGGGACAACTGGCACCTCCCTGACAGCTTGAACTTGTCAACACAGTTTGTCACCAGGTATGATGGATCAGTCTTCACTATTTTAAGAATTTGTGTTAAGCTGGGTACAATTGCACTGTCACTTTGCTTCAGATTCTGATACTGAGTCAAACATCCAAGGGAATTAGGCATGACATGTCGCCTTACTTCCTCGTCTATAAAAAAAGAAGCCGTGCCTGTCTCATAGAGTAGTTTGAGGATAAAAAGAGGGAATGTGTGCAGGGTACCTGCCTCTGGGCCTGGTAAGTAGTAAGTAAGCTGTCAATTTGTGCTGGCTGCTGTTTCCCGTCATCTTCATCATCCTTGTCACGATTTGTTGCTAAGTGTGTTAATGTCATCTGTGAAAAATGGAACCACCCTTCTCATCTTTTAAGTACATTAAGGTGAACGTGGTTTTAGAGTTTATTATTTTTAAAAATCATCTGGAAATTTAAATCACCTGACATTTGCTCATATGCATTTTAATGCGTCATTCAGTTTAGAATTATCCCCCAGCTTGGAAAAAAAGTACATTGTGATGGTTAATTATTAGATGCGTGCCGGGATTTCGGAGTGATGGGTTGGGTTTTGTTCCTGGCCTTCCTCTTTAGTCAGTCCCTGACTTGAGCAATCACGTGATCTGTGTCAGTCTTTTCACAGGTGAAATAAAAACATACAGGTTGCCACCTCCACACCTCATCTGATTGTTGTGGGAGTTATGAGTTAAGCGTTTCTGAAATGGGTGGCTGGAATGAGCACACAAGCACGAGGGTCTGGGTGGCATATCTGGTTGAGTGGACATCCCCTTTGCAGATGGCTCCAGTGTGATCTTCGCAGCTTGAAAATACCATAAAATAACCAAATGTTTCATCAACAGTGTAGGAAGAGCACCCTTGTCAGCATGGCCCTTTGACCTCTCGGGTCATGTGGTTGACTTGACACAGGTCGGTTCCACAGTAAGAAACAAAACCTTCAATAATCCTTGGTCTTCACCTAAAGGGTGGGTGGGCTGAGACATTTCTCTACTCCAATTCCCTAGCATTTTGGAAATTGTTCTAAATGTTTTCCCTACTGACTCTGTTGCAGTAATTGCAAAAATAAAGCATGTCCAAGAGAGTTCTGTGGTATATTTTCAGTGTCAGAGTATGAAATCTTTCACCAGAGACCTCGCTCTCTTGAAAAATTATTAAAAACCAAATTGTATGTTCAGTTTGTGTGAATTATACATTTTATTATGAAAAATCATCTTATGACTTACAGATGTAGAATACGTATGGATTGTGCTGACCTTATTTTAAATCTTTTATCAATTCTTCACTGCATTTTAATTTATGCCTTTTGAGGTTTTAAAAATAACTTTATTATGGAGGTTTTCAAACACATACAAAAGCAGAGAGGATAGTCTGATAAATCTCATATACTCTTCACCCAACTTCAACAATTATCAACACACAGAAGGCCACTTCCCATCCTCACACCTTGGGGTAATTGTAAACATACCCCCAAGCATCATATCATTTCAATTGTATGCCTCTCTCAGAGACAAGACTCCTTTTTAAAAAAAATAAATAGATAAAAGTTCTTTTACAATATCAACTAGCCATTTTGTTTTGAAATTTCCCCAATTGCTTCACCCATCTATTTTATAATTAGTGATTTTGAACCAGAATCCGAACAAGGTATACCCATTGCATTGGTTGACACATCTGTCTTCTGCATCTTGATGTCTGGGTTCTCCTTCCACACTCATTTGTATTTGAAGACACTGGGTCATTTATCTGCTAGAAAGCGCCTCGTTCCGGAAGCAGCAGGTGCACCCTGTTAGCATTCTTTAGCATATCCCTTGATCCCTCTGTTTATTGTAAACTCATAGGTCTGGAAGATTGGTCAAAATCCGAGGGTTTTGTTTGTTTTGATTTTGTTTATGTGAGATGGCCTGTTACTGACTACTGGCGTCCATCGAGAGGTGCATAACGACTGGGTGTCTCTCCTTTTGTGTGTCACATCTGTCCATCCCTGGATTCTTGTGTGAGCAGTTTGCTCCCGCTTATAAAACTCCCCATCAGCATTTCACCTGATGGTTTTACCAGTCATTGCTGACCCTGGCATCTCAAGTTATCGTTTCATTAGGGTTTTGGCACCTGAAGCCTGTCAGCACCCAACGCATAACTCAGTTTGACAGAGTTTCCAAAAATATTTCTTAGTGGGTATTAGAAATACTGAGTGATTCTAATAAAGTAATGATTTTTTAGGTGAAAGTGATTCAAAACGGTTTCACATTTCCATACAGAAACATACTTTTCAGGATTCTAACTAGAAAAATACAAGTAATTCTAAGTCTCAAAGAAAGAAGATGAATACGAAGAATAATAAGTAGAGGATTGGCTGGTTAACTCTCTTTCCATAAGCTCCATCTAAAGACCTGAAATGTACATTGTTTCCAAGAGGTTTTTTAAGAGAACATAGTAATTTTAAAGCATTCATCTTCTTTAAGACACAAGCAAATTGAAGCAGTTCAAAGTACTCCATGTTCCTTTGGCTAATAATGTAATAATTAAAAAAACAGTGATTAAATATTGAAATGCCCCCGAAATAAAGTATTTTATAGAACAGCAGCACCTATATGGTGTCTAATACCCTTTGCGTCCCAACTTTACTTCTTGATTTCAGATCCCCTTTGGTCTGAAAAGATTTTTGCTTCCTAGGTAGCTTATTTGTTTCATTACAAGTAGCTCTGATTCCGAATTGAATTCAGTAAGTTGTGATCATGAGCCCAGCTCGGTGTTCCAGGCTCATCTGCTGGAATATATGATGCCCATTTGAACCCAGAAATGTTGGTCCATCCTGTGAATTTATGGCCAAAAGTTTATTTAGGACTTAGAGTTAAGACTTTAAAATTGCACCTAGGTTTCTGGGTTTTATATGTCATTCCACTTTTTATGTGGAATAACCTTCATCAGAATCATTTCAGGAAATGAGAAAAGTAGGATATGGCTGTGAGTCAGCCATGGAAAACTAAAGCCTGGAATGAATTAGTCAGAAGAAGGGCTTCAGTGGCCAACATGAGCTGTGTGCTGTCAGGAAGTGGTGTGACTTTCCATGATTTTATGTACTATAAATCATGTGGCATAATGCTGAAGACACCTGGAGTCTTTTCTCTTTTTTTCAATCATAAGTTTTGAGATAAAATTGGAAAGTACTGTGGAGCCAAAGTGCCAAGCTCTTTCAGTGGTCAGCCATCCCTACTGTCAGCTCAAATGAATTTCTACCCCACTCCTACTCCATCTGGGATAGGGACACTCACCTGAAAGCCCATTGTGTCTGCTAGGTCAAGTCCAAAAAGCAGTTGGCCTTGACAGAGTGGATGCTACAAAAAGGGGAGCATTTGCTCTTTCTTTTGCTTGAAATGTGTTTTCCCATACCGCAGGCCTTGCTGCTTATAAAGCCCTGCCATTTCTGGTCTGCCAGAGAGTCGCTTCTCCCTGTTGTATGTTGTGCTTACAAAGGTACTCAGAAATTCAGAGCAAGGCAGCATGTTCCGGTAGTCTGTCGTCCTGTTCAAGAGAAAGGAAAAACTTGTGGAAATGAGGTGGATTAAAAGTTTGAGTCCTATGACATCTGTAAAACTGCATCTCTAGAGAAAAAGACTGAAACTATAGAGTCAACCACTAACATTGCATGTGGAGGGGAATAAGTTTGTTGTTTTATTGGTAACGCAAGTCAGTTAAAATATAATCGAGTAGTCAAGTCATCTCTTCCCTGCCTGTGATGCTTGATAAGTACGTAGAGCATTCAGTTACAGCTCGGGAGTTACATATGTAAATCTATGTCTGTGTGTGTATATGCAGACATATTTTCAATAAGCATATCTAATGTAATAATACAATTAAGAATGGAACCTGTGTGGGAGTACTCGGCCACTGAACATCAGTGAAATTCCAGTTGACTCTGATGCCCTTGGTGACCTGGTAAACATTGTCTCTGGGGGAATCCTGTAAAGCAGGTTTGCCTTGTTGGCCATTTGTGGCAATCTGACACAAGGTTTCTCTGGAGAATTCTTGGTCCACAAGTTAACCCAGGACAGTTTGATGTTCTCATTACATGGTAATAATCTGCACCTTCTTTCTCTTCCTCTACCTCTACGCTAGACCATGCTTCTCAGACCTTTCTGTGTGCCGCAGACTGCGTTTGTGACCCCCTCTCCCAGTTCATATGCTGGAATCTATCCCCCAATGTGATGGTATTAGGAAGTGGGGCCTTTGGGAGGGGATTGGGTCATGAGAGCAGCACCCTCACGTATGGAACTGGTGTCCTTATAAAAGAGACCCCAGAGGGCTCGCTTACCCCTTCTACGACGTGAGCGCACAGCTAGAAGACAGCTATCTGTTAACCGGGAAGTAGGCTCTCGCCAGACACTGAATCTGCCATCGCCTTGATGCTGGACTTCACAGCCTCCAGAACCATGAGATGGAAATGTCTGCTGTCTATCAACCGCCTGGTCTCTGGTCTTCTGTTACAGCAGCCTGACCGGACTAAGACTGCGTGCACAGGAGTCGCCTGGGAATCGTGTTCAAATGCAGGCTGTACTCTGGTAGATCTCTAGATCTCTGGTGGGGCCCAGTGTTCTGCGTGTCTCACAGACTCACAGGTGCTGTCAGTGCTGCTGGCTCGGGGTCACCCTGTGAGTGTCCAGGCCAGAGCTATACAATGAATTATGTCTGCAGAGTTGGCAAGAGCCAAACCCTAAAGGGTCTTGCTGCCTGATACTGATACTTACAAGACCTCTGTGTCCACGACCTCAAGTCTCTTTACATCATGTTAACACCCCCTCAGTGGGGATGGGAAGCAGCCCAGGATGGAGGAGCCCTAATAGGCCCTTGGCACGAGGCCCCTGGGGCCTTCCTATGTAGCACCTTGAACCATACTTTATCCTCTGAGCACATGGCCGTCTCTCCCAAACACTGCCAGCCTCCTAACGATCTGGCAATTCCTTCTCTTTCTCCTTGGGCTTGACTCTTTCTTAGTATGAAGACAATTTCTAGAACTATTGGCCATCTAAGTCTGCTCCTGGGACCCACCAGCCCTGCTCTTAGGTCTTCATTCTAAGATATTTCCTATATAGCGTACTTGACTTCACTTTCTGACGTACAGGGAAAGGGCTCAGAAAGTTCAGAAGCACAAGAGGGGATTTCAATTTTAGTGATGAAGGTGGCAGTGCTGGAAGTTCTGTGAAAGGAGATTTAAGCGATCTACCAAGTCTTTAAAGATTTAAAGAAAGAATGTCCACCAGGGGACTATCCCAGCCTAGAAACTTCAGCAGTTGGTGTATTTCAGAACCACCAATTGTCAGAACATGGGTTTTGGACTGGCTGAATAACTGGGAAGTCAAAGTGACATAGCTGCTTTCTACTACCTTCTTTTCCCTTGATTGTCTCAATGGAAATAGGTTAAATCTTTAGTCGGTTATTTTATTACCATGAAATTTTCAAATAAACCAGCAAGTCAACATCATTATTTTAAGGCCCCAGGAAATATGATTCAGGGCTTGTCATTATTTTCCAAGGAAGAAATGGTTACAGATATTTTCTGCAAGGGTAAGTTTCTGTGACTTTTCCAGTTAGAAGCCAGCCAGCAGAGGGTTCATACACCCAGTTAGAAAAGAAACAGCGTTCGGAATGAAGGAGTAAAAATAGTTACTGTGTGCATGCACACACGTCCACGACGGTTCCCCTTAATGTAATGGGTGCCTTTGAAAACCTTTCCTCTGTTGTCCTTGGGTCTTTGTTTAGAAAAAAAAGTACCCCATTTCAAATGATTGCCCAGAATGTGGGATTTGAAAAAGCAAGTTTAATCATCGTCATGGAGTTGCTTGTCTTACTTTATCAACATCAGAGGGTTACGTGGTTTTGCAATGTGAATGACTGACTTCCAACTTGGTGTTGGATGGATGATGGCAGGATCTGAATCCCATCAGCTATGTAGCAAAGCGCCACGTACACCACTAAACGTGTCTGAAGGTATCTGGGTGTATATAGAGTGGTGGACTGGAGCAGTGGTTACATTCCTGCCTAATAGTTTTCTTCCAGAGACTTTTCCTTGAAAACATTAAGGCAAACTATAGATAGGAATGTGTGCTTCTGCAGAGACCTTATATAAGGATATTTAGAAAGAGTGATAGTTGAAGATGAACACATTTATAGTGTCACCTACTTTTAGGTTGTATTATTATAGTTTCCTAGGGCTGCTATAACAAAACACCACAGATTGGATGGCCTAGGCAACAGAATTCATTTTCTCACTGTTCATGATGCTGTAAGTCCAAGACCAAGGTGTCAGCAGGATTGATTTCTTCTAAGGCCTCTCTCCTTGGCTTATAGATGGCCATTTTTTTGCAGTGACCTCGAGTGGTCTTTCCTCTGTGTATGTATATCTCTGCCGTCCCTTTGAGTATCCACGTTTCCTCTTCTTATAAGGACACAGTTCTATAGGATTAGAGCCCACTCTAACAACCTCATTTAACTTTCATTTCCTCTTTAAAGGAAATTAAACTGTGTCTCCAAACCCAGTCACATTCTGAGGTATGTGGGGGGTTAGGACTTCAACATGTGAATTTTGAGGGGCACACAATTCAGCTCATAACAGTTTCTAGAAACCACTGTATAATTGCAAAACTATTAATATTTCTTCGAGTTGGGTTATTTTGCAGTTCTTCCATTTCTTTTCAAGAATGGGCCTGTCTTTCTCTTAGTGGGGAGATGGCACATCTATCATTTTATTGTGGAAGTAAGAATTGCAACAGCATGACACATTTCTCTAAAGGGTATTTTAGGCTATTGAGGAGGTTTTTCCTCTTGAGTCGACTTCTTCAGAAATACACCCGAGACGTTCTACAAAAAACAGAGTGGACCTTTGCCACTTAGGAGGCTTGACCATGCATCCCCCTTTCCCACTTGTTCCTCTTTACCATCCATCATTGTGCTGCCTACCAGCTGCCACCACCAGCAGGGGCACCTGGGGGTAGGGGGCTCAGAATTATACCTGGATTCTGTGTTCTCCTGGGGTCAGATGGGTGGCGAGGTCTCCCCGGGGGGGCCGTCGGCTCCTCAAGGAACCATGGTGGGATCATTTCTGGGCCCCAACTCCTGGCACAGTCGTGCCTGGCCCATGGTAGACAGTCAGTGAATGGATGAAGGAACGAATGAAGGAACTGATGACAACGGTAAACCACTGCACAGCTACCTCCACTCAGGAGGACATCAGCAGTAGACGCCCCAACCTCCTCCTTGTCCTCTGTCATCTTCCTACACCCTGGGCAACCCGTCAGGGACTGTGGCTATAGATGCCACCAGTGGATCTGGAAGGTCAAGAGCAAGGCGTCAGCAGAGTGAAGCCCCATTTTGCTGTGTGTACATTGGAAGCAGAGCAGGTATTGTGCAGTCCTGTTTTCATGGAGACTGGAGGGGCACCAGCACCACCCTGCCTGTGAGACAGTATTAATTTTCCAAGTTGGCCTCTGCAATCTGTCCTTTTGGGGGTCTTAGGCAGCAACCACTAACACTGGTTCCTGAGCAAACCACAGTGAGCCATCTAGTAGATGCGTGTCCAAACTCAAAAACAGATTAGAATACCACCTAAGCCACCACCAGTTTAGAAAGTGAACCTCGCAATAAAGAAAGAAAACTAACAATTATGTAAAGTCATAGGTTGTCCTAGAAAGTGCCTCTATAGCACATTTCACCTTTTTGAACGCAGGCTGCCGCAACCGTGGCTACTGGCGCCCGGTACCTTGGAGGTCTGTTGACAGCATGTCAGCACCTGTCTGGACACACACAGCCTGCATGAGACACACAGCTTTCTTTCATCATAGAGGATGGAGGCCATAAGGAGCCTGAGTGACAGAAGGCAGATGAAGGAGGACATCAGACAAGGCCATTTGGTCACATCCCAGCATCCGGCAAATGAAATCTCATAGGCCCTCTCCTGGGTGTTTGATCACAAGCCGGTTTGTTAGCAGTGATGTTTAGCGAAATCATCGAACCTACACAAAATGCACACAAAACAAGCACAGCGAGGGAAAGCATGCATTTCTTTGTAATTGCTTTATACTCTGTTATAGTCCTTTGCTTGAATTTACGACATAAACTTAGAAGAAATAAAGTTTTATTCAGATGGCACTAAGGCAGAGTTTAACATTCTTCTGCCAGCACATTCTGCACTAAACGGTAGATTTACTGGTAGATGTAGAATTGCGTAACAGCTTTAAAATGATCGTGGATAATGTTTTTCAGTTAAAACAATATTTCTCATGATGAAACCAAATATCAATTTTATCACAGAATAGTTGAAGATTTTTGAAGTGCCATAACAGTATTTAAATTATATCTCAATAAGGCTGTTTAAAAAACACTGTGTCAAAAAAAAAACAAAAACAAAACAAACCACTGTGTCCTTATTTCAAAATTTTCCATATTGAAGAGAATTTAAGTCCTGAGCATGTACTGGTTTAACCTTCTTGGTTATTTTCCTCCTTTTGAAACCTCCGTTCTCTCATTTTAAATCTAAACACCCAGCCTTCCCAGTTTAAGAAATCATTAAAGAGCTTTTGCAGAAATCAGAGAAGCATCATTTTATTAAGAGGGCTGTTTGATTATTAATATGCTAAGTTAATTTCAAAATTCTTCATCAGCCAACACATACTTCACCATGGAAAACAAATTTCATGCGTAGCTTTGAAAGCAAAAAGTGCACTGGAATGAAAATGCTCTGAATGTCTGAATTCGGTGCTTCTCAAAAAGTAGTCAAGTGCGATTGTTAAGAACATGTTCTTAGAACCCATGGACTTTGGTTCAAAGTTCTGGTTCCGAAGCTGAGTGTTAGTGAGACTTAGTCAGCTCAGGCTGCTGTAACAAAACACCACACTCTGGGACAGGCATTTATTTCTCGGTTCTGGAGGCTGGGAAGTCTGAGATCGAGATGCCGGTGCCGTCACATGCTGGTGAGAACTGTCGTCCTGGTTTGAACATGGCCGTCTTCATCTTGCTGCCGACATAGGAAGCTATGTCCTCACGGAGTGGAGAGGAGGGAGCTCTGGTGTCTCTTCCAATTCTTATAAAGACTCTGATCTCATCATGAGGGTCTCACCCTCGGGGCCTTATCTAAACCTGAACTTCCCAAAGTCCCCATTTCCTAATACCTTCACATCTGGAGTTTGGGCTTTAACATATGAATTGGGAGTCAGGGTGGGTGACACAATTCAATCCATAGCAGTGGGCCAAGTACTTGATCTTATTCTCCTGGCCTCTTTCTGACAGGTTTTTACTTTTTCTGCTGGGACTTTTTTTTTTTTTTTTTTTTTTTTGCCAAATTCTCTGTGTCGTAGGGGTTTTTGTCTCTGTGGCATGGAGCAGATGAAAAGGGGTCGTGAGGGGGTTGCATGGTGTACAGAGAGCAGTAAGCCTGAGGGACAACCTGGCTGCGCATGAATGGTCTTCTCTTGGCTCCACTGGAAATGCCCCGTTCTCTCGACATACAAGGAGTCCCCAGGCCTGGGCTGGAGCCATTCCCTGACTTCACTGCTTCTTGGTTCTGGGGGCCAGAGGCAGCTGGGCTTGAATCTTTCTATGACCCTTTGGGTTCCGAAGAAAATACCACCCCCAAATCCACTGCCTTGCACACTTTATAGACCTTTCTAAAGTATGGACGCCAAGCAGAGGTTTGGGGAATGTTCATTCATGCAGGTACATCCTTGTTAGTCCAGAGAAGTCATTTTCAGTAAGTCATGCACTTATGACTAATCATTTTCTCCACCGTTTTGATTTTCCAGATAGGACACAGTTATGGGGCTAGCTACTTATACCTTTCCTGTTTCCCCTTTTAATGGGAAAAACATGCTCTCTTTCCATATCTCAAGCGGAGTTGAACATTTCTTGTAAAATCTACATATCAGGGAAAACCCCACTGCTATTCTGAACTGTTTCCTGCTATTCTTCAGTTCCTGGTACTGGGCAAGTCGCCTGTGCCCTCTGCTGCTTTCTGAGTTCAAGTGTTCTAATAACTTATTTGCTCATTGGTATTTGAGAACACTGTGTTTGTCTTCAAATTACAGAGATGGTTTTACTCTTCAGCAAGGAGTTTTCTTTCCCCCTCACGTTTGTAGTATCTCCTTTTGCTTCAGCTTCTGAAGTAAATCGTAGTTATACACCTGTTGACGATATATTAGCAGCATTATTGAGCCTTTTCAAATCATTAATGCTCAGTTTTACTAGTAAATGATTTTAAGTTAAAGCCTATTTACTTTGAAACACAGAAAATGGTATCTACATATAAATAAAAAAACCAATATAAGGAAGAAACCGCAAACAAGTACATAGAGTCAATATGTTTATGTCATTTCTCCTTAGTGCCAAAATTTTAGCAAGTTCTCAGCCTGTGAATGTTTGGAGCAGGATGTTGTTATTAGGCTGGGTTTTTGTTGTTTTCATTTTTCTTTTTAATGGAAAAAAAGTGAATTTTGGCCTGTTGTGACTTCTAGCCATTTTCTGAGTCACTGAAATGTTTGTTGTTCTCCATTTTATATCTGTAAGTCACTTTCTTTTACTATCCTTCGGATGATCAAAGAGCATGTGGTATCTGTGAGGGATTTCATTTATTCAAGATGGACCGAAATCTTTCAACATTTCTGCATGTGTTTTTCAGCCAAGCAGTTGAGATTCAGGCCTGTTTGAAATAACATGTTGCAAAGGTGATTTATATTAAAAGAGGTCATTCTTTCCTACTGAACAAGAAATTAAATGAATGTGTTTGGCGTGCGGGAGCTATTCTTAGGATATGAGAACAAGCCTGCTTAATTTTAGATCCCAGAGTTACTGTCCCACGGGCGTTTGAAAATCCATGAGAGACACTGGGGTCGTAGCAGTGACTGGTGGGGAGCTGCTGGCATTGGGGGGGGGGGGGGCGGGGCAGGAAAAAGGGACCTGCTGGCTGCTGAGCAGTCTAGAATGCAAGGAAGGGGCTGCACAAGGAACACTTGTTTCAACCGAAATGTGATTTGTGCACCTGTTGAGAAACACTGAGAAAAATCAGAGGCTCATAAGACACGAGGACATAAAGGACCTTCCCGTCTAATTCAGCTCCCTCATTCTGCAGAAGAGCAAAGCGAGTGTCCACACTGATTTTTTTCAGGCTTTTCCTTTCATCCATGCCCCACATTGTAGCAGTTTTTCATCAGAAACCACAAGAAGCCCAAGTTATACTTCCTCGTTTCTAAAAGTGACTTTCTTAGTCATGGCGCAAGTCAGTTTCCTGTGCGGGACCATATCCATCCATGTAGTCCACTCACACTCAGGCTTTGGTTAGAAAATGTCCAGCTGGTGTTCAGACTGTCCTCTGGCCGGTTTAGAAGTGTGGGTACCACGTGCTGACCAGCCCAAACTGCCCGTTGTGCGATGCTGCAATCTCCCCAGGAAAGCAAGAAGCAAACTTGAGGTGACATGGAAAGGCGTGGGGATGGGAGCTGCTCTTGTGACTTTTCTTTGCTTTTGCCCTTTGCTTTGGTTTCTCTGAGGGATCACACCCCACTAAGAAGCCAATGGGGCTGTTGGACAGCAGATGGCCAGTCCAGCCTGCTCGAGATCGCAGGCCTGGAGCTCTGGAAAGGTGGTCCCAGCAGCTGTCATGACACTGACAGTAGGCCAGAGAATTCTGTTAAGCTTTGTCAACGTACAGTCACGTATAAATGGCGCCATCTGGCTAACGCCTTCCTGGCCTTCAAGTTCACACCCACAGCCTTTAAGAGGCGCTCGCTGCTCGCTTTTCTTTGGTACACATCTTTCACACTGCGGTTTGCTAAGACTTGAAGGACAGTTAGGACCTACTTGAAGGACCAACCTGAAGTGGGTGCTTCCAAAGAACGAGGCCCTGTCTCACTCACATGGTCCCCCTCCCAGGGACCAGCGTGGCTCCCCACACAGGGAAGACGCTCAGCAAATGCTTGTCAAATGACTGGGGCAGATAAAATCCGAAAATCAGGTTTTCTCCCACACATTTACAAGTTTAAAAAGGTGCCAATTACCTTTTCTTTCTTTTTTTCTAAATTCTTCTTTTTAGATCAGTATTTTGGAGTTTACAGAGAGTTTGATCATTAATAAATTTAGTCTTTCAGCCAACAGATAGTCACTAAGCCATGCCCTGAGGACCCAGAACTGGGCTAGATGTGGAAGTATGGCAGATCACAGCAGGGTCATTTTCCAGGCCTAAACCCAGGACCCGTAACTGTTGTCATGTGTGCCAGGAAGGACAAGGAGTGCTTAACAGAGAACTTAACCACGTCCAAGGGGCCAGGGCCAACTTCTCCGAGGAGTGATATTTCAATGGTTATTCAAGTGGGAACTGAGAGGTGCTCCAGGCAGGGGAAGCAGCATAAATGAAGACTCTCCAGTGTGAAGGCAGGTCTGGAGAGCATTGATGGGTCAGCACGGGGTGGCCCAGCACGGGCGAGGGTGGGACCCGCACTGAGAGCTCAATCTGCTGGATTTCTCCTGAGACCAAATGGAGGCCATGGGAGGCCTGACAGGAAGAAAAGGACAGGCCGTTTCTGAATGCCCACGTTCAGAAGATCTCACAGAAGAGGGCTGCAGGTGTGTTTTCGGAGGCTCACCTTCCAGAATGCATCCTAGGACATGTCTGCCTCCTGGTCTGCCAGATCCTGTTGCCGTCAGGCAGCACGCAGAGAACTGGTGAGGCTCTCAGCCATCGTTCTGATAAGCAGGCTTCCCCGAGCTTACCTGAAAGCACCCGTGGCACCGGGCCCTCAGGGCAGCCTCAGGTGGAGGAGTCCTCACAGGAGGAGGGATGGAGGATGGCTCAGGCACGAACCAGAGAGGTGGGAGGAAGGTTGGTGAGAAGAAACAGGCAGAAATTTTAAAAAGAGTCAGAAACCGTCATAAATATGGTAGATGCTAATTCAACTAGATCAGTAATCACTTTGAACGTCAGTGGTCTAAACGCATCAATTAAAGGACACAGATTGTCAGAATGGATTAAAAAAAAAAAAAAACACCCAACTACATGCTGTCTCCAAGAAAACCACTTTAAGTATAAAGACACATACAGACAAAAAATAAATTTATTTTTCTGGAGAAAGATAAACCATGCTTAACACCAACCAAAAAAGAGTCAGAAAAAAAAATTGGAAAAAATGAGAAGTGTGCAGAAGGATGAAATGGAGGGAGATGAAGAAGGAGAACGGATATCAGTTCACTCTGACTGTACACCTGCTAAGTGCCAGGCTGTGTGCTGAGCCCTGTGTGTATATTCTCTACATTCTCATAGCTACCCTGTCAGGTAGATCCTGTTTTCATAGCTTCACAGACTTGGGCCAACCTCTCCCTGTTTACAGCCTCTCAGAATATGGGATATGGCCCCACCTTTCCCAACCCACTTCCATTAAACTTTTCTCTGTAGCTACTTTATTGGTTTAGCTCTAGCTGCCTTTGACCCTTAAGTTAAAGGGAAAAAAGGGAATTTTGTGTGGCCCCCTTGTCTGTTGTTCACAGAATGTCAGTCTGATCTTACACCTGAAAGGGCAAGCCTGGAAGATATTTTTTTGTGTGTGCTTTTAAATTGTTTTCAAATCAGTAAAAGAGCCAGAAGATCCTCAGGACACATAGTGACCCAATAGCCACAGCTGCAGTTCACCCAACCTGATTGCTCCCTTTACACACACCAGAGGTGCTCAAACTCCAGTGTGCACCCCAGTTGTCTGGAGGGCTTGTTAAAACCCAGAGCTTCTGGTTCAGTAAATATATCCCATAGTTGCCTAACGAAATACCACAAATTTAGAGGTTTAACAACACCCATTTATCAGCTGACAGGTCTGTAGTCAGAAGTGAAGTGACTGGGTTCTCTGCTCAGTGTTATACTAGGCTGGAATCTGTCATCAGCTGGACTGCATTTTGTCTGGAGGCTTGGAGAAGAATCTGCCTTTACATATATTCAGATCCCCGTTTCCTTATGGGACTACCCCAGCTCCTCCACTCACATTCCTTGCCAGCACCACCACCACCCCACCCTCCACCTTCAAGCCAGCAATGGAGAATCTCTTTCACCTCCAATCTCTGGCGTCAGAAAGAGTGTGGTCCCTTTAAGGGCTCAGCCTAGACAGTCTCCCTTCCACACACTATGCTGCATAAAATGACCTAATCATGGGATAAATCCATCAAGGCCCCAGGCTTAGGGATTACAGAGGGTGGGTCAACCAGGGAGTGGGATCTTGGTGCCATTTTAGAATTTTGCTGATTCCAGTAGGTGGGGCAAAAATTTGCACGTCTAACAAGTTTCCAGGTCATGAGACGCTGCTGCTTTGGGAATCACAGTCTGAGAACTACTTACCTACACTAATTCCATGAACTTTGACTTAGACTGCTTAATTTACAGATGAGGAAACTCAGAATTTTCATCTAGAGGTAATACTCAAAATATATAGCAACTAGTACCTCATAGACACTGACCGATTAGAAGGGATGTCAAGCCAATCAGGACAGATTCTGGCTGTGAGTGACCCTTTGCCACTGTGGCCTTGCTGCTGGGCACCAGTTGACCGAGGGCTAGGGCCGTTGCTCACGGCCAGGTCAACCTGATTCGTGAGCTGGGGCCTCAGCCACTAGACCATGCTTAGACTCAAGAGAAAATGTCCCACCAAGGCTAAATCCGGAGGAGAGGAAATAGAGAGTAACTGACTGATTCCACAAGCCATTTTTTCATTGTTCTATCTGCTCCATGTTCTATATAGCTATCTTTCTCAAGAGTAAAATCTAGATTCTTTTCCTAGTGCCGCTATAACAAATTACCACAAATTTAGTGCCTGGAGGTCAGAACTCCAAAATCAGTCTCAGTGAGCTAAGATCAAGGTGTAGGCAGGGCTCGTTCTTTCCTCCAGGTGCTAGAAGCTATGGCATTCCTTGGCTCATTGCCCCGCATCACTATAATCTCTGCTTCCATCGTCACATCTTGGTCCCCCACTCTGACCCTCCTGCCTCCCCCTTACAAGGACCTTGTGATCACCTCCAGCCCCCTGCCACCAACAATCCAAGGTCATCTCTGATCTCAAGGTCCTTAACTTAATCATATCTGCAATGTCCCTTCAGCCACATCAGATGACATATTCATAGGTTCCAGGGATGAGGATGTGAACATCTTTGAGAAGCAATTCTTCAGCCTGCCCCACCATGTAAGACACACGTTTGCAAATAGCAAACACTTTCCAAAACTTCCTACGTGCCAAGCCCTTTTTAGACATTAGCTCAGTAAGTGCCACAACTTGTATGAGGTAGGTTCTGTTATTATCCTTTTGCAGACAAAGAAACTGAAGCACATAGGCGTTAAGAACTTCACCCAACGTCACATAGCTAAGAAATGGCAGCGCCAGCATTCAAACCCAGGTAGTCTGGCTCCAGAGTCCATGCTCTTTCCTACTCTGTTATGTGCCTCTCATAGATGCGCAGGTAAAAAGCAGCCATGCACACTATATAAAATATGTCTGTATATTTACATATGGCAAGAATCCGAACTCACTGGTCCTGCCTCCACCCTTAGCCTGCCCTTCCCTGCTCTCTCACTGCCCCTATCAAGGACGCTACTTTCCTCTGGTCTCAGGTGGAAAAGCACTTAATTACTTTGGTTTTTCCTTCCTGACTTTCCAAGTCTAATTAGTAACAAGGCCTTGTCACTTCTCTCCATCTCCGAAATATTATTCCAGTTACTACTACTGTGAAACAAACCACCCAAAACTTAGTGGCTTGAGAGAGCAACAATTATTTAGTTTTCTCATGAGTCTACAATCTATGCAGAGATGGTTCTTCTCCCCTTCGTGTGGCATCTGCTGGGTTGGCTTGGCTGGCGACCGGAGAACCCACTCTCAAGATGTCGCACTCATAGAGCTGGCAAGTTGTGCTGCCTGTCAGTTGGGAGCTCAGCCAGGGCTTTGGGCCAGAGGCCTCAGCTCCTCTCCACATGGGCCTCCCCGCAAGCTGCTTGGGCTTCCTGACAGCATGGTGACTGGGTTCCAGGAGAACAAGGCAGAAGTTCACAGCTTTTTGTGACCTAGCCTCGGAAGTCATGTGGTGTCATTTCTGCCATATTGTATTGGTTGATGCACTCACATAGGCCCTCTCATGTTCAAGGGCAGGGGACACACACCTCTCCTCTTGATGGGGGAATGGCAAGGTTCTAGAAGAGCATGGGGAATGGGAAGTGTTGTGGCAGCCATCTCCAGAAAATTCAGTCTGCTAGATTTGTCTTTATTGTAGCTCCCTGCACCCTCTCCAGCCCTCCTACACTTATGGATACATGACTCCCTGAGCCCAAATACAGATGTATAACATCACAAAAGATTTTTGTCTAATATATTCATTTACTTACTTTGAAGTTCTTATCAAAATCCTAAAAATGTGGCCACATGTATTGCATGAATTGTTTGTATTTTAGAAATAAATCAAAGTATACCAAAGTAGGATTTCCCAAGAAACCTACAACATCAGATTAACAAATGTTAGCATTTAACCAATGCCATGCAAAAATACAGGCAGTCAAATAAATTTATTCAATATGAGTGAAGTACGTATGTCCTTGAAGCAGCTCCTTATTTAATTCTGCGTGATGGTGGATGAAAAAAAATGTTAACTTTCCTAATACCCTTTTGTCCATGTAGGAATGAGAAAATACAGGGATATATCCTTTTCCTACCCATGTAAAATCTAACCCTATTTTCAAGGCCTTTATCACAGGACTAAGTGTTTATTGAGATAGGATCTTTCCATACTGGACTAGTCTTCATTGATCACCACCCTGAGCTGTTTTCATCTGCAACACAGGATGGAGATCATTTCTATTATGTTGTCACTGGACTTGCAGTCTTGTGTCTTGTCTCCCAAGCTTCACGGTTAAGCTCATGTGGGGCAGGCACTGTGTCTGGGTCACTGAAACCTGTGGTAGAATACAGAGCACCTGCTCGTGGCTTAGTAAGTATTTCTTGATTTATTCGCCAATGAGCTTTTTGAAGGAGTGGCTATGCCTTGCTACTCTTTGCATCTATGTCCACTGAAGAGTCAGATACTTAGCTGCATGCATTCATTCAACAAATATTTATGGAGGGTCTTAAGTGTTCTAGGGTCCATGGCCTGGTCTGCACTTAGTTTAGTGGAGGAAACCAATTAAAATGTGAAAAATGCTAAAAACTAGAGGTTCCCAGTGTTATGAGAATGTGTAAAAGGTGTAATTTGACCCAGTCATGGAGTTCGAGAAGGCACATAGCAGATCCTTCATAAATGGTGGTTGAATGAATGAACAAATGAGTGGTTTTCCTTTAGTCTTGGAAGTCACTTCTTAACCCAAAACAGTCACCCACAAATCTGCTCATTGTAGGTGCTCAAAAAGTATGTGTCTCATCTCCAGGTAGGCAGCACCTGGCCCCACAGGTGCCCACCTGTCCAGGGAATTTTCCGCTATAACTGATGGCTGCCTGGAATTTTCCCCTTAGTGATACATTCCTTTGGGGCTGAGATTTAGATCTCCAGAATGTGCTGATTAGATATAAATTTGCTGGGAGGTCTTATCCATTAAACAGCTGTCATCGTTAATGCTGCAATGGGGGGAAAAATCATTAGATAACATTGCAGTCTTCTTAAAAGGGAGATGCAGAGGGTAGGACCATCCCGAGAAGAAAAGACAAGACCTGGTGTGATCCTGGGACAGCAAGAAGAATGGAGAAAACAATGCAGATGAGGAAGGAGTCGATGTGGGGATGTGGCAGTGACGAGAAAGAATGTGATAGTTTTGCTCAGAGAAGGCATTGCACGGGGTTTCATTTTCAAGATTGGGAGATTTTTCTGAAGAACATCAGATATCCTCTGCTGGCCACCCTTCAGAGCCGCCAGAATGTGCTGTGTGAGACCAGCTCACACTGAAGCAGAACCTGACCCAGCCACCCGCTGACGGAACAGGACAGAATCACGACTGGTTCCTGGCAGGCAGACAGCCTAGTGAGAATGGCTCAGTCCACACAACTAAACAGTTGGGCGTTTCGCCAGATAAACACTGTTGACAGAAGAGATTATCACAGAAAAGCAAAATAAATGTTTTCTGGTGAAATCCCTGTTTTCCAAAGCATTAGGTAAGAAAGGTAAGAAATGGAATTCTTTCAACAGTTGGCACTCCCAAATATTAATGGGTTAAAAACACCAGGATTGGGAATTGCGCAGAACAAATACAGTGCAAAGAAATTAAAGGCCATGAGACCAGATCACTATGCAAAAGAGGGGTAAATTTCCTCTCCGACTAACCTTTAACCTTATGTAGCTAGTTAACAGTGTCTGTTAACTATGGTTTTTGTGGCCATTGACATATAACATGGTGGGGGGAGGGGAAAGAGAAAAGCATTTTTGTTATTATAAAAGGAAGAAATGTTCATTGTGGAAGTTCTAGTAAATCCAAATAAGCAAAAATAGGAGCTCTTTAACACTTCCATGCATATTTTTTCCTTTTCACCCAAATGGAGTCACGGGAACAAACATTGTTTTGTAACCTGCATTTTTCTCTGAACAGCAAGTTGTGAACAGCAAGTTCATGTCACTGGATAGTTTTCACTTCCTGAGTGTGAGTGGTTCTGTGGAATGGCTTCATTGTATTTATTAGCTGGTCACTGATTGGACGTTTAGGTTGTTTCTAGTCTGTTATTTGCATAAGCAACAGTGCAGAGAATGGATTGGCATCTAACTCTTTGCCCATAGCCAGGAGAATTTCCTTAAAACAAACTCCTAGGAGTGAAAGTGTTGGGTCAGTATTCAGGGTTTGAGTTGAGTCGGTTTATAACGAAAGTTTAAGCTGTTGAATTTACTACTTATTTTACCATATTCCTTTTGAAGTCCCTTACATGGCCAGATGAGCTCAGATCTGGAGTGGAATCAGTAGTATTTTCGTGGTGTCCACTTCAAAGTCTGTCATATTTGGGAGAAATTTTAGATGGCTAACTTGGGGTACACATCTTCAAACTTAGGTCTGGTCGGTTGGTTGGTTAGTTGATTGGTTGATTGATTGGTTGGTGAATACTGTGACACACCCCAGGTCCCTTCAGGAATAAAGGATTTGCCTCCCAGCTGCCCTTGGCAGTCGCCCCCACTTGCAGATTATTCGGCTGAGGAGAGCCACCTTTCTAAGTCCTTCCCGCCCCCTTCTCAAGGTAGCCACTGGTCCCGTAGCTGACCAATGTGGACACATCAAGGCCCAGTGCTTGTGTTCTAAGTAGGGTCGTCCCACCTTCAAAACTCCCCACGGGGCCAGGAAGGCTTCCCCTGGGACTACATTGTAGCTCCACTCTCCTTCTGCTCGCTCCCATTTTCTCCCCTCTCCTCCCCATCCTTCCCTGGGTGTTATCCCAGAAGCACACCCTGATAAAGCTCCTGCACAAGAACTGACCACAGTCTGGAAGCAGCCAGTGCCTGTTGGGTTTGTTGATTAGTTGGAGGGTTGGGGGAAGGGAGGGCTCAGCAGACGCCAGCTGTTGGTCACTGTATATGCCACATAATTTCACACGAGGGCAATAGTTTCACCATGACCTCCCTCAGTATGAAAGAGCCCAGGGTAGCCCAAACTCACCAGGAGGGTTTCTTAAAAGGGTGATGCTAGGCATGATCTTCCTGACAGTTACGTCAGCATGAGATTGATCAGACTATCCTAGATTTTTACAAGAGCACTTCAAAATGCTATCGTCTCAAAATGGTCTTTTAAAAAAACTATCAAAAACCTCACCCTGAAAATCCCTGGATCTCCGTCTACTTTCGTATCATTTTTCTCACCGTGTCTTCCATTGTCCTTCGTGTCAAAACCTTTCTGCCGCCATTCATCGTCAGCCTGTTCCATAGACGTCTCTGTAGTGTATTCAGTTTCAGATTCTCTGCCAGATGGTCTGCATCCGTGGTGTGGCCCAACCACATGTTACTAACAATTGCAGAAGAAACCAACTGTGATTCATAAACGTTTGAGCAGAATCTAGGTCATCCCTAGAATAATGTCTCCACCGTTCACTTGCATTACAGTGTAATTTCAGGAGTAGGGCAGAACATCCAGGGAGCGCTCGGGAATCACCCGTGGAAATTGGGAGCAGTGAAGGGGCCAGAAAACAAAACAAACAAACAAAAAAACCCTAAAGAATTGCTGTATGGGGAGTGAGGGACATGGTCTTTAAATACATTGTCTAAAGATTATTTGCCATAGCACCTTTTGTATTATGGGGATGGATGGGTGTGCTGCCATGTGTATACCCCTACCGCTTACAGTGCCTGGCTTACAGTAGGCGACTGTTTTTGATGACTTACTAATTCAAAGCAGGGCCAAAATTCAAATGCCTTTGGGGTCAAGGAGGATGGGGCTGTGGGTGTTTGAGAGCACGTGTTTAGCCACAGGTTCACCCGAAGCCACATGGGCCACTGGGCCCCGAATTGCCACATCTTTCTTCCTTTTCCCCAGAGCAGCCAGAAATTCTATCTGTGTGAAACATCCCAATTTTCAAGTATTGACAACTAATTTTTTTTAGTTGTCAATTCACAACCAGTGAAGTCACCTGGCCATTCTAAACCTGCTGGAAAGAGGCTCCGCTCTTACACCTCAGACACTCTGCTGCAAAGAAGTTGCCCAAGTTTAGTCACGTGACACGAGTGCCCACATTTTCCCAATGAACAAAGTTGGCACAAGTGTTCTCTTTTTTGATGGCAAGGGTCAATATCCAAGTTGTGGCGGGGTCTTGTTGGTTTCGTGGTTATATTAATAGTTCCTTGTTTATTTAAGTATGTTTTGAATCACTGTGTTACCCTCATGCCGATGACAGAATATACTTCCCATGGGACTTATCAGACTTCTAAATAATCAGCGAAGAAGGCAGTGTACATATAGAAACAGCATATGCTATGGCCCTGGTGATACCTTCTCAACTACAGACAAGGAAGAGGGGCCCATGGGTGGGAACGGAAAGAGTAAGAGGGCATAGCACACTCTTCTCCTGAACTTGGTGAAAAACGAGTTCTGAGCTGACTCCTGGGTTTTTAAATTGGGTGTGGATACAAACTCTGCATAGAAAAGTTACCAACAAATGTGTTTACATCTGGTATTAAAGATTCACAGGTGTCAGGGTAGCTGGGTGGCTCAGTTGGTTAGAGTGCGAGCTTTGAATAACAGAGTTGCCGGTTCGATTCCCACATGGGCCAGTGAGCTGCCCCTCCACAACTAGATTGAAGGACAACAATTTGGAGCTGATGGGTCCTGGAAAAACACACTGTTCCCCAATATTCCCCAATAAAATAAAATAAAAAATAAAAAAGATGCACAGGTTACAATTTCCCCCCATTCTTTTCCCTTTTCTCTGTGATCTTCTCATCTTTTCATCTCCTACTTAAATTTAGCCAGTCACCCTCCGGTATTGCCCTCATGTCATCCCCAGGTTCCCTGGAAGAACCTACCAGAATGAGATCCGGCCTCTAGGCCTTGCAGCAGCACACATCCTGGCCAGGATTTAGTTGTGTCACTTCTTCCGAGATGAGTATGGAATATGACAAATAAGGAACAAGGGCTTGTTTGTCAGCGTGAACGCCAGCAAGTAGAATTCATGCTTTGAATGTAAAGGGGTTTACTTGATGGGAATGAATCAGTATAGGGTTATGAAAGCTGTTTAGTGCTGGAATGAGCGCTGAGCAGGTGCTGGTGACTGATGAGCGCGTAGCCGACAGTTACCAGCCCAGTCTTGTACAACTGTTCTCGCCCAGGCTTCCAGTCACTGCAGGATTGTGCCTCTGCCTGAGAATGCCATCAAAGCAGACGTTAAAATCACTAATTAAAGCAAGGTGGGTCTGGAGAGGAATAGACGAAAGAGAGCAAAAAATTAATGATTAATTAAGGTGCCTCTGGCCCCAGTCATCTCTACATAAACGCTACCTCCCTTAGCCCACAGCTGCTGGTCTCCAAGTCATTAAGTATAGTTTTGATTTGACCTATGCCTATTTCTCCATCTTAAGCACTGCAAGGGGTGTGTTTCCAAGAAGTTACAGTGCAGCAGTTAATCTTTATGTACTAAGGAAAAGCTGAGGTAATAAGGAAATGGGATTTCCAGCGTACATGGAATTTAACAAACAAGATGAAATCTTGTAGAAACTGTGACCTCTCTTAAAGTATAAATCTGAGTACACACTTCCTCTTTATTTTTCCCCAATCCTTTGGTTATTTTATTTTATTTCATTTTATTTTATCTCACTTCTTTTCTTCCTTCCTTCCTTTTTATTTCTTTAATGATAGTAACTTTTCTTTATTTCCACTATAGCTTTAACCAGGACACCTGGCCATACTGCTAAAAGACATGTTTAGCATTTTCACCATTGCATTCATCCTTTCCACACCGGCCATCAATAAGCCAACCATATTTTTTATTTAAGTAACTGAAAGTTCTGCATTATCCCAGAAATGCATAGTATTTGTACGCTCTCTTGTACTAATCTATGCAAAGTAGCAAATGCTATTTCACGCTTTTCCATGTTTTTCAAAGTATGAGAACCATGCCTGGCTAACGTTTAGGATTAGTATCATTTCTTCTGTGTTAGCCTGCAAATTCAGATTAATGCTTATTAAATGAAAAGGTGACTTTCATTGAAGATGTTTTATTTTTCATTTCAGATTTGCAATTCTTAGGGATCATCCTCTGTACTGGGAAAACCAGCGCTTGCCTGTTTTCTCTAGAGAGTTCCGCTTAGAACCCTCAAAGTCCATCAGAAAAAAAAGATTATCTGCTTTGTGTTACATTTTCTTTGAAATGGAGGCCCCTCCCTGTGGCCAAGCAGATTTTATCAGAAATAAAGCAATGCTAAGCGTAATAAATTCCTGAGCTCAAATCTGGGCTCCCTTAGCCTATTCCCTGATCTCCTCAAAAAGTGAACAAAAATGGAAATTCCTTTAGAGATCAAAAAGAATAGTTTCCTGTTCTCTTTCTTACATTTGCTGGTTATGAAGACGCTAAAGAAGGTCGGGAATTTAATCACACTACTGCTTAGACAAATATCTCCAAACATTTTTGATTATGGTCTTCACTGATAAAAGATTTTTGAGTACATCTGCCAGTAAAAGCATTTTATTTGTAAATTCTATGCAGTTTCTACTCTACACTGGGCACCTTATAAAATATACCGTAAAAATAGGTATTTCAAAATAGACAAGGTGAACATATATTAAGTTGAATACGTTCTGCCAACACATCAAAGAATTGTCAAGGCCCCTGCCGTCTACCCACAGGAGGAATCACAAACTCCGGGGGCTTCCCGTAGGGTGGGGCCTCAGAGTCTGCAGCTGATGGGGCAGCCCTGTGCCTGGGCATCTTGCGAGGCCCCCCCCCAAGCAAGGACAGAGGAAGCACACCCAGGAATGTGACTGGCACCCACTGAGCAAACGTGTGCTTTCCCAATGCTGCAGCACCTCCTGAGACAAGTCGGAATGGCACGACCTTTGCTCAAACCAAAGACACAGCCGCCCTCCATTCAGGGACACAAATGGCTATGGCCCTTTGATGCTTTGGGAATTCTGGCCCTTCTCCTGCGTCAGACGGGCCCTCCTGGTGCAGCCCTTGAGCTTCACATTCATTTATCCGCATCTCCAGGCAGCCCCAGAGTGAGCAGCTTTGTCTTCATGCAGCTCCCACTGCGATGGGGAGATCTCCGAGTAAGAACAGACTGTGGTGAGAGCCTGGGGGTCACCAGAGAAAAAGGAGGGAGAGAACATTTAGATAGGAGGGTGCCTCCTGGAGAAGTGGCATTTGTGATGGGCTTTAAAGGATGAATAGGAGTTTGACAGGTAGAGAAGAGACAAGGGAGGAGCCAGCTGAGGGAACTGCCTGGAAGCTCCACAGCTAGAGGCCTCGTGCCTTATTGGACATCGTGCTTCTCCCCCCACCCCCCCTTCCCTTTGCTCATTCTGAGTCCAGACACTGGAGTGGCTCTCTGTTAGGGAAGCCAGGTCCTGTCCCTCCTCTGCTCAAAACCCTCTGATGGCTCCCACCTCAGTCATCATACAAGGCAGAGCCCTTCGAGTGGCTAAAGTCTCATGGCCTCGTTCCCAACCCCTTCCTCTGCGTCCCTCCACTGCGGCCACCCTCATCCTGCCAGCATTCTCCTATCTTGAGGCCTTTCTCCCTTCTGTTCCGTGGGCCTGTCCCCCAGTACCTCCTGGTTCACTCCCTTCAGGTGTGATACATATGTCATCGCTCAGGGACCTCTTACCTGACTGGTCTTTCAACATCTCCTTTCCCAACGTTTCCTACTTCTCCTCTCTGCCTTATTCACAGCACTTACCGTTTTCCCCCCAAAATAAGACCTAGCCGGATAATCAGCTCTAATGCATCTTTTGGAGGAAAATTAATATAAGACCCGGTATATTATATTATATTATATTATATTATATTATATTATATTATATTATATTATATTATATTATATTATTATTATATTATAGACCTGGTCTTATAGTAAAATAAGACCAGGTCGTATATTCATTTTTGCTCCAAAAGTCGCATCACAGCTGATTGTCAGGTTAGGTCATATTTTCAGGGAAACACGGTATGATAGTATCTAAACATACTGTTTGTTTTACCCATTTCTCTTGTTTCCTTCCTTTGTCTTTTCATCCCATTCAAGAATTTAAGCTCCATGAGGGCAGGAGTTTTGTCTGTTTTGTTCATTTTGAACAATACTAAAGGTCACGGCCATAAGTCCATGGTACAAGCGTGGAAGACCAGGATGAGAGCTGGCTCCCCTGAGCAGTGTCCCCCTCTGAACCTCAGTATCTTTATCAGTTAAATGGGAAACAGAAACACAACTAATGCACATTGACCACTGATTGTTTCAGGGACTGTGCCCATGTCACATTGTTCATTCCTCACCAAAACTCCGAATTTGATGCTAACCCAGTTTACAAGGACACTCTCCTCAGTGAATCACAGCTTTTAGACAGAGAAATGATAAAGATCAATGAGGGAGAGTCCGCATGTTTTTCTTTTGAATAGCAGCTTCGATTGGGGGAACGACGCTCCAGATTATAGACGGAAGGGCTACAAATATGGTGAAATAACAAAGCTATTCCATTATCTCAGAAGCTAAAAGCTCTGCTAAAAAGCAAGCTTTATTAGCATTCCATATAAACTCACTGACAACTTTTATCTCCATCAGGTCGAGTCATTTTCCTAACCAGGAGACCTCATGCAAATTTCCTCATTCTTCACTCTGCTTTGGTTTGCACAACAAAGGCAAAACTCAGTTTCCCTGTCTGGTTATTTGGTAGAAAGTTTCACCGGCGGCACATTCTTGGCGAAATTGTAACGTCCTTGGGGTTTCTAAATGGGCATGCTGAGGTCATCCTAACAATACTTTAGGAATGCTGTAATGGGAATGATGGACTTCAACATAAACCTCAATTTTTCCTCGCTGAAAATAGAAACTTCTTAATGAAAATATGCTCTCACTGCTTGGAAGCAAATGCAGGTTAAAGAGATTCATTTAAAACTTTTATGGTGTGAAGGGAAGAAATGCAAAACATCTAAAGCTTTCAGTTGACTAAAGCATTTCATTCGTCCTTTAATTTCTGGTTTCAGTCTTACTATTCTGAGTGCAATTTTTGGTATGCTTTTCAAGAGTTTTAATGACACATTGCAGTTGGCTCTGCTTCCTTCAAATCGTTCACATCCATCGAGCCGACAAAAAGCAAGAATGCACTTGTCGCCCAGACCACAAAGTATATACAAGTAGGAAAGACTTTTTATTTTTTTTTCTTACCAACTTTATTGGGGAATAATGCATGTAAAATAAATTTCATAGACTTAAAGTGTACAATTTAGTTTTGACAGTTGTATACTCCTGTGAAATCTCCACTTATAATCAAGACAAGCTTTTCATCGTCCCCAAAAGATTTTTACTGTTGCTTTACAGGCCATATCTCCCTCCAACCCTGGCTCCAGGCAATTACTGATTTGCTTTTGGTCACTAGAGGTTAGTTTGGACTTGTCATTGTTGTGTTTATTATTATAAGTTTCAGGTGTACAACATTATAATTCAACATCTGCATTCACTACAAAGTGATCACCCCCAAAGGTCTAGTTACCATCCAGCTCCATACAATGGACCTCCTTTACCCATCTACCCGCAACGCCCTTTCCCTCTGGTAACCACGGATCTGTTCTCTACATCTATGAATTTGGCTTGGGTTTGTTTGTTTGTTTTAGATTCCACTTATGAGTGAAATCATACGGTATTTGTCTTTCTCCTTCTGACTTATTTTACTTAGCATTTTACTCTCAAGTTTCATCCATGTTATCTCTAATGGCAAGATTTCATTCTCCTTTATGATTGGGTAGTATTCCTTTGTATATATGTACATATCTTCATTATCCAATCATCCATTGATGGACACAGGTTGTTTCATGTCTTGGCTACTGTAGCTAATGCTGCAGTGAACATAGGAGGCATATGTCATTTCAAATTAGTGTTTCTGTGTTCTTCGGATAAATACTAAGTGGAATTGCTGGATCATATGGTAATTCTATTCTTAATTTTTTTGAGGAACCTCCATACTGTTTTCCATAGTGGCTGTACCAATCTACATTCCCACCAACAATGCACAAGCGTTCCCTTTTCTCCACATCTCCTCCAACACCTGTTATTTCTTGTCTTTTTGATAATAGCAATTCTAACGGGTGTGAGGTGAGATCCCATTGTGGTTTTGATTTGCATTTCCCTCATAATTAGTGATTTTGAACATGCATTCATGTGCCTCTTGCCCACCTGTATGTCTTCTTTGGAAAAATGTCTACTCAGATCCTCTGCCCATTGTTTTAATCAGGTTGTTTGGTTTTTGTTGTTGAATTGTATAGGTTCTTTATGTATTTTAGATAATAACCCCTACTCGGATTTGTCATTCGCAGATATCTTCTCCCATCCAGTAGGTTGTCTTTCCATTCTGATGATGGTTTCCTTCGCTGTGCAGAAGTTTTTCAGTTTGATGTAGTCCCATTTGTTTATTTTGAAATTCAATTTTTTAATACTTGTTTTTGGGTCAGTTTTTATTCTTGCTGGGATAAATCACTATTTACAAAATAAATTCTTTTGTGGAGAATGTTTAGAAATCCAAGTTCGTGTGTAATGGACATGAGGTCAAAGAGCAGGCATCCCTAACACAAGCTGTCAGATTAGAAGAGGAAGGGAAACTGAGATGAGTTTAAAGCAGTGTTACCTCTGGGTACAGGGAGTAACCAGACTGTGTTACAACCAACTGGTGTCTGTGCCCCTGGCAGGCTAGCGTGTTGGAACACCATGAAGGAGCCACGTACTCAGCCTGGCACACTTTGAAAACTCGAATGTGCTCCATACGTCTCACACTGTAGCTGAGGAAGCCTGCGCTGGTGAACACGAGGTGCCCTCTCTCCTGCCGTAGGGCCCTTGTCCCCTTTGGGCCTGGTGATTTTTGCCAAATAGCTTTCAATCCAGGTTTCCCACAGTTGGCCACCATTTTGAACCCCTTTCCCTGATGTAAAAATGGAAGTACTCAGTTCACTAAATTTGATTCAGATGGAGTTTAAAATCAGTTCAAAGGCAGCTACAGAATATGTTTTATTAGACTTTTTGGGCAGCCTAGTGAAAGATCAATCATTTATCATTTATTTCTATGAGCAAAGACAGTTGAACAATCTTCAAATACCTCACTATTCTTTTTCTCTTTTCATCCATATAATTAAACCAACATTGTAAATTCGGGTGAGTGCAGGACTGTTTTCTCAGAGGAACAGAAATGTTCCATATTTGCCCCCACAACTGAACTGGAGCTTTGTGTCATGATTTTTTTACCAAAGAAGACAGTGAAATTAGTCTCCTCTGATCGCCTTTCAACTCATTTTGCCAAAGTGGACTCCAGGAGAAAGAGAAAAGGAGGGGAAGGGGTTGGAGCCCAGGGAGGGAGGAAACTTCATAGAGGTCCCCAGCCCCTATGGAGTGGAATGCAATTGTGTGTCCCCTACCTTCTCCTCCCTTTCCCCTTAGCCTCCCCCAACACCTCCCACACCCACACCACCACCAGCAGCACCACCAAAGTCTGTATGTGCCCTGAGAAAACGAACACAGCACATCCAAGCACACACTCCCATCGCCAAGCACCATCCATTGTGACCATTTCCCCTTGGTGTTTGATGCATATCATATTGTTTGTGTTCCAAACATTTTTTAGAACATATGCATTTAGATCTTTGCAGGTAGGGAGTTATGGGTAATTTGGCAAAGCAAACACCATAACTGGTTTGTTACATAACTGCCGTTGGCAATATGGCACCATGCTCTGAAATTAAGCAACGTTCACTCATCCAAGAAGAGTTCGCTTTTCCTTTTTTGGAGGGATTAATGTTCTCGTTTGTTTTTTCCCTGTTGTATATATTCCTTTTATTATTGGCTGACTTTAATGGTTCTTTGAAGTTAATCTTTAAATGTGAATGGTAGGGTTCCATTTAACTTTTGGAAACTTATAAGGTATCCCTGTGTGTCTCTAGACTAGAGAATGTCTTTATAAATAACTTGAGTGCTTTTAGGTGATAATGGAATTGGGGGAGGACCTAGGACCCAGACTGCCATTGGGATCTATACCAGTAAAGTGCTTAGAAGTTCAAAGAGTTGCAGCCTTTTGAAAGAATGGGCATCCTGCCATACCAGGATATTTCTCCAGACCAGACATCTTACCTGAAAAAAAGCCAGCTGAACTAACTTTTCAACTGTAGTGTACATTCTTTCCACTTCTTCCTTTCCTATTTAAAAAAAAAAAAATCTTTTAGCCTTTGAGTCTAAACACGGATGACCTCTTAATGTTTCTTTTCTCAGCTTCAGATACTAGATTCTCTAAAATGTTTTTGTAGCTTTCTCTGAATTCAGTAGCCTTGAGGAAATGATCAAAGTGTTGCATATTCCTACTTCTCAAATTATAATAACAAAGTTTCCAATGAAAATCCTGGCATTGCTTGAGGATCTCTTCCCTTGCCTGAGGAATAAATACAAGTGGAAATTAGGACATTCATTTTTGGGGAAAAAGCTGTATTTCAAAATGAATTCCACTTTTTTCTTTAAAAACAGAGTTCATTGACCAAGACAAATTTCAGATGTTTTCTCTAATACCCCAATATGAAACTTTGCTTGTTTTTTAGGAAATAACAGGGATCAGACAACTTGCCAAGACTTTGGTTTCCAGGTTTCCCAAAGCCTTGAAAGTTCCCTGGAGGCTAATTACTGTTTACTGCTGCAGACCTTCCTCCTTTTTCTTTTGTAACATTTTCCATCTTAAGAAGGGTCGTCCCATTCAGCCCAGGAGCATGGTGTCTGAGTGGCTGAATGGAATTACTACCAGTGGAAACTATGCTGCAAGAGGGGTTGATAAAGCAGCTGCAAAGCAAACCTCTGCCGTTTTTTCCATCCTCCCCAAGCAAAGTTAATTAGCATAGGGAAAATGACTAAGGTGTTGACGTCACCTCTTTCCAGTAGAAACTTACACTCTGTCCCTGTCTGCCGGCAAGCATGCAGGACTTGACTCAGGAATTTGCTGTCCAAACAGGACGCGTTGGAAGCTGTGGTTTTTTTCCCCAGGGGGCTGGACCTCGGTGCTTTATAAGCCTTGGCTCGAGAAAGAAACTCCAGCCTCTTGTAAAGGAACTTCACTCCGGGCTTGGCTGCGTGAGTCTCTAGCGCTTTCGCTGTAGGAAAGCGAGATGCATTTTAGAAACTTTAACTACAGTTTTAGCTCCTTGATTGCCTGTGTGGCAAACAGTGATGATATCTTCAGCGAAAGTGAAACCAGGGTAAGGCTTCTAATATAATGTGACTTTAGAGAGTTTTCAAAGCATTCCGTGAATTGGGACTATTAACTGAGCGGGGGGGTGGTTTGTGGGTCTCTCGTGGGTTTGGAGGTTTTGAAATAAAGCCAAACACTTGGAGTCTTAAAAATCAAAAGCGATCTCCCAAGGGATTAACTGTGAAGGGATTTTTAAAGCTCTCAGTGTTTGAAAACACCCAGGTACCTTGATCAACTAGTAAAGCAGACTTCTGGCATTCTGTTTTTCATTCTGGGTAAACTTTTTAGAAGGAGGTCTTTTCTGACAGTAAATAGAATGTTTCACTTTGACATCTAGCGTTCAGAATAATTTGATTTTGTCTTAGGAGATAAACATTGTAAAGGTATTTGTATGTTTGCAGTAATCACAAGGGCCTGTCCCCAAGTTTCCAGATTTCTCTAGCTGGAGAAAAGACAGCAATAGCAAATAATAATAATGGATAAATAACGTTAAGTGTGAGATAAGTGTACCTCCTGGGAAGCAGCTCTCACTGATGGTAATTAATACAATTAGTAATTTTCGTTACTATGCTTTTCTTCTTCTTTTGATTAAGATGTAAGCTTTTCATCAGTACCTACACAGCTATCTAATTGATCTTTAACAACGTTGTATATGAATGAATCTGTATGTGCTGTTTGGGGGTTGGTGTTTGTGTTACATACATGCTTTATACTCGAAGTCATATTGGGATGAGTGGAGGGTTTTTGTTGTTGTTGTTTTCTTAAATCAAATTTAACTCCACAATGGTGCACCAAGCTTGCCAGCCGGGGCTGTAGTTTTTGAACTCGATATTAGAGCACATCCTGTGCTTAAAAGTACATGTATTTAATGTAAGCCTTACGTGAGTAAAATTGCTGATTTAGTTAAGTAGAGATACCATTCAACAACCATAATAACTAGCTATCAGTTATTAGAACATATAAAAGAATGCTACAATAGTAATATGGATTTAAGATAACACACATTCTCTTGTGTTCTGGTCCTGAGCCCTGACTTGTATTCTAAAAATATTCATCAAAGTCACCTCTCCTAAATTATGAATCATAACTTCAAAACTACACAGTTTGTCACAGTGCCTATTAATGAGGTCATGCGAAATTCCAAATTTACGCAGGCACCGTTATGCCAGAAACTTGCCCACGCTGGAGAGGTGGAGAAAAAAGCCACAGGTGGCCAGAGATGTGAAGCCTCTGCTCTGTGTTCCTTCTCGTTTCTTGTCCCTGCAAAAGCCCTCATGGGAAAGTCACAGAGATTTCCATAACCTAAGGAAAAGCCAGGGAATTCCAAGAGAGAAAGTTTGTGGTTGTTCCCACTGCCCCTTAGCAACCCACCTGGGTGGAGACACTTTAGTGGTGGGGACACCAGACCTGCCCAGCATGCAGCCATGGGGAGCACATATCAGGAGGCCCATTCCTTCCCTGCTATCTAGCACTGAATATTCTTGAAGATGTTCTCTTTTCTTATTCGGAATCCCCTCTCCCCTCTGCAGAAACACTGTGCTTTCCATTGGTATCCCAGGTACTTTGTGGGTCCCGCCTCCTCTTCTGCCCCCCTCGCCTGTGTAGAGGGCACGCTGACCCATCCACCCTCCTGTGCCACTGAAATTCCATGTAACCTTCCTGCAAGTCTGACTGCCCATTATCTCCCTCTCTGGCTGGGAATCCTGAGGGACTACAATGGCCTCCCAGTGTCTCCCTTCCCACCAACACCTCCAATTGCAACAACTGGAACACCCCAGTCCAGAACCCAGCCCAGGACGGCTCTCCTCAGAGCTTTCCCAGAAGGCGGACGAGCTCTTTCCTGAACCTCAGCGTGTAATTGAACTCGGGCATTTCAATTCCAACAGCTCACGGTGTTTCGTAATTTCCACCAGCTCCTGTACAGATCCAGAGTTAGATCTGTCCATACTAGATTAAAGCCAGCATGCAGAGATGTGTCTGTTTACAGTCCGTTCATTTTTTTTTTTAAATCAGTGTTATTTTAGAGAGTAAAAAAGCAACAGATTGAGTGGCAGAACAACAGTGGGAATGTTTTTAAAAACACTTCCTTTACATTAAGAAATGCAAGGCTTTTTATTAACTCCATTGTTTTCCAATTCAATAAAAATGGTTTTCTCAAATTAGCTCCAGTGCTTTTAAGCCCTAAAGAAATGTTTGATGTACACAGCAATGTCCTAAGCTGAGGGGTGGGAATGGAGTTCACTAGGCTGAGAAAGGTCACTGGGATAGGAAGTGTCAGGCCAGAGGGGTGACAAGTGACTAAAGTGGACCTCCTTGGAAATGCTCATTCTACTTTAAAAAGAATGTTTCTGTGAATATAACAAGTGTTTAAGTACTGGTAATCGTTATGCTCATTAAATGAATTTAGTCAATCAATCATACATTCTTCCTTTCTTATAAAATCATCTGTTTTAGAAATAAAAAGGAAGAAAGCAGAATCTCCTCAGAGGGGAAGGCTGGTTTTGTCTTCTCCAAGAACTTAGGTGTTCTTGAAATCATTATAATTGATTCACTTCCTCAATAAGAAATGTAATGAAGTCGTCTAGTCAACGATTCTATACAGGTAATTTTTATCTCCTTTTATTTTTGTTTTTCAGGCCAAATTTGAATCCCTTTTTAGGACATACGACAAGGATATCACCTTTCAGTATTTTAAGAGCTTCAAACGTGTCAGAATAAACTTCAGCAACCCCTTGTCTGCTGCAGATGCCAGACTCCAGCTACATAAGACTGAATTTCTTGGAAAGGAAATGAAATTATATTTTGCTCAGGTGAGTCGAGCTCGTTGATATGCATGCTTCTTCCCTCTCCCTCCCACCCTTCTCAAAAGTAGCTTAGACAATGATAATGTTATACATTGATTTAAAACTCCAAGCAGTCATCCTGAGAAAGGCAAAATTCATCCTCTAAAATTTCAGTGTCTCACCTATTTTAAGAAAACATCAGGGTTTATTTGAAAGTGACCTCAGAAATGACCCCTGGCCTTCCTGGGTTGAGTACTGATGGGAGAAAGAATGCCTTTCTTGTTCATTCTGGAAGGTTATAGAGTGTGTGGGCGTGGCCACTCTGGACCCCTAAGATGTGTGCTGTGGGTTTCCATGAATTTGCTGGAGGGTCCCCGCTAGTGACTCCTTCCCTAGGGAGAGCAGACCAGAGTGGGTCCCCGCTCTGTACAGGCTCTGGGCAGCCTGCTCCATGGGGGGACAACTGGTAGTCTGCAAGGCAGCCATGCACATCAACAAAGGGCTGCCAGGCCCGGCTTGAAAGGAAAAACATGGATTAATCAGACGGGTGGCAAAGGATCAGAAATCCTCCTGGTAGCAGAGGTCCTGCTCCCAGGGCACTCACAGGGCTGGGGGTTGGGGACTATGAGTGGGTTTGCTTTTCCTCCTGCTCACCAGCCTTCCAGCTCCCCACCTTCCATGATAGGTGACCCACCTTCAATGCAGCTCACAAAGTTCCATTTGACAATGTAACAGGGGTTTCACAGGTTGGCGGGGGAGGAGAAGGAGCTTCTCAGAAGCTGCTCCCAGGTTAAAGCGAACCCCCATCGGGGCCATCGGGGCTCAGAGTCCCCCACGCCAGTGTGGAAGCAGACCCCCTAGAGAGGCCACCTGACTGGGAGAAGGCTGACTGGCCAACCCTTCAAGTGTGAATTAGAGCTGGGACGTCCTGCCCGGCCCCCTAGTGGTGGGGCGAGGCACAGGCTTTGACCTTGGCCCCTTAGTTGTGAGTACACTCTTCTGCATTTGGTGGGGTTCCACGTAAATAATTGTTTCGTTCCTCTACCATGTTTTATGATTATTAAAGTAAATGCATTGTGAAAATTTGGGGGGTGGGTGGATGTTAAAAATACAAAGAAAACCCAAACTGGTAAGATTTTGATATAAGATCTTTCTGGGCAGCCCTGTAATCACTCATATAACTTTTAAGCCAAAACTAGGATCATAGGTTATTTTTCCTTATTATTTTTGTTTTATCTCCTGGAGGGTGGATGTTTTTTCCTTCCTTGTTTTAGGCATCTGATTCAGAGCCCCAGAGAGAGGGAATTGGGGGGCTGCCCCTTCCCACATTGGTTGGGAAGCCTGAGAGCATGGTGGGTGGGAGTCCTGGGGCCCCATCCTTGCTTTACCCCCCTATAAACACAACATCACGTTAGAGCTGTTACTTAGCCCTTTGGAGCTTCAGTTATGCCTTTGATATGAGGAGCTGGGAGAAAGGGATTTCTAGATCCCTTCTGACCTGGATGACAGTGACTTTATTTTTTCCATTTATACAAAAACCATCTGTCAATTTACCGTCAGTCTAGGTCAAGAATAATTGCTTGCCACCCCTCAGCCTATGAGTCCCAGTCCTGGGAGGGGGCTGTAATTATGTGTGCATCATAACCAGAGTTCAAACATCCCTGTTCCCCCCCACCCACCCCCCTTATAGACCATTTTAAGAGGCGTCCTTGACCTGCGAGCGTTCTGCCGGCCTGACATGGATTTGTCCTTTCACTCCTGCCTTCTCTAACCTGTCATTAAATGCTGTAACTTCAGGTCTTCCCTCGTGAATCATCTGCACGTATGCGTTTCATTTCTCTCCTCAGACTCTGCACATAGGGAGTTCACACCTGGCTCCCCCAAATCCAGACAAGCAGTTTCTGATCTCTCCTCCAGCCTCTCCTCCGGTTGGTTGGAAACAAGTGGAAGACGCTACCCCCGTCATAAATTATGATCTTTTATACGCTATCTCCAAGCTAGGGCCAGGTAAGGAGAGCTCTCAGGTGGGGAGGGGGCAAGGAGAGGCGGAGAGATTGTGCTAACGGGCCCAGACGCAGACGCTCATCTGAATCCCAACGGTGGAGTTCCGATTGCACTTCTCAGCTCTCATTTCACCGATGCAAGCGTGTGTTGTGAACTATCTCTCTTTGCATCTTCTGTCTCCGTGTAGCTCATGCCGGGGGCGTGCATGCCTGCTCCTGGCCTCATTCCTGACGGAGGTATACAAGAGGCATTGTACTTGGTCGTGAGGACCGAACAGCGTGACCCCTCCTTGCCGGCATCACGTGACTCCCCCCCTCACCCACTGAGCACCGTCTGCGTGGGTGGCTCGAGACCCCAGGTCCTTTCCCTCCAAGTGACGATGAGCGATTGGACTTTTGAGAGGGAAAACAGACCTCCCCCTTTTAAAAATGTTCATTTTTAGTAACAATAATTCCACCCCGTCATCTGATTTTCACCTGCCCTTTTGAATGTTCAAGAGAACGGAGAACCCTAGATCATAGAGAAGGAAGAGCTCAGCCGTGCATGCCCCCTCCGGGCCCTATGGGGGGCTTTCGTGCTGAGCTTGCCAGAGAAAGAGGTTCTAGTCCTCTGAAGGGACCAAGCTGTGAGGACTGGGGGAGACAGGGACTCTGGCCTCAGGCTCCTCCTCCGTAAAATGGGTATTAATTACCCTATGGAGTTCTGAGCAATACATGAGGTCGTCCTGTAGAAAGCACTTGCCACAGTGCCTGCCTGGCCCATAGGCAGCGCTCAGGTTGTGGTTTTTAGAAACATAGAATGTTGGTGGTCCCTGTCCTGTCCGATAGAGAGTTTGGGTGAGCAGTCAGGTGTGCAGGGTGTTGGAGTGAAGAGGTGTGAGCCCCACTCTTGCCCTATCCGTGCAGCAAATAGAATAAATGCTGAGACCACCTACTCCTTGTTTCTCCTTGACCAGCAATCTGATGTTCCTTTGGCCACAGGGTTTTATTTTCTTGGACCATCAGCAGTTTCATATTGAAAAGATTACATTTCTGAAAACATGACCCCGTCGGAAATTTCCTCTGTGGTAGAAAGCAAGAATCAAGAATCACGTTACTTACTGTTAGTTCATGGCATGAAGGTCAAGGTGGAAATGGCCAGTCTGAGGAAGCATATGCCCTCCTGGTACACAGTCACCCAGCTGCATCAGCAAGGCTGTGGGCTGGGGTCCCCTGAGCTTCAGAAAAGGGAGGAAATGGGAGTCTCCACTGGAGAGAAGTGTCAAACCGCTCCAGAGGCAAGAAGTGCTGCAACAAATTCCTTCACATTCCAGAATCTATCACTCCTTTGCAGAAGGCTTATTTGAGAAGCCTTTTTCAAAGTTAGACATCACAAAATCAATTTTCCCTCAGTTTACTTAACAATGACTTTGAATAATATTTCATATTTCGGCTGTGCTTTGCAGCCAACAAGATTGCAAGGGTTTTGTAAATCTGGACCTACACCCAGGATTCTGGTTTGTGACTGCCTGGGAGGCAGTAGTAGGCAGACCATCCTGACCAGAGACGGAGTGAGCTACCTGACCCTCCCCCATAATTCTCCCCCCTCCCAAAACAGCTGAGGCTCTTTCACCTTTTCAAATGCAGTTATAATAACACCCCAGTTTCACCTGTGCAATAGAGAAGGCAGTCGCTTTTGTTATTTTCAATGGGTCAAAGTGCCTTCCTGCTTCCTACCTAGAACAGCAGGAGGTGGAGGCCCTGTTTACTGTTCCTTCCAGTCGGAATGGGGTTCGGGAAGAGGGCACAAAGCTCGGGAAAAGGGAACCCACCTTGGGCCCTCCAGGGGCAGAGCAAGCTGAAGCAAACCCTGCTGCTCCTATTTAAGATCCTTAGCTTTTCTGCTACTCCCAGCATTCCACCAGGAACGACCGAGGCTCTGTTTTTAAAGGTAATAAAACTAGGTGGCACTGATGGGCATGTGTATTGTGTGCCAGGGGCTAAGCGAGATGCATGCAGTCAACTCCATGAGGCCGATGCCTTTATCACCCCATTTTACAGAACTGGAGACTAAGGTGCCCAGGGAGGCAAAGGACGTGCCCATATGCACCGGGTACTGAGTGACAGGCTGACAGCCCAAGTGTTGGCCACTGGCCACACAGCCTCCCTGAGCTCCAAGGGTGCAGACTCCTCCTGTAGCCAGACCAGCACCAAAGAGCTTTGCAACCACTTTTCTGTCGCAGAAAGCTCACCCTACCCTTGCTGGCCCAGAGTGAGCTGAACTTGACTAAACCTGGTAAAGCTCTGGGCTGCCACAGGGCAACAAGAGACACTCCTGGTTCCAGGGGGTTGATAGTTGTTACATGGAAAAGGCTGCTGTGGTCAGAAATGTAACGAGCCACCAAAGAAATACCTACCCAGAGTGTGTCTGGTCTGTCCTGCAGTCCCCACTGAATGTCCACAGAAGCCTGGCGGAGAAGACCCCTTCATGCTTTTCCATTTGCTCTTGCTTTTTGCCTCTCTCTTGCTCTTGCCAGACTTACCCTGCAATTCTTTTCTTTCCCCAGGGGAAAAGTATGAATTACACGCTGCAACCGACACCACTCCCAGTGTGGTGGTCCACGTATGTGAGAGCGATCAGGAGAACGAGGAAGAAGACGAGATGGAAAGAATGAAGAGACCCAAACCCAAAATTATCCAGACCAGAAGGCCGGAGTACACGCCCATCCACTTAAGCTGAACTGGCACCTGGATGAAGAAGTATTCTAAATCGTATTCATGGGGAGGAATCTTTTACTGTGAAAGTGGCCGGTCACGACTTTGAAGTGGCAGCTGTGATCGCAGTGGTGGAAATTCCAGTTCACGTTGCTCAGAAGAGAATCAGGTTTTGCTTCCTGGTTCTAATACTGCACATCAGTCAATGTTTGTGGCCCCTGGAAATGTCCTGGGCCAATCACTGAGTTTGGGGTGATCACACAAGGACATTAGGGGAGGTCTTGAGAAAACCGGTAACAATAGTATTTTGTACTTTTTTTTTTTTTTTTCTGGTAGGTTCTGTTTTTGCCAAAGGCAGGTTGATCAATGGGTCTGGGGAGAGCCTTGTGATTCTAACCATCCTTCCCGGGTAGACTCTCACTACTGGTGGGAAGAGGCACCACGTGAAGCCACAACGTGTCTGGTGCAGAAAGCTTGTGAGAACATAATGCAGTGTGGAAACTGTAGTGCTTCATTTTTTCCCCCCTCATGTTCTAATGTTTGTGCATGTATATTACTGATTTTCAAAACTAATCTTTGTTCGTACATAGAGTTATGCCCGTGTTGTTTTACATCTTGTGGGAAGATAGGAGAAGCATTTGGAAACTGTATCATCTTTCCAGATTTACGACAGCACTCGTGTGGAATTCTACCTGGAATCATTCGCTCCACATCGTATCTGGTACAACATAAAACTTGTGCTTTTCCAAAAGAACTCAATCTGAAATTCCCATGTAGGGTTTCACTTATAAAATTCAGAGAATAGCAGTTCCACTGCCAACTTTTAGTGGGTGAGACTATTTCAGTTTGGCTGTTTTGGGTCGGACATCGGTTTCATTTCTTTCTTTCACATGGTGGTTTATGATGAGTCAGAGCCAAAAGCCTTTCCTGAGAATTGTTGGTTAAGATAGTTGATTTTTTTTAACCCCACTAAAACATCAAGATAAACTTGTAAATAAAGCTGATAGCATCTATTCATACCTGTTGTGCATTTGGGTGAAAAATATGGCCGTGGAAGACTAGTGTAAGCTGTGTCAACCTACCTGTGAATTGTATATTGTAGAAAACGCCGTTAAAATGTTTGACAGGCCTCGAATTCAAAGCATGTGAAGTGGATAGTAGATGTGTGGTGATATAAGGAGAGATGCAGTGCCTTCCCTCATTAATTCCTGATGGAATTGTTACACTAGGTTAACGTTTGTAATTTTTTTCTAGTTGTAATGTGTATGTCTGGTAAATAGGTATTATATTTTGGCCTTAAAATACCATAACAAAGTTTGTCATTTTGAAATACCTAATGCCCAGGAACAATGCATGCTTTGGAAATTTGGGAGATGGTTTTAAGAAGCAAATAGGTTTGGTTGTTCTTATCAAGGAATTGACTGACTGTTCTCAAAACCCTGTTTACAGTACTTGGTAGGGGGTGGAACAGTGTGGGAGAGACCATTGCATCGCTATTCGAGTGTTCCTAGTTAAGTGCTTTTAAACTGGAGAGGCCAGCCTCAGCATAGTTTTTTTTTAACTGCATTCTATAATAAATCGACCCAATATGCCCTTTGTGGGAAAGTTATCTGTTTGTCTTTTTATGTCTAATGATCAATCTGGGAACCCTTTGAGTTCTTCAGTCTCACAAGGACACTTTCCTTCATCAGTTGGAGTTTAGAAACTTCTAATTCTTTGCTGTGGGTCAGGGGGGCAGGGGAGGGTCAGCCACTCTAACAGTGCATCACTTAGTAAAGGGGGAAATGCACGGAACTGAAATCCAAGTCTGAGGGTTTCCTTTGTCTGGGGAGATGACACTGCGATGAAAACCCTCCTCACCATCAGCCCCTCCACTACACAGCAGTGTTTTTGATTGTTAATTGGAGGAGTTCTTCCTGTTAGAAAAGGTGCCCATGGACGATACTAAATTACAAAGGCCAGTTATGCTCAGAAAGTCTGTAAGCCTTCCGTCTGAATTTCAGGCAGCCTTTTCCTGGGAACTCTTACTACAAAGGGTGGGGAGCTTCCTGTGCCAGCTGCCACCAGGCCTGCCTACCTAACTCACTATTTATTTGCTGAACTCTAGCTCGCAAATGACATTCATCTTGATCAAGACTCACACTGGGTGTTTTTCTATGAAAAATCACATGCTCCTCTTTTCTCCTTTGATGAACATCCTGTCATTTCCCAACAGCATTTATGTATTTTAAAGCCATATATGTTTGAGGGTTAAACATGTTGGAAAATCCACTTTCGGTCGGGTTGGTCGAATCTGATTATTGAGCAGATTCACTAATTGATGACGTGAGGGTGGGGAGGAAGGGGGTTTGTGATTTATTATCCTTTTGAATAGCTAGGAGCCCAATGATGAACAGAAGTGGATTACAAAGTGTGTGTGCCCAGATCCTGTCTCATAAATAACCCTGGAATACGGCTGAAATGTGTTGTCAGTTAAATCAGACAGACTCCCAGCAGGTGAATAGCAGTGGGTGGTCCGGTGAAGCTAACAGACCCTGGAGTAGAAATCACTAGTCAACGCATATCTTCACTCATGACAGACGATGTCTAAGCTGTTTTGTGGTGGGTATGTGTGGCAGCCAGTGTACACAGTGGCTGGGTGCCAGGGTGACGGACGGGACGGCCCAAATCAGGAGCGTGCCCAGGACTCAAGTGTTTCTTTGGCCCCGCTTAGGAGAGGGCTCAGTGAAATGCAAAACAACAGACACAAAACAGGCGGGATCGTGCAGAACACTTCCTTTGCCATTGATCAAATGTGTTCCTTAAATACATTTTGATAGAATATATTTCTGACCTGATGGTAAGTAGCTTAGGAACATCCAGCAAAAGAAGGTCCGCCCTGCCAAATATACTCGTACATGACAATACCGTGAAGGGTGGTGAACAGTGAGAGAAGCATAACATTCCACGCTGCTATTAGTCCTCGGGTTATAAACATTGATTTACAGTCAGCAGGCATTTAGGATTTGGAAGTTCCAGGATGTTGTATGAATGGGTACCCACAGGAGACTAGGGTTTTCAGAGAGCTATACTTTTAAGTGAAATGTACAGAACTCACTACAAAGTAAATAGGTTTTATCAAATATTAAGTTGCAAAGGATCGAGTACACTATATGGACACGTTATGACCAAAACTGAATTGGCAGCTAGGTTATGTCATGCTTCCCAGCACTTACAGAACCCTGTGGAATATTTACTTGCTATATCAAATGCCTATCAAGTAACAGTCATCTAAGGGTCAATAATTTGGAAGGAAACAACATAAGTCATTTACCTTAAAATTATTTGGGAAGAAGTTAGACTATAAATAAGAAATACATTCTTTCTTCCCTGATTTTCTGGTCTTCTGATTTCTAAAGTAGGAACGTAAGGCATTTTTTTCAAGTATGCCTCCAACTCCTGGCAATCTTTAATTCACATCTGAAATTCTCTCTCTTGTGACTCACCAAAAGTTATATGGCAATCAGGTAGATGGATTTTATTCTCACATACCTCATCTTCTTCAGTACTCCCTCCCTGCTGTTCGTGAAAGGTCATTTTAATCATGGTTATGTGTATGAAAGAAGGAAATGATTTGCAAGTGACGGAGACACGGCGTCTACATTCAGCATTTCTTTTTCTTTCAAGATTCTGATTAGGGATTTGATGACCATTCTTTACAGTGAATGACAGCCAAGTAGTTGTAGCCACTGCTCACAGCTCCCTCTTTCAAGGTCACCGGGGTCTCCTTCCTCGTTGACATTCATCTTCTGGTCATGTGGAATGGTCAATGTTTCTAACTCATCATCTTCTTTTTCCCCTGTACGCCATTATGAATGTTCCCTCAGCCCCAGCCCATGGCCCCATGGCCCAGCCAAGGCTGACTCCACAATCATATGCACCCCACGTCTGTCCTACTCACCTCTGTCTGAATCACTAGCAGTTATCACTATGCCCAGCCTGCTGTGCTCAATAAATATTACTGAAATAATTAACTGACATATTGCATTTTGTCCTACAAGCTCCATCATTAATGTCCCTTCCCCTTGAAAATCATTCCCAGTTACTCCTGCTGAGGCTCCCATTGTGTCCCGTGTTCCCCTGTTGTAATACATAATGCCTTTTTAGCCTAATTGTGAAGTTGTTTGTCTTCCCTGTCAGAACTTAAGTCAAGTGAAGGCAGGATTCCTGGTATCCTGAGGCTCATAGTTGACATTCAACAATGGATGGATGGATGGATGGATGGATGGATGGATGGATGACAGGTAGGTGGATGGATGGATGATAGGTGGGTGGATGGATGGATGGACAGGGAGTTCAGAGGCAGAGGAGTGAGAAATCACAGAGGAAGAATGAAAACTAATGAGGCATGTCCCCGTCTCCTTAGTGAGTAGAGCCATAAGAATCTCAATGCCTTAATACAACAGATTTCCAGGCTGCTGGAGCAATAGGTATGAAAGAACGAGTAAAAGCAGAGATAATGCCATACACTGGCATTGCACATCCATCGACACAGTGAAATGCCACCGTGGAAATAAATGTGAAGGAGGAAACATGCTCACAGCTGCCCTGCAGGATTTCTGGGATGAGACCCGCAGGCCCATGTCAGCTGGCTGCCACTGCAGGACGGCCCAGGTATGGCACCAAACAGACAAGCCCTTTGGCCTGTCATGAAGGATGCAGAATGGTGTGGCCTGGAGCTCACTCAGGGGAACTGTGCTCAGGAGGAAGAAGAGTTCTGTCAAGTTCCTAAGACCACCCTGAAGAGAAGAACTGACGATGATGTGGACACTACAATGTGCTTGAGGGGCCTTCAGAGACAAGAAAGGAGTGAGAGAAGGGGGAAGTCCAGGCTCCTCTTCAATGAGGCACTGCTCAGCTCCTAACTCTGTCCTCACCCCGATCCCCAGGACACAGGAAGAGACGGAGGCTCACTCATCCGTTGACAAGGGCCTGGCCGTGTGAGTCCCCTGTCCATGCACTCTGCCACCCACCTGGGACAGCCTGGATCCCCTGCAGAGACGTGGGCGGCAAGAGAGGAGGCTTCAGGCTTAAGCACAGCCTACCCCCTCCTAGTGCGGGGCCCTGACAACCTAGAGAGGAAGGTGAGCCAGGGCCTGGGACGTGGCTGCCCACAGCCGAGGCCAGCGGCGCCCCCTGCTGCCTGTATTGAGCTGTACACACCCTCAAGAGCACTGAGGAGAGAAATACAGCAGTGAATGGGGACAAGATGTTCTGAGGCAGAGGTTGAAGTTATATGGAAAATGGAAGGGGAGGCAGAGAGGTGACCAGAGGCAGAGAGGGAAGGGCATGCAAGGTCATGTGGGAGAAGGTAAGGGGGCTCAGCAGGTGGGCGTCCCTGGTCTAAAGTGATAGATCCTTTGTCCCCAGCCACCAGAGTGTTCTCAGGGTTTAGTGAAAGTTTGGCCACGGTTGGAGAGGATGGGATTGATGAGAACAAAGTTGTGAGTTGGGGTTGAGGGGTTGTGGTAAGCAGAATGGCCAAGGTGGTCCCCAAGATGCCCCCACTTCAGGTGAACAAGCCCTACATAAACCCCTCTCTTAACTGTGGGCAGGACCCGTGATTATAATGAGATATCACTTCCACGACTGTATTTTTATGTCAAAAGGGATTTTGCAGATAGAACTCAGTGCCCTACTCAGCTGACTTTGAATTAATCTAAAGGAAGATTATCCCAGGTGGGCCTGACCTAATCAGGAGAGGCCTTAAAGGCGACAAGAAGCTGGGAAGAGACGAGCTGCCAGGTTGTGAGAGGACGGCCACCTGGCAGGGGCCTAATCTAGAAGCTGCAAGCAGTTCCCGCCAACAGCCTGCTAGAAAAGGGAACCTCTGTCCTACAACTGCAAGGAGATGAATTCTGCCAACAACTGCAGGAGCTTGGAAGAGGCCCCTGAGCCTCGGGTGAGACCACAGCTCTAACACCTTGATTCAAGGTGGTCTCACTTGGTGAGAGACACTGAGCAGAGGACCCAGCCAACCCACACCTGGACTCCTGACCCACGGGAACTGAGGTGATAAATGTGTGTTGTTTTAAACTTTTACGCTGGTGGCAATTCGTTGCACAGCAATAGAATACTAATACAGAAATGTAGGGTCTGACTTCAAAGGGAAGGTGTGACCTCCTCATCGGGGCCAGGCTCACAGGACCACAGGGCCAGCACCTCCCGGCAGGCTGTGAGCCTCTGGGAGCCGCCAGCCCCACATGGGCCTGGCCTCACCTCAAACCATCCCTGTACCGCATGCTTTGGGCCATGTTGATTTTAACCTCAATTTCTTGTCTCCTTTTTAACAAATATGTTTATAACTATATTTCAGTAAGCTTCTTCCTCAGCGATTTTACAAAAAGATATGGCTATGAATTTGGGTGGGTTGGGTTTGGTTTTGCTTTATTTTGAAGGGTACGATACTCTCAGTATAAAGCACTGTTGTAAAATACACGAAATAAAATGATCATGATTTTGAAAATCAGGCTTCCCATGATTATTTGAACTAGTGGAGGAATAGGAGCACAGATAATGCCGTACACTGGCCACTGCAATGTTGCAATATTCCATTGCACGCTCATTCAAACACTATTTATTAAGCATCCAGATGTCCCAGTGACTGCTGGCAGAGCTGGAGATGAGGTGATGAAATGGGCCAATTCAGTGCCCACTCTCTCACAGAGCTTAGTAAGAGGAATTAGACGGAAACGTATAAATTAAATAATTTCAGATGAACAATGCCATGAAAAAGATAAACAAGATGTATTCATTCCCTAGGGCTGTTGGTAACAAATTGCCACAAACGTAGTGCCTTGAAACAACATGAATGTATTCTCTCACAGTTCTGCAGGGCAGAAGTCTAAAATCAGGCTGTCGGCAGGGCTGGTTCCTTCCAGAGGCTCTGGGGAGAATCCGTTTCCTTGCCTTTTTCAGCTTCGAGAGCCCACCTGCCTTCCTGGGCTGTGGCCCGTTCATTGCAGCACCCGAACCCCTTGCTTCTGTCACTGATTTCAATCACCTCCTTGTCACCCCTTGCTGACGGACAGATCCTTATGGGGACGGCTAACACCTGACAAAGGACACAAGAAATCAACAGCAGTTTATTCACATATGCTCACAGCCCAGGGGAGGAGACATTGCATGCCACGCAGGGCCACACAGGTGTCACATTAAGGACAGGGTGAACAAGCAGGGCTGTGGGAGGCAGGTTTTATGGTGATCGAGAGGGTGGGGTGACGCTTGGTTGTCACAGGAGGCTTGTTTGAGTACTTCCACAAGCTGGAGGGAACTGAACTCCACTACTCAGGATATGCAGGAATGAGCCTGGTCCCCTTGTAAGGGAGGGCCACCTGGCTAGAGGGACCTCATCCACAGGAGCAGAGTGGGGAGGGGAACCTGTGGTTAGGCCATTTGAGGCCCCCCAAATCCCCGGGAGGTCAAGGCAGCACATAATATGGAGTCTTATTTTATACCTTACACTGCATTGTCATATCTCCTACTACTGGAGTGGTAGAAACAAAATTTCAACCCTTTTTTGACTCCAGAGCTGTTGCTCTAACCACCATACCACACAGCCTTTCTTGCACTGTAGGTTGTGGCAGCCAGTGTGCAAAGATGGCCCCAAGGAGCCACACCTGCCAGCATTCATATCCTGGCAAAGTCTGCTCCCGCACTGAGTCTGGGTTGGCCCGAAGACTCGATTTAATCAATGGAACGTGGTTGAAGTGACACTGTACCTATTCTGGACCTAAGGAAGCCTGGCAGCTTCTGCTGCTGTCCTCTTAGCAGCCAGGTGCTATGGAAACCGTCCTACCACCTCCTGTTGAGAGAGACCATGCAGAGAGGCCTTAGAAGATGAGACCTCTCTGTGGAGAGAAAGGAGGCACACCAAAATACCAGCCATGTGTCCAAAGAAGCCATCGTGGAATGTTCTAGCAAAATAGAGCTGCCAGAGACTGTAGCCCCAGCCAACTTCACAGAGCAGAAGAACTGCCAGCTGAAGCCAGTCAACCCACAGCATAGTGGAAGAGAATACGATGGTGGTTGTTTTAAGCCACTAAGTTTCGGGGTGATTTGCTACTCCAATGGATAATTAAGAGGTCAGGGGCTGGCCCGGTGGCTCAGGCGGTTAGAGCTCCATGCTCCTAACTCCAAAGGCTGCCGATTCGATTCCCACATGGGCCAGTGAGCTTTCAACCACAAGGTTGCCAGTTCAACTCCTTGAGTCCCACAAGGGATGGTGGGCTTTGCCCCCTGCAACTAAAATTGAACACAGCACCTTGAGCTGAGCTGCCGCTGAGCTCCCTGATGGCTCAGTTGGTTGAAATGCATCCTCTCAACCACAAGGTTGCTGGTTCGACTCCTGCAAGGGATGGTGGGCTGCGCCCCCTGCAACTAGAAAACGGCAACTAGACCTGGAGTTAAGCTGCGCCCCCCACAACTAAGACTGAAAGGAAAACAACTTGAAGCTGAACGGCACCCTCCACAACTAGGATTGAAAGGACAACAACTTGACTTGGAAAAAAAAAAAGGCCTGGAAGTACACACTGTTCCCCAATAAAGTCCTGTTCTCCTTCCCCAATTAAAAAAAAAAAAAAGAGTGTCAGGCACAATGCCAAGTTGAGGATGAAAAATGTGAAGACAGTGATAGGAAATTCATAAAAAAACAAAAAAGAGTTCAGTTGAAATCTTCTCCCAACTAATTTTGCACCATTAGCAAAGCATAAACCCTTTAGACTAGTGCTATGGTCAAGAAAATTACCTAAATCTATCTGTGAGAAGAACACTTGGGTGAATACATTCGTATATCATTAAAAAGGGTGAAGAAAGACCTCTACTTGCATTGCATCTTCTGTCCTTATATTCACTTCCATGGATGTTCTTAGAAAGCTGTCCAATGGCTGCTTCCTCACCCTTTGCACATTTCCCATGTTTTAAAAAACATTTTCTTTCATAACACTGGGTTATTTTGGAGCCTTTTAAGAGAGTTACCTCATAGGTGTTCTTCCGGAAACACCAAAAGCATGAGTTGAACAGGTTGGCTAACCTAAACCTGAGGTAAGTGTTTGGTTCTTCGTATGACTCTAAAGACAGATGGTGGATAATTCCAAGTGGTGGTGTCGTTATGCAGTCTCTGTTCTAAAAAGAAAAACAAACAAACAAAAAACAAACAACAACAACAAAAAAAATTCTAAAAGCTAAAGGAGGTGTTTTTAAATTTTTTTCAGATTCATGCCAAAGCTGTGAAGTCACTGGCCCTTCCACCTGGCCCTCACCTCTCACATGGTTTGCGATGCAGTGGTGTTTTAAGGCACAGGCATTGTATTAAGCCAAATATCGCCTCTCAAAGTCTCCTCATCATCACTGATTTCGGTCTTCTCCTGGGCAAGGGGAATCCTGGGAGACCCCTTCTCTCGGCCATCATTTAGTCCCCCAAGAAAGATATTTGAGGCTGACACGCAGATGTGTGTTTATTTCTGTCACCATTACAGATGTGTCTTTCTTCTTTCGGAAAGAAGTTTGGAAATGCTTACGTGGGCCCACACTCTCCCACCCAGCCCTAACCCAGGAACTCCAGAATTGTGTATCCAGCTGTGCACATCCATTTCCCCTCCACATTTCCAGATCTCAGTGACCGGGGAACCCTGTCCACCCAGTGACTCCAGCAAGGGCGATGAAAGGATCCTCTGTGTCCTTGTGCCCCACTTCATTCACTTCTCAAGTCCTGGTCATTTTCCCTTCTGTCAAATGACACGCCTCTCTGCTGTAAGCCCAGAGCCACTTTATTCCTCCAGGCCTTCATCCTTTCTCACTTCATTTGAGCAAAGCCTCTCCTATCTGTTCTCCACACCACTGCCAGAGTGAGCTTTCTAACGTGTATGATTGACCGCCATACTTCCCTTCATCTTCATGCAAAGTCCAAACTCAGTCTCTCAGAGTGTATCCACCTACCCTGGAATTCTCTCTCACCTCCCACAGAGACCGCAGGCATACAGTATCTATCCACTCTGGAATTCTCTCTACGCAGGTATCTGCTGCCATGCTTCCCTTCTTCTAGGGCTGCAATGCCTGCAATGCCTTTCTCTGACTCTCCAGCTTCCAGTCATTCTCCAGATCCCTTTGCAAGCATCATGTCCTTTGGGAAAACTTGCCTGACACCCACCTGTCCCACCACACAGAGTTACGTGTTCCTGCTCTGGGTTCCTTCAAAGCCACCATGTCCCCAGCACAACGCTCACCACCCTGAACTGGACTGTAGTGCTCGGCTTCCCTTCCAACCCCCAACCCATCTGCCAATTCTTGTAATTCATTTGTCTCTGATTTCTCAGCAACTGGCAGAGTGCTTACCATGAAATAGTCACTCAATCAGTATTTGTTAGATGAAATTCTTACAACCCAACTTGATTCTTCTTTCTTTAACTCTGCATGAACGCAGATCACCCCAAACATTGGCAAGCAGGCCACGTCCGTGTGGACAATGGAACCTAAGGCAAAGCAGGTGACACAAAAATATTTCACAGGGGCTGTTTTCTCAGCGGAGGCTACATGCTCTAACATGGAAGTCCAGGCCTGGATTTCCCCAGGTGCTTCTAGGAGAGGCTGGTTTTCATCTCTGTGCCCCCTGGCTGTGCTCATATTGTGATGGGGTAGTGGGGGAGGGAGTTCACCCCTGGAGCTTACAGAGGTTCGGGGTTATTATGGAGCTCACTGTTCTGGAGTGCAGAGTGTAGCTGAGGTGTATGTAGACTGGAGAGTAGTAGTTGCCATCTTTGGCCTACAGAAGTCATGGACATGCCAACCGCAGACTGGTGGCTAGGATGGTAGTTCAGGGTTCTCGTGTCTGGGCTTGTTCCTGGGCACTGGCTTGGGGTCCACATACTTAGAGCTTTCTTCCATCTGCCAACAATTACACGAGCTCTGCTTGCTGTCTAATATTCCCATATGCTCACCGACCATGCCTCTTGGACTCAGAGACTATAAACCTTCTCATCTACCTCTATCCAGCTTCAGAGTCCTGAATCCTATTTGTAGGTCCTAAAACCAATAGGATTGTCTCATCCTCTTTCTCAGACAATTGAATATCTACCTCAGAACAATAATAAGATCTGGGATGAGCATGTCCTCCCAGACCAATGGGTGCTTGTCCTCATTTCCTGCTGGAAACCCTTGTCCTCAAGTTCTACCTGGGGAGGATGGTCCTCCAAGCCCAGTTCTAGAAGAGCTCCCATAATACAGGTGGCCTGGCCCTCCCTTTTCTGGTCACTGGCTGCTCCTGGACTGCTGTCTCTTGAGCTCTCACAAACGCCCTCCCAGAGTCAGGTTCCCCCATTTTTCTTTCCTCATCCCTACCTCCATCTCTATCTGAAATCTACTCCGTGCTGCAATGGAACAACCTGAGAAACAAAAGGTTTTTTTATTTCGGAGCCACTGAAATCTGCAAATGGTTCAAGAAGGTGTCACCAGGTCTTGAGGAACTGAACTAATCTGGATACCTGGGATCCCTCCCAGACTGACTAAACGAGAACCACTGGGCATTGTTAAATCTCCCCCAGGATGCGCCAAAGGTGAAAACAGCTAGCAGGAGGCAGAACGTGAAGGGATCTTTGGTGTGTTACTAGGGAGTCTGGAATGAAGCCTTTGAGCAAATAGTGGTAGGGGGAGGAGGGTCTTTGAAACTTTGTAGGGAGAAGGATAGTAAGATTTGTGATTTTGAAAGATCCTCCAGTGGCTTGTGGAGGGTGGATGGGAGACGAGTAAGGCCAGGAGACCAGGTAAGAGGTTGTTGGGTGATCCAGGTGAGGGCCCTCTAGGCCTGGTCTGGGCTTGGGGCTCAGGACTAAGAAGAAGCGAAGGAGATTAAGGACTAAAGAGGGCCTTCGACCTCGTCACTTTCGCTCAAGGTCATCCTTTTCTACTTCTCTCTGATCTTAGGTGTGGGGACAGAATCCCAAAGAACAGTTTCCAGGCTCTCGGCCTCATGTGGAAAGGTGCTGGCTCGGGTAGTAGATGGCCCTCTAGTTAGCTGTGACTAGTTAGACATTAGCCACTGACAGAACTGCCATGGTTGCACTGGTTGTTTGGTTGGTTGGTTGGTAGGTAGGCAGAAAAGCAGACAGCGGCTTGCAGATCGTGTGATTCCTACTTCCTGGGTGAGTGTCTCGCCTGACCACCAGAGAGACTGGGGTGCAGGAAGACCCCATGTTGGGGTACTGGCGGATGTTTGCTTCCTGTATCTTCAACCCAGCTGCCAGTGAGACCATAGTGGTATGACTCCCCTATCTATGGCTCCGTGGGTGTTCCTTTTTGGCCTCACCATACCCTGCATTCTTATGTGGGGAGCGGGAGCTGAGACCCCGCATGACATCCCGCATGACATTAGGTTTCAGCTATCTTTAAGTCACTTTTCAGAAGAACGGGCATTAGTGTTCACACCAAACAGTGAGAGGCAAACATCTCCTCATGAAGGGGCCGAAACATCCAGATTCAATATATAAGAGCCCCTTTCTAGACTTGGACTTTGAAAGGCACTCCAAACTTCACATGTTCAGAAGATACATTTCTTGATTTCCATCCCCCCTCCCCCTCTAGCCTCCTCACCTGCTATTGGCACAGCCTCCCACAGATGCTCACATCGACCCTAGCTGACCAACTTGACTTCTCTTCACCTCCTGGGCTCTGCCACATTAATCAGAGCCATTTAGCAACTTCTGACAGCTGCGCCTCAAAACATTTCTCAGATCTGTTTGTTTTTCTCTCTCTTTTCCCTCTGCAACCAGCCTAGTTGAAGCCCGTCACATCACACATGGACCATGTGAGGGCTGGGTCCATGCTGCAAAGAGAACGAATGAGCAGCTGGTTTGGTTTCTCGTTGACCTCCAAGATTTGACTGTTCCCAGTGGTTCTGAAGAGCATTGTCAGCAGATGTAATTTATCTTCCAGTAGACTTTGAGATTACATTTCATGAAAGATATGATGTTAACAAGGGGCTGGTGAAATGCAAAGGTCATTAGTCTTTGAGTTAGAACTCCTGTTGATTAAAAAGAAGCCAGTGGTTTCCATATTGCAAAGGATCTATGGATCCTTTCATCCTCCGCAACATGGAGGCCAAGTATTGATCACAATGTACTTGCCAATTCTGCTAAGCTGTTCCATGTTCTCATAAGTGTATGTATGTGTACATAAATACATATATATTTTTTCAAAATAAGAAAAAGAATAGAGAATAATATCATGATTACCCATGTAGCTGAACCCAATTGTATCACAACTTCACATTTTGCAATATGTGCTCCAGATATTATATATAGATATATGTGCGTGTATATAAAATACTATAGGTAGAAGTGAGAACCTCTATCCACCGCCCTCGATTCTATTTACCTTCTTCCCTCTGCAGAGGTAACTATTATCATGAATTTATTATTTACAGTCTCATGTGTGTCTTTGTACTTAGACTACATTTTATTAGTCTGTAAGCAAGATACGGTTTGTTTTACTGATGGGAAATTTTAAAAATTAGTATTGTCACGCAGGGTGCCATGCGGGGTCTCAGCTCCCACTCCCCACACAAGAACACAGGATATGGTGAGGCCAAAAAGGAACACCCACGGAGCCATAGGTAGGGGAGTCATACCACTATAGTCTCACTGGAGGCTGGATTCACATGACGTGTGACCTACTGTCCACTTTTCTGCCAACTGACCGACTCCCCTCGCTAGCCGCAATCCGCCGTGCTAACTGCAATCTGCTCTTGCTAGCTCAGCCACCATTTTCTGGCTAGCCCCTGTTTTCAGCTAGTGTAGCCACGGCAGTTATATTAGTGGCCAATGGCTCACTGGTTACAGCTGACGGCCAACTAGCCACAGCTGATGGCCATCCAATCACAGTTGATGGATGGCCATTTACTACGTGGGCCAGCACGTTTCCACGAGAGGCCGAGAGCCTGGAAACTGCATCCCTGGCTCTGTCCCCACAAGTATATTTTAGGTATTTGGTAAATTGCTTTTTAAAATTCAACATTGTTTTTTTTATTTATCCGTGTGGGTAAATTCTGATTCATTCTTAATGCAGTCTTGTCATCCTTCCTCATTGAGGTTTATTGAGTTATACAGAAAAGCACACAAATAATGAACGTCAGCTCAACTAATTTTCATAAAGTGAACATATCCATGTAAGCACCAACTGGATCAAGAAACAGAACATTCATTCTAGAAGCGCCTCCCATGACATCATCCGGTAACTATCTGCTCCACTTCTCCAAATGAAACACTTTCCAAACTTCTCACCATAGTTGCCAGTTTAAAAACTCTATATGGAAGGAATCAGAGTTTGTAGACTTGTTTCTGGTTTCTTTTGCTCAACTTTATATTAAAGACACTAATCTATGTTATTATTGTGTGTGTATAGCAGCAGTTTGTTCATTTAAAAAAATTTTAATAGACTTTATTTTTCAGAAAAGTTTTCAATTTTCAGGAAAATTGAGAAGATAGCACAGAGTTCCCTTATACTTCACATTCAGCTTCCCCTATTATTACCATATTATATTAGTATGGTACATTTGTCACAATTAATGAACAATATTGGTACTTCATTAACAAAAATTCACAATTTATTTGATTTTCTTAGTTTTTACCTAATGTCCTGTTTTTCTCTTCCAGGATCCCACATTACATTTAGTTGTCATGTCTATTTAGACTTCTCATGGCTGAGGCAGCTTCTCAGATGTTCCCATTTTTGATGCCCTTGAGAGTTTTGAGGAGGACTGGTATCTTATAGGACACCCCACTGATGTTTTTCTCCTGATTAGACTGGGATTATTGGTTGTTGGGAGGAAGACGACAGAGGTGAAGTGTTATTTTCATCATGTCATAGCATGTGTACATACTGACATAAATCATGTCTGCTCTGCTTTCTTTTGGTTAATGTTAGCGTAGTATATCTTTCTCCGTTCTGTTACTTTTAATTAATATCTGTATATTTAAAGTGGATTTCTTGTAGACAATATATAGTTGTGTCTTGATTTTTGATCCACTCTGACAATCTCTACCTTCTTTAAAATTTTTTATTGGGGAATCTTGGGGAACCCAATATTTCCAGGACCCATCAGCTCCAAGTCAAGCCATTGTTTTCACTCTAGTTGTGGAGGGCGCAGCTCACTGGCCCAGGTGGGAATCGAACCGGTGATGTTGGTGTTATGAGCACTGTGCTCTAACCAACTGAGCCAACTGGCTGCCTGGACAACCTCTATCTTTTAATTGGTGTGTTTAGGTCACTGACATTTAAAGTGATTATTGATACAGTTGGATTACTATCTACCGTATATTTTACTGTTTGCTATTCATTGCACTTGTTTTTTGTTCCTATTTTTGTCTTCCACTCTTTTTCTACATTTCGTGGTTTTCAGTTATTTTATGACTCCATTTTTCCCCTTTCTTAGTATCTGAGTTACACTTTTTTGAATTTTTTTAGTGGTTTCCCTAGAGTTTGCAATATACATTTACAACTAATCCAAGTGCACGTTGAAGTAACACTATATCACTTCATGAGTAGTGCAAGTGTGGGGACAAAACCCCAAAAAAACAGTTTCCAGGCTCTCGGCCTCACATAGAAAGGTGCTGGCTCGGGTAGTAAATGGCCATCAACTGTGATCAGATGGCCAGCAGCTGTGGCTAGTTGGCCGTCAGCTGTAACCCGTAGGCCATTGGCCACTAATATAACTGCTGTGGCTATGCTAGCAGAGAAGGAATGGGGGCTAGCGAGAAGATGGTGGCTAGCAAGCGCGGACTGCTGTTAGGCAGATTATGTAGATCCTGCTTCCTGTGTCTCCAGCCCAGCCGTCAGGGAGAATATATTGGTTTGACTCCCCTACTTATGGCTCCGTGGGTGTTCCTTTTTGGCCTTACCGTGTCCTGCGTTCTTGGGCGGGGAGTGGGAGCTGAGACCCTGCACGACAGCAAGTATCTTATAGTAACAAAATATTCCTAATTCTTCATTGTATTATCCCTTGTATCATAATTGCTATTCATTTCACCTATACATAAGCTGTGATCATCTACTACATGGTTGCTATAATTATTTTAAATAAACTGTTATCTGTTACCTCAAGAATAATAAAAATGTTTTATTTTATCTTCACTCACTCAGACTTCAATACCCTTCCTCTCTTTATGAGGATCTGAGTTTCTGACCTATATCATTTTCCTTCTCTCTGAAGAACTTCCTTGAACATTTTTTGCAAGGCAGGCCTACTGAAGGAAAATGCCCTCAATTTTTGTGTGTCTGAGAAGGTCTTTACTTTTTCTTTACTTTTGAAGGATAATTTCACAAAATACAAAATTCTAAGTTGATAATTTTTTTTTTCTCTCCACGCTTTAGGTATGTCAATCCACTCTCTTGTGTGGTTTCTAAGAAGTAAGATTTAATTCTTATTTTTGCTCCTCTGTAGGTAAGGTCCGCCACATTCCCTGGCTTCTAGAAGATTTTTTCTTTATCTTTGACTTTCTGCAGTTGGAATACGATATACCTTGGTGTATTTTTTTTTCCATTTTTTTTCTTTTTTTCTTTTTTTTTTGGCATTTACCCTGTTTGGTGTTCTCTGAGCTTCCTGGATCTCTGGTTCGGTGTCTGACATTAGTATGGGGAACTCTCAGTCATTGTTATTTCAAATATTTCTTCCATTTCTTTCTTTCTTCTCCTTCTGGTATTCATTTATGCATCTGTTATGCCTTTTGTCATTGTCACACAGTTCTTGGATATTTTGTGTTGGTATTTAAAGTCTTTTTCCCTTTTGCCTTTAAGTTTTGTAAGTTTCTATTGATATATTCTCAAGCTCAGCAGTTCTTTCCTCAATCATGTCCAATCTATTAAGGAGCCCCTCAATGGGGTTCTTTATTTCTATTACAGCATTCTTGATCTCTAGACTTTTTAAAATTATTTCTTAGAGTTTTTATTTTTCTACTTACATTACCCATTTTTTTTGCATGTTGTCTACTTTTCCCATTAGAGCCCTTTGCATATTGATTAAAATTGTTTTAAATTCCTAGTCTAATAATTCCAACATGCATGCTATATCTGAATCTGGTTCTGATGCTTGCTCTGTCTCTTCAAACTATGGGGTTTTTTTTTTTTTCTTTTTTGCTTTTTAGTATGACTTGAATTTTTTTTTTTTTTGAAAGCTGTAGATAAAAAAAAAAAGAAAGAAAGAAAGCTGTAGATAATGTACTGGTAAAAAGGAACTTTGGTAAGTAGGCTTTTCCGTAGTGATGTGGTGGTAAGGTGTGGGGTGGGGTGGAAAACATTCTGTAGTCCTACAATTAGGTCTCAGTCTTTTAGTGAGCTTATGCCTCTCGACTAATAACTTCACTAATGCTTCTTAGTCTTCCCTTCACCACCCATTCGTGGGACAGGATAGCTAGAGTGGATGTAATCGGTATTTACCTTCCCCCAGGTAGGTTAGGCTTTGATAAAACCCCAGTAGACTTTGGTAAAATAGTTTCTCTAGAGGACAGACTTTGTTAGAATGCTCTGGAGTATTTCAAAATGGTTACTTTTCTCCTTCTTCTGCTGGAAGTACAAGGGAATTTTTCTCCCGTCTTCACTGTGAGAACTTGGTAGAGCTCCTGGAGGTAAAACTAACAAAATGCTTGTGGTCCCTTCATGACTTACTGCCTCACCCTGGAGTTTCTAACTTTCCTGCAAGTCTACAATGAGTTTCCAGAGATTCGTTAATCACAGGTAAAGGTTTCCTACCCTGACACTGGTTCCCCTTTGGGGGTTCTATTTGTGAGTTTCCATTCCAATAACTTGTCATTTTCTGTACCTGCCTGACTGCCTCTCCAGTTTTGAGGGCCGTGCTTTGCCCTGTGACTTCACTTTGTAAGCAATCTAAAAATTGTTGATTTTTTTCAATATATTCAGCTTTTTATTTGTTGTGAAGACCAAGTGGTGACTTCTAAGCTCCTTCCACACTGGACCAGAAACTGGAAACCCAACACAATGTTTTCAAGGTTTGTCCATGTTGTAGATGTATGAGTATTTTATATCTTTTCAATGCTGAATAGTACTGCATAATAATAATATTCACATTCTACATTTTGTTTATTCATTCAGTTGATGGACATTTGGGTTGTTTTCACTTTTTGCCTTATGAATAATGATGCTATGAATATTTGTATTCAAGTTTTTGTGTAGACATGTGTTTTCGTTTCGTTTGAATATGCAGCCCCAAAGTGGAATTGCTGCCCTTTATGATTTTAATTGTATTAAATGTGTTGAGGTTTGAGTCATGATTAATTATGATAAAAGACCATATTTACTTGAAAAGAACATGTATTCTGCAGTTTTGTGTTACTGTGTTGTATGTATTTTAATTAGATCAAGGCTATTAACCATGCTTCTTAAATCTGTATTTTTATTGATGAGGGTGGGTGGGGTGGTTTCATTTGTTTAATCAGTTCCTGAAAGAACTGTGTTGAAAATCCACTCTTTATAGATTTGTCTTTTTCTCTTTTTTGTTCTATAGTTCTTGCTTTATATACTGAGAATATATTAAATACATATATACTTAGAATTTTTATTTATCCTTGAAGAATTGAGCCTTTGATCATTACTAAATGCTCCCTCTTGTCTCTAATATGCTTCTTAGTCTATTTTGTCATGTACTAGTGTACTTATATCACCTTTCTTTTGTTTTATGTTTGCTTGGCATATTGTTTTCTGTTCTTTTATCTTCAACATTTCTGTATCTTTGTAATTAAAAGGTGTCTCTTGTAAAGCATATGCAGCAGATCTTGTGTTCTTATCCTATGTGATAATTTTTGTGTTTTATCTTTTATATATTATGTAATTACTGATGTGTTTGTGTTTAAACCTATCATCTAAATAATTGTTTGTTATTTGTTTTATCTATGTTCTTTTTACTTTCTATTCTTTTCTGGATTAATGAAGTATTTTTTAATCTCTTATTTCCCCATCCTTAATTTATTATTTATACCTTTTTTTACCTGTATTTATTGACACTACCAGAGATTACAACAAGCTCATTGAATTTTTAATATGTTTATTTTACCTTCAATTTTAAAGAATATTTTTACTGAGTACAGAATCCTAACTTCACAGTTATTTTCTTTCAGTATTTGATGATGTCATTCCATTTTCTTTTGGATTCTGTCATTCTTTTTGAGAAATATCTATCTTGTTGATGAATCTTTGAAGTTATGTATCTTTTCCTTTGTTCATATTAAGATTTTTCTGTTTGTCTTTTTTTTTTTTTTTTTTTGCTGCATTTTTATTATGATGTGACTCCGTGTGACTTTCTTTGAAGTAATTCTGCCTGACATTTTTAATACTTCTTTAATCTGTGGCTTGATTTTTTTAAATCAGTTTTGGAAAATTCTTGGTCCTTATGAGCTAGTAAATCCATCCACTGAATTGATACTTATTATGGATTTTTCTGAAATTTATTTATGAATTAATTTTGGAAACTTGTTTTTTTTCTAGGAAATGTATTTTATCCAAATATTAAATTGTATTTCTTGAGTGGCTTTTCACTTAGCTGATCCTTTTATTTTTGTTTCCCTTTTTGTTATTTTCTGCTCTTAGTTTAAAATTTAATTTATTCTACTTTCTTTAATTTATCTCATAGTTATTCTTTTGCATTTTGAGTTCAATTTATTTTTTATTAAAATTATAAAAAGAAAAATTATTTTTAAGAATTTATTTAATGCTGTAAATATACCTCTAAGAACTACTTTATGAATCCAGAGGTTTTCATATTTAGCACTTTCTGTGTCATTTAATATATTATTATTCTACGATGTTTTTTCTTTAACCAATGAATTTAGTAGACATATATTTGGTTTTTGGCTTTCAGATATATGAATGTTTATGGACTATACAATTTATTGTTGATTTATAAGTTTTTAAAAATCAAAAGCAGAATTTATTTTTCTATCAAATCCCTAATCTACATTCCAGCCAATGGATGAAGGGTTAATAAAGCCCCATGTAGACTCTTGATAAAAACAATGTAACTTTCTACAGGGGAAAAAAGAAAATATCCTAGACTTTTTTGAGCAGATGAAAAAATGTTCTTATTTAATGGGTCTGTCCTTTCTTCTTTTGTTTATTCAAATGTTCCCTTCCTGCTGTCACTTCTACACAGATAAGGCACCAATAGTAGTTTAACAGCTGCACCAGCAATCCTATCTCAGTGTCACTCTGTGGTTTGATAACTGAGAACCATGATATGATTTACATTTATAATGCCTCACGAACAATTGAAAACGTCTGAATTAAATTGTTCAAACCTTTACTGAACGTCTGCTATTTACTGGGCACAGGCTAGACATTGGGTAGTAATTCTGCTGGTTCTGAGAAACATAAATGGTGCTTAAAGGGGAGTTATCCTCCTAAGTGGCAGGAGGATGTTTGCTGGGTGTTAAGAGAACCAATTTCTTCTCTGTTTATACTACCTGGGGTAGGTATGAACTCAGGTCTTGGGAACAGATGCAATGCTCTCTCTTCTGACATGTTTCAAAATTTTGATTGTTAGGCTTGTTTTTTCAGTGGGTTTTTATTTTTGTCTTTTCACTTTTCTGCCCACCTGCCCACACCTACCCATCCAGCCCTTCTCTGACCAGCTTCCACCTGAACCTTGGGATTCCATCATGAACCAGATTTTATAATGGCAGTTTGGGGTTTCTGTCTCATAGTGACCTTGGGGACATCCATGCCATCAAAAGGTCAGTATGTGCTAGGTTCAGTTTTTGACTGGGAGTTGGGTCTCCAGCTCCACTTTTCCAGACTTTCATTCTTCTAAAATCTTGGTCTCCAGGCAGTGGGAAGCCATGGTTTCCTTCTTTCAGGGTTTCCACTCCACTTCCTGACTGCAAGCAATGTACTTCGTGCCAGTTGCCATCTTGTGTGTTTCCATCTTGGGTTTACCCAGCAGGAGCCAAACTCTCTGCTGATTTTAGACAAAGAGCCCAGTAGATCAGAGGCTTCTGGCAGTTTTTCTTCTGCTTCTGTTGAGACAGACATCACTTTTTAGAGTTCTATTTTTATCCCTTATCTGTCATGGCTTTGTGTTCATAGCTAAAGGATGGGTCAGAGCATGAACTCGTTGAGCTGTCTTGTGCCGAACTCTCTTTCCTATCTTTCTTATTTTCAATTCACTGCCTTGTTACACAGGGATTTAAAATGGTATTTTACTTCATCACACTGACACAATGAATCAAATTGAGCAAATATTCTTATAAGCCCAAGCGACAATTGAGCAAAACCAGAAACGAAGAGTTCAAGTGCCTCAGCTCAGGTTTAGTGAATGAATTGTTATCTGTGGAGCCTGGATGCCCACATGGGGCTCCAGAGTCTATCCCATTTTAGTTTTCAGGTCACTCTTCCCACCAAGAGAAATAGAAATCATAATGGTATTTGTTAAAGTCTCCTTGCCCAAATATTCAATGCGTATGATACCTTGGACATTTTGTGATTTCCAAAAGAACAGGACCAGAGGTGAAAAGGTCTGATCTGCTATCACACAATGATTTTAATTTAGATGCTGTCATTCGCACTTCCTCCTCCTACTTAGCTTTCTAGTCCAAATGTCTGTGCTCCAACTTTCCATTAAGTTCAGCTCGACTCAATAAATGTTCACTGGGGTTCTGTCATGCTCAGACACCACTAGGTCTGTTCTACGGCTGGCCCAGAAAGGGGTGTCCTTCCAATCATGGGTAGATGAGTAACCAGTTATCCAATCAAGAAATAATATATGAATTCCTTTGTACATGCCAGGCTCCTTGCTGGTCAAGATAGAGGATGGAAAGGCAAATCAGTTCACAGAGCCTGTCCACTCCAAGGGAAGAGCCAATGTGGTCATTGATTACTGACATGTAAGGTGGAAAATGAAGCATGGAAAAATGGACTGCCTAAGGACTGATGAAGAGAATTAGATTAGACCTAGCGATCAGCCTGGAAACTCTTGTTAGATTCCCGGCAAACACTGATACCTGCTAGCCTTTGGTAGGGGCTTCAGAAATGTAGAGAAGAATGATCCTGAGATCACTGGGGGGCAAAGGACCATGATCAAATGTGATACCCTGGTGCTGTTAGAACCCGCACAGCAGTCCCCAACAAAGAAGGAAGATCACTTTTCCCAAAAAGTCTTTGTGTGTGTTGGTAGGAAGGAGGTTGGCAAGAGAAGGGGGTGGGCATTTTCACTCTACTCTGCAAGGTGGGCAAATTTGGACCTACTTTTCATTGTGTGCCCTAAACCCTGCCCGTATAGAAACTCAGTAAATACTGAATTGAATTGACTAGTCATCAAGAAGAAATTTACTTCTTAAGAAAAATGTCAAGGAAAGAGGTGGAAGTTCAGATTAGGACATTAGTTCGAATAAGGATTCAGTCTGAAAATTAAGGTTGTCATCAAAATCTTTTCACTGTCTACACATTTTGCACTTAGGGTATTTTGGAAATTGCTTTCCTAAAGATTTCTTTTGGATACATTTCCTCTCATCATCCTTTGAGTCATGCCAGACACACTACCTCTGATTTCTTTACTTACTCATTCAATCCCTGTGGAGAACTGCAACAACCCACATTAATCCAAACCAACAGAACAAAGACCCTGGTTGAGATAATACAGAAACCATGAAAATGGCAGTGGACAGTCATGTTTCTAAAAAGTGACCTTCGAGTGCATTCCCAGAAAAGCTGCCTGCACTGGTTTTAAAGTCAGGCTTGCCGATGTCCTTCCATTTCAGGGACTCTAGCCACAACAGTGCTTCTGTGTTATTAGGAATTGGAGGTACACCAAAATAGTATCGCACATGCAAGGAACTGAAGAGATGCTAATCTCATCCCTGCATCTCCCTGTTTCTGGCTGCCTGAAACACCCCACATTCTGTAACCTTTGTGATTTTAAATCCACAGCATTTACAAGAATTATACATATGTCTGTGTGAACTGAATGACTTGGGTTTAAAAAACAACAACATAAGGGCAATGTTTATATTCAAATGTCAAACATTGTATGTGTAGATTTAGTGTTTTTTCTTAGCCACGAATAACATTCCAGACTGTAATTAATGTATCCATGTTCCTATCAGTACAGCCTTATTCCAGAACAAAAAGGGGTGGAGAGAGCTGGGGGATCGGGGGGAGGAGAGGAACCAAGGCTATTTCTTTGGGAAAAGCTTTCTTAATTGGATTTGTGCTCTTTTCATAACAAGGTGAAGGTTGTGTTATGTGTCAAATGCAAGGACAGTTGTGATGCCTGAATCTGTGAGTTCGTAGCCAGCTGCGTTGTGTTTCTTGCGTGACTTGAGGGTACCAAGAACTAACGCAAACATCCCAAGATGGGTCAGAGGCAGCTTAAATGACTATTTTAATAAACAGTCTTGCTGTCCACCAGTCGGGCAATGCTTGGTGGCATTTGATGAGCACAGTGCATAGCAGAGGCCCGTAGAATTGATGCTATGTTTCATGGGAAAGATGGTCTTTGCCTTAACTCAACAATTCCTAACGTGGCCAACTAGGAATCACTTAGCACATGGGGGTGCCTAAATCTCCTGAATTGCAGATAAAATGTTGTGCATGGGTGCATTTGCTTGGTAGGGGGGACACCATAGCTTTTCTTGCATTCCGAAGGAGAATCCTGAGAAATTAAGAACTATGGGTCTAAAAAGATAAACAGAACAGACGCATCTAACACAGCCAAAAAGCACTTGCAACACAACAAATTTGCAAGGACAAAACAATTCAGTGAGGCAATGAGCTCCTAGGTGTGCAAAGGGAAGGAACAGCCAGCTAAGGGGCTTTGTGGAAAGTGGGTCCTGAAAGGGAAGGGCCTAGAACAGAAGAGACAGACCAGACAGATCTTGTAATTTCTACAAGACCAGACAGGATGCTCAGGAAGTGGGACTAGCTCTGCGTCCTTGTCAGGGAGAGTGTGGAGTGGCCAGGCCTGTGGCAAACTCAAGTTTACACTTCTGTGAAAGGGGCTAATGCTATCCACTCCTGCCATTTTTGCTGGGCCAAAGGTGGAACAAAGTTTCAAGATCCGTTGACCCTTTTTTTTTTAATTAAAATTTATTGGGGTGACAATTGTTAGTAAAGTTACATAGATTTCAGGTGTACAATTCTTACATCATCTATATATCACATTGGGTGTTCACCACCCAGAGTCGGTTCTCTTTCCATCACCATATATTTGAAGGATCTATTGACTTTTGAAGTGAAGTCAGAAATCTAGATGTTTAGTAGGAGAGCTCTCAATGTATTAATCTTAAAAATGAATTCAAAGTTGAAGCAAACCAACAGACCCTAGCCTGGAAGCTCAGAGCTGGCCAGCGGACCTTCATCGTTGACTTTTGCTGTAAGTCTGGGATTTGAAAGAGTCCTGGGCCCGAGTTGGAAGTCAGTCATCAACCTGTGGTTTATAAAACTGGAAACGGGTTAGTCCCCTTGGAGAAGGTTCTGGAGAGGGAAAAGGTGGACTGTGCACAGGGAACTGAGTGCCTCTTCAGATCACCTGAAAGCTCAGGAGCCGAGCAGTGGGAAACGAGGCCTTGGAGCTGGCATGACCTGTAGGCCCCCAGCAGGCTGGGGGCGATTTCTCTGGAACAGGAGAATGCCAGGAGACTGCAGCATTAGGGAAGATGCCTCTGTGTGCAGGGCTCCCAGACAAAGATGAGTTCTGGAAGGAAACTGAGACAGGCCTCTGTGACCAAGTGAATCAGATGGGGAGACGTTGGCTAAGGAAGGGAGACAGAAGAGATGAGGGCCCCAAATGGCCATCAGAGACGACATGGACATGTCGAGTCGTCTTTGTGGGATGGTGACGGAGCTGTGGACAACACTGGGGAGGTGGGGCATGACACCCCAGGCGGGGCTCTCTTCCATCATTCTGCACCTCATCACCTGTCACCAAGGGGCCTGGATGGGGACTTCTGTGGCCTCCCTCCTCTTTGTCCTTCTTGTGGGAAAGAAGTATTGTGATTTTAGCACACTACTGCACCCAGATTATGCTCTGCTGCTACTATAAAAAGGGTGTTTGCCTTACAAGTGTTTCTCCCTGAGAAAGACAGCTATCCATGGGGACAGAAGCTCTGGGGTCAGGGGTCAAAAAGCAAGAAGGAAGGGGGCCAAAGGGCAGTAAATGACCCTAGATGAATACAGGGGTATCTGGAAACTAACTGAATGGCAGCCAGAGGGAACAGCAAAGAAATATCCACATGATCATGGACTCCGCCAAGAGGACCTTGGGCGGGTTACACTGAGGATTGGTCCTTTCTGGTGACAGAGACTTTCTTTTTCCAGTAGTGTGTAAACACTATGAGGATATAAGTAGGACACCCGAGTTACGAGTTGAGATTTGGGATTTTCCCAGTGAAGATAAACTCACTGGAAGGAGCAGGGGCCCATGATTGCCAACCCTTACCCAAGGGACAGTCCCTAGTGAAGGGACTAACAAAAATGGAGACAGTAGAGGAGTCAGAGAAAGAGAAAAAACAGAGAAATGACCCATGGGCTTGTGCACTGTGGCTCTGTTGTTATAATCATTTAAACTCAACCATACCTGCGTGATGGGAAGAGGTGAGGATGAAAGAGGAGACAAAGAAGGATGAGGAAGAGAAAGAAGAAACCATTTCATCATTACAAAGAGAAAATGTGGCCAACAGCATCATCACAATAAAATAATCCATCACGTGTGGGGTGGAGAGAACCAGGAAGAGAAATGGAACACCACCACTAGCATAATACTTCGCCGTTTTGAAAATGCTCCCATACACACTGTCTTCACAATACCTGGGTGACAGGTGGGCGGGCATTGTTTCACCCCAATGGGGAGACAGTGATCCCCACAGCGGGTGTGGGATTCTTCGTGCATGTTTACCTGGCCTAAGAGTTGTTACTAAAATGGCTCCACATCTTTATAAAACAAGTCATGAAGATGTAATGCACAGCATGGGGAATGGAATAATATGACAATAACTATGTATTGTGACAGATGGTGACTAGACTTATTGTGGTGATCACTTTGTAAGGTATATGAATGTCAAATCATGTGGTGCACTTAACACTAATATAACATTATATGTCAACTATGATTACAAGTAAATTTACAAAAAAGGATATTTACTAAAGCCACACCAAAAATTATTTCCTAAAGAAATTATAACGTGGAGAAGCAAAATATAAGACAAGAATAACACAAATGATAGAAAGGAATAAATAAATTAAACTGTTGAAAGTTTTTTAAAAAGCAGGGGGTGGCTACACATACATTTGATAGAACAAACATTTTGTTTCAATCCATTATCCATTTTCCCTCTTGGTGGAATCTTTTGTGGAAAGGTGGGCAAACGATAGTACATTGATACAGCAGGACCCTGAGAAAGGGAGAATCCAGGGAATTTTCAGATGAACTTTATGTATTATTTTCCTAAATATTAAAGCACATAGAGTTATTGCAGAAAAAAAGAGAGGGGGGGAATAGTATAAATAAGAAAATAAATCTCACCACTAACAGACAATATGAATACTGTGGTGTGTTTTCTTAGTCTTTTTAAATAATGCATAGAATCCTGTATGTACAATTTAGGGTCTTGTATTTTTCATTTAACATTATAATATAGGAAACCCTCATGTTGTGACAAATTATTTGTACACATTATCTTAATGATTGCATATAATAACCCACTGTACAGAATGATATTCTACCACATGTACCGTAACTTAACCATTTTTCTAGTTTGAGACACTTAGGTTCTAGGTATGTAAGTAAAACTACAAAGAACTTCTCTATGCCCAAAGCTCTTCTATACTTCAGATCCTCTCGGTAGAATGGGTTTCACACAATGCAATGACACATCAAGGCTATGGACAGTTTAGGACTTTCCAAAGAGGCTGCATGGGTTCCTACTAGCACCCATGGTGCAGGAGAGTGCCAGCTCCGCCTTTGCCAGTGGGGCAGGGTCCTCGAATGTCACATCCGATGGGCCCCTCCCTTTGAGGCTCAAGGAGAAGCGATGGGCCGGGGAAGACCGTGGGGTCCGAGAACATTTCTTGCTCTAGGTCGGGAGCCTTCCTCTGCTCCCCTCCTGCAGACCGCGAGCCTGGACCTTATGCCCAGCGCTTTCACGGAACTGTCATTTGGGAGTCCCCGTCTCACTGTTGCTTCCCAAGCGGGTGGGCAGGTGCTGTGGAATTTGCCCGCGGTCACCTGGGCCATTGTGCAGTGTTCCCCTCAAGGGCAGAAAGGCTGTTCTCGCCACCCAAGGACTTTGGGTGACAGGTCCAAAGCGTGGGTGGCTCCAGCGACTGACACCGCGTGCGGGGACCCCGCCAGTCTGGTCCTCAGCTTCAGCCCAGATCGGGGCCGACACGCACTCAGTAGGTGCTCAATAAATGCCAAAGAAGACAGTGACTGCAACTGGGGTGCAGGATGCAGCCAAAAGGAGTCTGCCAGGGTTTTGACCATGTGGGAAGCTATCGTTTGCAGCTCTTTGCAGGGGTACCTGTCCCGGCGTTTGGCCCAGCGTGGGGTCCCCCGTCGTCCTTGCCCTGGGCAGCAGCACCCTCTTGCCCGCGGACCCCGAACTCCCGCAGGAAGGTGGATCTGTCTGTCTGTCTGTCTACAAGTTCGCACACGGATTTCCCGCCGGCCCTGAGCCTACCCGAAGTGATCCAAAGCGCTGGGCAGGAAGCGGGGGCCGGTGGGGGCGGCGAGGCGGGCCTGGGGTCGCCGGGGCGCGCGGGGCGGGGCGCCGGCTGGGAGGCCCCGCCCTCCCGGATCCGCGTCCTCGGCGGCCGCGGGCTCGGCCGTCGCCGTCCTGCGCTCTCCAGGTGCGGGTCCCGCACCCACCGCCTCTCTCGGCGCCCCAGACCCGGTAAGTCGAGGGCTTCTGCCTCCGGGCCCGGGCCCGGCTCGAGGTGCCCCAGTCAGGCGAGCCTAAAGGGCCTCCGGGGACCTGGTCTCCGCCACCGGCGCGCTCGGGGAGCCCGGGCAGGCGTCGCGGCTACCCCTGTCGTGGGAGACTGGACAGATGGCTCGGCCTCAGGCCTCTTTCCCTCTGCCCTCTTCCCCTACGGGAACTCATGCTTAGACCCTCATCTCACCGCCAAATAACGGCAGCCTTTCTCCATTAGTAGTGAATTACAGACGTTCTGGTAGAAAATTTGGAAAATACCTAAAAGCATCCAAAGAGAACAACCACCTCCCCAAATGCCAGTCCCCACCTGGTTTCAAAGACCTCCAGCTCAGGCAGTACACATGGGCCTCCAAGAGAAGTTGTCGTTTTTTGACCAGGAAGGTTCTGGGGCCTTGGTATCTTGCTGGGGAAAAGGCATGGGACACGGAGAACATTACTGATATCTAATCTTGATTATAGTAATTAGGGGAAAGTGCAACTTGCCGAAGAAAGTTGATCGGGTAGCAGCCGTGTGTATGTGCCCCATCCGTCACACCTTGCGTTGCCCCCGCCCTGATGTTTCAGACTGCTGCATGTGAACTGACAGTATATTTTTGAGTCCACATTTAGGTAAGGAAGGAGCGCTCAGCTCCATTAATGAAGGGCCTTGTCAGTAACCACGGCTGTCATTTATGGTCACCGTGATGGGTAACTTTGCTGTGATCACGCTGTTGCTTTAATCCATGTGTGATGCCTGAGTGGCCAGAAAGCACCTTGACTCTGGTCTGTGGATTTCTAATGATGGGGCAGAAACCTGCTGTTTCTGTCTGTTTCATGCTCCTCATCAGTGGTGAGCTGAGGATGGGTCTGAGGAAGACATTCTGAGCTTCTAGAATATTCAGGCATGTTTTGCTTTTGATAGGCTATTATCAAAGTAAATTGTTTTGAAAAGAAAGTACACGTTGAAGACATCAGAGAGACTCACTCCTGTCATCTCAGGTGTCTGCAGGCAGGGCTGGTGGGACAGTTTCTGGGTGGTTTGGGTTTTCTGGTAGGTGAATGGAACATTTATTCATTCATGCATTCATGCATGCCTGCGTCCTATGAATTTTTATTGTGCTCCTACCATAAACCAGACACTGTTCTGGACCTTGGGGTATAAAGGAGAACAACACATGCAAAGATCGCCGCCTGAAAAAGCTTACGTTTCAGTGGGGAAGACAAACAACCAACAATGAACATAATAAATTTTAAAAACTGTATTATATTAGCAGGCGATAAGTAACTAGGGCAAAAGGAAAGCAAGACATAGGTTCCCGGGAGTGTGGAAGGAGAATGAAAATTATGCAGTATTATTAGCAATTATTGACTGCCTTCAACCTTTTTAGGAATAAGCTGGATTGCAGATACATATATAATATTGATCGTATATCTTTAATATACGGAATAAATAATACTCATAAAATAAATAATATAAAAATGGTTTACATTTTATTGTATAAAAATATGCTATATTGGAAGAGGTTTTCATTTGGTTATCCCCCAGTTTCTCTCCAGAGTGTATTTTACTTTATCTATCATTTGCTGTCATGGCTACAGTGTAGTTGTCTTGAATCTAACACTTTGCATTCTCATTTAATCTGGCAAATCCGTGTTGAAACACTCTGGGTGCTGGAGAGGGGACAAGCTGAACTCCTGGAAGGAAATGCCCAGGCAAGTCAACCACTTATTACAATACAAGTAAGACAAGGTGCTATGAGGGCTCCCAGAGGGTTGGGATCACTGGGTGTGGGGCTCACACACAGGTTGGCGTAGCGGTGGGCTTGCCAGTAGAATTTTGACAAGCAAATATGGTGGTCAGGCCCCTCTTGCAGAGACAGAGGAAAGCCTGGGGTTTGTTCCATACCTCACAAAACCCTGTGGTGTAGTTGGGGTAGATGCCATTATTCCCAGTTTTCAGATGAGAAACTGAGACTCCCAAATTAATTTGCTGAAAGTGAGAGTCTGTCTGGCCTCCTTCTACGTGACTTCAGCCTCCCTCCAGAGTCTGGGAATCCTACTGTCAGTCAAAATGCTCATCCTTTTTCTCATGTTGCGTTTGACTGGGGCCCTCTCAACACCTCACTCGTTCGCATTTCCATCCTTCACACCCTGAAGCCCCCTCTCTATCACCTATGGCAGACTCACCCCATGCCCAGCAGGGTGGCAGCCCTTTTCATGTGCAAGGACAGTCAGATGTGCCTCTGTGCAGGTTTCATCCCGATTCCTTGAGACCCTGACCACTTTAGTGACTCACTGCCTCTCAGGAGAGGTCAGGTGGGAAGACCAAGACCAAGCCAGCCAACTGCCCAAAGGCTTTGGGGACCCCTGTTGGCTCCTTTTCTGAAAGGAAGTAACTATGTCAACAGAATTTGGACACAGTGTTGTAATAATAGTAACTATGTCAACAGAATTTGGACACAGTGTTGTGATAATGACGCAGCTGACAAATTGCTTCCAAGGAAAATTGGCTCATTGGATTCTTGACTCAATATTGATTCTTGACTCAATAAAATCGTATTCACCCGTATTAGGTTTATCCATAATTGTTTTTACCCTGATTCTGCTTCCTGAAATAAATAAGGCCTAATGATGATTTCAAGACCTGATGCTCTTTCGAGGAAATGCTTAAGGAATGCTGTTAGGAATGATAGGAATGTTATCTACCTCGATAAGGAAGCTAAGGTCCAGGAGATCCAGTGGTTTATCTAGGACTGAGCTGGAACTCAGATCCCTGAGCTCTGAATCTGACATCCTCCATCCCCCACTCATCCCCAGAATCTGCCCCTCTCAGAAGAAAGCTTGGCCTGTCCAGTAATTGCTTAAGAAAGAATGAAAGGTGGCAATGCTGGGAAATCTGTTCTAAGAGCTTTCAGACTGTTATCAGTGTGGAAGAAATGCAGAAGGCTGGTGTGTGCCAGGACAGTGTGACGTCACCCGTTGCCCCCTTCTCCTCTGGGGGCCTTACAGAAGCAAGGCCCAGGTGGGTGGAGGCCCAGCTGGTGTCCATTTACATCTGTTAGCTCAGCTAGCAGCCCAGAGCCCTATAACCTCAGTGACTTCCAACAGCTCTGGGTCTAAGGTTTAAAGAGAAAAAAAAACATTGTGCTAAACTTCACTAGGGGCAGTGTCTATGACTCATGAAGAGCCTCAAACCCAGAAACAGAAACTTCTAGACACCCTCCTCTTCTCTGGGCCCAATAAGGCCAGTTTGAGAATGTTCAGCCAAAGTCTGAGCATCAAACTGGTTGTTTTAGAGTTGGACCTCCCTGGTTCCTGCTGTGTCTGTTGCCCCAGCCCCCTATTCACTGTGCAAGGTACAAAACACCTGTGGTTTTCCCCAGGGGGAGAAGGGGTCTCCTATGGCATATTTAAATCAGAAGCCAGTCCCCATTTGGGTAGACCCAGTTTTACAAGTAGCCGGTTCCTCGGTTCCGTTGAGCCTAAATAAAGAATCCATTTCCTCTCTGCAAAGACCTGAGAACTCCGTTTTCTGTGCTAATAAAATGTGAGTCCATGGCTAAATGATTCAATTTTAGATGTATTTTTGATAAGACATGACCTTGGGCTAGTCAGCTCTCCTCTGTGGAGCCCTGTGTTCTGTAAGTTGAAATTGTTGGATCAGTTGCTCTCCAAGTCCATTTAAGTCCAACAGTCTAAACCGGTGGCCGCTAGGTAGCATTTTGTCCTTATAACAGAAGTGATCTTGGGGAGTGGGACATACTCCCCCAGCTGACATGCAGATTGGGATATGTGCTGTTTACACCACCTGACTTTTAGAGGACATTGCCAAACTCATTTTGAGACCATTACACAAAAACACCATGTGACCCAATATGTAGACCTGGTGGGGCACAGAGAGCATTTAGCAAAATCCATACAAGAAATTAAGTGTAAAGTAAGAAACAGATTATTCGTTAAAATTGTGGACTTGTTATTTGAAAGGCAGTTAATTAACTTGACTGTTCTGGCCCAGCATAAAGCTCTGACAGGCTCGTCATAATTTAAGATGCCAGCATGAGTTAGGACGGGGGCAGCTGAGGATATAGGAAAGACTTGAGAATTTCTCATGAGATTACATCAGGGACATGTAAACCCGAAAAAAGAAAATCTGAAAAACAAACGAGATGGGACAATTATGCTATGAAATCATGTTTCTCGTCTTATAAAATTTCCCCCAGTATCCTGCAGCTTAAAAGACTGATTAGTCTGTTTCCTAAAGTCCCACACCAGAGCCCAGTGGTTCTCTTGGCTACAAGATCACCTGGGAAGCTTTTAAAAGTCCCAGTGCCAGAGAGGAACACTGACCAAGGACATGGCAGTCTTTGGAGGGGGGGGATCCAGGCATTGGTGTTTTTTAAAGCTTCCAGGTGATTCTAGTAAGTCATGCACCTGGGAACTTGTTAGAAATGCAAATTCTCCAGCCCCACTCCAGACCTTGTGGATCAGAAACTCTGAGAGTGGAGGCAGCCATCTGCATTTTTACAAGGTGGTTCTACAGCATGAGCAAGACTGAGGATGGTTGGCCAGGCAGGTTTTCAAAGCAGACGTTTCTAGTTGCTTCCTCCAGCCACTGAGAAGTCCATCTGGTTTTAAGTAACAGGTCTTCTCGGTCAACTCACCGATGTGAATTGAGTGCAGAAATTTCCCTTGACGTGCTGTGGGTTCTAAACCAATTTACTTTTGGACATTGCATGCCATAATTCTAGTCTCACATGGTGCTGAAGCCATAAGAACACTCTAACGGTAACTGGCAGCAGGATTACTTGCCAGTTGTGGTCATTCTGGGTTTTTGGAAGAAAATTAAATTGTTCGCTCAAGGACTGTTTTCTGGGGCAGGGTTCTATGTATTCATACGTGGTTTCCAGTCATTTACAAAGAAAATATTGGACATCACATTTGGAAATCTCAGCTATCTAGAGCCCCGTATCTTGAGTGATTTCTAGCAGGCCATCAGCTTTGGATCTAAGGTTTTAAGAAAAAAAAAAAAGTTACCAAGTGATTCCTGCCTACCCATGGCTAGAATGGGGCAAAATGCTGGTTTTATATAAGCGTCTGTTGCAGCTTAGCCCCTGACAGATCTCTGGGCACAGACTCAAAAGCCCCAGAGGTGTCAGGAAAGCCACAAACACGTGTATTTCTCATTCCCGACTGCTTCTCCACAACGTAAAGAAGAGAGCCAGTGTGGTCAGCCAAAGGAGAGCCAAACCTCAAACCCCAAATCCCTGGCTGCTGTTCCTTAACGAGGTGGGAAAACCAGCACACTGACACTCGGGACACACAGTAGGCACCACTGCGTGCCTCACTACGTACCTGGTGAGTGATCCAACAGCTGAAGATGGTGCTGTGTCTCCTTGTTTGCCACAGGGAGAAACTTGGGACTGAGCTGGCCGGAGGAACCTGGCCAGGGTCGTGTGGCTGTGTGGCCACTGCAGGGTCAGAATCCAAACCCGGCAGAAGGTGTAATTCTAACATCTGGAGTGCTCTCGGCTCCTCCCCTCAAGGGATGCCAGGCTGTGGTTCTGGGAGGGACACAGTTGTCCCTCCTCATAAGGGACTTAGCTACAGCTGTGTAGGCAGCTCGTGGCATGTTGATTAGATAAGTGGGCCATGAAGAATCAGGCCTCACCTGTCAAGTGGTATTAAAAAGTTCCAGGACAGCCCCTGTGTTGCTATGTGCCAGGCACCCCCTAGGGAGCCTACAGGGACAGGGAAGGAGGACAGATGTGGTAGCCATGCTGGAGTCGACGGCTGTGGTGTGTGTGTTGCTAACCCAGCCCCAGGCATCAGAGAGGCTTCAGGGAGGAGGTGAGAGCAGAGCTGAATTTTAAAGCATGAGGAGGCACCATTTAGGAGTTAGAGCGGCAGCAGGCTTTGGAGACGGCCAACAATGTGACGATGTATATGGAGTTCCTCAAGTGGCCAGCAGGGGTCTAGGCCAAGTGGCAACAGAGGACCAGGAGAGGGATGCAGGGCCCCTCCTATTTAGGACTGAAATCCATGTTGAAAATGGGCTGCTTCACCCTAAAGGTGGGGAGGAGCCAAGGAAAGCCTTTGAGCTGGGCACTGACATGACAGGATTTGTAGGGAGGGTGACTCCAATTTGGGCTTGGGCTCACTGAGGCGTGGGGCAGGCTCTTCTAGGAAGGTCAGGTGTTGTGTTGGAGGAGCCTGGGGATGGCCAAAGGTAAATGAGTCCTTGGCAGATCACTGGACGTACTGTTCTGGTGCTCAGAGGGCACCTGGGGTCATGGCCATGTGCGTGAACCTGAAGGAGCAGGTGCAGTGACCCGGGCAAGGGTGGATGGAGAAGAGAGGAGGGCCGGCCGTAGAATTCTAGTGCAGCAACATTTCAGAGATGGATAGAGGCAGAGTGCCCAGGGGAGGTGCCACGCGTCTTTGCCTAGCACTGGCTTCACTACATGTTGGAAAATTAAGCCAGTTCTACAAAGAAGTAGCTCTAGATCTAATCTGGAGGTTTCTGAGGCTGACATTTGTCCTAAGTAAGACAATGTGTGACGTCACAGTCCGCATCCTAGCTGGGTAAGCCTGAGCACCACCCCCAGCAATGTATATTGAAATTTCTCTTTCTGCAGCGGTTCTGCTACAGAGTGTGCCCCCAAGCACACTTTTTACCCTTAGTCCCAGCAGCCACCCCAAAGGTGCTGTCCTCAACTGCTTTGAAGGTCCTGAGAAACAAGTAAAACCACTTAAGTCTGATCGGCTCCTCGTGGCCCTTCCGTGTTGAGTTTGGAGTGTGGCCTCATCACCTGGTCCTGAGGATTTTGTTTCCCAGCAGGGACTGTGGGTAGAGGCCAGCATTTTCTCAAACAAAAATGAATAAAACCTGTCTTAGCTTATCGGTGATCACAAGGCCACCTAGATGGGGGTTTCAGAGCACACGAACCCACCGACAGAATGCCAGAGCTAACTTTGACAATTCCCAGGCCTATTATATGGGACAGTGACATCCAGATTAAAATGGTAGGAAAACTGTCACCTTCTGCTTGGCCCATGAGAGCCATTCAGGTGGGGGCAGGGGGCAAAGAGGCGGCAAACACAGCATCGGCTGGAACAATGGCCCCTGAGGGGTGAGCTTGACGTGAAATCTCACAGAATCATCCGGAAGGCTGCCATGTGCTAGGGACGGCTTTCCATCCAAACGATGTTCCCTGGTAGAACAGACCACCCATTGCACGTTACCTCCTAAGATGCCTGAGAACACCTCAGTCTGACCAGCAGTAGAACCCACCAGGCAGTCGCTGTATGAAATGGGTGATTTTCCTGGGTCTCTTGGAGAACAACGACGAGGCTGTTTCTTGCCCCGTTGTTTCAGGAGTTAGTGTGGCACATTAGTATCCAGATCTGGGGGATGAGCAGAGAGAAGTGGGTGCATATCATGGGTACCTTGCACAGTGGGGATTAAAGAAATGTGGGTACACATAGCAACACGAGTGGGCCATAAAGTCACAGTGTCGAGGAGAAAAGGAAAGACAGAGGGAGATACATAACGCAATACCATTTCAAAATGTGTTAGTCTGCCATAACAAAATATCATAGACCGGGGGCTTAAACACCAGAAATATATTTTCTCCAAGTTTGGGAGGCTTGGAAGTCCAGGAAGAGGATTCCAGCAGGGTTTGATTTCTAGAGAGAGCTCTCTTTCTGGCTTCTCTCTTTCTGGCTTGCAGACAGCCACCTTCTCAAGGTATCTTCACATGGCAAAGAGATAGATCTCTCTTCCTCCTCTTATAAGGCCACAGTCTTATTGGATTAGGGTCCCACATTTATGACCTCACTGAACCTTAATTGCGTCCTGAGGACCCTGTCTCCAGGTAGGCACTTTTGGGGTAAGGACTTCAACGTATGAATGGGCGGTGGGGGACACAACGTGGTCCTTAGCACATAAATTAAAATGCACACGTACAACACAATGTGTATATGACAGGAACTCCTTCTGGTGGTCACTTAAGGAGGTAAGTGATGGGAGTGATGAATAGAAAGAAAAGGGACTCAATTTATCAGTTGATCAAGAGAGGGTGTTATGCAGACCCAAGGTGGCACATACCATGGACTGAGATTTTAGAAAGTTGTGCTTGTGTGTGTGCATAGGTGTGGGTTTTGACATACTTTTTGATTCTGGGTTGCACTTTTCTTTCAGAAAGTTTGCCTGGGAAGTTTGCTCTCCAGTAGTGGAACCTTGAAGTCCAGGATGATCCTGTCCAACACCACGGCCGTGACACCCTTTCTGACCGAGCTGTGGCAGGGGACAGTTCAACAGGGCAGCAACACGTCTGGCCTGGCCCGCAAGTCCCCTGCTGACAGTGACGGGGAGCTGGAGGCTCTTTACATTCTCATGGTGCTCGGCTTCTTCGGTTTCTTCACTCTGGGCATCATGCTGAGTTACATCCGCTCCAAGAAGCTAGAGCACTCCCACGACCCCTTCAACGTGTACATAGAGTCTGACACCTGGCAGGAGAAGGACAAAGCATATTTCCAGGCGCGGATTCTGGAGAGCTACAGGGCATGTTATGTCATTGAAAACCAGCTGGCTGTGGAACGACCCAACACACACCTTCCTGAGATGAAGCCTTCGTCATGACCCCACAACTGGTTAGACCTGGACAAAGCCTACTCGACAATCTGAATTTTCTAATCTTTGCCTCTTATACTCTTTATTGTATGGGTACAATTGGAGGTTTTTGCTACTGTAAGGGGTGAGGGATGGATCAATAACATTATTTCTCTAAAATCATATTCCTTCTATAATGGACTGTCAGCTGTTCAACAGGATGTGTCCCTGCCTTGTTAATTTTAGCAGAAGCCCTGAGATCATGGCCTCTGAGAATAAGAGCTGTATTTCCCAGACTCCCTGCAGCTAGCAAGGCCACGTGATGAAGTTCTGGCCAGTAGAAGTGGGAGTGATGGGGGTAATTTCCAAGTGATCCTTGAAAAGGAAAGGATGTATCCTCCAGTTCCCTTTCTCCTTTCCCAGTGGCGGGGGCATGGATGAGATGGCAAGCCAGCCTTGACTCTGGAACCCGACAGTACCTTTATAGATGGCAAAGCAATAAGAGTCTGGGTCCCTGAGCGATGCCACAGGACAGGGTCTCCCAACTTTCCTGGACACACACCAGCTCAGACTCTATAGAAAAGAGAAACTAACTCCAGTCTTCCTTGAGCCACTGTTATTTTGGTTTCTGTTAAAGTAGCAGCCTCAATATCTTAACTAATATACTTCCCTTATAGGACTGAAACCAAAGGCATTATATTTCCACGTTTGTCACAAGCACAAACGCTTCCTTGTTACAGGACAGTACTAGTATCAATTCGACCCTCACTACGTGGCTCTGTTCTCCTCTTCCTTCCTGCCTCCCACTTCTCCTGTATGCCTACCTTTCATGAATCCCCACCGCCAAACATATACAAACACACACACAGAAACACGCACAGATACACACTCACACAGGTGCACATGTGCACACAGAGACACACACACACATGCACACTTCCAACTCATGTATCCCAGTCTCAAAGGAACTCACTCCCTACAGAACTGAGATGCAGGAGAAAAAAGTCCTGGTTTCAGAATGAAAGGTGCTCAGTTATCATGGCAGGAGGGAAGGGCCTACCCATCGTTTCAAGAGCCTGGGAGAAGGAGTGGGTGGAGACAAATGGAAATACGTGGAACTGAGGTGGCAGGGCCTTTTGAGATAATCGGTCTATTGTGGTTGAATTGTGTCCCCCAAAAGATTCATTCAAATCCTGACCCCTGGTGCCTATGACTGTGACCTAATTTGGAAATAGGATCTTGGCAGATGTCATTAAGCTAAGATGAGGTCATGGGGGTGGGCCCTAATCCAATATGACTGATGTTCTTAGAAGAAGAAGGAGATTTGGACACAGACATGTGGGGAGAAGCTTTGTGGGAAGAACCACACAGACATGTGATGGCAGGGGCAGAGATTGTACTGATGAAAACACAAGCCAATGATTAACGGCCACCACCAAAAGCTGGCAGAGGCAAGGAGGGATTCTCCCCTACAGGTTTCTGGGGAAGTATAGCCCTGTGACACTTCTGGTACTCCAGTACTGTAAGACGATGAGTTTGTATGGTTTTAGGCCACCTTCTTTGGGATTCTTTATTACAGCAGCCGCTGGACACTCATACAGTGCCTCTCACCTCACCCCAGCGACAGCTGCTTTCCTCTCAGCCCTTCTTCTCCTCACAAGACAAGATTCCTTCACAGATGAGAGATGGGGAAGGGGTTGGGGGTGGAGGAAGATGGTACCAGGAGGAGTTGCTCATGGCAGTAGGAGAAAGCCTCGTTAGCGTGACCCGACCTGAGGGTGTCACAGAGCATGTGTGCCCTTGGGTTTCAGCCTTCTCCAGCTATCATGGGCAGCGCTAGCTCTCTACGACATCCTAAACGCTCGCCTGCTTGGGCATTCCTGAAGAGGGTGGAATGTTTAAGTAAAACACAGCTGTTCAAAACCTGCACATAATATAAATGAAAAGCAACACATAGCATGTTGACCATCCTTAGATGGACAAACCGGGCCCAGCCCAACTCCAGTCCTTGCTTCATGTAACAGACAGTGATCCCCTGGGTGTGCTTGGAGCAGGGTCTCAACATGTCTGGGGCAGAACCCCGACACAGATTATTACAGTCCTTGAGATGGGTGGTTCTTTTGGGTCATAGAGTCCTTTGACAAGCTAATGAAAGCTAATGATCCCCCCAACACACACCCCAGAAATACACACACGCACAACATTTTGCCCACCATCTTGGCCATTCATGAGCCACTGGAAACCCACTTGACTGCTGTGTGAGTTCCCTGCTTTTGACAGACACATGTCACCCATATTGAAGGAAAGGCAGGCCGGGAGCTGGGGTGTGGAGAGGGAGCCAGAGCACATGTGACCCACTATATAAGTCATAGTGTCACCCTGACTTTGATGTTGCAGACCTAGGACTGGCTCCGTATCACCAGTTCACTCTGCCTCATGGAGATTCCTGCGGCTTTTCAGGCAGCAGGAGCTCCCTTGAGCCTTATCCTGCCTGTCCTCGAGGGACCAGCCAGCCATGCAGCTCACTTCCCCACACCCCTCAAACTTCTTACAAACTGCAAATTTTCAAATGCTTATTACATGTTTAAATTATAGTTTAACACATATAAAGTGCTTGCTATGTCCAGGGGCTGTTCTGAGCTCTTTAAAAATAGAATCTCAATGTTTTGTATTCAATATTGTCTCTATGTATGGGATAGGGCAGCATGCCTTTTGAAATATTAATAAGATCTTCTTTGAAAACATAATGTCTTTTATCATGATCTGTGGTGTGTGTTCTCTGAATATCACTATACTTTTAGAAAGTGGATGTGGGTTCTCGGGGGCTCTGATGAGGCAGCCCCAGGGGCTTGGGAATAAGGATGTCAGATTGCCCATGGATAGTTCAACCCTGCGTCGACCCCCTGACACCCACATATAGAAAGCAACAGAGCAAAGCCCCAGATGGAGATGGAGGCAGACTGTTGAGCCCCCTCCTTCTAAGGGGAAGGCACTTTTGCTGCTGAACTTAATGCATTTCCAGCTAGCCGGAAATGTGGTGCAGTCTTGATGAACTTGAGGGTTTTTTCTTTTTTTAATAAGCTGGAAATCTGGATACTTACTCGAAAGCTCCTGATTTTTAAATAGGGGCAATTATTAGATTAGTGCAAAAGTAATTGTGGTTTTTGCAATTATTTTTAACCTTTTAAACCACAGTTCCTTTTGCACCAACCTAATAATTCAATTTTTTTTAATTACGTGGGCCAGACAATATAACCTAGAGCTGAATTCTGCCCAAAGACCACCAATTTATAACCTATGCTTTAAAGAGAAAGAATAGCTCCAGGCCAGCCCTAGGCCATCATGCTCGATAGAAAGCAGAGCCAGAGAGGGGACACTGCATCTGAAGGGCTGCCCTGCCTTGGTGGCAGAAGAGGCGAAATCACTGGCAGCACTCTCCCAAATGTGGTGCTAGCCAGTGGACCCTCAGGTCCCAGCCCTATGACAAGAGGCTGCATCAGGCTGCCTCTCCTGGCACCGTGAGGACATCCCATTCATCTGACTCTCCCTTTGGGATGTCAGACCCCTCACTCTGTCACTTTAGAAGAGTGTGTCACAACTCTGTTCCTTGGGTTTTGTTCCTTAGATTCTCGGAACTAGTTGTGGGAGTCTGCCCTGGAGTGGTAGACCCACTATGTGCAGGCAAATCAGGCTTCTGAGCTGACGGTGGACTGGGGTAAATTAGCCAACATTCACACCTCGACTGTCCTGGAGCGACCTCGCATGGCTCGGGATGGCTTCAAAACTTCTCCAGAATGATATGCAATTCACTGGATAATTGACTTTGATGAGCTCGCTCCATCAAGGTTTAGGGCACCATTATCTGTCTAGTTAACTGTCACTTAACTGCTGAGGAAACAGGCTCAGCAAGGACACACTCCAGGTCATTGCTTGTTTAAAGGAGGAAGCCAGCAGGAGCTCTGCTTCCTGAACTTCTGACTCTCACCGTCCTGCAGCTGCTTTAACAGGCCAAGGGCTCCTACAGACCTGTGAGTGGGGAAGGAATGGAGGGCTGTGCTCGGAGGTGAAAGGTAATCAGTATTGGCCACAGGAGCAAAGACTTACTAACCATTGTCACTCCAAAAAATTTTAATTAAAAACAAAAAAAGAGCAAAGACTTTGCCACCACTACAAAGGAGAGGATACTGTGAAGTTACTGATTTTATTCTTTGGTATACACTAACTCAACTTGAAAATTTTATAGGATATCATTTAGTAATATCAGACAACTTTTTCTCAAATGAGGTTCTGTACCATCTGCACTAGTATATATTCAGAGGTCTGCTGAGAGGACTACCATATGAGGTAGTCCATCATATGAGCCAAGCCATTAAGAAAAGAAGAGAAAAGAGGGAGGAGATGAGAGGAGAGGAGAGGCCAAAAGGGAGAAGCCAAGTTTCAGACTGAGAATACAGTTTGATATGCTGCCTTTGCACTGGTTCTGAACTTCATTCTCCCATCATGACACTATGGTAACTCAACAGTAGCCACAACAATAGTTAGAAATAATCTGAAAAGCATTTATGGACTTCATAATCCTTGAAGTCCAGGCAAAGCTGTGTTGTGTGCAGACTAATGTATGTGGCTCTCTCTCCCTCTCTCTCCCTCTCCTTGTCTTTAATCCACATCAGTAGATGACTTCTCCGTGGGCACAAATGAGATGTAAATACTAAGTTAGACTAAGGGAGATAACCAAAGGTTAGGAGGGCATGAGGACAAAAGAAATGTACAGAAAGCTATGAATGGATTGATAAGGAGTAGTAAAATTGTTAAGTAAGCAGGCTCATTGGACAGGTAAAGCAAATCTAAGTACAAAAAGGAGTCAGGAAGTTTAGAGCAATAGCCCCCTCACCCCCACTCCATGTGCATTAGCGCGTCTGTCTACTTGAGGTCAGTAAAGCCAGAGCCTGGTAATTGCAAATATTTCCAAAACTACTGCCAGTCTCCGGGTAGAGGCAGGAGCTCTGGGTGCGGCTGCCCCCTGGTGGTCATGTTGAGACTATTTCTCAATGCACGCTGCGAGAGCCCTGAGCATGGGAGCCAAGGGGCTGGATGGGCTTTAGACATTCTCAGGAGACTACACTTCTATTCCCTTGTCAAGTTCAGGGAGACAGGACGGAGTAAAACCTAGAAAGAGAGAAGCAGTGTTCTGGAAGCGTGTTATGAAGCACCTCTTCTGAGCAGGGAGCTCGGAATTCTGGGGCCGTTGCTGGGACACCCCCCACACCTTCCTTTGTGCTGGAACCTGCTCATCCCCCTTCCTTTACCCAGGAATAACTCTTTGTCATCCTTTCCATCTTGGAAAACAATCTCTCACCCGACCTGCGCCCCTTTCCCGTCGGGCCCGTGACCACCATGCTGTGTGGAGGCAGTACCCACCTGGATACCGCAGAGCTGCTGATGGTCTGGTCACTTCTCCTTGCCCCGTTGGTAAGGGATAGCATCCCCCTCCAGGGTGGCCCAACACACGACCCCCGACTCTGGACAGATAAGATCCATCGAGTCTATTAGTCTCGTTAGTCCCTGGAGTGGGACTGTGGCTACCGCCAGAAGGCGTGCCTTTCTCCAGTTTGCTCAAACGACATGAGTGGACGCTGAGGGCTCTGTAACTGCCTTTGACCTTTGTTTCTTTTGCACCTTCACACCTGCCACTGAGAGCAGACGATACTCGGCAACCCAGCCCACAAACAGGACTGTCCTACGAGTCACCACTGGGTCGTCCTCATGAATGCGGACAGAGGGACATATTAGGTGACCCAGTGGAGCAATTTCATGCCTTCCGATGGCCTTGCAGAATCATGACAGGGAGGGAGAACAAGGCAGCAGTGGGCTTTTCACCTTGTATAAGATTTAAAATCTAAGCTGCTTTCCTGAAAAGGCTCGGCAGGTTTTGGCAATAATAAACTGAGTGTTTCCTATCAGACCTTGTCATAGGGAGGAGGAATGGGAAAAGTTGCTGCTTGTCTAGGGCTCATCCATAGCTGGGGCTGGGTCCCAGTCCCCCCCTGCCCCAGTCTGCTCGCCCACCCCCGTCTCCCCTTTGGGCATTGCCCCCTTCACACTGGACAGTCCTCAGAAACAGGCTGCTTTCTTACAGTTCCCAAGATACCCTGCATTGAGAGGGGCTGCCTGGAAGTGGGCTAGGGCTGGGCTCACCTCCCAGCTCAGGAAGGTTTCCCCCAGGACAGTCCAGGGAGGGCACTCTGAGGTAACTTTGCAGTAAGAAGCCTGAAGTCTGCACGAAGAGTAGAGAATTTGTGCTCTTCAGGGAAAACCCAGGAGATCCATAGAAGAGAACCCAGGTTTCCGGCCTGCTTTTTAAACATACTTTTTATGTGAGAATTTGCTGAGTGATTATATTTGTTTCCGGTGGCTGCCATACCAATTGCCATAAAATCAGTGGCTTGAAACAATGGATAAGCCAGATGTCCAAAATCTAGGTGTCATAAGGGCCACGTTCCTTCTGGAGACCCTGGGAGAGGATCCTTCCTGACTCCTCCAGCTTCTGGTGGCTCCAGACACCCATTAGCTTGTGGCCGCATCACTCCAACCTGGCCTTTTCCTCTGTGTGTCTTTTCTTCTTCTTATAAGAACACCAGTCATCAGATATAGGACACCACCCTCCTCCAAGATGATCTCATATACAGACCCTTGCCTTAATTACATCAGCAATGACCCTATTTCCAGACAAGGCCACATTTTGAGATTCTCAGTGGACATGGATTCTATTCATCCCACTACAGTGATTTGAGTCCAAGGGTTTAGAACAGTGCCAGGCACATAATAAGCACTCAATACGTGATCAGTATCACTTGTTCTCACCAAATGGAAGTTGCTACTATAAACTCAATTGTGATTTTTCTCACGTGAGGTTTTCACTGCACAGCCTCATCCCTCAGCAAACATGCCTTATCATTGTAGCTGGTCATTTGGGATCCAATAAGGAAAACAGAAACTCACTTTTTATATGGAAAGAGAAATTAGTATCGAGAATAGGTTAAGCAGGTGTTAAAGAACTAAAGAGGCAGAAAAAAGGAAAGAGGCTGAGAAAACATGAAGATACTAACTTCAGGGAGCGGCTAGCAAACAGAACAAAGGGAAAATGTTGAGGGTCGTATTACCTATCATTTCTGTGTCACCAGCTGCCCTATAACCATATGACCCAGCAATTCCACTTCTGGGTATTTATCTGAAGAAAACAAAAACAAAAAGAAAAGAAAGTTCCAAAAGATACTTGCATCACTATATTCATTGCAGCATTATTTACAGTAGCCAAGATATGGAGGCAATCTGGGTGTAATCTAGGTGTCCATCAATAGACGAATGGATAAAAAAGAAATGGTGCATAAACACAATGGAATATTACTCAGCTATGAAAAAAGAACGAAATCTTGCCATTTGCAACAACATGGATGGACCTCAAGGATAACATGCTAAGTGAAATAAGTCAGAGAAAGACAAATACTATATGGTTTCACTTATATTGAAATCTAAAAAGAACAAAAAGAAAAGAAAAACACCCAACAAATGAACAAACAAAACAAAACAAAAACAGACTCATAGAAACAGAGATCAAAGGCATGGCTGCCAGAGGAGAGTGGGTGGGAGGATAGGTGATAAAGGTGAAGGTGATTGTAGTCAATAATATTGTGATAGTTTGCACAGGGACAGATGGTTACTAGAATTAGTGGGGTGATCACATTGTAAGGTATGTAAATATCAAAGCACTGTACACCTGAAACTAATATAACTAATGGAAGATTGTATGCCAACTCTACTTAAATAAAAAATAAAATAATAATAAATCCTCACACAGGCTGCCTGAAGCAGAGAAGTGGAAGCAAGAGGGTTCCTTTAGGGCTGAAGTGTAAACAAAGCCAGGGGTCAGAGGCTGTATGCTGGACACACACTAGGTGGCAGATTCCTGCCTGTTTTACTTTAAAGGGTGGCTTTTCTGATGTTTGTGGCAAAGAAAGGACAAAAGAAAAACCCCAAAGTTTCAGCTATTAAGCAAGTCCCCAAGGGCGGGTAGGAGACCCATCCAGTCAGGAATTTGGGAATTCAGGGAGAAGCAGAGGGCACCCACTCAAGGGCTGACTCTGCATTAAAAGAGAAAAGAAAAGGAGGAGAAAGAAAAGCATCATCACGCAATCAAGTCAACGGGAAGGAGGGAGGCTACATGGGGCCAGGGAGGAAACAAGGCAAAAGACACGTTCTCTTTGATCGCAGGACCTTTGGGAGAAGTTGTAGCAGGGGTGGAAATGTTGTGTGTTTTGACGCAGCCAGATGAAGGTAAGAACGTTTGACGGCTTCATTTTCTAAGTGCTTGGATCAAAGACGTTGGGGCCTTGTACAGCACTGAAGCAGTCAATGGTATACATTGGCTAAGGGTTTACGTTTACTTAGGGCACAAGCTGTCTGCACATACTGAACTTGGAACAGACTCAAAGTGGATGTGCTCACTGAGCAAACAGCAACCCTACAGCCTGTGCATGTCCCCCTGCTGAGCTGCACAAAACTCTGTGGGACAGTAGACCACAAAACGCACACTGACAACAACGTACAGTTTCACTGGATTTGAGAGACAGGGATTCTAGGCCAGAGTTTGTCCAGCTAGGCCCACAGGCCAAATCCAGCCACTATAGTAATACCTCGGTTTTCAAACATCTCTATTGACATACATTTCAGTTTCCAAACACCGTAAACACAGAAGTAAATGCTTTGTTTTCTAATACGCCTGGGAAGTCGAACATGTCACATGGTTTCTGCTGAGTACAAGATTCTGAGGCTGAGCTGTCTGTTGTTTTCAACGTTTCAGAACTCGAACGGTCTTCCAGAACGGATTACGTTAAAAAACCGAGGTACCACTGTATCTATTTTCATACATAAAGTTTGATTGGAACACAAACCCACACTCATTTACATACTGCCTAAGGCTGCATTCATGTTACGAAGGCAGAGCTGAGTTCTTGTGGCTCACAAATCCAAAAACATTGAACATCTGGCCTTTTACAGAAAAAAAGTGAGCTGACCGTATTCTAGAACTATCCTGAATGTTTGGTTCTGTGGCCAAAGTTGGTAATATTAACCCACAATCTGGTGCACGCAACTGCAGGAGCCACAGGTGAGAGGCATCGTGGGCACCCTCTGAAGTCAAACTGAGGCAAGCGCCTGATGAACATATCCCATTGTTCTTGGCAGGAATTTCGTAGGTTAAGTATAGAATGCCAGAATTCGGATTACAAAAAAAAAAAATCAGTGACTGTCATTATATAATTATGTATTTTAGAAGGTTTCTTTTGTTTTGTCTTTTTCAGTGCTTTTGTATGTGTCAATCCACATACTAACCATTGTGCTGATAATGAACGTGCATCTCCAGCGCACAAACATGGCTCTCATCAGCGCCCTCTATTGAAAACGCCTGGGCTGACACCCAGGGAGGGAATGGTCCCTGGAGCTGCTCCTGGTGGCCTGGTTGTTACAGCGGCCTCTCGCCACAGCGGGGCAGAGCATCCACGGGTATCACTGGGCTCCGCAGCACAGGAATCCCCAGCCCCAGGGTCTCTGCCTTGAGGGGGCTCCCCGGAGCGCGCACAGAAAGACCAGAGCAGCTGGTGTTAGCAATCCGACAGCCTACACTGAATTATCGAATCGGTAATTTCTGGCGGCACTGAATCAAAGGGAGAACGAATTACTGAATTTCAAACGGCTTGTTTTGGCCCAAGTCTGGGCAACCTGCACGTCCAGTTTTCACACCTCCTTTGATTCTCTGTATTGTGAGGCAGGCTATTTCTCTTACAAAGGCAAAAACATTCCCACAGGAAGATTCAAATCAGGGGCAGAGACGGAAGTCTAGGGGCTCAGATTTAAAATGTCTGAAAGCAAGAATTTAAAATGTCTGAAAGCAAGAACTTCAAAGCATAGAAATGGCTGACTCCCTGCAAAGAGTTAATATGTTTGCTGCAAACTCTTCACTCAAAAAACATAAATAAATAGATTTGTCTTTCAATAGGTAAGAGACACATGGTAAAAAGAAAATCATTTAAAAAGGCGCTGCTTAGACGCAACAAAAGGATTCTTAGGTCTCTTTTCAGAAATATTCTATGCATATACAGCAGCGTTTAGCTTTTATATATAAATGATATACAACACACACTAATTTTTATCGTGCTCATTTTTTTTCCTATTTAGCAATATATTGAAGATTGTTACTCATTAGTACATAGTGAATAAGATCCAATTGTATGGATTTCCATACTGTCTTTAACCAGTTCTCTCTTTTAGGTGGTTTGCAATCTTTTGCTGTTACAATGGGGCAGTGACAAGACCTGTACATATGCCCTGGAAGTAGAGCTCACACCTAAGTCCTCAAAATTCCTAGAAGATGACTGAGCAGTCAGAAAGTACGTGTACTATAAAATTTTAGTAATGCCAACTATCCTCAATAATGGCAATGTAGTAACTGACTTTCTGTGCGCTGTTACTATGTGTCAGACAGACACCGTTCTAACTGCTTTGTAGACTGGTGACACTGTGGATAGACCCATTTTACAGATGATCTTTACTAATCCTACAAGTAGTAAATGAGATTTCTGTATTATTTTAATTTGCATTTATGTTATTATGCACGAGAAGAAGCATATGTTTATCTGCTTAAAAAACATCCGTGCTTCCGATACTGTGACTAGGTGTTCATGTCTTTGGGCCATGTTTCTATTGAGCCACTGACCTGTTTCTTAATGTCAAAAGCCTTTTGAATGTTAAGAAATTTGACACTTTATTATGGTTGCAAATGATTTCCCCCAGTTTATCATTTATTTACTTCTTGAGTCTGTTGATAGCCTGTTGCTTTTGCGACAAATAAATTTTTAATTCTTACATAATCGGATTTATCAGTCTTGTCTTTTGTGATTTCTGACTTTTGTGTCATATTTGGAGAGACTGCCACAATCTGGGATTATAAAACTATATCTCCCATGTTTTTCCTAGCTCTTTTATGGCTTTATTTTTTTTAAATTATAAAATTTATTATGAAATTTATTTTGATGTGAGTATCAAGGTAGAAGTCCAGTTTTACTTTTTCCTAAATGTCTATCCTGCATTTATGAGATAACCCATCTTTTCTCCACTGATTTGAAATGTTAATTTAATTTTGTTTTATTTTATTTTATTTTCTATTTTCCTGAATATTTCAAGTCTACGCGTATTTCAGGACTTTATTCGCTTCCATTGATCTGTCTGCCTATTTATATGCTAAGATGAAGCACTTTTAACTTCTGTGGCTTTATAATACGTTTTAATGTCTTACAGGAATATTTCATTCCTTTTTTTGCCCTGGAATTTTCTTGGCTATTCTTGCGTATTTGATTTTCTTTATAAATTTTAGACTTAACTTGTCCGTGTTAATTGGAATGAGGCAAGGCTCTCAAAGTCTTTGTTTAAATAAGAAATCCATCAGACTGATGTACCTCACGCCTCCTGTGAGAGAAGAGGGAAGCCAAAGAAAGTTCACAAAAGCTTCTACCTTGGAGGAAACAGGTATCAATTAAAATATTTCTGCCAGGGCCAGCATAATTAAGTAAGACGACCAGTCTGGATTCTAGTCTTTAGGGAAGTTAAGGTAACTTTTCTCAGGGCATAGCAGCAACCTGGAATGCCCTTCTGTTGCTGGAATAATTATCTGCGAGAATGGGGTCTGGGGTGCAGGATGCTATCTGCTCTCCTTTACAGCTGCCTGGGCAGAAGGAAGGTTTTCTCTTTCTGATTTTGCTGTGATTTTTCAAGCCTAAAAGCTGGAATTCTATTCATTGAAACTGAGAGAAAAAACGATAGGCCTGGAAAGTGCAAAATATATCATTGGAAAGGAAAAGAGAAGGATAAAGTCATTAACAATTGGAGAATGAGCTTAAAATACTTGGCATTCAGTCTTCTTCTCAAAACAAAACAAAACATGAAAACCAAAGACTTCTGTTGCTCTTCATTGGGATTATATTAAATCCATAGACTAATTTGAAAAGAACTGTCATCTTTACACAAGTGAGTCTAAAGATAGGAAATGCTTGCATTTAATCAAATCTTTCTTTCTGTCCCTCTTTTTAAGATTTTCTTTATATGAATCTTGTCCATTTATTGTACTCTTGAGTGTTTTATCTTCTTGGTTCCTATTCTAAGTGGAATCTTTTCTTCAGTTATATTTACAAAGTTACAACTGTTAGTACAGATTCTTGGATAGTGATTTTTTTAGTATTTGTTTTGAACTGGTTCAGTTTACTGAATTATCCTGCTGATTCTCATCGGTTTTCCAAGCATATAGCCAATGATCATTTTTGCCTCTTCCTTTCCAGTTTGTGTACCTCTTGTCTAATTAAATCAGATAATTCTTTCAGTACCAACTAAATGACAGTGGTGAAAATGGGTTATTCCTGACTATACTGAAGTGCTTCTCATGTCTCACCATTAAGCATAAGTCTAGTTTCTTACTTTAGATATATTTAATTTAGCATATTAGAGAAGTAATCTATCTTCTAATTTATCAGGATTTTAAAAATCAGGACGGAGTTGGAATTGAACAAATACCTATCATCTATGATGGTGAACACATTCTATTTAGACTTACTCACGTGGTAAATCACTTTAATGGATTTCCTACTACTGAACTAATCTTCCATAGGTGGCATGACTGCATTTGTTTGTCCCATATTATTCTTTTAATGCCCTAGTGGATCTATTGGCTAATGTTGTATTTGGAATATTCACATCTCTACCCATAAATGAAGCTGGTCTGGGGTTTCCTTTTATTATGGTGGTTTTATCAGGCGAGGTTATCATCGATCTACTGGCTTCATCAGAAAAATCGGGAAGTTTTCTTTTCTCCATTCTGTAGAACAGGATGAAAACTGTTCTCTCATCAGTAAAGGTGTAGTAGGACTCACCTGTGAAACCGTCTGAACCAGGTGCTTCTCTGGGTGGATGACTTCAGTAAGATTTTCAGCATCTTCTATGGTAACAGATATTTTCTGATTTTTAAAATCTCTTTTGGGGTTAGTTTTGGTCATTTCTATTTTCCTAGAAAATCATTCATTTGGTCAAGATTTTCCAATTTATTTGCATAGACTCAAGCAGAGGAATTGAGGAATCATCCCTTTGATTCCCTCTGTATTGCTACTCCATTCACAGTCCTTATTTTGTATATATTTTTTCTCCACTATTTTTTTATTAAGGTAGTTAATGGTTTATCCGTTTTATTTCTTTTTTCTTTTTCTTTTTTTTAAAGGTATCAGCTCTTAACTGTATTCATTAGTATTACTGTTTTTCTGATTTCTAAATTCTGCTCTCATCCTTTTTAATCATTTCCCCCCTGCTTTCCTTAGGTTTATTTTGTTATTCTTTTCCAAACATCTGAAATGCGATACTTAATTTAAAATTTAAAGCAGTTTTTTTGAGATATAATTTACATACCATAAAATCTATCCCTTGTAACAGTAGAGTTTGATGAATTTTCATAAATGTGTACAACTGTGAACCATTACCACAATCCTGTTTTTAAATATTTCCATCAGCCCCAAAAGTTCCCTCATTCCTGTTTTCATCAATTCCTACTCCCACCTCTCACCCCAGGCAACCACTGTCTCTGGAATTTTGCCTTTTCCAGAAATTCCATATAAATGGCATCATGCAATATGTGGCTTTTATGTCTGGCTTCTTTCGCTCGGCATGATGCTTTCAAAGTTCATATGTATGTACTGCTGAGTAGTGACTCTTTCCTCACCTGCTCCAGCTTCTGGTGACGCATGCCACTCCGTGGTTTGTAGCAACGTCACTCCAGTCTCTGCGTCTGCCCTCCCAGTCTCTGCGTCTGCCCTCCCATGGCCTTCTTCCTGTGTCTCCATGTGTCTTCTCCTTTCCTGTCTCCTATAAGAATATCACCTTTGGATGATATTGGATATTGGATTAGAGTAGGATCTACTCTAATCCAAGATGACTGAGCTCTTTTTCTTAATTACTTTTGCAAAGGCTATTATTCCAAATAAGGTCATACTTGAGGTTCCAGGTGGACATATCTTTTGGGGGAACACTGTCTTAATCTGTTCAGGCTACCATAACAAAGTACTACAAACTGAGTGGTTTAAACACCAGAAATGTATTTCTCATGGTTCTGGAATCTAGGCATCCAAATCAAGATGCTGGCAGATTTTGTATCGGTGAGAGTTCTCTTCCTGGCTTGCAGACGGCCACCTCACTGTGTCCTCACATTGCGGAGAGAGAAGAGGAAGCAAGCTCTCTGGGCAACTTTTATTATAAGGGCAGTAATCCCATCATGAGGGCCCCACCCTCCCTATCCCTTCTAAGCCTGATCATGTCTCACAGGCCCCACCTCCAAACACCAGCACATTGGAGGTTAGGGTTTCAACGTAAGAATTTTGGGGGGAGAAAATTCCATTCATAGCAAACATCATTCAACCTACTACACAAACTAGTAAAGTTCTGTGCATTCTACTTTCTAAATATCTCTTGAATCCATTGGCTTTCATCTTTTTCTGGTCCTCCAATTTCAAAGGCTGTCAGCTTCCTTCTGCACCCCCCTGGAGATAGGCAGTGACATTAAATTCTATAAATGCAGAGAAGACAATAATAAAGTTAAAAGGCAAGAATGACATATAAATGAAAGATTTTTAAATATGCAAACCACCTTTTAAAAGTCCTCTAAAAGGTTGTACCCCCTACAGAGGCAGAAACATTTAGAATATGTGTTCTTGACCAGTTGGGGCTGCGAGCGTCCTTTGTCTGGACTGGTGCAAGAAAGAAGTTTGGTTGCTGTCCACTGAACTCCTAAACGATCATCATTTTTAATGTCCTTTTATGTTGAGGGTGTCGGAGTTGGTAGTGAGGTCTACCTCGAAAATACTCCTTAGAAACAATGCCAACTGTGGATATGAGCATTTGTTTATTGACATTTTTTAATACCAGCTCTGACACCTTGAAATTCAAAAGCCCTTGTTTCTTTTTATTTTTTCCTCTTTTTATCAGAGAATCAAATCTACATCATTGCCACCTTTGCTTCCAATGGAGACATCTTCAAAGCTGACTGTCTCTGGAGTGCACCAGAAATTAAAAAGTCATGGCCCTCTGGGAGAGTTCAGTCTTGAACTTCAAAGAAGCCAGGCAGTATTGGGGTCCTTTCTCCCAGAACTGTAGCTCAGACAAATATTTACTGGGTGAGTGGCTTTGCATGATTGCGTTTAGGTCAGTATTTGTCTAGACTGAACCAGAAGGCCTAAGGAGATATACACAAGTAAGAAAGAAATTCTTGGCCCTTGTGGTGGTACAAGTTGTTCCATTTCACTGTTGTGTAAGCATTCGGGAATGATAAGCAGTTCACGCCATCACACTGCACACAAAGGCAGGCAGCTTCCCTGCCCTGTGACTACCTCCCACTCTCAGGGACACGGCAGTTTACATTAGATGGTACCAGGTGGCCACAGCCGTGACAGAATAGAAAATCCTTTTTAAAAAGAGCATTTGTATTTTTCTATACAAACTGTAAACTTTATTTTCCTACTGCGTATCAGGGCTCTCTGTGTTAAAACAAAAACAAAAAACAAACAAACAACAAAAAAATAGGATGAGGTTTACATTGTAGTAGAGCATGCATACAGAAATAGGTATACAGTTTTATGAAGAGCTCCAAACGGAACAAACCCACGAAACAGACTGTGCCTAGCACCCTCTATGCCCGCTCTAGTCACTTACCCTCAGCTGAAAGATATCCATTATCCTGTCTTCTAACATCATAATATAATTTTGACGAACAAGGGGGGTGGGTTTCAAGGTCATGAATATGCTTCAGCAGTGATAGTCTACAATTCAACCTGTAGAGCAAGCACTCGGGATTATTTATGGGACCCTGGGTCCAGCCTGAAGGTGACATTCAGGGTGTGGAGGGAGAACGCCTTTGGTGTCAGATATTCCAGCTCTGGCATCTATGAGTTGTGTGACATTGGGCATGTCACTTCTCTGAGCCTGAATGTCCCTGCCTTCAAGTGGAAACAATATTCCTGCCTTGCAGAGATTCTAGAAGCAGAAACCACATGGAAAGCACCTGTCACAGAACTATTCACTAACCTTAGTGCCCCTTTCCAGGGTTGATGAGACAAAAGTCATCTTTCCTTATGCATTCCCTAGTTTTCTGGAGCTTATCACTCCTCGCGTCCTCTTGAACCGAATGCCAACACCTTATGACTTCACAGATGGCACACTCTCTGAAGCCTCCAGCTCTTGGGCACCATCTGGCCGGCTGAGCCCTTCCTCTCCTGAGGTGCCTGTGTTGGCAGCTCTCCAATTCAGACACCTCCACAAGGAGTGGCCCTTCCCCAGGCTTCCTCCCTGCCTTTCTGGAACTAGAGGCTACGGGACCTGTGGCTCCTCCACCTTACAGAGGAGGGAACTGCAACTCAGAGCGCAGGGGACTTGCCTGGGGTCACACAGCAAGGCCACAGCTGGGAGCACAGCCCACTCCTAGCCCTTGTCACTGCCTTTGTCCTTTGTCATCTGGGGCTTCCATTCTGCCCCTTCTCACCTCACACGGTCAGTATTGGAAACCCTTGTCTGTATGGCAGAGCCTGAGTGCCATGGTCCAGCCATCCCATAGCAAGAGAGAGCAAGAACCTAAATAGAACTTAACAAAGATTTACATTTAATTAATGGGTGTATTTATTATTAATAGGTAACATGACACATAGTTAAAATTCTTTAAAGCATAAAGAATACTCAGTGAGAATTTTTCCTCCTACTCTTGCCCTCCATCTGCCCAGTTCTTCTCCACCCCATGTAATTCCTGTTCTTACTTTCTCAGCCATCCTTAAAGTGGCTTTTCAATGCCTATACAAGCAAAATCAGATCTATGTGATTTTCTCCCTACTTTTTTGCATAGATGGTAACATACTCTTTTCTTTGTTGTTTTTACTCAACAATAATACACCTTGGAGATCTTTACACAGCAGTACACAAATAACTTCCTCATTCTTTTTCACAGCTGCACAGTACTCCATTGTATACCTATATTAAATTATAATTATTTGAGAAAGAAAAACTCATAGACACAGACAATAATTTAGTGGTTACCAGAGGGTAAGGGGGTGAGGGGTGGGTGATGAGGGTAAGGGGTATCAAACATATGGTGATGGAAGGAGAATTGACTCTGGGTGGTGAACACACAATGGGATTTATAGATGATGTAATACAGAATTGTATACCTGAAACCTATGTAAATTTACTAACAATTGTCACCCCAATAAATTTAATAAAAAAAAAGAAAGAAAAATCCCAAATAAATAAAGAAAAAGGAAATAAAATAAAATACTTTAATATTTGTTATCTATTAAAGATCTTGTTCAGTTAAAAAAATTATAATTATTAAAATATAATTCAGACACCATAAAATCCACTGTTACAGTGTACAATTTAGTGGCTTTTAATACATTCACAGAGTTGTGCAGCCAGCACCAGAATTAATTTTAGAACACTTTTGTTATCCCAAAAAGAAGCCCTGCACCTTTAAGTATCACCCCCCTCCTCCACCTCAGTTCTAGGCAACAGCTAATCTACTTTACGTCTTTATAGATTTATCTATTTTTGTTTGATATTTCATATAAATGGAAGCATACAACATGTTGTCCTTTGTAATTGGCTTCTTTCACATAGCATAGTGTTTCCAAGGTTCATCTGTGTTGTAACATGTATCAATACTTCATTTCTTTTTATTGCCAAATAACATTCCATTGCATGGATAACCCACATTTTATTTGTTCATTCATAGGTTGATAGGTATTTGAGCAGTTTCTACTTTTTAGCTATTATGAATAATGCTGTTATGAACATTTGTATACAAGTTTTGTCTGGATGTATGTTTCCATTTCCCCTGAATATATACTATGGAATGGAATTGCTGGATCATATGGCCTACTTTATTATTTACTTATCTAGCCCCTTACTGGTGGAAATTTCACCAAATTACATTTTAAAAACTAACAACCCTCACAAGTTTGGCAGGTCGTTGTCATATTAGTGAGAATTTAGGAGAAATGGGGCTGGGAATAATGGATGCATCATGGAACCTGCCAAAATCTTCCAACCTGTCCTCCCTTAGTTCTCTTTTCTCCCAGATTCTTACGTGGGCACTGGAAAGCGCTAGAACAAATCTACTTTGATTCAATCTACTTTGATTCCAATGTGGTCGGGAGTCAGGGGTATGGGAAAGAGACGCGCCACCCCTCACAGCCTGGCCCACGAGCCCATTGCTCACTGACCTCCGAGGGGAACCCAAGGTCCCTCGGCTGTGTCCTCCTGCACCTGCTCCTTCCGGTCTGAGTTTCCTCATCCAGGAAATAATCCAAGAGGAAGCTGGTGACTCTTCCACATGGAGTTTCCTGGCCCTATCACAACAGGTCTCTGCACACCTGACCCTCTGTCACACCTGCAACAGATGCAAAACAGGGGAACTCAGGAACCATCCAGGTTATAAGCTGGTGAGACAACCTTGGGGAGAGGTTGTCACCACCACAAGGCTGGGTGGGACCTGGGAAGGTGGAAGAATCCTTGGTACCAGCATGTTTTTAAACAATTCTTTTGCTTTCGACCTTCTCAACGAGCCAGAGCCAGGAAGTGCTTTTATTCTGAGCCAACAAAAGACAGATCAACTTAGATCCTCTGAGTAATTGAATGAGAGACAATTCATCCAATTGCTCTCTATTTGGTACTGCCTTAACTTTTGGGGGTATCATGTTACTCCCTGCTCAGGAACCTCAGTGCAGCCTGACTTCAGTGAGACTGTGACCATTTGCACGGAGAAGGAGTTCCCTTTCATCATCTTACCTTTCCATGGCAGCTGCTTAAACTTGCCTCCCCAAGAGTCAAAAAAAAAGACCACCTCATGGAATGTAAGTATTCTGCTATGATTCAAGGATGGGCAGTTCTAGAATTACGTACACATTTCACGTCATTACAAGTGCAAAATGGCACAGATGAAAAGGTTTGTCTCTTCTACAAGATGTGTTTTATCCTCTAGAATACAACCTAAGTTACTCTTATTTTTTTAAGAAAAAATAAAGAACAATGTACTTCAATAATTAATATAGTGAGGTTTTTTAATGTGGAAAATGGACTGGTTTTAAACTAATTTAATGTTCTGTAATTTTAGTTGTGTGAATTGTATATGTGTTTGAACATATCATGTCATTCTACAACAGTTCACAGAAAGTTCTCTGAGGTTATACATGTGTTCTGAGTTTAAACAAGTTCTCTTGCCCTAATTAAGTTTATGATGTTTTTTTTTAATAATTATGGGAATTTTTCCCTCTCTTTCCTTAAACTTTTCAAACATTCCACCAACTGTGGTGTAAAATTCCTGATTGTTGTAGTGTTTCTTATGAGTGACAAATTTTATATAATTAAATCTGTTAATTTGGGCTTAGTTACATGTGGTTCGTACAGTGATTTTTAAATGGTTTCTCCCTTCATCGAAAAGTAATAAGATTATGCACTCATTCTGACAATTAACTATAATAAAAAACACCAGCCTCTCTGAATCTTGCATTAGCAAAATGAGTTAGCAACAAACAAACATCAAATAGACAGCATTTATGGAGCACCTTTGGTCTACCGATCAGTAAGCTATGCGATTTATCCTATGACATGTCTGAATACATCTGTGTTCACATAGAATAAGAAATGGGGATTTGAAACAGTAAAGCTCCACGGGGAAATGTCCCACAGTTTTATGTACTACTTCTCTGTCTTTCATCATTTCATTTTCATAGGCTCCCCTAGGACAGAAAACAGTTTTGAATTAAACAGCAGTTAAGATCTTAATCATCTGATCTTGGAAGGGCACACAGCGTCTTTGCCCAAGGGCACTTCACCAAGGAGACCAGAGAAGTGCCCACTTGTATGCTTCCTTTTTAAAATTAATTTCTTTTTGAAATAAATACACATGGTAAAAATGTGCAAAAGGGCATCAGTGAAAAGCACATTTCCCTTCCCCTAATTCTCTTCCCCGTGGGCAACCACAGGTACCAATTTCTTGTATATTCTCTCAAAGATAATACGTCTATGCTTCAAACAGATAACATATCCCCCATTTGTTTACATATATGATTTCACACTATATCGCAGTTGAATTACTTTCCCATTTATTAATATTTAGTACAAAAAATATCCTCTTTATTGGTTTTTATGGCTGCATAATATTCCAGTGCATGGAGGTTCCAAAATGTATTAAACCATCCCCTAAACTGATGCTATTCAGGCTGGTCTTAAGCATTAGTCATCATGCTACAATGACTAACCTCAAGCATACATTGTTTCAAACATATTCCAGTGCATCTTTAAGATAAATTCCTACACATAGAATTGCTGGATCAAAGGTAAGTGCATTTTAATGTCAGCATGCCCTTCAGATTGGTTGTATGAATTTACGATCTATTTCACCAGCAATTAAACAAAGGCCTGATAATGCTGCAGGCATATCCACGCAGTGTATTCTAAAACATCATAAATTTGCAAAACTGATAGATAATAAAACGTTATCTTGTTGTAGTTTTAATTTGCAATTTTCTTATTATAAGTAATATTGAGAAGCTTTTCACATGTTGAAGGTCCATTTCTTTTTCTGTAATTGTCCATATCCTTGGCATATTTTTCTACTGGAATTTTGAACTTTTTCTTATACAACTAAAAGCTATTAAGCAATTTAGTATAAATGGTAATTATTCTGATTTGTCTTTTGCTTTCACAGTAGGTAATAACTTGAACATTTTCTATGTAGTTGAATTTAACATTTTCTTTCTTCTTTTTCATCCTCTGAATTTTTGTATTAGGCTTAGAAAGGAATATCCCACGCTAAGATGATAAAGGAAAAAAAATCTACCATGCTTTTTTCTAGTACTTTAAATTATTTCCTTTTTTTAATGTTAAAATCTTTGATTTCTCTGCACTGTTTTTGGACATAAGGTGAGAGATGTGGACCCAATGCCATATTGCTCCAATGTTACTTATTGATTCCATCTTTTTCCTTACTGAGTAGGACTGTCCATTTATTACCTACCAAATTCCAATTCCTAACTTTCTAATGGTGTTTTACTCTGTTCCATTGGTCTACCTGTCTATGTATCACAGAGTTTTAGCTAATGTGTTTTTATGGGGAGACTTTTTAGGGAGAGTTGTACCTGGTTCTGAAGAGCCCCCACTCCCTTTGCAAAGCCCACTAAGCCACAGCTGGACTCTGGAGAAGTAAAATATTTATTCATTCCAAAAAATTTAAATTATTTTCTCTGACTGGTTAGTTTTAAATTTCTGGCTGGGCTAATTTCCATGCATCACTCTTTTTCTCACATTCTTCCTAATTAGTCTTGACAGCTGATTTTTCATTATGCAAAAGTTTGTCTATTTTACAAAGAAATTCTACTGATCTTTTTATTGCAATTACATTAGTTGTGTAGATTATTTTGGGGACAACTGACATCTTTATGATGTATCTCCTATTCAAGAACTGGGTGTTTTAAATTCTTTTGATTTAAAAAATATATATATTTTATGATTAAAAAAATATATATATATGTATATATATATGATGACATGTCTGTTGCTAGCCTCCTGCTCATTCAACAAAGGAAGCCTCTTCCAGCAGTTCCATGCTTCCCACTGATGTGAGGACCACGCTGTCATTGGCTTGGCCAGGCAGCCCTCAGCCCAGGATGCTGGGCTTTATCTGGATCTTTCTGTTTCTCAGTGACCAAGTGGACTCCTCGGGGAGGTCCCAACCAGACCCAGGCCAGCAATGTCCTGGGGCACCTGCTGAGGGTCTACATGGAGGGGAGGAATGGTACCAACTCTACCCGGGCCTTGAAGCTTCCAGATGGGACCAGCGCCGCCTGGTACATTCTCACCATATTTGGCATCTATGGAGTGATTTTCCTCTTCCGATTGGCCAGCAACATCCTCAGAAAGAACGATAAGTCCTTGGAAGATATTTATTACTCGAATTTGACCTCTGAACTGAAAATAAAGGGACTCCAGAGCAAGATAGCCAAATGTTCCTCATTGACCATTAGCAACAGAGCTGTCCTGCAGCCTAACCAGGCCAGCCTGGGGCCCATGTGTGGAAACAGTGGACCCCAAACTGAAATCCAAAGCATCCCTTGAAAGTCAAGGCAAGGAGGCCTCCACAGAAAAGACCCAACTCTCTTGTGGCAAGAGCAGCTTTGGCTTTACCTGGAAACTTGAGACAGGAGCCAAGCACTTTCATGGGTGGGAAGAGCATCACTGAGCCACGGGCACTTTGGGCAGATGGGGGTGTGACCAAAGCCAGCATCTTGTTTCCTTCCCAGGCTTTCTGATGCTTTGCGATTAGAAAGCAGGGGCAGTGGCTTCCAGTCATACTCTCCCTTCAGTGGAAAATCTTGTGGTCCAGGGTCCACTGTACTCAGAGGAATCTAAAAGACTCCTGAGGATACATGAAGGTGGCCTCTTGTCATGGAAAGAAGGTTGAATTTGGAGTCAGATGCCCTGGGTGAAAAATGTAACTTCTAGGGGTTACATGAACTTTGAGTGGTTAGTGGCTCACCTGGGACATGTGGGGTTTGGGATATATGGTCCAAAAGGGCCATGCATTCTAAAGACTCTGACTGGAGTATAGGACCAAAGTTAATATCAGAAGTTAGTCAGAAGTTCTTCATTTTCATTGAGAGTGGGAGCTGTTGGACAAAAGCACAAGTTCTGGAGTCAGAAGAACCAAACTCTAGTTTGGGTTTCATTATGAACCACTGTGGTCCTTGAACACACCACTTCACCTCTCTGCACCTTAGTTTCCTTACAAATAAAATGAGGCTAATAATGCCACTTCTGACAATCTTACAAAGCAGATAAGAACTGATGAGATCATGCACAAGAATATATTTTGAAAAATAAAATAAATATGTAAATATAAGCCTTGTGGGGATGGCTGATGCTGGTGATGGTGTTGGAGTTGGTGGTGGTGGCGCTGGTGGTGGTTGATTTTGATGATGGTGCTGGTGGTTAATTTTGGTGGTGGTGGTAGTGTTGGTGGTGATGGTTGATTTTGGTGATGGTGATGGCAGTGTTGGTGGTGTTGGTGTTGGTGGTGATGGTAGTGGTGACTTTGTGGAACAGGAAACAACTAGTCTACTGGCAATTAGTCTGTAAGCAATGGCTGTATTACCTTGTTCTACAGGAAAACCCATCTGTCTAACAGTTGATGCCCTGTGCTCTGAAGCAGGTCCTTGAGATTCAAGTTTTAATGTAGTCACTTTTACGTTTTGTTACCTTAAACATTGTATGATTCATTCCAATGTTTTAAAGTATTTGTTACTTATACACTTGTCTCTACCTAAAAAATAAATCAGATCTTGCCTAGATGACTGATCAATTTAGAGAGACTGTGATTAGCTGTGGCTTTCAACAAGCAAAGAGAAAAATTGTATTTTGTACCAACTTCTTTGAAGTTCATCCAGTTCAGCTTTTAATGTCCATTGGACTACAAATGAAATATTCTTTTCCCCTGTCTGCAGACAGCGGTCTACGACCAGACCCACAGTTTCATAAAGGTCAGAATTTAACCCCAAGCTTTTATTTTTGGAGGGTGAGATACACTTCCAAGTATTTTTCTTCCTTTCATATTTACCGCATAATTATCTCATGGGCTCTCCAACAAAAGTTTTGGTTTGTTTATAAAGTTAGGATTGTTTTATATGCTTATAAGGCAGGATATCTTTTTCTAGCAACCCTATCAAAGTATTACTTTACATTAGCACAGTGCATGTAGTTCTTATCTTGACCATGTGATTCCCCAGACACTTTCTAAGGGCATTCTAAGCTGTTTTTACTTACAATACTTGTGACACCAAATGTGTGGGTTTTTCACACCAAAACCCAGTTCTCCTCCAACTCTCCACACCCCAGCTGGGCGTCCTACAATTCAACTCCGTTCCGACACTAACTGCTCAGAAAGGGCTCAGTCCCACAAGACTGTGCCCACTTCAGATGCCAGTCTCAAGTCCTAGGCTGTCACCTGTACTTCTGACCAACTGACCATAAATCAGAGGCTCCCATGACCTCTTCCTCAGTTTCGATAATTTGCTTGAACAGCTCATAGAACTGAGGAAAACACTTTACCTACTAGATTACCAGTTTATTATAATGGACACAACTCAAGAACAGTCAGATGGAAGAGACCCACGGGGCAAGATATGTAGAAAGGGGTGTGGCACTTCCATGCATTCTCCAGCGGGCCAAACCCCACCCCCAGAACTTTCATATGTTCACCAACTCAGAAGTTTTGTGATCACCCTTTTTAGGAGTTTTTATGAAAGTAAGCATAGTTGATTAAATCACTAACCATTGGTGATTAATTCAATCACCAGCCTCTCCTCTCCCTAGAGGTTGGGGGATGGCGTTAAAATCTCCAATCCTCTAACAACAGTTTGATTCCTCTGCCGACAGACCCCCGTCCTGCAGCCATCTAGGGTCCCACCAAGCATCAATTTATTAGCATAAGCTCGGATATGGTTGAAAGCACTTTGTTATGAATAATAAAAGATACCTCTATCATTTAGGAAATGCCAAGGGTTTTAGAAACTCCATGCTAGGGACTGGGGACAAAGACCAAATACATGTTTCTTATGTCACAGACATGCAAAGGCTCAGGCACTCACTGTACTAGGGCCAAGGATACAGAGAAGCACAGTCTCCTGGAGAAGACAGTGTCAAGGGACCACTTCTACAGCAGGGTAACAGGAGCAAACCTGGAGGTGAGTCAGGGTCTTGTGGGAGCAGGTCAGGAAGCAGGTAATCCTGGTCAGAAACTGTGGTGGAGGGGATGATGGAAGGAAGGACTCCAGAAGGATAGCTCATGAGAGACCTGGCATGAAAATAAGTGCCTCCTACAGAGGGGGAGGTTCAGGGTGGGTCACTTTCAGGAGGCATCATGGCTTCTCTTAGGTCCTGCATGGCATATGGACATCCACCACCTGCCCCCCGCCGCCCCTCCCACATAAGACTTCTCCTCCCAAACCTGGGGGAGTGACCACATCAGTGTGACACAAAAGGGAAGTCTTGCACAGGCTATGAACTCTTTATTAGAAAAGCATGCCCAAAGCATTGGTAATTCGAAACAATATATTATGACAGAACTTAAAAATTGATCAGGTCAGGGCACAAAAATAGATTTAGGTCATCCACCCTCAGCATTGGCGATACAATTTAAAGCATTGGAAAATTTAATAAGGTGAAACCAATCATCAGGATTCTGTTGATGATGAGTCCCCAGTAAAAGTTGTAAATGTCAAATTAAGCCACATCATTTCAATGTCATGGATTTCTGTGTTGCTTTCATGTGCACACAAATCCTGAAATTCTTTGGAGAGTAATATTATTGTAATTATTATTTGCCAGGGAGATGATGAGATGTCTGCCCCAGTCGTGTTCTTCCTGGATTGTTTGAAACCGATTATCTCATGTCTTCTGCCATCAAAGCCCCAATAAGAACTTTCATGTACACGTGTCTTTATTAGTATGAAATGCAGAGGGAGTTGCCACTTCTCTGTGCCTGGCAGGACCCGTTATCCCACATCCTCTGCCTTGCAAAACCAGTTAGAATGGGGTTGGGGATCCAGCTGGAGCCCAGGCTGCACCCCCTACAATTGTTGGTGAGGCTTTTTGCACTAAGGACAGAGGACAGATTTGCTCCTAGGGAAAGAGAGATACAGGGAAATAAGTTTGGCCCCCTCTTGGAGACTGGGTGCCCAGAAGCCCAAGCAAGCATCTTGAGATTTACTGGGGAACTGCTTACCTCACAAGCACATCCCTGAGCCATGCAATGGGTGGGGAGTGGAATGTGCTCACTGGCTTAAATCTGGTGCCAGAGTTGGTGTGGCTTCCTCCAAAAGAACCTGAGCTTCATGGGAGATGGGTGAACACCTGAACCAAACTCAAGGCACTGTCAGGAAGGGGTAGGGGAAATGGAAGCAGGGTAGGAACCATGTGTCCATTAAAAATGCAACAGGAAGAGAACAAACATAACATTTAATGAACACTACCAAACACTAGATGCTTTGACATATACTAGCCCAGGTGATCCCTTATAAACTCCATGAAGTGGGTGTATTAGGGAATTGAGGCTCAGAGAAGCTAAGGAAACCGTATATTGTTACACAGCTTGCAAGAAGTTCAAAGCTAGGTCTATCCAGATTCCAAAGTCCATGTGATGTTTCCATTAAGTCTTTGTCCAAAATATACTTTTATTTTCATTCAAGATGAGGAGTGGGAAGGTTACTATTTGGGGCTCCATTTGTTTCTCTCTCACACCACATGTGCACCGAAGGTTAGCTGGGGCTCCGCTCTGTGTCATTACCGCCCTCACTCAGACCCAGGTTTCTGGAGGAGCCACTTTGAAACATTGCTGGTCTCAGGACTGAAGGGAAGTGCTCTGGAGGCTCTCACCTGGATGATTAAATGCTCCAGCCTGGAAGAGTCACCATCACTTCCCCTTGCCACTCATTGGCTAGAATTAGCCTATGACTACTCCCAACCACAAGGGGGTGGAGAAGTGCCACCCTTCCTACCATGTGTCTGGAAGGTCGAGAGTCAAAAAATCTGGGGAACAGTATTAATGATTACCAGAGTTGAGCCAGATCCAAGGTTCTCAAACTATGTGCTATGGATTGGATGTTTGTGTCTGTCCCACCCCCCAAATTCATATGTTGAAATCCTAACCTCCATTGTGATGTTTTTAGGATGTAGGGCCTTTGAGGGGGTGAGGGGCGGTAACTAGGACACAAGGATGGTGCCCTGATGAATAGGATTAGCATCCTTATAAGAAGAGACACAAGTGCTTGTGACCAAGGGGAGCCTCTCTGCTGTCCACTGTGTGAAGACACAGTGAGAAGGTGGCCAGCTGCAAACCAGGAAGCAGGCCTTCACCAGACCCCAGATCTACCAGCTCCTTCATTTTGGACCTCCCAGCCTCCAGAATTAACTACACCCCCTGGCCCATTCTACAGTAACTTGTTATAGCAGCCGGTGGACTAAGAAATCATGTTCTATGGAGGTCTCAGGCCACCATAGGGAGCAAGGAGGAGCCCAGTCCCATTCCCTACTTTCTCTCTTTTTTATTTATGTAAAATGCAAATGTTCCTATATGAAACCATCTAAATACATATCTTAACGTGAGGAAAAAAATTGTTTAGTTCCTTTCACAACAAACCCTGAGGTCCCTGCCAGCCCGAATGTTCTGCACCCATAGGTCCCCACCAGACCCTAATTAGACCTTGTTCTAAGACAGGGGTTCTCACCTTGGCTTGACCTTAGAATCACACAGAAGCTTGTAAAAATCTCAATATGCCCAGGCCTCCCCATAAATCAATTCAATCAGAAACTCTGAGTTTGGGGCCCAGACATAAGCAATTCTGTAGGGCTCCCCAAACTATGCCTCCATGTACCCAGTTGAGTACGGCTGTTGGAAGCCGACCCTGGAAGAAGCTTTAAGTTCTGCGGGCTTGTTCTTATCTCCCAGGAGAGAGCGAGAGTGGAAGCCAGAAATGGGAGTTTGGCCTCAGCCAAACAAGGCAAGAAGTGAGCTGAGAAAGGTTGAAGAGATTTGGTAATTACCCTGACTGATGTTCCCAGCTGTGGGCTGGGAAGTGGGCTGTGGGAAGTGGGAAGTGGGCTGTGGGAGTGCCCAACAGGAAGTGCTGTCCCTCTGGGCCAGGCCTAAGGAAGGCGTTCTCTGTAAGTGCTGGGACTTGGCTGCTGGTGAAGCAGGAAGCACATCTGGAGCTGGGTCCCAGGGATTAAAATTCACACACACTCCGTACAAACACACACATGCTCACACACACTCAGACACATATGTACACACACACACATTTTCACACTCCCTACACACACACTCATGCGTCTGCACTCATGTGTGAATACACCCCCACATACACACACATACATACTTCATACTTTCACACACATATACACTCTACCAACACACACACACACACACACACACACACACACACACACACACACAGTTTCTTGTTCCACAAGAAAAAGCAAATCAAATTTTAGGGTGAATGAATCTCACCCTTTCCTGGTCCAATTCTCTCATTTTACCTGTGAGGAAATGAAGCTCTGGAGAGGGGTCAAGGAATGTGAAGAAGCCCCCTTGGTCCCAGTCAACTCCCCTTAGCTCCAGAAAGTACATTAGAAGAATGTTTTTCAAGAATCTCTTTTGTAGAAAAAAGAGGTGACTGGGGCCTCTTCCCTTGGTGGACAAGGAGAGTAGAAGGGGCAATTTGTAATCACTGTCTAAGCAACTTGTCTCCCAAATGGGGCGATAATCATTTCAGCTACATGGATCACAGCGAGGATTATCCCAGATGCTTTGTGTAGTGGGGCCAGTGCCAATCCCAGCACTAAGTGCTCAGAAACCTCATTTCCCACAACCGCTGGCAGAGCAGGGGCTCTGTGACCGCCCATGACAGACACGTTTCATTGGAAGTGTTATCCCACCAGGGAGTTTGGGGAGGAAGCAAATGTCTGACATACATGTGCTCACACACATACCACAGCAGGGTCATCGGTAGAGTTGTGAATTTGAGTTTGTTCTCGGCAGGTTTTCCTTCCTGCCCTGGCACCCTTAGGAGGGTGCCAGGCTTGGTGAGCATTGACTCAGAGGTTAAAGATGGCAGGCCGAAGGCCTGATGACAGACCCTTTCCCTGTGTGTGGTGAGGTTGTACTACTTGTCCTGCAGAGGAAGAGGGAGGGCAGGTCCACCAAGGGGAGAGATGGGGCAGAGCTGTCCCCAAGTCTAGGGCCACACAGAGGCTCCTGGGTTGGAGATCTGGGTGGCGGCTCCTTGGCTCGGTTTACTCACTCTAGATCCCCCTCAAGGTGACTGGGTCTCCTGAGGCAGTGGCTTTGGGGCCTACCTAGTTGGGCCAGACCTTGTCGTTAAGGTTCTTAGCCCCAGAAAGAATCCAGTGCCCAGATGATGGGAGCACAGGGTTGGATCTGGGCACCTCCACAGTGCCCACAGTGAGCAGCGTGGAAGGGTGGCCTCGGGGCCCTGCCATCACTCTGACCGTGGGAGTGGGGTGAGGAGTCCCAACAACGCCCAAGTCCCATGTGAGTGATGTAAGGAACTGATGCTTCCAGCACAACTGAATTTGTGGAATAAACTATCACATGGACACACATATCTATTTATATGTGTGGTAACTGTTTCAGGGTTTGGGTTTTGTTTATTTATTTATTTTTGGGTGTGTGTGGGGATGTTAGTGTCGCTAGTCTCCAAATGTTTCCTGTTCTTTTATGATGAGCCTGATTTGTGCCAGGCAGAAGACAGTCCAACAGAACTGCAGCAATACCTACACACTGAGTGAAGATTTCTGTCACTTCCTATCTTTGAACAGGAGCAAATCTGATCTCCCAATTATACGAAATTAATTTAAATGAATTAAACATGTTACAGTGTTCCACCTTAGAATATCAGTTGCCTGGGCAGTGAAGAAAGAAGTACTGAAATGTTTTGTAGAAAAGCAGACAGCGCTTACTCTGAGGGCTGAGAGAGAAGATGGTAATTGAGCAGGGGGATTGGGGCCGCTTCTGGGGCTGGTAAGGTTCTTTCTGTCTCCTGTCCTGGGAGGTGGGACATGCCTCCATCATGACCTGGGACGTCAATATGGAGGCATACCCATACTGCCCCCTGGTGGTCCTTCGATCACCCTCTAGACTCTCTAAAGTGGGAGGGGACACTGGTGAATCTTGGTTCTTTCTCCCAGGCCTTCAATAGCCCCCAATGGAAACCACAGCCAAGGAGGGCAAGCTGACAAGGTGCTGCATCAAGAGAAGGCGGGATGGGGAAAGGTTCTCTGAGTATCTCTGGCCATCCGTGGTGCAATGGTTTCCTTGAGTCCAGGCCCCAGTTCACAGCCAGGGCAGGCTAATTCCTGGTCCTGCCCAGATGCTGGCGAGGCCTCTCCCTGGATGGTGAGGATGGAGTACAAAAGGGTTCTCTGCAGGGGTGGCTACTGGCTCGGCATTGAACCCTCTCTGTTGGTCCCTCTGAGGTTCTGGGACACTATCCCCAGTCACCTCCAAGGCCTGGCTCGTGTCCTTTTGAGGACATTAGGACAGAAACATGTGCTTGCACAGAGGAAACACCATGTGAAGACACTGAGAAGGTGGCCACCTGCAAGCCAAGGAGACAGGCGTCAGGAGAAACCAGACCTGCCAACACCTTGATCTTGGACTTCCAGCTTGCAGAACTGCGGAAAAACTAATTTCTGTTTAAGTTAACCAGACTATGATACTTTGTGATGGCAGCCCTAGCAAACTAATACAATTGCCCATCTCTGTCCCAGACTTATAACAGAACTGATGTCAAAGAAGACATTTTATATGGGTAGTATTTCTCATTCTCATATCATATAAGCTAGAAGGGAATTGTTCTGAGTATGTGTTCCCTGATGCTTTGAAATCCAAAGTGTATCTATGGGACGGGTCCAGCTGTAAGAAAGCCCTTTATGAAGTCATCATCTCACTCTTGCCAGAACTCCACAGATGGAGACATGTAAACTCTTAAAAACTCTTGGGGAACCACCATGCCTCACTTTGCAAACCCTCTTTTAAGAAACATCATTATCAAAAGTCCATTTGATAGTATCAAGCGGAAGAAATGCCTCCAGTATTTGAAAACCCTGAGAACACTGCAATATGATGGATTTAAGACCATATATTTTGGGGAAACCGATATCCCTGAAAGTCTTATAACTGGGGAAGATTTTGGCGATGGATATTTCAAGCAAAGTCCAACTTGGTTTATTTTGCATGCCGGTGGTAGTCACGGATGGGTGCCTTGGAAATATCGGATGTTCCTAAGAGATGAGTTATGTGTCAGACAAGAAGACAGTCTCTTCTTTGAGTTCTGTGATGTGGCGAAGAAGGCCTACGGGAAGTGCGCCATTGTGGTCAAAGACGGAAGGCGGCATGATGAGATGAGGCCAAATGAAAACAAGGAGTCTCAGGCCCAGGCCCACGTCCCATCAGTCATTAACTTAACAAGCATCATGTGTTGTCCTGAGGTGGCCAAATCCTGTGGCCATGAACTACTCTCTCTTCCTTCCCCTTACAGTTACCTGAACCCTTTAGACTCAGCCTGGTCTTCTCTGAAATGGTTTATCATCAACAACAGAAAGGAGTTTTGTTTGCAGTCCATTGACGGTGCCTATGAGTACCAGTATATACTTCTGAGCAGTTTAATTAGCAAAGGGATTGAAAGGATAAATCCAAGCAAGTGGAGAACACTAACTAACAAAGTGCGGAGGTGGGAAAACTACTATCTTGGTAAATTTTCTTAAGGGTGATTCTTCCAACCAGCAGTGAGATTGCACTACCAGCATGGTCTTGACCAACTCCCTGGGCTCAACTCTGGACCATTGCAGCCAAACTCTGAGTGACCTTACGGGGATGCTGTGAGGACTTGGGTTACTAACGGTGTTGGTAAAGTGCTTCAGGTTTACTGGAGGTTTCAGTAAAGCTTCTGGATAAATCAAAGATCTTGACTCCCATCTTGTTAAAGCGACATTGAGGGCTATGTCAGCAGGAAGATTAGGGCTCGTCCAGCTCAAAGGAACTTGGTGATGAGCAGGGGTGAGCAAAGCTAAAGGTTGTGTGGTCAAAATTTAGGTCTGAGAAAAAGAGAATCAAGTGTGCAGTCACAAAAACATTGAAATTAAGTAGTGTGCCAATGCTTCAGCCCACCCAAATCCACAGGGAGCCAGCTTGCCACCAGCTGCAGCTGTGGTCCAGTTGGGGACTTAACAGGCGTTCCCTCCCATTGCTTGAAGGCAAGATGGCAGAGGGTAAGAGAGAAACATGCAAGGGAAGTGAAACCCCATCCAGACAAGCAAGTTGGTGGTGCCAGTAAGGAACCTGGAAAGCTATGATGGTGACTGTTTCAAGTGGCACTTAGTGAGTGAACAGGGAGGAGTCTGTGAGGCCCACTTATCCAATCCATCTCCCATCCCAGCTCCAAGAATTCCAGCAGGAGGTGGGTCATTAGATTCCTCCACGGGGTTGCACCCGGGGTCTATAGCTGGTACAACAGCATCTTATTCAAGTTTGGGGCTGCTGCTCACGTAGGCTGTAAGGACTTGGGGTGGTAATATCCACTTTTATAGAAAAAGGCCTGCCTGCTATTAAACATAAAGTCCACTCTTATTTATACATGTTCCTGCAGTAATTTTACAAGACAAGACATTTTACTGGGGTGAGCCAAATATAACTTGGGAAAATTTCTACCCAACTCCCAACAGACTTAACCATATATAAGATTGTGAGGCCAGGTGCCTGATAGCCATATGCAGAAAGCATCTGATTCTTGGCTTGTCTTCCTGCCTTGCTTCCTTCCTGAATCTCCCTGGATTATTCAGAAATACTGTCTCCGATGAAAATGGATGTTCAAGGCTATTCAACAACTAAGTGGTGGATGACTGCAGCATTTTGTTATGATGCTTTTTACCTGGGGCTGTATCGCACCTACAACCACCAACCCCTTGGAACCAGACAGTTGCAGTTCTTGAACATCCCACTGTACAGCCAACAGGGCTGTTAGTTTCCTGTGGCTGCTGTGGCAAAGCACCACCAACCTCGTGGCCTAAAACAACAGAACAAGCAAGGTGGAGGACAGTTCTGGAGGCCTGAGGTCGAAATCAGTTCGAGAGTCAAAATCAAGGTGTCTGGCAGGGTCACGCTCCCTCCGGAGGCTGTAAGGGAGAATCCGAGGCTGTAAGGGAGAATCCGTTCCTTGCCTCTTCCAGCTTCTGGTAGCAGCAGCATTCCAATCTGTGCTACCCTGGCCACCTGACGTTCTCAAGTCTTCCTCTGGCTCCCTCTTATGAGGACACTTGTGATGGCATGTAGGGCCCACCTGGATAATTCAGACTCATCTCATTTAATTACATCTGCAAAGATCTTTTTTCCATATAAGGTCATATTCATAGGCTCCCAGTGATGCCTTTGGGGACCATCATTCACGTGACCACAGGTGCTAACAAGTCTTCTGCCAACTGGAATACTGCATTCCCCATCAAAAATTAACCAGTGAAACAACTGTTGTGTGGTCTTTCACTATCTGTTTCACGTATGTTATAAAATTTCAGTTCCTTCCCAGCAAACGGTAAGACGCAAGCCTACTGGTGACTTCACGCGCTGGCACTCTGCAGGCCCAAGTGGAGGTGGCCTGGGTTTTGGACACGAACGTTTTGCTCTGACATCACGTTTATTGCACAGCTACCCAGAGTTCTGTAGTAAAAAGCACTAACAGCTACACCTGCTTAATTCATTTAATTCTCACAACAGTCTGTGATGTAGGAACTACTATTATATTTTCAGATGGGGTAAAATGAGGCACAGAAAGATATGCAACTTGCTCCAGTGTGGAGGAGCTGAGGTTCAAATCCAGATTCACGCTTAGAGCCATTATTCATAACAACCCCATCAGGTAGGGTCTATCACTTTCCCATTTTTCAAATGAGGAAACTGAGGCACTGAGCGGTCCCTTGGACCAGTCATATTCTAAAGCCCGGGTACCTAACCACCATGCTTGGCTTAGCTATCGAAGCCGTCTTTTCTTTTTCACGCTCCAATTCACATGGCGTTAGGCTCCCCTCTGACATCAACCTGGGCACCATCTGGCAAAAACAGCCACATCCAACTGAACGCCACAAGAAAAATGCGTTTCGACACAGATTGAGCGAGAAGCAGAATACCTTTTAAAGACACATTATTTTACAGTGAGGAAAAAAAAAAGGTTTTTAGGTTATCAGATGAGCAAGATAAATCAACAAAGGCTTTTTTTGTTTCAAAGCCAAAATATTCTAGTAAGGCGAATTTAAGGTTCTATTCCTTTAGCAGCCTCGTTTAGAAAAGCAGGGGAAAGAGAGCATCAGCATAACTAGAAAGATCAAAAAGACTACCTTTAATATGTAATGTAGTTACAGAGTGTTGCATTCATAATTAAGAAATGCTGCTTTACACGATGCGTGGAAACTTCCAGCAGAAAGTAATGGAAAGTACACTAGGGTTCTTGGAATCTGATAGACCTAGTTGGAATCTCAAGTTTCCTTTCCAGCTTATTAACTGTGAGACTGTGGACAAGTTACTTCCCTGAGGCTCAACTATTAGTAAACGAGGGTCAAGGGCTTTAAAATGCTTAGTACACGCCGAGCCACTCCAACATGTCTGCCACCTCAACAAACGGAAGGCCCGGCTAGTCTAGTCCAGACTCAGGTTCCCGCAAGTGCCCACATGTAGACCTAACGTGGCTGACCTCATTTCCTTTTCACTCTTTGAGGGAAATTCTTGCTTTTTATCACTGGCCATGGTGAGAGGAAACACATCTTATGATACTTTGATCAAAGGCAACTTGGTTCTGGGCCTTTCTTGTAAGACATCTGCAGTAAGTTAGGGAATTAACAATAAGAGGTTTCTTCTGGTGGGTGGACGGGGAGGTTGGTGAGCACAGCCCGGAATCTCTTCAGATGCCAGTGTATGAAATAAACGCTGGGTGACAATGCACAGCAACCCCGTGTGCACAAGTCCTCTGGAACAGGCCTCCTGATGCCGCTGGCGCTGGGATCCTGAGACGTTGGCTGATGGAAGATACCCTCCTCTCTAGCCATCACCAACAACCATGTCCCCACTCCCTTCCCATGGGCCAGGGCGACTCCTGAGGTGATGTCAGAATGGCGCTGCCCTGGAACAGGCCAAGACTCAAAGACGCAAACGGAGCCGGAGGCCCGCTGGCTCTGGCCTTGTCCAGCTGAGGAAGGTCTGGGCGCAGCTGGGTTCCTGGAGCCACGCCTGGTCAAGCAGGAGGCTCAGCTGCCCACCCAGGCGGTACGCACCGCTCCCACTGTGATCGTTTCAGATACACAAACCGCTTTTACACACGTGACCTCATCCAGTTCAGATGAGCACCTTGTACAGGCAGGGCAGTGACCACTAAGCTCCTTTTACGAATGGAGACAAGGCCCGGGGTACTAGATCCGGCTATGAGCAGTGGAGACCTCACCAGAGATTTAAATGAAATGGAACGTTCCCCACCCCACCCCCAAAGCAACAAACAATAAGTACTGAGGTGGCAGCTCAGGGCTGTTACGATGGACGCATGATCAAGAACCCAGGGACCTCTCTTTACTCCACTATCCGAGACTTGGTTCCGTCCTGGCTGCTGAAGGTCGCTGCACGCTCCCCGGGGATGAGCGCACAGCCTCCCTCCACCTCAGTGAAAACACACAGAAGGGGGACAGTGCTTGTAGGAGGAAAGAGGAGAGTGTCTGGGAAGACAGCAGATTAGAGGGAGGGATGGAGGGGTGGGTGAAGGGGAGCAGGCCGAGCTTTCCTCCCCCACAGCAGATGCCATTCTGCGGCCAGCCCTGTGGGGCCTCACCTGTAGCCAGGCAGTGCTGGGAGGGAGGGGTGTGGGTTGGCAGAGGGTGAGTGAGTGCGTGAGTGCGTGCGTGCGTGCGTGCGTGCGTGCGTGTGTGTGTGTGTGTCCAGCTGGTCTAGTCCAAAGACCACAGACACCCTTTTTACAAAGGTGTTTTATTTTACTAAAGAAAATACTGCTTCTTTTAAAAGCGTGTAAAAAGTCCCATCATTTTAAGTTAAAGCTGTAGGCTGGGAACTTGTCCTCTGACGCAACATTCAGTAATTAAGTCTTTCTTCTCGGCTGGAGTCCACTCAAGCTGACATGTAAAGTGCAAAATCTAGAAAAAAAGAACCAAAGAGATAAATAGGAATGTCTGATAAGATAAGGGCCAGAGCTTTACTCGCTCAGCACTAACGCTTACATTCAGCCATTTAGACTTAACAAACAGAAACTATGGAAGCTTATCTATTAGGGAATGTATTTTCAGCATCATAATTTCCCTTCCATTGAAAAATCCCTTTTGTTTAAAACAAGGCTCCAGGCTTTGATGAGCTGCCAGCCCAGGAGGGGAGAGGGAGGAACCCCCTGGTCAGCTCTAAGCTCAGCTGTGTCAGCCCCCCCATCCCCCTCCACTGATGGCCTCTGCAGCGGTTTGTGAAAGGGAAGAAGTGTTTATGATCTCACACCTCATCTTTTCTTCCTTGCTCGGTATCACACACAAAATGATGACTGTCTAGAATGGAAATTCAATCAACATTTCACTGAAAACGGCCTTCCCTCATCCTTTTTAATTTCGACGTGCTTGCTCTCCCCCACCCTAGTCTTTCTACTGAGTTTCAGTCAACACAACTTTTGTTGTTGTTAAGGCAAAGTCCCACGCTAACTTCTTTTGCCCGGCAGAGGCCTGCAGCTGGCTGAGGACCAGTGAGGGATGGGCGAGTAACAGGAGCTCGCGTGCTGACAGCTCCCCTTCCTGCACTCACCGGCAATGCAGCTGGGGCCTGAATGTTTGACGGGGCTTCAGTCCTGGTTCTGCTCTTCACCACGTCCGGTGGGAGTTATGTTTTCAATCTGAGTGGACGTCACAGGGTAGTCAGGAGGAGGAACAACGGCACCGTATGTGCGATGCTTGGCAAAACGCTAGCACATAATAGTCACTCTCTAAGTGATGCTGTAATTACCAATACGTTTGCTTTTAAACTCAGTTTAAGTCTCAAAATACTACAAAAGGGAACTCCTATTTACAGAAGCATGGAATCTAAGGATGGACAGGGGTTTGGGCGGGCCCCTTCCTACAGCCACCTGCTGCTGAGATGCCCAGGCCCGACCACAGACATAATGGAACTTCGCAGAGGCTGGGGCCTGGGAACCTGCATTTTAACAAGCACCCTCATCGGGCAATTCTCATCTTTAGCCAACGCTGGGGACCACTGATCTAGAATCCCCTGCCACCATAGTTGAATCCTAATTTTCAGAAAAGCACAGAACTCGAGAAATGAAGAAACTGAATCAGCACACCAGAATTAAGGAAACTGCTCAATGTCATAGGTTCAGTTTATAGTGGGGGTTGAATAACAATTTCCTGGTGCCTCAACTCAACACACACATCCTGGGCACCTCCTGTGTGTGCTGTGACAGGCACTGGGCCACAATGATGAGTCCTAATTCCTGCCTGGGAGCAGGTCATCGGGAAGGGCTCTCCGAGCCACGGGACTCACAAGCAAAGGCCAAGGGGCACAAAAGTCTATCGTGGTCTGCAGGAGCATGGGGAGTGGCTGCACAGGGGGCAAACATGTCCTGGGTTAAGGACACACACAGAAGAGATTTACAGGCCATACCCAGGAGTCAGACTTTATCCTGCAGGGATAGCAAGGTCTCTCAGTCTTGGGTACAGGTGAGGGTGTCAAACGATGCATAACCCCCTTCCCCTCCCCCATCTCAGATTTACACATACTTGTGTTTCTAGTATGTGTGCTTTTCTAAGAAGCTTTTATTAGCTTCTCAAGAGTCCTGTGACTCAGTACCTATTAAGCACCGCTGCTCCCAGTAAGAAGCATGCAGAAGCATGGATTAATCACATGCTCCCTGACTCATCAGCAGACGGGGGAAAGGGTCAGGCTCTGCCTCGCCTTACAGAGCTGCTCAGTGACAGGTGGGCCACGTGCCCTCACAGCTCAGACCCACCCGAGGGATGCGGAATTCTCAGAACTATCACATTCTTTGATTGGCCACCAAACCCATGTATATTTCATACTTGCAAAGTCCCGGTACCTTTGACTTCCCTTTAGTTATATTTCTTCTCTGATTGCTTCTTCTTTTCAGCTTCCAGTTTTTGCTGTTGTGCTTCCAATCTTTTCCTTTGGTATATTTTGACTCCAGCAAATGCCAGGCAGAGAATCAATGTCTTCGCTGCCAAGATATACAGCAGCAGGGGAACGTGTTCAAGAACCTTAAAGAAGAAATGATTCTAAATGTTCTATAATTGATAAGATTCATGTTCCTCTATTCAACAAACATTTACTATGCAGCTGTTGTGTAACAGGCACGAGGCTAGAACAGACAAGGTTCCTGTCCCCAGGGTGTTAACAGTCTAGTGTTAGTGTTAGCTGTGTCCTTCCTGTCCCCCTTGCTGCTGGCTTCACAGAGGCCCACCAGTGGTCTGCAGATGGAACAGCCCTGGTCTCTCACAATCTGACCGTGCACTTGGCCGACTGCCCAGGCCCTCTGCTTCTGAGGCAGTGGCATGGTCCAGTAAAAGGAAGCCAGGGCCAGGGGGCCTGGGTTACAGGTTCACCCTGCCACTGACTGTGTGACCTGGGTCAGTCACTTGACTTTTCTGAGCTTCGAAGACAGGCTGGACCTGAGCTTCCTTCTAGATTCTCCAGCTGTAGTATGCTATGATTTCCTTTGGTTCCCTCTACTCATTAGCTTTGGCACTTGAAAGCAAAATATAAAAATGAAATACAACTCAAAATTTTATTAGCTACTTATTCACTGTTCCTGTAATTTTTTGTTGGAAGTTTGAACGCATTGGCTAAAATGAAATCTAGGGAGTAACTATTGATTGGACTTATTCTTTGCACCAATAGGTTTCATTATGAAAATCTATATAGAATAGTATCTCAAGGCAAATACTATAGTAGTTTTGTAAACATGATAAGTATGATCTGAATAATTATGAGTTTTTGTGTGATTAAAAATTCATTCCAAACAAATGAATGATAGCCTTTGCTCAGTGTCATTCTAAAGGACTAGGCAGGATTTATTCAAATGAAATCATTAGGTTCAATTGCCAAACATCAATTATTAGATGTAATTCCAGAGAGACTCTATTAATACTATGGGGAGTATATTTGTCCCTCTGAGAGTTTCAAGTTGATCTGAAACTAGTCAGTTAAAACTTTAGCGGAGAACACGCTCACAGACCTGGAGGGCTAGATGGATTTTAAAGATGACTTAGTCCACCACCTTCTTATACAAACGAGGAAAGTGGCAGTGGAGAGGCCCATCCACGGCACACAGCTCATTCATTACGAGGTCAGAGCTAGAATGGAAGATTTTAAAGGATGCCAGTCTCCTTTCCACTGGTTCCTGATTTTCAATGAAATGGAGTAAGATCACAAATTATGTACATATATGTTCCTGTAATGTTATTCAACATTTTTATGACTCAGACCTACATGTACTTTTCACAGTTAGAAGACATAGCATCAGTTACCATCCACTGAGAGCTTACTGTGCGCTAAGTGTCTCACAGAGACTTTTCCCTTCCGTCCTCATGATATCCTGTGAGGTACACAGGCTGCCCTAATTTCATAGCTGAGAAAACAAAGTCTGAAAAGGTTAGTGTCTGACCGAGTTCTGACTGCTCCGAAGTCTGAACTCTTCAACATTACGTGAGTCTGCAACATACGTGATGCTCTCCCCCACCCTCACCAATTTTACAATTAAATTATGCGAATAAACAAATGCTTGGCTACTGAATTTACCAAAGGCAACCAAAATCATGAACGTTGAAGTTATTTACTGATTACTTATAGATATTTGAGGAAGGTTATGATGTGAAGCAATAGGAACACAACAGATATCAAAAGGAGGAATCCAAATATTTAAATTGTTTTAGTTAAAACAGTAAGAACACAGGAACACTGAGTTAACTAGATAACAGCTTTCAACCACAAAACCATTTAACGGTGAAGAATAAATACAACAAACCCACTTCAGAAAGATCACTCTGGCATAATAGTATAATAACTAAAAAAATTGCAAAAATGAAATGTTTTATCTTGACAAATATAAGCAGCTTAGAATACTGATGTGGTTTCCAGGTCCTTCCTCCCTCAGACTTGCTACAAACCTCTCTTATCTTCCCCAAATAATTCTCTAATTCATCTACCTTCTTGAAGGTTCTCATTTTAGAGATGAGGCTTGACTCCACATTTATAAACCAGCTAAAAAAGACAAGAATGTCAAGTGTTACCTTATTTTGCCTCCTTGGAGGCAAAAATCACCTGTGTGTCAATATAAACCTCTCTTCAGTTCACTAGGACTTTCTAGGCTACCTGGGCACTGACTTATACTGGGAACAGTCTCCAATCCATATCACAGCCCATGGTTCCCCATGAGCTAAACACAAAATTTCGCTGGAGCAGTTACAGGCATGATCAAAAAATATGTTGAATATTTAAATTGAAAAAAACTTTTGTTACAGTAAAAGACACATTGCCATTAACCCCCCTCAAAATACTCCCACTCGCTTTGAACACATTTATCCCATCGTTCTTGCCACTTTCTGAAGCAGTTCTGGAAGTCCTCTTTCGTGAGTGTCTTTGGTTGCACTGTGGTGGCTGCCTCAATATTCTGAATCATTTTGACTTTGGGGAAGAGCCAGAAGTCGCATGGTGCCAGATCCGGTGAATAAGGTGGATGGGAACATATCATAATGTTTTTATTTAGCAAAAATTGCCATAGCAGAAGCAATATGTGACAGAGTGTTGTCATGATGGTGGATGAAACCGTTTGCCCATTTCTCAGGCCGCTTTCTACGCACATCATTTCTTAAATGCGCTAATAAGTCCCTATAATAGTCAGAGTACCCGTAGTGTTGCTGGGTACAAACTCAGCTCGCACAATTCCATCAAGGTCAAAAAACACAATTAGCATCACGTTGATGTTAGATCTTAATTGATGTGCTTTTTTCACATGAGAACTGGGTGATTTCCATTGACAACTCTGAACCTTGTTCTCAGGATCATAACCATAAACCTAAGTTTCATCTCCCATGATGACAAGTCTTAAAAAGCTGGAACCTGAAACAGCATGATCGTGCAACTCCAACATAATTGACAAACACTGTTGCTTTTGTTTGACAATCAAAACACGTGGAACAATTTTGCACTCACATGCCTCACGTTCAAGTCTGTTGTTAAAATGTTTTGAATGGAACCATAAATGATGTTCAGATCCTCAGAAATTTCCCTAATAGTCATTCGCCTGTTTGATCAAATAATTTCATTACTTTTGCAACATTCTCTTGGGTTTCTGATGTTGAAGGACATCCCGATCTCTCCTAGTCTTCAACTGATTCACGACCATTACGAAATCGTGTGAACCGTCTTTGTGGTCACTGCAGCATCACAATAAACTAATTCTAACATTGCATGTGTTTCTTTAGCACTTTTTTACAGTTTGAAATAAAATTTCATGTTAATTCATTGTTCATGATCCATGATTTATGGCACACTTTAAAACACACTTTCTCTCAACCGTAGCTCACACCCAAAGCTACAACTAACAAGCTGAAACTTGTCACACACAGTTACTAAGGTTTGATGCATTGCTTTCCATATTGAAGATCCCTGCCTTTCCGTTGGATGGCACTCGGCAACAGCATTCACAGTATTTTTTTATCACACTGTGCAACCAGATTCAGAAAACTCACGGAAATGGAAGCACATCAACAAAAGGACACAGATAAGTGGTTTCTGTATTTACTTTCTTTTTAAAGGTACTAGAGAGGCAGAGGCAAGAGGCAGAAGTTTCGAGACTGAGAGAGGGCAAAGCAGTGGCAGCAGGGGTCAAGGACTCTACGAGGGCAAAAGTGAAAGATTTCAGGGGCCCGTTCCTGCCCCTCTCAAGTACTGAACTTCAGTCACGTTAAATCTCTTCCTTTGATCTCTAACAAATCCCTCATATTAAGTCTTGAAATGGGCAAACCTTCAAAGAGGTAAATGAACAAAATATTGTTGGAGTGGACTAGACCTACACCAATTGTTTTAGACAAACCCCAATACCTGTGTCATGAGAATGGCTGACTTCTTAAATAATGAGGCCACACTCACTTGCTAACGCACAGGCATGGCTGACCGTTGCTAATGACCACAGGCCCAACGTGCCAGAAAGGAGAGGGCACAGGAGGCAGTGGGCCCACATAATCCTTCAGTCTCAGGGGGCTCTATGCGGTCAGGGTGTAAGGGGAGGCCACTGCTTTGCCACCACAGGGTGTCAGAAACATGAGGTTGTTCCCTGGCAGCTAGAGTGCAGTGTGTGTCTGTTCAAAGTTGGGAAGGTTTGGGCAGATTTTGCTCCTGACACAGGAAGGACTCCTTTTGTCATAAGGACTTGCCTCGGTGGTCAAGTGGGTCACTCTACAAGGAAAAGAAAACCTTCTCTGTGCACTGCCTGGTAAATCACAAAGCCCAGGCCTATACGATCAGACTCAGGGGGGTAAAGCCGCACTGTTTAACTAGTCGAGGTGGTTTTGATACTCTTAAGTGTGAGAACCTCAGGGCATCACGCAGGAAGCTCTGACACTTGTTGATGGGGCGCTTAGTATCACTTCCATCATCCCTACTGACTTTCAGCAAGACAAAGGGTAACAGTCCTTCCCTAAACCTCACCCCACACTGCTTTCTGCTCTTCCCCCTACATCTTCTCACTGCCTCATCTTTCCTCCCCAGCCTTTCCACAGTGAGCTCTGGAACCCGGATACATGCTAAATAAACACTCCTACATTTCCAGTCTCTTCACAGAATCCTCACTCTGTCTTCTTAACTGCAACCAGGCTCTTTCTAAAGAACAGTCTCCACAGCCCTTCCCAAGTCCCATGCCCCAAGGAGCTGGGGAAGGAGGGCGGGTCGGTCCTCTCCCAGTTCCCTGATCCTTCTTCCAGACCTTTCCAGTTCTCCTTGCACTAGAAACCTAAGGGATGTCTGAAACTAGAAAATGTTTATAATAATTGAAAAAGTACATACGAGATCCTAAGTTTGAAAATATACACTAAACTTACATATCTTGAAAAAATACACCAACATTGTTCAAAGTAGCCCTCTTCGGATGGTATGACGATGTGTAATTTTTATTTGATTTTATACTTTTCAGAGTATCTACAATAAAATAGGTTTTCGAGGCTGCTCTCTTAGCCGACCTCCACCTCATGCCACCTACTGTGGGGATTTATTGCGAGCCACTCCTTTTCCTCTGTAAAAGCAGCTGGCAGGCTACTCTTCAGTTGCCCTTGAACTTCTCTACCAGCTAAATCCAATGTTTTACTGGGGTCAGTTGTGTTTATTCCCCAGCCAGGTTAAGTTGTACGCGATGCTATAGTAATTTATTTAAACATGACACTTAGGAAATATGACTATGTAAACAAGATTGTTTCCATGAAAACTAAGTTGAATGCTTTCAATGCTTTTTCAAGTTTGAGTTGAAAAAAAAAAAACAAGTGTGTTGGCAACACATATGTAAAAGATCAGGGAAGAGGAGCATACAAATTTAGAAAGATTTCACATGTAAGATCTTAATCCATTTTAAAGAAACCAAAATGTGAAATTGTAGGTATAACTTAAAAGGTTGTAGTTTTTGCAAGAAAAGTGAGGCAGATCTGAGGTCAATTGATGCCCAAAGAAAAGGCCTAGCCTTCCTCCAGGAGTCTGGTGAGTAAATGTAGACTTGTACGTTTTAACTGAAAATATTAAGTATTATTATGATTCTTGTTGTAATTTACTTCTTATTCTGAATTTTTACAAACAGGAGAAAGAAAAACTCAAGCCATAAATGTTTAAAACTATTCTCACTTTCCAGTTCATGCTGCACCAACTGTGAATTCACTTCTGCTCGACGGAGGCCCACTCAGACAAGCACATGAGAAGGAGCTGGAAGATCAGATCTCGCTGGTCTGGTGGGGAAAAGAAGAATCAAGTGAATTCAGGTTTTCTAGAGCAGACTCCCTTTTCAGAAGACTTCCCTTTGATGAAGAGAGAGGGCACATGAGCAAAGACGGCGAGCTTTGCAGAAAGGAGGTTTAAGTGTCCCCAACAAGTTGAGCCAGAGCCTGGTGGACAGCAGATGGCCTGGGTGAGGGCCGAGACAGGCTTGGCTCTTGGTGAGCAGAAAGATCTCTTTGGCTGATCTGTGCCAGGAATGGGAGCACAGGCTCAAGCAGAGGTGGCAGTGCTGCTCCTTAAGGGACATGTGCTCCCTTTCCATTCATCTGGGAATATAAGAGCCCAGATCCAAAATCGGTTCCTCTACCCACCTCCTGCCCTGAACAAGAGCTGGTTTGTGGATGAGTGAGTGTTCCTCAGGTCCTCTGAGTGTTAATTAAGCAAATCCTGGTTTTTAAAAAATATCTGGAGGAGAGTAAACAATAGGGAAAAAATTGTCCTAAGAAAGCAATTTATATCCAGGTTCCCTCTGAAATGTGAGGGAGACTCAGGGCAAGGTGAGGCAGGAAGTGACAAGGCAGGGACACAGCCAGCAGAGGATTTGCTCTGAGGCATCACATGTCACTATTTTTAGACTACAACACATACCCCAAGAGTCAGAAGACTTGAGCTCTAGATGGAGAACCTACACACTCTGGCAAATGACTTCCCTCTTAGGGCCTTGGTCCCATCTGTAAATGAAGAAAAGGGGTGTCAACTAGATGGGCTCTGGGCCCCTATTTTTTCTGAAATTTGGAGACTTACAGCATAATAATCACAGCTTCACTTTATTGTGCCCAACTGGGTTGAGTGTGTTAGATGCTGTACTCATTTACTCTTCACATGAGTCCTATGAGGTACAGTCCACTTTCTCCACTTCAAAGACAAGGAAACATATGTAATGTGTTCACACACTGGGGAACTGGGAGTTGAGCCCTCCAAACTGGCTCCAGTTATCCTGATGCAGGCAGAGAGCTTTGTACTCAAAAATCATAGGGAAGCTTTCCTTTAAATGTCCTTACAATTAGAATGACGTAAAGCAACAAAATTTCACAGGCCTTTAGAATGGAGGTAATAACATGAACTTCAGGGAAGATGTTTTATAAAAACTTTCACTTATGAAAGTATCTAAACATAAAAAGTTCATACCTCATCTATTCAAGGTCATAGTAGCTGGTAAACAAGCTGGCAGTTGGTACAGGATAACCAAGTTTTCCCCATGACCTTTTCAAAGTCAGATAAGCTAACAAAAGGAATTTACACCACAAATCTGTTTAAATGTGATGATGGAGATTGAAGGTCCTCATTACCATCATGTATAAAGGGCCTCTTTGTCCTTAAGTAGCAGCAGATTCTGACCTGCACTAAATACATTCCTGTTACAACCTGTTGGTAGAATTTTCACTTTGAGTAATCTCCAATAATCTCAGGGATTAGCCATGTTGTAAATTAAATGTTTAAAGTTGTGTAAATTTTCTTTTTACAACTCCTGCTTTGAGTTGTGTACAAAGAGAGTAGGTGAGTTTGGCTGTTCCCCACTAATTTTCTGAAGCCATGTTACATACCTAATGAACTGAGGTAAGGCATTGATTCCCAAGGTCAAGGACAACAAACTGGTCCAAAAAGCTTATAGGAGGAAATAAACGAAAGAGACCCCCCAGGGGTCTGGCCCTCTGGCAAACAGGAGACGTGATGTTCCTGAAATGTCTTCAACAGGTACTGAGACTTACAATGAAACCAATTTTACCAGGCTAATTGATACAACAAGAGTTAAGTTCCTGCGGCATCTCATCAACATTATGGCGAACCTGTAACTGTAAACTTTGCAAAAAGTTTGTTTTTTTGTAAAAAATTGTAAATTGTAAAAGGCGCCACGCTCCGCACGTGGCCAGCAGTAAATACTATCATGATCAGCGTCTGTCCTTGCACTAACGGCCATGCCCCACTTTAGAGCGTCAACAAGCGGCGCGCAGGGGGAAGGCAGTCACCGCAGGTCAGGAGGGCGCGGCACACAGAGCCACCAGGAGAGGACCGGGCCGACCCGAGGTCCGGACCCTGCTCCGGGGGCACCCCTGGCACGTCACGTGGCCGGGGCAAGTCAGGAACTCCTTTGAACCAACGTGCTCTCATTTTTAAAACACCAGACTCCGAAGACCCGCTCTGCAACTCTGCAATTAGTAAGTGACCCTTCTCTCTGATGGCACCAGGGTCTGACTTTAAAAATATGCTCGCAGCTGCCTCCACCTCATACCTAGAACAATACAATTCAAGCTCTTTAGGAAAGAAACGTGTACAGCAGCGCACCCTGCAAAGGGGGGAAGGGGCCCCGCGAGGGCGGGGCACAGAGCGCGGGGCGGCGCAGCGCAGCCCACCCGCCCGCTGCCTGCAGAGCACAGGTTTCCGTCCCCCACGACCCGGGCCCCGCTCCGCCACGCGCCGCCCCCGCCGGCCCTCCGCAGCCGACACCTCCAGAGCCACGGCGCGACCCGAGGCTGCCGGCCCCGCGGCCCCAGGCCCCCCTGCTGCGACACGGGAAACACGCGGCTGGCGCCCGCGGGCTGAGCGGCGCAGGCCGACGGGCCGGGGCCGGCGTGGGAGGGATACACCCAGGAAGGCGGGCCGCTTCACTCTCACCCCGGAACCGTCCGGTCTCCGCTCGCAACTCAAAAGCGACAATGGCTTCCATAGAAGTAATTCTACTTCCTCGACTGCAAACACAGAGCGTGGGGGTTTCCTCCCTTTGCCGGACTTCCCCTCCAAACCACGACAGCGATCGGACTGCCGTGGGCAGGCCCGCGAGGCAGCGCGGCCCACGCAGCGCCGGCCCGGTGTCCCTTTCCCTCCGGGCCCGGCGTGGCTCCCGGGCCGCGCGTCCCCACACGCCGCCCCCGCCCCGTTACCCCGGGCGCCGCCGGGTCCCCAGCGGCCGGCGAGCGGGTCTCGCTCCCCGGTAACCGAGGGCCGCGCCGGGGTCCCCTCCGGCCCCGACACCTGGCAGCGACACCGGCCCCGCTCGGACCCGACGCCGAGGGCCGGGGGAGGCCGCTGCCCCGCACCCTTCAGGGCGCCCAGGCAATTCCCTCGCCCCGCGGCCACAACCCACGCGGGGCCGCGCCCGGACCGCGCCGGCCGCCGCAACACGCCGCCTCCCGCGCCGGGTCCGCGGCCTTCGCGGCGCCTGGCCGGCCTAGGTCCTTCGGCGGGCACGCTCCGCGCGTGGGCGCCGTGGCGCCCGTCACCCTCCGGGTTCCCACTCCGAGAGCCGGCGCCGCGCGGCCGAGGGCATCTCGGAGACACAGCGCGAACGCGGGGCTGGCGCCGGACACCCCAGCGCCCCCCAAAAGCCGTCGGGATTCACGGCAGGATCCCGAAGACCCACAAGTCATCCACTTACAGTTCGAAGTCACCGCGGAGCCTCCGTCCGGCGGGCACGCAAACCACAATTCCCACAATGCCGCGGGAAAATCACACGTCCCGAAATGCACCGCTCCGCGCGCCGGCGCAGTAGGCCTCAGCGGCCTCCGTGGGCGCAGTGCTCCGCGCGCCGGCGCAGTAGGCCCCGGCCGCCGTCGTTGGGGAGTGACGGGGGTCGCAGGTCATGATTGGCCGAGTGCGGGGCGAGGGCCGGACCCCGTGGGACAGGCCCAGGGCGGGTTCCCGTTCAGAAAGGGTCTGAGCTGGAGGAGGCTGCCTCCGCGGGGCGCGGGGTCGCGCGGCCCCTCCCCCTCCGCCGTCCCGCGTTCCCGGGAGTCTCCTCGCTGCGGTCTGCGACTGACGACCCACCGGTCCCCGAAGAAGCTTCCAAGTTGAGCATTCGTCTTCTCCGACAAAATGCATGCAGTTTCCTTTGGGACAGCAGTGGGGCGCCCGGTGCTGGGTCCCCCGATTCCGTCGTTCAGCAAACGCCTAGCACAGGCGTGCAGAGTTCGCGCAGTCGTTCCTGCCCCCGGGTGCCCACCGCGCGGGGACCGTTCCGGGCGGTGAACGATTCACATCTCAGAAGTGGAGAGGACGGGTTTAGAATCGCAGGCTTTCTAAAGGGACTGCTGTACGAGGGAGGGGATCAGAGGGGGTGAGCTTCAGAGGGGGCCGGTGGCGCTTTCTCGGGCGGGACTTGAAAGGGCATCCTAGGGATGCAGCCGCGAGCTGTTAGAAACTGTGCTGGCATTTGTTCAAGTCCCTTAGTTTGGGGAGGGACATGAAATACTTTGTGCCAAGAGCCTGCGCTGTGTATAGTTCAAGGTTGAGGCCCCGTTGAACAGAGGCCTCAGAGGAGCCCGACCACCGTCTGCTCAAGGTGATAGTTTTTGTCACCGGATGGAAACCTTGGATCGCCGTGTCGATCCTGACCCAAGGCAAGGATTTTGTAACCCGGGTCACTGCTGTGCTCACATTGGAATGCATGCCTTGTGTGCAACAGCTTTTCTGGGTGTCTGATCTGAGAAAGGAAGCCACTCCTGCCACATCTGCCCTTGGAATAGGAATGGCTTTTCCCTAACACGGTATTAAATGCGTCTGTGAGCGTAATTGCATGCTTATTATTAGGAAGCAGATACCTTGTACATACTTCATGCTGAAGAGATAAACCTGGTAGTGGACAGAAGACATCCTCCAAGCAGGCCTTGAAGAAGGGCTCCTTCTGTGAATTTTGTCTTAGCGCCCGGAGACTTGAGGCCTTGCTCCCAATCGCTCTGCCTTGGCTGAATAGATGGGGAGATGAGGGAGGAGGAAAGGGTAAGCCAGGAGACATGAAGCTTCGTGAAGCTACAGCCTCACACATCTTGCTTGCCATTGACTTCCTGCTCTCAGCTCCTCCGAGAGTAGACAGTGACGGTGCGGCCTGCCCTCCTGTCCCTGCTCTAACTCTGCCCACTTTGTGTCGATCTCTGTTATAAGCTTGTCACGTGATACCATCATGCTGTTTCCATCTCTGACTCCCTCTCTGCTGACTGGGTTCCTCCAGCTCAGGGAGTCTCATTCATCTCTGTACTCCTCAGGTCTAGGCCAGTGACCCAACAAATGGATGTTAAATGTTGCTTATTAAATTAATGAATGAAGTCACCTAATCTGCGGACTGCAAATTTGTCATCTATAAATGAAATGGTCTGACAAGAATGCGATGAGCGCCAACGTGCCTTTTGGACCTGATGTTCTCTGATTTCATGAACCCCATAATGCAAAACATTAAGCAATTACTGTCTAGATTTTCAACAGACATAGCACTTCAGACACTTTTTTTACCTTTAGTCTCTTCAAACAGAAGTAAAGATAGGTCATTGTAAAGAGAAGAAAATAAAATTGAGTGAAAAGAATAAGTTGTTTATAAATGTTACAACTATTTTTTCCCATAATAACAAGAACTTTTAAAAGTGAATTTTCTGTAAAACTTTAAATGTTTGTTTAAAAATGTTTGCACTGGGTAGTTCTTAAAGATTCTTCTTTGGCATGGACTAGTTGCCCCTGTGAAATATTTGTTCTGTCTTCAGACTTCCAAATAAATTAAATGCCAGGAAAGCAATACCCATAAAGTAAACCCATAGTTTTGTTCATTATCACTTCAGACTCTACATACATTCATGAATTAATAAATGCTCCGATGTCAGTCTAGTGAGCCAAAGGGTAGATTTTGAACCTCAGCTTCTGGGTAATACATCTGGGTTATTTATAAATTCAGTCACATATAAAATAATGTTTCATGAGAAAGAAGCTACAGTGCTTTGTAAATCTCTCTATCCCCACTCCCCACTGCCACTGCCCAGGTACTTTACTTCAAATTTGGCTGTGTTTTTACTATTGACATTGATTAAAATGACATTTACATTGCGCAGAAAGTAAAAGAAGTCTTCAGCATAAAATATTGCTCTGACGAGCACGCATCAGTCACTGAGATTGAAATGTGACTTGTCTTTGTGACCCAACCATGTGATCTCCAGGAAAATTCTCAACAGAGAGCGAGGAACTTCGGTTCTTCTAAGAAATGACAATTGGGTGTGCTCCATGGCATGGGCCTCTCTTCATGTGTGGATGTCAGGGGCTGGCTTTATGCCTTTCCCATTTGTCAAGGAAACATTTTGAACCCTGCTGCCCCAGGGTTCTCATGGATGGTGACCCTGGATTCTTCTAGATTCAGAATTTGGCTCTTGTACTTCTCTCGCCAGTCCTCCACAATGTACTGGTGGTAGGGGTCGTTGGAGTGTTCTTGCCTCTTGGATTTCACCGTGCTTACCAAGATGGCTACGACGATGAAAGAGAACATTCCAATCATCACCATGAGGTACAAGATGACATAGTAGAAGTTCTCAGCATCCACTTTGGCTTGCAGGGCCTCTTGCTCAGCTGTCGTGTTCCTGCGCCAATTGTCCATGTAAGTCACAAAAATCCTTTTGAAGACATCTTCCAGTGTCTGTGTCAGATTGGATAAAGTAGGCATATTTTTCTCCTGCTGTAAATTAAATATTAAAACAGATGAACAAGGTTAAAAAAAGGGGGGGATCTTTTCCACATTTGGCTACCTGAAGGGATGGAGGGAGGGGCATGCAAGGGGAAAATAGTAGTATTTTTTCTCAGCCTAGCTGGGGATTGATGGAGTACACATTTTGTTATTCTTTAAACTTTTCATATGCATTTTTTGCATGCATGCTATCAGACAATAAAAGTCTTAATAGAGGACATAAAACTATAGTATGATCCCAATTTATGTATGTGAATGTATATTTGCGTATGAAAATGGAGAAAAAAAAGACTGGAAGTAAATAGTTCAAAATGTTAATAGTGGGTGGTATACTTAGAGAAAAAATGTTTCTTCTTTATGCTTTTCTCATGTTACAAATTTTCATCACTAATCTTTCATTAATTTGTTTTTAGATCAGTCAGTAACCTCATAATAGCTAATATAATGCCTTGTCCATAACAGGCCTTCAACAAACATCAGCTGAATGAAGCAGTGACTTCTGTATGTTCCATGTTTTTAGAGAGTTATGGGGTAGAAGGTGCCTTTGCAATTTGTGTCATCTCCAATGTCTAGGCAGTGCTTTTCCCAAAGATCCCAAAGAGAGGAGTATGTACATCCATATTTGAAAGAGGGATTTTAGGTAAGTGATACAAAGAAACAACCTGAGAGATCATTCCTATTTCTCAAATCCAACTCTCCTCTCCATCCTCACTATCACCGCCCAGCATCTCTCCGCTGGATGATATCATGCAATGCAATACAACCCTCCAAAATCATCTCCTTGGGGTCATATCAGCCCCTCTCGGCCCCACACAGCAGTCAAAGTGCTCCTTTTAAGAGGGAACTGGGATCATTTCCTTGTTTTTAAAACGATGTAATACCTTCCTGCTGTTCTTAAAATGAAATCCTGTCTCCTTAATGGGTTTACCTGGCTTGGCTCCTAACGACCTGCCCTATTACTCTACCCTCACGACCACCTGGCCGTACTGGCCTCCCTTCCTCTAAGTCAATAAATGTTCTCTTACTGCAGGACATTTGCACATTTGTCAACCTGGAATACTTTTGCCCCTCTCTTCCTGCCACCTCTTTGCCCTTTTGGTCCCATCTCTGCTGTCACTTCTGAGAAAACTTCCCTGGCCCTGCTGTTAGTCAGTTCCCACCACCACTTTTCTCCAATAACATCTTACTATTTTTCTCCAAAGCACTCTTCACAACATGATAATTATGTGTATATATTGCTGGTGTGTGTGTGTGTGTGTGTGTGTGTGTGTGTGTGTGTGTGTGTGATTATTGATTAATGGTCTCATCTTTCCCACACAACTCTCACCTCTACGAGGGCAGGGCTCACACCACCTTTGTCCACCTTGGTTATAACAAGCACCTGGCCCAGATCCTGAGACATAGCAGGGACAATAGGTGTTTGATGAATAAATTAACATGCTAGGCACAGGCTAGGCATTTGGAAATGCAGAGATGATGAACGCTGTGTGTGGCAGCTCAGTATAGTGGCAGAGACACAAACAAGTACCGATACAAGGTGCAAAGTGTTACAGGTATGAACAAAGTGAAAGGGAGGTCAGAGAACGAAGCTGAACATGGATCATAAATGGGGCAAATGGATGTAAAGAGAACTGGAAGGGATGTAGGCAGGAAGTAAATCTGTGATTGGCAGGACCTGCAGGCCCACTCAGTCAAGAAAAGACCAAAGGACCAGATAGTGGGTTGGCCTAGTACCCTTATGAAAGCAGTGTGCCCTCTTTTTAACATGCGTCTTTCCTCCTATGGAAAGAGGTGTTTCAGATCGTCCCTCCTGGGAAAGGGGTACAAATAAACTTCCAAATCTTTCTCCCACAGAACATTCCCCAAACTTCCCTCATTGAGAATTACTGTAACCAAGATAATACGCGTTTCTCAGTCTGATATTTTAAGTCCTATTATTCAAAGAGCTCTAAGATCTTCCTCTCCCTCTCCACGAAAAGCCTAGTGGGTTGAAAATAAACATAACAAATAGATAAGACTGCCCCAAAGTACATGCCAAGCACATTTTCTAAGCAATGTAACAGACATGCTTTTTCCCCTTAAAATAATACAGTTCACTGTGGGGGAGTGTAGCTAGGCTGGCTTTCGTCTGTCAAGACCTCACCGTTAGCTCCTTAATCTTTGATGAGACAAGACCTACCTACTCATTTGGGGAGTTCACACTTGTTTCATTAGTTAGAAGACAAGCCGCACCCACGCTCTGTGCTATGTCAGGGCTAGTCTTACAAATGTGATGGGACAGGATTAGGTCACCTGCGAGTGTTCTCACCCTCTGTTTCTTCCAGCCCTTCTCCCCATCTCCATCCAATAAAGAAAACTGTCATTTCCCCCAGATACTCCCTTTAGAGAGAATTAAGTTTCCTTTGTGAAGCAAAATTGAAAAGTGGGTAGAACAGAGAGACAACTAAAAAACAATCAGAGCTAACTTTACAAAATAAAGGGCTGCTGGTGGGGTACAGAAAAATCACAGGGATGGGTGTTGAGGAAAGTTGGTTATGGGAGAAGATCCTGAATGACTGTGGAGAAGGAGGAACTGAGAAGAGGAAGAAGGGAACTCTTCTGAGTAGAGAATTAGATCCTCTGTGGTGTTCTTTCTGAGATGTTGTCAAACTTGGAATTATTCTAGTTCTTTTTGCTTATTGGACAGTGCTTCTTTGAAGCAATTGCGGTATGCACTGGGCCACATGAGACTCTGCCTTGTATCCGGGTTCGCCCCACGGGGTGGGGAGGAGGCATTGCAAGTTCCTGGGTGATTGGAGCTCCTCTGCCCACCACCTCCTAGATATCTCCTTTGTGGGCTTTGCCACTGTGCTTGGAATTCCACCAGTGGCTCCTCTGAAAGGGGGGACCAAAGGTCTCCGTGTTACATGGAAATAGCAATTGGACTGCCAGCGTCCTTCTGTGAATGTTTTCATCAGAGGAACTCGTTAGCTTTGCACTACCTGTGAAAAATCTAGGCCAGTACCTGACTCATAAGAAATGTCCAATTGCTAGTCCCCTGTTCCTTCAGGACACTGAGAGAATGGAGACATAGGAGAGGTATGTTTTGATGCTTAGCAAGGTCATCCAGAACAGGGCACCTCAAAAGAAGACTGAATTTTCCAAGCTGGGATGGGGGTGGGACACTTGAATAAGTATTGATGGGGAGGAGGAATGGGTCCTGAAGGAGACAGGAGAGAGCACGGAAGTCACCTTGACCTTCTAAATTATTTTCCCTGACTTGCCCTGCAGAAGAAGGAAAAATACAACTTCTACAGGACAAAGGAGCTGAGTAGCTCCCGACTCACACATGAAAATGATGGGATGCTCTTGTCGTCTCAGAAACCTGGGTAGGTGGACATCTCATCCACAAGATTTTCCCCATCCTCCAAGTCTGGCTTGGAGATCCCTCTTCTGTGCTGCTTCTACAAACCACCATTTGTTTGCTTGTTTTCAGTTACCCATGTATTGTGTGCCATTCATGCGATGCTCAAAACCACTCTGTGACATTGGGATTATAACCTCCACTTTACGAACATAATTCAAATGAGGAAACCCGTGTCTAGAGAAAGTAAGTTATTTGAATCATAATTATAGGAGAGCTTGAGCTGCTGGAAGGCACGGATTTCTTTATTCATCTTTGATCTTAGCAGACCTTTACTAAACGTTTGGTGAATGAATGAATGTTCCTCTCCTGTGTACTGTGGAATTCAACTAGAATGGTGAGTCTTAAGTTATTTGTAAGGGAGTGGAAGGGAAGGGTTCGCAGATCCCGTGAAAAATAAAATAAAACAATCTGATTTTGTATTTCCCCAGAAAAATGTACTTATGCACATACAAAAGTCTATATTCACACTCGGGACTCCCAGGACCTTAACCCATCCAAGAATCTGCAACAGAATATCTGTGAGCTGAGGGACTTCAGTGCCAAATTCCACAGGAGTCCTTTGGGTTTGCTTTAAGATGTGGGCATGGCAGCATTTCCTGGTCTGTTAGAGCTAATACTGCTGACTGTTTGTTCAGCTCTTCTAACATGGACAAAAGCCCGGTGCGAGCAGATCAGGAGGTGCTTTCTGATAAGACTTGATCATAGAGTTGAAAGGGCCTGTGGGGATTCAGTGCCTAAGGGCTGACCCCTTGGCCAGGCTGAAAAAGTCAAGTCCAAGGTAGATTCCCTTTCTTGAACACTGGGCTGAGCAGTCCATTGTCTGTCCATAACCGCAGGAAATAATCAAATCACAGTGTGTGAAAGCAATTTCACTGACGGATATGCTGAAACATATTCAAATAGATGTACGTTTCTGATACCCAGAATAACTATTGAACTGAGAGACACTGGCCATATTTGGAATATATATTTACCCCTCTTCTAAGTAGAAAAGGTGTTTAGTAATGTGAAGGCAACCATTACTTAATACTCTATAACCATATATAAAATTACCATTTATATTGGTTACAAAATGGCCACATATTGGCTATTTCATATCATTCAACCTACTCTATGTGACCATATATATTTAGGGCATTTCCAATAACCAATTCTTGCTCAAAAAAGCAGGCTGGGCTCCTAGAGATTATTAATGCTGGCCTGCTCAATAATGGCAGGTGGAATGACTACAGCCCACAGAGCTTAAATCACGTATCCTAGGTCACAGGGCTTGCATGCTGGGCATGATGCTGGAACAGGAAACCCATGTCACCCAGGCTCGAGCTTAGAACCCACGCTGTCCTAACAGAGGTCACACATTCCAGTAACTCCCCGTTTCCATTGCCTCTGGCTGGTCAGCTCAACTGGCAAAGAAATGAGACCAAGACCATGGTTTGAGCTCATCAGTTAGTTGTTCTCTATGTTCAGGACACGCAATGACCCCTTGCTTCCAGCTGTGCCTGTCACAGATGTCTGTGATTCACAACAAGGGCAACCTGACACTGGGGAAAACAACCACCACTTGATCCCCAAATCCAGAGTTCTCTTTTCTTGAAAGAGTGGATCATTAGCATCACCTGGGCCTACAAGAGGCAGCAAAGTCTTTCAATTGTATACAAAAAACACTAAAAGAAGTGGCTATCTACATTTACCATGAAACTCCCATACAAAAACTTTCAAAAATGTCACCCAAAGGCAATTATTGAAGAAACGAGTAAGGAAAACACTACCAAAAAGAGGAAGGAGGAGGAGGAGAAAAAGAGGGAGGGAAGGAGAAAGAAAGAGAAAGAGGGACGGAGGGAGGGAGAGGGGTGAAGGTCAGTTCTTATACCAGGAAAATCATTCCCTTTATAATTTCCTGGAAAAGAAAACAGAAAGCTTTGTTACTTCCTCCAACACTAAGAATTTGCAGTGGAAATGTACCTCTGCAGCGCGTGAGCAGTATGAAATTCCTTGCTCCAAAGCCAGGCTTTGAACCTTCTTGCTGGCGTTGGCAGGCTCTTCAGGACTGTGCAGAAACCTCAGCCTGCCGAGCACCTTCAACTCGCAGTCAGCTAAGCCCTTGCTAGCCGCAGTCTGCAATCCCAATGACTCCTAATGTTTAATCTAATCTCATGTGGAAAGTTAAATACTGACCAGCAGTGGGGAACTAACCTTGGTGCCTGACAGGGTGTGCCTGCTTGGAGTTGGTCATTGGCAGAAGTGGCACAAGTTCCCTCTTCAGGCCCCATGATGCCAGCTCCAGCCAGGACAGCGCCTGGGCACAAGGAGCCACCCTCTCCAGGAAAAGTCTCAGTGGACAGCACCATTTCCTAGGCAGCGTCCCAGAGAGCTGAGATGAACATGGCCACCTCTGTCTGGGGGTTGGTGTGGGTTGAGGAGAAGGCCAATATGATTTGAGGCAGGCATCCTGTTCTGACCACTTCTTCATAAGCCAAATTTTGTTTAAATACCCCTCTCTGGGAAAATTTCCAAAGACTATAACAACATTGTTGTAAAACAGAAACTGGCTCCAAGAAAGGTGTTGTATGGAGGAGACGGAAGCAAGTCTGGTAAGGTATGTAAAGACCTCAAAAGAGTGAACCAACTCTATTCCCCAAAAGGTCCTTTTATATCATAGTGGAAATCCTTGCAGTTGGGCAGAGTGGGCCTTAATGAGAGCTCACGTTTATTGAGTACTTAACCCATGTCAGGATCTTTTCAAATGCTTTTATTGTATTAGCATCATGTATTAGTTGCCACAAGGCAATGGAGAGAGTATCACGAACTTTACGGCCTAGGAATCCAGGCATAGAATGGTCAAGGGATCAGGATGACGGAGAGGTAGAGCCAGGATTTGAATCTAATCCTAGATGGTGGCTGCAGAAGTAACACTCCACCCAAATCACTGGAAAGTCACAGGTTGTAATGTACTGTGTGAAGTAAACTTTGTATTACAACTGGATTTTCTCATTAAATAGTGCTCTGAACAATGCGGTTTGAAGTACACTGGGTTGCAAGAGGAAGATGGGTGGGATTTAAATTGTCTATAAATTGTAGTAGTTAATGTATTAGGTGTGACGTAAAGACATACATCTGTATAACTCTGGTAGATTGCGTTCACGGAACAAGGTCAGGCAAACCCCAACCAGAAAGGAATGGTTTGAAAGTGCCTGGGAAGAAACTGAAGCCAGTCATTCAAATGACTTCCTGTGCAATTCCACTGGGGTGACTGTGCCACCTGCTGGTGGAAATAAGGAACAGAGGCCGATCTCCCTCACTCCTGAAGCCTCTTGGCTGTTGAATCAGAAGAGTGTGCAAGTCTACACCTGGGTAACTAGAGGCGGAACTGGATGCCATATATTCTAGAGACTAAGACCTTGATTTTGGAGGCTGACAGACCCAGTGCACAAATTCCTTAGCGTTCCTAATCTTTGGATACCTTCATCTGTAACTGGAGAGAATACGAGTTCCTACCTCGTTGGGTTGTCTTAAAAATTAGATGAGATAATGGATATAAAGCACTGAGTACAGAACATGGCACACACTAAGAGAGTCAGTGCCCTGGACATATTAGCTTTTGCTATTGTTTTTAAGAGAAATAAGTGAGAGGACATGGCAGTGAGAAGCAGAGCTTGACCAGACCTCACCAAAGAAAAGAACATTCTAACACCTGGTGAAGAGTGGCTCTTTAATGGCTTATTGTTAGAGAGCTCTTCCCCATGCCCTGATACACAATTCCCACAACTGGAATGAGATGGGGACCTGACAAAATGGAGGCAGGAGCAGAGTGTAAATAAGACCGAAGTCTCAGTTACAGGCTGGACAAGAAGACAGAGCTGCTTTGTGCTTTTCCCTGACAGCCGTCAGTCCCCTTGACCTCTGCAGAAGGCTCTCAATAGCTTCTCTCTGCATCATCCCCAACAAGAGAATATAGTGGCATCTGCTCAAAAAGCAAGGTACGCAAAAGCAAATGTTCTCTTTGAAACCCAAATTGCAGCCCACATCTTTACAGAGCTCCTCTGCCTACATGTGGACAAGTTTTTAAAACCCAGGGAACTGAGTCTGCTTTTGGATTTAAAATTGGTTATTAGTCTGATATCCAGCACTAACAAAACCCAACATGTCTTCAAAAGAGAAGAGCTATGGAAGACTTTAGAATTGAGTCTGCCTTTCAAGCTACCAGGACTGTTGTTCTTAGGAGACCGCTAGGGATACAAACCAACCAGTTAACAAGATTCTTTAAGTAGAACACAACTGCTAATGACAGGTAATAGGGATGCAGAAAGCGGGGTAATTGTCTTTGGCCGATCTTCAGATGGTGCCTCTACCCCCAGCTGGTCCCCTAGGACACATCGTGCTTTAGCTATTGACCTGCTATCCCCTAAGGTACTCTACAGCCACACGCTCCACCCTCCTCCACACCTTCCCAACATAAGTATATCCGCTTAGGGGTAAATTCAACTTCAAAGTTTGCATTGTTATGATGATAGAAATATTGTTCTTTGATGACCCACGCTGACCCAAATAGTGAGCTGTAATTACATTTCTCCTATAAAGTTTTTCTTTTCCACGGAGCTCATAGTTATTTCATTTTTCCTTAGCTATCTTTGTACCCTTTCCTATACCTCTCAATGGCTCAGCATCATTTGTCATTAGGGAAATGTAACTTACAACCATAATGAGCTACCACCACACACCTACTAGAATGGCTAAATTTAAAAAAGACTGACAAGACCAAACATTGGTGAGGATGTGGTGTAATTGGAACTCTCATACACTGCTGGTGGGAGTGTAAAGTGGTATAGTCTCTTGGAAACAGTTTGGCAGGTTCTTAGAATGTATAGGGCTCTAACAATCCTACTTCTTGGTAAATGAAAAAAATATGCCCACACAAAGATGTACATATGAATGTTCATAGCAGCTTGACTCATAATAGCTAAAAACTGGGAATAACCCAAATATCCCTCAACAGAAAAATGGGTAGACAAATTGTGGTATATCTATTCAACAGAATATCAGCAATAAAAAGGAACAAACTAACGATACATGCAACAACATGGATGAATCTCAAAAACATCATCTGAGCAAAAAAAAGTCAGACACAAAAGAGGTTATACTATATGATTCCATTCTAGAAATTCCCAAAAGGGCAAAAGTAATCAAAGTCTGTAGTGATGAAAAGCAGATCAGTGGTTTTCTGGGGGGATTGAGAGAGAACGTTTCAGAGTAACTGAATCTTTTTATATCTTGATTGTGGTGGTAGTTTACCTGGGTGTATATACTTGTGAAACTCATTGAACTGTACACTTAAAATGGGTACATGTAATTTAATATAAACCATGCCACAATAAAGTTGACTTCTTAAGAATCCATGTTTAGGTAGGTGACTTGTAAATTTAAATCTCCAGCCCACTCCTCTCCTCTAAGCTTTAGACTCAAATGTGCAAATGCTTACTTGACATTTCCACTTGGATGTCTGATGGACATCTCACCTTCAAAGGTCCAAACAGAACTCTTAATTCCCCCACCACGTCTGCTCCTTCTCTTTAATCAATTACTATAAATTGGCCCCACCATCCTCCCAGTTTCTTAAGCCAGAAACTTAAAAATTAGCTTTCATTCCTTTCTTTTCCTCACCTTCCACATCCAATCTACTAGCAAATACTGTTGATTGCTTCTCATCAAAGAAAATTCTCTTGAAGTCTTAAGGTTGGGTATGAATTTGCCCACTGGTGTTGAACCCACCAGAACCATAGGAACTCATCCCAACCTCTTTGGAAATTGTGGGCTTTTGTGTCAGAAACTCGTAGAATGGCAAGTTGCAGAGAAGAACTATGGTCCATCTCATGAACAAGTAGACACCTGTTCTAGGAATCTTTCCTTTGTTGTACGTTCTCATTGTTGCCTGGTTCTTCCTCTTTATACACAGGCAGGCCCTTTGAATTTGTCTTCTTTGCTTGGCAAGCAATACAGTCAACTTGTTTCTTACTGCTCTGATGAGTTTGTGTTTAATTTGACTCTTCAAAACACATCCCAACTCAGTCTCTGCTCTTCAAATCTCCTTGCTTTATGGCTGAACTGTGTCGTGACCTGCTCACTGCCCTCCAGTTTTCCACTCTTTGTCCCCATTTATCCACTTCTAAAAGCAACCAACATGATCTTTTAGCAGCATAAATCAGAACATGCTGTTCTCCTGCTTAAAACACTCCACTGGTTTCCCATCACCCTCAGAATAAAATCCAGCCTCCTTAGTGCAGCCCACCAGGCCATAAAGGACCCTGGTCCCTTCTCAGATCTCATCTCTCCTCATAGCCTGACCCTGCTTCCCTGCTCTTCTTGTTTCTGCCTTACTGTCTATATTTCCCATTGTTGCTATAACAGATTACCATGAACTTGGTGGCTTAACACAACACACATTTATTACCTTTAAGCTCTGCATGTCAGAAGTCCAATGTGGGTCCACTGGGCTAAATTCAAGGTGTCAGCAGGGCTAATTCCTTCTGGAGACACTAGAGAAAAACCTGTTTCCTGGCCTTTTCTAGCTCCTAAAGGCTGCCTGCATTCCTTGGCTCATGGCCCCTTCCTCGTATCACGCCCATCTCTGCTTTCATCATCACATTTGTTACCTCTAACTTTCGCCCTCTTGCCTTCCTCTTCTAAGGACCTTTGTAATTGCACTTGGCCTGCCCAGATGATCCAGGATAATGTCATCTCAAAGCTACTAATTTAATCACAACTGCAAAGTCCCTTTTACCATGGAACTTTATTCACAGGTTCCAGGGGTTAGGAGATGGGCTTCTTTGAGGGGCCGTTATTCATCTTGCCATAGCATCTTTGCACCAGCTGTTCCCTCTGCCTGGAATGCCGTTCCCGCAGATCTTAGCACAGCTTGCTTCTTCTTCACTACGAATGACAACTTCTCAGACAGACTTTTTTTCCCCCTGCCTACCCAATCTTTAACACTGATGCCCACCCCAATCTCCTGTCACCCTGTTTTATTTTCCTCAGAGTTTTAAATTACCTGAATACTGGTGTATGCGCTGGGCAGTGCACAACCAGGGGACACCATTCACTTAGACTGAAGGTGAATGAAGTCTGAGTGCAGCCTTCCCCCCGTGCCGCCAACTGGATTCTGCAGCTATTGTGTTTTATTGCTTTCTTTTGTTCTTTTTTGCTGTCTCTAACTACAACTTGAGTTCCACGATAGCAGGAACTTTTTGCTCTTTCTGAGTCTGGTTGAGAAAAGCTCTCAATGCTTCCCAAATTCATGGGAAAGGTGGCAATTCTAAATTCCAACTCTGATGAAGTCCCACCTATTGACACGGTACCAAGATTATTCTTCTCATGAAAATGATGCTTGGGGGAAAAAAACTTGACCACTTCAAAAACATTAACAGCACTTGGATTTTCCAAATAGGGCTCATAAAAGAAGAAGTTTTCTTTGATGGTCTTAGCACGAGCATCATGGTTTTGTGAAAAGTTGGAGCTGACTGCACTGATAAACATGGAGAGTTACATACAGCTGCACTCTGAGCTAATTTCTCTAGGCCCAGCTTCAGAGTACTAGAAGAGATGACAGTTCTGGAGTGGATGACATTATCAGACTGAGGAACTATTGGAATTGTCTCCTCTAAGCCACAACAAGCTCAACCAGTTCCAAAAAAAGTGGCCTCACCAAGGACTCCCCCAAATACAGGGCTTCTTTAGTTTGGCAACAAAAGTAGAAACCTTGTAGGATGCTTTGGAGGTGCTGCTTTAGATGCTGCCAATTTCGTTAAAGTTTATCCCCTTCATATGGAGTCTTCACCCAAAATGCTCCCTCGCTTTGCTGGTTTCATGCTCCCGGGGGTGAGAATGTTAGCACCAAGAAACAGTGGGTCTATTTTGCAACGTACAGCCAGAGGACACCTCAGCTTCATCGTGTTCCATTTTCCTTCAGTAAGGCCCAAAGTTCACAAAGGTGGATGTCATGGGCCTGATGGCAGGGTGTTTTTAATTTCTGTTAGTGAAAAATGAAGGCGACGTAGAGCTCATGAGGTTTGGATGACCCCCATCATCTCCAGCAGGATTTCTTCCCGGTGCATTATTCTGGCGTGAATATTACTTTCCTGTTATACTGGGGTAATTTTACAAAGATGATTTTAAAGAGGAAGAGAATCTAAAACAAATCAGAATCCTCGGTGTGCAGGCCATAGCTGTGTGGGGTTAAAAGTGGACGGAAAGGCGAGCTGGGAGGCCTGGAGCTTGAGGGATGGCCATGGGGCTTCGTTCTCAGGAGCTGTGGGCCCTTGTAGGGAAACGCAGATCCACCCAGACAGGGGAGCAGAGGAGGGAGTCTCACAAGCAAACTTTATCTGTTTTCTAGTTTTCCTAAGAATCAGGCCTGCCTTTTGGTATCTGCTTAGAACCCAGGTTCCTGTTAGTGCACTCAGTGAAACTTTCCAAATGTGTCCTTGGCAAAATCTGTCCTCATTTCCAAGCCCTTCATTTGGGCAGATGGTTGAGTGGTTTTCCTGTGGAACTTCTGTGTCTGATTCAGAGACAGAAGCCCGGGATAGAGAGTATCCAGGACAGGAAGAGTCCCCACCTACTCCCTGGGAACAGGCAACCCCTCCCTACCCCTCCCCACCACTGCGGACCCCTAGCTCTCCTGTCACCTGATGCACTCAGGTTTAGCCTCAGTGTGGGGCATCCACAAACTCCCGCACTTGCTCCCTTAAGAAATCTTTTCTAAAATTTACCTCTCCTTGAAAATTTAGAACAAGTCCATGGTTTCTTGCCTTGTCTTGGAGAAAACTCTCTCCAGGCCTCTCCTGGGTTCTAAAGTGTGGTAGCTTTAGGAGTTTGCTTCACTTCATACCTGTTAGGATGGCTATTATCAAAGAAGGAGGAGAAGGAGAAGAAGGAGAAAGAGGAGAAGGAGGAGGAGGAGAAAGAGGAGAAGGAGGAGAAGGAGGAAGAGGAGGAGGAGGAGGAGGAAGGGGAGAAGAAGGAGCGAGAGAAGAAAGGAAAAGACAACCAGTGTTGGTGAGAATGTGTAGAAATTAGAACCCTTGTTCACTACTGGTGAAATGCAAAATGGTGAGTCACTATGGAAAACAATATGACGTTTTCTCAAAGAACCAAAACTAGAACTACCACATGATCCAACAATCCCAGTCTTGGGTGTTTATCCAAAAGAATGGAAATCGGGGTCTCGAAGAGATATCTGCACTCCCATGTTCACCACGGCCAAGATGTGGAAGCAACTTAAGTGTCCATCAACAGATGACTGGATAAACAAAACGGAGATGTACATGCAACAGAATGTTCTGCAGCTTTTAGAAAGAAGGAAAGTCTATGATACGTGACAACACAGATGAACCTCCAGGATGTTGTGCTGAGTGAAATAAGCCAGTCACAGAAAGACAAATGATTCATGACTCCACTTATAGGAGGGACCTAAAATAGTCAATTTCAGAGACTCAGAGCATAGAATGGTGGTTGCTGGGAGCTGGGGGAGGTGGAAACGGGGAGTTTCTAATCAACGGGCATAAACATCCAGTCAAGCAAAGTGAATAAGCTCTAGGGATGTGCTGTACAACGTCGTTCCCATAATCACCAACTGTGTACTATGCACTTAAAATTTTGTTAAAAGGGTAGGTCTCATGTTGAGTGCTCTTACCACAATGAAAGAAAATGTAAAACAAAAGAATTTGCTTCCAATTAGTGACCTCAAGGAAACAGCCCAGCTTTCCTAAGTGTCCAGAAAAAAAGATCACCTGGGAGAACCTGCTGTCCACTTCTGGAGTACTCCTGATGACCACTTTCGAGTTTACGGTCTTTCAAGCCTGACCAGGCAGGGTGTTTATAATAATAAGTTCCAGTCTGCTAGAGCTAGAGAAAGAGAAGCTGAAGCAGAGCCTGCGGTGTTCAAAACGACCACACCGTGTCCCCACAGTGCTGTCAAGCATGCACGGAGCACAGGGCGCTCTGTCCTGCGCGCAGAGTAACTCAGTGGCTCTGGGCCCCAGCTCTCCCCGCTGCGCTGCCGGCTCTAACTGCCCACCACCCCGAGCAAGGCCTCGGGCTTATTTCTTTTTTAGAGAACAATGGAGACAACCGTTCTATACATTTTTTTATATTATTTTTATTTTGAAATCATTTTAGACTCAGAGGCCGTTGCAAAAATGTTAAGTCCCATTTACCATTTACCCAGCTTCCCCCAATGATGACATCTCACAGAACAATAATATAATATCAAAACCCGGAAATTGACATAGGTACAATGCTGTTAACTAGACCACAGACCTTATTCAGATGTCACCGTTTTTACCCGCACTCCTATGTGTGTCTGTGTGTGTGTGATTTGATGCAGTTTCATCTGAGGTATAGATTGATGGAACCACCATCACAGTCAAAGTACAAAACTGCCCCATCACTAAGAAATTCCCTTGTACCCCACCCCCCTCTACACTGCAGCTCTCTCTCCTACTCCTGTCCCCTGCTCACCCTGTATAAACCTGCCATTTTGAGAATGTTCTGTAAAAGGACTGGACAGTATATAACCTTTTGAGACTGGCTTTTTCTTCCACTCAGCACAACATGAGATCCATCCAGGTTTTTGTGTCAGTAACTAGTCTCTTTTTATTGCTGAGCACCACTCACTCCAATATGTGGATGTTTAACCTTTCACCTGCTGAAAGACATTTGGCTTGTTTTCAGTTTATTGCTATTGCAAAGAGAGCTGCTATGAACATTCACGTATAGGTTTTGGTGTGGACATAAGTTTTCCTTTTTTTCTGGGATAAATGTTCAAGAGTGCAATTGCTGGATCACATGGCTGATGTATATTTAGTTTTATAAGGAAATGCCCAGTTAGTTTCCAGAGTTGCTGCACCAGTTTATATTCTGACCAGCAACAAGATCAAAATTCCATTTGCCCTGTATCGTCACCAGCAAAGCTTTGTGTTATTATTATGAACCCCTCGGACTTTAGAACATTATACCTATATGGGGCTCTAAAGATTATTTAGTTTAGCCCATTGATTGTCGACAGGCAGGATGCCGAGAAGGAACCTGATCGCCATTTCTCCCTTCTTCTAATTCTCTTGTCATTATTAGTACTAGTTTCCCTGTTTGCCCACTCTCAGGCAGAGCTGTCTTTCCTCTATGATGTCTCTGGAACCTTGTCAAAGGTTGGGCGGAACCTAAGAGCCTTGTTCAAGCCTGGGGGAAAGCCTTGCCCAGGAAATGTGACCTTGAGCCTTGCTGTCCTCGAAGAAACCAGGCTCCATCTGCACTTTTGGATTCTCGCACAGCTCTTAATGCACCACTGCATTGTCTTCTCTCAGGAAATTACTAATAGCACCAAAGTTCAAGTATGATCTGAAGTTACAGCCCACAGTCAGCTTTCCTAGGTTCACCCTGTCCCGCCCATCAATAATGTCAACAGCCATTGCTACTAGCTCAGCTACTCCCATTTATTGAGCACCTACTATGTGCCAGGCAGTGTGTGAGGCACTTTATGTACCATGCCTCTGGTATTTATGCCCACCTGCAAGGTTGGTACAATGAGCCCCATATGACAGACGAGAAACAATGGCTACAAAAGTCATAATCTCAAACTCAAACGTTTTAGAATAAAAGAACCGGCTCTAGGTCATTCTTTTGCACAATCACTCACAGTACAAAATGCATAAAATATTGTTTTTGGTGCTCAAAGTGGACTTTCCTGTCATTTTCTGAGCTTAAATCTTCACTGTGCCTCTCTTCTGGGTTTGATACCTGAAACTTGGGTAGCTGTCACCAGGTGGCGCCAAAGCTGAGCTTTTTCCCTTGGGCGGACCAGCTGGACTTTTCCCAGAAGCCCTGGGCTGATTCTCATGGTTCATGCCTCAACTCAACTAGGGCATTTCCAGCACATTAAGCTCTTTATTAGAACAGCAGGCCTCTCCACTTTCTTAAAAAATCCAACCACTAAATATTAACATCTGCACATCGTTCTAAAAAGGTAACACTTGACAGCAAAAAGTAAAGAAATACAACGTCGACGTAGGCTATAGAACCTTTTCACTAAGCATCAATTGTTTTACACTGCTGCGTATTCTAACCTTGGCTTTTCCCTATATAGATGCTCCTGAAAAATAGATAACTGTTCCAGACCCTTCCAGCATTTTAAGCGATTAAAAGCCATGAATTTCTTTGCAATCCTCTGTGGAGATGAAGTTAAGTCATATCCATAGCTTTGTGTACTGTTGAGTTTGTTTGAGAATAGTTTAAGAACTGAAGCCCTCTTATTTTGCTCGCCCATGCCCAATGTCTCATAACTACTATTTTCCCTGTTTCTTTCTAGGAGGATAAATTATTTTCTCCCTCTTTATTCTCCCATACTAAAACATGAAAGGAGCAAGACAACTGCTTCATACATGGGTCATGTCCCAGTGACCTTTCATTTTCCTAATTCCAATATTTCCTGTATTCTTCCTAACTCTTTTGAAGTTCTTTTCTTTGAAGCTCCAAGGAGGGTGACCAACTTGTGCTAGTTGGCCTGGGAATTTTTTCCAATCCTGCTTCTTCAGAACCCCCTTAGTCCCAGGCAAAACGGGACAGTTTGTGACTTTTCAGCTTTAAGTTGAGTAAACTTGCAATAAAGTTACGATTAAGATTCAACTTCAACCACTACACCAGGCTTCATTCTCAACCACAGACCTGTTATTCATTCATTCATTGAGCAAGCAAGCATATATTGAGTAAAACTCAACTCCCTCTGCCGTCCCAAATCCATCCGAGTGACTCTTAACGTTCCCACTTTTCACTGTGGTTTTTTGAAGGCGACAATTTCTGTTATACACCTTCTAAGGCCCACAAAGCCGAACACAGCATCTAATTCAAATAGGTGCTTCATTAAGGGTTAGTAAATAAAAGACAGGAACGAATGTCCCTCTCCTCCTCGAACCGACCACTTTTCTGTGGTTTCCAGTATGTCTTCAGTCTAGAACCATACAAGCCCTGTTCGAAGCTAAAGAAAGCTTGTAGGAGGGAGTAGTGAAGGGAAGGTCGTGATATCACATGGGGTCTTGGCTCTGAAGGGACAGTGGTGTTCAATAGATTTTTTTAAACCTGCCTTAAACTTCAAAATCCCTTGTTATCCCTCTGGGAATAAAATCTCCCCAAATTTGGTTTCCATGAAGTTTATATTAATGCGATGCTAGCATTCAGGAGAGACTCATAACTCAGGAGTAGTCTTAATTTTGCACCAGACCTCAAAATTTGAGAAGAGGGGGTAGTGGTTGCAGGAATGGGGGAGAGGAATTTGCCCGAGAGATTGTCCTCTATTCCCAAATAAGTTCTGTCTCTCTTTCCCAGCCAGGCTCTCTATAAAAGGGAAAACTGGACAACAGGCAGTGGGAAAGGAGCATGTCCTGGCAACTTTCTGTGAAATGCGTACACCATGCTGTTTACAAATTCTTACAGCCAGCCCCAGAATCCAAATGTAGACAACTCTGTTTATGTAACTAAAATAGACGCTTATGCCGTGTGATTAAGGTAGCTACTGGGAGCTGAGCCATGGTGAGGAGACATTTGCTGCAGCTGAGGCCAAAGGGCAGCAAGGGCACAGGGTCCCCTGGGAGCCTGGGCAGGTATGAAGCGTTAGACTAGTTTTCTGGCCCAGAAATCTCCCAGGGTAGGCACGTCTAACATGCACCGGAGAGCCACAGAAGTCACAACCCAGCATCCTTTGTTTCTTCCAGTCACAGAGGATAGAGTTTCTCTTCTAAGAGGGACCAGCCCAGCACCGTTCCTTCCCAGCCAGCTCCTCTCTCAGCACAGTTTTTGGAGTGAAGTCCCCATCCTGCACCATTAGAAGACTCACTGCTTGGATGGATAAGAAGGTTCATGTTCTAGAGTCAAGAGATGTACAGCCCAATAAAATGTTCCCTCTGAACCTGCTCATACCCTGCACCCCTCTGAACCCCTGGCCTCATGATTGAAGTGGCTTCCTTCACAAGACTCATTCTTCAAGACACAATTCAAGTCATTTCCTGTCCAAACATTCTCCAATCCTCCTCCATCTGGAGAAAGTCATGGCTCCCTCCACTGGGCATTGTGGTCACTCATGTCTAGGCTCACAGGTGAGCTCCTTGGGGTCAGGGTCTGTGTCTCTTCATCTTTAGACTATCCTTGGCCTTGGCATAGTGTCCGTCACGGGCAGTCAACACGGGTAAATGGCTTGTCTTCCTGTGGTATGGGAGGACCCACCGAGGGACGATGGAGCATCAGCAGAGCAGAGGTTACTCTTGGCTAAATGCCAAGGAACTTAGGGACAACTTCCTAGACAGCACCGCCCCCAGTCCAGATGAAGTCCCCTTGTTACACATTTGAACATATACCAGGTACTGCTATCGTGTCTTATGTGTGCTCACTCCCCTATGGAGGGGCTGAGCTGGGTTTTATCCCCGAGCGCCTGGCTGTGGCTTCTGAGACAGCCCTTCCTAGTTCTCATCACGATGGTACTCAATTATTGTGCAACCTCTTGCTTACTGTCTGCTTTCCTGCTTGACTTTGCAAAACAGGAAATCCATCTTCTCCACTGTCTTCCCATTGCCCAGTCCAATTGCCAGGCTTCACAGGAACGAATGAACTAATGAATGGATGAACTAATTAATCAACCAAACGAGGCCTGGAGGAACTTAGGAGAGAGAGCTTGGAGCAACCAACCTCAAGGTCACTTCGAGGCAAGACCAAGCTCAAACTCGACTGTGGCCCCTGCAGAAGGTACTTTCAAGTAACAAAGGGTGACTATTCTCTGCCCGAATCAACAGGAGAAAAGACAACAGAAAAACCCCAGTTTTAAGCCAAATGTCGTTTTCCCTTTTTCCTTGGAAAAAATAAACACAAGGATTCTTCACTGAGTTCTTAAGGGGGAAGTGGGTGGCTGTGGCGAGTAGCATGAGGAAGAAAAGTTCTTGACAGTCAACATCTCTGATCTCAGATGCAGACTCAAGGAGCAGGAGGTCCTGCTGAAGTCACACTTAGATGCCAGACTCACAGTGGAAGTGAGGGCACCATGGCTGCCAGGACCAGCTCGGGCACACACAGAGGGCATTCATAGCCTCGCGGCCACAGCCCCTCTCACCCGCCTTGTGCGCCCCCACCAGCAAACAGAACTCTCTGTCTTGGTTCCTGAGTGAAGCCTGCACAGAATTAACTGTAATAATTGGCAGGTGGGCTGCTGGCTTCTGGGTTTCAATTCACCAAGGGCTCATGAAAAAAAAAAAACCTGGCTGTTCCACCGCAGCCAGTATTTAGCTTGGGCTCCAAGAAGCTTCAGCTTTCCATGACGAGAAACAAACGGTGTGGCTGCAGCTGCCCTGGGAAGACAAGCGCTCCAGAACAGCCTTGGAGAAAGAGGCCCCCTCTGGCCAACAATCAGTTTGCTCCTTGGGGAAAGAGGAGGAAATTGCCCTTGACCTGCTGCCCTTCTCGGGAGCACCAGATAATGGAGAAGAAATGAGTGTTTCTGGGAGTGCATTTTTGTTTTGTTTTCTTTCCGGGATGGAAAGGAGTGATCGTCACCTCCAGAGATGTTCCAGGGCGTGATGCCCGTGTCATCCTTTGTGGGAATACTTATCTCAACCCACAACTCAGCCACCATCAAACAGTATCTACTGCTCACAACACAGAATCAGCCACCTCCACGGCTATGCTTGTTACTTGCCCATTGCAGGCATCACTAATCAACAGTGGTTATCTTTTCCACTGAGCTTTGAAAGGCGAAAGATTTATATGATCTGAAGAGAAACCAGAGTACGCCACTGAGCTTTAGATATGGACTCAGAATCCTTCTCAACACTGTACCCCAGGAAGCCATTACAGATTCATAGGTGTTGGCCTGAGAGCTGAAAAGTTATAACCCAAACAGGGGATCCTTATCACTGCTCTCCACAGAGTGGGCTGTCATCCTTAGGGAGAGGAACACTGTATGGGATTTCACAGGAGACCCATGCATGGTAGCCCAGGGCTGGGACAGCCAATGCAAAGGGCACATCTTTTCTGCTCATTGTACCCCCAATTTGAAGCTTATCCTTTGACTGGGGTTTTTGCCACCATTTTGTTATAGCAGGGACAGTGCTGGCTATCCTCATGAGGTCGTTTCTAGGAGGTAGCTGCCCCATCCACAGTGGATCCCTGCCATCATTCTGTCTCCCATCACTCACTCTTAGCAGGTCTGCTTGGGCCCTCTTTCATAGGAAACTAATGAGTAGTTCTGGTGTGGGAGGACTCCAGGTTACAGGGCTGGGAAATGTTGAAGAAGTGGCTTCCTCTTGGGTCAGACCCCCATTCTCCACAGAGGAGAAGAGTCTTCGTTCATGTTCCAAGTAACACCAATTATTCCTTCATGGACGACTGTCCTTGTGATCTTGGACTTTTTCCAGTGGGCTTTGGAAGGGTGCCTCCTTGTAGATTCCCTTTCCCATCCCTGCTCTCCCATACATTAGAGCCTAAAACCTGAAGCAATTATAATAGTGCTTCTTCCTGATGCTCGGCCCAACCATGATATTGAGGGAGGAGCTTCCTCTGCCATCGAAAGTTGGGTGCTGGGTCAAGTCCTTAGCGCTTATTTACTGTCCTGAGTAGGAGAGAGACTTTGGCAGCCCCTCCCTCTCTCTCACCTTGTTACTTGGGTTCTTGAGTCACACTCCGCAGGGTTTAGGCTGTCTCTTTAGCTCCCTAAATCTGCTCCGTTGCCTGAAAAATGGGAATAATAACATCATTTCCTAGGATTGCTGTGAGAACCAAATGAGATAGTCTACACAAAATACCCAGCATGCAGTAAGCACCTAATGGAGGCAAGCTATTATTAATATTGGGTAGATATTTCAGCTATGACACTTCTCCTGTGGATTTTTAAAAATTGTGGTAAAACACACATAACAAAAATTTACTCCTTTGAAGTGCACAATTCAGTGGCCTTAAGTGTCTTCACAATGTTCAGCCATCACCACAATCTAGTCACAGATCTTTTCATCACCCCAAATGGAAGCCCTGTACTCTTATTTTTTCCTCCCCACCAGCCGCTGGCAACCTCTAATCTGCTTTCTGCTAATTTGACTATTCTGGATATTTCAAATAAATAGACTCAGACAATATATGGTATTTTGTGTGTGGTTTCTCTCACTTGGCATGTTTTCAAGAATCATCCATGTCATAACATATATTAGCACTTCAATCCTTTTTATGTCTAAATAACATTCCATTGTGTGACTAGCCCACATTTTGTTGATCTGTTCATCTCTTGATGGACATTTCGGTTCTTTTGACCTTTTGGCTCATGTGAAAAAGGTGTCATGAACTTTTGTGAATGTGTTTTTGTTTGGACACCTGTCTTCAATTTGGGGAGGGGTATATACCTAGGAGTAGAATTATTGGGTCATATGGTAATTCTATGTTTAACTTATTGAGAAACAACCGAAGTGTTTCTCACAGTGGCTCTACCATTTTACATTCTCACGAACAATGTATGAAGGCTCTAATTTTTCCACAGCCTCACAAACAATTGCTATTCCCACCCCCTTTTTATTCTGGCCATCCGAGTGGGTTTGAAGTGGTATCTTGTAGTTTTGATTTGTACTTCCCTGATGACTAATGACATTGAGCATCTTTTCATGTGTTTGTTGAACCATTTGTTTATCTTCTTGGAGAAATAAACGTCTATGAGTATTCAAGTTCTTTAGTCATTTTTTAATTAGGTTATTTGTCTTTTTGTGGTTTTTCTTATGAATTTTAGGTCATTTTTTAACCAATGGGGTCGGGAAAAAGACAGGAAAATGTGTGTGTGTGTGTGTGTGTGTGTGTGTGTGTGTGTGTGTTTTCAAACTCCCTGTACAAACTGGATGTACAGGGAATAGAACTAGTTCCTTTATTTTCTCTAAAGCTTATTTATCTTCCATCTGGGTCTTCACTGCTGGTTGGTAGGGGAAAGATTATTTTTTAATCTGTTCTGCTTTATAACTTAGGTCCTAAAATTTAAACAGCCATGCAAGTTATGCTCAGTCTTTCTAGAAACAAAACAAACACCAATTCGAAGTCTCTTCCCTGGTCCAAGGTGGTTATGGCCCTGAGAGTGTGGGCTGGTAGTGGTGTTGTTACATCAGTGCAGAGGGGATATCTCAGCATCCTAGGTATGGTGACTTCTGGCTCTTGTAGACTCCTAGGCTGTGTCCCTTGTCTGTAGAGCCTCACCATGCTGGAAAAGGTGGCCAAATGCTGTGAACATGTGGTTAGTCTTCTCTTGGTTCCATCGGAGGCCACCTGCTCCTGGTAACTCAGCCTCCCCCATGAGGTCTGGTTGAGACTTCCCGTGGGACTTCCTCACTGAGATCCCACCCTAGCCCATTGAGACCTTTGGCTTTTCCTGAGTCTCACTTTTACCACAGGTAAACCAAGGACAGCTCTGGAAAACTAAAGCATGGGGCCTTCCTGCCAAACCACATTACACCACCATGTTTGTGCAGATGAAATGACCCTAGAGCAGCCGCAACAGAGACCCAAAGAGGAAGCAGGTGGAGTGACAGCTTCCTGGTGGCTCAAAAGAGGAGGTAACCAAATTGGTCCTTGAAAGACAAGGGAAGCATCTTAGGTGGGAATTCTCTGCCTTCTGAGTCTCCTTTGCTCCTCACAGCAACTGCTGAAGAGTTAGACAAAGTGGAGGTGCTCCAGCCATCAATTGCTTGAGTTGGTCTGTGAGAGATGAAAGCCTTGGGAAGTTGAAGGCAACAGTTTGGTGGTTATTTCTTTTAGATTAGAGGAAACATTCAAATGTCCACCCCAAGCCCATCTCTATCATTGATCATGGACTACCCCAACTTACTGCCCACACACTGACACATGTACAGGGTCTATTTGTTTTATCATGCCTCCCTGCCAGTCTTGCAGGTCAGAAGGAGGTATATCCCCCTGTTCTTTGAAGCTGATTCTCCTACCTGTGCTCATAATTTCCATCTCTCCATCATCTTTAAGATCCAGACCCTGATCCCAAAAGCTCAAAGAGAGGATGTCCTGCTCAGATCTACAAAGAAGTGGTTGACCAGTTGGTTTATTGCTGGCGCCTAAGAGCAGAAAATGCTGACCTGCCTGCTGGTTTTGCCTCTGCTAAACAAATGCTCTCCTCCTGATATGCCTGCCAGCAGACTACAAAATCAGGAGCATTTAAGGGTCTCTGTGATGAGGAGGGAAAAGAACAAGCCTCCAGCCCAAGAAGCTCACAGCGGAGCAGGACTGATGGAAAATGCTTGAACAAAAAAGTAATGAGCGTGCTCAAGAGGACATGATTAGAATCTGTGAAAAGGACTTCCTGGAACTAAAAGAAAACTATTTTATATTTTGAAAACTTGGGTAATACGCTGAAATGAGTATGACCACTGCTGAGCAGTGAATTAGAGGTCCAGAAGATCAAGTGAAAAAAATTGCTCATAATATGAAAACACTAATGATGGAAACCAGGAGGGAACAGTAAGAGACTTAGAGAACAAAACAGGAGACATGGCATTCAAATAATAGAAGTTCCAGAAGGAGAGAGAGAGAGAGAGAGAGAGAGAGAGAGAGAGAGAGAGAGAGAGAGAGAGAGGGAATACATGGATGAGAAGTAATATTTAAACAAATAGCAGAAGAAAATTTCTGTGGCTTGACACAAGATTTAAGACTGGAGATTAAAAGTCCCAAGTCCCAGACAGAATTATTTTTTAAAGACACACACCTAAATATAACTTGGTAAAATCTTGGAATTCTAAGGAGAAAGAAATTGCTTTCGAACATGAGAAAGAATGAAGAGGTATGAAGGGAGATACAACTTTTTCTTGCTATACCTTTGTATTGTGTCACAGTAAAAATGAGTTCTCGTTGTTTTAAAATTGACAAAGAAAACTATTTTAATGCCTTTCTAATGACTCTTATTTGTCTATGGACCATCTTAGCCTGGCATCTAAAGACATGCTTGGCCCCGGACCTGATGCCTAATTATCCTGTTTTTTGGCTCTGCCTCTCATGCCTGGGTCCTGGCCAGCCTGATGAGCTCTTTCAGATCAGCAACTACTTCTAATGTCTTTACTTTGAGCCTGGAACGATGCTTGTCATTGAAATGCAAAGATGGATAGGCATGGTTCCTACACTCAAGGAGCGTAAGTTGGGAGTGAGATGAATATGCTCCATTGGATCAAGCCTCTTTGCTGATTCTTTCGGAAGTGGTGATATCATAAAAGGTCATGCACATTTCCTCCATTAGTCTGCTTCGCCCTCCAGCCCCACCACTACCACCTCAAAGGAAGATGGCCTGAAGTGATATCCTTGTGGCTTCTTTGACAACCCCAGGATGGTATTTCCCATGACCCAGCTGAAGTTCTTCTGAGACAAGGTGGTGACTTGGCTCCTCCCCACCCATCCCAGCTCCCTTTCCCTCTCCTTGCACCCCCCGTTCACATACGTCCACCCCCTGTGTCACCCCAGTCACAATGTATCTGGGGATCCCCTTAATCTCAGGAGCATATTCTATATGTGAATATCGACTCACCCTTTGGGCTTGTTTTCCAAAGACAATGGAAAAAGTCCCCAAAGGCCGGCCACCTTGAAGCAGGGCCACCCAGGTTGGGCAAGAGACTGTTTGAGGTTAAGAACCAAAGAAAGGAATAAAAGAGGGAACTTCCTGAATAAGATGGTTTCCCACCTTCTTCTCTGGTGGCTTTCTGGTAAAGAGAGAGAGATGGGGATATGGAAAGCTATAAGGGAGGCTAGCAGAAGTTGCAGAAAGAAATGAAGAGGTGGCCTCTATAGAAAGAATTGTGGAGGGCCACCACAGAGGAGGCCAGAACACTGACCTGCAGTGCCCAGGTCTGCCAGAGAACAGCCTGGGAGGTCTGCGAGCGATACTCAGTGAGGCTGGAACATCACCATATTGGAAAAAGTAGGGTGTCCAATCACTACACGTGGTTGCAGAGTTAATGTATTTTTATATCTGAGGGCACCTGACTGGGTGTAAAGGTACAACTTCTCAGGTGCTCAATGACTCTGAGTGACACATACACCTTTAGCATAGGGTAATAAACACACACTCTCTGCTTGCTTTTGTCATCTGCCTTCCTCCCCTTGCCATTCCAACTTCTCTGATTACCCCCTCCACTTCTTTGGTCAGAAACTCACCAAGGCCTGGGGCTTGGGACTCTTCCTAACCGGGATGCTTCTCAATTCTTGAGGCCAAGAAACAAGACCATGGGTCACCCCTCCTTCCTGCTCCCTGAGGTATGCAGCTGAGTTGGAGCAAGACCCCTGAAGCCCAAATGAGGAAATATCAAGGCACCCCAGGGCAGCTCCAGGCCACATTGCCAACCCTGGCCAAGGTCCAAGCCAAAGAACATAAAGAAACAGGCTTTCTGTGGAGAGTATCTTCAAGGATTTGCACTCCTGCCCAGTTGACAAAAGCCCCAAAGTGTTGGCCCAAGGAGGGAGTGCCAGCTTTCTGTTTAGTCTGGCACTGGTCTAACAGGACTGCAAAGATCAGCAAGCTGCAAGTGTGGATTTCAAGGCCCCTGAGTACCCATGTTTATCTTCAGGCTCAGATCCAGGAGCTCAACAATGTGCTCATTTCAAAATAATAATTACAATAGCTGTCTTCGGTAAGATGCAGACATTGGAATCCATGTCAAAGTACAGTAGAACAAAACACCCTAAGAGAAAGCAATTTTCCCTAATGATTCTGATGAATAAAGAATGGAATTTATCCTAAGAATTCTCAGAATTCATGTTACTTCAAACACCTCAATAAGAAGAGGCTGTGAAGACATTATAATTGGGAGAGATAATTAGGGAAATGGCTGGAGCATAGTGTTTTGCAAAATTGGGTGTTTCAGGTTGTTCCAGCAATGGAAGAACCAGCATTTGGATATTCAATTACCTCCTGAAGCTGAGGACTAGTTAAATATATTTGGTTCCGGAAATGTCCCAATGAAGCAAGAGAAAAATGGGACAAGAGGCTTTGGCAAAGGCCAAGCCATTCTCACAGCTGCAGAAATGCAAGACGAATTCCAGAGCACCCTCCACCATCCCAACCCCAGACCCCACGTGGCATCTGGAGAATGCACCAAGCAAGGCTTACCAACAGCCTGGCTGGTAGCATGAGGCATTCGCCGAGCCCCCAGGAAGACTCCTTCTGTAGGCCCACCCCACATTGTGGCAACCATCTCTGTCTCGTTCAGAATGAAAAATACTGAAACAATCTTTGTGACTGCTGCTTCTGGGTACCCAGGCACTTATCAATCAGCATCCCTGCCTCCTTCTAGAAAAACTCCCAACTTCCCAACTACACACCGATAGTCCTGGCAGAGGAAAGCCTTATTATTCCACCTGAACCAATGAGAAATAAAGCCAGTCACAAAATTTGCCTCTTGGGACTGCAGAGCTTTGAATGCCATCCGTCATGTGGAAAATGTTGAGCCAAGCCGAGCTGAGTCCTCCAAGACCTTCATGCAAACAAGGGAAGGCTGCTGAGAGCTTTCAAGCCCACGTGGAGGAGGAGCCACTAATCGCCAAACCAGGCACTGGCCTCCTCCGATGGCCCTAATGAGGACCAGGTGACCAGGGATGATCGCGACCACACTGCATATGCATTTGTCAAATCTGAGCTTACTGCAAAGCCTGGAATGAGTGAGTCTACAAACAGGAAAATCTATGTGTCCAAGACCTGGAAAGAATAGCATGTGCAAAAGACAGGGGTGTCATCAATTACTTGTGGTTCTCGGAGAGCCAAGAATTATGCTTGGAAGTTCAACTTCTGAGCATCTGGAGAAGTCTTTGGTCAGCATCCTGAGTCTTCTGGATAATATCAAAGTCGTTTAGACCATGCAAGCCAGGCCAGATGGAGGCAATATTGCGAAGTGTTCAAACTTGTCTTGGGCTCCTCGCTGTCCGTCTTCCTGCTGGTCCCCAGCCCCCACCCCTACCACCAGGAACAGCTTAGGGTCTTCCCTTCCTCCCTGCCAAAATCTGCTCCTAGGAAAGGATCTGATACAAGGATTCTTGCAGTGGTCACAGGTCCAATATTCATGTATTTACACTATAATGGGAACAAATGCTTTCAGGTGAAGGGTGAAGAGCCTCACTGTAGAAACTGAGGTCTTGGCCCAGAGCAGAAGGAGGCAAGAGTCACAGGGACATATCCAACAATGCTTTGGAGGAGGGAGAAGGGACACTCACCCAGCGCTGCCTGTCACTTCTTGTGGGGCCTTGGGCATTGGCCTCCTTCTCTTGGTCTCAGTTTCCTCCTTGGTGTAAGGAGGGGGATGTCGCCTAAGGGTGACACTAATGATCCTTTAATCTTGACCAGCCCATGGGCAGCTGGGCAATAAGAGCTTATCATAAGCCCCTGAGAAGTAATCAGGTATGTTTACGGAGATGCAGAGATCCCATCACTAGTCTGCCTCTTCCATCCCAAGCAATGTTGCACTATCTTGGTGGAACAGCCTACTGCAGCCTCCAGAAAGGTCGACCTTGGGGCGGGGGTGGGGGTGGCGTCTGCTGGGTCCCGGGGATAAGGCACAAGTTGTCGCTCCCATGGGAGCATTTTGGGGTCATATCCGTGGTTTGACAATACTCATGCTGGTCCTTCTCCCGGCCCCTAAGGAGGCCCCTGGGACAGGGGGTGCCTCAGTGTCACTCCCCTGCAGGGATACCACTCACACTGCACTTTATACTAATGGCTCCATTTTGCCAGGGTGAAAGATGCCCTCTGGATTTGGGCAAGGCAGTGACCCTGCCTTGTCCTTCCAATCCTTCCCAAGCAATATTGTGCCACCGAGAGTTATACAGTCCCCTGCAGACAATTCCGTTTTTGTCAACATTACTCTTACTCCTCTCCCTCGTCTCCATTTCCCCCTGAGCCTCTCTCAGGACTGGACATCCAAAAATGTTCCATAAACTCCACCGACTGGACTAGACTAGAAGTCAGGGCCACAAACGAACATTCCTTGTTATTCATAAATTTTGTGGGCTTTTTATTTATAGGAGAGGTATTTGGGTGTTTGGGAAGGAGTTTTTCACATAACTTTTTATAGCTAATGAAGAATTTTAAAATATTCTTCCAGACAAAAGGCCTCTTTGAAGCCTGGTCCGCAGAGCAGGGACACAATGGACACCCTGTTTATTTGCTGCAAATTGTTTACTTTGCTACAAATTGAATGCAGAGAGAGGCTGTTTGTGCAAGATGTCAGCCTCAAAAAGAATTCAAGTAACCTCATCCCATTCCACATACCCCACCTCAACTATGCGCTACAGAATGGTTTGTGTTTGGAGCTCTGTGGGTCCCGATTAGGCCCTGGGGTGGGGTGAGGGGGGTGGGTCCCTCGTTATCAATGTATTTTAAGCCTTAGGAGGAAGGAAAGGAATAGAGCAACTGGGTACTTTGACCTGCGGAAAGACTCAAGATCTCACTTGAGGATGGAAAGGAGGGCATGTAGGAAGGAGGGAGGGAGAGGTGCTCGCTCTCTCCTCATAGCTTACTATGCAAGCCCCCTCCCCACCACCACCATCCCCCAGGGAAAATACACTTTTTCTGCTTCCAAAAGGGGTCTAACTAGACTCAACGACCATGCTAATCCCGTTTTCCCACGTAGCTCACCCTACGTGCTGTCTGTCAGCTTTGGGCCGGATTGTGTCTCTTCCAAATTCCTGTGTTGAAGCCCTAACCCCCAGTGCCTCAGAATGTGACTATTTGGACACCAGGCCTTTAAAGAGGTGAGTCAGTTTACATGGGGCCAACAGGGTGGGCCCTAATCCTATGTGACTGGTGTCCTCAGAAGAAAAGGACATTTGGACACACAGGGACACACAGAGACACACACTCACGGAGTGAAGACCACAGGAGGAGACAGCGAGCAGCAGGCGGCCATCTACCGGCCAAGGAGAGAGGCCTCAGAAGAAACCAAACCTGCCGGCACCTTGATCTTGGACTTCCAGCCTCCAGGAGTGTGAGGAAATAAATTTCTGCGGTTTAAGCCACCCTGCCTGTGATATTTTGTATGGAAACCTACCAGTGTAATCTACTGTCAAAAGAACAGAGGCCCTGAAACTCTCTCCAAGCGTTCCTCACCTGTGAACTAGGAATATGTGTCCCAGGTTGCAGGGCTCTCGTAAGGGTTAGGACTACAGATGATACGGCACCGGGAGCAGGGTCTGACACAGAGTAGGCACTTGCTAAACAATTGTGAATGGTTACAGTTCTAGTTACTATCAGACACCAATCAATGTTTATATGTCACGTACGGATTCTTATCCAATGTCATGCCTAGAGTCTATCCCCATTGATTTGATGATTCAATACCAAAGAATGTAGTATTTTTAGCAACCCTAAAGATTTCATCCTCCCTGGGCTACCGTGTTGCACAATTCCAGGGGGCGTATTCGTGGTGTTTATTGCCCCTAAAATAATTCCCTCTTCATGACTTTACATCCCCATCAGTTTCCCAGAAAGTATTTCACAGTAGCTACTGACAAGACAAGGCTTTGCTGAAAGTCTATATAAATTATATCCCCAAGGCTACTCACTTTCATGTCAAACTCGAATAAATTGGGCAGGTATGATTTTATCCTGACATAATCTGTTTTCTGGCCCCAAAGAAAGAATTCTTTTCTAAGTATTGGTGATTCTGTCTTCTCTCATACCTGTACCACGTGCCATGCTACAGAAGTGGGGCTCACACACTGAGCCTTCTTGTATGTAGTAGGGTTTCCGGGGACACAGTGACCACATGTAATGATGGGTTACATCCTTCCTCAACAGTCCTGGCCATTGATCCACATTTAGTTTGCTTGTCCTTGAAAATACTGGACTTTGACCACCTCTGAATTTAAACCTCCAATCTGATAAATTAGAATCTCCCTCAAAGTTCTCCCAACCAACCTTGGCCTGGATCCTGGCCACAGACCATTTCTCTATTTTAATACATCCTTTCTAAGTGAAAGGACGTTCTTAGCCCTCAGTTTCTGATGGCCACAGATTCTCTGTCTGGGTTTCTCCTTTTGCACAACTCTTTCTTTAAACAGTAAACTCTGCAAAGCTGGCTCACCACAGCAGTTATTTCTCCTCTCTATTTAAATGAGATGGGGTTCAACAAATACTTGGTAAATGGCAACAGCAGGGACAAATGCATGGTGTTATGTTTAATTGCTGTTTTTTGACTTCTAATATATTCTCTCATTCCTGGCGAATAACTTCACCCCCAGGATAGTAGAGAAGACTGTGAACATGAAAAGTGAATTTTCTTCATTTACACCATCTCTCAACATCCATCTTTCATCACCACTTTGCTTCATGTCTGACATCTCTTCCTTCCACCAGCATCAGGAAAGCAGTGTCCCCTGCTCTCCTCAGGGCCAGCTGTCTACCTGAAGTCTTGTCCAGAGTCTGACAGTCAAAGGGCTGTCCTCTCTCACCATTCTCAGCCTCTGCCTCCTCAACACAGACTTCTTTGTGACATTACAAAACTTTCTTTTCCTGAGCTCACTGCCCTTCCGCAGCTGACAATTTCTCATGACTGACTGTTTTAAATTTAATTTAATTTGTATTGAGATATAATTGACATATAACACTGTGTAAGTTTAAAGTGTACGGCATGTTTGTTTGCTATGTTTTCATATGGGAATATGATTACCACCATAGTGTTAGCTAACACGTCACACAATTATCATTTCTTTTTTGTGGTGAGAACAATTAAGATGTAGTCTCTTAGCAACTTTGAACTTTGTAATACACTATTGCTGTCTGCAACCTCTCTTCTGTGCATTAGAGGATGTATTTATCTACTGGTTGTAAGCGTGTGTCCTTTAACAGTGTCTCTCCAATTTCCACAGTCCCTGGTAACTACCATTCTGCTCTCTGTTTTTATGAGTTTGGCTTTTTTTAGATTCCACATATAAGTGAGCTCAATGGTATGTGTCTTTCTCTGTCTGACTTATTTCATTTAGCATAATGACCTCAAGGGCCATCCATGTTGTCACAAATGGCAGGCTGTCCTTCTTTCTCATGACTAAATCATATTCCATCATATTATGGACCACTATTTCTCCACACCGAGATTCTTGACCCCAAGGTCTTAACCCACCACCACGTCTCAGAGTCACTTGTTTGCTCCTGAATGTCTGAAATCTGATTGGCATCCCACCCCTGACCAAATGAAACTCAGTTCTAAGGCCAAGTTCGGAGCCTCTGGGCAAACTCCTGCCTTGGGTGGGAGGCAGAAGCAGTACAAGGACACAAGCAGGAAGATGAGTGACCTGCTCTAGCTGAGACACCATTTCTCAGGACAGAATCATACACAGTAAACTTCGGGGCAGTCACACGGCACCCGGAGGTCAATGCCTTCTTGCTGAGAGTGTCACCTCCTTTCCCTCTCTGTGATCCGTGACCTGTGCTACCCCCACCTGTGCCAGCTCGCCCTGCTCATCTGCCATCTCCTAGGAGAAGTCTTCCCCGCACCTCCCCCAGCACCTTTCTGCACCCATCAGAGACCACGCAGCCTGCTCTGCACTGGCCCCAGGCACTGATGAGCACCATGGGCCAGGCCTTCACTTAGTTATTCTGTCCTCACAACAACCTGATGGATTAGGTACTCTTGTGTCCTCATTTCCACTTCACAGGTGAGGAAACTGAGTCCCAGAGAGGATAACCTATATGTGCCTAGGGTCTTTCTGAGCAGTCTGGAGGAGACCTTCACATTCGCAGTTGAGGCTCCTGACCCTTTACTCTCCCACCTAGATTCTGCTTCATCCCCTACCCCAAGCCAGCTATGCTATACCCACTTGTGCTGAGTTATTGTCATTGGAGAGGGACCTTTGTCCCCAAGAGGCAGAAGAGAGGAGCAGTTATGCCACAGACTCCAAGTGGACTGCCCAGGTTTTATCCTGGCCCCTGCACTTATTTGCTGTGTGGTTTGGGGCAAGTTACTGTACCTCTCTGTGCATCAGACACCACATCTGTAAAATGGGGATGATAACAGTACCTCCTTCTTGCGAAGGTGTGAGGATGACGTGGCACAGCATAGTAAGGAATAAGCATTTGCCTTGTCATTTGCACTCATGTGGTCCTAAGGAAATATCCCTTCTCTTAGAAGCAATATCTCAGCAAGAGCCTCTTAGAGGCAGAAAACAAGGAGCTAAAGAAATACATCTCTAACAGTAGAATTCCAGGTGACCTGGAAGACCGAGGGTCTCTCCTTGCATCGTCCAAATCATACCCCAACTGCAGCTGCCCATGTATCCTGACCATGCTCATGGCCCAAGTGACAGCCATCAAGCTGGTTTGCGCAAAGTGGCTGATTGCCTGTCACCACCACTGACTCAAGGTCTTCATTAGTCAGATGTGTGCAGCGGAGGTGCCTATGCTACTGAAATGAGCTCAGTGGATGACTGACCTCTGCAGTGGTGACCATCACCCCAGACAAACAATGAAGGAGGGGCTGGGCACGGCCCCAAGCTGGCTGGCTAGGCCTTGCATGACTTCCGGGGGTGGGGAGCTGTACGGAGGAAGAATGAACAGCTCTGGGCCCCCCCATCTATTTTTTTTTTTTTTTTTTGGCTGTGCACCATTGACTGGAGCTGTTACCTGTCCCAGTCGCTACATGTTGTTTATTGATTCTACAGACGTCAGGACCAGAGCATGATAAATATCCCTTTTCCACTGGGGCTAAAGTCACACGGCCAAAAGAGTGAGGCAATGATCCAGAAAACAAAATTGTTTTTGTCAGAATGTGCCATTGGAGACACTCTGAAAAACAGACTCTTCAGGTGATTACGGAACTTAAACTAAGCAGGCTGTTGCCCGAGCTATCTGCCTAACTGCCTTAGTTCTCCAGTTCGTCTGCGCAGATGCACATTCGAAGGAGAGTAATGATGCCAATTTAATAAAGACCGAGGCTCCGCTGGGCCTGGCTGCAGCCACGGCCTGGTTTTAAGGGCTCGTGTGTAAGGACTTCGTTTGGCAGGGGGTTCGATGAATGTTTTTGTTGCTAGTTGTCCACAATAATCCTGGAAGGTGTAATTCCTGCCTTCAATATCACCTTTGTCCCTGAACCAAGCTTGTCCTCTTGGAGGTCTTTCCGCTGCTGCAAGACCCCCGAGCCCCTCAGTGCTGGGGTGGCCACCCCCTGCTGGTCCTGAGGTCAGCCATCAGGGTCGTATTGACCAAAGTGGACACTGCCTTGCGCTTTCTCTGAGACACCCTCCCTGTCCCTGCTTTTGGCGGTCCAAGCCGAGTGAAGCCCCTCGGGAAGCCACAGAACCTCTCCCGCTCTCCGAAAGCCGTGGTCAGGACCCCCGTGGGAAAGAATGGCACAACAAATGGGACCATTCAAGCAGAGGATAATTAAAAGGTGTGGACAGGCGAGCGGGACCCCAGAGCGTGGTGCAGGGATCCCGGGTCAGTGTTGGCCCTGTCACAGCCCCTCCATCCACCTGACTGGATAAGGGAGGGGGGGCTCCCCAGAACATAAAACATGAGGGTCAGGCAGAGTGGGCCCTCCTGAGAGGAGCTGTGAGGGACACAACCAGCCAAGACCACTTATAGGGTTGGTCCTGGGGAATCAGATCACGGTGTCACCCTTCTGCCCGCCTCTGATCTCAGGTTTGGCACTCTGCTTGCTGAACCCAACCAGAAGACAGAGCCGCCAGGAGCCCATCCATGAGCCTACACAGCTCAAGCCCCCAGGGCAGAGAGCAGGATAGAGAAAGGTGACAGTGAATGTCACAGATAAAGAGAAGAGCTGCAAATGGAGCCATCAAAATTCAATTACAAAAGGAACCCAGCTTGGAAGTTCAGAATTGAATGTAACCACATCCTACGTCCCAAGTGTCAATTGGTACGGAACCTACAATCTGCTCCCTTGACTAGGCTGAGGTGTTACTTTGACTTGGGAACTAATGAACTATCATAACCCTACAAAGGTACAGAAATTACTATCTTGTAAGGTCACTGTAATTTCAGGAATGAATAAAATAAAAATAAGTGGAAAGATAATAAAAGAAAAAATTAGGTCCCTGATCCTAGCACTTTTCTCATTGTTTTAAGTGTCATTGTAACAAAGTTTCATTATCATTGTGCTAATATTCACATTTTTGAAGCACTTAAAAAATCCAGTATAGTAGACTTGTGATTTTAATTGAATGATTGGAAAAATTTGATTAAAGAAGTTTGTAATTCCTGTTTAAATATGAGGGAATTTTTTAATTTGTAAATGCTGAAGTTTTATGTTATTGGTTTGGTAAGCGGTGTTTGAAGAACAATATGTAATAGGCTTATGAGATTAATAAATTGTTTATTAGATTAAGCAGACATGGTGCTGTGTTGCTCTTCATGCTCAAAGCCCTTAGATGTCCACGAGGACTTTCTCTTGTTACTGTGGACCTAGTCACACACGTCCAGCATGTCTATGAAGCTTTCATTGACCCCTCTGGGGTTTTCTCATCTCCTTATTGGTTAGCTGCTAGACTCTTCTCGGGTCTCTGCTGCGTAAGCTACTTCTTGCCCTCTGGTTTTTTTATGTATGGCTTGACTCCCCAACTAGATGGTAAACTCTTTGGGAGACAAGCCACTTGTCACCTGCAACAACCTTCCCTTCTTTTCCATTCTCCATTTCTCCAAGGCCAATAGGTACTCTGTACGTGCTCATTTCATTTGAGACATGTGTTGCATGATTCTGTTACACTGAGGATATCACAATAAATGTAATCAAAGTTGTTTTTTTGTTTGTTTGCTTGTTCTTTTTGCTATTGTTGTTTTTTGCTTTGTTTTTTGTTTTGTCAAGGAAGGAAGTTAATATAGAGGGCCCTGACATGGCCTGTTTGAGTATTTAGTAATGGAAAGGCTTTATCAGGACTCCCTAACTTAAAAATACTTTCTCAATTCTAGGATGATCCCTGTACCCTTGCCTCATCTCACCATCGCCATCATGCACAGAGACCCACTCAGATTCATGGACTTTTTAGGCTCTGGGGTTCTCTAGAGGTGTAAGGCACATCCCCTTCTTTTGAAGAGGCTCAAACCTTGTTAACAGAACTCGTCTATTAAGAAAATATCTGATGGGTACCTAGTGTGTGCTCAGCACAGTGCCAGGGCCTGGGGATACAGCAGTGAGAGAGTCTCCACCCCTTAGAAGGTCACGATCTAGTCAATACCTTGCAAAACAACAATACCAAGCGTCTCTTGCTGAGGGAGATGTGTGTGAGTGACAGTAAGTGCCTGAAACTTGAGAAGGAAGCCATTACTGCGAGACAAAGTGTCAGAGAAAGTTCCATGAAAGAAAAGACAGGGTGGCAGGCTAGGCCTTAGGGAGTCAAGGGGGATGGAGGTGGGGGATGTATTCTTATCCTATCAGGGTGAGCAACAAAATAAGAGGTAGCAATTGATTTTGGTTCGGCCCTGTTACACGTGAGGCACCATGCCCTCAGGGGTCTGCTAAAAGTAGAAAGTACAGCAGGAATGCGAGTAGACCAGAGCTGAACAAGAACAATCTCAGAAAGAATTTCAGAGTGTCAAGGGTTGAAAATCGATCCACAGGTAGCTGCATAACAGTGTGATGTGTTAAAAGCAGTGCTTTTAGTGCCAGACGTTCCTTTTCTGTTCACCAGCTAGTTCTCATATCCTATAAGTTGGGGGCATTCAAAGTTAGGATTATTGTTATCTGATTCAGCCAAGGTGGCGGGTGGAGATATATGATGGGGGCGCGGCGTGGCGTGGGAACAGGAATGTCCAAGAGGCGTGGGAATCCACGAGCAAGGCACTGTTCTTCTTTGGGAAGAATTACTTCTTGTGAGGAGTCTGCAAAGGGCTGAGCCTTCAAGGGTGTCTCCATGCCAAGCATGAGTACTGAAGATGCAAAAGCTGGTGGCAGGTCACCAGGCAGATGGCCCAGTCCCATGTCACAATTTCCCTGCACCCACATTAGTTCTGACAGTGGCTAGATGTTTTCCATGTGCCCAGAGTCACTCAGAAGTCATAGAGAGAGAGAGCCGTTTCTGATAAGAGCTCAGGGGGACGCAGGAGGACATGGGGTGACATACATTGCTAAGGACAGGGACCTGACAGAAATGACAGGAATGGGTCATGTCAGTGTGCGTGGAAAATAATGAGTGGTGACCAGATTCCAGTCCCATGCCCCCAGAAGGAACCAGGATCCCAGGGAAAGGGGAGAGCGAGGCAATGAGGGAGGATGTGAGATGACCCCCAGTTCACTGACATTTCAGTTCCCAGCATCGGGCAAAGTATGGGCTTGAAGCAGAATGTAAAATCAGTCGTTTTAAAAATTAAAATAATGAACATTTCTGAGTTCATGATCTGAGATCTGTGCCATATATTTAAGACTAAAGAAAAAGTAGAGACACTGAAATAGACACAAGAAGGAAGGACAAAAACCAAGAATGAGAAAGATGGGTGTCGCAGAAGTCAGGGGATAAAAGAGATCCACACAGTATGGGTGGTTCCTAAACAGCCAGGGCTGAGCCACGATGCCCGAGTATGTCGTGAGAAACAAGGTGGTGGGCTTTCAAGGGACAGAGACCACACATACAGTGCTTCTCTTGCTTTTCCCAGCTGCCTTTGCAGCATGTCATGCAGCTTGAACTTGAGGAGATATTGTTGCAAGCACTCTTCTTCAGAAAGACCACTGCTCTCCTTCAGAAAGAAGGTTGCTCTGGCTCACGGACCATTTAGCCCTTCTTTAGCCAGAAACAAAGCTTATTGTGGGCAAGTTTGACCAGACTCAGCTTATATATTGAAAAGTAAGCATGGCGCAGATGTGGCCCAGTTTTGGGGTTCTAGAGAACTTCCAGTCATCAGGATCCATCAAGAACTGTAGGGGCAGCTTTAAAATGGAAGGTGCAAGGGGAGGTCAGGTCAGCCTAGAATAACCATTAACCCATTGATGCACACTGCAACCAGTGTTGGTTATTGTATTGCAGACCAGTGACTACACTCAAGCCCAGTGTCAATGAGACGCATACTGATTATCTGTATACTTTGGGCAAATCACGTATGTCTCTGGGTCTCACTTTGCTCATCTGTAAAGGCGCCATTCTGTATTCTCACAGATGTCTTCTGTTCTCCTGACCATTTTTAGTACTTCACAGTTATCTACTGGCATATTATTATTGAATCCAAAGAACCACAACTGTTGATTTACCAGACCATAGGAAATGTTTTCCATTTGGTGTGGGTTGGTGAAATGAGCACTCATATCGTGAGAAATTGATTCTAGAGAACAATTTGACAATACGGATTAAAAGCCTTGTACGTTCAACTCAGTAATTTCATTTCTAAACATTTATCCAAGAAATAATCGAGGGAAAAAGGAAAAAATATGTAGGCAAGGGTGGATATTCATTGCTGCTAAGGATAATAGGAGAAAATTGGAAGCAACCTAAATATCACACAATAGGAGATGATTGCATAAATTATGATACATCCACACAATAGAATATTATGTAGCAAACTAAATGGTAAATGGTTATTTAGTAACATGGAAGAAAATGTATACAATATGATGATGCAAAACGGGGAATCACAATAAGATCTGATCTTTGGAACATTACTTATTCCACTTATGTGAATAAAAATAAAGCAGAAGGATGTAGCCTAAATATTCACAATTCTATTCTCCAGGTGTTGAGGTTAGAGGTCATTTCAATTTTCTACTTTGTGCTTCTCTGTCTTTCCTGCAATGAATGTGAGCTATTTTTGTGATCAGGTTTTCAAATATATTTTTATAGAGGGTATTTTACACCCAACGCCTCTTCATATTCTGATGTCAGTGAATCTCTTAGAAATATGTCAGTAAATACCTCACCGACAAAGGGTCTTCTGTCAGTGCCTGGCGCTGTAGGTTTTGGAGTATGGTCTTAATGGATGTTGGGGAAATGTAGGTGGGTTTTGTTCAGATGGTTGGGATATTTTGTGGGGGAAGTTACAAGTAGCTGAGATAGTTGCAGTTGACTGACGGATGGAGTGAAAGAGTTTGGTAGTGGCTTATTCTCTTCTTCTCTCCACCTGTGATGCAAACAGCCCACAACCACGTTCAGCATAAATGAAAACTTCCAGCTGTACCAACAGAGACCAGAGTGGGTATCTGTCCATAAGGAATATGTGGCTGGTAATGTTTTTGTAAACAAAATTAAAAAGCATTATTTCCACGTGCCAACCATGGAAATAGTTCCTTTCTCTAGTGGATTATCAGCTTTTTGCATCCGAGGATGTTTTTCTGGAATAAACTAGAAGAAGGAGAAATAAAATCGGTGAACACTTTAAGTGACTTCTACCCTCTAAGATCCAATTAGTTAACAATAACGAGTAACTACTCTGCTGGTGACTCTGTGAAGACATAATGTTCTCGTTCTCTATTGCTAGCTAACAAAAATCCTCATAACTCAGAGATCTGCAATGATTTTATTATGCTCTGGATTCTATGGGTCAAAAATTTGGACAGGACACAGCAGTGGTGGTTTGTCTCTCATCTGTGATGTCCGGAGCTTCAGCTGGAGGCTGGGATCACCTAGAGGCATTTTCCTACCTGGACTGGGTTGATTCAAGGTCTGGGCTTAGCTGGAACTGATGACCAGAGCACGTACATGTGGCCTGTCGATGTGACTTGGGCTTCCTCACAGAGCGGCAGTTGGGTTCCAAGAGAAAACACCTGAGAGGAGTGTCCAGAAAAGGAGCATTCCTGGTGAACTGGTGGATACCCTGTGGCCTGGCCTTTCCTAGCTTCAGAAGTCATGCTGCATCTCTTCCACTGCATTCTATGGGTTGCAAACAAATCACTAAGGCCACTCGATGCAAGAGGAGAGTGTTCAGAACCCATCTCTTGAGGGCAGGGTGGTAGCCACATTCCAGAAGAGTGTGCTGGATATGACATGGGCTGCATCTGTCTTTGGTGTAAGGCCTTCTTAAAAGGAACAGCTGGTACCTGTTGAGTTGGGGATATTCCTGATCTTCTGATTTTTCAGGAGTGGCCTGCAAAAATCTTGATTTTTATCTGAAATCTCATATTTGTTAATCCTGGGAACTAATTCCAAATGTTTGAAGAATACCTCAAAGCCATTGTCCATAAAGTTTCCTCTTACCTTTTAATGAGAGCGCCTGCCCCTTATTTATGTGGTAGCACTTTTATTTACCCTGATAAAAACAAGTTTCAGACTTTGGTATGGAAGGGGGTGGTGAAAGGTGAGAAACAGGATGTCACTGAGAGAGGAACAACGCTGAGCGCAAGAGGAAGGAGAAGCTGATGGTTCTGGGAAGGAAATCAGGTTCTAGAGGAGAGAATGACGAGGCAGACGGGGAGCGTCTTTGACTAGGAGACAGGCCATATCTTCTTTTCCAAAGGTAAGGAAGGGAGAAGGAAAAGAGAATGCAGGAGGGCTCATCCAATGGGAAGCAACTGTGTGTGCCAGGCATTGTACGGTCACTCTACCAGGCCTGGGGTCATCCGTAAGCCCGGTCACGCTCCTTCGTGGTATGTATCTTCTAGTGGGTTTCCCTGTCTTCTCATGGGGCTCAGGTGTGTGCTGAGAATGAGATGGGAGGTGGTGAGGGCACTGTGGCTCCAGGGGAGTCCCAAGGGTAGGAGTAACCACCGTGGGCAGTGGGTTGGGAGCTCTCCGGAGCTGATCATCTGCCCTGCAGAGATTCCTGAGTGTGACCTTGCAAGCAGGCACCCATGAGTATGCCTTCTGAAGCTTGGAGCTGAGACATGGGAACACCTAGCATGATCCTGGGCCGAAGATTCGGGCAGAGGACACCAATGGAGGGAGGTATGAGTGGCCTTTAAGTGCTATGGCTCCAGGAGAGGGCCATTGGAACCCAGGATGGGGACAAATGCTCTGGGTCCCAGGCTCCTCTCGGGAGGCCTGGGGGAACAGCCATGACTGACTTTCTCTCTCAGAGACTCGCGCATCTCCCAGGGCTGTGCCCGAGCCCTGGCCGACTGACTCACGGTCTACCTAGTCATGACATCATGTGGGTTGAGAACAATGTGAGCTCCAAAAGTAGCCAAATCACACGTTAAGAAAATGGTACAGAATTCATGATGCTAATCAACTCTTCATTGAAAAAGAGAAATAAAACGTTCGTGCGACTTTTGTATGTACTCCAATTATTAAGGACCTGAAGGAAAATTAACTGCTGCAGTGTAACTGGGCAGAGAGTGTGCTTTACTATTCTGTAGCTATACACGTAACAAGGAAGGGCTTTACTGAAATTCCTGTTTCTTTTCTTTTCTTTTTCTTTTTTTTAAGAGAGTAGCTGTTAGAACCAGACTGTAACAGAACATGCAAAGATTCACAGGGAAAAATATTAGAAGGCATCAGTCAGTGGATGAAAAGGGCTGAGCACATACTAAAACTGCAAACCAAGAGAACCATTTTTCTGAGCCTACAGCTACTCGATAATTAAGTCAGCTCTCTCGGCTGCCTTATGTAAGAGGATTCAGAAAGTTGCTTAGTTTCTGTGAAATGAGGCATACCTTCCCAAATTTCATTTCCAAACTTAAATTTGAACCTGGAATAAAATGCAATTCCTCACCCACCATGCTGTGCATCTGTTGGAAGGAAATTTGAAACAAATTTTCTATTATACAGCAAAATCAATGCCAATTCATCCCGATGTTTCTCATCAACATGTCTTCTTTTCTTCTCTGTTCCCATAACTTTTAATTATTTGTGGTCCTCTCCAAATAAACCCTTCTGTTCTTCTCCTTAGTGTCTCCTTCTGGCTTATAATTTATAGATGTCATTTGAGGCTGAAGATCACTGATCTATTACTAAGCAATTCTTCGGGTTTTCAAACCCCTGCCATTAAGAATACAGAGCTCTGTCTCTTGGGATCTCATAATTCAGATAGAATATTTTAAAGAAAAGGTTAAATTCTTAAATTAGAAGGTAAACATGGATGGAGCCATACAATTTCTTAATGTGCCCTTTGAGAAAACGAGTCATTGTCTTAATGCCACCCCTGCTCCCTGCTAAAATAATTTCCACAAATGCTGGAGGACAAAAATATTTGATTCTTGCTCAGAAATCCCATCCAATAATTTAACATTGGCATACTCCCACTTGGGCTTTCGGCACGAGGCTGCCTCTTCCCCAGCCCTGCCATTTCCCCATTCTCGATCCCTTTGGGGTTGTTTAAAATACACAGGCATATTTTCAGCTTGAAAATATTGAAAACATTTCCAATAAGTTTTTATGATTATTGAGGTTTGCGTCTTGGAGAGCTAGTTTCTCAGGAGGGACTCAGACCATGGAACTTCTCGAGAAAGCAGCCAGTCCTCATGCACCTGAAATGCTGGGGGCAGAGCTGGAGCTGACGCTCAAGGTTATATTAACTGCAATTCCAATTCCAGAACCTTCCTGCTCACCTTCATCCCTCCTTAATCTGAAAGATGCAAGTTCAAGGGGTAGGAGCCCCAGAACCGAGGAGCCAGGTAATCTCCACTGCTTCATTTAGGCAATTAGGTGGTTGAATCAAAAGACAGCACAAAGACCCAGAAAAACCTCCCACTGAGTCAACCCACTGTATGTCAGTGACTGGGCTGAGTCTCTTTGCCTGTGGCTATAGGGGACCCAGTGATGCCAACTGCTAATACACTTTCCCATTAGAATATTTCCCACTGCTGAGTGGAGAAATGGCATTTTGTGGTCTCTCACCACCACGGCTATTTGGCAAACAGGCAAATGCTGCTGCCTTGCAGCACAACTGTCTATATCCCACTGGACAATGTTTGCACAACTAAGCAGAAAAGCCCCACAAACTCGTGAGATGCTGGATAGCCCTTCGGGTTTCGTTCAGGCTTCAGTCTTTCTCTATCATATCTCCAAAAATGTCAAGGAGTGTTGTGAAATCCTCTAAACAAAATGGATTTTAATTCACCCTTGTCGAAAACAAATAAACATACAGCAATTGGGGCGAGGGAGGAGGGCGTTGTGAGGGAAAGGTTGTGAAATAATTGTTTTCCACCATACATGGTCAACTCTCTGGGAACTCCAGGTGAAGATTTATTTACCCACTTGGGAGATGGCAGGATTAAAAATGGAGTCACAGCTGAAATAAGGGGCAGGTGGAATCCGGTAAGGAGAAAAGGGAGGCTGCATGCTGGAAGCCGTATAAGAAATGACTTTGAGGTAAGATGGCAACGGGTAGAGATGGGAAATGGAATTTTAAGAAGAGAACATTCACCAAAGATGGAACAATGGGGTGTGGTGCTGTAAGGAGAGGGTTAAAGGATCCTTATACTCTCTCTCTTAACTCTGCACACCCAAAGACCTTTTAGAAGGAGCAAACTTTGTCAATTACCTTCCTATTCCATGGAGCTGATTAGTTAGAGCTGTGGGCATGGCACATATTGCTCCAGGCTCTACCCATCAAGTATAGCAAGCATCACGTGTTTTGATTGGTTGATACCAGTCATTAAGTATTTTTAATATTGTTATTGATTCCTTCATAGTCTGAGAGTGGTGAGGTTTACAACAAAACAAAACAAAGAACATTTGAGTTCCAGGAAGAAGAGTTTGAATCCCTGTTCCACCACAAACAATGGGAACTTGAGCTTCATTTGGCTCCCTTCCCCTTTCCTCTTACCCACAATGATACCTAACATCTCAGGTGACCTGAACTACAGCAACCCTGTCCAACTGTGTGCCAACAACCTTTCTCGTCCATTGGTCACTTTTCAAACAGGTGAAGAAGAAACTAACCAATAAACATCAATGTAGTGGGGGATGTGTCTCCAGAGGTCTTTACCTTTAAGATAAACTTACCTGTAACAGCATTTGGATCTCTTTGTTAGCGCACATTGTCATTGACATTGGCAAGGCATTGCTACTCTCTTATAAAATATACAGGGTCATTAATAAGGAGATAATGTAGCTTCCTCTCATGTCTGTTGAGGTATCAGTTCTTAACCAGGCATCCGGTTCCCCTTTGTATCTTTGCCCTCTTAAGTCTGATAAGGATTGTTCATCAATTATGTACTTCTCCCTTCCAGGGGGGACTCCTTTGCCTCCACGCCCAGAGAAAAATTCACCACCTGAGACGGGCCAAGCTTTCTGTGGCTAATTTCTTCTATATTATCAAAGAGAATTTTAAAAGTAATTTCACATCCCTTTTGATGTTTTCTGGTGATACCCTTATGTGAAGCTCACGTTTGCACTTGCATAAAAAGTCCTCTGATTTTTTAGATATAAAAACTTATAAATGCAGAATCACTCGCATATGTCACGTTTTGAAGACCATTTCTGTTAAAGGGGCACTAGATTTATTCTCTGTTGCCCCAGAAAGAAGAAATGAAACCAAGAGCTGGAGTCTATGGGAACGTATTTCTTCTCAAAAATAAGGAAGAATTTTCCTTAGTATTTTGAGCTGCTGAAAAACGGAAATCCTTGCTTCAGGATAGTGGGGCCACTTACTGGCACTGGAAGAAGACACCCCATAACACAGTATTTCATGAGGGAAATAAAAAGAGGGGTTCAGTTCCAAATGACTGTATGGTTCCTTCCAACTCAAAAGCCAGTGAGAGCTCTCAAGTTTAAGGAGTTTCTGCTCCCAGGAAGTTGGCCCGTTCTGGATCAGAGCATACTCAAAATTATACTTTTCTTCACTTGTTTAATCTTCCTTTACTTCCTTTAGTAGGGTTTTATAGTTATGATTTTATTTGTATAAATACTAGGTTTTTCATTGGTTTGGTTTCTGCTTTCTGAGACTGAAGAGTTACAGTAAAGTACTAACTTAAATTTCCATATTCCTACAATTTAGAATGACCAATGCCAACTTTTATGTCTGCTTCTTGTCAATTTTTAGGAAGAAAAAAAGGAATAGGGAAGGAAGAAAAGAAGGAGGGAAGGAAGGAAGGACGAAGGAAGGAAGGAAGGAAGGAAGGAAGGAAGGAAGGAAAAAAGGAAGGAAGGAAGGAAGGAAAGTGGAAAAGAAGGGAGGGAGACAGAGAGGAAAGGAAAGAGGGAGGAAGGAGGAGGGGTGAGTCAAGAAGAGATATTAGCTAATGTCCCCTAAACCACTCACCCCCACCCATTTCTCTCCACATCTCCCTAGAGACAAAAATTATCCTGTATCATTTCATTTCTTAATTTTTTTCTAGATACATATGCATCTGTTAAAACACACACACACGGTTTTGTTTTTAAAATATGCAAGTACATTATCTGTGTACACCCCATCAATCTGCATCTTGTTTTGGATACTCTACCTTATGTTTTTAAGATCTTTATTGCTCATGTATATCAATTTTATTTGTACTTTTTAATTGTTGTGTGGTATTTCATTATAGGAGAATGCTACACCTTATTTATTTATTTCTATATTAAAGGATGTTTCAGTCATTTCCCTTTCTTCTGCAACTACAAACAATGCTGTAACAAACACCATGTGGACAGGATCCTCATCGAACTACACAGGAGGTTGTCTTGTGTATATCTTAAAGCATAATTTCTAGGACACAGGGTAGGCGCATTTTCCACTTTCATAAATGCCACCAAATTTCTCTCCAAGATGCCTTTACCAATTCACATTTCCAATGACTTTCATGAGAGTACCATTTTCCCTACAACCTTGCCAACAGTTCAGATAGCCTGACTACTTAATTTGACAAATACAATGGGTGAGAAATTATCTCTTTTTGTTTTTGTTTTTATTTGCCTTCTCAAGAATTGAGTATCTTTTTGTTTGTTTGTTTGTTTATTGTCTATTCATATTTCCTCTTGGGGCAATTAATTTTTTCTGTCTACTTGGCTAGCACAGACCCTCTCCCATACGTACTTAGTATAGCTATTATAGGCTGAAATGTGTCTCCCGGAAATTGATGTGTTAAAGCGCTAACCCTCAGTGCCTCAGAATGTAACTGAAAATGGAGCCTTTAAAAAGGTAATTAAATTAAAATGATCTTTTTGGGTAATTTTAGGGGTGGACCCTAATTCAATCTGGCTGGTATCCTTATATAAAGAGGAAATTTGGTCACAGACAGCAGGGTTGTGTGGGCACAGAGAAAAGCCATGTGTACACAGCAAGAAAGTGGCCGTGTACAACCCAAGAAAAGACGACTCGGGAGAAACCAAACCTGTCGGCGGCACCTTGCTCTTGGACTTCCAGCCTCTAGAACTGTGAGAAAATAAATTTCTGCTGTTTAAGCTGCCCCATCTGTGGTACTTTGTTTTGTCAGTCTTAGAAAACTGATACAGTAGATAATCCCCAACAAAAATGGATAAAGATGCTTGTAATTAGATACAGTTAGATTTAAACCTTTCAACATGGATTTTTCACGTAATGTAGTGAAGAATATGTGAACAATTCATACGATAAGCTCACCCGAACAAAGGAAGGCAGCCAAGGAAACGATGGAGGTCCATATGGAGCAGTTATTTGTCAATAAATCAGTCCTTTACAAGATAGCAGACAGGATCTGACCAATCACAATAGGTTGTATTAGTTTCTTATTGCTGCTGAAACAAATTAACACAAACTGAGTGGGTTAAGACACATTTATTATCTGACAGTTCTGGGAGTCAGACATTCCAACATTGAGGTGTTGTCAAGGCTGTGTTTCTTCTTGTGGCTACAGAGGACAACTCATTTCCTTGCCTTTTCCAGTTTCTAGAAGTGACCTTAGTTTGCAGTCCCTTCCTCCATCTTCAATGCCCAGTTCTCCAATCTTTGCTTCCATGCTCACATCTTCTTTTCAGACTTTTCAGACTCAGACCCCCCTGCCTCCTTCTTATAAGGACCTTTGTAATTACATTGGGCCACCTGGATATTCCAGGATAATCTCCCTACCTCAAAATCCTTACCTTAATCACATCTGTACCGTCCTTTTTACCACGTAAGGTAACACAGTTACAGGTTCCACGGATTAGGTTTGAACATCTTTGGGTAGCCATTCTTCTGTCTACCACAGTTACAAAACAGTCCAGTAAAATAATTTTGAAGGAGAATAATTTTATCATGTCCAAAAGTAGAGAATTTTAAAAGAACACAAGTATTGAAAGCCTCCCTGCTTCTTAACTCAACAGAAGAATTTTTAAATCAACTTTTTCGAAACCGTCTATCAGCACCGGAAGTTTTTCAAAATAGTTTTTAAGGTCTTGTTAAAATTAAAAAGTGTTGTTTTGGTTCATTTTGTGTTTGGTTTGAGCTCTCTCTCTTGAGCATTTTTCCACATTCAGTCGGATTCCATCTGCCAATGTACAAATGGGCCTGTTTCTACTTAGAAGATCCTCTCCCATGAGTAGCCTGGAGGCAGAAGTGTCCCAAACTACTGGAAAGGCCATCCGACTGCTGATTTCTCCAGGCAACTTATGCAACCCTGAGAGTCAGGCTCCAAGTCAAAAGAGCAAAGCTGTCGGGGTGGGAGAGAAACGAAGGCTCCTCTGGCCCAGCTGATTCAGGTTCTTCACAGCTCCCGTCATTGGCCCTCGCAGGCAGCACTGTCTTGTCCCCAAGACTTCCAGTGTCACTGGGGGGAACTGAGTGTCATCAGCTGACGGTGGTACATTACAACCTGCCTTGGGTATTGCAGAGCGTGAGTGGGAAAGCCACATGCAGGCAGACTGAAACAAACACAGGTGTGCATTTGCCAGAAACCATACTAGACGTTTCCCATACAGACAAGAGCTCCACCACATGTAGCTGAGTGATGGAGGAGGGAGCCCTGATTGTTCTGGAAGGCCGTTACATTCCCAGGGGACATGTGTTAGAACAATTAACTCCTCCGGCTATGGAGAGAGTGTTTATCAGCAGCTACTATTTGTGTTCCAAAATGGAAAGCTGCCCTGGTCATCTGTCTTTGTGTATCTATGACAGATATGAACTCCAAATGTGCACACACGTAATTATGCAAGTGTCTGCTGGGCACATGTGCGTCAATGTGTCTCAATCTGTCTACATCTGTGCATTTGTTCTTGCATGTATGTCTATGTGCAGGTTCTGGTTTTTCCTAAGAACCAAGAGAGGCCAGAGGTGGGATTGTCCATCTGCCCTGCAGCCTCTCCCAGCTCACTTTGACACTCCGAGAGGTGTAGGTTTCTGCCCAGCACACCAGCCTTCCTGGAAAGCCACCCTGCCATACTGGGGAAGGCAGAAAATACCAGATGGCCTGAATTGCTTCCTGGCTCCCCTCTCACCTCTCTGCAGAGTGGTTGTCCCAGGCTCATGGGAGCAGGTCCTCAATACATTCTGTATTCCCCCAGCCCAGAGACCCCACTGCCTCCGTCCCGGGGCCCAGCATCACTTCCCCAGCGAGGCAACAGCACTCAGAGGAGCAGGCAGGTCCTGTGTATTGTTTCAGGTGGGTTGCTTTTCTCATGGGGTAACAGCTACTCCAAAGAAGCAGCTGAGGTCCGAACTCTTTATATTCAGCAGGCTCTCTCTATTTTTTTAATTAATAAACTTTTTAGAACAGTTTTAGGATCACATCAAAACTGAGCAGAAAGTTCAGAGAGTTCCCATATACTGCCCCCCCCCACCCTGACACAGGCACAGCCGCCCCCACGATCAGTGTGGGGCACTTGCTACAATGCATGAACCTACCCTGACATGTCATCGTCACCCAGAGTCCGCCGTTGACATTAGGGTCCCTCTGTGTATTGTACATTCTGTAGGTCTGGACAAATGTATACTGACACGCAGCCACCATGAGAGTATCACACAGGATAGTTTCACTGCCCTCCATATCCTCTGGGCTCTGCTTAGTCCTCTCTCCCTCCATGCTAACCCCTGGAAACCCCTGATTGCTTTCTGTCTCCATAGTTTTTCCTTTTCCAGAACGTCGTATGGTTGGAATCGTCCAGTATGTAGCCTTTTCAAATTGGTTTCTTTCACTTAATAACATGCATTGAAGTTCCCTCCATGTGTTCTCATGGCCTGAGAGCTCTTCTCTTTTGATCACCGCATACTATTCCACTCTCTGGATAGACCACAGTTCATTTATCCATCACCTACTGAAGGACATCTTGGTTGCTTCCAAGTCATGACAATTATGAATAAAGCTGCTATAAACGTCCATGTGCAGGATTTTGTGTGGACATATGTTTTCAACTCCTTTGGATAAATACCAAGGAGCTTGATCATTGGGTTTTATGATAAGAGTATGTTTAGTTTTGTAAGAAACTGTCAAAGTGTTCAGACTCTTTTTAAATTGAACATTTCTACCTAACTCTATTTTTCACAAAGCTGTTTATTAATATGCAGTGGGCACTTGAAATCCTCATGGGATGGCACTCTTGATTCTTCCAGAATTCCCCAACTCAAGAATATGGAAAATTTGTACAGGCTTCTGGCATCTTCCCGAATCACATTTCCTTCGGGAATTGTGTTTCCTGCACATCTATGCACACCACAATCTAACTGCCTCTTCAACTTTTACAAAACTTCTAGCTTTTACTTGACCATTCTTCACACACACACAAAAATACTTGTTGTTTTATAATCTCAAAAGACTTAACTTCGCAGCGTAAATCAAGGAGAGGAGACCAACACACTGCGGGGATGAGGGTGCTGGTGGTGAGCTAGGCACACTCATGAAGCCAAATGATTTGTTCCCAGTACAATCCTCACCACATAGTGGCTTCATATCGGTACCTCAGCAAAATGACAAATTGCAACTTGATGTGGGCCTTCTGAACCACACAGGGAAACTCAAAACTTGAAATGATAGGTCCACAAATTCTATACAGCACTTTTTTTTTTAAAAGGTCCTATGAAATAGATTCCTATTACTGACCTAGTTTAACCTGAGAAACAATTCATTAGTCTGTCCTCACAATGCACAGTAGTATAATAACAGTATAATACTAAGAATGCTGAGAACAATATAAAAATCACTGATTCATTTGTTTTAAAAAGTATAATACATTGAGTCCTGGTTCTGTTGGCTTCTCTACTTAGAGATGAGGAAGTGCAAACAGGAAGTGGTTATCTACCAGTGTCCCTGGCAATATGGTGACACCACTCCTAAATATGCCACTTAAAATGCTCGGGATGATATTAATTAAAATAAGTTTAATAAAGTACAGCTTCAGAACAAGGAATTCCTAGGAGGTCAGAAACCTTGAGAAAGCATGAATCCAGGAAGGACAGCTAATGCTGAAGGCAGTGGTTGCCTATGAGGGCAGGGGTCATTTCTTGGTGGCCTAACTTAGATTTTTATGGGTCATGCAGGCACCTGGATGTCCCGTGAGAGATTGGGAGATCCCTCATATAAAGCCAAGGCCACCAAAGGACAGCACCCTGAAAACTGAGCCAGAGAAAAAAAGCCTGACTCTCAGAGAGGCCCGGGAGGGGATATTCCTGTCTCCACCTTTGCTCTGGGTGGAGCCAGAAAGAAGTGTCCCCTGACATTTTCTAATAAGAACCTAAAATTTACACTATTTTGGTAGCTGTAAAGCCAGACATTTATTTAAAGTGATACTAGGATGGGAGCATTCCCAGGCACTTGACAGAAATAAATCCAAGATCTTATTTGAATCTAGGTCTCAAAGAATTATCACAGATAAAGTTCTAAGGAATATGAGCTCAGCATCAAAATTCACCAAACTCATAAAGAAATAAACCACCGTGAATGACAATGATAACCACAGAGCTCATAAACCACAGACTAAGACCTGCAAAGATCACAGATATTGGAAATATCAAAACAGAATACAAAATAAGTAAAAAAAAATTAATGAGGGGAGATTGAGTATATGATGAAGATATGAGATTATCAAATATATCAGGCCGATTTGATAAGGAACCAAAAAGTACTATGAAAAGTGAAAAATAGTTGTGAATGCAGCACAGAGAAACAGAGGTAGAAAATAGAAAAGTGGATAAGTGGCATGGAGGGTAAAGTAAGAAAATACAACATATTATCAGATCAGAGTTTCTGAATAGATAATAAAAAACAATGTGAAAAAGGCAATATTTAAAAAGATAATAACTGTGAATTTTAGAGAACTGATGAAAGACATCCATCTTCAGATTCAGGAAGCCTGAAGAACACCAAATCAGATAATTAAAAAGATACATTGGTAGTGAAACTATGCAATAGGAGTCAGCAAATTATGGTCCATAAGCCAAATCCTGACAGCCACCTAAACAAAGTTTTATTGGAACATACCACACCATTTGTTTACACATTGTTTATGGCTGCTTCCATGCTATAATGCCAGAGTGGAGTCATTACAACAGAGATCGTATGGCCCACAAAGCTAGGAACGTTTATTGTATGACCTTGCCTAAAATAGTTTGCCTATCTGGTTGTAGAACATCAAAACAAAGAGAAGATACTAAGTGGTTCGTCAAATTTATGGTGAATTAACAGCACAGCTATGGTTTTATCTCAGCTCTCTTGACAAACAGTTCTCAAAGTTTGTCCCAGAACAAGGACCAGCAGAATCAGCATCACCTAGGAACTTGTAAAAAAATGGAACAATTATAAGAAAAGACGAAATAGTACCATTTGCGACAACATGGATGGATCTTGAAATTATTATGCTGAGCGAAATAAATCAGACAGAAAAAGTCGAGAACCATATGATTTCATTGATAAGTGGTATACAAAACTGAAAACAACAAAAGAACAAGACAAACAAATGAAGAAACAAAAACTCATAGACACAGACAATAATTTAGGGTCGGGGGAGGGTAAATGGGATCAAATATATGGTGATGGAAAGAGAAATGACTCTGGGTGGTAAACACACAATGTGATATATAGATGATGTATTACAGAATTGTACACCTGAAATCTATATAACTTTACTAATAATTGTCACCCCAATAAACTTTAATTAAAAAAATGGAACAATTTCCTGAGCCTCACAAGTTGCCCAAAAGATTCGAAGCATGCTAAAGTCTGAGAACCACTGCTCTTGACTAATTTATTAGACCATTGGTCTCAACTCTGGCTGTACTTTCAGATCACCTGTGAGTTTTTAAAAAATACCACTGCCTGGCCTCACCCTGAAAGAGTCCTATTCCACCTAGCAGATCTGGAATGGGCCATGGGCATTGGCATTTTTGAAAGCTTCCCAAGTGAGTCCAATTTTCATTCAGGTGAGAACCACTATGTTACAGGTTGCTGCATTCCTTATTTTATCACTGGTGAAGTAGACATGGAGAAAAATCTGACCAACTCCCAAAGCTTTGTCCATGTTGGATATGGTATTCTGATTCTGCAGACTAAATAAGAACAAGGGGCACTTGAGGGGTGGGGAACACTGTTTTGCTTATTTGAACCACTCAAACAAGCCCAAGTTAAGTCTTACCCTTCCTTCCTTTCATTCCCTCATATCTCTCCTGGAGGAAGAACTATCAATAAATGAAATAACCAAATATCAAGCCATTTGAATGGATGGAGAAGCAAACTTCGTGAAGTCAATTTTGTTGTAAACGATTCTCAGATAATGAAGGGTTTGGTAATGCCCAACTATACCAACAGCAGAAGAAGGATCTGAGACTTTATGAGTTGAGAAAACTTAGCCCAAATAGCTTTCTGCAGTGTGGTACATGGGATGAGACAAGCAGGGATCAGGGAAATTTCTCCTAGACATGGTGGCTAGAAGAGGAAGGCTGACATCTTCCTCTCTATCCACCCCTATGGCATTGGCCTCTGCTGAAGGACACACCTCCTGGGCATGACATCTACTACAGGCTTGCTCTCCCCACACCCACTCTCTTTACAGTGTCACAGCAAAGGTAGCCCTCTGGCAGGTAAGATCATAACCTGAGAACCCAGGTGACATTAAATCACCATCATCTTCTTAGCTTTTAGGAGAAAGAGGCTATTTGGACCAGTGGTTCTTTGACAGAGGATAGTAAATTCAGAGAGATAGGAGAAAGAACTGGCATTCCTAAACTTGGTAAAATTCCGCTTGTATAAGAAAAAATGCTGAGAGTTTATCAATTTTTTCACCTAAAATTTCAAAATAATGTTGAACCACCATGAAAACTAGTGGTTTTATAATAGGGAAGCCCACAAAATGGCCACAATAATTTGCATCTTCATGGTTTATAGGCAAGAAGTCTTCAACTTGAGTTGAGGGAAAAGTAAAATAAATAGCTGGGGTTCTTTTACCACTCACCAAGATACTTATGCACTTAAAAGACTGATGCTTTAAACCACATTCTCATCTACTCTGAGTTTCCACCCATTCCCTTGGAGTTATAATCTGGTGGACATTATTGTAATGCCACTATGAGTATTTGTTTAAAGCTCACCACACAATGATGGGGACCAGATTTGGTTCCCCAGGGAAACCTTACATGAGGCAATTGAGAAAATAATGGTCATAAGCAAGACTTGGGCAGCAGGCGGAATGAGAGGGCTGATGTAAACCGTAATTGGAAGATAGCAGACCCACAGGGTCAGGGGAAGACATGAGTCTCTGCTTGGGGACTCTACACCAGGAGTCAAACTCAGGTCCAGGAGGCCAGGGAAACTGAGTCCAGAAAACTGATCTGAAACTGAGTCTTTTTGTCTAAGGCAAAGTTCAGGACAGATGCAGGATGTGTAGGGGTCATGCAAGGTGACCACTTCCTGGGTCAGGACTGGGAAATGCCTAGTGTGAGGAATAGGGTGAAGAGAGAGAACTTGAAAGTGAGCAAGGAGCCTCCCTGCACAAGGCCTGGTCAGGCAGAAATAGGGAGTGAAATAGGGATTCACAAGGATCATTGAAGACCAGATGCCACTTGACCATTTCCTGGAAGATGAGGTACTTCCCTTGTCAACTCCCCCAGGATGCCATTCTCTCTGAGGCTCAAGGAAGTCCCATCCATCATGGTCATGGACATGGAGTTCCCTTACACTGTTCCTCAGGCACTTGTATATCTGCAAGGCATTCACTGAACACCTGATGGGGAAGTAGACAGGTGCAGAATGGGGGTGAGTTAGGCCAAACAATTGACATCATGGGGATGTAACCACTGGGGACTGGGAATTCAATTCTGGAAGTTGATTCCCTGGGAGGTTCACATACAAACTGACAAGGCTCAGTGTTCTCACCCTGCTTGGGCATTAGAATGATTGAGGGGAACTTTAGAAAGCATGGTATCCTGGCCTCATGCCCAGAGATTCTGACCTACCTGTCTGGGGAGGGTCCTCTGCACTGGTATTTTTCAAACATTCTCCTGGTGATTCTAAGGCTCAGTCAAGGCTGGGTTAGAGGAATGTGGGGAGGGGAGATAGAAGACTATTTCTGCACTTGTTACCCACTCTCAACTTCCCTTTCTATAAAAAAGCCATCGTGTGAATGTTTAGTGTCTGACAGTCTTTGAGTTTTTATTCATACTATCTCTTTAAAGAATAATATCTGTTGGGTTTATTTATTACTTTTCCACTAAATTACTTTAAAATGCTAAGGTTTAAAAAAGTCTTTTACTTAGTTAACAATGTCTAATCACTATATACAAAGCACGGTTCTCCAAGGAAGAGGCACAAAGTGACAGGCGATGACAGGAGTGGGGAGAAGACATGTTCTGAGCCCGTGCAGGGATGCCTGTGTTCTCGCCTGCCCACAGCTGAGGGGAAGGAGCAGCACTGGTCCCACTCTCACCCACAATGTCACCTACTCCACTGAAGGTGGACGTCTCCCTGAGGACTCAGCTGTTTGGTAACAAGATGCAAGAAATGGGCACTGTCGGAAAGGTTTTAGATCCAGAGCAGAACTGCAACAATGACGCAAGGAATGCTCACCATTGTCCCGGAGCTTGAGCTCCTGAACAAGAAAGCACTTTGGAAGATCTCCAGGCTACAAACTAGCTGCCTTTCCCAGGCAACTATTCTCCCTCGGTATGTGTGCCTTTTCTGTGACCATCAACCCCACATGAAAATGAAGATGGAGGAAGAGGCCATGAGTCAAGGAATGCAGCTGGTCTTAGTAGCTGGAAAAGGCAAGCAGCTCCCAAAAGGCACGCAGCCTGACCAATACCTTGATTTTAGCCTACTGAAACTGATTTTGGACTTCTAACCTCCAGAACTGTAAGGTAATACATTTATGTTGTTTTAAGCTACTAAGTTTGTGATCATTTGTTACAGCAGCAATTGGAAGCAAATACACCTCTCTCCCCACACCGTCCCTAATTCTTGCACATTATGACATTTTTTCTAGGAGCAAGCCAGCCTCCCATTCTACGCCAGGAAAATGTTACTTTCAGGTGTGTGTAATCAGCTCACTTTTCTCCTTTTTTTTCCACAGTGTCCTAGATTCAAAACACAACAGTCTTGTTTTTTGAGCTAAAACCACGTAGAGGTGACTAGGATATTTTCTGGAATTCCTGGCTTTGGGCTCAACTTGGTGAATCAGGCCAAGTTGTGGGAGGTCTCAGCACTCATGGATACTTAGGGGAGATCTCTCTCCTCTTCTTCTCCTGCTCTAAGACACACTGCCCACACTGGCTGGCTAAATTGTATTTGAGTGTTTGTGCAAAGTTCTGGAATGTATAACCGTTCCAGCCACAGAGGTGGTCAGATTCCCCAGATCCTCCCATCTCTGCCCCCATTCCATACCTTCTTTTCATTCATTCATTCCTTTCAACTGACACTAATTAACCACCTCTCAGGACCAGATGCTGTACTAGGCACTGGCATAAAACACTGAACAGACACAGCCTCTGTCTCTGCATGGCAGGGTAATGGATAGTAAAATTGCAGTCTGTGTGTTCTAATAAATGGTGGGCTCCCAGAGGAGAGTGATCCACTCTGGTGAGAGCTGGTCAAAGCTGCTTTTAGGGATGGCCTCAGAGAGGATGGGACCTTTGAGCTAGGTCTTGAGGCTCAAGAGGGTTAATAAGCAAACAGGGAGGAAAGGAAAGGTTGGAGGCCGAGAGTAAGTGATGAAGCTATCATGGTCAGATATCATGAACTGGTTTGTCCCAACTGAGCAATTCAAGTAGCTTTGTGTGGCCACAGCAAAGAGTAAAATAGGAATTGGAAAGGAGAAGGAGGGAATCACAGGCCCTTGGAATCTAACAGGAATGACAAAGGCAGTTTGTAAAACCAAAGTCTGTTTTCCGGCATATTTGAGTTGCAAAACTATGGCCCATTGGTTGGATGGGGGAGGAGTCTGACAGCATCTCATCACTGAGGATCTTTTTTGGCTGATTTAATTAATTTAAGTATTATATGGGGGGTTATTTTAGGGTTGGTGAGCAGTTAAAGAGGAAAGATGGGATAGGGTAGTGCTTAGATCATGGGCTTTGGAGTTGCACAAATGTAGGCTATGACTTTGTAATTTGGGGCCAGTTAAATAACCCTCCAAACCTGAATTTTCCCCAGTGAGGGTCAAAAGTTGAAGTGAGGAGTAAATCAAATCATGCATGTAAAATGCTCAGCCCTCTACCTAGAACATAATCAATGCTCATAAATCACAATTGTTTATTATCATGGCCCTTTATGTCAATTTAATGTGTCACTCTATTTTCCTACCAAAGGAAGATAAGAGGAAGCTGTCAGCAGCTTCAAGATGGGATTTTAATAAGAAGCTGCAAGGAAAATGACAAAAGAGCCAGGAAATACAAATCTCCAGATTATAAGAAGATTCATGTTGAAAGCAGATGGGATTCATTGAACTGTTAGAAGATCCTTAATTAATTAGGACAAAGTTTCAAGATTCTATGACAGACCTTTCTCTGGTTCCTGTCAGGGAAAGCAAGAATACAATGGCAGAAATTTGGAGGAGAGTTGAAGTTAAATCATTTTCTGAAAGAACTTTAACGGAGGAAAGTGTGGGGAAAAGAGGAGGAAAACTTTTTAGTCAGTGTTTTATCACAACTGTCATGTTTGGTCATTGATGGAGTCCAGGCTCTAAGTTCTTTGAGGGCAGGAAGTGGTCTTAAGTGTCTTTGTACCTACAGAGCGCCACACGGAGAACCAGTGAATATTGAAAGAACAAAGGAATTATATGTCTATGAGTTTTTGTTTCTCATTTGTTTGTCTTGTTCTTTTGTTGTTTTTGGTATATAAAACTGAAAACAACAAAAGAACAAGAAAAACAAATGAAGAAACAAAACTCATAGACACAGACAATAGTTTAGTGGTTACCAGAGGGTTAGGGGGGAGGGGCGTGGGAGATGAGGGTAAAAGGGATGCAATATACGGTGATGACAAGAGAACTGACTCTGGGTGGTGAGCACACTATGTGATATATAGATGATGTATTACAGAATTTTACACCTGAAACCTATGTAACTTTACTTACAATTGTCACCCTAATAAACTTTAATTTAAAAAAAAAAAAGAAAGAACAAAGGAGACATTACCCGTATTTCTTCTTAACTAGCTTATCTACCAATTCAGACATTATTCAATTGTTAATTCAACACAGGTAAGCCAGTGGATGGCTTTTTAAACCAACAACCTCTTGACCCTTTCTTGAAGTCCATCTATCATTCAAATTCCTCAAATTGCTCAGAAACGTGGTTTTCACTCGTGACCCTACAGTCACCTAGTGAGTTGATAGCAAGAGCACATGCGGTCACATGCTCCAAAGAGTTTCATAAACTGAATTAAGCATGGTCACTTGCCTTCCATAGAATATGAACTGATAACGAAAAAGTACTGAAAATGTATCATTCATGAGAGAGAAGTGATTCATATACTTCATTATTTTGCAAGTCTTAGCTTTACACTTTGTGAAACAACAAAAGCCTGGTTTTAGAGATGTAGTTTTACTGGCTGCCATGGCTAAAAAAAGTTACTGCCCAAATATGAGAGAACCAGGTGGAAGACGTGAGTATCTGTTTGTACTTACTGGGTCAGGACCCCTCTTATTCTATCTTTTATACCAACCATGACAACGTTTCTCTTGAAATTGCACTAGTCAGTTTCTTTTCTTCCTCATCTAACAGAATTTTCTTGCAATCTAGAAGACAACGACTTTTTAATATTTTTAGCAGTAGGTTAAAAGATCATGGAAATACTTTTCTGGAAGATTTCTGAGCAGGTTAAAAAAGTTTCCATTTATTTTTTAATGTGCAGATATGAGTTTTTATAGGTAACACATCATTTTAAATAATACTACATAGTAGTGGACTATTTCCAAACATCTGTTTTCAAAATGCTTTCTCCATAGCGTGATTTCTCTTGAGAATTAGTAACTCTCTTACTCAAAGTTAAAATATGATCTTTACCTTTACAGTTTATGCCGATTACTTCAAAAATAACTGCCAGCCAGTCACGGACAGCCGCATGCCCCAGAAACTGTGACACTAGTCTTGTGGTAAAAGCAACTGGATGTATCAGCTCTAAGTTGGACAAACCTTTTAAGTATTTTACAAAAGATAACCAGTAAACCTCTGTGTGACACAAAATATGTTCGCAATTATTTCCTTCCCATTACAGAATACTCTGAAGAGTCTTGTATATTTTAAAGTTTTTTGTGTATGTTTTATTACCAGATTTTGTTTTGAAAGTTGGCCTCATCAATGTCGTCCCCTAAAACTTTATATCCTCCAGCAATAATTTCTTCCCAATGACAGCTTGCCTATGAAGGGAGTAGTAAATGAAAGTCACCTTTGGATCTACCTCTGCAGGGTTACCTGGAGATTCCTTTTGTATTTTTGTCAAACTGGCTGCCACATCAAGAGTTACACTAATATCGTTTTTCTCCTAAAACATTACTCTTGTTACAGAAGTCAATAGAATTAAAAATATATTATCCAGTTCATCTTTCTTTGAAAGGTTCACAAAGAAAGCAGTCCTGGATATATGAGGCATGATCAAAAAATGTGGTTAATATTTAAATTTAAAACATTTATTACAGTAAAAGACACATTGCCATCAATCCCCTTCAGAATGCTCCCCCTTGCTTTGAACACACGTATCCCATTATTCTTGCCACTTTCTGAAGCAGTTCTGGAAGTCCTCTTTCGTGAGTGTCTTTACTTCATCCTCCATCATGACAATTCTCCATGTCACACATTGCTTCTGGTATATGGTAATTTATGTCAAATACAAACATTACGGTGTGTCCTCATCTACCTTATTCACCAGATCTGGCATCGTGCGACTTCTGGCTTTTCCCCAAAGTCAAAATGACCATGAAAGGAAAACGTTTAAATCAATTCAGGACATCGATGCAGCCACGACAGCACAACTAAAGACACTCACAAAAGAGGACTTCCAGAACTGCTTCAGAAAGTGGCAAGAATGATGGGATAAGTGTGTTTGAAGTGAGGGGGAATATTTTGAGGGGAATTAATAGCAATGTGTCTTTTACTGTAATAAAATTTTTAATTTAAACATTAACCGTATTTTTCGATCACACCTCGTCTTTCATTACTAAGTAGAATCAGTGAATTCCATAGGTTAGAAACATCTGTATCATAAACTTCCCACATTAATTTCTCCTAATGTTTATTTCTTCACATCTTCAGTGATGTTTTCAGGCATGTTCAACAGTATTTGCTGACAAAGGAATGCATTTTAGTTTAGGCATCAATTCATGTTCCGTGCATTTTTTTTCCAGCTGTTGTCACCACAACAGGAATAACAAGTGTTTTATCCATAATGTAGCTTTTTCCTGTTTACTATTAATTAAGAAAACTACAATTAAATAAAAAACTTAAATAAGTCCTTAAGGGGCTTCCAAATATTTATCCTCAAATTTATTGTGATTTTTGTAAAGCACTGGATTGAGTAGTGAATAGCTCTAAACACTCAAAAAAAATTGTAGACGTTTACCTTCATATTCTGGATAATAAGATTTTTTAATGTTTTGCAAACAGTGTTGATTTCATACCAGCTTTAGTTGATAATCCAACTCACAATACACAGTTAGCTTGAGTTGCACTATTAATGATTGACAATGTAAATCATATTTCAAGCAGTTTTTGTGGTCATTTCAATGCTGTTATTTTTTTGTGACCTGTTGCCAGAACATATGCAATTGTAATTGTGTTGCCTCATAATGTGGCCAATAAAAAAGTTGCATCAGTGGGTCAGCCCTGACATCTTTCTAATGGTTCACCACTGCTTTCATGATTAGTGTTATATGCAACCAGCAATGTTTCTACAGATTCATTTAAAGGCTCGTGTCTGCTTTGTGGGGGTTGGTTTTGTTAAAACAAAATAATATAAACCACAAACTCACTTAACTAAGCTCACATAGTTTACAATTTATCGTGTTGCCCTGAATTTAAAGAAATGAATGCAGGGACTATTGTCAACCTCTTCATACTGGGGATAACCACTCTTCCCTCAAGATAATTCATGTATTGTTTGAGATATGAGACCGACATAAGGACCAAACGTAGGCATCAATGTCATTTCATATACAGAATGTCAGCAAAGCTGAAGTTCTTATTATTTTAGATTTTAAGAAAAAAGATGTTCTGATAAACTTTTCCTCATGCCAATAGATTATCTGTACTGCCTGGGGTGTGTGTACCCTGCTTTTGGAGACCACTGTGCTTAACTCAACCCACTTCCCTGATAAATAAATAGCAATATATTAATTATTCATTCCACCAATTATAAACCGGTTAGCCATTCACCAAACCCGTTTCTTCTCCTTCTTAGCACACAGTGACCACGTTTTCTAGTTTTCCGGTGACTTATATGGCCATGAGATTGAATTCTAGCCTATGGTATGTGTCACTTCCAAGCCCGGGCCATGAAACCTCCCATGCAATCTTTCTCCCTTTCCTCTCTATTACTACATCTGCTATCAGTGCCCAAAGCAAAATTGGAAGCCATATCTTGAAGATGGTGGAGTCTCCATCTGTTTGGGCTCCTGAATGACTATGTGGAGCACAGCACCATTCTCAGCCCTCCATCAATTGAACTTTACATGACTGAGAAATAAACTTTCATGTAATGAGCCACTAATATTCAGGGAGTCTATCTGTTACACAATCAGTGTTACCTTAATTAATATGCTTCCTTTGTGTGAGACATCTGATGGATGTAAGGGCTACAAACACAAATAGACATATCCCTGACCTCAAGAAGTCCTGACCTCAAGACTAAGATATGTATACAAATAATTGTATTATAAATCAGTCCAGAGCACAAGCACCATGAGAGTGGCCCAAATTAAGCACAATAAGAGTTTAAGCAAAGAGAATGACTGCTCTAGTTAACATGGTCAGAAATTGTTCCATGGAGGACATCAATTTGTACTAAACTTTGGAAGAGAAATAAGATTTCAGTAGAAGGAGCTAAAAGGAGAGGAGAGTTGGGAGCTTCCTGGCAGAAGCTGGACTTTGAACACCAAGCAAAGGCATTTGGACTTGATCCTGCAGGCAATGAAGAGCCACTAAGAAATTTTGAGTGGGGCAAGATGCAGTCCCGTTCGTTATATTAGGGAGATATAATGAGGGAGATATATTAGTGAAGGTAGACTGCAGGAAGCATAGGAAGAACTGTGTATGCGTAAGACCAATTAAGAAGCAATCACAGTGGTGAACCTCATGTCATAGTTCAACCTCAGGCTGTGGAGTTGACAGACCTGCATATAAATCCTTGCTCTTCCATTTGTCAACTCTACTGACCTTGGGTAAGTTAATTACCTAAGCCTTAGTTTTCCCATTAGAAAAAACAGATAATAATAGAAGGTGTGTCATCAGATTGATGGTAAGAGTGAGATGGTGCATGTAAAGCATGCAGCACAATGCTTGGCAAACAGCAAACACTTAATAAACAGTCATTATGATTTGTATTCCCAGTATGAGCTAGTACGAAACCGCTTTGGGTTTGTTACAGTGATCACGGAAAAGAAAGGCTGAATGCAAGAGATATACAAGGAAGGCAGATGGATCAAAATGACTCCACAGTTTGGTCTCAGTTCCTTGGGAGAACGCTCCCCCACTGAGAAGAGAGACTGGTTTTGTGGTGGGAAAAAATAACCTTCATTTTTAGACAAGCCAAGTTTGAGGAGTGAAAGGAAAGCCAGAGACATTTGTAGACAAAGATGAAGAAAGCAACAGAGAAGGAAAAATTTAAGAACTGGAATAAATTGTTGGAGAAAGATTCCAAGTGAGAAAGGAGCAGATGCGACTGAGACATAGGTTAGGGTTTTATCTGTAGAGAGATGGAGACACACATCCTTCTCCCTTCCCTCTAAGATAAAAGAGAATGAGGGGGAAAAGGAAAACTCTAGAAAAACTATGATCAATAGGACAGTAAAGTTGAGGTTGCTAGTGGTACATGGCTTTGGCTTTTTCTGAAAAGTATAGTCATCTTCTTGGGGTTGAGGTGGAGAAAGGGCTATCAGCAGCAGAAGCAATCACCATTAACACTTAGCATCTCCAAATCCTGTGTATTGAAGACCCAAGCAGTGAGACCCTAGGCTCAGTGCTCTGCAGAAAGAATTTTCAAAGGACATCGTTTTTATGGGGAATGACCAACATTCCTGGCTATGCTGGAGGCTTGCAAGGTTAGCTGGAGGCCAACGAGAGCAAAAACACTATCCTAGAAGAACTGGATATTAAAGTTAAAGGTCCAAATCACCTTTCTTTGCTCCTATGTTGTCAGACAGAATCAACCCCAAGGGCATGGCACATCAAGGTGTTTGCCAACTGGGGCCATATTGTAATTTGCTCTCAATGATCCCAGGGAAGCCCCTGGAGGACTGGAAGCTGGTTAGTGCAATTTGTGCTTAACAAGATGGAAGGCTGGTGTGAACACTCATAGAGTAAGCTCCCATCTTCTTACTCCGCAAGCCAGGGACCTTTCTGACTCCTCATCTTCCAAACTACCCAAATGCTCCCTTTAACCTGATTTCATCTTTGGACAACATGAATGAGGAGAGAGAGAGATGCCCAGTGGGATAGATATCCCGAGAGATTGCCCTGCTTGGATGCTGGAGTCAAGTATAAGCCAAAGTTGAGTCTGAGCAAACCAAGTTGGAAGCTCATAAGGTGGAAGACCTCCAGCCGAGATAGGCACCCACCAGAAGGCACCAGTCACACGAGAACGTTCCTAATAAAGTGAAGCCTTGTTTATTTTTCCCTGGTGGAGGTAATTACATGTGACATTTCTCCGAATCATTTATTTATATTTTTTCTCCTTTCTTCAGCATAAGAAACTAAACAGATGGAGAAAACTCACTTAAAGAGTTTTCTTATTACTCCTGGCAGTCTTTGGCTCCAGACAACTTCTTAGCCTCTTTCCCTGGCTAGAAATAATGGCTGGAAGTGTTTATACTGCCTTCAGATTCACAGAGGGTGAGCAGGGACCACATTTTTCCCATTTGTTCCCTTCATCAAAGTCTTCTTCAGAGCTCCAGTACAAAGATGTTTTATTGAGGCTCTGGACCCCACTCAGAAGCTTTTTCAATTCTATTCTTTTTGTTGACATTAGGAGTGCATTTAAGCATGTCTCCATCCCCGTATTCTAGCTGGAATCCAGAGATCCTTGTTAGAAGGTTGGACATAGATGAAAACATCCATGCTGGTGAACATAGCTGGGAGCATGGGCAGCTGTGAGAATAGAAGGGAACAGATGGCAGGCAGGGGCAGGCCAAAAAAAAGGGCAGCTCCTTGCCCACTCCTCAGAGGAGGTATCAGAGTATGCAGCAGGTCACACCAGCACCTTTATAGTATGGGGCAAAGGGAGGATGGACCTACGGGACTATCTAAGGGGTCACAAGCCTGTTGCTACTTCTACTCCCATGAGGTTCAGTTTCTTCAAAGCTTAAGCCAGACTGAACCCATAGGATCTGCAAATCTTGACTATTTATTCTCCACTGCTCAGAGTAGAGTTTACACCCAGAATACAGGGTTAAGAAGGGATGAAAAAGAAGAAGGGGAAAAGGGATGTAACAGGTGAGGAGACTTTGAAAGCTCCAGGTGGGAGCTGAAGTTTGGGTGGAACCAGGGTCTGTAATAGGGTAGAAGGGGACACCCCCCCCCATCCCTCAGCCTATCTTCTGTCTGTGAAACTGGGGTTGCCCTTCCACTTCCCCATCATCTTCTGTCCCCACTGAAGGATAGTACGTCACTCCCTGGGGTTCCCCCTTTGTCACTCCTGATTAACCAGCATGCCCTTTTTATATCCCACATACCAGCCTGGGTGGAGTGCCCCTTTTTTCATGTTCCCACAGCACCCAGTATTTAACTCACCCTCTATTGGAATGTACCTGCTTATGTGCCTCTCTCCCTCATTAAACTCCCTCTTTGAAGTTAGGGACTGTTTCTTCCTGGTGGGTTTTCCCAGGAATTAGCACAATGTCGATTCATAGTTCAATAACTGTTCAAATGAATCTGTGAATGAATAAACAAACAAGAAACAAACTCAGGAACTTCCTCACTTCCACTCACCTAATTCCAGTCTGAGACTGTCATTCAACAATACCCAAAAAATGTGGATTGGATGCCTGCTGTGTGCCAAGCACTATGCTGGGCCCTGGAAATACCACTGTGAGGAAGAAGAGTTGGGACTTCCCAGTCACACATAGGCCTCCGAGATCACAGACAGAAGAGCCCTGGTTACTGTGTCCTGTCTTGCCTTTCTTGATCCAGGGGATGCTGGGCATCTGCCCGGAAGGTGGACACAGTCCCTTCAGCTTGGTGTACCCCATTGCTTCTCATCCCAGTCTCATCTTTGCACTTGCTCCCCCTGGGCTGTTTGAAGCCCTTTCCTCCCACAGTTCTAAATGGGTCTGAACCATTGTAGAAATGTATAGGTATTTTTGTCTCAATGACCGGGGATGTCCTACTCATGTTTATTTGGTGGAAGCCAAGAAGGTTCAACTTTCTATAATGTCTGGGACAGTCAGTCCCCTGTCATAAAGAGTTATCCCACATCCTGCCTGATTTTCAAACGTTCCACCAGAGCTTCACATAGGTAAAAACTCTTTCTTCTGTTTTACGTACAAACACAACATATTTCTTGGGAGGCTTAAAATATGCTGAGTTTTCCAAAAATGACACTCCCTTGTAAATCGAAGGAAGACTATACTTTGTTCACCAAGAGTCGATCACCATTTGGGACACCATGTCCCCAGTGGCAGTGCTCCCAATGGCAGCTGGTCTGTCAAAGGCTACATTTGTATCTGCTGCTTTCACAGCGATTCTGCACAGAGAGACGCAAGTATCCGACTCAGGCCCTATATTTCTACCTTACTCTTACCTGAGCATTTTCCTATGGAAGCACATACCATTTTTTAATAAATTACTTTCCATTTATTTTTAAGTCAGAGCATTATGTTGACCTTTTAAAACATAATGCATGCAGGGAGATTATATAATTTATTTCTGTTATTGGTTGAGTTGTGTCCCCTCACCCCAATCCAAATTCAGGTGTTGAAATCTTAATGTTGAGGACCTCAGAATATGACCTTATTTGGAAATAGAGTCTTTACAGAAGAAAAATCAATATAAAATTAGGTTTTTAGGGTGGGCTGTAATCCAATATGATTGGTGTCCTTATAGAAAGGGGAAATTTGGACACAGAGACACACAGAGGGAGGACAATATAAAGGGACTCAGGGAGAAGACAGACATCTACTAGCCAAAGAGTGAGGTGTGGAACCGATCTTCCTTCACGGCCCTCAGAAGGAACCAACACCACTGACATCTTGATCCTTGACTTCTAGGCTGTAGTACTGTGAGAAAATTAATTTCTGGTTTTTAAGCCACTCAATCTATGGTACTTTGTTATGGCAGCCCTAGCAAGCTAATACAATTTCATTGCAGAAAAGTACAGGGGGCATGAGATACGTCATAAAAAGAGGGCATTGCGTATAATGGGGTTGAGAAAAACTGCTCAATTCAACTCTTAAACAGAGCTGCTGAATAGGGCCACAAACAGCAATAAGAATGATACAAAACTTAGGCTTGGTTTGGCAAAGGCAACACCTAAATGGGTAATTTTAGTGTCAGAAATAATCAAAGTATTAAATATCTAGCAAAAGAAAAGAAAAGTAAGCCTCTAACTATAAAGACTTCCTGCACTTGAGAGGAATTGACCACAAAGCAATTAAAGTTAAAAAAGAAAGAAAACTTTCTATTTTATACGTGGAGAAAGCTCTAAAACTCTTCTTGCTATAGACAAATAGCACCACTTATATTTGTATGGCTTTTCAGTTTTAAAAGCACTTCATATATTTTATCTCAGTTAACAATCCTGAAAGATAGGCAGGGCAGATGAAATTATCCTCATTTTATAAATGAGAAATCTATGGCTGTTCAAGTGATTTGCTCAAGATCAGATAAATACTAAATTTCTATTTTGACTAAAATTATTTTGGTTGCAAGAAATAGCCGCCAATTTAAATAACTAGATATAAAATAATTCAATAGTAGAAATCCCCCAGCTAAGGAAGCCAACCAGCCAAGGGCAGCCCAGAGCCACAGGTCCTCCTGCACATTAACCTGCAGGGGGTTGAGGGTCTTCGTCCATGAGGCCACCATTAAAATGACTCCACGGCCAACTTCCAAGACCAGGTCTCTGATCAAATTTCCAGACGAGAGGATCTGATTGGCCAGGTAGGTGTCCAAACCTGTGCCAATTAATTGAGTATGACATGGACAGCATGACCAGTTCATGTAGTAACAACAAGGCATATGGAGACCCAATCTTATAGATTAGGGGGATAATTTCTAGACAGAGGAAAATCATGACGTCACTGAACTATTCCCCAGAAGTTCCAGCCCTTGGCTGCCCAGCACCAGCACACACTCGCCTTCCTGTGCATGCAGATGTGCCCTTGGGTAATATGGCACAGAACAGCAAGGCACCAACACACATGTCCACTCCCCAGAGCAAACAACCAGAAGTCATGTCCAGCTAAGAGGTTATAGATGGACTAGAAGGTCATCACACTTGATTCTTTTCTTTCTGGGCTCCCAGATTTACTCCACTTCCCAGCTTCCCTTGGAATTAGATGTGGCATGTGACCGAGTTCTAGCCAGTGGAACATGAGCGGAAGTGTTGGGCGTCACCTCCAGTTCTGATCCTCCTCGCCCTCCCCCCGCACCGACTTGATGCAGAGGAACACAGGGACGTTGGCAGCTTTCATGAATTGAATATGGAAAAACCGCAACATGGAAAGAGCCTAAGTCCCAGAGTCATTTCTTGAAGGAGAGACACCAAGCTGATCAGGAACACATTTAAGATTTTAGGAGAGTAAGAAATAAATGTCTATGGTGTTTGAGCCCTAATACATTCTTAGTGTTGGTTTTCCAGCAGCTAGTGTTATCTTAACCAATGCAGAGGGTGATGTTAAAGACACATGGTTTTAATATTCTCAAACTTCAACGGGTATTCATTCCTCCCCTTCATTTCATCACAGTCATTTCTCCCCATTGCAAACCTTATGGACTCCACCACCAACAACATATATTCTATAAAGGAGTAGGGAGAAGGAAAGAAGAAACAATATTACGTATAAATCAGATGACTGTGTTCCATATCTTTTAACTCCATATCTTTTGCTCACAGTGATTCCCTTTTTCTCTGGAAAGCACAGCCCAGTTCTCTGGGCTACAGCAGCCATGTTTATACGGCATGAACTTGTCTCCTCAGGGCTGACCACAGAACTTACCTAAACGAGCCAATCAGTGTCTCTTTTCTGGGAATTGGAATTTGAATGTGATGAGAAACTAGTAGATGAGAACTAACCACATTAATAACAACATTCTAGAGCAAAGGTCTATTAACTCCTGGAGTTGACATCAGCAGAGCAACCCAGTTCCTATCTTTCCTGAGATGATTTTTCAGCTCTTTCCTGAATTATATGAATTATATGAATTATATGATATTCCAAGTATATGATATTCCAAGTATGATATTCCAATATATGGTATTCGCCTTGATACTTAAACTTAAAAAAAAAAATTGCAACTCAAAGAACTCTAATAAAGAAGGTATTTCCAGAAGAAGGGACTTGCTGATCTCCTCGGTACCCAAGGAGGAGCTCTTTAATTATTCATTCATTTAAAGAATATTTATTGAGCTCCTACTGTGTACCAGACATATTGTGCTACATACTGCACATTCAATGATGAATCTAACTTCTGCCCTCTTGATGCTTACAGTCTAAAGAGGAGAAGGACATTAGTCAGGTAATCCACTCATGAACATGTAATTACAAACTGAAATAAGGACTTTGAAAGAAAGATTCAGGTCTGTGAAAGAGCAGATCATGGGATCAAACCTTAGACTTGGGGATTTGGAGAAATGATGTTTGAGCTGAGTCCTGAATACTGAGTAGGTGTTTACTCATGGCAGAAAGCAAACTTTATGCAAATATTTACAGAACTCTGTGATGGGGCTTAAATAGAAATACACAGGGAGTTCCATTGGAGCCCCCCAAAAGTATTTTAATCTCTCTAAAGGAAATGGAAAAGGCACCTCATAAGTGACACCTCAAAGGTGACACTTCAGTTGAGTCTAAAAGGATAAAAAAAGATTTGCAAAGAAGAAAAAGGAGAAAGGATATTCCTAATAGTGAGGGAAAAAAGCAGAGACATGACAGCATCAAGGTTTAGAATAAATAGTTCTGTGTGACTGTAGCATGTAGGGGAAGGATGTTCGTGAGGGAAATGGTCAGTGAGGAAGGTGGAGAGCCAAGTCAGGAACAGCCTCATCTAGGTCACGCTAGAGGGGATGGACCTTATCCTGTGAGCAGTGGAGAGTCAAAGGGAGATGATCAAAGGGAATTGTTCCAATAATATTTTTGCTTTAGAAAGGTTTATTTTAGGTTTTATGAAGAACAGATTGGACATGGGAGGGAATGGAAGCTGAGAGGATGATTCGGAGCCATGAACCATCTCTGTGGTGACAGTTATCATCTACTAAGTGATCCAGTATAGGCCTGAGGCCTACTATAACCTGAGCATTCATGGGAGATGAAATAGTTTGAAGTGTCTCCAAAGCCCTACCCTTCTACCTGGCTCATTGCCGCCATCTTGGTTGGCTCTAGTTGCCTCACATGTGACTTGTGGCCATAGCCTCCTAACTTGTCTCTCTTCCTGTAGCTGTCCTCTTTAATCCCTCCTCCACATTGACAGCTGGTTATGCTCCCTGGGACTTGCAGCTGATCACATCCTCCCCCACATACACATACACACCCGCACCAGCTCAGAAAGTTACTCATGCCTACAGTATCAAGCCATAGTCGTCTGTTCATCTCTAGTCTCCTCTCTCTTTACTCATTAATACTGTCTATTCAGCTCTTTATATACATATTTAATTTCTCCCCCACCCCAAGGTGAACATTACTGTCCTTGTTTTATAGCCTCAGAGAGGTCAGGTTTCAGTTCATAGGCCAAAGGTCACAGGCTAATAAATTGTGGAGTCACATTTTGAATCCAGGACTGACTCCAAAGCCCATACCCTTTCCATTCAGGCACATTAGTTCTGAACCAAGTAGCCTGGTCGACAGTCACCAAACCATACACTATAAATCTCAGTACGTAAGATTTGAGCCAAAGTATTGCTCGTGTAAAATTGAAAAACACCAATGATATTCTATTCTCAAACCACAGTAAATGATTGAATTTTCTTAATGTTACATATGTGTAATTAAAAGTATATCTTTGGCCCCTGCTACCACCTGTGTAAAATGCAATTTTGTATAGAACACTATTTATACAGTAATTATAATGGACTCTGTCTCTTAAATAAAGTTGAAATCCACTGAGCCAGACTACCCAGTTAGTGGGGAAAGTGGGAAATGCAGCTAGAAATCCTGTTTGAGGTTGATGTGTATACAGAAGGCTCTGAAAGCCTGGCCCAGTAGTTGTACTCTAAGCAATAGGAGCCCTAGGTGGCTTTACCGAAGGCGGGGCCCCATGACAGCTATGCCATAGGAAGACCTGTTGGACTAAAGGGCCAAAAAGGTAAGAGCAGAACATCTCAAAATGTGTTCTCCTACCAACCAGATCAGAATCCCCCAGGAGCATGTTAAAATACAGATTCCCAGGCCACACCACAATGAGAAGCCCTGGAGTGGCATCTGTGTACATGCCACCAGTGAGATCACTCACCAGCAGTGAACTCTCACAGGCTGATTCAAAACCCACACAGCTGTGTTCTAAACCTGGCCAATTATATTTGACTGGAAAGTTAGTCAGAGCCAAAACCTGGGAATAATTTCAAGGACACCTTTTAAGACCAAAAGAAGGCCTTTTAGAATTGACAGTTTCTGTAGATCCAAGTCACACGGAGCCTTTCATCTGTATGGTAACACATGCAGCACTCAGGGAGGGGGTCTTGTCTGACACTCAAATCCTTAGGCTTTCTAAAACACACACATTTTCTTGTTTAGCTTCCAGTCCACTGAGGGGGTCATCTGGGGAATATCACTGCTGGAAATGCATCTAGAGGTTTTCAATTAAAATAAATTGCCTCAATCTTTGCAAATTATACAAGAAACTGTTGGTGTCATACCAGGGCCACAAATGTTCACTCTCAGATGAGCTCCAGGCTGAACTTCGGGGGCCACAGATAAGGAAAAAAAGCCTAGCAAGTCTCTCAGCCTGCCCTGACTTCATGCGTGGAGCCACAACGCCAGTTCTCAGCCCTAGGAAGCTCTCAGCAGATGCTGTGAAAAATCCACCCAGTGATTGGTCTCCCTGGCTGCTTTCCTCTCCAGCTGCCCGAGGTTTTCCTGCAATCGCACATGGTTCACTGGGCTCCCAGACACCCTTGCTCCACCATTGGCCAAGTCCAACTCATCTCAAGGACAGTAAGTGTCTCAACTTGCCCAGCACCACCTAGGTCCAAGCACCCCCTGATCTCTGATCTTTGTCCCCAGGCAGGTCTCGTGGGCAGACAGAAGGACACGGTTGCTTCCCACACTGGACCATAATCTCTTGGCTTGTATCATATGCTTTTTTGGAATCCCCTCCTAGCACCACTGCCTCTAAGAGGCCAGGAAGAGTGCAAAGTTTTGCTGAATGGCACTTGTGTTGCTTACAGACTTAGCAGGATGTGATTATTTAGGACAATTCAAGCCTAGTCATGTTGATATATGCATACGTCACTGTCTTAGTCTGGTAGGGCTGCCATAACAAAGCACCACAGCATGGGGGGTGGTGCTTCAATAACAAAAATTGATTTAGTTCTGCAGACTGGAAGTCCAAGATGAAGGTGTCAACAGGGTCGATTTCTTCTGAGGCCTACGTCCTTGGCTTTTACATGGCTGTCTTCTGGTATCTTCACATGGTCTTTCCATTGTGTATGTCTTTCCATTGTGGGTCCTAATCTCCTCTTATAAGGCCACAAGTCAGATTGGATTAAGACATATTTTAATGATCTCATTACCCTAGTTACCATTTTAAAGGCTCTCTCTCCAATACAGTCGCATTCTGAGATACTAATTTTTCAACATACGACTTTTGGAGGGGACACAGTTCAGTCTATAGCAGTCACATAGCACAGCATGTGCCCAGTAAAAGTCTGACCTCTCCCATTCCTTGCCAGTTAGCCAGACTATCCACTGCGGCATTCCTTGAAAGCTACAGTGAGTTGGAGAGGAGGGCAGGTCCAACAAATTCAGTTACTTCTGGTTGAAAGGGCATTAGGAGGAAGTGTTTGAAATTAGTAACTGGTGGGTCTCTGTCCTCATTTATTTAGACCCCCACCTCCCTGGGTAATGGCAGATCACTTAGTGCCTTTCACCGGGAGTACAGACCAGTTGCTCTGGCTTACAGCCATGGCCCTCCAGCCTTCTGAGAAGATTCTTTCCCAAAGGGCTCACACACACCCCAGGCAGCAGACATTGCCTTAGTGCTCTAGTTACCGTTGGGAACCCAAGCACTAGGTCCAGGACTGAGGGCCTGTGGTCTCATGGGATAGAGACCCACAGAGGGACCCCTGTGGAGATGGTCCAAGGTGCCGGCCAGAGCCTGCTGGTGTTTCATCCAGCTGTTTGAAGAGAACTGTTTTAATCCTCACAATAGATGTGCCGAAATATTTCTGGAAATCTACTCTAAAAGGAAAAAAAGAGACACCGACAGCTACTTCGGAAGAGAAGCACTGCTGTTTGTAACCAAGTACTACACGATACAACGATGTGTGGTACAGTTTACAGGAGGGTAAGGCCAGAGGCCTGGATGAGAAAGGCTTTGGGGAGAAGGTGTGTGCTGAGCTGAGCCTGGAAAGAAGATAATCAGGCTGACAGCAGGCAGGAGGGAGGCCCCAGAATTGGGGGCCCAGCAGGAACAAGGACCAGGTTCAGGTAGGAACCAGCTGCTCGGGGCTGAGAGAATGAGCCCTGTGCTGGGAAAGCAGAGGCAAGTTTTCTAAATGCAGAAATGGGGATGCTCTGCGAATGGTATAATTTCCAGAAAGAGCAGGGGGTTGAGGCAGTGTCTGGCCGAAGCAGGCCCAGGAGCAGCAGGAGAAGCCAGCCTGTCCTCAGACTCAGTACCTCTTCCGCATCTAAACCAAAGCTCTGCTACGCTTTTTGGCAGGCCCCGAACTTGCTCTCTGCTGTCAGCATTATTGCTTTCCAGGAATCTCCTGTTTTTCAAAGTATTTTTGCCAAGATGTGATGTTTTGCAAGTCCCGCAGCCCATCTCCCTCCTCCCCCGTCAAACTGATGAAACCATTCATCTTCCAGCCCCAAGCAGTCTTGCCCCACCCTTCCCTCGCTCCCCAACTCACCCCAGAATCTGGCTGAGACCCAGAAGTCCCGGAGGCAGAAGACAGGCCCGTCTGTCTCAACCAGAGTTGGCGACATGGAGGGGCTGCGGTCTTCTCTCTGCCCAGTAAAGACAACTGCATGTTGGCAGATACTCCCGAGGGGCATAAATATCTCTGAGGCAGCCCCTGAGTTGGCAAGAGACAGGGTAGGATTGTTTCTGAGTATAATTTGACATGAATTAAGGGCAAGGGGCCCTTTCTAAAATATTTGCTTGAGGACTGGGTTTTAAATTTATTCCACTGCTCAGAGACTCCTACACCACATAACTTAATCAATACAGTCAAATATTTATTCAGATTCCCATTAATTGGGCCAAGGGGAACAGAAGTGCCTATGGAGAAAGTGCCTCAGGCTTGTCGATTCCTGTACCTGGAGATCATTTTAACCCAGCCTTGTAAATAAGCACTGAATTTTACCAGCCTTCTGTTTTACTTCATCTATATAGACAAAAACATCTTAAGTCTAGAGGATATGTTCTTAACATTTATCAAGCTATGAGGCAGGCATTGTTCTGAAAGTTTTGTATGTGTACATAATCCAAAAGAGACTTCTGTTTTATCAGGAAAAGAATTTCAAAATTCTAGACTAAAACCACCCATGACTCTTTGTGCTTAGCCATCCATGGTGATACCCCATGGTGGTACTGAATACTGGGGTAATAGCAAACTGTGTCTTTAATCCCAGACCTAAGGATTAAACCCAAATTGTTTTACCCCAGCATTTCTGGAAGGTGCGTGTAAGTTTCCAATTAATTCAAGACTTCATTTTTCCTCACCTACCTATATACTGTAAAGCATTCCCAGCAGCTGGTGGAGCCCTTGGTTAGCAGCTACCCTAAAAAATGACCCTGGACCTTTCTAGAAGCCTAGCCAGGGCCAAGAAAGTTCATTTTACTCTCTAGTTTAGCCAGCGCTGGGGTCATGTCTTCCCTGACACCAAGTGTGCAGCTTTGAGGGAAATAGAAAAGTCATTCAACATGAAATCTCTTTGAGAGCTTGGAGGACAAAATGGCTTCCATCAGCCCTAAATAGCATTCGATTGATTTTCAGAAAGGCTTCTCTGTCCCTGACTGCTGGTGTGGTGGAGACATACAAGATTGTAAAGCCATACCATGTCAAAGATGAAAAACTATTTTAGAAGTTGTGGTTTTAAAACTTCTAAAGTGTTTTTACTACGGAAGTGTTCTTTAAGTAGAACCTTCCATGGAAACCCAGTATATTGAGCAGGTAAGTAGGAGGCCCTCCCGCCCGTCCTCCCCACCCTTGGTAACACATGACCCTACCCTACCTCTACCCTCCTGTGCTTTGCCTCCTCACTATCACTCACGTGCCAGCACTGGGAATAAGGAGGAGTCACACAGCCTTCTGCCATTATATTTACATTGAACAAAGACACCAAATCGGCTCCTTAAGATAAGAGTCTCACAGTGGCACCAGGCAGCTGGACTCAAAGCTCACGTGCCTCCATCTGGGATTCACAGCATCTGGGTAATGTGACCCTGTCCTTCCTGCCACTCCCTGATCAGCCCCACTTACCAGCAGTTTCTTAGTGGGGTAATCTGCCCCAAATGGTTGACACAAATTGTGTCATAAAAATCACACCTCTTCTCAATGCAGGTTCATCAATTGTAACAAATGTAGCACCAATACCAGACACCAGATATTTACTTTATATAGATTTTTGTACATCTATGATATGTTATAAAAGATTTACTATAATAGAAATAGTCTCCTTTTACTAGGCCTTAGACAGGGAACCTGCCCTAGATCAGATAACGTAGTTAGTAAGTGGCAGAGTCAATATACAAATCAGGATGCTGGCTCAGCTTTTCCCCCTTAATCTATCTTATGTCTTTACCACCACCACCTCCCCCACCACACTTCCTAATACCTGTATCTGTCTCTCAACACATTGATTCAATAATGGTTATTGCATACCAGCTGTATTCCTGGCACTGTTCTAGGTACGGGGGATATAACAAAATGAACTGGGTACACAAGTATTCTCCCTCATAGAGTTTCCATAGGAAGTAAGTAAAGAAATAAATAATAAAATTATATCTCATGATAACTGCAATGAAGGAACTAAACTTGATGCTGGGATGGAGAATACCTGACTTTCCACATATAATTTTAGGGCCACACCTGTCCCTGCCCCAAACGCAGAGACCATGAAACTCTTGATATGCTCCTGATAGCTGGAGCATTTGGCCTAGGTTACTTTTACTTCCTACCCTTGTAAAGAGATGTCTGTGCCCAAGAGGGGCCCCTGGTCCAACCACCAACCCAGTTGTGGGGAGTGGGACAGAAGAGAATGTCAGATCTGCCCAGGGGAAGCCCTAAGGGGAAACAAGAAGTGCTGAGGGGAAACAGGAAGTGCAAGAAATGGGAAGTAAAGAAAGCAGACCCCATAAATCCTTAGGCAAATGAATGTCTTCACCTAGCAAAAGCTTGACACTCAAATCTCCAGAATCCTAAGCAAACACGTCAGGGAGATGTTGGTAAAATGCATGGGCAAAAGGCATACACATGGGGGTTTCTTCATCAAGGGGCTAAGGGGGAATCATGGTGAAGGGGTGTCCAAAGCTGTTTTTCACCTTGAGGGAATATGTGATTCTAATAGTGAGAATTTCAGGAGCCCTAGCTAAACTTTGTCAGCGAGGAGAAAATGAAAACCTCAAATAGAACATAGTAATCAGCCAGTTTCTTCACCTTAGCCTGGGACAGCACCACCCATGAATAGAAACACCAGTCAGGCAGTCGCCAGTTTTCAGAGAAGCTTACAGGACGTTGAGATCTCTGTCAGAAATATTTGTTGGAGGAGAGGAGACACAGAATGCAAATATATTGAAACAATGAATTTACTCACATTACAAGAGACTCAAAGAAACGATTCTTTATTTTCTCTATAACTTCATCTGATATCCCTCATGACTCCCCACCCTGCTGGGCAGTGGGAGCAACTAAGGCTGGCCAATTAACAATGGTTCAGACTTTTCCAGTTTAAACGGTCTCCTTTCAATGTAAACATTCAGTAAGTTTATTGAAAGTTCAATTCTTTATAAGGTGGTCTTAACAGTCTCTATAGAATAACTCAGATTTCCTCCCCTGTTGCTCTGCTACTTTCCAATATGGCAGCTAAGCATTTGGAGGAAAGAGTTCTCATGACTTTGAAGAGACAGGGAAGTCATCTTTAAACCTCCCTACTGAAAACCTCCCCTAGCCAGATTTGTTATCTAGTCTTAACAGTCTCTATAGAACAACTATATCTAGCTTCTGCTTGCCCCTTCAAAGGCATTTAGACATGTCGCTGGTCCATTCCATACTGGAGTTGAAGACAGCTGGGAAGGGCCAATCTCTGGTTCTCCCTCTGACCCACTAAATAGATGTCTTCCGCAGGCTGGCATAGGGCAGTCTGTGAAACAGTCTCTTCTCAGAGCCCTAAATTTTATTTCCTTCAGTTTACCCAACAGTCTCCCCACCACCATCAACTCTGGGGTTGTGATGATGAGAGAGGATATTCGGACTGGGGTTTGGTTTCTTGCCTCCCCTCTTATTGCCAGCTGTCTTCCAGTCTTTCCATGCCATTTTGAAAGTAGCCAATACAGGGATTCTCCCAGAAGCCTGGAGCCTCCTTTGAATACATCCAGGGAAACATGCAACTAGCCTTGAGGTTTGGGCCTGCCCATGCCTATCTGGATATTTCTGGTAGCCTCATAGGATACAGGTGTGTAAGGAAGATCCTTGAAACTCGCTCAGGCTTTTCCCTTCTCATTTCTTTCCTGCACCCACAGTTCTAGGTGGGTTCAAGTTCTTCCCTTCTACAGATCATACCTTTCCTCTACCCTGGAAAAGCCAGCCTGGAGGCCTAGTTGTCACTGGCCGAATTCTATCTCTTTCACAATTAGGGAAAATTTTAAGATATGAGTCCTCCAGCTTTGGTTCTTGATATGTGAACAAATTTTGAAAGTCCTCTCCCTCTCTACAAAGTCTGGTTTTCAAGACCATTGTCTTGCTGCAAAATTCAGTTTTGGATGTCAGAAGCTTCTTTCTCTTTGCCTCCTGACATGATAATTCTGACTCTTTCCCAATCTCTTCCTGAGGGGAAATGAAAGGCTCAAATTGTGAAAGGGAACTAGGAGGAGGTTCTGCCCACAAAAATGCAAAAGGTAAAAAAGAACATTAGTTTGCATACATAAAACACAAACCAAAGCCAAAAATAAAACCCTATCTGCATTTCAGAAACCTATTACTGAGACTTAACCAAATGCTAGGCCTTAGTCTGATTTGCTCCTATTCTCAGAAGAGTAACAGAAAAACTTCAGTGGATAAGAATGGTTCCACCTTGTATCTCCACAGGACATTCACTCATCTTTGCCTCCCCTTTTCTTCACACTGTCTAGGGAGGGACTACAACAGTCTTATGACCCCACAGCAGGGGAACCAGGCCTTTCTGACTCTGACAGAAACTTGAGGGACAAGTTGATGCCTTTTCGATGTCAGAAAGCGGCAGACAAGGACAGATGGGGCTGGACTTAATAGCTTTACAAAGTTAACAACTAATCTCTTTTGCCAAGTGATGGAAAGGTTTCCAGATGAATTCCCACAACTGTTAGAGACTCTGGAAAGGAGAGAACACAACTGTATGGATTTTACGTTGGTCTTTGTTTGGAAGATGTAGTCAGGAAAAATGAAAAAAAAACCAAAGAGAAACAGAGTACAAATGCATGTGAATCATTTTCATTCACCAACTTCTCCAGGAGCCACTTTAAAGAGACACAGCTTTTGCTATGTTTGATGATGTCCTGCATTTGTGTGGCAACTTAATTTTGAAGCACTATCACATGTAGGATCTCCTTTTATCCTTTCAAAGCCCCCCCCCCCACCCCATCAAAGCCCCGGGAGGTGGGTACAATGAGCACAAGTCTCGCCCTTGACAGACTCTCCGGCCTCTGAGCCACAAAGAGGTTGTTTGAGATACTCAAGTTGATCTGCTTCAAATAAACCCCATGAGGCCCCAGGCAGATTCTTGCCCTTGTGTCACAGAGAGGAGTTGGGCATAAATCTTCATTAAAAGGTGAAGGTTAAATGGTGCTGCTGAACAGTTTCGAGAGAGGCGGTGGGTACTTATAGATGCTTACTGGACTTACAAACAGAAAACCTGGTTCCCATGCTGGCTCTGCCACTGCGTGGGCGTGTGACTGGGGAGAAGTCACTGAACCCCTGTGAGTCTCAGTTTCCCTGTCCATAAAATAGGGATGAGGAGGAGGAGGAGGAGAATGACGGTGATGATATCTGCTCTACTCACCTCACAGGATGGTTGAAAGAATAAAAAAATGACCTGTATCTATGCATTTGTATCTATGACTGCTGTGTTTATAGAGGAATTTTATGACACAACCAACCTTCGGAAACCGTGCTATGGCGACTCAATACTGATAATTATAACGTGTCCAACATCCTGCTTTCTCTAACCTCATTTTAGGTATCAACTCTGGCATCTCTACCTCCTTATCTTAGGAAAGAAAGAGAAAAGTGGGTGTGCAGTTCGGAAGATATAAATTAGTCCTTCATTCCTGTTTACAGGTCACTGAAGGGAAGAACATGGCATGAATATGGTAGAGGGTGAGGGTTTACATACTTTTCTCTTTGGGGCTTTATAAAAACCAAGTCAGTAGGCAAGTAGGACAAATGGCATCACCTGGGTATGGAGACTGTAGGGAGAATGGAGTTGACAAGTAGTCGTCCCATAGTCTCTCCCCCTCCCCCGATGCTAGATTTGGGGCTAGACTTTCAGCACTTGAAACAAAAGATTTGTGCAACTTAAGAAAAGGTATTTTTTTCTGAAATTCAGCGACAGTGTCCCTCGTCATCCCTTGAGCATCTAATACTTATGGAGTGTTGGATCAATTTATAGACCTATGTTAGGGACTCAGTGTTGTGCTGGGACCCAACGGGGATGTTGAAGGAAAGTGCTTGATGGCTCCCAAGATGTATGAATCTATTGGCGGAAAGAAGACAAATACATGAAATAGCAAGGAATGATTTGGGCCAGAACTAAAACTAGCACAGGGCATGGCACACCCTTGGTTCTGGAACAGGATCAAATAACAAATGATTGAATCGATTAGTTAAAAGTGATTAATGGGAAAACATACTATTAAATGCCAGGTTGAATGGTTCAGGATATGAAGAATGCAGGGTTTGGACAGAAAAATAGAGCAATGATGGCGAGTGAGTTAGGGGAAGTGTCATGGAAAAGAGATTGAACTGAATGTTCATAGATCAGTAAAGATTTTGCATTGTAGGAAAAAATGAGAACATGCTAGATAAGAGGAAAAGAGAACAAGTTCCAGACAGAGGCGTACATAAGGTATTGTACCCTCTGATGTGCTGGTAATGTTTAACATCCTTCTCTCGGGAGAAAAAGAACTTTGTAGCATTCGCCAATTTCCATGGCATAAATCCTCCCAACACGACAAATTTCAAGTTACCAGCATGACATGACTGAATGTGGCGTTGGGAAGAGATGTGTGTTAGCTCACCATCATATAGTATTTCTACCACACAGATACAATAGAACATAAATAATCTCAGGAGAACAGATTATAGTAAAATTTTAGGAAGCTATGAGTTTTAATCATGTATTAACTTTTCAAACATAATTAACTTAAGTGTATATAATCTACTTTTTAAATAATGCCTGTGTTTAACAACTAGCTCACAAACTTTCTGAAAATTCAGCATCGGCTCTCATGAGCCCATACGAGACAGTTCCAGCACAAAATTGCATACACATAAAACAAAGAATCAGTCCCATGACAATGGTTCATGTTAGCAGAGAGAGGGAAATAAAATTCACTTCTTGGAGCCAGATTGAAAAGACTAGCAACAATAAGGAACCTGGTCTAGACTGAAGGTAGTAGGATATAGAGAGACACTGGGGCTACTCAGGCAAGGAAGCAAATGCCATGGTGTTTGAGAAAGTCTGAGAGAGATGGACAGGACAGAGGGGAGAGGTGGCTGTGGGAGTGTCCAGCTCAAATACATGTGGGAAGGGGCGCTGGAAGTAAGGAAGGTAAATCGAACAAAGATGGGGAGACTAATGTGAGAGAAAATTTGAAGTAAATCCAAGCACAATTTGGCACCTGGATTTGGGGATAAGGAGAAGGGCCAATCAAAGATTGGCTGACAGGAGAGTTAACACTGAGAGAACTAGCTGACCTGAGAAAACTGGGAAGGAAGATGATTTTTTGAACCTGCAGGCTGGAGGTAACAGTCAGGGAGACGCAGCAGTGGAAATGTCTGTGGACAACTGTAAAGAGATATGGGACTGGAGCTTGGGGGAGAGGAATATGCTAGAAAATGTTGATTTAGGAGTCTCAGCCCAGGGGTGGCAGAAGAAGCCTGGAGGTGGATGGACTACAATAGAAAAGAAGGCCTGAGCGTTGGCACTCTGTTATTTGAAAAGTGGGAGGAGGAAAAAGAGCTAGAGAAGAGTCCAGATAAAAAGCCACCAGGGAGTAGAACCAGAGAAAAAGGTCAGCGTTACCAAGATGGGCAGTTTCCAAAAGGGAAGAGTGTATCAAATGCATTAGGGATGTTGAGTAAGCTAAAATAGAAAAAGATAAGTTCTCAGAGAGAAAGAGAAACAGTAATGGAATTCAATTCCATCCCATGAAGAAAAATAAATTCCTCTATTTCAAGCAAAAGCTGCTCTCTTGGCCTGAGTCATCGGCAGTGTGCCTCAGTATTGCGCCTCGCTCTTCATTTCAACGATGGATGTTCTCAGTCCATCAGTGAAAGTGTGTATTCGAGAATCTCACCGTGGTAAACAAGTTCTGAAAATCATGGATAACGTCTCAGTAGTCACCAATGATGAAACAGATGAGATTATAGACATTAAAATGTTAATAAGCAACTGGAGGTATACCACACATGCAGCCTGACAGACATTCGTCTCTCCTACGGATACAAAACTGCAGTTTGTAAAATAATCCAGTGGCAACACTGATTCCAGTTGCCTCCTTTGAGAAGATTCTCCATGAAACCTAAAAACACAAGTCTTGGCCCGTCAGAGGAAATTGGTTTTAAATGTCCAAAAACAACACTGTATAAATACCACCGTCTTCTTAAAGGAATGTGCTGTATATGTCCATTATTTGTTATGAAAGTCAGAGATATCCACACGCAGCCCGTAGGGACCACTATGTAAATAACGAGCGCTCTTAAAAACGCAAAAGCCAATTCGATAGCATTTCCATGGCTCTTATTTTGGATTATAGCTATTGAGAGAGAAAACAGATCTCAAGCCAACTAGAGAGAAAGATAACATCCCACACATTGTGTTCAACGTATTGAACAGCAACACCAGAAACAAAGCTTACTCTACAGGTTTATTTCCAAAATTTAGTAATTTTTGCAATTTTTTTGCTTCAGAGAGTGCTGGAAAGAAAAGGAACAATAGGTACATTCTCTTTTTCTTTTTCAATGCAGCTCATTATTTTCCCTTCGGTGTTGTCTTATTTATTTATTCTCCTTTTGCCCCTGACCCTTTCAAAAGGCCACCCATGTCCCTACATTTTTTTTTCATTTTTGTACTTGAATGATAAAAATCTTTCTTAACTCTTTATGATATATATTAAAACCTCCCACACATTACCACACCGGGTTTTAATTAGGGGGAGATCATTTTCTGATTCCATCTTCTTAGCTACATGGAATTGTGCTGGAATCAGGAGAACAACAGGGGAAATGAATAAAAATGACAAAGTTGTTTGTTGGCAGGGTTTTGGGGAAGCAGGCACACTAAACTTGGTTGGTGGCACCATAATCTTTAAAAAAAAATCTTCTTAAAGAGCAATTTTGCAATATGTGACAAGTCATAAAAATTATTCTACTCTTTGACCTGCTAGAGCCTCTTGGGGAAAAATGTCCTAAGGAATAATTCCAAGGAAACAAACATATTTGTAAAAAGATGTTCCAAGACCTGCTGTATATTAAAATGAATAATTGGAAACAGCCCAAGTACCCAACTCTGAGGAAGTGGTTTAGGCAGACTGTGCTCTATTAATATAATGGAATATGAAATGGTCACTAGGAGGACATTTATAGGGATGATTGCGAAATCTGGGAAGTAGCATGCAAAAGCATTCTAAGTAGAAAGAGTAGAAAACAGACCAGTATACAGGGTAAAAGGTAAATTATAGCTTTTATAGGAGGGTATATGATGTAAATAGCTCATGATACGAAGTTCAGTTATTGGGGTGTCTTAGCTTTTATTTCACCTTGCCTTTTAGATGGGCCTGTTTGACTTCATTGTTCAGTTTACTAAATCCTACAACTCTCTGTGGCAGGCAGCATACTCCCTTCAGAGGGGTGAGGCAACATCAGAAGATGGTGGAAAGGGGGGGCATACACAGTTTAAAAATAATGCAGTGTTTTGTCCCATTTTGTGTGTGTGTGTGTGTGTGTGTGTGTGTGTGTGTGTGACATATATATGAGAGACATTAAACTTAATGTAATTTGAACCTCAAATGACATTTTTAAAGAAGGTGAGCTTTGTTTGGTTACCAAAAATAAAAAGCACAACTTAAAAAGGTTGAGAAATACTAATTTTTCTTTTGCAATTTGTTTTAGGTATTTACTTAACCTATGTAATGATGGCATTTGAACTGGATCTCCAGATATTCCATTGAAATTGTCCATATTGAAGCAATCTAGTCACCCACAACTATCCTGAGGTACAACCATCACACAAAATAATTGCCTTCTAGCTATTTGTCAGGAAGAGAGTTTGTACAAGACAGACTAATGGTCTGTCTCACTGAGATGGCAGTAGGGCAGCACACTTAAAGAGAACTTTTAAATGGTCCAAGGTAAATTCTGTAAAGGGCAATAGACAACGACATGGAGGACCAAATAGTCTCTTTGAGTGTATGACTGAAAAAGTCTCATTATTTTGTTATACATTTAAGTGGAACTTCTGCCATGTCAGTGGAAAATAGGCTCTCTCTATACCCAGACTCTGGAACCCAAGCCATCTCCACCTCAGAGTCCTGCTTCATTCAAGTTCCATCTATTTCTACCACCTCCACTGCCATCTCCAGTGGCTTCTTACTCCCATCGTCCCCCATCTAAATGAAACTCACACTGGATCCTTTCTTTTCCCTTCAAGCAGTGGTATATCTGTAAATGTTTAACAATCAGTTCTCTGGCAAGAAGAGCCCTGATTTATAGCCTTTGCCAATTGCCATGGTGTAAATACTCCTACCATGGCTGAGTTCAAGCTCCCAACGTGACATCACTGGACACACAATTGGGAAGAGAAGCACCCTAGCATGCCATTATGCAGCATTTAAACTGTGCAGACACAATAGATGCAAATAACCTCCAGAGCATAGATAATAGTAAAATGTAAGAAAATAATGAAGAAGTGAAGAGTTTTGAATATTTATCTTTGCTTTCAATAAAATATATTTAATTGCAAACTTACAAATTCTAATTTAAAAGTTTAACAATAGCTCATAAAATTCCTGCAAAGTTAACCGTGAGTTCTTGCAAACCAACTGCTCAACACACCAACCCTTCTCTCCATTGAAATATAGACGTAGACCATGAAACTACTGTGCCATCGAGTCTCTTTGTTGGTTGACACTGCCCTTCTTGAAGCTCTCTCCTCCCGTGGTTCTAGGACAACAAACTGTTGTGGTTTTCCTGGGCACTTTGGGCACACCTTCTCCATCTCCTGTCGTGGTTCCACCTCTTTCCCCCATCCCTTGGGGATATTTGCTTCCTGGGGTTTTCATTCTTGATCTGTATCTCTTCTTCCTCCAAGTGATCGCATTCATCACTAACATGGTAATGACTCCAAAATGATCCCAGGATTTGCACCCCAAATCCTGACTTTTCTCCTGGGTTCAAAAGGGCCCCTAGGCAGCTCCAACAAAATCCTTGCCTTTTTGCCTTCTTTCCTACCTCTACATTCAAACTTGATATTTTTCACGCCTTCCTTATTTGGGGATAAGGGTATTTCTACTCACTCACTAATTCATTTGCAAATATTAACTGCGTATATAACATATGCCAGGCAAACAGATATATTTTACAATGCCAGATAATGATAAACACAATGAAGAGCAAGGCATTTTAAAGTCTGCCTCAGTTCCTTACTGCTTTAATACCACACTGAATTGGATAAGTCCCTTTACTGCCTAAATGGCCCTTGAATGGAAACCTTCCTCTCTCTCGAAAGTGACATGGCCTTCACCTATGACTTCTATAGTCTCTGGCCTGGACTCCCTGGTACGGGTTCTTGCCTGATCCATCCTCCACATTTCCTCTGGAACTTTCCAAACACCCATGTCATCATACCCCTCCCCTTGTTAAAAAGCTCCTAGATACTTTAATAACTATGAGATAAATTCCTTGGTGTTCTAAACAAGAAATTAACTTTGTCAGTTATTTACCATGTGTGACATTCTCAGTGAATATACACTCACGTGCGTGCACACGCACGCGCGCACACACATTTTATTTATTTCTATATGCCAACTAGTTACAGAAAGGATTTCATTATCCTTCCAACGACTGGGTGAATTTGTATTATTTTTCACTTTGTACTAGACCCTTTCACAGTCTGGCCTAACCTTTCTCGCAGGTTTCCTCTCCTGCCCTCCTCCTCCACACCTGAAACCAGGCCACACTGCCCTACTTCCCTTTTGAAGTTATTTTCACACATTTGAGCCTTTCTCACCTTGTCTCCTCTTCCAGGGATTGTTTGCTTTATTCTCTCTACCTAACTTAGACGCGTCAGCTCTACAGTTTAGATGCTTCCTTCTTAGGCCAGGTTTCTGCCCTCCGACCCGCACCAACCGTCTTTTGTCCCTGGAAATCTCTCCTTTCTCAGCACTTCGACAGCCCTTTGCTCATAAAACATTTTTGCTGAGCTCCTACTATGTATGAGGCAGTGCAGACACTGGGGATAGAGAGATGAATAAATCGAAGTCCCTTCCCTCCCGGGGTTAATATTCTAGTGCAAAGCAATGGAATGTAAACACATAAATAATTTCCAATAGCAATGCATGCTATAAGACAAAGCAGGGGGTAATGAGTTGGGGGGAAGCAGTTACAGGTTTGGTCAGGGAACTGCCCCTCCCCTCCCTAGGGGAGACAATCACAGCACATACAATCAAGTGTTAGAGTTAGAATTTGGGTCTACATTCTTCTCCCCCATTAGTCAATGAGGATAGGGATCACCCCTTATTTCTCTTTGCCCCATATCACCTAGCTTTTATGCAGTAAGTATTTATTGACTAAATTAAATAAATAAGCAAGCAAGCTTTCACAGATGATTTGTTTTGGGCACAGAACCCAATCGATTACCAAATGTTTCAAATTCCAAAAAATCTTCTTCTAGAAAATCCTGGCCACACAATGATGTTCCCCATTTTCAAGCTATTCACATCACACCACCTGAGTGGCTCCACCTTGTCCCATTTTCCCCCATGACCATTGCACTGCATCGAGCCATGTGACAAGGAGATTAAAATTGTGTCACACGTCCCAATTTTGAAAGTGCAAGTATTGTTTCTGTCTGGGAAGCAGTTCAGTCCCAGGAATATTAATGCCAGCATCCGTTCTAAAGTTAATCTATTTCCCCATCTGTACCATTCATGAATCTACCCATTTGACCTCACAGGAAAGGGACATAGCTGGGAGAACTCCATGGCTATGGGAACCTAAGCTGTGGCTCCCTTTTAGGGAAATGCATAGAGCAATACCAAAAGGAGAGGATCGGGAAACATCAAATGTGTTCTTCACATGCTCATAGAATACATGCAGCAGATAGATGGAGAGGGAAGGCCCTGAGAATTTTCATCCTTCTACCTTGAAAGTAGAATAGTGGCCTTGGCAGGTCACAGGCGTGATCATATTTCATGTTATTTGGGGCTCTCTAATTAACATTACTTTTTATTTGGGTGGGAAAATAGCACATATTATTTTATCGCTAGTACAAGTACAAGAAGTACAAGGGGAAAATATTATTTCAGATCCTAGTTCTGTGGTTTTAACCCCAGTACTTTATATCTTATATGCTTGCTCTCAATGTATTCAGATTTGCACGTGTGTGTTCATATATATCTTATTATTTGCACAGCCTATCATGTTGCTGAAAGAATATTAAACAATTTATAAAATCACTTAAAATGTAAGATTGTATGACAAAAATGGGATAAAATTTTTCCATATGATCTGGAGTTGAAACGAGAGCGACGTACTGGAGTAGATCTTTCTCGCTGAGATTTGCTAAAACATAATTAAATCCTTCTGGATAGGTACTTAAGGCTCCAAAGAAAATAATGGTGCTAACAGAAGCCCAGGGTAACATCTCTGAGAATGGGGAAGATTATATTCCATGTTTCAGGCATATTTTTGCACAATAAACGAAAGGAATCATTTCTTGTGTGGTGAGCAGGGATGAAGCTCTAAATGCTTTTGTTTTTCAACCTTGGTGTTGAGACTTCTCAACTCGTGGACAATGTACAGCCCAGAGTCTCCAGGCAATGTTGTGATGGGCAAGAAATACAGGGGGAGAACCAAGAGGTTAGAACATTCTCTAAAAAGGAATTTACTGCATTTTTATTTCATATCGGCTTGTAGGAAGATGTAGGAGGTGGGCAGTCATTAGAAAAGACGAGAAACAAGAGGCGAAATCAGAACACTGAAACACTGAGAACCATGGAGATGTGTAGTTGTGGATTGGGAAGGGAGGATAAGGGGCAGGAGTTTAAAATGCGGGTCTGGCCAAACTGGCCTGCATTCTAGCACCAGCTCTGCAGTGTACTAGCTGTGTGACCTTGGGCAAGGTCACTTAGCCTTTTTATTATTCTTAGCTCTCTCTCTGAAGTCAGGGAACCAAACTAGAAGACCTCTTGAGAAAATTCCCTTTCAGTTTTCAGAAACAGAATGGAGAGGTGCTCAAGAAGCTGGTGGAAAGGCACTGCCCTGCTGGGGGGCAGGCCTGGGAAAAGTTCACTTCCTTTATCCTAGGTGGGTCCTGGTACATTAAGCCCAGGACTTGGCCTCCAGGGACCTGCCCACATTCTTCATAAGAACATCAAGTCTTTGCCTTAAATAGCCCATTACTGAAAAGGTTAGTGACAAAAGACTTTGGTATATCTTTTTGGAATATTTGCTTTTCCTTCCTTAGTGGTTTACAAACCCACTATCTTAAATTCAAGGTATTATGTTTGTTCTTATAAAACACGGAGGAATATGGCCCTAAAAATGACCTTTTTGATTTCCTTCAGTATGTGCCAGCAGCTTTGGAGCAAAGAACCCTTACCAATCTTTGCTTTTTTTTTTCTTTCTATTTTTCTATGAATTATTTTTTCCAAAGTTATTAATAAAGCTTTTCTTCACACACAAATTCTCTAGATCCACATGAAAACTTGACAACAAGTAAATTAACACATTACAGCTAGGAAAAATTAAGCACAATTTATTTTATCTCCTGGAAAAGGAGACTAAAGTATCTTAATTCCAACAGTCAGCTTGGGACGAAGGACTTCGTACCCACAGCTGCTGAGGGCGCAGGGAGGAAGCCCACCATTACACTCATTCTGGGGTCTCCTGAAGTCCAGAATGAACAGAAGACAAGGCTGCCTTGGGAGAATGTGGGAGGAACCACAAACATATAGATCTTGATGGTAAAACAGGACCCATTGAGAGGACCGCTCAGTGGCTACCACACACATTTTCTGTGGATTTCCTCCCCTCTGGGCCATGTGCTCAGCTCTCTGAGACTTGAAGATATAAGTGCAAAGACCAAGCTGAGGAAGGTACCCCTGGTTATTGGACACTGTTACCCCACATGCCTCCAGTTCGTGACCTGTGCATGGTTACTCAGTAGATTCTGCTCCAAAAGTCCGTTGGGACTTCTGAAGTCAGTAAATATGGACTTTGACCTTATTTAAAAATGCTTTGAATGGCTCTAAAGTTTTTTCAGGTATTTAAGTTTCTTACCATCTAGACTGAACACAGCAGGGGCCCAATAGAGATTTTCCTGATGAATCAGTTTTGTGAAGGCAGTATTTATGGACTCATCCAGCATTTATTGAACATGTACTACATATCAGGCACTGGTTTGGTCACTGCATTTATAATGGTGAGCAAAACAAACATGGCCTTAACACTAATGGGATTTAGAGTCTAGTGGGGGGGGGGGAACAGAGCCCAAATCCACAGTACAACAATAAATATAAAAGTACGCACTGTGGTAAGTGTCCTGAAGGAGTAATATCAGTTACTACTAGAAAGTAAAATGGGGCTTTAATTAGATTGGGAGGGGGTCAGAAAGGGCCTTTTTGAGGGAGTCATCTCAAAGATGAGGGGGCCCTAGCCAGGGGCTGACTTAGGGGAACACTGGTAAAGTTAGAGGCCAGTGAGAGGTGGAGATGGGGGAATAAAAGGGGGCTGGAAGGTAAACAGGGGCTGGCTCCGCAAGGTCTTGAGGACATGTGAAAGGCTTAAACGCTAAGCTGTGTGCAATGGAAAATCGTGGAGGCGTTCCAGGCAGGGTTGTAGAGCAATTTAGTTTCTACTTAAGAGAGACCACTCTGGCTGCAGGAAAGAAGGCCAGAGATGGATACAGTCACAGATAGATGTGGGGAGACAGGTAGGAGGGCAATGGATACTCCAGCTGAGAACTATTGGTCCTGGACCTGGGATGGGGCAGTGGAGATGGAGAGAAGTGGACAGATTGCAGATGTACTGAGAAGGTAGAACCCACAGACCCTGGTTGTGTTAAAGGAAAGAGCGTTGCAGGGGCAACTTAGTGGATGGCGGCCCTGTTTCCAGATAGGAATACAGGAAAGGAGCAGGTTTGAGGGGTAGGTCGAGGGGTCTGCCCTGGGGTTGAGGAGCCCATCAGAGCTCCAAATCCAGCTGGAAAGGAGGCAGTTAGATGGGAGCATCCTGGAGCCCCGAGGGGAAATTGAGGCTGCTTTCCCCACGTTGCCTACTAGGGCTCCACGTCCAGCAGACAGGCCTAATGAATGGCAGCCACAGGACCCAGAACGCTCACCTGAGCCTGCCATTTACCCAGAGACCCCATAAGCCCCAGTGTCAAGAAGGCTTAACAGTCAATGTTGCAACATTTTGAAAACATTAAAATCCAACCACACACACTCCAGTTAATTGCCAAGTGGGCTCCAAGAGTTAAATTCATAGTAAGTATCAAACTTACTTTATTTATCCTCAAGCTTCCTCCCATATTACAGTTCATATACTCAAGTCCTGGTGTAATAAAATCTGGATTAAGCTGTTGTAGAGCTTAATGGAGCCAAGTCACGATGCCAAGTTTCAGTTAATACATTTTAAATGAAAACACACCAGCAAGATTTAGAACAAGGGTCAGGAATCATAAAATAAATACCACAAAATAATTCTCCATTGTGAAATGACGAGCGTCATGCCCCAGGGAGTCTGAAATCTCTCCTGAATTCAACAATCTTTTCACTTGGAGACCATTAGCAAATTGTTGGCAGGCTCTGCTCTTACCTTTCAAGAGGGAAAGAGAAGAAAACTCAGACAGATAAGCCAGAATCTTGTCTATCTCTATTTCTAAGCTTGGCTCTAGGCATTGTCAAAGTATTATTGCTCTGGTTTAAGGGAAGACTCTGACCAACCAACAACTGGGCAGTAGAGGGTTAGGGCCTGGGGACAAAAAAAACCTGGTTGTGCAAACTTCTAGAATGTTCTAAAAGCTGAATGAACTCATAACTCTGGGGATACCTTGGTCTGAGGGCTACAGGTGGTGGAGCCAATTGCAACTGTTTCCCACCCACCCCTCTACTACTCTTCTCATTAGGAATGCTGCCAGAGAAGTCAGTTCTGCTCTCAGACAAGGCAATCTCTACTACAAATATTCTTTACTGTGGTGATAGTGAAGGTGTGGCCTCGCTGTCGCTTGTGGGGACTTGTCCTTTCTGTGCCCACAGTCTTCCAACATCCACAGTCACTTTGTGTTCCTAGCTAACACTGGGCAACGCCAGCCCCTGAAAAGGCCAAGATGTTAGGCCTTCTTCTCAGGTACTCAGAGCTCAGTGCTCTGACAGGCCATTCCCTTCAGTCAAGCAAAGTCAGGGGCTGGGTGCCACATTGAAACTCCAAAATGCAGAGTCTGTCTAGACATGAAGGGAAGGTCATAGTTCTGCGTGTTTCTCAGAAACATCCTAGCAGGACAATTCTTTGTTGGGTATCACTGTCCCAGGCTTGCCAAGTTGCTGCCTCCCTGCTCAGCCTCTCATGCCAGCTCCCACAGCATGGTGACTAACTAAAGTGCCCCCTTCATATCTCCAAATGCCCCCCTGAGGGAGATGGTATTAACTCCTGGTGGGAACCAATATCAGGGAAACCCCAGGACAGAAGGAGTTAGGGACCCAGAACTGTGTCTTCTCTTTACCTGACTCACATCCAGGCCTTGAACAGTTAACAGGAAGCTGTTCACAACCTCTCTGCCCCTGAAATTAATCCAGGACGTGTCTCCCCACGGGTTATCTGGATCTTTTGGTGCAACCCAGGGCTTTTCCTGGTAGGCCTCCAAGCTGCCTTCGATGTTACTCTCCCTAGCCAGCTGTCCCTGGGATTGGCCAGCATTCCAAGGCTGGCTGAGTGGCAGGCTATGTTGTCACCTTCCCCTACCTCTCATGGGCTTCGGTGACAGCACTGGCCACCCAAGCCTCACATCACAGCTTTTTCTCCTCCTCACACAATGGTTGGGGGGGGGATACCTGTTCCTTGACATAAGGGCCCAGGAAGAATCATTTTCCAGAAATGCTCCAATGGGTTTTTATGTTTCTGGAATGTGAGAATACGAGGGCACATGAACAGTTTAATTCTGTGAGCCGAGAAGCTAAAATAGTGGCTGGCTGACATGACTGGTAGCTCAACTATTTGTAACAGACACTGTGCTGCCACTGGGCCAAGGCTAGAGTAAATGTGGCCACACATCTGAACTGAATTTTGACGAGATCCTGTTTCCAGACTCTTCCACGTCAAAAGCAGCAATGTCTACCACAAAATGGAGGTTTGTCCTTGAAAAAAGTGATGTCAAAGAAAGAAGTGATGACCAGCGTGTGAGCTATATTTATAGTGCTATTAATACATTGGTCCCAAAACCACAAGAGATCCCAGGTGGCTGAGATGAATGAAGAAAGAGGACACTTTTCTGAGGGCTGACACGTCCAAGCATTTATGAAATTTAAAGTTAACTGATGGGAGCAGAAGAGGGGGTCATTGCCCAGCCTGGATGACCCCCAGCCTCACCATTGGGTCCATGGACCGTGGCGGTCTCCAAGCTAAAACATGAGTATCATTTACCCTAATTAAATAGACTCTGAAGGGGGCCTGTGTGGGGCTGTCATGCCTGTGAGAGCTTTGGAAAGCCAAGCACTTGTAGCCACCATGTCTGGTCTAGCGCAAATAAACATCGATTGACATCTTGGCCCAGAATATAAACCCAAACTTTCAGGGGAGTTATTTTCCAAGGTTGGATCAGGGTTGTGTTTTTTTTTTTTTCTTTCATTATTACATATATATTTTTTTTCATTTTCATGCATGTTACTACTACTGGCCTCCAGGCAGGTCTACTCTGCCAAGAACAGGCAAACTATGAGAAAAGGTTTTTTTTTCTTCCTATATTTCTTTCTTCCTTCCTTCCTTCCTTCCTTCTTTCCTTCCTTTCTTTCTTTCTTTTTAACTTTTCTAAACTTACTAGAAACAGAAGACATAAGGAATCTAGACACTGGTTCTGGTTGGCAAGAGGAAAAGAGAAAGGGAGATGTATGATTTTGGGGGGCCAAAGTAGAGAGATATGTAGAGGAAGACTATCGAGCCTTCAAAAATGAATCGTAGTGGGATGGGGATGAGGGAAAGAGAAGGAACAATCAGGGAAGGCCCACATTCCAAGGCTGGGGTCTGGAAGAATGCTGGGAACATCAGTGGAATTGGGGCATCTATACTAGGCTGGTGCTTTTAATGGCTGCCCCCATGCTCAGGGTCAAGTTTCAAGGAACACCACGGAAAGGGTTTGTAGCCAGCATTTCACCAGCTCAGACCTTTCTCTGGGATCTGTTTCCCACCCTCCAAATCCTCCAATCTCTAGTTTTGCAAAATTTCGTCTTGCTGTCTTTCTACCTAGACTCTCTCTCCTGTCTCACCTCTGAATTGGTGACATTTTGGGGCTGCCTGGCTGGCTTTGATTTGCCATTAACTCAAAACCCGTTTTTCTAAGCTCCCTCTCTCACTTCCGCTCCACACACACTGCCAGCCCTCCCCTACACATGCCCTGTAGCTTCTGACAAGTGAAGCCCAACTTTTCATCTGACCTACACATAAGGTTAAGATATACTATACACCAGACTGACTCAAGGTTCCAATTGCGTGGGCTAAGGGAAGAAAGAGGAGACAGGAAGGAAACCTACTAGGAAGAATACAAGTTTGTTTTCATACATGTAAGTGCAAAGTGATGGTATATCTAAGTGGAGATGACCAGCGGGCACTTAGAAATTGAGTATGGAACTCAAGAGTTAAGGCTAGGCATAAAGCTTGAAAGTCATCACTATAAAGGTAAAAGTTGAATCCATGATTGTGTTTTGTGTAACAATTTCCAGCCTCACTTACAAATTTATCTACAGGTACACTCATCCTTACATTGTTACCTCTCATGTCCATATTCAAAATGAATTTCTCACCTATTGTCATAATTCCATTCCTTACCATCTCCTTTACTACCAGCTCTTAATTTCAGTCTACAAACATGTTCAAATCTCCCTTATTTTTACAACAACAAATTAACAAATTAAAAAAAAAATCCCCTCCTCTGACCCTGACTTTCCCTCCAGCTTCGGCCCTGTTTTTTTTCTTGTTCTTGCCTTTCCCAAGAGGGAAAGAGGTTTCCCTGAAAGGGGGATAGATACTGCCTTTACTTCCTCATTTCTCATCAACTGTCTCTTTCTAAGGTCACCACTAATCATCATGCCTTCAAGCCCAATGGATTTTTTTCAACCCTCATTTTAGCAGATACTTCTCCATTTAACAATGTTGTTCCTTGGAATTCTCTGTTCCTTGGCCTCTGTGACTCCTCTTTCTTGCTTCTTCTTATTATTCTTTGATCTTTTCTTATCGGCCTTCTTCAAAAGCTCCTCTTGTGGTACCACCATATTACTATTCCCCAAAGTTCAGCCTTGAATCATATTTCCTCTCTTTGCATGCTCCCCATGGGTGATCTTTATCATAGATTTCTAATTTAATTCTCTTAACATCTGAGAACACATTCTATATGATTTCATTTATTTTAAATTATTGAGACTTATTTTATGAACCAGCATATGACCTATCTTAATAAATATCCCATAAGCAAATTTTTTAAATGAGTATTCTGTTGTCATGGGGTGTTTTTTAATAAATGTCGATTATATCCCATTGTTCAAGATCTATATACTAATTTTTTCCTCCTATCAATTATAGAGAAAAGAGTGTTGATATCTTAAATTATAATTGTGAATTTGTCTGTTTGTCCTTTCAACTTTGTTAAGTTTTTGCTTCATATCTTCTGAAACCTGATTATTGATGAATATATGAGTATATTTAGAATTGTCCACTTGATAAATTGCTCAGTTTAACATTATGAACTCTTCCTCTTTATCCCTGGTAATATCCCTTGTTCCAAAGTCTACTTTGTCTGATATTAATATAGCCAATTTGGCTTTCACTAGATTAGTCTTAGATGGTATGCCTTATCCATCATTTTACTTTTAACCTACCTGTGTCTTTGTATAAAAAGAGTTTCTCATAAGCAGCACATGGTGTCATCTTGTATTTTTATCCAGTCTGACAATCTCTGTCTTTTAATTGGGGTGTTTAGACCATTTAATTTAATTTAATTTAATTATGCATCTGGTATAATTTCTTTTTGTCATTTTCCTATTTGTTTTTTATTTGACTTATCTGTTCTTTATTCTTCTTTTCCTCTTTTACTTCCTTCTTTTGGATTAATTGAGAATATTTTATGATTTATTTTATCTCCATTACTGGTGAGCAGTCAAAGAGGTAGAAATAAAGTCTGGTGAATCTGATGTCATGAAAGCCAGCATAAGAAATATTCAGTAATAAGAGTAATCAAGTATGCTAAGTGCCTTTGAGAGTGTGAATAAATATATAGAGAATAATGACCATAAGATTTGGCAAAGTGGAGATCATCTGATGACTTGGTAGAAATGGGCGGTTGTAAACCGAGTCTAAATGGGATGCATGAAGAATAAAAAGTGAAGAAATAGATATAGTTACTATGGACAACTGAAATATTTAAAATATTCTACCATTTTCGGAACATGGAGGTTGTGTGTGTGTGTGTGTGTGTGTGTGTGTGTGTGTGTGTGTGATTTAAAAAAATGGAAGTGATAGTGACAACTATTGAGAAGCTCTGCTTGGAAACACAGCATTATTACCTTTCATGAACTGATAATAGCTTTCTTCCTTCTGTAGTATTTTACAAGATGCTAAGAAGCGTCAGATGATCAAAGAGATGGTAAATTATTACATTTATTTCATTAATGTCAACTCTGGTTTTATCCTCTTAGCAATGGTTGTATATCATATCTTATTCTGCCTTTACAGGCACTCTGCACCAAGTAATAGAATTTATTTCCAGTCCATTGACATTTTTAAAAGGTTTTCAAAGTAAACAATTTGATACAATTTAATTGCAATGCTTTAAAATTCAGCTAAGATTAATGGAGTTAAAGGAGAACACACATAAATTTTTGACAGACACAAAGTGATTACTAAATGAAACTGTCACCAGAAAATAAAAGATACTTATTTGAATTTCAATTAACACTGAGAGATGAACCTTGTACGTAGACAAAAGAACAGCACACATTAAGCAAAGCTGAGAGTGAGAACCGATGTCCCCAAAACATGAATCTATAGCATTCATTGTCTGCCTTCTCCATAGGAACAGAGGAGTCGAGCACCTCTGATGTATTTTGTGAAGAGACCTACAAATGTACAAATGTTTCCTAAGAAAATCTCCCTCTCTAGTCTTCCATTAAAGACTAATATCTTTGGTTAAGTATTACCCTGTTTTTCCTTCATTTTTAAAACCCAAATACTTCTGGGTAAGGAACTGCCTGACCATGAGGAGCCACACTCAAAGCTGAAAAAAACCCAAAATGTATCACTTAGGGTGCTGGATTTGCAACTGGATATGGTAACTGTGCGGGCTTTAGCTTGACTCTCTTTGGGGAGAGAAGAGACGTAAATTTTGTTAGGAGGAGGCATATTTTTAACTATAAATATGAGAAGAAGGATTGGTGTGTGTGCTGTTGGGCTAAGGGGTGGAATTGTGGGCATCTGTTGATTTTCGTCTGTCCAACACCCCCACGTCCTTTGGGGAAATGCTCCCCTTCCTTACCTAATCGTGTACCTATAGGTAGATGGACAACCTCTGCTTCCCAACACCAATTCTCCGCACACGAGTGAGCAACTGACAGACCCTGATGATCAGTGTCTCCCACTAGTGAACCACAAGTGCTGGTCCCAGAGGAAGTCCTTCCTGGTATTTTTCTATTGAAGCTGGAATAAAATTGTTTTGGGAGTCAGAAGACTCCAGAATGAAATGCAGAATGCAGGGGAATGAAGTGCTCACTTTTAAGTAACTTTGGAAATGAGTGGAGTCTGTACGACTAAAGGCCAAAGGTACTGTACACAGATACAGCATGGCACTGTAGCTGATGAAGTTGTTTCCCACAAGCATACAGGTTAACAACTGTGAAACCACGATGTATGGAAACAGGAATTGGGCAATTAAGGAAATGGATGGCAGATGGTGAGAGCCAGTTACTCACTGTTGGAGAGGGAGGTTACAGGAAAGAACTAGAAGGAAGCTAGAATAATCTATGTAATAAAAATGAATTAGCATTAGAGACATCAGTCTGAACTTAAATTTGGCTTAATATAGATTCAGATGGTTACCTGTAGAAGTATTTATAGATATGTGTACATACACAAGTTAGTACATGCATATATATGTCAGCTGAGAAGGCCTAGAGACAATGACCATCCAGATCTTGGTTTATAATAGCATTCTCCAATAAAAGAAACCATGGCTCCTTAGAGAAGTGGCTGATTCTAGGACTGGGGCAGGAAATATATAAGGTGGTCCGGAAGCATCTTGTAGTGCCAGAAAGTAAGGAAGTACCCCCCCCCCAAAAAAAAAGATAGAAACACACATTGATGGAATTGTGTCAAAGGGACCCAGGAGCTAACTGAAAGAGCTCTCAGTGGCCAAATCTGGACCAACTCACAATATGAGCCAAAAATAATTTTTAAAGTAGAATTGTATTATAACTCAATGTACAAAATCAATATCAATGAGCCCATCCTGATATAAATAAATGATGGAGGAGAATAGACAAATCTCCTGTGCAGAATTCCCACTAACGTGTGGAGGGTAGAATGCCCCTCAAGGTGGGGAGCCTAAGTCCTCGCTCTGTAAGTGTGGGCTGGGCATAGCAGCTTCCTTCCAAAGAGTCTGCCCATCAGAATTTGTCTCTCACAGGGAGGCCAGGAAGCCCGAAGGCAGTGAGGGCAAAGTCTCTATTAAAAGGGGGACAAACAGTCACTTCACAGTGTAGACGCCTGATAAATACTCCCTCAACTTGCTGAGCAAGGTTACCATCAGCCGTGGTGCCAGGTTGAGAGGACGGACCTTTGCTATGACGTGATGAGCATGGACTTTACCTCTGGTCTTCCTCCCCAAAACCCGTAACCTTGGTCTAATCATGAAAAGTCAAATTCCAGTGGGCGGACATTTTACAAAACACCTGATCAGTGCTCCTTAAAACTACCAAGGTCTTCAAAGACAAGAAAAGTCTGAGAAACTCACAACTAATCGGAGCCTGAGGAGAAATAGCGACTAAATGTCATGTGGGTTCCTGGATAGGATCCTGCAGCAGAAAAGGGACATTAGGGAAAAACGGAGGAAATCTGAATAAAGGGTGGACTTTAGTTTAAAATAATGCATCAGTATTTGTTCATTAACTGTGGGGAATGTGCCATTCTAATGTGAGATGTTAATAACAAGGAAAGTGGGTGTGGGGTACATAGGAACTCTCTGTACTCTCTATAATAACTCTACAAATCTCAAAATAAGGTGTGTTCAAAAAGAAGTTTATTAAAATAAAACGTTTACTGAAAACGAAAACCACCTCAGCAGAGCCAGCTCTCTCTTTAGCACCACCGGCGGCTCCCCAGTTTGAGATATTCCGAGTCCTCTCAGATTATCTTGGTTACCATAGTCTCTATGGTTCCACCCGGGGTTCCCGAGCTCTGTTCCTTGAATTCACCTGGTTTCCCTTCTTCCAGCACCTTTAGCAATTCTTAAGACTAAGTGTCCCTTAATTAAGTGTCCCTTAAGAATTCTTAATTCTAAGTGTCCCTTTCTCCTCTGTAGCATCACTCCCAGGTATAGGTCAGACATCCCAGGCAAAACCCTGGCTTAACATGAGCCCTCACTAAGGGTCGGTAGAGACTTAAAATGATTACCTTGTAACACAGCCACCCCACTGCCCTCTGCTTCTGCTCATTCTGGTAGGAGGAGCTACTTGAAGGAGGAATTACTTTTCTATAGAAAACAATAGGAACGACTGATCAAGAAAGAAGACCAACAGTATTCCAGACTCTAAAGAACATTCTCAGATTCTGAAGCTCGAAAATCCCCCTGCCTTACCCCTAAGCAATGCACAAGGTCCTGTGTTGCAAATCACTGTCAAATAGCTGCAAATCACGCATGTGGCCCATACACTTGGCCTAGCGCTGGACTCCCGAGCTTTCCCTCTCCCTATTCCCTATCTCCACTGCCTTCACCTCTCTCTGCACCTCAAAGCATCAATTTAGTACTACAAAGACACCAGGGAAAACACCTAAAGGAGACATTATCCCGGAGCGGGCACAGGGATAAACATATGAGGTGGGAAGCGTGCACCCTGCCAAGAAGAATAGTCAAAAGGAACAAGGAAACAGCCAGGGTCTTAAATAGGCCCCACAGCCACAGGTTTGCGTGGGGTGCTGCTGGGTATGGAGTAAGTCATGGTCCCAGGACGCACCAGTCATGACAGACAAATTACCACAAACTTGGCCACCTACAACAACAGAAATTTATTCTTTCGTGGTTCTGAAGGGTAGAAGTCTGAAATCAAGGTGTGAGAAGGGCTACGCTGCCTCCAGGGGCTAAGAGAGAATCCTTCCTGCCTCTTCAAGCTTCTGGGGGCTGCATGCGTTCCTTGGCTTGTTGCTGCATCAACCCAACCTTTGCTTCCCTCACTGCATGGCCCCTCTTCTCTGTGTCTGTGTCTTCTCCTCTTCTGTCTCTCACCAGAACACTGATAATTGGATTTAAAGCCCATCCAGGTAATCAAGGATAATCTTATCTCAATCTGCCCACTTTTACTTAATTATATTTATAAAGGTGAAACTTAAGAAATCAATAACTTAGCCCATAGCTTGATTCACCTCCCAGTGTGCTATTCAGCTGTTTTCTTTGTTTCTCTCCCTCACTATCCAATTTAATGGCTCTGCTTTCCCGAGGCTATCTGCATACCTTGCTTTTCTAGCTAATCAGCAGAACACTAACTTGCAAGAAACTGAGTCAGCCCTCCGGACACCCACAATCAGGCTGCAATTGTTGACTGCGATTCTCTGTCAGATAACATATGACTCACCCATAAGACTGGTTCTAGATAACCATGGCAGAACAAACTGGACCCCAGGAGATGTTCCCTGGATGAGTCACATGACTAACTCCACTTTTCCTTTGCTCTGCTTCTTCTTGTGTACCGATAAAAACTTCTGGCCTTTCTAGGAATTAGGAGATGGCCTTCAGACAGGAGTCTGCCATCTTCTCAGAATGCTGGCATTCTGAATAAACCTGCTTTTCTTTCCACCAAACTTGACTCTCTGTTTTTAACTTTTTTGAGCAGTGAGCAGCCGGACCTTAGCACGGTAACATATTCACAAAGACCCGTTTTCCAAATAAGGTCACGTTCAAAGGATCTAGGACATGAACACGTCTTTTGGGGGCCACCATTTAAGCTATTGCTTATGAGGTCAGACAATTAGATTTGCGAACTCATCCTAGAAAAAGTGCTTCATACCTCATTGCTGAATGTCACTTTGGTCACCTTTGAAGTACTCTCTTTGGGAAGCTATGCACTGATGCCAGCACCTAGTCCACGCTTCAAAGCAATTTTGGAACTCTTTTTCTGGAATGGCCATCAGAGCTGTTGTCATATTACCCTTGATGTCCTGAATCTCATCAAAATGTCTTTCTTTCAATATTTCCTTTATCTTAGGGTAAAGAAAGAAGACATTGGGTGCCAGATCAGGTGAGTAGGGAGGATGTTCCAATACAGATATTTGTTTACTGGCTAAAAACTCCCTCACAGACAGTGCCATGTGAGCTGGTGCATTGTCGTGATTCAAGAGCCACGAATTGTTGGCGAAAAGTTCAGTTCGTCTAACTTTTTCACACAGCCTTTTTAGCACTTCCAAATAGCACATTTGGTTAATTGTTTGTCCAGTTGTTACAAATTCAATAAATAATCCCTCCGATATAAAAAAATGGTTAACAAGGGCATTGCAACAAGTTCGTGAATTTAATTGTCAGACCTTATAGAACTTAAGAGAAAAGATTGAAATAACTACTTCTCTTAAGCACTAAAAAATAAACATCCCAACTGTGGTTGTTTGATGTTTGATGAGGAGCAGGTATTTTCACATTTTGGGCACAGCAGGGTGTGAAATATTTGTGCCTTATTGGATTTCAACCCAGCACTATTGAAAAACATAGAGAAACCCAAGCTCCACCCAGACTAATGAGAATCTGTAGGGGATGGAACGTGGGTGTCAGTATTTTTCAGGACTCCCCCTGGTGATTCTAATGTGCAGCCAGGATTAAGAACCACTGGGCTAGGTGAGACAGGAGGGTGGTGGGCACTGATATTTTTTATGAGGCTCCCAGCCCACCCTAGGAGCAAGCAGAAGAGTGGCCTGTTCCCCTTCAAGCCCAGGAGCCCAAGAGGAAATGCCACCATGCCCAGTCATCAAGCACTTCTCAGCATTCAACTGCAAGAGATGTGCCCTCAGACGTGCCCCTCCACAGCAGGGGCAGTCAGTGACATACTGGAGTAGATTTCCTGGGCTTCCCTTATTGCCAGTCTCTGTGCAGTCTCCCAGACACACGTGCCTGCCCACTAGGGAGTCACACCTCTTTCTGTGTGAAATCCTCCTCCCCAAACCCGAACGGGTATATTCCACCCAACTCATAGTGATCTCTGTTGAGAACAGCACAGGTGCTCTCCCAGATTAAAAATCACATCTTTATCTAATCAAACTCTTTCTTTACTAATCAAACTAATCAATTTATACATGAAGAGTTAGATCAGGTGAGAAAGAAGTCAACTCACCAGAGTTATTAGATGCGTGCGGCAAGGAAAATTAGATTTCCAGCTACCCAAAACAAAGATACACTCTCAGTCAAATAATAAAAAATGCATCAAACAGTATCTAAAATAAAGTACTAATAGGCCTCGGTTGTTTTTAATAACACTTTTTTACACGGCGGCATCAAAGGAAGCACCAGTGAAGCAGAAATGAAGCCAAACTGACTTGCCTTTGAAAGGAAGCAAGTAACTCACTCTCCTGCAATCACTACTTGGATCCACTGGTCACTCAAAGTGACTCCTCCGGCTTCATACCAATTAGTCTCAAAGCTACAGGGAAAACCTGAGAGGACAATGCCCCCATTGTTGAGAATAAGTAAAAGATGATTGGATACTTCTCGAGGTCATTCTGATTTAGCAAAAGAAAAAGTAAAGACAAAATAAAAAATGCTTCCTGGTTAATATCGATTTGGAGTTGGTGCAAGGAAAGGGTGGACCAGAACAGAGTGCTGGGGATGATGATCCGAGAATCCAATGTTCTCAGAGAAGAGTATGAAATAAAGAACAGTATGTTTCTTTTTTTTCCCTCTCAGAATCACTGCCTACCAAAAAGTAATAAAAGAATAAACAGTCCATTTATATAGGAAATAACACAAACAGTAAATCATGGTGTGGTAGTCATTAGTTATGCTTTCCAGATTTTTCTGGATCTTCTCTTGGGCCCATGACCCTTGCCCCTGAAGTAAGGTATGACCGTGTCACTTGCTTCAGTCAATGAAATTGTGGGAGAAGTGACGTGTGTCACTTGCAGCCGAGTGTTTCATGACCTACATATGATTTGCTACTCTCTCCCACTTCCTCGGGCACCAGCAGCATTCCAGGTAGTGGCTGTTCTACCAGCCTGGCTTCTAGAAGGAGGACACAAGGAGCAACATCACTAGTCAACACACAGAGGAAATGTAGCATGAACAAGAAACAGACCTCCATTGTTAAAAGTCACTAAGATTTGGGGGGTGTTGTTACCAGATTTTCACCCAGCCTAAGTAGATTTGAACATGTGACATGAAAGAAAAATGTTCAGCTTGATGAAATTCAAGTCAACTCTAAAATAGCGTTTTGCACCTATCAAATTAGCAAAAAAAAAAAAAAAGAAAGAAAGAAAAAGAAAGAAAGAAAGAAAGAAAGAAAGAAAGAAAGAAAGAAAGAAAGAAAGAAAGAAAGAAAGAAAGAAAGAAAGAAAGAAAGAAAGAAATCAAATTATAAAAATCCAATGCTAGGAATACTTGGGATAAAATCAAACAAACAAAAACACTGATAACTACATAATTTGACACAGCATTTCTGGAACATTATCTAGTACTCTCTAACAAGAATCAAAAAAATATTCACATCCTTTACCCCAATAATTCCTTTCTGGGAATTTATTTTATGGAAATAATTCCAAGAAATTGATGAAAATTAATTATATAAAATTGTTTACAGCAGCTCTGTTCATAATGACCAAAAAGAGGAAAAATCAAAATGCCCAACAATCAGATAAGGTTCTGTAAATTACTAAAACCAATGGAACAGTAAATATGACATAAACTTTAGGGAAAAAGCAGCCCCCTCTGCACACTAACTATAACCATGCAGACTTTTAGCTCCTATAGAATAAGTAGATCTTTCCACTAGAACATACGTCCCATGTGGGTAGAAATTTTCTCAGTCTTGTTCCCCACATTCCAGGTACCTGGAACAATGCTTGGCAAGGGGAAGGTATTCTATCATATATTCTGTTGAGTTAACTAACTAACTAACTAACTAACCGCCATAAAACCTTCAAAGTATAGTGTTATTGTCCCCAATTGATAGCTAGGGGGAAAAATGTGTTTTTGAGAGGATTTTTTTATTTGGTTGGTTTTAGGAGGTTTTCGTTTGTTTGTTTTATTTTTTGCATGTTTTTCTACAATGTTTCAGCATTTTCAAAGACTCTCTTTGAAGGGATGACTAATTCCTCAGTTCTCCCTCTCCACCGGATTCCTCCTGTGAAGTGTTTCTTTTGTAGTACCCCGCAGAGGTCCACAGGGGCTTAGAAAACAGGCAGGGGACAGGAGGAAGGGATCTTGGGCTCCCCTTCTCTTGTCTGAGTTTAGGTTGTAGCTCCTGTAGGTCTTTCAACCCCTCTGAGCCCAAACACAGTCTTGAGTGAGAATGTGAATGTAAAAAATTCTTGTAAACTACACAAAGATTTAGAAAAGTATGGCGGTCTCAGTTTCCTCATCTACCTGCTTCCTGGAATGATTATAATTGCCCAAAAAGAATATATGTGCCAGAACAATGTATACTATAAAGCTCTCTGACAAGATTCATTTTGTGAGGGAACCAGGGTGGGGGTGGGGAGAGAGCACGTGGTAAAACCTATTGGGGTGTCTGGGCTTCCTATGAGCCTGGATAATCTGTCTCCTCTCCCGAGCCCAGCACGGAGGAGAGAGCTGCTTAGATGGCCAGGCCAGTTGTCCACACCCTACAGGTTGGTCCAAACACGGCCTTCTTTCCTGCCAGCCCCTGCACATCAGACAACACCAGCACATTCAGCACACACCCAGGAGACACCAGTGAGGGCTTGATTGGCCAAGGCTTTACCCATCAGAGCACCTCAGGCAACACCTGAGGGAGGACGTGAGTACCAGATGCTCCTCGTGTTAGTTACCTATTGCTGCGTAACAAGTCATCCCAAAACTTAGTGGCAGAAAACAACAAATGTTTATCATTTTACAATTTCCATCAGTCAGAAATCCAGATGTGGCTTAGCTCAGTGCCTCTGGCTCAAGGTCTCTCATGAGATATTAGTCAAACTGTCAGCTATGGCTTCAGTGTCATCAGAAGGTTTGATTGGAGTAGAGGGGATCCATTTTTAAGCTCAGTCATTGGTTGCTTAAGAACTTCCCTCTGGCCACATGGACCTCTCCATAGAGTTACCTTACCACATGGCAGCTGGATTTCCTGAGCATGAGTGATCCAGGAGAGAGTGAGTACCCAAGATGGAAGACACAATCTTTTTATAACTTAATCTCAAAAGTGGCATCCCACCACTTCTGCCCTAGTCTATTTTATTAGACGAGGGTCAATAAATCCAGCATGCACTCAAGGAGAGGGGATTACACAAGGGTATAAATACCAGGAGGCAGGGATCACTGGGGGGACATCTTGCCTGCCACCCTCCTTCTCCCCCACATTCACTCCACACCAGAGGCCATGCCACCTACCAGGTTCAACACAATGCAGATCCAGTCCTTTGCCCAGAGTGTTCCACAATGGTTTAGGAAATTGGAAAGATCACATCAAGTCTACATACAAGAAGAATCACCTAGAAATCCCCAGCCCAGGCTCACCCCACATCTAACTCTACCTTAGTCCATTCAGGCTACTATAATGAAAACACCACACATGGGGTGGCTTATAAACACCAATGTATGTCTCACAGTTCTGGAGACTCTTGTACAAGGGCACTAATCCCATTCATGAGGACTCCACCTTCATGACTTAATCACCTCCCACAGGCCCCGCCCCCAAATATCATCACAGTGGGGATTTCAACATATGAATTTTGAGGAGACACAAACATTCAGTTTATAGAAAACACACACCAACTTAAAACCAAACGATGACCTTGTTATGAAAAAATAAAGAATAGTGGTTAAGGGTATACACTCTGGTGCCAGGCTATCTGGCCTATAGCCTTGATTTTGCCACGTAATTATGATGTAACCTTAGCCAACTTTCTCACCCTCTCTGAGTCTGTTTCAACATCTATACAACGGGACCTACCTCACTGAACTGTACTAAGGATGAAAGAAAACAATAGGTAAAATCGTTACAACAGTGTTTGGCCCAGAGCAAACTCTCAATAAATGTTAATAGTCTATTCATGCTGTTTGTTGTTGGAAATAAAAACAGTTGTTGGAAATAATAACAACCCTGACAAAGGGGGAGGAACTGATCATTTTGCATAAACTTCCCTCTCAGCAGTCATGGACTTCTGAATATGGTGTTCAAATAGTTTTCAAAAAGAAAAAGATTTTTCCAAAGAAGGCCAAGTTCCATCCACTGCGTTTTAATGCTGGGCCGTCATAGTTTTAACTTGGGCCCTCAGGAGCCATGAAAGTGGCAGGAACGCAATGGTTTGCTTTCTGTGTGTCTCTGCTAATCTGCAAAGCTCTGACACAGAGTTCTGTGTTCCCAGTGCATGGGACCCCTGTAAATCAGGCCACTGATTCCAACCCCCAAACCTGCAGCAGAAGGGTTCTTGGCAGGAAGTCCTTATTCTTAGCTTATGACGTTTTGCCGAATTATTTAGTTCTGTAAAATCCAATTGGTTGCGACCAGAGAAGTGATGATTTTTAGCTATGATTTCCCATTCACACCGAGCATATGTCTCCTGTCTGCATCCCTTGGTGAATTCGAAAGCAAGAATAGCAGATTGTGGCCAATTCCTCACAGCAGACTCCAGTCCCAGAGAGAAAGCCAAGCAAGTAGAGCACCCAAACCAAGAGCAGGTAGGAGCTGGGACAGACAAGAAGGCAGGAGCAGCCCCAGGCCCTGTCCTGCCATGGTGCCCACTGACAGACCGGGTGCTGTGCCCACCTCTGCGTGGACCCGCCTCCTTGGGCGTGATGCGCCTGATCCCTAGCTCTCCTGCTGCTGCCCATCACGGGGGCTACGTCACACCCCAAGCTTTGCCTCTTCAACTTTCAAGAAGCACATCCACTGCCCCAGCTTCTCATTCTCTCCAGGGAATACCTTTTCTCTTTCATCGCTGTGTTCCTTGCTCCTCAGTCTTGAGTGTCTGAGAAACAGCAGAATAGCCTGAAAAAATATCAGTTTTGTCCCCAATCTATTGCTGGCTGGATGAGCTTGGCCAAGTCGCCTTACCTCCCTGAATTCCACTTTCTTCTCTGTCCAACGAAGAGGAAGGTTGAGCAGCAGAAGATCCTGCTCTGTGTTTTTGATTCTCTAAGTGGATGGCAGTAGGTCCAAAGCAGAAGCTCACTGCTGCCCACTGGTAGTCAGAGAGCAGGCCATCCCAGCGGGAAGACCGGCATGCCCCAGAGCCTGCTTGACCCATTCTCTCTCCTCCCCGCACCCCACAAGCCCGGCATGAGAGTGAGACAGGACAGGCCCCTGGAGCCCCTTTGCTAGCAGTTGGAGGAATGAGCTTGGTTAAAAGACCCCAGCCTGGGGGCAGGCAGCTTGTCAAAAAAATAAATGAGCACATAAATTAAGATTCTCTTACAGGAAACATGCTCAGCAATAAAGCTTAAATCTCTCTCTCTCATTCTGTGTGTGTGTGTGTGTGTGTGTGTGTGTGTGTGTGTGTGTAGCCAGACCCACCTTTTGAACAACTGTTGACACTAGGATAAAAGGTTTTTCTGGCATCAGAAAAGAAAATTACTATAAAGGACATTGGGGGGGATATCATAAAACCTAAATATAGACTGTAAGGTTACATGTTAGCCTTGTATCAGTATTAAATTTTCTGAACTTAATCATTACATTTGATTATGAAAATGAGTGTCCTTATTTTTAGCATTCAGGGGATGAAAGGTCATGGTATCTGTACTTAGTGTCAAATGGTTCAGTAAGTAGTGAAAATAATATAATACGTCTACATACAGAGAGAGCTAAAAACCGTGGCAGTGTAACCACTTGTAAGTGCAGGTTGAGGCCAGACAGATGTCCATGGCACTATTTTTGCACCTTTTTTCCAGGCTTGAAAATTGCCAAAATAAAAAGTAAAAAATAAAACGAAATGAGAAAAACGTAAAAACAAAGTGTTCAGGGATTTTTTTAAAAAACATCTTATTTGGGGATTAAGGGCAGCGGGTGCAAAGACAGGTGAGAGCCTCTGGTGCTAATTAAGTTCACCGACCCTCTTGGGTTTCAACACATCATGATAAGGGCCAAAAAGCTGAGCTGGCCTCGCACAGCTATGTGTCGCTGGAGGGAACCCAGTGAGGGAGACCCAGGCTGCCCTCCAGGAAGCCACTATCAGTGGGGGAGAAAGGCAGGCCACGGTGACTGAAGGCCAGCCTCAGGCAGTGGGCACCACAAAGGGCAGCCCCTCAGCCCTGGAGGCGGGGTTTGCTTCCCAGGGGCATCCAATCTGACGCTTTCTAATTCCAAACAGAGCTGCTACTCAGCCAAACCTTCCTCTCTCCCCAACAAGCATTAGCACTTTCTCTCCTTCTTTAACCTCTAATTTCATTTCAGTTAGATCAGCATTGGACTGGGCTGCCCCCAGGAGGCAAGAGAGCTGGGCCCATGGTCAAAGCTGCCACATGGCCCCAAGTCAACACCTCCATTCAACAGATGTCAGCTCAATAGACACCACGGAGATCCAAGTCCTGTTAAAAGGGATGAGACAACCACAGGTCTTTTGAATGTCATTGCCTTTCTCAAATCCTTGTGATTGTTTCCATAAAGAAACATCATTATGGTCACAAAAGAGCAGACATCTGCTGACTCATTGTACCACACACAGAGGGTGCCCCTGGTCATCTCAGATGGGTGGGGGCTGAGGGGTTGCCCACAAAAGAAGGGCTTGGAGGACAAAACACTCCATGCCAGGCTCTTTCCAAACATTTGCCCCTCCTCTTACTAAGCTGGCAGGGCTGAGTCAGCCCTGGGAAGCTCTGGAATCTTCTACCCACCCTGCATTTGCTCCCTTTTCTTCTTCTTCACTTCCCCCAACTTTCAGGTGACCTTTGAGTCTTTTGGGGTCTAACACAGCAAAGAAAGAACCAAGGTGGAGTTCCGCTTCCCATCCTCTGTGCTTCTTGCCCAGAAGGCGGTCTCATATCTGGAAGCACCAACATGGCCCTCCCAGCTCCAAAGGTTTCCTGAGCGGTTCCCCTAAGAGACCACAAGAGGGAGACAGCTTTCTCTGCCAGAGTGCACATCAGAAAAACCTGGGTACCCAACTCTGTGCCCCAAACAAGTGCTTGGAAAAGAGACAAATAATATAAGAAGCGATAGACAAGGAAAATCAGCAGGTATCTCTCTCTAGAAGCCAGGGCATCAAGAAAAGTCCCTCCCACTATATTCGTTCCCATTCCCTGACTATAAGTAAGTCTCCAAAGTAAATCAGCCCTTTGGATAAATGAGTGGATCCATCCCAGATTTCAGATTCTTACTCCTTCCATCTTGAGTTTGGACCCCACCGCTGCGTCGCTTTTCTGCCTTTCCCTCTCCCTTATGTGTCCTGTCTCTGCAGTAGAGTCCCACTTGATATGATAAGTCATAGCATCAGTGATGGAAGGAGAACCTGGCAGAACCCCATCACTTCTCTGCCCTGGTCCTCCTTCCTTTGGACCACACATCTCTCTTCCCTGCGTCCATCCAGTTTGCCTGGGCTGGTGCCTCAACACCCCCCACCCACCCACCCTACCGGTGATCCCAGAGAGCCATCTCCTCACTACATTCCTGCCCTAGGGGGGAAGGCATGTCCCTGATCACATCAGTGCCCCGCATGCCCTGTGGGGAGTAGGTAAGATCACAATGCAGGACACTTTTTACCCACACCGGGCCCTAGAGTGCCCTGTATAGAGAGCACTTACTATCATTTTACACGCTCCATCTTCCATTCACCCCAGAACATGGTCTTGAGGCTTAAAGGAGAAAATGTTCCTGAAAGCACCTTGAATTGTGCGAAGATGTTAGTAAAGGCAGTGCTATTATTTTTTAAATGGACTTGATTTTTTTAGAGCAATTTCAGATTCACAGCAAAAATTGAGCAGCAGGTACAGAGAGTTCCCACATACCCCTGTTCCCCTACACACAGCCCCCCCCCACATTATCAATGGCCACCAGAGCGGGTCACTTGTTACAATCAACGAGCCTACATTGACATGGGATTATCACCCAGAGTCCATAGTTTTCATTAGCGTTCATTCTTGGTATTGTATTGTCTCGGGGTTTTGACAAATGTATAATGACATGTGCCCACAATTATGCAGAGTAGTTTCCCTGCCCTAAACATCCTCTGTGATTTTCCTATTTATCCTTCCCTCCCACGTAAGCCCTAGCAACCACGGACCTCTTTACTGTCTCCATAGTTTTGTCTTTTTCAGAAGATCATATCCTTAGAATCATATATATGAAGAATTTTCAGATTGGCTTCTCTCACTGAATAATGCATATTTAAGGTTTCTCTGTCTTTTTATGGCTTGATAGTTTATTTCTTTTCAGCGCTGAATACTATTGCACTGCCTGGATGGACCACAGTTTATGTACCCATCACCTATTGGCTGCTTCCAAGTTACTGCAGTGATGAATCAAGATGCTATAACATCCTGCGCGGGTTTCCGTGTGGACATAGGTTTTTCAACTCACTTGAGCAAATATCAAGGAGCATCACTGCTGGATCATGTGGTAAGAGGCAGTGCTATTGTTAATTGCACTTTCCAGCTAAAGGATCCCTCTCCTTGGCTCCCAGATCACCAGGGGTCTGCCTCAGGAGGGCTTTAAAAAGCACAGTCCATGTGCCACAGCTCCAGGGCTGTTAGCGTCTGATGCACTTGATTTTTTTACATAGCTTTTAAAGCACATTTATTGTGAGATGATGATAGATTCATACGCAGTTGAAGAAATAATTCTGGAAGAACCCCTCACGGAGGGTCTCCCAATGATCACATCATCTTGCATAACTGTTGTATGAATCACAACCAGGAAATTGACAGAGATATGGATGTAACAGGGTTTTTTAACCATTCTCCCATTGAAGGACATTTGGGTTATTTCCAGTTCGGAGCTATTACAAATAGAGATGCTATGCACATTTTGTAGAGGTTTTTGTTTGTTTGTTTGTTTGTTGTTTGTTGTTTTGGTAAACGTAAGTTTTCATGTCTCTGGGATACTGTCCGAGCGTTCAATTGCTGGGTCATATAGTAAACACATGTTTAGTTTGGTAAGAAACTGCTGGACTCTTTCCCAGAATGGCTGTGCCATTTACATTCCCATCAGCAATGTGTGAGTGATTGTTTCTCCCCATCCTCGCCAGCAGTTGGCATTATCACTCATTTTTATTTTAGCTATTCTGATAGACGCATAGTGCATCTCACTGTGGTTTTCAGTTGTGTTTCCCTAATGGTTAATGATACTGAAAATCTTTTCATGTGCTTATTTGTCTTCTGCACATCATCTTCAGTGAAATGTTTGTCCATGTCTTTGCCCATTTTCTAATTGGATTTTTGGGGCTTTTACTATTGAGTTTTGAGAGTTCTTTATATATTCTTGATACACGTGCTTGTGGTTGTCAAATGCTTTGTGGATATGTGGTTTTCAAATGTTTTCTCCCGGGCTGTAACTTGTCTTTCCTTTCTCTTCAACAGGTCTTTCGCGGAGCAAAAGTTTTAATCTTGAGGAGGTAACAATTGACCGATTTTCCCTTTTATGGACCATGCTTTTGGTATCAAGTCTAAAAACTCTTCATCTAGCCCTAGGTCTCCATAACTTTCTCCTACTTTTTTCTAAAAGTTTTATGTTTTACTTTTCACATATTAAATTTAAGTCCATGATCCATTTTGTGTTATTAATAATCTTTGTGTAATAATGTGTGAGGTTTAGGTTGAGGTTCTTTTTCCTTTTTTTCTTTTTTTGCCTGTGGATATCAATTACTGCAGCACCATTTGTCGGAAAAGCCACCCTTTTTCCACTGAATTGCTTTTGCCTCCTTGTCAAAAATCAGTTTGACATATTTGTATGAGAATCTGCTTGACTTTGTCTTGCTTTTTTTTCTTTCCTTTTAGAAATACCCCTGCCTGACAGGATACAAATTGCTATGCACATCTGAAGTCTCAGAGTCATTGCTTCAAGCAGCCTGGACTCAAATCCTCACCCAGTTGCAAAGTATCAGGGGTGTGGCAAATGATATCCTAACTTAAGGAAAGCAAGAAGCGAAGATGGCTTGGGGGAGAGAAAGTGTCAATCGGCACTTAATTGGATTTTGTAAAAATGGAAACCAATAAGATAGGTGGCAAAATGTGAGTGAATTCCAGCTTTCCCTTCCCTAAAGCACATAGTAGTTGTTCTGAAGGTTGTAGACAGCTGTGATGGGGAATGTATCACCATGGTGTAACTACAGGGTGTGAGACAAAGCCATTCCCAGCCACCAGTAAAGGCAGGGATGTATCTCATTCTCCTGCCGCTCAGTGAGGTATATTTACTTTCAGAAGAGTTTTCTTACTCTTTCTGGTTCTCCTGGGAGGTATCAAAATTCAGCATCCTCTTGGAACCTCACCTGAACCACCTGGAGCCTGATGGAGTTCATTCTCAGTCGAGAACCCATGGATCTCCACTTCTCTTCTGCTGCCCTGGGCTGTTCCTCGTCTTATTGAGGCTGCCATTCAGAATCCATTTCACCCTGCAGCCCCGCCATGGGGGGTGGGGGGAAGCAAACGTTATACCAGAAACCTCCCCTTCATTCTGATCCCATGTCTGAGTCAGAGAGGCCAGGCCCCGCACAGCAGAGCACTGCCTTCGCATAGCAGGCACAAAGCTAAGAATCGCAGCTCAAGAGCTTTCCTTAATGTGAGAATGTCAGAAAGCAGAACAAATTTCTCACAGAGCAAGACACTGGCTCTTCGCACTGGCACACAGGCCAGCTTTCTGAACCACCTTACAGAAATGCAGAGCTCCCAGCTGCCCGCCTCAGAATCTCCTAGAAACAAAGGCTATTCAAGACTCCCCTCCTGGAGAAGCTTCTCAGGTTCCAAGAGCAATTTCTGCCTTCTCCTGCACCCAGAGCAACAGAAATGCCTAGCAACCAGTGTTCTTGGGGCAAAAGCTCCAAGAACGCCGCAGACCAAAAAGAACATATGCCAAAGACATCAGCCCTTTGGCCCCCAATCTTCTAAGACGTGTTCAAGAACATCCCAGGGTGAACTCTTGTCACAAAGCAATGTCCTCTCGCTGTTCTCGCAAGACAAACTAGTAGGGCAGTCATAATTAGATTGCCACTAACACACCATAGTTAATAATTGATATAAATAACCACATAAATGTCAAGCTGTGAATCTGAAACTCGATGGGACCTTTCAAATACAACCAGCTTGGCACCAAAAGGCATTCTCTGAATTTGCACATAATCTGCTTTTTTTGCAGATCTTTTGAGAAGGAGCTATTTACCCAGGAAGCATGTTATTCTCCACCAGAGATTGTAGTCATTCCAAGTCAATTAAGTGCATTCCAAAAAAAACAGGAGGAACTTAAAAGACAAGAGTTTAAGGTCTGGGAGAGAAATAGAGAAGACGTGAAAGGGTCATGTAAATCGTGGTTACTAATACATTGGCATTGCCCTAGAGCTCTGAACAGCAGATAGCACCAGACCATTTGATTTTTTAAAAATTCCATGTTGTTGCTACAATTTTCATGTGGACCGCTTGGTGGAGGGTGTCCAGGCCTATGGCAGGGCTGTCACTACACTGGAAGGCACCAGCTCAGTGGCTGCTCACGCAGAGCCAGAGGGCGCCCGTCATCACGACCCATTCATGGTTAGATCCCCCAAGGCTGCCCCTGCTTGCTTCTTTCTATTGAGGTAAATAACCTGAAATTAACCATTTTAAAGGACGCAATTCAGTGACCTCTACCACATTCACAACATTGTGCCACCACCACCTCCATCTAGTTCCAAAACGTTTCATCACCATAAAAGAGAACCATAAGCGTCCCCGTAAGCAGTCACTCCCTTTCCCGCAGCCCCTGGCAACCACTTTCTGTCTCTATACACTGACCTATTCTGAACATGTTATATAAACAGAATCAGACAAAATGTGACCTTTTGTGTCTGGCTTCTTTCACTTCATGTAATAATTTCAAGGTTCAGCCACAGTACAAGATGTGTCAGTCTTTCTCTCCTTGTCACGGCAGAGTAATATTCCACATATGGAGAGAGCACATTTTGTTTATCCATTCATCAGTTGATGGAAATTTGGGTTGTTTTCACCTTTTGGCTGTTGTGAATGGTGCTGCTATGGATATTCACATACACGTTTTTGTTTGAATGCATTTTCCGTTCTGTGCCGTATACCGCTAGGAGTGCAATGGCTGAGTTCTATGATAATTCTATGATTAACTGTTTGAAGAACCACCAAACTGTTTTCCCTTTGTCACTTTTGAGCAGTTATGCCTTCACTTAAAACTATGTCTTTCACACTATTTGTGAGGTTTGTAACAAAGGAGAGAAGGATTGCTCGTGACTTACTCAGCCATCTTGATACCAGAAGTAAATTGAATTCCAAGCGGAGATCCTGCAGGCCTGGTCTTCTCCACACCCACACCCTCCCAGATCCAGTGAGAACTGGGTGTGATCGGTCATGGGGGGAAGAAGAGGAGAGACTGAGCTAATGAGATAGTGGTCTCCAAAGAACAGGACGCACACTGCGTCATATGTGCACAGACCATTACCCACTGGAATGCCGCAAGAAGCCATGAGGATGTCTATTTCTATTTATTTTTATCTAAGAAATAAGAGGGGGAAAAAATGAGCTTTGCTAATTGTTATGGGGTTTGTCCACAAAAAGATACATCGGAATCCTTACCTCAGTACCTGATAACGTGACCTTATTAGGAGATAGAGTCTTTACAGAGGCAATCAATTTCAAAGGTCATTAAGGTAGACTCTAATCTAATATACTGGGGTTCTTATAAAAAAGGGGAAATTTGGATACATGTGCATGTACACACACACACACACACACACACACACACTCACACACACAAAGAAAACACCATGTGAAGTTGAAAGCAGAGACCAGGGTGACAAGCCTACAAGCCAAGCAGTACCAAAGATTGCCAGCTGACCACCAGACGCTAAGAGCAAGGCCTGGGACAGATTCTCCCTCACAGCCCTCAGGAAGAACCAGCCCTGTCGATGGATACCTTGATCTCCAACTTTCGGCCTGCAGGACTATGAGACAATAAATCTCTATTGTTCAAGCCACCCAGTGTGTGGTACTTTGTCTCGGCAGCCCCAGCAAGGTAATATTTGAGTAGTTAATGCAAAGGGCTCATGGGTGCCCTGACTTAATCCCTCACATGAAGGATTTGAGTGAGGCCTACTTTTCTGAACACTGAAAACTTAAGTATGTGACACTGTGAGCCCTAAGTCAAGAGCAGATGGGACCTTATTTAGGACCCTCTGTAAAGGTTTATTTGGCAAAGGGAGAGAGAACTCTTCCTCTCCAGTGGTGATTTAAGGAAACTTCAGTAATAAGGATGGCAAGCCAAAGGGTATCTCACTTGCCAATCACCCAACCAACCAACTAGTAAGACAGACTGACCGTTTTACCCTGGCCAAGTTCAAATACAGTGTCAGACTTCTTCAGAGCCCTTCTTAGGGGTCCAAGAGAACCTGTGATTTGATGACCTCTCTGTGAACAGTGGAATTTCCACAGTGGCTTGTGTCCCTGGAAATTACGTCTCCTGCTCCAGCATGCTCTGGACCTTTCCTGTGTGGCTGCCTGATCCAGCTGTGGGGTCAGGACACCATGCGTGGTGTCCATGCGTGGACCTTCCACCACAGAGACAAGGGCCCATCAGCCCCAGTGAGCTCAGGGCCAACTCACCCTTACCACAGGAAAGGGACCACAGACTGTTGGAACAGACCCACCTGGACGACAAGAGGCAAACTGGGCTGGGCTCCTTAGAGGCTAAGGTAGGTGAAAATGCAGCTGGGGACAGGCTGCCCTCGTGCCCCAGCTCTTCCTCGAGTAGCAAGATTTTAGATTGGCTTTGGGAGGTCTGAGCATGTGCTCAGTCCAATGACCTTTGCCAACCTTTCCTGCTTCCCAGCCATGTTTGAGTTATGGGAGTGACACGGAAGTCTGCTGCTCCCCTGACCATCGCTAAAAGCTCAAGATAAAGCTTGCTTTCATCTGGTAGCTTCTCATCTGCCCTCAGGGAGGCGTCCATCCTGGATGGGCCTCAGGAGCCGCGGGTGTACCTGGTTCCACCTGGTGCCTGCATGCAGCCCTGGACAAAGCAGCCCCCAGAAGTGGAGCAATAGGGCTTGTGTACCTGGCTTCTCCTCCAGGCCTAGCCTTGCCCGGGTTTACTTTGAAAAACTATTTATATTAAAGGGCTGAAGCTGAGGGAAGATTTCGCCATGTCTTATCTCTCCTCATTTAGAAAAACAACCAACATTTCATTGACAAGTGACCCCGTGGCGCCTGTGTTTATGGCTCGTTTCTCTGGGGATCCTCTTCTTTCCAGAGCCCTGTCTGGTTTACATTGCTCTGCTCGCTTCCTCTGGGACTCCCAGGGGAAAATAAGATTCTCATGGACATGCCATGTCCTGGTAAGGTTCCCTGAGCATTCCTACGGCTCAAACCTTGAGACTGGCATTGCTCCACGTTCCAGCGACGGGATGGCAGGTCCCAATTCTAGACCTCCAGCCAAAACATCATAAGTCTCTCAGTTTGGAGGTGCCCTGGAGACCTTCCCACCCACTCCAGCCCAACCCCCAGCACCGTCACACAGTGCCCCAGCCCAGAGCAATGTGCTCAGCTTGTCCACACTTGTCCCCACCCCTTATTTAGGCCCTGCTCTGCTATCTGTTGCGGCCATGCACTCCCAGAAGACTGCAAAGAAAAGGCTTTCCAGCTCCACACCCCAGCACTGCGTCTCGCTTTCAGGCCTTGGCAGAATTCTGTTGGGCTCAAGCACTCATCCTCTTCCAAGGAACCAAGTGTAAAACAAGAGCAGAAATCCCTGTGCCTGTCCCCGCTTACGTCCATACCCTCTGCCATCTTCCTCTGACTTAATCTGCCGCTACTCCCTCCCTCCTACTCTCTAAATTCCTGCTCCATGATGACAAACGCTCTGCACCCTCAGCCATTTCTACGTGTGTCCCCTCTGACTCTTGGCTCAACGTAAGGATTCTGAATCCTGATCACATGTCACGATTTTGTGAGGAGATTTATCAAAAAACAACACAGCAGACAGGATTAGCTACCCAAATTTGGGAGGCCCAGTGCAAAATGAACTTGCAGGGCCCCTTGTTCAAAAGTATTCAGAATTTCAAGATGTGATGGCGGCAAAGCATTACACCAAGTGTGGGGTCATGCACCCACACGCCAGCTTTAAGCCCGGCACTTTCCCTAAACATTCAGAATTAGCCTGAGGGGGACCCTGGAATCTGCAATTTAAAGCTTCCCAGGAGAGGCTAAAGCAACTGAGCTGGCTGCTATGGGCTGACCCAGAGAGACTGTCTTGTTGCAGGCCTCTCAAATGGAAACTGTTTAATCTTACGCTCTTGACTTTGGGGCTTGGAGTAGGGCTCATCTTCTTTGCTCCATATGGTCACTTTCAGAACATTTCTCTTTCACAGTTTTACAAATTACCAGCTCAGTTGAGTCTAAGGCCATTCAGGTCTTCTCCTTGCCCTAGTCTAAGTTGTTTCTGGCCTTTCTTTGGTACATTTCCTCATGCAACCACTATTTAGCAAATGGTTCATGATCTTCTCCACCCATTCATGTTGCTGCTTGAGACTCCCTGTGAGTGGCCCAGCTAAGATCCTGACCCCCCGGTTCTTTGTCCTCCTGTTTCCAGTGGTCATCTTCCCTTCTTCCTCCTCAGCACCCCACTCCCAGGCTGACCCTCTGGACCTGGCTGACATTCAAGGCGTCTTGGCCTCTAAATCTCAAAACCCAAGCACAGCCTCCTGTGCTAACTTTTCTCTCGCTTCCACAATCCCACTGCACTGTTCCTCCCACTGAGGCCTCTGGTCCATGACATTCCAGATGGACCTTGGCCGTTAGTTTCATCCTCCTCACCTTCCATTTTATCCTGCTTAAATTCAGTGATCTAGTCATTAATGATTTTATTCCAAATACAATACTTTCCCTTCCTCTTCTGTCCTCACATCTCTACCATCTAGCAAAATTCCAACCCTGGATAAAAGTCAACACCCATCTTCACACCTGCCACCAGCCAACAGAGCGTTGTTGGACGCAAATCTCATAGCTGCACAAGCCCCCCTCAGCTACACCCTCAGGACTGCGGCGATCAGAGCCTCCAATGTTCCTCCAGTTTAGGCTCCAACTTCACACACATTACACTTCAGACCTTCTCCCAACTCATCAAGTCTGCAACCACTCCTCCTTTCACGCTCAGCAAGTGGCCTTGCCTTCTATCCCTCTGAGGAAAGAGAACCGATGTCCCACCACCAAATCTATAAACATACTCTCCATCCTCCTGTCGAGGACCAGTTTCTTCACTGATGCTCGCCTCTCTTGCCTCCCATTTTCTCAGAAGTCTTATGCTCTCAGTTATCGTCTCTCTGGCCTATGTCCTCCATATCTTCTCTGATCTGGATCCTTTCTGTCAGTATTTAAATGCCCTAGATTCTGCACTTTTTTAAAAAAAAGGAAGAAAAGGAGAAAAGGAAATCTAAAGGAGAGAAGAAGAGAGGAGGAAAGGGGAGTGGATGGGGCTAGAAAAGAAGAAAAAGGAAAGAAAAGAAACGAAGTCTCCCCCTCGCCCTCTAGCTCCTACTCTGTCTTATTCACAGTCACACTTTTTGAAAATGTTGTCTATTTCTCACCTCCCATTTATTCCTCACCCTCTTCCCCCTGACTTTCGTCCCACCACTTCAATGAAACAGTTCTAGATAAGGTCACTAATCACTTTCATTTAAAACAGAATGGCCTCTTCTTACTTGACTTTTCAGTATCACTGTGACTGGTTGGCCACTCCCTCCTTCCTGAAATATGCTCTCCCATTGGCTCCTTCTCACCATTTTTCTTTCCTATTTCTTTGGCTTCCTCTCTTCAGTCTCCTTAGCGTTTCTTCCTCTTCTACAAAACTGTTATATGCTGGAGTTCTTTAAGATTCCATTCTGGACCCTCTTCTTTTTTCCCTCTACTCTCTATTCCTAGATAATCTCATTTATTTCCATCACATTAACTATCATGTAAACGCTGATTCGTTTTATCAGCAAAGACATAAAATACCAATGGTCATTCATCTCTCTCATTATATAAGCATTTTGAGCCAATATAGCAGTGCTGTGATTTGGGGAACCCAGGCTCCATGTCTTGTTCTCTGCCACCCTCAGTGTACTGCACTCACCTGCATGGCCCCAGATAATTCCATGCCATGTTCTAGCCCTTGGGAGGAGAGAGAGTGGTTGGTAGCAGACAGGCCCCTTCCCTTTAAGGACATGACCCAGAAGTTGCTGCATGTATCACTTCTGTAAACACCCCATTGGCCAGAACTTGGACAAATGGCCATACCTAGTTCCAAGGAAGTCTGGAAACTAGGCTGAATTCTAGGTGATCACATGGTCCTTTAAACTTCTTTTAGTGTGGGAGAAGGGGAAAATCAAAACTGAGAGAAAACTAACAGAATCAACCACAAGGATCAGCTAGATTTGCCAACTTTTTATTTTGTCAAATAAGAATGCTTAAAAAAAAAAAAAAAAACTTACCACCTGTCGCCATTGTTTCACAAAAGAGGACATTTTAAATATCAAAATTGAAGAAGACATAGTTTCAAAATAGAGAACTGACTTTTAAATTAAATGAATTCAGATGTGTGGAAGAAAGCACTGAATCATCCTCATTTTTCTCATTTCCCTTGAAAGTGGCACAAGTATCCCTGTCCTGACCTGAATTGGGAGCCACGACAGAGGTGTGGCTGTGACAGCACAGCAGAACTCTTCTTGATATCCCACACACCCCTGATTTCAGGGGACAGCTATGATCACTCTCACATGGAACTCCACGCCTCTACCCCTAACGAGCCTTCCCATTCCCAAACGCCCAAGGGGACCTGGTTCCTCTGTAGTTGGGGTTTGCTGCTGTGGCTGCAGAACGTAGGCGCATTGCAGGACTTTACTTATATATTAGGGTCTCCAGAAAGTCTGGCCACATTACTGCTGCCACCCCCCAAGAGTGCTCCGGACAGGGGACTCTTCCTAACAGAGAAAACAATGCCTCCTTTTGGCCAATCTGGAAAGGTCACACCTTTCTAACAGCACTCCCTCTCTGCTTCACATCCCCTCCAGGAGAACAAGTCCTCGGGAGGAAACCAGCTCAAGGGACACTGACGGAAGCTGGTCGGTGCTGGTCTATCAGTTGCCACATTTATCCTGGGAGGACTCAGTTTCATGTTCATTTGCTTTACAGTGAGTCCCTCCCGAGGCTTCCACTCCTCTCTTTGGTCAGGAGAACCATTCCCACCCCAGGCCCGTCAACATGTCTCTAGGAGTCCTGGAGCCTGGCCCAGGATCCCAGAGTCCTCCAGACACTCATACAGATGAGATCATGGAAGAGAAGGCACCTACAATGAGAATCCCCCTGGCTCATGGCAGGGCAGAAGGGCCTTTTGCACCCCATTTCTGCCCCCCCCCCCAAGTGCAGGCTATACTCTGGGGATTTGGGGCAAGCTCTCAGTGGCATTGTTGGAAAGGAAATCTTGGATGGCTTGGTTTTCTGACTTCCTTTTCTTGTGTTCTGACTTTTGAAAATGAAATGCTTCATTCACACAGAGTCCTTCAGTGCACGTTCCTAAATCCCAAAACTTAGGGTTTTGTTTGTTTGTTTGTTTTTGTCAAGAATACCCCCTTTAGATATAAAACAGGAAGCAACAAACAAACAAACTCATAGACACAGACAACAGTATGGTGGTTACCAGACGGGAAAGGGGTGGGGTTAGGGTAAAGAAGTTAAAGGAGGTCAAATCTATGGTGATGGAAGGAGACTAGCCTGTGGGTGGTGAGCACACAATGTGAGGTACAGACGATGCATTACAGGATTGTACACTGGAAACTGAGATGATGTTACTAACCAATGTCACCCAAAAACGTTTAATTAAAATAAAAGAAGGCCCCTCTCTTTTTCCATTTAGACGTTATGGATTTGAATCCTATAGTTTTAGTGCAGGACAGAGCTTAGAGATCCTAAGATCCTTCGGCTTCATTTAGGGCTGAGGAAATTGAGGCCAAGGGGATGACATGACTGCTCAAGGTCACACAGTGGTAGCCCCAGCGTCCAGGTCATACAAGTCCACAGCCTCGCTGGGGACACTGTGATTGGGACATGGGGACCCTGGCTTGAGGAATTGGCACTGGGCCTTGAAGGTTTTGACAATCCAGGGTCCTCCTGGATTGCACCTAGTGCAATCTAGCACCTGCACCTAGTCTCCGCTGCCCACGGGGCCAAAGGCAGCTGGCTGTCACAGAACAGGAAACTCTCACCGGAAGGCTGCTCAGGACCCGTTAAGCAAAGTTTTCTCTTGTTTACAGCAGAGTGCATCCCAGATACAATGCCAACAGGGTTTTGCTTCTTTGTTTATTTTAACCAAGAAGGGAAATTAGCGGCAAAAGAATATTTTGATAATGAATGGAAAGTTAGTCATGACATTTTTGAGGGGGGAAAATATAAATAAACTTGTTTTAAATGAGGGCTGCCTCAACGGACGACAGAGGGGATTCATGAGTCTCAGCCAGTTTGAAGAGATGTTTGGGGTGCCTACTGTGGGTTTCTGCTTCTCCCATATACGTAGTATAAGCCTTTGGGTAGGGGGAGTTAGTGTGTGTGTGTGTGTGTGTGTGTGTGTGTGTGTGTGTGTGTGTGTGTGTATGTCTGTAATCTCCTAAAACAATCCTCATTAGTGGAAAGGTTTTTAAATATTTGCAAAAGGATCTCAGAACTTTACAGAACGCAACGGTATCTATTTCAAAACATCTTGGGAGTATTCAGTGTCTGCTTGGACCTGGTAAATTTCCACTGTGGGTAGCGCTGCACAGCTTTTTCATTCCAGCCCAACGTACTTCAAGTGGCATGATTTGATTAAGCATTTCTTCACTTTTAATTGCATGCCAGGGCCTCAGGGCATCATTTGAGGGGTGACCCAAGTGGATTGGAGACAGAAAGACATGTCAATCTAGAAAGGTCAGTGCTTGACCTTGTTCTCCAGTGTAATACCGTTTGGCACCTGGCAAACCTTTCCATTATTATGGACGGGCCTGTCTGCTGACGGTGGTTTGTATGGTTGAGGAGAGAAGCATTCAGGGGGCAGCCTGCATCCCCAAGGCCTCGGCCTTACTGAAAGGTGGGAGGACATCACACTGCACTTGGCTCTCCACCCACCACCTGGGAAATTATATCTCTGAGCTGCCCACTTGCAAACTCTACCACCACCGTTTTGGAAAAACGGGTTGTTTAATAATTACACAAATTCTTAACCTCTAAGCACAGTCTACGCCTCTGTAAAATGAGGTAATAATACAACCTCATGGGGTTGAGGTGGGTGTTAGAAATATTGCAGATCAAGTGCTGGAACACAGTGAAACTCTGCAAATCCCATTTGCACCCTAAATTGTCACAGTATCTAGTATCCCCATCCTCCTTCTTACAAGAAGCCCCATTTTGTTCAGACATCCACCCTACCCCCATGTAGCTGTGTGTGCCCAGGCAAGACCTCAAGAAGGAGCCCTCCATTGTTGGTGGCGAGTTTCTCAGGATAATGAGAAATAAACAGAAACCACAGGTGGGAATAGGGAGGCAAGAATGGGAATGCCCTCTCTCCTGAGACAAAGCCACACATAGAGTCTCCCTCATTCCTCGGAATGGTGTTTCTCAGGTGGATGCCACCATCTGGAAGCCAGCTGGAGCATGGGGCCAATTCCCAGAGGGACAAGGCATAGAGAAGGAAAGAGACCGAGTGCCGGAAGACGGCACCATCCGGCCAGCTAGCTGACCAGCCCAGGGCCCTGAGTGTCTCAGCACCCCCAGGAGCAGAGCCCAGGCTGCTGAAAGTTTCCAGACAGGGGAGAGGTGGCAAGCCCAAAGCTGTCAGTACAACTAGTTTCTCCACATCTTCTCTGGCTGGAAATCTTTGCCTTCCCACAAGTGAGTTGTTTCCCTGACCAGTAAGCCATCCCCCCACTACTGAGCTGTGCCCCGACTGATGAGATGTGATTCATCCTTCCTCACAAACAGGAGCCTGAAGGGGAGACAGGTACAGGGTGGGAGGTTTCTTTAGACTTTCCCGAATGGGAGCCAAGTGGAATAAAAGTGAAAACCTCAGCAGAGGTGGGAGGACTTGCTCACTAGAGGAGAGGGAAGAGGAAATTTCATGTCAAGAGAGGATTTGCAAAAGAACAACACTGCTGTGCGTTTTCAGATACTGCTCCTGGGGCCTGCTAAGAAGCTGTGGGCTTTTCTGGGGTTTTGGCAATATGACTACTCCCTCCACTGGGAGGCTCTGGCCACAAAAAATAGAAACCCCAACTGGAACCAGCATAATCAATAAAGGAATGTATCATTTCACATACTAAAAACTCCCTGTCGGGGAGCTTTGGGGCCAGTTGAATTAGTGGTTGGAGGATATCAGCAAGGACCCGGTTCTTTCCTTCTCTGCCTTTCGTGTGGGCTTCATTCTCTGTGTGGTATCGAGACAGGCTGCAGGAATCCAAGGCATTTTAATAATGACCCCCACCAAGAAAACAGCTGCCTTTGCATTCCATGCCACTCAAGGACTGCTGACTAAAGATGGATAGGCTTTGAACGAGGACAAAGTCCAAGGTTCCAGTGCCTGAAGTGACATTTAGGTCCAGGGAGACATTTTACAGCTATGAAAAGGCCGCTCACTGGCCTTGCAGCCAAGGATAAGGAAGGAGGTTCGATATCACAGCAGCCTGCTTGGAATTTGGAAATACTATGCTCCATGTCACAGGGTGTTCACCACAGTCTCTATCCCAGCTCCCTAGATAAGTGGCCAGATTTGAGGGGGATCCTTTAGCCAGAAGCTTTAGAGGCAATCCAGGCAGCAGGAAGCAAAGCTTGCCCAGAACACCCATCTCCTCCAGATTTTATGGCAGTTGTCCATGACCGGACTGCTGACCAGCCTTTGGAAAGGACCCCCGCCCCCATGTGCTGAACAGTCCACCAGTATTTCTCAGCCTCTGGGCTTCCGGACCTCCGCTGAAAGAGCACTGCTTATCTGTAGCCAGTTCAAATGGTGGGAATGGAAAAGACAGACTTCACTCTATGTCAAACCTCTCTTTCAAAAAAATGATCGAGGAATTCCCAGAAAAACAAGGACGATTATTTGCAACATATATGACCAAGGTGTAATATCCTTACTTTATCATGAACTCTTACAGATCAATTTTTTAAAAAACTAACACACGTAAATCATATAAAACTTACAGCATATAAAATATATGAAAATGTTACCTCTCACTAGTCATAAACAAGTAACATTTAAAAACGAGATGCATTTGTTTCTTTTTGGTCTATTTTGTTGGGTGGTGTTTTTTTTTCTTTAAAAAATGGTGACGAAATTCCGCCTAGTGGCAAGGAAAGTGGTATTGGTTCTATCAGGCACTATTCACGGCAACATAAAGTCAGGCAACCTTTCTAGACGTCAGTTTGGCAAAACAGAGCAAAAAGACTTCAAAACACACATAACCTTTGAACTAGCAATTCCACATCCAAAAAAATGTATCCTGAAGAAAGACTAAAGGGCCATGTTCCCAAATACAGTTTGTCTCAGCGCTGGAATTAGTTTTATTAACTGCTTTGTGTGTCGATTACCTCCACACAAAGTAGTTTTATTTAATAATTTAGTACATTAAAGAATTGTTTAAATGATTAGCATTACGAAATTGTAATTAAATACTTTACGCAACTAATTACCATTATTTAATCACCCACACGTTGGTAGCTTCATTAACTCCTTTGTGTGTTTTCATATTTTCTACTTTTTTTATACTGAAAACATTTTACGTCCTTGTCAAAAAATAAATACAATTAATAGAGTTTAATGTACAGGTATCTTTCATCCACTGGCCTTTATTCTGCCCTCCCCGCCTCTGACCCGCGTCTGGTCTCCATTTGGAATCCTAAAAGCCATTCCAGCAACCACATTCTTCAAAAGCCATCCGAATCTGAGCGTGATATCCATAACCAGATGTCTGCCCTTGACAGGATGTGTAACCTCCCTGCACACCCTGGAGATATCAAGCAGAGGAGACAAATTTGGAGGTTCCTTAAAGTCCTGCTCAGTGGGTGGCTCTCCCACTGATTGTGACTGTGTGCACTGCTGCCAAGTTTGGAGAGGGCAGCGGACCCTGTCCATCAAAGGTTTAAATGCACAAAGCTTTGGCCTTCCCCCCCACAGACTGCTCACACACTTACAAAAAGATGTCTGCACAAGATACTCCCTAAAGCACTGTTGGAAATAGTAAAGCTATGGGAAATAAACCTAACGTCTATTAAAGGAGGATTGTTAGTGTACAGGGAATCCACCACAACTGCTGAAAATATGAGGTAAAACTACAGGTGCTGATGGAAAATACATACAAAATGTACTGGTAGATAAAAATTTTTAACCTACAGAACAAGTATGCTATGATCCCATTTGTGTTAAAAAAAACAACACGAAATCTTTATTTGCACATGTAACATTTCTGGAAAGGTCTGTGAGAAGCTGTTAGCAGTGGGGACTTATGGAAACAGCACGGAGGGAACAGGGTGACCGGTTGGGGCTCTCTTTCCACTGTATAGCCTTTTGTAGTGTTTTACCTTTTTGTCATGGAGTAATAATCATTTTTAAAGATCTGCTTCCTGACATTTTAGGGCAGGCCCAGGCAAAACAATAGATGCAGGCCACTGAGCCAGGCAAATGCTCTCAAGCTCGGGGTGTGAATTTATGTGTCAGGGACTTGCCCACAGAATGATTTCCACTTTAGCAGTTTAGGTCATCTCAGGGCAGTGCCTCTCAAACTTTTCCACAGAAGTACCCCTCGATGACAAAACAGAATAAACAGGCAACCTCAGGGGATGAAGGAAACTGGCCCAAACCTCTACGTTAAGCCATATTTCTTTAGTGTCCAGACTATCTTAAAAATTCAGGCAAATTACAGGATCTTCTTTTACTTATTATCAAAAATAATTTTCTCTTCAAGTCTCATTTGTAGCATTCTGGTCACTACATTGGTAAATGCCTCACTCCTACTTTAAATGAACACAAATTCTAGATAGAATGTTTAAAAAAAATGTATTCATAGTCTGTAAGGCAAAAAAAAAAAAGTGAAAGTGATGATGGGAGCTTAAGATGAGGGACTTGTGGAAACTAGGACTTGATATACAAGTATACTGGGCATTGCAGATTTAATGTCCACATGGGAAAAACATTCTGGACCTGACGCTTGCGTCTGCAGAGGAAGAACTGATCTGAACACTGGGCTGGGACTCACAAAACATTGCTCTAGACTTGAAATAAGGAACAAGGATTAGGAACGTTCTACCCACTAGTCCGAGAAGTGACAAGGAGGCTTGTCATCAACGTGGATTTTGGGGAAGAAAAAGAAAAATGCTAAAAATTAGAAATACCGGCCAGTACTGTTGTCGAATGTAAATTCCCACTACCTGCCTGAAACAGTGGCCTCGGGCCACAATATCAATGTAAAAAGTAGTTTAATACTAAAAAAATAAAATATAAAAAAATAAGTACCTTGGTAGAGGGAAAAAAAGTATTCTGTAGAGGTGGTCCCCAAACCCAGGGATCTGAGGCTTACCATAAAAATATGGACCACAGTAAAGATAAACAGAAATAATAAACGGCACGAGGTAATGAATGGCCAGGAGAGGTAGTCACAGATGCAATAAATGGGGAAATATTGCATATCAAGAGCCAAAAATAATAGGGTAATATAAAAGAGATATTTAACATGTTTTAAAATATAAAGGAAGAAACATAAACTGTAAGAACAGAATGAAAACAGAACAAGAATATTGCCAAAGAACCAACTAGAAGTTTGAGAAAGTGAACATTATGAACTTTTTTATAGCAAATGCAATTGATATAGTACATTTGTCACAGATGAGGAGAGTATTAGTAAACTGGAAGATGAGAGAAAATTACCAAACATGGCTCAAAAAATAAAGAGATGGAAAATATGGGAGAAGTTAAGGCACATAAATATTTGAATGGGAAAAACCAACATACATCTAAGAGGAATTCCAATACAGAAAAGAAAAGAATATTCAAATATTCAATACTTGAATATCTGGGCTGTATTCAAATACGTAATGGCTAAGAATTCTTCAATATTGAAGATAAGAACCCTCATTTAAAGAAGTATGCCAAAATCTGAAAAGGATAATTAAAATATTTAAATGCATACCTAGATACTTGTACATCACAGTGAACCTACAGAATACCAAGACAATGAGAAAAATAAATCTTCAAATCTTTGCAGGGCAAGTGGGGGAAAAGTCACAAGCCTAAAGAAGAACTAAAGTACATGACAAATAAGAAAAATAGAGAACATCTTCTTTTCAAGTGACCACAGAACAAACCTCAAAATTTCCAAAAAACAGAACAGAAAGCATTCTTTAATGATAACGTAAAAATTAATTTGTTAAAAATCCAAAAACAAAAAGATTTTACTAGCTGGAAAATTTTTAAACACTTTCAAACAACTGCTGAATCAAAGAAAAAATAGAAAGGGAGATCACAGAATAATGGAAAGTGATAATAAGGAAGGTGGTGCCATCAGTAGTCACGGCAACACAGCTGAAGCAGTGCTGGGTGAAAATACATAGCCTGATACACTTTTATTAATAAACAGAAAAAATAAAAATAAATGAAGGAAGCAACATAATAAATAAGTTAGGAAAAAATCAAATAAACTGAATGGTAGGATAGCTGAGGGAATAAATTAATAAAGATAAAGTCAGAATATAATGACTATAAAACAGAACACTATGTAACTAATGAATACATTTAAAAGCTGTTTCTTTGAAAAACAAAATAATGATAAAATATATAAACTTATGGCTAACAAAATCAAGAAGGAAGATAGAGCAAATATATAAAATGAAATTAAATGAACCCAAACAACTGGGAAAACCATGGAAATTAAATGATATAAAAGTAGCTTTCCCAATGTTATAAAAATGAATTTTTAAATATTTGAAAGCATGGATGAGACGGACCATGCTCTACAATGGAACTCTCCAATACTGTAGCTACTAGCCACATGCGAAAACTGAGCACTTAAAATGTAGCTACCTTAGATTGAGATGTGTTGTAAGTACAAAATGCAACTGGATTTTGAAGAATTATAAAACAAAACAAAAAAATATATATTTCATTAATAATTTTTAATTGATCACATGTTGATAATATTGATACTGATAATATTTTAGATATATTTGGTTAAATAAATATTATTTCAAATAATTTTACCTGCTTTCTTTACCCTTTTAAAATATGGCCACTAGATCACTTTAAATTATATATGTGGTTTGTATTACATTTATATTAAACAGTGCTGTAATAGAAAACATAAAACTGACTCCAGATGAGATAGAAAATCTAATAAACTGATACCTGCAGGGGAGCAAAGAAATTTGCACACAAACTACTACCTGCCACCTCTCCAGACCAAGCTCTAGACCAGCATGTTTTCCCACTAAAAAACAGTAATTCTAATGGTATTTAAACTGTGCCAGAGGATTTTTAAGATAAAATTTTCCAAATGTTCTTTATGAAATGAACATAATACAAGGACTACACACAAAAAATCTCATATATTAATTTCACTTATAGATATGGAAGCAACAAACAAACAACAAAAACTAAATAAAACATTGACAAGCAGGATACTTGGGCTTCCAGATAGAATATAATAGGTCAGAAAGAGCAATGCTCTCTCTGTAACAACTGGAGAAGTCCGAAATAATTGTATTTTAAAGACAGTGGAGAACCATGGAAACCAGGATTTGATTTTTTAAATTCTACAAGAAAAAAAGCTCATCCTAAATGACCTGACAATCACCAGCTGGATGTGAGCTAATGTCAGCTTGACTCAAACAGAAGAATTCTATATGGGAAGAAAAACCAGCAGATATTCTGGTTAGTGCAATGGGTTGGAAGTTTTAAAAGCCCAAAATACGGGGCTTATTTCTCCATGAGATATTTACTAAGTTCTGGGGTGGTTGGGCTAAAAAGGCAGAGGGAAATATACTGCAGTCTTGTAGGTGCTTAGAAAAAAGTTCCATCAGACAGAAAGGCCTACAAAACACATGACCCATCTTGCCCTCAAGACATTCGCCAAATTTTAACTTACTTGGGATGGCTGCTTAGCTCCAACACTCCATAATGCAGGACTTCAGGGAAAACCAGAGGTGGAATGCATCTTACTGGACTAGAATCAAGCCCCAACCCAGCTCAGTCCCTTCATTAGACTGAAGCAATAGCAATCAACTCTCCACCATATCCACCTAACAGAAGGAAAAGGCAACCCTTATAAGGAGCCTCTATGAGACTAAAGAAATATGATAAATGTGTTAAAGAAAATAGTTAGAATCCAAGAAGATAATCAAGCGGACATTGTACAACTGAAAATACAACAGCTGAAATTAAGAACTTGTTGTTTTTGAAAGAAGACTTTATAGAGAAGACAGGACTAGTAAACTCAAAAATAGATCAATAGAAATATCCAGTATAAAGCACAAAGAGAAAAATGAATGGAAAGAACAGAATAAAACATAAGCAATATATGAGAAACAGTCAAAGATAAAAAATATGTATAATTGGAGTCAAGAAAGAAAAGATAATGAGATGACGGCAGAAGCAATATTGGAAGAGACAATAGCCAAGAATTGTCTAATACTGATGACAGACATCAACTCATTGACCCAGAGTCTCAGGGAACCTCAAGGAAGATAATAAAAAGAAAAATGTATCAAGACACATCTGCGTTAAACAGTTAAAGATCAAAGACAAAGAGAAAATCTTAAAGGTATCTAGAAAGACAATGCATGTAACCTTCAGTGGAGCAATAGGAAAACTGGTCAGAGACTTTCTCAACAGAAACTGTGAAAGCCACAAGACAATGGAATGATATACTTAAAATGCCGAAAGAAAAAAAACGACAACTATCAAAGAAGAGATCTATATCCATCAATAGTTCCTTCAGATATTATGAAGGCAAAATAGAACCTTTCAGGAAAAGAAAAACCTGAGCTAATTCATCTCCTCTGGAGAAGTACTACATGAAACACTAAAGGACATTTTTTTCAAGTAAAGGAAAATGTTCCCACACGGAAGCACAGAACTTCAGGAAGAAACAAGTTACACTGGAAAGAATAAATGTGTGGGAAAAGAGAAAAGAATGTTTTCTGTTTGAAGCCCAAATAATAAAAATGTCTTCTGAGCTTTATAATATACGTAGAGGTAAAATTATACAACAATATCCCAAAGTGTGAGATGAAATAAATGGATTTAAAGTGCTGTAAGGTTTATTACATTGGTAAAAATACAAATCTAAGGTCAAAGTTCTTGGGAATTCCTAATGAAATTATTAGGGCAATCACACAAAAAGAGTATAGTCAAAAAGCTAACAGATGAGAAAATATAGTAGGAAAATACATGATTAATTCTCCTATGACTGTTGATTTACTTCATTTCATTCTGCTGATTTCTATTTTTAAATGATGTTATTCAGGTGTATACAAATTTCAGATTCTTGGCTTTTCTTGTTGAATTGACCCTATTATCAGAGTAAAACATCTCCTTTCCTCTCTAGCAATATTTCTTGCCTTAAAGTGTAGTTTGTCTGATATTAAGATAGCCAACCAAATTTGTTTTTGCTACTATTGCAGGATTTAACTTTTGTCATCCTTTTATTTTCATCCTAACTTTGTCCTTATATTTAATGTGTGCTCACTATAAACAGTATACACTTGGTTCTCAATTCTTTTTATTTAGTCTGACTACTTTGTTCTTTTCATTGGCGTGTTTCGTATTTATATTTCAAGTAATTACTGGTATAGTTGCATTAAATCCTACCATGTTGCTATTTATTTTCTATTTGTTCCATCTGTTCTATTCCTTTGTTCCTCATTTTCTGCCTTTCTGAAGATTAATCATGTAATTTTCTATTTCACTTTCTCATCTACCAGATTTTTAATTATACTTTTTTGTGTGTAGATTCTTCTGTATATATACGTATATACACATATATGTATATTAATGTATGTACACATGTACATATATACATGTATAAATTCATCTACTTTACACTTTAGATTTGTACACTTTCTGTACACTTAAGTTTTGTGCACTTTTACTCTCAATAAAAATGTTAAAAAATATGTTAGCCAACAGAAATCATTAGCAGGTGAAAATAATAATGTACACCATGATCAAATGGAGCTTATTCCAGAAATGCAAGGATGATTTAGTATTAGGAAATCCACAGAATTCTAAGGAGAAAATCATGTTCAAAGAGAATTTGACAAAATTTTACAATTAATTATTGATATTTCAAAGCCAGTTACACAGAAATAGATAGATAACTTTACAATATGTAACTCAACATCAAAAACAAAAGCAAGCTTAATCAAGCAATGTTAGAAGCTTTCAACCTTAAGTCAGGATGAGACAAATGTTTGCCCACAATCACACTATTTTAAATTTTGTACTAGAGGTACTAGCCAACACAATTAGAAAAAGAACAGAATTGATGGTATGAAAACTGAGCAAAAAGAGGTAAAACAATCACTATTTGCAGGTGATTTGTTTTATATTTCAAAACCCCAAGAGAAATGAGTGAAAACTACTACAAACAATAAGAGAACACAGCAGGATGTGTAAAATTAATATTCAGAAATCAATAGCTTTTGTTTATATGAACAAATCAGGCAATATCATAGAAGAAAATACTTTGTTTACAATAAAAAATAAAACAATTAAAAATAAGCTTTAAAAAATATGTGCAAGATCTATATAACCTTTTAAAGACTCATAAGAGAACAAAATAAAGAAAAGACTTGAATAAATTAAAAGACATAATGTTCCTAGATAGGAAGACTTAGCCTTATGTCAATTTCCCTTAATGTAACTTATGTTAATTTATAAATATCATCCCAATAAAAACACAAAAACAAAATTTCATCTGTACAAGGTGATTCTTACTTTCACATGGAAAAATAAACAAGAATAACTCAAGTAATTTTGATAAAGAAAATAAATGAGAGGGAATAGCTATAAAATTCTTAAAATCTTGAATAATTAAAACATTGTAATAATGGGATATGATTTATCACACTGACATGATACAGAGTTAAAAATCCTGAAAATATCCAAATACACATGGAAATTTTAAGATAAAGGTGACATCTCAAATACATGGGGAAAAGATGGATGAGTCAATAAACGGTATTAACATTTTGTATATAGACTTCTCATCTACAGTAAAATTAATTCCAACTGTATCAAAAATTTAAATATAAAAATAAAAAATATAAAAATGTTAAAACAAAAATAGGAGATGAGGAAGGTCTTGCTAACGACTCACAATCAAGAAGCCACAAAATAAATGATTGACCATTTGAACTGCATGAAAGTTAAACACTTCTTTATGGCAGAAACCAAACACATTTGTTGAACACCCAATAGCAAAGTCAATAAGTAAATGACAAAATAAGAAGTATGTGTAACTCATATCACAAACAAAGTGTTCATTTTCCCAGTATATAAAGAACCCCTGAAAACTTATGAGACTAAAGACCAAAAGACCAATAACAAAACGAATATGGATGTAGACAGTTTATAGGAAATATACTTGGTTCTTAAGTATATGAAGATATGCTCAGTGTCATAATAAGCAATACACAAATTAAAACCATACTGATTTTTTAAAAAATGTATCAGAAAAGGCAAAAGTTTGAAAACAAACTGTGTTGAGTAAGCCTTAGACACATAAGCACTCTCTCCTACATTGCTACTGGGAGCATAAGCTGGCCTAGCCCCTGCAGAGGATAATTTGGCATCATCTGTCCACATTAGAGATATATTAATATTAACCCGTTGACTGAGCAATTCCACTTCTAGGAATTTACTTTCTGCATAACCATAATCATGTGTTACATGAAGAATTGCAAAGTTACCCATGGCAACGCTGTTTGAAAGCAAAAGATTGCAAACAACTTAAATGTCCACCTATAGGATTATTATGGCACGCTTTGTATAGTGAATATCAGTAAAGGAGAATGATGATGAGCTTTATGTACCATGATAGAAAAGTCTCTTAGATACACTGTTAACTGAAAACCACAAAGAACAGTAAGTACATTGTGTGGTTACGACTAAGCAAGTAGAAAAAGAGTAGGGAGTAGGGAAAACAGATATATTCAATTTGCTTATACGTATGTGCAAAAAAAAAGGTGGGGAGAGAAAAAATCTCTAGAAAGATAAACAACAAATTAATAATAGTGGCTATCTTTTGGGATAAAGGATAAGAACTGAGCAGATGGTAAAGGACACTTTCCACTGTGCAATATTTTATAATTGCTGCTTTCCTGAACCATAGGAGATATTAACTTACTGAGAACATTCAATAAATAAAACATTTGGCTATGAGCAGGAAGTACAGAACAATGCCCCCCCTCCTGCTCCCAGAGCACCCAGGCTCCCACTGAGCTGAGGAACGTGCACATGTGGTTGTCTTGGTTTCAGAGCCTGGGGTGGGCATATGTGAGTCCTTGAAGATTACAGGACTTGTTCAGGCCTGTCAGGGGAGGTCAAGGGCAATTTTAGAGTTGGAAGCCCAGAGGGGGTAGATTCTGCAGTGATGAGTCCTGTGATTTCAGAATGGAACCCCTGGCCCCAGGCAAGGAGGCAGGTGCCTGGACAGCCTCTGAGGGGCCATCACTGCTTGGGCCAGATGGTCAGTTCTGGTCTTGCTACAGGGATCTGAGCAGCAAGGCATTGTAGGGTTTTCTGAACTGACTTTATCAAATTTCTCACCCTCCTCACCTGGTGAGAGGCCTCAGACAGGATTACAAAAGCATGGTGGGACAGAGGCCTGGAAAGGAAACTGGCCTGTCAGCAGAATGTAGCCACCCCCCATGCCCTGGCCCCAGGACCCTGGACTGACCTAGCAAAGAAATGAGATGGATCTCAATCCAAGACAGCAGAGCAGATAAACACCATGCCCGCTTCCTTCCACAAACACATTAAAATTACAACTAAATTATGAAACAGTCAACCTGGAGAACCATCTGAAGTCTGGCTAAACAGAAGTTTTATAACTAAGGATATAAAGAAGCCATGTGAGAAGCCATAGTAGGAGAGGTGGAGACGTGCACCAGTCTGGTCCCAAACCTCCGTGTGGCGGTTGAGAATCAGGAAGGATATTTCAGGCACGGAGGTTCCCCCCAGAGGAGCAAGGGACCCCAGCCCCCAACACCAGGCTCCCCAGTCAAAGTACCCATGCCAGGAAGAGGAGCACACACAAGATGTGGCTGTGAAAAAACAGTGGTGATTCCAACCATCCGCGTGGAACGCAAGGCTGTGGGAAACCCAGATGTCCTCTTAAATGGCCCGTGCACAGACTCTCTCACTCGCAGGCACTCACCTTGGACTCCATCAGAGGGACGATGACTCTGGGGATGTCAGAGGCAGACAAGGCGGGGGCAGACTTAGGTGTGTAGCTCAGAGTAAGGGCTGGAAGACAGTTAGCATTTTCCCTGTGTGTGGCTCTTCTCCCATGCAGATGGCAGGTGGGCGCCATCTTTCCTGTGTTGAGCCCAACCCCCACAGGTGGCCAGATGGTAGGAAGGTTGGGGGTGGGTGATAAAAGGGGAAGGGATTAAGAAGTACAAATTGGTTGTTAGAAAGTACTTATGGGGATATAGGGTGTATGTGGGGACAAAGCCCCAAAAAGCAGTTTCCAGGCTCTCGGCCTCACATAGAAAGGTGCTGGCTCAGCTAGTAAATGGCCATCAACTGTGATTGGATGGCCATCAGCTGTGGCTAGTTGGCCGTCAGCTGTAACCCGTAAGCCATTGGCCACTAACATAACTGCTGTGGCTACGCTAGCAAAAAAAGAATGGGGGCTAGCAAGAGCGGATTGCAGAGAGGCGGATGCCGCCGGTGAGAATATAGTCATATGACTCCCTTACTTATGGCTCCGTGGATGTTCCTTTTTGGCCTCACCGTGTCCTGCGTTTTATGTGGGGAGCGGGAGCAGAGACCCCGCAGGCCGCCCCGCATGACAGTATAACATAAGGAATATAGTCAATAATATTGTAATAACTAGTAAGGTGTCAGAGCAGTACTAGATTTGTTGGAGTGATAGATGGGAGGGGGTTGGGGGACAGTGAAAAAGGTGAAGGGATTAAGAAGTACAAATTGGGGCATCCAGGTGGCTCCGTTGGTTAGAACATGAGCTCTGAACAACAAAGTTGCTGGTTCAATTCCCACATGGGATGGTGGGCTGAGCCCCCTGAAACTAAAGATTGAAAATGGTGACTGAGCCGTGCTCTCCACAACTGGATTGAAGGACAACGACTTGGAGCTGATGGGCCCTGGAGAAACACCCTGTTCCCCAATATTCCCCAATAAAATTTATTTTTTAAAAAAAGAAGTACAAATTGGTAGTTACAAAGTAGTCATGGGGATGTAAAGTAAATTATAGGGAAAATAGTCAATAATATCGTAATAACTATATAGTGCCAGATGGGTACTAATCAGTGGGATCACTTCTTAAATTATATAAATGTCTAACCACTATGCTGTACACCTGAAATTAATATAAAATAATATTCAATATTAGAAAAATAAAAACAAAAAAGAGGCAGAGGCCTAGACACCTGATTCCATTTTGTAATATCCCCAGGGAACCATTCCATCTAGTGACCAGCATGGTCAGCCCCTTTTACACGAGGCCTTTTATCACCTTGTGGCCAGTAGACTATCCACAACACTGACTGGTGTGAGTGGCGGCAGGGGCTGCAGGCCACCCCAACCAGGACAGGAGGAGACTTCATTAGCCACAAAGCTCTGCTTCTCAACTTCAGGCACTCCCCCAGTCACAAAAGTTCATGGAGCACCTGCTATTATACAATTAGGCACATTGCAGGGTGCCCCTGGGTTTCCCAAAGCTCTGTTTCCTCCTGCCTGCAAGGCCCCTCTACACAACTCAGCAAGTGTTAGAGACTGTCTTGTATTAGTCACTACTTGCTTTTTGCAGTTAATTTTATGCCAGACAAGACTGTGGCCCCTGGAAGCATGGACCTGTTTTGTATTTCCTTGCATTCTCCGGGGCCCCCAATAAACACTCAAACACATCGCAAGGCTTTCAATAAATGCTTGCTGGTTGCTTGCCAGCGTCCCAGCTAGAAAGAGAGTTTCATCATAGTCAGTTAAGACCCAACATGCATCCTCAGCCGTGCTGCCCAATGCCACCCTAAACGCCAGTCCTCACAGCCACCTTCAAGGCCCTTAGATTAGCCCTGCCTGACCCCTCCCCCCACTCCCACCCCATCTCCACTCCACCAAACCTTGACCTCATCCTCATCACTTACGCCCTTCCTCCCCCCATCACATCTTGTCCTCCAATAGGGAGGGCCACAGTCCCATCTCAGGCCATTGCACTTGGTGGAGCTCCCCACCCAGAATGGACCTGTGATCCAATCCAGAAACCAGAAATCCTCCAGAAATGGGGCTCAGCCCCTCACTTCCTTGTCAGGTCTCTGCTCAAAGACCACCTTCTCAGTGAGGCCTTTCCTCATCACTCTGTTCAAAAACCACCTCCCACCTCACAAGCCCCTTCCCCTTTTCCTACTTTGGTTTTCTCCAGGTCACTTATCACCACCTCAAATAGTCTGTAGTTTTCTTATTTGTTTATCACCTGTCTCCACAAGACAATGACAGCTTCCCAAGAGCCCAGATTGTTGTGTTTTGTTCAGTGCGGTATCCCCAGGCATATATCAGTGCCTGGCACATAGTAGGTGCTCAGTAAATATTTACCTAATACATTAACGTATGTATTGATTGATTAATTTAGCCATGGCTCTTTGTCAAAGTTAATTCAACTAAAAAGACAGATTATACATAGTTTATGCATCTGGGTAAAAAACACTTTCACATATTTCTTTACAAACAGTTTCATTTTATTTTAATCTCAGGAAATGTTATTATTGTGCTTTTACAGAAGTGAAAACTAAGACTCAGAAAAGTTAGGAGATTTTCCTAAGACTCAGAGAATTTAGATTTTTCCAGGACCCTGAACTGGTCACTAGCAGAACCCAGGCATCCTGCTTTCCCGTCTCCCTAAATTCAGGTTGGTTCACTTAGCTCAAGCTTTTGGACTGGGGATGGCCCCTTCCTCCCTTTCAGTTCCGTGGGTTCCTCCTGGAAGCCTCATACTCTCCTTTAAAAAGAAAAACCTGTATTTTTCCCTTTCCTTCTCTTTCCCCCTCCCCCTTCCAATCCCAGAAGAAGCCATTGTGATTGTCTTTTGGCAGAAGCACTCTGGGCAAGGTTGTACTCTCCTTTTTGGACTGTGTTCACTAGGTTCTTTCACATTGCGAGAAGCAGAAACGGGCCTGGATCCCCTGAAATAATTGGGGATTTATGGCAGTAATTCACGTGGCGTTCAGAAAGATAGGGATCTGGTCACACAGCCCAGCTTCGTGGAAACGCAGCGCCTGCCCAGCAGCCTCGTTCCGGGCTGGAACACAGGCTCCCCGGCGCCTCCCCCTCCTCTGTCGGGCCAGCTCCTCTGCTTCTTCCATCTCGGGTCTGCATCCCCTCCTCCCCGCACTGAGCAAACGGACCCTCCTTTGTGGCCCTGGAATTTTCTGTGAGCCTCTGGCCCAAGGCGTTGATCCTGTAGTGTCGGGATTGGTTGCTGGGTCTCCCCCGCACCTCCGCGACACAGATACTTTTCCTAACCCCTAACCCTTCGCTCTCTAGGACCCACCCGCCACTTCTGAAAGGGTCCGGTAGTTCCCAGGTGGATGGATCGAGAAAGGTGCCCTTTCATTCATTCTCCCAACAGGTACTGAGTTGCAAACGCCGGCGGAGGAACTTGGGGGACAATCCCAGACCAGAGCACGGGTGGGCGAGGCGGGGGCTGGAGACGGTGGTTTATGACACACACAATAAAGTCACAAGGGAGGGAAATGCCACCATCGTTGTCCCCCTCCCCTCCATAATAACACAGGCATCGCCAGCTTTCCGTTGATTTGCTGAAAGCTTTCCTCGTAGAGGTGGGGAGAACAGGCAAAAACCAAAAAACAAACAAAAAAAAAATCCTAGCGTCTTGCGCGATGACTCGCGCAGCAGCTCCCGGAAACCCGTGGTTTCGATGGGCTCCGCGAGCGACCCCGCTCGGCGGCCGGGGGCTGCGGGATGCGCTGCGCGCGACGCCGCCAGGGGCCGCCGGAGCCGCCTGGCGTGTGGAATTTTCCACAGCTCGGCGGCGCTTGCACTGTTGCGTCTCATTGGCCGAGCGGGGGTGTCTGTCCCCTCGTGGGGACGGAGATTAGATTAGCCCGGGAGCCCTCCTCAGTGGGCTTGGCAGGGTTCTGATTAATCAGGTCAGCGGGGCCAGGCAGGGGAATCGTGGGAGGGTGGGGGCCGGGACGGGCCCACGTCTGTTTTCAAACCTAGGTGGCTCAAGCCTTTGTCTGTCACCTTTCTACACGGAACATGCTCCAGTGAGCCGGGAAAAGTCGAGGGTGGACAATCGAATTTGCCACTAAATAGTAAAAATGTCCCTGGAAAATAAGATTCCCCATGCTAATGCCCTGGACCCTCCCCCATCTCTCACACCCTACCCCCCCTCCCCTTAGGTGAGAGCTGTAGCCAGGCCACCACTCTCTTCCTGACCCTGACATGTAACCCTTTGACCATGCAATGCCATCAGCAGATTGTCTTCGGACAGTGACTCTCCCAGACTCCCCAATCCAATCAGAACTTCAGAACCAAATCGGCTTTTGCCCCCCAGGGTCAATCGAGAAATGCAGACAGTGAAAGACAATTAGAAATGGGGAGAGTGGACCTTTTCTGTCTGTTGGAGGATCGTCATGAACTCCCCACACTGATAGGGAAGAGCAGCAGGGCACGGCGAACATTACTGCTCAAATAGATGGCTGGCTTGATGGAATTTACGTGGGAGCGCCTCCTGTTGATTTAGGATTAAAAATGCTCCCCTTGTTTTGTTTTCTCCTGAAGTTTCTGGCACTGGGAAGCTCCTTTTAGAGGGTTATTGTTAAATCTGCCACAGGGCCAGCTCTGGTCCTACGTGGTTGTTTGGTTGATGGAATGAAAGTCGTCCCCTGCGGTCCAGGTCCTTAAAATGGCAGGAGTGACAGCTCCCGGGTCCTAGTGCCGGCGCTGTCACAGTTACCTATGTGACCTTGACTAGTAATGCTTTCGTTGGGGCTCAGATTCCCTGCTTTTAACATGGTGCCAATAGATTCCTCAAAAAGTTAAATAGAGAATTATCATAATAGGACCTCCTAGGTATATATACACCCAAAAGAATTGAAAACAGGTACTCAATACATACTTGGATAAGAATGTTTGCAGTAATCAAAAGGTAGGAACAACCTAAGTGTCCATCAGTGGATGAATGGATAAACAAAATGTGGCATATCCATACAATGAGATATTACTCTGCCATAAAAACGAGTGAAGTACTAACACATGCTACAACATGGATGAGCCTTGAAAACATTATGCTAAGTGAAAAAAGGCAGACACACAAGGCCATAAATTGTATGATTCCATTTATATGACATATCCAGAATAGATCAATCCACAGAGACAAAGCAGTTGATGGTTGCCAGGGATCCGGGGAGGGAGGGATAAGGAATAACTACTTAATGAGTACAGGTTTTCTTTTGGGAGCAATGAAAATGTCTTGGAACTAGATAGAGATGGTGGTTACACAACACTGTGAAAATGCTAAATGCCACTGAAATGTTCACTTCCAAATGCTTGATTTTATATTATATGAATTTCACCTCAACACAAAAATTGTAATGGGGCTAATAATAAAAATACCTGACTAAGGATTAAATGTGACATCTATGTAGAAATGTTTGAGCAAGTTAAACACCCTAGGTCTTTGATTCCCGCTACCTATTCCCTGGGCGGTATGGACCCTTAAGAACAGGGTGGTTTCCAGATGTTGATCTAAGTAAGCCCCAGAGCCAGAGCGTACCACAAAATCAAGCTAACCGAATGCATGAGCTGGAAATAGAGTATATGCTCAGTGAATGTTAGCTGGTGTGATTAAGGAAAAGGTAAACGATGAATAAGAAACATTGGGTGGTTTGTGTTCTGTTGGGGGCTGGTGGAGTGAGGGAGACAGCATTTAAATTAAAAGGGGGGGCGCTTGGAAGTCAGTTTTTGAAGTTGCTTTAAGCACTGTGCAGCACTGCAGGATGACAGAGGGAGGGGAATTGGGGGGTAGAGGATAATGACAGAAGGGAGAGAGGTCTACCCATCAATGGGGATATTCTGAAAATAAAGCAAGGAGGGGCTGTCAGATACTAGGAGTCACAGAAATTCAGGAATCTCCACAGGGCACAAAAGAGACTTCTTTTGTTATAACAGTGAAAGGGAGACTGAAATTTTGTCCCCTGCAACAAGGCACTCGAAAAATCCAACTCTCAAAGCAAAATCCGAGGTGCCAAGCAGGCTCCCTCAGAGAAAAACCACTAATGAACTAAACTCAGTAGAGACCCATCACGCGGGCATCCCTGAACCCCTCCTCCTGTTTCCCACCTGAATTGAAAGTCCCATCATGACAATCAATCTTTCTGCAAATCAGCCTGAAGCCAACAGCCTTTAACAGCAAAAGGGAGGGTTGCATGGGTGCAGGATATAATGGGAATTAGGACATTTTCTAATTTTCTATGGTGACCCTGACTCAACTTCTGTAATATCAACCATCAAACTAACCATCCTATTCCTCACTGTAACTGGAGACCCCATCCACTCCCCAGGGACGTGCCAATTTGAAAACCCAGGGGAGCTCCAGAGGAATCCCTGATCTAAGCTACAGCTCCCTATAGCTTCTCTGCTCCCTGAAGCCCAGTTCCCACTAGCTGCAGGGCAGGGAGCCCAATGAACTGGTGTTCCAGAGAGAACAGGTCAGGGAGCCCCAGAGGACCAGACCTTTGGACTTTGTTGGAATGTATTGTCTTCAGTCTTTCAGAGACACAGGTAAAGATAGAGATAACAAGCGTATCAAATCAACACGTTCATTGTGCACTTTAAACTTACACATTTTATATCAACTGTATCTCAATAAAGCTGGAAAAATAAGAGAGAGACATAGACACACACACATACTATTAACTGTTGTTCTACAGGACTGGGAAGTGTCTCCTACTAGAAATAATTTGAAACCACAGTTCTACAAGGTTTTTTATGCCTATGGTATATACCCCCCGACACCAACACACACTGTCTCCTCCCTATGCCCATGCCCCTACATCAACACAGGTGAAATACTTTGCCTAAGATGGCAGGAAGCTCAGTTAAATGTTCTAAGCAATTAGTTAGGTGTATTCAGTGATTTGAATCCTGACTGATTTCAGTTGCATCTTTTTTAATACAAGTAAAATATGTTTGTTGTAGAAAGTTTAAAACACAATTAAGCAAGAAAAAAATGTTTCAAAACTTTTAAGCACCCCAATCTCGCCATCAGGAATTACTACATTAAACTTTAAATTCCGGTTTGTGTCGCTTTAAATACATGCATGCACGTGTGTGTGTGTGTGTGTGTGTGTGTGTGTGTGTGTGTACACACACGGGGGAGCAGCTGTGACTAATGAATGGGGAGGCAAGAACTCATTTTTGGGTAAGCAGAGCTTTGATGTGAGGTGCACTGAAGCATGGGGTCAGGTGGGAATGAGAACAGCAAGACTGCTGGCGAAGCCTCAGGTCCCCAGCCTGCCCCGAGCCATAGCTCAGTGCTTGGAGCAACCCTTTCATCTTCCTCATCCTTTGCAGAAAGCACCACAACCCCACCCAGCACAGAACCAAGGCAGGTGTTGGCAGCCAGGTGAGCATGAGGTAGACATCTGGGGCTGACCTCCCCAAGGGACCAGCAGCAGGAGCAGGGTCTGGGACAGTCCTCAAGCACTTCTGCAGGTGGGATAGAAACCAAAGGCCAGAGAGAGAATCTGAGGTATGGTGGTCCTAACAGGTGGGAAACACCCATAAGTTCTCTCACAGACAACTGGGGAGACTATTCTACATAATTTTATGCCACATTGCATTTTGTTCTGTGGATAAGTGATGATTTATGAATTAACCCTCTAATTTTGGACATTTAAGCGGCATGTACGTTAGGACTTGTGTTCAGATGCAAAATATCACACCCCTGAGACACCATGACTTAAATTAGGATTGTATTTTTCTCATCTAATGAAAAGTCTGGAAGGAGACAGTGCTGATTGACCTTGGGTGAATGGGTAATGGTCTCCAACATCCCAACAAAGTTCCAAGCAGGATAAAGAAGAAGAGGGGGCCAGAGGTCAGAGGTCAGGACAGTGCTGGTAACTCAGTTGATTTCCCTCACAAAGCATTTTCCTGAAGGTGCTGCCCCAGGACTTCTGCTTACATGTCACTCCACCCCTTCTGGCAAAAGGGTCCAGAAAACGATTTTAGACATATTGCTCCCCACCATGTGTTTAAAATCCCCAGCAAAACTGGGGTTCTCTTAGAAAGGAAGATCAGAAAAACAATGTCAGAAAAGCCTTTTCACCATAGCATTGAAGCTACATCCTGACCTAAATTTTTCCTTGAGATCAAGCCACGGCAGTAAAATTGTTCCTTTAAAGAGCTGTGGAGAGTTCTAAGACTTCTCCAATACGTTGCCCTTTAGAAACATGGTACGAACTTGTACTCCCACCAGCAGTGTCTGACAAAAAGAAAAAGTATCCCTTTAACAGAAATATTGCTGTAATCTCTTTTTATTTGTACTCTTTGCTACTTTAATAAGAACAATTTTTCGTGCCTTTTTTCCCTTAATTGTTTAAAAATATATTTAAAATAAGTACTGGTCTTGCCTCACTGCATATCAGCGTGACACGAAGGCTGTAGACCAGTACTTCTTAAATTTTCATATGTGCACAGATAACCTAGAATCTTATTAAAATGCAGGTTCTGATGCCACAGGTCTGGGGTCAGCTGAAAATGCATTTCTAAGAACCACCCACATGACACAGGTGCTACTGGTCCCCAGACCTCACTTTGGGGAGCAAGTTGCTACACGCCCCACCAGTGTGATCTCGTTATAAAATAGCATAAGTCCGTGTGCTTATGTGAGAACCGCTCTCTCCCCTGAACACAGCAACCTCCACACAGAGGAGGGTCAGGCTAACAAACACCCCCAAGTGTGGACTATCCAGCACCCCAATCTCTACTTCTGTGTTGCTGCAGAGGGAATAACAATTCTGCTCAGCTCAACACAGGATTTCTGAGTAAGCTGGGTGACTCCTGCAAAAAGTGAGGGCTGCTTTAATCAGGTTCAAGTCAGCAGTGGGGGACAGATAAGAAAGGTAAGCACCTCTGCAGCTGTCTTTCAAACGAAGACCAAGAGACTGGAATGGTAGAAAATGAGTACCGCTCGTGGGCACCTGGGGAAAGCGGGCAGGATCAATTGTTAAAATACTAATTCGGGTTTGGTTCCCTTTGTTTCTCTCTGGCACCCATTTACAGCTGGTAGCCCAGCTTCACATGGCCTTGCCTCGGGGATTTGGGCCAGCTGAAAAGATTCTGCCCTGCTTTTGCAAACACTAAAATCCTGGGTGACATCCAAGGGCCTGGAAAGTAGGAGGAGAAGGGAGAAGAAGGGAGAGGAGGATTCCAGAGCAGGGCGGTGGAAGGAGGAGCTGTGGGGACATGGGGCAGCCATAAGACCTCCAAGGGCCTGAAGAGTTCTAGAGCTGAGCCCCAAGCTTTCTTTCCCTAAGGACACGGCTGACCTGCAGGCTGGGACGGACCCAGTGCCAAGGCAGTGGGGGTAGGGAGACAGGGATGGGACGGAGTGTTTGGGCGGATTACCTTTGTTTGTGCTCCTTACCTTGAAGCCTGCTTTGATCTTAAGATCGCCACACCAGCTTTCTATGCTTTGAGTCTGCATAGCACCTCTTTTCCCATCCTTGTACTTTTAGCGTGTCTGTGTCCTTATATCCAAAGTGTGTCTCTTGTAAACCTTTTCGCCGTAATTGGACTGCACCATGGCCTACAAACAACAAGGGGCTGTGGGGCTTATAGGCCTTAGAAAATCCCGAAGGGTCATAAGATGAAAGAGTCTGTGGTACCACTGACATAAATTAAGTATCTTTTTCATCAAAGGGGAACCAGAACATAAGTGAAAAAAATCCCACAGATTAGAAGTTAAACTCAGGGAACTGCAGCACCCGTGGTTGCTGGATACCCTGCACGCCCAGCTAGGTGACCAGTGCGAGGAGCTCTCAACCTGGGAAGAGAATCTGAGTGTGTGAGTGTGTGTTCACCTGCCAGGTGGGCTTAGCTCATGCAATGCCTGTTTCCCTAACAACAGAGCCTGCTACAGTGACCCCCGCCCCACTCCCCACACACACATAAACACTCTCCTACCTACACCTACAAATGTCATAGCACCACCTGGAGAGAGACAGAGAGAGAGAGAGATCCAGCAATTGCAGAAGACACAGCCAAGAGATAGCTTTAATTTCTCTCTTTCAGCCCTGGCTGCTTAGAAGCACCCACCAGAGAAGATATTTTAAATGCTAATGTCCAAACCCCATCCCCAGGTAACTCTATTTCATTAATCTGCGGTAGGGCTAGGCATCTGTGCCTTTTAAAGGAACTTTCTATTTGAATCAATATTTTTAAAGACTAAGACAATCAAATGGACAACCAGACCCCTTTACAGGCTGGAGATATTCCAGAAGGGAACCACTTAGAAAGCCACTAGTTTTTACAGTCAGGAACATGTTATCTGTGGCATTACCAATGACACCAGACCTGGCTGGCTTGCAAGGACAACTCTGCTGAGATGGAATGAGACCAGGCGGTGCCAGGACCCATCCAACGCACCTAACCGCTTGGAAATGGTACCTGATACTGAAGCTCCCTAAGGGAGAGAATCACGGCCACAAAACGCAGGACAGGAGCCATGCTTGCTCCCCGGCAAATAATCAGGCTTGAACTTCAGCATTACTTGATACCTATCTCCAAGGTCAATACGAATGAATAGACTTCTTTGGTTTCTTTTCTTAAAGCAAATGTTTCAATCGTCTCTGTTTTCCTCCTCAATTCAGAGTACATTGGCCAGCACGTTCGAGCCATTCTGAAAGCAAGCCTGTATGTGGACATAATGGAAATTAAACCATTTCCATGAAAAATGGCATTTCGTGTTCAACCCCGCTTGGAAGAAATTAACTCAATTGACCGGCAGAAGAAAAAAAAATAGCTGTGTTTTGCAAAGAATGAAAACTGACCCATGATCCCTTACAGAGAAGCCCCTGGAAGTCCAGAGTGTTTGGCTGCAGGCAGAACTAGTGAGTTTGAGGCTCATTTTTCAATGGAAAATGCTCTTTCTTCTCTGCTGCTCACAGCAGCTAGCTCACAGTGTGAAGCCCAAACCAGACCATTTGAAAATGATATTGTTCTAGGACTTGGGGTTTGGGAGAGACACAGAAGGGTTTCAATGGAAGGATGAGAACTTCTTCTGTCACCTTGACCAAAGCAAATGCTACCCAGTTATCCAGTCCAAGGATCCCTTTGTTACCGAGCTAAGGTCCGGCTGCCCACTGCTTGAAAAAGTTAAAAATTGAGAGACAAGTTTGGTGCAAAGAAAAGCAGGTTTATTCAGAATGTGGGGATTCTGAGAAGATGGCAGACTCCTGTCCGAAGGCCATCTCCTCATTCCTAGAAAGGTCAGAAGTTTTTATCGGTACACAAGAAAAAGCAGAACAAAGGAAAGGGGGGTTAGTCATGTGACTCATCCGGGAGAACATCTCCTGGGGTCTGGTTTGTTCATCCAGAACCTAGTCTTACGGGTGAGTCATATGTCATCTGACAGAGAATCGCAGTTAAGAATTGCAGCCTGATTGCGGGGTGTCCGGAGGGCTGACTCAGTTTCTTGCAAGTTAGTGTTCTGCTGATTAGCTAGATTAGCAAGGTATGCAAGTAGCCTCGGGAAAGCAGAGCCATTAAATCGGATAGTGAGGGAGAGAAACAAAGAAAACAGCTGAATAGCAAACTGGGAGGTGAATCAAGCTATGGGCTAAGTGATTTCTTAAGTGTCACTCTTACGCCTTCCCTTATCCATAGAGGATGTGTTCCAACACCCCCAGTGTATGCCTGAAATCACAGATAGTATCGAACCCTATATACCTATATACCAGGGGTACCAAAAAAATGTACACAAGTGCACGCTTTGGTCAATGTTGCTCAAGCAGTAGTTCCCCGTAATCAGAAGTGTCTGTGTGCTGATGGTAACCACGGAGCACCTCTTGTAATTACAGAAGTTAAACGTGATTGTATTCATCTTTTGTTATTGGTATATATTGAGTATTACAATTTTAATAGTTTTTTCCTTTCTTAAAATGTGTATACATTTTTTTTGGCATCTTCTGTGTAATATGTTTTTCCCTATATGTTCATACATACCTTTTCCCTTCAAGAAAGAATTTTACAGCTTTTCTTTGGCATGTCTGAATTGCCAGCATTGCTAATCTTGCTGTTTCTGGCCATTAAGTAAAATAATGGTCACTTGAACATAAGCACTGGGACACCAGGGCAGTCACTCTGATAACAGGACAGCTACTACGTGACTAATTGGTGCCAAGCATCTACAGTGTGGACAAAAGGATGATTCATGTTCTGGGTGGGTCAGAGCAAGATGCACAAGTTTTCATCATGCTACTCAATGGCGTGCAATGTAAAACTTATGAATTGTTTCTGGAATTTTCCATTTATTAATAATAGTTTCTGACTGAGTTTGACGGCGGATAACCGAAACAGCAGAAAGCAAAACCGCGGATACAGGGGGACTGTCCCCAGGTGGCAACTTGCTAGATGTCATTAATTAAAACCAAAGCTCCCTGCTTGCAATCATCATGTTCCACCTGCTGCCCCATCTTTGCAGCAGCAGTCCCAGCCCTTCCTTCCTGGTCATCCTTCTCTGCCATCAGCTTCTCGGCTCCTGCAGAATCCGTGGAGATGCCACCCTTACCCCTCCATTTATTTTCTGCAGAGGTTTCAACACACAAATGCTTGGGGTGGGAGGTTGAAGAACGGGGGAGGGGGGTTGGAGGCATATGCAGGGATCTTGTGGCTGCTGAAGGCCAGATGAATATAATTCCTGTGTGCTACTTAGAAAGAGCAGTAGAAGGCCACAGCCTCCTCCTCCTGGAATGCTGACCACATGATAAGAGCAGCAGAAGATGGACAAGCATTCCTTCACCAGTTTTCCCTTGGATTTCAATGAACAGTCAGGACACACCGTCAATGTTTGACATCCCCATGCCCCGGACTGCCAGAGGGGACATTGTAAAGGCAAGAGGAGATCAGGGAGATGCAATTTGTTCTTAACCCTGAGGCGATGGCTTTATAAAACAGACAGAAATGGACTGGGTACTCACCTAGGGTAAGTGCCAATAGTCTTGACTCCAAGGCCAATGGCCTTGGAGTTTATGTACATCAGCCAACAAAGATAATAAGGTATTTTCCCTCCTCACACAGAAATCCTTGTCCCATTCAGCATCCAATTCTTTGGAGGATAATTTTACTCTTAAGGATCCTTTCCCTGTGTTCGTTTTCTCCAGGTGGGAACTTGCGAGGTGTCATTCCTTCCTTGCAGCGTTGTTTCCTGCAGCTGGAACTTACTCATCCAAAAAACACTCTTGCAGAAACATTCAGAATAATGTTTGACCAAATATCTGGGGACCCCCTGGGCCAGTCAAGTTGACACATAAAATGAGCCATCACGATGGAGTAAGAGGCAGCATCGAAAGAACATCAGCTCTGGAGCCCGATGGTACAAGGTCAAGTTCCAGCTGTTCTTTACTAGTTGTGTGATTTGTAGGTTGCTCTGCTTCTCTGGGGCTGCCTCAGTTGCCTCTCCGGTGAGATGAGGATAAGAAGAGAGCCAGCATGTGTACATATGTGACACATAGCAGACACACACGCAGTAGTTGTTCTGGACGCAGAAACTACTGTTTTTAAGGTTCAACTTGCCCTTTGAATTTAATGTACATTGATATTATTTAGGCAAAAGAGGCTGTTTGGCATAGAAACTATAGGAAAAAAAAGGGAAGCATTAATATCAAGAAAGAAAAGGAACGGACCAGAGGATTTGTTGTTGGTACATCCTTACTCTTAAATTAGAATGGCAGGGTCTGGGGGTTTGGGGGCCATATCAGAGCTGCTGGACTGTGTGGCTTCTCTCCTTTAACGAAATTGCTCCTTTATTTTCCCAGGGGGTCGGTGGGCCCATATTTACCTTGGAACCTAATGGTAGGGTGGCAGTGCATGGACATGTTTCACATTATAAGCTTGAGTGTTGGATGATCACGAAACGTAATGCATTTGGGACCTGATACCATCATCCACCATAAAAGCAAAATATTTTCCCGTCTAGAAATCAAGTTGGAAAACCTCTCTCACAGTTGGTTTAGGTTTTAAAAGCACAGTAATGGCTGCAAAGATGGCCTGCTCGTCCAGATAAGACTGGAGCCAACCTGACACCTCATTGCAGTATTGGTCCCTCTTCCAAAGCCCTGCTAAGCATGTGGGTGGTGTTAACGACGTCTTTTTGGCAGCTAGCGTGCATGAACCAAGAGATCAGCCTAATGGTTAGAGAAAACCTAGATGGCACAGCAAGAAATTCAGTGGCTGGGCTGGCCAGCTGAGACTGCTGGGGGCCAGCACGATGGCTCTCACAGAGTGTGAGATATTTGGGGTTTGGCAAACCCTAAGAAGCTGGCTGCCAAGCCCTGTTGCCTCCTTGTTCCCCTGGTGTATTTCAAAGGAAATTAAATCCACATGTTTCTGATTTGCTGGCACTTAAAGCTCATCCAAAGGTAGTTTTGCAAGAGTGGTTTGGACCCGAGAAGCCTAGAGAAAGTTTAATTATTATTGCTATTTTTCATTTTGAAATGCAGACCTGTACGCTTGCATAATAAATGCCATGCCTGCAAAATCAGAGCCCAGTTTTGCCTGATGAAAAGGTTTCGTCCTGGGTCCCACCAGAGACAGAGAATTGAAATCAACTACAGAAGACAGTGACTTTCACGTCCAGCCTGGAAATCCATCTTGAAAATGGCACTGTTAATGGCTCCTTTTGATTAGGCTGCACCTGAGAACTATCAAAGCTAGAGTTCAAAAATCTATGCACCGTATAGATTAAGTCTATCGATTTCATTATTTCCTCAGATTCTGGCCAAGGGGACGAAAGCCCAAATTCAAGATGGCGTCTACGGTAGGTCCTGGGAACCTGGGTACAAGGATGTGGAGCATGGAACCTTAAGGGCAAGAGACCATCACAAAGGTGTTCGAAGAATGTTCTGGAATGTTCTGCCATGTCCCTGAATGAAACCTAGACAAGCGTCAACCCAAATTCTGCTTCAGGGAAATAGAATTATATACTTGGGGAAAAAAAATCAGTGCTTCTGGATGTCACATGTGACCACTCCAAGTCCAGTCACATGAAAACTGTTGGCCAAAGAGATCAGGGACCAAAGGGTCCCCTCTTCTGAGCAAGGGATTAACATTTTCAGTTTCTCCCATCTCCCCTAGCTCTAGCCATTGCTATAGCTTTTCCTCCGATTCACCTCAGAGGTGGCCTCCTCCACTGCTCTGAATTCTTCAGACAGAAGTGGTAGCTTTGTTCTCTCCCGCTGCTCGCACCACTTCCCCCAGCCCCGGCCTATCAACTGCTTAATTGGCACTTTATGTGGTGGTCTCCACCACTGGAATCCCCCAGCGTCTAGTTCAGGGTCAGGTACATGGTAAGTACGCTTTAAACGTTCGAAGAATGAGGTAAGAAGGCTGAGATGAAGAACCGGAAACAAGTCAGCCCTTCCCACTGGGCTCCTCCTGTTGGGTTTCTCTGGGCATGTGTACACTCCTTACTCCCGCTTGCCCTAGAGTCTTCACCAGCTCCTCCCACTCTCCATTTTTTCAATCCAGGTAACCGTTGCTTATCAGGTCAGCTTAGATGTCACTTTCTTGGGGACCCTTTGCTTTCCAGTCCAGTGTGGGGTATGTCCCCCGGGGATGAGCTTCCCTCTGTCCTCTTCACACTTGATATATATTCATGTTCAGCTAAGTACAAGGTCCGCTGCACTGCCTCCCTTTCCATCAGCCTGCTGGCTTCTAGAGGCCAGGAACCACGTCTGCCTGCTTCACCCTCTCCCCGGCTCCTGGCACTCAGAAACTGTATGGGTTCACTGACCGACTTCTCACTCTAGCCCAGAAGCCAGCCTTTGCCATCATGACAGCTCCTTTCTGGGAAATGTACAAACTAAGAGCAATGAGTGTTTTCAGACACTTTGACAGCAGTACCCACTTGAATCAGTTTAAACCATACCACAAATGGATGGCTTAAAACAGCAGAAATGTGTCGTCCGGCAGTTCTGGAGGCCGGGGGTTGGAGGTCGAGGTGCCAGCGGGGTGGGCTCCTCCCGCGGCTATGAGGGACGGTCTGCTCCAGGCCTCTCCCTTGGCTTCTGGTGGCTGCAGGCCCTCTTTGGCACCCTTTGCTTGTACAAGCATCACCCTAATCTCTGCCTCCATCATCACACGACACTCTCCTTGTGTGCATGTCTGTCTCTGTGTCCAAATATGCCCCATTTATCAGGACAGCAGTCATACTGGATTGGGGACTACCCTGATGACCTCATCTTAACTTGATCATCTGCAATGACTCTATTTCCAAATAAGGTCACTTTCATAGGTAATGGGGGTTAGGACTTCCACATATTTTGGGGGTCACAATTCAACCTATGACACCACTCACGCTTCCGGTAAAGAAAAAAAATAATAAGAGCTTAAAATTGACATTGAAATACAGTAACCATTTAATTTACAGTCCAAACTGGGACTTTTTTTGAGAATGAAAGGGGGCACACTTAATACTTTTGCAGGGACAATAGATAAACTGTCCCAAGACTGTCCCAGGCCATCCGTCTGGGACATGTATATGACCACCTCCTGGGGCCAGGCTCACTGCCCAGCCTTCCCCTTGCAAGGATGTGGCGTACCTTCACTTCAGATCCCTCTTTGTTTGTGTTCCCAGCAAGTCCAGTCTGTTTTATACACACACAGTCACAGCGAAACCAAAGGATTAGCTGTATTCCGGCTGTAGTTAATTCACTGTTTCCCGTTACCGAATGCAAGCCCAATCTCAGCAATTAATTTGGCCAGATCAAATCAGGCCCTCTTACACCTGTTCCCCTATTTATTTAGGCTCTAATCTTCCCAGGGGATTTGGAGGCACCGGAATGATTACCTAAGCCTTAGATTAGGAGGGCAGCGTCAGACACTCCGTCTTCGCCATAATGCACAAGCGATACCCCTGAAACAGTCCCAGCCCTCAGTCTAGAAATTTGCCTTGACAACTGTGATTCCCCCCAGCATGGCCAGGGAGACGATCCCTCTTTTTGTTACAAACTTCCTTTCATCTCCTCCGAAGGGAAGGAAATGTTCCCAGTGGTGCTTCTTTCTGAGGTAATTGTTGGACAGGAGTCAGCCAGTGAAAGCTGCCCATCTAATTAACAGAGTCTGTTATGACTTATCAGGATAATGAGATGGGGAACAAAGACGTGGAGGGTTTTTTTTCTCCCCTTCCTGATATTTTGGCCTCTTTTCTTCCTTTTGGAAGATGACCCAACGTTAATGAGGAACGAGTCACTTATGGTTGTGGTACAAATAGAGAGATAAATGACATCGGTAATTAAGTCTCAAGCTCTCTTTGGTATATGGAGCCATTTGTCAGGCAATATTATTCAATTAATCCAGTCTGTTAGGGCTACCACATTTCTCCAAATCCAGCTATGTGACCACCAGTGGCAATAATTTGTATGGTACAAAAATAGAGTAGCTAATAAAGGCATAGTGAACCCAAAGAGAAAGTATTTTAACCACCACAGGAAGCCTAGCTAGAAGCATTTGATTTGAAAACATGTAAAGTGATCATGACCAGCTACATACCTCTTCCCATCACAGATTGAACAAATGCTCTGGGTTCCTCAGCTCATATACCTAGGAGGGAAAAGGGGGATATCGGATTGGTCTAGTTCACCTTCTTCTGCCATATCAGTGGTCATTGTCAAGGTCTCTGGTCAGCTGCCTATCTGGAGCCCAAAAAGAGACAAGGTGACATGAAATGGGACCGACAAAAGTCCAAATCTAAGGGCAACAAATGGGAGGAAGGCTTCCAGAACAGCAGCTCCCACACGGATGGCCAGATTTTGTCTCCTTTCTTTCCTTTCTTTTGTCAGCGGGGAATCCTGACCCCCTCTCTGCCCATCCGTCTCTCACTGCTCACAATTCAAGTTAATTCTGTCTCCACTGATGCTGGTGTTAATAAAAAACAAACCGACATTTCCTTTAATTCCCTTTCTGTTTCCTTGCTCCTTTTCAACTCTTGCCAACTTGTCTCAGAATTCTTTACCTCCCTCCTAGTGAGAAATTTGCCTTCAGAACAAGAGAGGGTAACAGTCCAGAACCACATTTAAGAAAAACCTGATATGTAAAAAAATTAGTGTCATGACATTCTAAAGAGAAAGGCCAACCACTTTTTCATAGCCTTGACATATCCCCCTTTCCTTCTTTACCCACCTCCAAATCAACATGTCCTTCCACCACCATTATTAGTATAAATAAAATACTATCTCTGTATTTCACTTATGGCTTTACCGTACTCAGTGATCTGCTCTTTTCACTGTGACGCAGCAATATTCCAGCTGGATTCAGGATTAAATATGCCCCATGTGCTTGCGTGGGAATCTATCTACCATATCTGGGAAAACAACATGCATTCCAAATAGCTGACTTCCAAAATTCGGAACATAATCTGTTTGTAAGCTGGTTTCCTACACAATTCTAGCCCCTATTCTCACCTCTTGGTTAGTCAAGTAATCTTTTGTCTCCTGAGCCCATTCTCTGGGCAGGAGTGTGAAATTGACATTGAAGGCCACCAAAGCTCCAAAGCCAAAGTGAAAAGGAAAGGGCCCAGGGCAGTGGTTCTCAAACTTGAGCCAGGACCAGAATCACCTGGAAGGCTTGTCTGAACAGATTACTGAAGATCTGGGATGGGACCCAAGACCTTGCATTTATAACCTCCTTTCCTGTGGGAAATTTTCCTTCAGAAAAAAATGGTCTCATCCAGGGGTCACACTTTGAGAACCTCTGGCCTAGATGGTACAGGTACAGACAGGTACAGGGAGGTAACTAGATTTTCAGAATCCTGAGAATCCAGCCAATCACCTGGCTGATGCAAAGGCAATCCTGCTGCGGATGAATCATGACAGAAGCAAAGAAGCCTTGCCTGGGTCTCCACCTTGACCTATAGGCAGAGACCATGCCCTAGAGTAACAGCAACAATTTCCTGGGACTAAGCCAGCATCACCTGCAATTTTAGAATTAGATATAGAAATAGCGCAGGAAGACTCCTGAGACTGTGAGATTTCTGAATGTTTGTGAAAATGTCTGTTTTGTTCTCTGCTTCTTCTAGATGTCACACATATTCTCAGATGTTCAACAGGTTGGCCAAGCTTTGGGGATCTTCTCCTACCATTCTTCGTGGAAGACACTCCTACACCTGTGAGACCTAGATGGGGACCTGACAATTCTAACTCTCCATACTGTGATTCCAGTGGTCAGCTGGCCCAGGATTTCCCAAACTTGCCCTTGAACCCCGTTCACAGAGATGTACAATGCAACCAAATCCCTTAGCAATTTGCATTCATGTCTTCATTCTAGTGTATCATTTTACTTTCTTAGCCTAGGTTCTTCACAGAAAGCAGAGCCTGTGACAAGGGCTTTTGGAAAGGAAGGTTGTTTTGGAGAATGATCCCAGCAGACAAGAATCAAGGGCAGGTGCGAGTGAAGCAGGAAAGAAGGGAGAAAACGTGGCCACAGGGTCCATGTCATGTCCTATGAGGACACTCTAAGAAGCTGTATAGAATGCACATTAGAATTTTCAGCATGAGGGAAGAAAAAGGGAAGCATGATCCCACAGACTCTCACTCCCTTTGGGAGGGTTTTCTCATGGGGTGTTGACAACTTCCAGTTGCACAGGCATAAACACCAGGATACCGTCTCAAAGAAGCTCAGGGTAGAAAGAGAGATACCTGGGGCAGCTGAAAGGAGGCACTGTCTAGTACACCTCTACAAAGTTGGTTGCCCCAGCAACGGCTGGCATCAAAAATCGGCCAGAAGGTGAGAGACATGCACAGATGATTCCAATATGGTGTATTATGGCGGGGAAGAAAGAAAAGAAAAGAAACGGAGTAAAAAATATTGTATATTTTACCCAATATATTATAAACCTTATGTTAGTATAATCTTTAATATTCAATATATTTAAAAATTTAATCATAGGTGAGGATTAACATAGAATTGCAGGAGTGCATGTCTAAAACCCATAAACCTTACAATGTGCCCTATTTCTGGAAACTTCTACCATGTCAGTGCCCAAAAGCCCCAGGGAAACAGTGACTAAATAAGAAATCTCATGGTAACCATTTCAAGGCCATCAGATGCAGGGGGGAAATCAATAAGTGTTGTTTTCTGTTGGCTGCTTGATGCTCACATTAAAATACAGGTTGAAATTAATTAGGAATTGAGGCACCAAAATTGCTTTCATGACCTCATATCTGAAATTCTTATATTTTGTGCTTAAAAATCAACTAGCTGCTGCTTATAATCACTTCTATACAATTATGTGTTCTTTATAACTGAAAACCAAAATTAGATATAATTGTCACTTTCTTTTCTTTCTGTAACACTAAGTTTCTGAGGTCCAAAGGCATCTTTGGAGGGATAGATTTCAATGACAAAAAGACTATCTTCTTTTATGTCTTATATTTATTTATATTTTATATCTTTTATAAGATAAAGTGAAGATTATCAGGCAATTTATTATTAACATGAATTCCGGCATCTGTGTTGCTAATGCTTCTAGTCTTCAACAAATGATCCATTCAGGATATGGACTGAAGAACATATGGCTAAGAATAAAGGCCATTTGAAACCGTACAACGGGTTACAAGCATTGGGCTTTCAGCTCACAGTTAAATTGACTAAGGTCAAACCCATGAGCATGCTCAGTTGAGCAGCCCATCCTGCCGCGCATGCGGACATGATACCCTCTCTGGGGCTCGCGAATCATTCTGAGATGAAAGATGGAAGTATTTGAAATACGCTCTAAAAATTTTATATCATTGAAATTTCAAAAAATATGCAAAAATACAGAAAAATAGAATGAGCCCTCAAATACCTCACCCAGCTCAACTGTGATGGTCGCTCTTAAATCCGTGTGTTTTTTTTTTTCTCTTTTTAAAATTTAAACAGGCATCACTTTTGCTCCTAAAAACAGGAAACCCTGGAAGATTTTCATGACCCCCTGAGGGTTTATGACCTGCTGGTTCTTTGGTTCACTGACCTCGTTCAATCCTCTCTTTATACAAGGGAATGCTGTGCTTCTCCCATTCTCTCTGGCTATCTCTCATGCTCGCAGCAAATTAAGTGGACTCTGTCTATGATTTCAGCAATAGTGACATATAATCCCAGTGTTAAAGGATGGAATTTTCCAATGCAAGAAGCAGCAGACAACGAACAGAGGAAACGTTGCTAGAGCACAGGCTCCTCAACACAGTATCTCCAAGTGTGCTACAAAGCAGCCCAGCGTTTGGATGGAAAAAAAAAGAATCTGACAATGGAGTGATTGTTCTCCCTCCACAAGCAATCCTACTATTTCTAACCCCTCAATGGGCTATGCTGGCAAAAGGCAGGCTTCACTTAAGTCTTCCTCAAGTGGCTGGCAACCCGAAAGGCAAAGGGGAAAGGACCTATTGTTTTTCAGGAGACCAAGATCCCACAACAGGATTGCAGTTACTACGACCTTTTCTCAGAAACAAACAGAGGGATGAGCAGGGCAGCTACTCACCTTGTCTCATTTGTTCACGGAGAACCCAAAGCCAGCCACATGGATCAGCTTTCTTGCTTTTTGTCCAACTACTTGCCTGCTACTCTAGAAAAACAACCAAGGTCTGCCAAGAATCGGCAATCTCCTAAATCTCAAAATAATGACTAGCCCATCCAGTGTTTCCATCCAAGGAATTGTTGGTTCCTATACAAGAAAACCCTTTGGGATGAGAATCAGGAGTCCAAGAAAGGCATGTGGTTATTTTTGCCACACTTTGGAAAGAAAGGGAAGTCTATTTTTGACATCAGCTATTCAGCTTTCAAATAACATCAGCCCAGAAAGCATACCTAATTTAAATGTTGATTCCAAATTTTACTTAATTTTAAGGCTTTTTGGGTCTCCTCCTATTCTACTGCTCCAAGCACACACACACACTCACACTCACACTCACACTCATATTCTATTTCCTTGGCATATGTGAGCCGAAGTTTTGGCATAGCTTAAGGAATTCATGGCCCCATTTTCATTTGACAACTCCATAGTTTTTAAAATAATAAACAGGAGTGATCAAGTGAAGAATTTGATGGCTTCATTCGGATTACAATGCTTCTAAGACTGGCCACGGCATTCAGAACAATTAGTCATTAAAGAAGGAACTATGGGCTGATGAGATATGAGGGGGTAATGAAATGCTAAGGGGCACAGGAAAAGGAAAGGAATTACACGGTAGTCTTGGAATATTACAGTGGTTTGTGAGCCATTACCCATCAACCCTGAACTGAAGGCAGAAATCAAACATGAAGTTCACTGCAGGCTCATGAAAACTAATAAAGATTGTAATGTCACTGACAACTTAATCACCACATTTGCATACAGACTGGAAAATTTCTCCACGTGGGGGCCCCTTGCTTGAAGGGAAAGCATTCTATTGTCTCAGAGAAAAAAATACATACATATTTCTAATAATCATGAAAGCATCTGCAATCCAGAGTTCGGCGTGTCTTTTAGTTAACAAAAGAAAACCACACCATTTTCCTAAAATGATTCCCAACATGAAAGAATGGAGTTGTTTTAGCCCTTCATTCACTTCAAAGACAAAGAAAATTGTCCTTCTTCAGAGCCTTTGGTACATATTGCTTATCCAAAGTAAAATAAATTACAAAAAGAAAGCAGCTTTCCCCTGCCCTCCTCACCTCTGCGTTATCAGCCACCCACCTTCTCTGAACCCCTGGAGACTTTGGTGGACACACTCTTATGTCACCACTTCGTCTTCCTCCAGCAGTTCATGAGCCCGTCTTCTAACCCCTGGAGCTACCTTGACCTTGATCAGTGTTGTTGAATGACTGAATGCACTCAGTATAAGATTTTAGTACTACCTATCAAATTAACCTCTTTTATGAAAATAGGAGAGATGGAAGTGGAAGAAAATAAAAGTCAGAGTATCAAACTTCATTAGACACGGAAATAGTAATACAAATACTAAACTAAAAGGAAACGGAGTTAGAAGCCCTGTCAGGTGACCACCTATGCTAGTGGTGGCCCGTTTTAGGATGGAAACCCCCACATCCCAGGAAACCCCTCAGTCCTGGGAAAGCCTTGAGACACTTGTTGGTCACTCTACAGGCTACCAGTGACTCTCGAGACCAAAATCCAAATGTCAACTTAGTTGGACATTGGCAAGATTTAAGAGGGCTCATCACAAACGCGTGATACACCTTGTACCTGCCCATCTAAGCCCCCTGTCTATTTCCTTCATTACACTTAAAATAATGTGATTATTCTCATTGTTATTCACTTACTGTCTGATCTCACTACGCAGTGTGAGCTCCATGGGGTCAAGAGCATCACTTCGCTTGCTGCACAATTCTGGAGAAAGGATGTGTGTATTTCATTGTGTCCCCACTACAGGATGGAAGCAGGAGATGCTCAGGAACAGGTACCACAACAGGAGGCAAAACTTGGTCAGTGGCCCAGCCACAGAAGTATGGTGAGGAAAGTCATTAGAATGAGTCCAGTTCATCATTATCAACAGCGATCACATATTGTGTTAAACAAAATGTGTCCATTTTTCTTAGAGTCTCTCAAAGTATTGTTACATGCTCCAAGTCATTTCATAGTTTGTTCACTCATTTATTCTTTTATTCATCAAATAATTGAGTGCCTACTATATGCCAGTCCACTCTCCTAGGCTTAGGGCATAAAAGGATAAACAGGAAGACACAATTTCTACACAGTATATAGCATAGGATGGGTTTTTAACCTGGAGCCCAGAGACTTTCTCTCAAAGTGGTTCATGAACTTGGGTGGGAAAAAAATTACAAGTGTCTTCACTAACCTCTCACCCTTGGAAATCATTGATTTGTCTCTATCACTATAGTTTTATCTTTTCTATATAAACAGAATCATACAGTAAGTAGAACTTTTGAGACTGGCTTCTTTCACTCAGCTTAATACCGTCAAGATTCATCCAAGTTATCGTGTGTGTTGGTAGTTCATTCCTTTTTATTGCTAAATTGAGCAGTATTGCATAGGGATATACCACAGTTTATTTACCCATTCACCCACTGAAGGACATTTACATTGTTTCCAGTTATTGACGATTAGGAAAAGAGCTGCTATAAACATTCAGGGACAGGTTTTTTTGTGAGCTTAAGTTTGCCACCCAATTGGGTAAATACCTAGGAGTGGAGTTGCTGGATCCTATGCTACGTGTATGTTCACCTTTATAAGAAACTGCTATGTGGTTTCCCAGGGTGGCAATGTATGCGAGTTCCATTTGCTTTGTCATGGGAGCTTGTTTTTGTCGGTATTTTTTTTTATCATTCTATTTCGCCATTCTAGATATGTAGTTATATCTCATCAGGGTTTAATTTGCATTTCTCTAATGGTCAATGATGTGAATATCTCTTCATGTGTTTATTTATTACTGGATATTTGCCAATATTTCATTGAGGATTTTTGAATCTGTTCATGAAGGATATTGTACTAGAGTTTTATTGTACCGTCCTTGTTGGGTTTTGACATTAGGGTAATGCTGGCTGCATAAAATGAATTGGGAAGTGTTGCCTCATAGAAAAGACTGTGTAGTATTCATTGTATTTCTTCTGTAAATATTTGGTAGAATTTGCTAGCGAAACCATCTGGGTCTGGAGATTTCTTTTACAAAGGTTTCTAACTTCAAATTTAATTTTTAAAATAGTTATAGGGTTACTCACCTAATCCGTATTTCATCTTGAGTGAGTCTGGTTAGTTTGTGGTTTTTCGTGTTGTTTTTTTTTTTGCAGAATTTGTCCATTGTATCTAAATTGTTGAGTTTATGAGCACAGTCTGCAGTGATAACCCTTCTTCATTACTGATATTGGTGATTTGTCTTCTATTTCTCTGTGAGTTTCACTAGGGATTTATCAATTTTATTGAACTTCTCAAAGAACCAAGTGTTGGTTTCATTGATGTTGCTCTATTATCTTTGAAATTGTTTTCAATTTCACTGATTTATGCTCTTTTGTTATTCCCTTTCTTTTGCTTGTTTTGGGTTTATTTTGCTCTTCTTTTTCTAATTTCTTAAGGTAGCAGCTTAGACTGTTGATTTGATACCTTTTTCTCTAATATAAGCATTTTAATTTTATAAATTTCCCTCGAAGTACTACTCTACCTGCAGTCTACAATTTTTTTAATATTTATTAAGTTTATTGGGGTGACATTGGTTAGTAAAATTATAGATGTTTCTTTTTTTAATATTAAAGATTATTGGGGTGACAATTGTTAGCAAAGTTACATAGATTTCAGGTGTATAATTCTGTAATAATATATATATGATGAAATTATTGATGTTTCAAGTGTACAATTCTATAATACATCATCTATATATTGTGTTGTGTGTTCACTACCCAGAATCAGTTCTCCTTCCATCACCATATATTTGACCCCCTTTACCCTCTTCCACCATCACCCCCCCTTACCCTCTGGTAACCACTACACTATCTTCTGTGTCTATGAGTTTTTGTTTGTCTTGTTGGTTTGTTGCTTTCAGTTTTATCTCCCACATAGGACTGAATTCATATGGTTCTTGACTTTTTTCTGTCTGACTTATTTCACTTAGCATGATAATCTCAGGATCCATCCATGTTATCGCAAGTGGCAGTGTTTTTCATTTTTCCTTATGGCTGAGTAATACTCCATTGTGTATATGTACCACATCTTCTTTATTCAATCATCTATCAAAGGACACTTTGGTTGTTTCCATGTCTTGGCCACCATGAATAATGCTGCAATGAACATATATCTTTACAAATAAATGTTTATATATATATTTTGGGTAGATACCCAGAAGAGGGATTTTTGGGACATATGGTAATTCTATTCTTAATTTTTTGAGAAACCTCTATACTACTTTTTATAGTGGCTGTACCAATTTACATTTCCATCAGCAGTATATAAAGTTTCCTTTTTCTCCACAACCTCTCCAACACTTGTTATTACTTGTCTTGTTGATAATAGCCATTCTAACAGGTGTGAGGTGGTATCTCATTGTGGTTTTGATTTGCATTTCCCTAATAGCTTAGTGAAGTTGAGAATTTTTTCATGCATCTGTTGGCTGTTTGTATGTCTTCTTGGGAGAAGTCTTCCACCCACTTTTAATTGGATTGTTTGTTTTCTTGTTGCATTGTACAGTTTTTTATATATTTTGGATATTTGCCCCTTATCAGAGATGTTGTTTACAAATATCTTCTCCCATTCGATTGGTTGCTTCTTCGTTTTGTTGATGGTTTCTTTTGCTGTGCAGAAGCCTTTTAGTTTGATAAAATCCCATTCATTTATTCTTGCTTTTACTTCTGTTGCCTTTGAGGTCAAATTCATAAAATCCTCTCTGAACCCAAGGCCCATAAGTTTAATACCTATGTTTTCTTCTATACAATTTATTGTTTGATGTCTTACGTTTAGGTCTTTGATCCATTTGAGTTCATTTTGGTATATGGTGACAGATAGCAGTCTAGTTTTACTCTTTTGATAAATTATATTTTGATATTCAGTCAGTTCAAAATATTTTCTAATTTCCCTGAGACTTCCTCTTTGACTCATGGATTATTTAGAATTGCGTTGTTTAATTTCTAAAGTTTTAGAATTTTTCCAATCATCCTGTTATTGATTTCTAGTCTAATTCCATTATAGTGAGAACATATACTTTGTATGACTTCATCTCTTTAAATCTGTTAAAAATCTGTCTTATGACCCAGGATCTGGTTTAACTGCATCCTGGAAATTTTGATGATTATTTTACAAGACTCTAAATTTTATCTAATTCCTATGGAGAATGTGGTGGTTGTTTTTAACAGAGAATCTACCAGGCTGAGTTCCAATCAGTGGTTTCAAGCAGTTTTCTATGGGTTGTGGTTCTAATACAAGTTCTGTTTTCCAACATTTCAGATCTGCCCCTATGTGTACTATCCAGTGGCCAGTCTGAAACCCTGGGCAATGGTCTACTTTGTAATTCAGTTCTGAAAGTCTATGGTATGCTATTTAGGATCAGGTCTAATCTTGTGTATCTCAAGGATGAGCCCAGAAGTTCATAAACAACATTATGGAGTTGCTTGCCCTAGCTCTTCCCTCTCTCTGGTATTTTCCAGTTCTCAGGGGCTCAACTTTTTGGTCCTCTGGGCAGAAAGCTGGGGCTTTACTCAGTCTTCTCTTCTATGAACTTCCCACAACTACATCTGCGTCCAGCGAAAAGTGGTGAGAGAACAGGGAGAGAAAAAGCTTTAGGAGTTTGTCCCACACTCTTGAGACCACAGCTGCTCCAATCAGACAGAAGATTCTCCTCTCTCAGTTTTAGGCTCCTATGAGTTCTCACAACCCTGACACCACAGGATGGCTTGGGTCCCGAAGCATGAGAAAATGGAGACGAGAAAAAGAAACAAAACAAAACAGGGATTTCTCTACTCCTTCTAAGTGTTAGGAAACCTCCCTCCTGCTCTCTATAGGACTTCTCCTGGGGCTGTCAGTATGGGCAGCAGTGTTCCCTTCTGGGTTTCAGGCTGTGCTGAATCCAGGCTGATTTGTTCTGGAGGGGGGAAGAATAGTAACTCACCACCAGTTCAGGAGTCCTCAGCTTCTGTCATCTTCTCCAGTCTGCCAGCTACCATTTTCTTTTGGGAGTCTTCAAGTAACTCTTCCACACATTCTGTCCCAATTTTATAACAATATTCACTGGAAGACAGAGTTGAATGTGCTTAGTCCATCTTGCCCTGAACCAGAACCCAAATGTGTTTTATTTTATGCATTTAAAAACATGATTCTAAAATAAAATCCACAGGCTTCATCAGCTTCTGAAGAAGTCCATGGCATAGAAAGGACCCTTAGACAAAAGGGAGAGACAGACATATCATTAGTCACTTGCAGATCAGCATTATACATGCGAAGGAGGAGAAGCTAGGATCTTCGGAAGCCCTTGGAGAGCTTGGAGAGCACCTAGGCTAACCTGGAATCAGGGAAGGCTTCCCAGGGACCAGGGGAGGAACAGTGTCTCAGCAGATGGAAAGTCATGCTCATGGGCCAGAAAAGAACTAGAGCATGGAAAGTGTGGGTCACAGCAAATAGTTCAGAATGGCCAGGATGTGAACTTCTCTTGGCCCTTGAGACCATGCACAGAGGAGAATCACATGGTTTTATTAAATAGCATTTGTGGACTATCAAAATTCAATGACATTCTAGGTCCACCGGAAGCTGTCATGCTGATGATATCCATCATAGAATCCAATTCCAGATCTCCTTCTCCATTCTATACATAGACTCTGTGATGTAGGCATTTAACATTCGCATAAGGAACCTATTCATTTTGTATGCTTGGCAACAAACTCTGTTGTGGATACATATACCATTGCACAGCTATCTTAAATTGCTATTTCAGAGATCAAAAATTCAATGGGGAGGCTGAAAGAAAATACAAAAATGAAGGATGCAAAAGAATAAAATAGCCAAAGGAAAAAATTTTAATTCCATCTTTTCATTATTATGAACTTGAAGAATAGCCACAAAGAACTGACATAATCAGTATAATATATTTCTTTGTGCTTTTTGAAAAATTCAAATTTGTCAGAGCTTGCGGCAGAACATGGAAATAAATATGATGAAACAGAGAAAGTGTGCTAAGAAATACAAAAAGAACTAAATTCCCAAGGCAGGTAAAACCCGCATGCAATAACACAGATTCAAATCCCTGTGGACAAACATAAGCCTGTTGTGAAAAATCTAGTCACTTTGCCACAGAAACTATGGACTGGATCTGACCTCAGGCATAGAACTCATTTCCTTATCATGCAATAAAAGGATATTTGAGGGTGGGGAGAGGGGAGGAAAAAAGAAAGAAAGAAAAAAAGAAAAGGATGATGCATTCACACCACTACAGAGTTTTTGCACAAAATATGACTGGTTAAGAATAAAATAGACAATAAAGAGAGAGTTCATTTATCTGAAGAAAACATTTGGTGCCATCCAATGTAACACAACTTGCTTGAAAATCAAATTGGGGAAAGAGAACAAACTGGGAGACTTTCATTCAGGCTTGCAACTAACCTTTATGAGCATCTACTATAAACCAGGCCAGCACTAAGCTCTCGAGTGTGTTATGCACTGAATTGTGTCCCTCAAATTCATATGTTGAAGCTCTAAACTTCAGCACCTCAGAATGTGACTGTATTTGGAGACAGAGCCTTTAAAGTGGTGAGTAAGGTTAAATGAGGTCATTAGGGTGGGCCCTGATCCAATCTGACTGGTGTCCTTAAAAGAGGAAATTTAGATACATAGAGACACCAGCAGTCTGTGCAAACAGAGGGAAGACCATGTGAGGAGATAGTGAGAAGTCAGCCATCTGCAAGCCAAGGAGACAGGCCTCAGAAGAAATCAAACCTGTTGACACTTTGGCCTTAGACTTCCAGCCTCCAGAACTGTGAGAAATGAATTTCTGTTGTTTAAGCTGCCCCCTCTGGTACTCTGTTATAGCAGCCTGGGCTGACTAATACAGGTGGGAAGGTGAATGGCGCTCACAGGCTCAGGAAGAAGCCGACCCAGGACACATGGTAACAACACCCAGAATGTGTGGCAGAGTGACAAACAAGTGTGCAGACCTGTAAACAGAGCAAAAGGGAAGAAACAAAGTGATTCTGGGAAATAACCAAGAGGGTCAAAGGATAAACTCAACTTTAAATCTGTCAATATGGCTACTTTCTCTAGAAATTGGTTTTATTCTGGGATCAGTTAGACTGGAAATGCCATCTGCGGTCAACCTCGGAGTCAGAAGCTACCCTGTTTGGGAGGTAGTCTCCCATCAAGGGGTTTGGGAGCCTGTTGCCTTCAGGTGTAAACCATCCCCAAGCAATTAGCATAAAAATGCAATGTACTAACAGTTCCTATCCGTCTTTCAAGCCTGGACTTTCTCATGATGGTACCAGTACTGAGCTGGTCTGCATGGTCAAAGATCTGACTGATATCAGAGCACCAAGCAAAAATTCAATAACATGAACATAATGAATGAAAATATGAGCGCTAGGGAGTACAGACTCAAGAATGGTGCTTACTAGGAGGATATTGGCTATTGAATATTAAACATTAGAGTTCCAGCAAAAAACTAGATGGAGGAACAAACCTGAAAAACAAATAGATGAAAATGTTCCTTAACTGAATAAAGACCAATTTTTGGATCAGAATGCAAACGCTAAGTACCAAGAAAGATGAATAATAATAATAATTTAGCAAGCAAAAAATAATCATAGTTGGACATAATCTGGTGAAATTCCCAATACTCCAGGTACTGGAGAATGAGAACATGAGTCATGAATCATTATATAGTCCCTAATGATATTATTTCTAACTAAATAGGGCAAAACTTATCAAAATTAAAAAAATGATGAATCCACAGTCATCCTAGGATACTTCAACAGCTCTCTTTGAAATGGACAGGTCAATTTGTCAAACACATAGTGAAGATCTGGAGAAACCGAGTAACAAATAAACTGAATGACATAGATCTGTGTAGATATTTAGACTAAACTTAGAAAACAAATTCTCTTCAAACACTCATAAATGATTTTACAAAATTGACCACGATTAGTGTTGTAGTTCAGGCTACTATAACAGAATGCCATACACTGGGAGACTCTCCAACAAACATTTATTTCTCACATATCTGGAGGCTGGGAGTCCAAGGTCAGAGTAACAGAATAGTCGGGTTCCTGGTGAGGGTCCTCTTCCTGGTTTACAGATAGCCATCTTCTCATTTTATCCTCATCTGGTGGAGAGAGAAAGACAGGAAGCAAGCTCTCGTGTCCCTTAAAAGGGCACTAATCCCACTGGTGAGGGCTCCACCCTCATGACCTAATCACCTCCCAGAGGCCTCACTTCCTAGTACTATCACCTTGGGAGTTAGGATTTCATCACATAAATTTGGGGCACGGGGGACACAAACATTCAATTAGACCACAAAGAAAATAGTAAAAATACAGACGTTCTGGTCAATGCAGAAGGCTGAAATGATGAGGAAGGATGTCTTGCCCCAAATCAATGAAAATATTGAGTAAAATACAACAACAGAATTTTGTTATTTAGCTGAGCTCAAAACCAAACAGAGAATGCCCAGAAAAAAAGGGGGATGACACAAAGCAGTGAGCAGTAGCTAATGTATCAAAAACAGCCCCCAGCCTCAGAGTCAAACATCTGGCCTGGAATTTGGGGTCCACACTGGAAGAGTTGCTAGGATGCTGGGCCAGGGGAGGCTGGGAGCTGGAAGGAGCCACTGGCATGAAAGCAAACTAGAAGAACTCAATCTATGGGCCCAGAGCCTCAAACCCAGACCAAGCCAAGGATGGGAAAAGAATTACCCATGAGTGATTGGCATGAGTGAATGAATGAATAGAATCCAAGGTTTCCTCCTGTCCATGACTCCAGAACTGCCCCCTATGTTCATTACTGGGCTGCAGGTGCAAAACTACTTCCTGGTGCCTGAATCTTTTACCTAATTACCAACTAGAACAGCATCCGTAAGAACTACAGACAGCTGCCCAAGTCTGTGTGCCTGCTTCCTATCCGAAGAAATAGTTGTTGAAAAACATGAGACTACACTGCAGCTGGGTCTTTTCCCCGTCACCCCCACCCTGCTCTGCCAGCTTGAGGTCAAGTGCATCCTGAGGGAGATGGCATGTTTGTGAAATGCCACCGCGGTGCCACTCCATGGCAAGCATCGCGTATTTCAGAAATTGTAAGAAGTCAGCCTGTAGTATAGTGAAAAAGGCAAGGCTTAGGAGACCAGGGCACTGCAGAAGGCATCACGCTTCTTCGAACCTCAGTTTCCTCATGTGAAAATGGGAATAACAATCATTTTTGAAGGTTACCATGAGAATCAAGTGAGATATGTAGACTAGTAACAATAATAAACAAGTGACTATGATTATGATGATATGCTTAGATATCAATGGGTTCCTTGATTTGATGTTAAAAAATTGCCCCTATGATGTATTTTTATCTTTGGTTTCAATATCTTGCTAGAATGCCTGACAAGACTTGGCATTTATAGACAGAAGTTCAGTGCCTTGGAATAAAGAGTGTGATCAGCAGGTATGCCTGCCAAATGGAAGAAATGTCTCTGGTGGCTTTTAACGCTATGGACATGTGGCTACATGAGTGGAAGTTTCCATGAGCTGAAAATGTATAGACCCACTCCACCCGGCCTGGATGTGCAAACCTGTACCAACTAAACTTAGAAAACAAATTCTCTGCAAATGCTCATAAACGATTTTACAAAACTGACCGTGATTAGTGTCTTACTTTAGGCTACTATAATAGAATGCCATATACTGGGAGGCTCTCCAACAAACATTTAGTTCTCACAGATCTGGACAGATGCCCTATGGGGCCAGTAAGTCTGTGCGCGGAAGTGTATAAGACATGACACCTGAAGGCCCATGTGTCCCCCCCAATATCCCTACCGCAGGCAGAGGTCCCAACTTGCCTCAGTGTCCACATAATCTGTACTCTGTAGAAAAGCTAAATTCAGAAGTCTGGACAGCAAGCTGAGGGTGCCTGTCGTGCCGGGCGGCCTGCGGGGTCTTAGCTCTCGCTCCCCACATAAGAACGCAGGACACGGTGAGGCCAAAAAGGAACACCCATGGAGCCATAGGTAGGGGAGTCAAACCAATATATTCTCCCTGGCGGCTGGGCTGGAGACACAGGAAGCAGGATCTACGTAATCTGCAACCCGCCGTCCTAACAGCAGTCCACGCTTGCCAGCCACCATCTTCTTGCTAGCTCCCATTTTTTCTCCTAGCGCAGCCACAGCAGTTATATTAGTGGCTAATGGCTCACTGGTTACAGCTGACGGCCAACTAGCCACAGCTGATGGCCATCCAATCACAGTTGATGGCCATTTATTACCCGAGCCAGCACCTTTCTATGTGAGGCCGAGAGCCTGGAAACTGCCTTTTGGGGCTTTGTCCCCACAGTGCCACCACACCCTCTGTCACCTACCACAATGAAATTATGACCCCCTTCTCTTCTTTTATAACAGTTTTATTGAGACATAATTCACATACCATGAATATGCCCATTTAAAGCGTATGATTCAATGGCTTTCAGTGTATTCAACAGGGTTATGCAGCCCTCACTACCATCAATTTTAGAACATTTTCATCCCCCCAAGAAGAAACCCATCCTCATTAGCTGCCCCTCCTCATTTCCCCCCAGTTCCCTCGCTAATTTACTTTCTGTTGCTATGCATTTGCCTCTTCTGGAATTTCATATAAATGGAATCCGACAATAAGTGACCTTTTGTGACTCGTTTCCTTCACTGAGCATGTTTTCAAGGTTTACCCTTGTCATATGAGCACATGTCAGTACTATGCTTTTCTTTACTGCCAAATAACATTCCACTGTAGGAATATATCCGCATGTTATTTCTCCATCAGTCGGTGAACATTTCGGTTGTTTCTACATTTGGCTCTTATGAATAACGCTGCTGCGAACATTTGTATACAAGTTTTTTGTGTGGACACAGGCTTTTCAGTTCTTGGGGGTACCCAGGAAGGTCTTTTATTTCTTGATTCTCCCCAGGAGAGGGATTGTTGGGTTGGACGGTAACTCTGCGTCTAACTTCTTGAGGAATGACAGACTGTTTCCCAATGTAGCTGGTAGGAAGCATCCCGCATGGGTAGGGTGCTTTTAAAAGCAGCTGAATTACAAAAAAAAAGGGGGGGGGCTATTCAGCATCCCCACCTCTTTCCTGGAGAGCATCAGAAGTCGGGAAAGATCTGCTGCCCTTTTATTTGTACAAAGTGAAGCAGAAGCAACAGGCTTTGATCGAAGTCCTTCTCCTAAATTGTGGAGATTTCAGGCCCAGCAAGTGCCCTCCGCTGTGATTCCATTTTCTCTCCTAGAAATGAGGACAGAGGCAGAAGCATCTCCTTAAAGTACCCACTTAGGCTTTGAACAGCAGGGTTGCCAGTTCGATTCCCATATGGGCCAGTGAGCCACGCCCTCCACAACTAGATTGAAGATAAGGAGCTGCCGCTGAGCTGCTGGAGGGGCAGCCGGAGGGGCAGTTGGTTAGAGCGTGAGCTTTCAACAACAAGGTTGCCGGTTCAATTCCCACATGGGATGGAGGGCTACACCCCCTGCAACTAAAGATTGAAAAACGGCGACTGGACTTGCAGCTGAGCTGCGCCCTCCACAACTGGATTAAAGGACAATGACTTGGAGCTGATGGGCCCTGGAGAAACACACTGTTCCCCAATAAAATTTTAAAAAAGAAGAAAATATGCAGTCTGCAGGATCCAGGCCCATCATTAAAAAAAAAAAGTAAAACAAGTACCCACTTAGTCCAACACGGTAGAAAACAGGTACAGGAGAAAAATGCTAAGAAATGTGGATTTAAAGCTAAGAATTTAGAACATGGAACAAAGCTCCACGTGAAATACAACCAGATCTTTGCAAGACTGCTCGAGCAATTCAGGAACCTCCTTGGCTCCAAGGAGAGAGGTTTTCCTCATCCTTCTCTCAGGCCTAAGAAAGCAAAGAGCAGGGTGATGAGAAGTAACCTGGGGAGCCAGTCAAGGTGGCGGCAACCCAAGGCTCTGCCGGAATGCCTGGAGGTAAGTCAAGTTTTCTGCTGGTCTGACTAGCCAGGCAGAAGAGCAAAACGAAAAGCATGTTCAAACCTCTCTTCAGAAGTCAGGCCGTCATGCTCTGCGGCTTATTGTAGCCTTGGAGAGAATCATCAACAATGCAAGAAATGGATTTGGGGTGCGATACATGGGGGTGACCATACTTTGAATCTTATGTCCACCTATGCTGAATTGGAAGGATTCATACAAAGAGTTCTTTTTGGTATAAAAGTAATTCTGCTGGTCACAGGCAAAAAATCATCATGGTACAGAATGACGAATAGGATGGTCTGTCTTTTTTTCCCACAGTCAACAACAGGAAACACACTCACACGTACACACGAGTATTTCAGGTGTTGCTTTCCCCACGCAATTCAAACTGCAAGGTGGTAGAGTGAAAAATGTAAATAGGCAACAATGGAAAAAAAACAACAATTCCACTATAAATAAGCTTTATTACTCCATCTGAGAAAGAAAACAGGGATCTGGATAGTATGTGCCTCTTCCCTTTCAAACCCAAACCATAATCAAAAGCAAAAGGCTCAAAAATACAACAGAGATAGAACTGGCATTTGTAGCTGTGATGGAGAGACCTGTGGAATGAAAAAGCTCCACACAATGACAGCATAGAAGTGTGGTGTTTTGTTTCATTCGGGAGAAGCCTACGAGGGGCTCAGACCCCTTGAGAGGGGGCCCCAATCACTCCGCAGTTGAGATCAGCAGCCAGGGCTGCAATGCGATGAGGCAGCTGAGCTTGGACAGGGGTCAGATAAGCAGCCCCAGGGCAGGAGGGAGGGAAGGAGGGGAGCTTAATACTCTGCAGACTGCCATCCGAGAGGGACACAGCCCTGCAGGCCCAAAGGCTTCAGGCGCTGTGGTTGCTGGCTATCGAGGGCTTGGAAATGTGGCTCAGTGCCTTCTCCGTGTTTCCCATCTCTGGACCCTTGTGAGATGGAAGAGCCTGTTTTCTGAGATAGGCCTAGAATGAGATGTTCACACCATATAGTTGGCGTCTGCGGTTTACCTGTGTCTCTCTCTGTGCCTTGGGGCAGGGCAGGCTGTGACATCACTCAGATACTGCCCATTGTGTCACCCAAATAATTTTTATGATAGTCTGGCCTGTCATGGCCGACTTCCTCCATTTGTGCCTCTCATCTCGGGGCTTTTGGGGCATGTTGGCTCCTCTGGGAGCGAGTTCTCTCCTACGCCCTCGATCTCCCTATAGCTCCGTGGATCCCCACCCCTACTCCATTTTAAAGGAGCCTTTGTCATGCTCGCCCTCTTGAGTCCTCCATCTCCAGGCATGGCTGAGGCCTGGTTCTCCCTCACGCACCTACTTCCCTCAGGTATCCCAGGGCAGGGCTCCTCTTGCCACCACTAGGGTCTGTCACCATCAGGAAGGAATTCAACACCCCACAGCTGGCTCCTTTGCCTCCCGGACACTCTCTTCCTGAACTCCTCTGCTCCAGTAAATTTCAGCCCCACCACAGCCACCGTCTCCCACAGCCTGCCAGGACTTGACTTCTCCTGAATCCTTCTGCGATTCTCCAGTTTGACATTGGCATGCATCAGGGATCTCATTTCAGGATTCCTTCCTTTCCATTCTGGTGGCACTGGCTTCACGCACAGCCAATGCCACTGACCTTGCTTAGCTAACTGTTAAGGTTGGAAAAAATCCAATTACGTCTTGCTGACCAAGGGGTTGACTAATCATGGATTACATGAGAACTGACGAATCCTCCTTCTTCAAAGAACCTCCATGTAAACTCCTATGATCTTAAAGCTATTGTCCTACTTTTACCTCTCCTCCTTCCTGTCAAAGTATTCATTCAGAAAGTTAAACCCATGACTCGCATACAAATAGAAAATCAACATGTACCCAAAATTTATTTAACTCATTAATGAGCAAACCAGTAGGACAGGAAAGATGGTTCAAAGAGCATTTGTGGAATTTACTGGTATTTAAAAACAAAACAGAATATGAGAAAGACTCCTGGATCATTTGTTAGATACAAAACTGATTAATGCCCCACCTGGGAATAAAACCTCAACTGTTGTGGTTATCTTTTCTAAGGGTATGAAACCAACAAGTTAACATGTAACTTTACTGTATCTGGACTTATCAAGTAATAAATAGTAAATTCAAACACAGCTATATTCTCCTGAAGAATTAAATAATGCTTGGGTGAGCCTGTTGAAAATGCCCCAGTGTGACATTGAGAGGACATGTCCCTTGACTTATTTCTAAGTTTTGGAAAATGTTTCTTAACAATCCCTAAAGAGAGAGATTCTAAACTAGTTATCTGAAAATCTCCACACTCATTCCTTCCTGAATTTAAGAAAAGAAGAAAACCATTAAGTACATCACTCACACTCCATTAGGCTCTTGATGACCGAAGAATGACTGTCACCTGGCATGACTCAGCAGTAGGAATGGTCCTTTGGCAGCTCTCCCATCACACAGATGGCCACCAGCCCTCCCAAGACCAGTCCTGGCCAAGAATGCAGACACTTCGAGTTCCAGGAGGTCATTCAGGAATGGATTAGGTGGGTTTACACCTTCATCAAGACATCATAAGATAGGAACGTCAAGGAACCTTCTGGAAAGTCTCCCTGGATTTCCTCAGACAGATGGTGTTTCCTGTATTCAGTCCTCTCAGGACAGAGCGAGCCCACTGTCAGCCCGTGCCAGGCTCTCATCTGGCTCCCAGGCAAGGCCTTTTCTTCAAACTCTATTAATCAATTTAAGGCCATTTCTTCTCTTTCTTCTTCTCCTTCTCCTTCTTCTTCTTCTCCTCCTCCTTCTCCTTCTCTTCTTCTTTCCTTTGTGAAAATGGTTCACAATGGATCATTGTCTTCGTATAAACCTCTTTACTTAAGACAATTTTTAAGATGTACTTTCTTTTAGACTAAATCATCCAAACTGTTACCACCTTCTTAAATCTACTGTTAGTTGTGCTTCGCTGAGCCCTCTGGGTCTCTCTTACACTAGGAAAACTGTACGCAACCCCCAGGGACGACTTCACAAAGCAGATCTCGTGTCTTCTGCACCATATGACCTTTCTCTAAGCAAAAACCCAGCCTTGCTCACACATTTATGGTGGAGGAATAGCCTTTAGAGTGTTTCTTATGTTGTTTGGCTTGCTCAGTCTTTCTTTATCGTGATTGGAAATAGTTCCACTGTGTTCTTCAGTCCATGGTCATTGTTTTTTAAAAATTAGCAATTATCGTTAACAAAAAGGAGAAAATAAAAAATACCCATCATCACACTTCTCAGAGACAACTACTGCTCATACTCAAATGTTGGTACTTAGATTTTTGGTCTTTTTTTCTGATTTTTTTTTTTTTAAAGAAGAGATCAGACTGGGCTGGACTGCCCTTAAGCTACTTTTTTTCACCCAATAACAGCTGGGGGTCCCACACTTTACCCCTGCTCGGAGCTGTCTTGCCTTCCCCAGTTGTTGGGTCACAGCATTAGACCATCACCACCGCTTGCTACAACACAGAGGCAGCTCCTCGTCTCAGAACCAACCGGTCCTAGCAGTAGTTCAGATCAGTTTAGGAGGCAAATAGAATCTTTTGGAGATAAAGCCTTTGCAGCTGTAATTAGTTAAGGATCTCAAAGTGAAATCATCTGCACCTATGGTGGGCTCTAAATCAAAATCTGACACCCTAAGAAGAGGAGGGGAGACACAAGACACACACAGGGAAGGAGGCCATGTGACGACAGAGGCAGAGATTGGAGTGATGCAGCCATAAGCCTAGGAATGTCAGGAGCCGCAAGAAGCTGGAAGAGGTGACAAAGGACCCTCTCCTGGAGCCTTCAGAGGGAGCACGGCCCTGCTGACACCTGACTTCAGACCTCTGGCCTCCAGCACTGTGAGAGAATACATTACTGTCATTTTAAGTCACCTTTCTTGTGGTCCTTTGTTACAGCAGTTTGGACTCTGATGGTGGTGGTGAAGGAGATGAGAACCGGTTGAATCCAGGTAGGTTTGAAGGTAAGAAAATAGGATTTGCAGAGGGGACTGGATGAGGGACATGAAGGAAAGTAAGGAGTCTAGGATGATTCCAAGATTTTTGGCTTGAGCCAGTGGGAGGCAAGGGAAGACTTTCAGAAGAGTAGGCTTGGAAGGGAAGCAGGAGCTCACGTTAGATGTGTGAAGTCTGAGAGGCCTGTTCGGCTTTCAAAGCAAGATGTGCTGTGGGCCATTGGAGACACCCATGGGGAGCCCAAGAGAGAAAACGCACGCCAGAGAAAGAAAACTGGGGGTCTTCATATATGTGTATATATGCGTATGTATGTGTATAAATGTCTACGAGGTCAATTAAATTTGCGAACTCAGAAAAAGTGCTACACCCCTCATTGCTGAATATCACTATGGTCACTGTCGTGCGGGGCATCCGGCGGGGTCTCTGCTCCCGCTCCCCACATAAGAATGCAGGACACGGTGAAGCCAAAAAGGAACACCCACGGAGTCATAGGTAGGGAAGTCATACCACTATGGTCTCACTGGAGGCTGGGTTTACACGACGTGCGACCTGCTGTCCACTTTGCTGCCAACCGACCAACTGTCCTCGACTCTCCTTCACTCTCCTTCAGTCTCCTCCTTCACTCTCCTCGGCTCCCCTCCATAGCCAAGGCAGTTTTATCAGTGACCAATGGCTTAATGGCTACAGCTGATGGCCAACCAGCCACAGCTGACGGCCATCCACTATCTGAGCCAGCACCTCTCCACATGAAGCCGAGAGCCTGGAAACTGCTTTCTGGGGCTCTGTCCCCACAGTCACCTTCGAAGTACACCCCTTGGGAAGCTATGCACCAACACCAGTGCCTAGTCCACCCTTCAATTTTGGAACTGTCTTTCTGGAATGGCCACCAGAGCTGTCGTCGTATTACCCTTGATGTCCTGAATGTCATCAAAATGTCTTCCTTTCAATGTTTCCTTTATCTTCCCGTAAAAAAAGAAGTCATTGGGGGCCAGATCAGGTGAGTAGGGAGGGTGTTCCAACAGTTATTTGTTTACTGGCTAAACACTCCCTTACAGACAGTGCCATGTGAGCTGGTGCATTGTCGTGATGCAAGAGCCATGAATTGTTGGCGAAAAGTTCAGGTCATTTTCGTCTAACTTTTTCACGCAGCCTTTTCAGCACTTCCAAATAGTAAACTTGGTTAACTGTTTGTCCAGTTGGTACAAATTCATAATGAATAATCCCTCTGATGTCAAAAAACGGTTAGCAACATCATAGCAACAAGTTCGCAAATCTTATTGCCAGACCTCATAGATAGTTAAAACTGTAAGAGGTGATAAGATCACCCAGGGAGTGAGAGTAGACAGAGAAGAGGTCTAGGGCTAAGCCTGGGACCCCCCAACACTGAGAGTCGGGGAAATGAGGAGCAGCCAGCACAGGAGCCCATGGAGACCAGAGATAGGAAGGACAGTCTATGATGCCAGAAAAACTCAGTGAAGAAGACACTGGGGTTGGGGGCAGTGAGCAACTGTGTTAGTACTGCTAAATTAAAATGAGGGCCGAGAGGAGTGGTGGATTCAGGGACTCTGACATGAGTGGAGTCGGGGTAAAAGCCTGATGTGAGTTCAGGGAGGAGAGGGAAATGCACTTTGATCCAAAAGGAAGGGCTTCTTTTCATTCCTTTCACATTTGTTTTCATTGAAGAGACTAAGGAGAGGAAATGAAGAACACAGAGAACTCACTGCTGTTTTAAAGGTAATTAAAATGTATTTGATTTGGAGGGTGTTATGAAAACCCTTGAGATATCATGCAGTCTTGAGAGTGGGGCTGCTCTGCTACTTATCTAATTATCCCTTTCCATGCCCTTAGCTAAACCCCATTGAATCTGCCTGCTCCTAGGGCTGGGAGATAAATGGAGCACTGTGTCCTGACTCTTCTCTTACATTCTGGCTCTTTCTGGTGGCATCACCAAGCCCTTCCACCCAAGTACTTTTTAAGTGTTCCTTTCAAAGAGAAGGCCCTGGGTCATGTAAACTACAGCACCCTAGAGGATGGGAGCTGGCGGAGGAGAATGAAAGTAAGCGTGGATGAGAAGGGGAGGCCAGACGGTGGAAGACACACTGGACAGGCAGAGTAACATCAATGGTGGGAATAAAAATCTCCTTTACTGCAGAAAAAGGCTGGAGAACAATAGAAAGATGTTGAAGAGGTCCTCAGCACAAAAACAAAGCAAAAGACGCAGAGTCAAATGCAGTCCGTTCTCATTATCCACGGTAGTTATGTCATATAAAGTCGCTGTGAACCCTGATTTGGAGAATACTAAACCATCGCTCCTAGGGGAAATACAGGGTTAGGTTCCTAAAAGCCTCTGATCACAATGTTTATGGCAATCCACCAATACGTATGTGTTGGTATTGGTGGGTTGACATATGTGTTTTATGTGTTTCTTTTAAAAGACACCTTATTTAATGTACGTGTAGCGTTGATTATTAACCGTGAACAAAGGCAGCAGCACTATTGCTCAAGCCTGTTCAAGCTAACCTAATCTGTTTTCTACGTAAGGCACATGGCAGCCTTCCCATGCTTAGGGACACTACACAGCACGTCAGCACGACACTCGGGGGTCATTTTAAACAGCAAAATCACCAGCAAAAATCACACAGATGCAAAAAACGAAAAAAAGAAAAAGACATTAAATAGGCCATGAAAAAGACACTTATTTACAGCATGGGAAAAACAAACAAGAAGGTACAGTGTCACCTTGTTCAGCCTTGGCTGGGAACAGACTCGTCCACAGACTCAAATTTTTGCCTCTCTATCCATGAACGACGGCGAAAAGACCATGTGTATTGATTTGGGGCTCACAAATCAATTTTGGCAAGCAGGCAAATTCACAACTGCAGAATCTTCAAATAATAAGCGTTGACTATACCAGTGAGCAGAGTTGGATGTCTCTGTCAGAAAAAGCAAATCCAGTCTTTCCAAAGAGGTTCTTCCATTTGGGGATCTATTTGTACCAACAGTGCTCCATCCAAGTCCTTTGGCTCGATACGAGCTTCATGGCAACAGTGGAGTCTCCCACTTATTTGGAACGGAGAGGTCAAGAGTGCATTTTGTATAATCCTTACTGCTGGCACTGTCCACTGGACAATGCGTCCTTGTCTTTTCCACTTACAATGGAATCATCTGGGCGCAGGTCTCTGGGACGTAAGACAAGTCACATTTCCTTCCAGAGGCAGAGCCAGTGCCAGTGTTCTGGGGAAAGGGTTCATTGCGCAATACACTGACACCAATTCTGCTCCCTTGCAGTGACCCAAAAGTCTTGAGCACTTTGGAGCCACGGTCTGGCTTCAGGAATCTGACATTTTGCTGATCTCCCCATTGAGTTAGGGGGAGCTCAGAGTGTGCAAGGTTATCTATGAGCTCATCTCATAGGTATGGCTGCTGTTACTACAAACCTGAGGGTTGTGTTGGGGGTTGTGGGGCGGCTGTCTCCACACCAGCCACCTCCTAGGGACTTCTTATTCGCTACACTGTTTTCCCACTGTGGCTCTAAGTCTATGCCCCTTAAAACTTCATTCTTGGAGCAAAAAGAGTGCTGGCAATGCGAGTCCAGCAAATGACTGCTGGCCTCTGGCACTCCCTTTGCTGTTTTCTTCTGATTAAACACAGAACTTACTCTGTTTAGAATTAGAGTAATAGCCCCATAGTACCCACTGGCGGGCTATGAAAACAACAGCCATGCGTATCAGATGAAAAGAAGTGTGCAACGAATAAGCCTCTGTGAAATTCCTTTAACCCTTCCCCACTGCCCCACCCCACCAACTACCAGTTCTCAGGTCACTCAGGGGATAACCCCTCAGTAAGGGTGGGCAGTGGGACTCAGTCAGGGCCTCAGAGACATGGAAGGGCTCTTTGAGACCAACTGGTTCACCAGATCCATTTTCCATATGAAGACACTGAGGCCTGAGGCCAAGGGAAGGGAAGAAATTGGCCAAGATCAAGGGGCTGGTGGGCGGCAAAGCAGGGCCATGGAGAAGGTCTCCGACCTGAAGTTCTCAGCTCATTCTACTACTCCATTATTTTCAAGGTGACCAAGAATCCCAAAGATTGTCCTGGAAACCTGCCACCATCCACACCGTACTGGCCTGTTCCCAGGTGCAGAGGACAGAGCAGGGACCGGCAGGTGGTATTGCAGGTGATTCCAGGCGCAGTCACCTCACTGAGCCCATCCAATCAATGCAAGCAGCAACAGCCCAGACAAGGAGGAAACAGGTACACTTTCAAATGGCCCCCACCCCCGCCCCAGCATTTCGGAGCACACACAGTTCAGCGAGGGGTCACTGGGCAAGAACTTACAAGGTTCAGGCCTGTCTACTGCTGCTGGACATCTGAAAACTTTGCCTCAGCCCTCTTTATGCTTCTTCTTGGTGTATTTCTATAATCCTTTCTTCCTCACAAATCTGTGGGCAGCATGGGGGGTTGGTCAATTAGGAGGCACATTTCATAGCAAGTTAATATGCACAGTGCTCATTCTTGGCTCCTTGAAATGATCCTTTCAAGAAACCCTGAGCAGCCGTGAAAAGTCTCCTCACCAGCTGATGGCAACTTGGACCCTCCCTGAACCCCCAGTCTGTCCTGCACTCCAAGCTCCCTCACACCATCCCACCACGCTTGTGCCACCTCCCATCCCCCCGCCCCCCCCCATCCCATGGTCCACACTAGCTGTTCCCAAGCCTGCTTTAACACCATCTCTGCTGGAAACTGCCCCACCCCCAATCAAAGTCCTAATGAGTCCTTCTCCATTTCCATAGCACTTAATTTGAATCTCAATTATTTTTATTAGGGTCTGTTTCAGATGGCTGAATACTTCTTCCTCCCCTACCTGTGAGAGCCTTGAGGGCAAGGACACTGCCCATTCCATCTTTGTATCCTGTCTAGGGCAGCAGCTGCCATGTGTGTGCTCTACAAATACACCCCTGGAGTAATGTAGAGAGAAAAAGCTCTGTGGGAAGATGGGGCAGGGGAAAATGTACCCAAAGTAGGCCTGGTCTCCACGTTTTCTTCTGTTGTTCTCAGGACACCCCTTTGAAGACTGGAGATTAAAAACACTCCCAAGGAACAGTATTACTCGGCCAGAAAGAAGAAGGAAATCTTACCATTTGCAACAATATGGATATACCTAGAGAACATTATGCTGAGTGAAATAAGTCAGACAGAGAAAGACAAATACCATATGATCTCACTTATATGTGGAATCTAAAGAATAGAATAAATGAGCAAACTAATCAGAAACAGTTTCAGAGATACAGAGGAAAAACTGAGGGTTGCTAGATGGGAGGGGGGTGGGATGAGGAAGGAGGTGAGGGGATTAGAAAGCACAAGTTGGTAACTACAAGATGGCCATGGGATATGAAAGACAGTTTGGGGATTGTTTACAACAATCAATAATGTTGTAAAGATTTTGTAGGGTATCTGATGGACACTTGTCTTATTAGGGAGACCACTTCATGAACGGTGTAGATGCCTGACCACTGCACTGTACACCTGGAGCTGAAGCAGAATAATACTAAATGTCAACTGTAATTTAATGTATATATACAGTCACGGGACGTACAGCACAGGGAATAGAGTCAGTGGAATTGTGACAGCTACATACGATGTTAGAGAGGTAGTAGATTGAGGAGGGAGTTATCACTTTGTGAGGGGTGAAATGTCTAACTAGTACATTGTTTTGTACACCTGAAACTAAAAAAAGAAAAAAAAAAACACTCCCAAGGAATCCCAGATCTTCTCTCTCCCCTCCAACAGCAACGAAGCCCGGGCTTCGGTCTGGGAACGGGACAGGAAGGGCCGGGTGTAGGATGCTGAGAGCCGGCCCCTCAGCACTACCGGAACTGCAGAGAATGGCAGTGGCCACCTCCAGAAGGGTGCAGGGGCTTTCCAATCACTAATTTCCAAAAGTCAGCTTTCCAATCACTAATCCCAGCTCCTCCCTTTGTAGCCTTGGACAAGTCACTTATTTTCGGAGCCTCGGCTGCCCCATCTGTAAATTGGGTATAAAACTTGCCTCATGGAGTTGTGAGGAGTGTAAAGGAATAACGTGCCCACTGGGTTTTTCCTGAAAGCATGTGCTGTATCCCTCAGGCCTGTTGGGGTAGACCAGTAGTCTTCTAGACTCAACCAGAAGTATGTTAGCACAGCTCATGCTTCCCATACCCCTCTAATCCTTAAATCAAATATTTCATCTCAGTCAACACAAATTTGGTCTTTCAGCAAAAATCTAAAAGGCTCACTTGGCTTCGTGATCCTTCCTTGTGGACATTCCACGGTTACAGGACTCGATCATCGCTGATTCAGATGCTTGCCAAACGCTTCTGTGACGTGTAAATGTCTCCAGAAAGCAGCTTCTCGGGCACCGGACATTAGCTTCTTGGGCCCACAGCCTCCATCTCGGTGTCCACCTCCCTGAGCCCACCTCATGCTAACAAAGCACTTCTGGAAGCTCGATCCTGTCCAAAGGGGACCACAAATAGTCAAGGCAGCAAATCCGAGGCGTGAGCCCAAAGGGGGGCGCTCTGGAACTGCCTCTTCCCCTTGTCACCCGGCCTCTTGTGCTTCTGTGGCTCATTTCACTTCAGCAGACTCCTATCCCTTTGCATTTATTCCCTGAGGGTCTCCCGCCTCCCAGACCTGGCTCCTTGGGTCCTTGTCATGTCCCCTCCCCACCCCCCCCCCCCCATTCTGTGCTCCAGCTCAGGGTCTCAAAGCATCTGCAAGTGCTGTGCCCTGTCATATCACATCACATGACTGGCTCATCAGGCTCGGGGGCTCAGCTTCATTGTCACTTCCCAACCACATCCTCTGCTGTTCCCCTTTGCAGCGTCCCCCATATGGCACCACGCACTTCTCTGCCTTCCCCGCTATCAGCCCACGAGGACAGGGACTGGCTTCGTTCACTGCTCCACTTTCAGCACTTTGCTCTTCATCGTCCACTGAAGGAGTGGAACCCCCAACAGCACCTCTGACCACTCCCAGCCTGGGCAGGAGGGCCCCCGTCCTCTCAGCGCTGACAGCAAATACACAGGGAATGACCTGCATACAAGGCTGGACAATTAAGTTCGCAAACTCATGCTAGAAAAAGCGCTACACACATCATTGCTGAGTAGCACTATGGTCACCTCCGAAGGACGCCCCTTGGGAAGCTATGCACTGACGCCAGTGCCTAGTCCACCCTGCAAAGCAATTTTGGAACTCGTCTTTCTGGAATGGCCATCAGAGCTGTCGTTGCATTACACTTGATGTCCTGAATGTCATCCTAATGTCTTTCAATATTTCCTTTATCTTCAGGTAAAGAAAGAAGTCACTGGGGCCAGATCAGGTGAGCAGGAAGGGTGTTCCAGTACAGTTATTTGTTTACTGGCTAAACACTCCCTCACAGACAGTGCCGTGTGAGCTGGTGCCTTGTCGTGATGCAAGAGCCATGCATTGTTGGCGAAAAGTTCAGGTCATTTTCATCTAACTTTTTCACGCAGCCTTTTCAACACTTCCAAATAGTAAACTTGGTTAACTGTTTGTCCAGTTGGTACAAGTTCATAATGAATAATCCCTGTGATATCAAAAAAGGTTAACAACATCGCTGCAACAAGTTTGTGAACTCAATTGTCAGACCCCGCACATGCCCTGCTCTAACGCCCAGCATTCTGATAGGAGGCAAGGGGGCGAGGGCCCCTTCAGTGGCTGAGGGTCCATTTGTGAATCAGTGCCTCAGGGGAAGGGACAGTGGCTTCATTCTGGAGCTTCCAATGAGAGGAACTGGCACACCGCACGGCTGTCCTACTTAGCCAGCCTCCTTCCTCACACTCTAAACTGTGCCACAGGGTTCTGAACACTTCGTGACCTGGAATGCCCAATGATGTCAGTCGTCTTCGCAGGGTAACTAGCAAGCACCAGGGAAGTGCCAGCACCACCACTCAGGGTGGGAGGACAAATGCTACTACCTGCGTGACAGTAACTCACCCCAGACACCCAGGTGCCTTGTTTAACCTAAGAGGACAAAAACAAGCTCCCTGCTACTGGATGGTAACGACCACATGGCGTCGGGGTCTCCAGTTCAAGATCCCAGCTGTCACTTGGTAGTAGGGGGCGGGGGGGGGGGGGGGGGTTAAGGTCAAATCTCTTCGAGTCTTTGTTTCCTCATCCAAAAAACAGGGACAATAGTCCCTCAGAACTGCTGAAAGGACTAAATAATGCAACAGACAAAACAGACAAAATGAAGTAACAGCACAGCATATGGCACGTAGCATGCATGTAATAAACTTGAAGGAAAATGGAAAACGTACCTCAGGCAGCACGAGCACAAGTGCAAGATGGAAACCGTTTGGTGGAAGAGTGTGCTCTCGCAAACCCTGGCCGAGAGGCTGCGCTTTCAGGAAATTCCGAACAAAACAGGAAGTAGCATATTTTCCCAGATAATCTCCACATTATCCCTTTTATTTCCTGTCTACAGTTCTTTTTGGCCCTCTTGACTGAGCTATTGCTCTTCAAAGACTTTTTTTTATAGCGTTTTGCCTCTGGAGGAAGTTGAAGCTGGCTACTGTCTGGGCTCTGAGAATAAGCAAAGTGACAAAAGCTGATCACAGCGGAGAGACCAGCAGCTTCGCCGGGGGAGGAAGCCCTGGCTCATTAGAGGAACTGGGCTCTTCCCGGCATTGAGGCCTCGGTGTTGCACGTTTGTCTCACCTTGGTTTAAAAGAGGCAGAGGCCACATCTCCGGCACCCCTCCTGCTTTAACATGATCTGATTGTATCAATTCATATAAGCAGACATTCCACTTTGTAACTGGCTGCCCCCCCCCCCCGACATTTTATGCAGTTTTGTCATCTGGTCTGCTAACAGACACCCTGTGCAGGGATCGTTGGGTGGAAAGGGTTGGTCAATTTATTCCCACTCACCAGCTTTGTGGAGACTGAGGAGTAGCCGAGGGCTGTTCCAGGAAAAAGCCTTATCCTCACCCACTATGGACGCCATCACCCTGGCTCCTTAGCTTCCTAGGACTGGGGCAGAAACCACATACAGAACTTTAAAAAAAATTTTTTTTAAAGGCAGGTAGCCCTTATTGATTCTAAGACCGTGTTGTAAATTCCAGTTCATTTCTAGATCCGGTTTCTCGTGGATTGAGGCAAATTGGAGCACGCCAGCTGTGTTCTTGTCTGTAACTCCCGACACTCTTCAAACTCACCTTGTTGATGATGATAGTAGAAAAGGCAGGATACGGGATGCAGACTTCATTTCCTTCGTAAGGGGCTTGGCTGAGCAGAGCAGACCCTGTCTCTGGCACTACTTATGCCTTTACGTGTTACACTCAGGTTACCACATAAAATACAGGACACCCAGGAAAACTTGAATTTCAAAGAATGTACATTTTTTGGCTAAGTATGTTCCATGCAATATTTGGAGCCTACTTATGTGAAAAAAATGAGTCGCTGTTTATCTGAAATTCAAATTTAACTGGGCATCCTGCATGTCTATTTGCTAAATATGGTAACCCTAATTACATCCATTTCAAGCAAAGACTGGCTGGTTCTTAGTCTCAAAAATATAACAACATCCCAAACCTAACCTCTTCCCTGCCAAAACAACAAACTCTCAAAACAAAACTTGTCTTTTTATTTCCAGGACATATTTTTTAAAAATAGACCTATGAGCTTCAAATTTACGAGGAGGGAGAGGGGAGAGGGGAGAGGGGAGAGGGGAGAGGGGAGAGGGGAGAGGGGAGAGGGGAGAGGGGAGAGGGAGAGAGGGAGAGAGGGAGAGAGAGGGAGAGAGAGAGAGAGAGAGAGAGAGAGAGAGAGAGAGAGAGATTTTCCTACAAGTCCCCCTAAATTAAGAGCTCAGCGTGCCATTGGCTGCAGGCCACAGGCAGACGCCAGCCAGTTCTTTGGGCATCCCCAACTCAAAAGCAATTGGCTTCTAACTCATCAGGTAGCAGGGAGAAGACAGGAGAAACAGAATTCCAAGGTGGCTTACTCCCTCAAAGAGGCCTGCTAGACTAAGGGACAGTGGAGGAGAGGAGGCAGATGCTAACGGCAAAGGAATGACTAGAAGCACTGCCGGAGCTCAACTGCCACAGAACACATGTCCCTCTACAAAGAGCAGGACCCACCACAATGACAAGTTACTGGGAAATAAAAGAAGTTACTGATTTTATAGAATGCGCATAGCCAAGAGGCAGAGACATTCCCTCACCCCTTCTTCCAGTCTCTGAACTTGAGCTGGTAACCAGGTAGCCCAGCCCCCACACGGATAGCGTTCTGGGCAGACTGGAGCTGCAAGGCCTGGGGCAGTGCTCTGTGCTGGGTAGGTGATGAGACAAAACACTTCCGAGATTTTTAAAATCATGTTTATTGCTCTGATCGCAAGATATATAGTACCGCATGGTTTTACAGTATGAATGATATTTTATTTCACATGGTTATACAGTCTGAGTGACTAGCTCACAATCCAGCGCCATTTTATAAGTTCTGTTGTTCAAAACGGTGTTAGTATTGTTATAGGGCAAAAAGACCTCATTGACAAAGAAACTACATTAATATGACAAAATACAGAATGATGTGCTGGTACCACAGGTTAAGGTGGCTCTCAGCGAGCCATTCCCCCACCTCTCACAGCAAAGGGACCAGGAGCTAAAAATTCCTTAGGAAAATCCAATGGCACCCACAACACACACTCATATAAAGTCAAGCTTGTGAGTTATTAATCCATGGTGCTTGAAAGTGAGAGAATTAAGTATAAGTCTAAACTCTGGTGAATCTTCTCACTTCCTCTTCTTTGCGGAATATAGTTTTTCTTCCAGTGGGACTGGGACAATTCCTTCACATTCCTTTACTTCCTGGGTCAGAGGGTGTTTTATGATATTCGGTCTAATCACATCAATGTCTCGAGACAAGTAATCCATCATGCTTTCAACAGTTGTTGTTGGTGCATAAAAATCCACCAAGAAGTACCTGCAATAAAATAAAAATTTGTGAATTCCTGCCTTCTGATACCAAAACTCGACAAGGATGTCTCATGAAAAAAAATTATAGGCCAATATCCTTGATTAGCATAGATGCAAAAATCCTCAACAAAACGTTAGCAAACTGAATTCTATAGCACATTAAAAGCATCAGACACCACGACCAAGAGTGACTTATTTCAGTGATGCCAGGATTGGTTAACCATCTCCAAATCAGTCAGTGAGATACCCTGCATTACCAAAATAAAGGATAAAAATTGTAGGATCATCTCAATAAATACAGAAAAAGCATGACAAAATTCAGCACACATTTATGATAAAAACTCAACAGAGTGGTTATAGAAGGAATGTACCTCAACATAATAAAGGCCATAGATGACAAGCCCACAGCTAACATCATAACAATGAAAAGCTGAAAGCATTTTCTCTAAGATCAGGAAAAGACAAGTATGCTCACTGTTGACACTTTTATTCAGCATGGTATTGTAAGTCCTAACCAGAACAATTATGCAAGAAAAAGAAATAAAAGGCATCTAAACGGAAAGAGAGAAGTAAAACTGTCACTATTTGCAGATGACATATTACATATAAAACACCCTAAAGACTCCATCAAAAAAACTGTTAGAACTAATAAATTCAGTCAAGTTACAGAATATAAAATCAATACACAAAAATCTGTTGCATTTCTATACAGCAATAATGAATTATCAGAAAGAGAAATAAAGATTTAATCCCATTTACCACTGAATCAAAAAAAATACAATACCTAAAACTAAATTTAACCAAGGAGATAAAACACCTATACATTGAAAACTGTAACACTTTAATGAAAGAAACTGGTGAAGACACAAATAAATGGAAAGATATTCCATACTCATGGATTAGAAGAATCAGTATTGTTAAAACGTCCATACTACCCCAAACAATCTGGATTCAATGCGATACCTATCAAAATTCCAATGGCATTTTTCACAGAAATAGAATAATCCTAAAATTTGTACAGAACCACACACAAAAAGACCCCTAATAGCTAAAACAATCTACAAAAAGAACAAAGCTGACAGCATCACACTCCCTGATTTCAAACTACATTACAAAGCTATAGCAATTAAAACAGCATGGTATTGGCATAAAAACAGACACATACATCAATGCAACAGAATTTAGAGCACCGAAATAAACCCACACAAATATGGTCCATTAATTTACACCAAAGGAGCCAAGAATATCCAATGGAGAAAGGACAGTCCTTTCAATAAATGGTGATGGGAAAACAGGACAGCCACATGCAAAAGAATAAAACTCTATCACTACCTTACACTATACACAAAAATTAACTCAAAATAGATTAAAGATTTGAATATAAGACCTGAAACCATAAAACTCCTAGAAGAAAACATAGGCAGTAAGCGACTTGACATAGGTCTTAGAGATGATTTTTGGAATCTGACCAAAAGCAACAAAAGCAAAAATAAATATGTGAGACTACATCATACTAAAAAGCTCCTGCACAGCAAAGAAAACCATCAACAAAATGAAAAGGCAACCTACTGAATGGGAGAAAATATTTGCCAATTACCTATCTGATAAAGGGTTAATATTAAAAAATATATAAAGAACTCACACAACTCAATAGTAATAAAATAATCCGATTAAAAAATGGGCAGAAGATCTGAGTAGACATTTCCCCAAAAGACGAACAGATGGCCAAGAGGTGAATGAAAAGATGCTCAACATCATTAATCATCAAGGAAAGCAAAGCAAAAACACAATGAGATACCACCTCACACCTCTTAGAATGGTTATTATCAAAAGGAGAAGAAGAAATAACAAGAGGTGTTGAGAATGTGGAGAAGGAGGGACCCTTGTGCACTGTTGGTGGGAATGTAAACTGGTGCAGCCGCTATGGAAAATAGTATGGAGGGTTCACAAAAAATTAAAAATGGAACTACTCTGGGTACTTATCCAAAGAAAATGAAAACACTAGCTCAAAAAGATATATGCACCCCCACGTTCACTGCAGCATTATTTACAACAGCAAAATATGAAAGTAATCTAAGTGTCCATCGATGGATGAATGCATAAAGAAATTGTGGTGCACACACACACACACACACACACTCACGAACAAATGTTATTCAACCATAAAAAAGAATAAAATCTTGCCGTTGTCATCAACATGGATGGACCTCAAGGGCACTATATATTAGGCTGGTGCAAAAGTAATTGTGGTTTAAAAGGCTAAAATTGCAAAACCCGCAATTACTTTTGCACCAACCTAATACTGAGTGAAATAAGTCAGACAGAGAAAGACAAATGCTGTATGATCTCTCTTATACATGGAATCTAAAAAGAACAAGCTCGTAGATACAAAGAACAGATTGGTGGTTGCCAGGGGGCAGAGGTTGGGGTGAGGGTGAGAGAAATGGGTGAAGGGTGTCCAGTGGTAAAAAGAAAAATACATAAGTAAATATGGTACATTGCTGAGCACCGACAACAACCAAAGAGAAGCAATTGTTTTCTGGATGCACAAACCTAAAAGCAGAATGGAAGATAACCAAATCATCAATTCTAGTTCAAATTATTTTCCTCTTTAACCATATAACAAGAAAACTTACATTGAATACAAACCATATTTTAAGGAATGCCATTTTTCATGTTAACAATTTATGTTTTGTGCATTTGCAGCTGAGAATGAACTATTTTTCTCCAAGACCAAGCCTGAGACAAGGCAAGCCCTTGAAGCTACTCCTGGTGAGACCTCGTCTCTGAGCAGAAATGCCCCAGAATGCCCCAGGTCAGACCCAGCTGCAATAGACCAAGGCTGTCCTGGAAAAGCCAACCTCAGGGAGAAAGGGAACCTGGCCTCGGAACAGCCACGCTTAGGAAAAGTACATTGAGGTACAGCCAAGTACCTCTCATGATGAAGCTACTGGTTGTTTTTATGCATGAACACTTTTATCCATGCTGACAAAATCCCAGTCCCTGGAACCGCCAAAATCTTTGGGATTTGAGCTTGCAGTGGGGGTGCAGAGTGGGTAGTATTACAGGGGGAGGCCCTGGCAGAGCAACAGGGCCCCTTTCTGAAGTTGCAGCCATTGAGTCACCTGTGCCTTCCGCAGAAAAGGGGAGTCCTGCGGGGGAGGTCAGTGGGGTCCCTGTCTCTATCAGTCAATAATACCCCGAGTCTCTCTCCTCTGATTTCTGTCTGGGGTCCTGAACTTCCATGTGCACTGGGGGGTGGGGGTGGGGTGGAAAGGAAATGCTCTGAATCTCGGGTGAGAGAAGGAACTGAACATTCATCTATTCAGACCCGACTACTACAGACGGGCATTTCCTGTAGCTCAAAAAGATCAACACTTTCGGGGCGGCCGCTTGGCTCGGTTGGTTAGAGCGGGGTGCTTATAACACCAGGGTTGCCTGTTCCATCCCCGCACGGGCCACTGGGAGCTGCGCCCTCCTTAAAAAAACACAAAAAACAAAAACCCCAACAATATCTTCAGCTCGGCTAGACAACAGTACAAAGGAGGACGTGTCCTTCCTCCCTACCTGCCCTCCTCGCGGCTCCTGTTCGCAGAGGAGCACAGCGCTGTTCCACGGCGGCGTTCAGCGCAGTAGTCAGAATCCGACGACCCCGCAGTGACCTTCGGACCTCACTCACTTCGTCCCAGCCACACTCTCCTCCCCAGCACATTCCCAGTTACTCACCCCTCCCTTCCACCTGCCTCTGCCCAGTGTCACATCGTCACAGAGGCTTTCATTGACCACTTCCCCTAAGGCAACATCCTCCTTGCCCCCCACGAAGCCTCCTTCCTCCAAGTCCCTTACCCAATGCTTTATTGTCCCCGTAGCACTTGATCACCACTGACATACTGTGTTTCCCTGAAAATGAGACCGGGTCTTATGTTCACTTTTGCTCCAAAAGACGCATTAGGGATTATGTTGAGGGATGTCCTCCTCCAACATCGTGCTAGGTTAGGGCTTATTTTCGGGGAAACATGGTGGTATATATTTGTTTACAGTCTATCCCACGCCACTAAAACATAACTGCCTTAAGAAGGACTTTGTTGCTATACTCCCAGCACCCTGAACAGAGTGTAACATACAGCAGCCCCACAGCAAACACTGGAGAGTGGTGACGTTAACATGACAGGTAGAATCCTCATAGAAACCACCAGAGATTGAACTGAAAATGGGCAGATGAGGGAAGGAAGGAAGCTATGAGAAAAAGGATGGCATGTTTTGTAATTCCCTATAAAGAGGGTTCAAAACTCGTCAGAAAGCTTCCTGAGTGGCCATTCACTCTTAGCCAAGCCTAATGGGAAAGTCATTCAAGTAAACAATAATTAAAAGGAAAGAAAAACATATATCATGTCAAAACCTAATCAAAAGAAAGCTCAAGTGGCCATAGTAATATGAGACAAAGTAGACTTCAGAGCAAAGAAAATTACCAGGAGAAAAAAAAAGAATATGTAACAATGGATTCATCAAGAGGACGTAACAGTCCTAAATGTGTATGTAGCAGATAACAGAGCTTAAACATACAGTAAATAAAAACTAACAGAACTAAAAAAAGACAAATCCACAATTTACAGTTGGAGACTTTTAACATTTCTCTAAGTAATTAATAAAATTAGTACACAGAAAATCAGCAAAAACACAGAAAAAGTGAATTATCGCCATCAACCATCTGGATCTAACATTTCTAGAACCCTCCACCCAACTACAGCAGGGTACACACTGGTCTCAAATGCACAGAGAACTTTTACCAAGATTGACCATATTCTGGGCCATAAAACAAGTCTCAATAAATCTAAAGAGAGCTGAGCCATACAGCAAGTCTGGGAGAGACAACCAAGATGGCGCAGTACGTAAACACTGTGCTTACCTTCTCTCACAACCACACCAAAATCACAACTGATCTACAAAACCAGTATTGAGAATTGCCTAAAATCAAGCTGAATTGAAGCCTTTCACCTAACGACGTGCAGAAGAAGCCACCTCCCGACTGGTACCCTGTTTCCCCCAAAATAAGACCTAGCCAGACAATCAGCTCTAATGCGCCTTTAGAGCAAAAATTAATGCATATTATACTATACATATTATATTAATTACATATTATATTATATTAATTACATATTATATTAAGTACATATTATATTATATTAATTATATTATTATATTATATAATTTTATATTATATTATATTATTATAGACACGGTCTTATAGTAAAATAAGACCAGGTCTTATATTAATTTTTGCTCCAAAAGACGCATTAGAGCTGATTGTCCGGCTAGGTCTTATTTTCGGGGGAACATGGTAAGATGTCATAGGGGTAGTCACTTGAGGGGTGAGTTATCACTTTATGAGGGGTTTAAATGTCTAACTATTACATTGCTTTGTACACCTGAAATTAATAAAAAGAAGGTAAGAAAGAAATAAAAGTCTTGGGAAAATCCCCAAACAGTTGGAAACAAAACATATGTATAAATAACCTATGGGTCAAAGAAGAAATCAAAAGGGAAATTACAAAGTACTCTGAATTGAATAAAAATGAAAACAACATATCAGAATTTGGGGGATCCACTAAAGCAGCACTTAGCAGGAAATTTATAGCACAAAACACCCATGTAAGAGAAAAGGAAAGAATTCCCCTCAATGATCTCAGCTCCCACCTATAAAACTGGAAAAGGGAAGGAAGGAGGGAGGGAAAGAAAGGGGGGGGGAGAGGGGGGGAGAGAGATCGGAGCAGAAATTCCTGAACAAGGAAACAGAAAACAGTAAGAACATCAATGAAACCAAATACTAGTTCACTGAGAAGATAAATAGAATTGATATACCTCTAGTCAATACTGATCAGTAAAAAGAGGTAAGAAACAAAGTATTCAGGAATGAGAGAGGTAAAATGACTACAAATTTTACAGATATTAAAACGATGGTAAGGGAAGACCATAAACAATTTTTGCAATAAGTTGGACAACTTTGTTGAAATTCCTTGAAAAATACAAACTACCAAACCTCACTCAAGAAAAAACAATCTGAACAACCCTGTATCTATTAAAGCAATTATATTTGTAATTAAAACCATTTCCACACAAAAACTACAGACCCAAATGGCTTCACTGGTGAGTTCTACCAAACATTTAAGGAGAAAAATACCAATTCTGATACAAACTGTTTCAGATAATAGGAAAACACTTCTCAACTTGTTCTATGACGCCATGTTATCCTGATACCAAGACCCAAGATATCGCAGGAAAAGAAAGGAAAAAAAAAAAAAGATCAATATCCTCATGAAAATAACAAAAAAATCCTAAACAAAATTTTAGCAAATGACTACTATAATATATAAAAAGGACAATACATCATGACCAAGTAGCGTTTACCCCAAAAAGCACAAGATAGGCTTAACATTTGAAAATCAATTAACGTAAATCACTATATTAACAAACTAAAAAGAAAGCCATGTGATCATTCCAAGATACATTAAAAAAAAAAGGCATTTAACAAAATCCCATATCCATTCCTGATAAAAACTCTCAGCAAACTAGGGACAGAAGGGGCCTTCTTCAGCCTTATGAAGAGTATCTCTGAAACACCTACAACCAACATCACACTAACCGGTGAAAGTCTGAATGCTTTCCCCCTAAGACTGGGTACAAACAAGGATGTCTGCCGTCACCATTTCAACATTTTAGTGGAGGTTCTTGCCAGTGCAATACGGCAAGAAAAAATAAGTAAATAAATAAATAAACAGCATCCAGACTGGTAAGGAAGAAACAAGTCTTTATTTGCAGATGTCATGATTGGGTATATAAAAGAATCTGAAGAAATTTATAAAAAAGATACTACAACTAGTAAGTGACTTTAGCAATATTATAAGATACATAATTAATATACAAAAAAATCAACTATATTTCTACATACTAGCAACAAATAGACCTTGAAATTAAATATGAAACACTGAGGGATAAATCTGAAAAAAGATGTGCAAGACCTGTACACTAAAAACTACAGAGTTTTTGTAGTTTCATTTCTGCTGAAATGAAATTGAAGGAAGTCTGTACAAACGGAGAGGTATATCTTATTCATGGGTAGGAACATTCAAATTTATTTAGATGTCAATTCTCCCAAACTGATTTACAGATTCAAAGAATCCCAATCAAAATCACAGCACACTTTTGTGTTAGAAATTGACAAACTGATTCTAAAGCTCACATGGAAATTCAAAGGACCTGAGCAGACAAAATAATAAAGAATATGGCTGGAAGAACTAACACTACCTGATTTCAAGACTTTTTATAAAGCTGGTAATCAAGACAGCATGGTGTCCATATAAAGATATAATATTGTTCATATAAAGATCAATAGGATAGAAGGAAGAGTCCATAAATATTAGGTTGGTGCGAATGTAACTGCAGTTTAAAAGGTTAAAAATAATTGCAAACACCACAATTGCTTTTGCCGCAACCTCACAGACGCATACATATAAGCACAACTGGTTTTAGATGGAGCTGCAAAGGCAGTACAGTGGAGACAGGACAATCCTCTGAACAAATGGTGCTGGAAAAATTCCGCATCCACATGCAAAAAAATAAACTATGAGCCACACTTGTACCATATACCAAAGTTAATTCAAAATGGAACACGCATCTAAACATAAAACACAAGGCTATAAAACTAGAAGAAACACAAGAGAAACCTTCTGTGATGTTGGGTTAAGCAGATTCCTTAGACATGACACCAAAAGAACAACACACAAAAGAAAAAATTCATACACTACACTTCATCAAAATGAAACACTGATCTTTGAAAGATACTGTTAAGATATAATCAAAAGACAAGCCACAAACCAGGATCTGTAAATCACATGTCTGATAAAGGACTTGTTTCTAGAATATAAAAACTCTCAAATTTTAATTTAAAGAAAACCAATTAAAAAAAGAATGGGTATAAGATTTGAACAAGCATTTCACCCAAGATATAGAATGGTGAAGGAGAACATGAAAAGATGCTTACTACCACTAGTCATGAGAGAAATGCAGATTAAAACCACAAAAAGATACCTATTAGAATGGTTAAATTAACACGCCTAACCTGCCCAGTGTGGGTGAGAATGGAGAGAACTCACTGGCTCTCCTACGGTACTGGTGGGAATGCAACATGCTACAGCCACTTTGGAAAGCAGTCGGGCATTTTAAAATCAAACACACTCCTGCCATTGTGATCAAGCCATTCCACTCCTAGGGATCGCCCCTGAGAGAACGAAAGCATGTGTCCATAGGACAACTTGTTCTTGAATGTTCCCAACAGCTTTACTTCTAACGACTCCAAACTGGAAACATAAATATCTATCAACACAGAAACTGATAAGCAAGCTGGTATACTAAGCAATAAAGAGAAACACTGATACATACTATTGATAAATCTCATAATAATTTTACAGAGTAAAAGAAACTACGAAGAGTACATAGTGTCTGAGATTCTAGAAAATATAAACGAACCTATAGTGAAAGAAAGCAGATCAGTGGTTGCTAGAGACTGGGGAAAGTGGAGGGAAGAATCCCAAGAGGCAGGAGGAAACCTCGAGGGTAACCAGCTCCTTCCTTGATTATGGTGATTTCGTGGTGTGTGTGTGTGTGTGTGTGTGTGTGTGTGTGTGTGTGAAAAAACTTTATTAAATGTACACTTTAATACGTGCAGTTTGTGTGTCAATTATATTTCTATAAAGCTGTTGATTTCAAAATGGCATGTAAGAAGCGGAAGCTCCACTCCATGTAGCAATTCAGGAAACCCAAGAGGAAGTGGTGCTGGGTGTTGGTGTGGGTCCGGCAGCCTTCTCCCCGGCAACAACCACAATAGTAGTTTTCAAAGTGTTTCCTCCATATTGCCTCTGAATTCTGTCACGGTTACGTCATGAGCTCAGGGTCACTCAGCTCCTCAGTGGCCACAGCCAGGACCCCAACAGAGCAGGTCTTTTGACTCCAGGGCATAAGAAGCTACAGATGACGCTGGGCCCCATGGGTTACAGAATCCTAGAATGGAAATGGGGCAGGATTAAATATATGGTGGTGGCAGGAGAACTGACTCTGGGTGGTGAGCACACAATGGGATTTATACGTGACATAGTACAGAACTGTACACCTGAAATCTATGTAACTTGACTCACAACTGTCACCCCAATACACTTTAATTGAAAAGAAGAAATGCTGGCAGGACCGTGACGCCAACACAGTCCGCCCCTTATGCAGCGAGGAGGGAACCGGTCTGCTCCAGGTCACAAAGCGCGAGGCGCCCGACCCCAGACCCCACGGCTCCCGACTCTGTCAACCACATCTCTTGCTACCAGCTACCAAGCAGCCAGCACTCTGGAGGTTTCTCAAAGATAAAGAGAAGTCCTAGAAAAAGGCCTGGAAATCCTAAGCTTGGCTTCTGGAGGCTCCTGCTACACCCCAAGTCCCTCTAGCTTTTACTCTCTTTTATCTACTCCGCCGCCTTCCCTCCAGCAGTCACAACACTCCTCTAAGCCCAAATAGAGCAATGGCCAAAATGCAAATGAGTCTGTGCCCACAACCACAGCTGTGACAGTCATTTCATGCTTATCACCCTGCTGATCTGTGACTGGGGCTCATGTGGGCAAAGACTGCTTCTACTCCCACGCTCCTTATTACACCATGGAAATTTCCACAAAAAGGAACCACCCCCAAAACACAGACGGGAGAAGTGGCTCAGAGATGGGCAGAGCTTACTGTGTTCACACTCCCAGTTGACAGCTGACCTTCCTACCTCCCCGTTTCCCTCCCAGGGAACCAAGATGTCTTTCCTACCACGGGAGAACCACGCTGAAGTCCAGAACAAAGTCAACTTCCACCCGCCTTGGCGGTCCAAGCACACAGGCCAACAGTCCGCCATGGCCTTCCCACACAGAAAGGACCATGACCACTCCCTAGTTGCTGCCACTATACATTCTTTCTTCTCACCTATTTATCTCGGGGAAGCGTAACTGGTCAGGGAACACCTACTGTGGGCAAACGGCAGGAGGCGCACGTGGCCTTGGCCCCCTGGAACATGGAGACGCTGGGCAGAGAAAGCACAGGGCTGCTGTGCAGGCAGACACCCTCCCCAAGCGCCCCGCTCTGCAGAAGACTGGAAATGCCGTGGCGGTCACGGAACCCAAGCCCGGGCTGCGGGGCTTTTCTAACTAGAGGACCCGAGCAGCGATGCTGGGACTTTTTATAGACACGAGAGAGCAGTGAGTGCAGCCTTGCATTTCCATTTTCACCCATGAAGAAAGTGAGGCCTGAAAACAACCCACGTGCAGTTGTGGGTGTGAGCAGCTTCGGAGGCCTGCAAGGAGCCCTTCCCCACAACAGCACAGACCCTTCGCAGACCTGTAAACGTGGGAGTCAGGGTGAAAAACGGACCCTGAAACCTCCTTGATACCCACTCCCTACATCCTGCTGAAGGCTGCCATGGAGAAACCATTCTGAAACTCTGATGAGCTGGTTGCTGTTCAAGGGAAGGGGCCACAAAAGGGGCTCAGTGCCTCCCGAGGAATCTGAGGGCCCTTTCACCCTGCCTTCCTTCTCCTAAGATGGGGAAGGATCCAGAGGAAACGATAACCGCAGTGAAATATCAATGTCTGCTGCTTCCCCTCACCAAGCTGGGCAGAATCACGACACAAGACCAAAGGTCGTAACACACGTGCACTCCTCCTTTTCTCCATCCTCACAGTAAGCTCCTTCCTCAAGGGAAATGTTTAGAATTATGACTCTAACTGCAACTGCTGACATATACCCAAAAGCTGACATCCCGATGAGAAGAAAGATAATCAAGTTCTCCAAATGGCCAGTTTTCTATTCTCTACTTTAGACTACAATCGATGAGGGATCAATCAATGGACAGATCATTTTTGGAAATGCCCAGCTCAGTGCTCCAAAATGGAGCTATGGATGCCAGCACCTTCCGCCATGTGCTCAGCTGGTTCTGTACAGCAGGCGGCGGGCCGTGGCAGCATGACCACTGCGCCAACACAAGGCCCAGCAGTGTGTACACGCGCAGGTGTGTTTCCCCCGTGTGCTTTTCATTACGGAATCCCTTCATCTATGACGTAGGAATTAGATTTACCCAAGCACCTCTCTTTTCTAAAGAAAATCACTTCACTTTTATGCAGCACCAGCTCTGCAGAAGTGCAAGTAAGGAGATGACTGGTGCCCGAGGCAAGGAGAGAAAGGACAACAGAAGCTTCACTGCGGTGATGCCTTTCTAGCACACGTTCCCATGTTCAACAGCTGGAGAAACAGTGAACTATGTCACGGGTAGAACCTGCCCACGTCGTCTTCAAGCTGTTAATTACCCTCTTTTCTAGTTCTTCAGACACTCTCACAATCCCAAACTCTCCGCCACCATGACTGAAAGCCCAGAGATCTGAGAAGACCCGGAGAAATGGCCTCCCCAGGACATAAAAGGATGCCACCAAGGTCGCTCCACTCACAGCAGCGGTTCCCCCGTGTCACGAGGGAGTCAGCAGCTCTCAGGGTCCTTTCCGCTCCCCCTCCCCACTCAGTCAGCTTCTGACACAAGCTCTGCAGACAGCCCGGGACTGCCAGCCCCCACCCCCTTCAAGCTCCCCACCCGGGAGTTGTTGGGGGAGGAAATATGTTTTCTTCCAGTGCTCCTAAATGCAAAGGTTGTATTTCACTTGTCTTATTCCTGTATTTACCAGTTTTCCACAGAAAGCGCTTGCTTGAATTTGAGTTAAATTCGTTGTCTCTTTCAGTCACACACTCACTTAGCCTCCCCTTCCCCTTAGCAGACAAGTGGAAATTTCCACTGAAGCGCTCAGTGGCTCACAGTGGGTGGGGGTGGGGGATGGGGACGAGAGGGATTTGAAGCCATGCAGCATCTTGGAGCCTTTTTGAAGCTAGGAAACAGATCCGTTCGAATGCCAGTTCCTAGACTGTTATCGGTTAAACCTTGCTGAATTCAGGCTTCACTGAGGCAGTGAAGTACTCATCTTAAAACCAAGACACCCTCTGCACAGAAAAGTCCCATTCCTTTTTGTATCCGTTGGGTCTCATACACTTTAAAAGCCACTAAAGCTGCTGCAGAATCTTTACAAATCTTGGGACGCTGCCACTAAAAAGAAACCTCCCCGGCCGCTGCAGCCCTGCCCTGAAAGTCCATTGTGGAGTACCTACACACCAGACAGAGTCAGGATGCTGGCTGGACGCGACGCTGGCAGCAAAGCACGAGAACATGGAAATGTTAGCTAACGGGAAAACTACAGAGGAGAATCAATCTCCTCTAGAGAGGGTGCCAGCTCTCTTGGAGTAAGCTGCAGACACATTTGGGGAACGAGTCAGTAAAATTCCACTGTTTCACCACAGAACCAGTTATTTTTATCATTCTGCTTACCCGTAAATAGAAGGGCATCTTATATGTAGGCCAGCAGGTCCTTGCTAGGAGCACCTATGCACATTTTAAAGTGGATGAGAATGGACAAAGGAGGACACAACAGGCGGGAGAAACCTCCTTCGCCGGTGACACAGCACACGCGTCCCAAGCCCGCCGCCCCATCTCACTGCAGTCAAGTCAGACCCGGTACAAACAGTCCGAGCAGACCGGAGGTGCCTTTTACAAACAAGCGCACGCCCCACACTGAAATACAGACGGGTTTCTTCCACAGCTCCCCCTCCTGCACCAAACAGCACGCAGGCTCGGTCCAGCCCCACCTAGTGGAAAGAGCCCTACGCGAGTGTGTGCAGCTCCGAGAAAGACGCTGCAGCGGTTCTGGCAGGGGGGACGGCTACAGGTCAGTACAACACCTGCCTCTTCAGCAAGCGTCTCCCTGCGCGTCTACTCTCACTGCTCCCTTCTGCATGTGACGTCGTCCCTTTACGACTCCGAGGAATACAGTAAGAATGTTCCACCACACCAACCTTTCCTTTCCCAGATTGGATGAAGGTATCAAGGTGACATGTGAAGGGACAAAGGAGAAAAAATCTAGGGGCTTCCAAGAGACCAAAGCAAATCCAGAGCCAAGAATGACTCCCAGGCCCTACGAGGCCCCCAGCGCTGAGTTACGCTCCAGTAGTTTCCAGACAACGCCTGGAGACGGCAGACAGAAGCGTCCATCTGGAAAGCTGGTCCAGAAGACCCACTTCCCACCCACCCCAACTGGGCCCACACAGCACAGGCGCATCTGGTCAGCTCCTCCTGGTCCTAAGTTCCGATCCCCTGGGGGGACAGTGACACGGGAAGTGACTTCCCCTGGAAAAACAGTCATCAATTCCAGGGGTCTGATACTGTCCCCAGCCCTGACACAGGTGACCTGAGCCAGGCTCCTCTCCGTTGCCAGGTGGAACGCAGAGCAGCATTTTTAAAGTCTGAAAAGGGCGCGCAGCCATACATAAGTGACTCGCCCAATTCTGCCTCAGAGATGATGAGCGAAATAAGTCTCTGGAGCAGCCTAAGAACTTAAGCATCGAGTTGTTCCAAAGGGAAAACAGGTTCCCAGTCACAGACAACAGACCTACAGACAAGTTTCTGGCATGGAACCCGTTTCTGAAGTGGGGACTGACCAAATTAATATTTGGACTGTAATGTTTGTACTATAACGTTTCTGGTTTGTGTGTTTTTTTGGCGTGAACTACGTAAGTAGACAATATAATAATAAACAACAGACACCACTTTCAAGGTACCGCGTCTTCTTCCTTCGACTCCATTCACCCTAAAGTAGGATTTCTCCTACCTAAGCACTTTTCCCCTCGTTTCTCTCAGGACTACTAGGCATGTGGGGAGCGGAGGTATGGCTTTGGGGGAAGGAGGTGAGAATGGGAAAACGGTAGAGGTAATCACTCAACTTGACAGACGTAATGGCAACAGAGACGCCTGCTTGTCAGGCTGGGCCAGGTGAGGCTTGCTGTGCGCCGGGGCCCCTGCCCTTCCCCCCCTTGGCTGGTACCTCGGTTAGCCATAGGCAGGCAAGTCCCTCATTCAGCTGGAAACTCCTTGGGATTAGCAACCACAACAATCACAAGAACCATCCTGAGACCTGGAATATCACTAGGACATTCTTCCCATAAGCCTAAAGGCAACATAGAATACAGGCAGCACCACAATGCGATGTGGGTTCTCAGAGGGCAGCTCGGCTCACTCATCAGCCAGCTGAAAAACTGGCTCTCGCACACCAGCCTCAGGATTCAAATCAGGGCCGCACCAAAAGTACAGGTAACGAGTCACGGCCTCCAGGGCTGTTCAGAAAGAGCTAACAACTTTTGAATGCTAACAAACATGAAATAGACAAGTCTACTCTATTTCTTCTTAATCATTTCATAGAAGCGAACCATCTCAGCACCCCACACACCCTGGCACATAATCTGCTTCATATACATCCGCAACTCCTCTGTGGCTATGTGTCGTGCACGTAAAGAACTTGCCAAATGAACAAAACGCCTGGGACAAATGTCACTGAGATGAGTGACCACGGGAGGACTGGATGAAGCCAAGAAAACATCAGACTGACTTAAGCCCCACACCACAGACACCTGACATGGAAGTAAATGCAAACCTTCATCCAGGTAATTCCAAACTACACTAGCCTCATCTCCTCCTCATTTACCAAAAGTCACTGTGAAGAATACTAATGAATGTAAAGAAATAAAAGGTAACATGGTGAAATACAACTGATTAACGAAGGCATCTGACTGAAGGGCTTCTCACCATGTTGCTAATGTGCTGTGACTCTAGAAGGGACTAGATCACACAAGGCTTCCCACAATTCACTGATTACCCCTCACTCCCCATATTTTGGTGGAGCATACCTGTATACCTAGTGTTTCAGAACCACACTTTGGAAAACATTACCTTAAACTGATAAACACAAGACATTCATTTGTCCATGAAAAACAAGCTCAACACAGGGACTTCCCCACTGGCGCTGGTCACCACCCTTCTGTCTCTACGTCACACACATATACAATACACCTTAAGAGTGTCGCTGTAAAGGAGAACAGAAAAAAAGTCCTTGAATATCAATGGAATAAGTGATTGCAACCCAATCGGCGGTGGGCACAGGCACCCTGTCAGGAACCCGGAATGTAAAGCTGGTGTTGTCAGCAGCTCTGGCTTAGTTCCAGGTGAGTTTTTCCAGCATCTGAATTTGTTCCCTTCATAAAAGAGAACCAGCACCACCCAAACCCAGTAGTACACAGAGGCCCAGAAACTAAATGAGTCAGTATGGTGGTTCTCAAAGTGTGGTCCTCAGACAGAAGCATCAGCACTACCCAGGCACCTGTGAAAAGTGCAAATTCTAGAATGCTGGTCATACCAACTCTCAAGCGAGTCAGATCCCCTACTTGGAAAAATGGCAGAAGAAAGGACTCCCACTGTACACCCCTGAAAGCACATCTGTGAGCAAGCTGACTTCTCCCCTGATTCAGCGCCTTCCATCAGAGAACCTGGCCAATAATTCTTGGCCAAATTTTATATGCTCCTCTTTAAACACAATGACAAAAGGATTCATAGCCCTGCTGTTAAAACCAAACCCCTTTGTGGTTAAGTTTTTTTTTAATGTTTGTTATCCACACAATCTTCATCCTTCACTGTTACTATGATTGCGGAAGAGGAATAGCCACTGTGCATTTCATGTTGCCTAGCAACGCTTCAGGCACTCTCTTTCAGAGGTGTTCTCAAGAAGCTGAACATTAGCACAAAACAAGGTGAAGCAATCAAAAGATGAAATTTGCAGTATGTGCCACATCTTGGCAGAAGGTTTAAACGCCGTAAGAAAGCCTTGCTGTGAGGCTCCACCTGGGCCTGTCACAGGTACTGCACCTGCACAAGCCCGCTGGCTCCCTGTGATAAAAGCAGCACCCAGGACTGACTGCAGAGATTCTCTCGTCTGATCGCCGTGACAGTAGACGGGAAAACCACCACCTGTGTTCAGTATCCAAGGAAGCAGGAACCAGAGAAGCTAAATGACTTACTTGCTCGAGGCCACACAGCTGGTGTGTACCAGAGGGGGAATAGAGTATTCCACTCCTGGACTCTTTCCACTATGCTAAAAACTGACTCCCATCTTCTCTACGCCTACTGCCAAGAAACCCAACACTATGAGATGATTCTTCCTCCAAACCAGAAACCATGGGCATACAAAAGACACCACCAGGGCTTAGAGGAGCTTTGTATCAATTCAACAAATTGGTGTCAAAGAATCTGTACAAAAGACAGTTATTACAACAGAATCAAATACTTGACATATGTTTGAGGAAGTTGCTATATATAGTATGAGAGAAAAAATTCCATTACAGAAAATTGTGATTATTGGTTGAGTAGGGAGAGGCATTTTCCTATTGTGGGCTAGGCTCCGGTTATATACATTAGTCCTAAGAAGCACAGTTTGCTTGTTGTCTGCAACCAACATATCTGCAAAGGCTGCACTGAGTATGTGAACAACACATTGCTCACTGAGGTGTCCTCAAGGCATTTTAAAGAAATGCCGGGAAAAACAATGCTTAGACAAAAAAAGTTTCCAACGATCAAAAGCGTATAAACCTGTTGCTCCTAGAGTGACCTGGTCTTGTACTGACTCCAGCTTGTTACGGGCCAGCATAACCGCCTCCCAGGTGCAGCTCCGCCATTGCTAGGGCATGTACCTGGACACCACCCAGCCCAACAGGGATCTGACTGTGAAATTGTAATACTTTCTAAGATGAATTAAACAGTATTCTTTATGAGCGGATCAAAGACATTTTTCATGTGATAAGAAACGTACCCTCCTCTGTTGTGCCGCTGACTGTGCGCGGACATCTTGTAAGGAAGCGCTCGTTCACCCAGGTTTTCCAAGTTCCTCACGACCGCCCCTCTGTCCATCAGGGCTTCGATCGTCCGTTTCAAAGCAGCAGCGGTCTCTGGCTGTTTTTTTGTTTTCGTTTTTAAAAAGAAGGAAAAAGACACATTAGAATCAATGTAAGAACTAGAATGATTAAGTCTGGTCAGTTCTAATCATTACAGCTCTACTGGTAGAAATCTTTGAGTAAAAGCAACAGAAACTGTCTTTGGCTATTTTAAAATTAAAAAGAGAGAGAAGGAGAGAGGAGAGACAGAGAGAGAAATGGACATTGATTGTAAGGATATGAGATAGCTCACAGATATGAAGGAAAATCTGAAGACCAGGCTGCAGAGAGTTCAGGGACCAGAGCAGCTCCAGGGATCTGGGAAGCAGGAACTAAGGAGTGGCTTCTTCGAGCTCCTTGGCCAGGATGTGTCAGCGCCAATCACTGTCAGTCCATGAATCCCATGACTCAAAATTCAAACTCCAGAGAAAGAGCATCCGCTTCGTAGGACACTTTGACCATCCCACCAAAATCAAAGCCAGTAGGAAAAGGGGTTATCCCCCAAACAAAAACTGGGAGATGGTAACCAAAGGGGGAGGGGATGAGTAAGACCCAATTTCTGCCCTCAGGGAGCTTACAATCTAATAACAGAATGAACACAAAATCCCCTGTAAGAAGACCAGAAGGCAGAACACAGATGGTGACTGAGATCAGAGCGCTCATGAAAGGGGAAAGCACACTCAGCTGGTTTCATTAATGAAAGCTTCCTTGAGAGAAGCCCTGAAAAATGACAATGGGAGATGCAAAGAAAAGTGAACCAGGCACTGAGTTAAGGAGCAAAGGCAAGAAAGGGTGAGTGAACTGAGGAAACGGCTAGGAGTCCCACCGGATGAAGCTCAGGACCAGGGAGGGCTGAGACGGGAGATCACAGGTGGGGTATAAGTAGAGAAATAATAAATTCCTGTTACATAAAACAAAATTCAAAAACATAAAATCCCATCATCCAGAGACAAAGGACTTTCAACATTTTGGTGAATTTCTTTCCAGATACCTCTTTACATATGTACACATAAAAGAAAGTTTGGAAGATGCTTTACAAGGGTAAACCTGGCAAAATGCAACTAATGTCTGTGGAGAATGAGGCAGAGGCGTGGCACACAAGGGCACCAAACAGGCGGCCAAGGGAATGGTACTGTTATTAACAGCTGAAGGGAAATCTGAAGAAGCTGGTCGAGGACAACAAAAGATGAGTTTGGCTTAGCACATGCTGAGCCTGAGCTGCCCACAACTCCTCTAGGTGTACTTCTCAAGGTGTAACCCTTAAGCTTAAACAGGGTGGGTTAGAATGCACATGGAAGGGCTATCTGAAGCCCCAGGAGGAGACCATTGCAGGAAGGGGTAGGGTGACAAGAAGAGACCAACAACAGAACCTTGGGGAAACACAAACATTTGGGGCCTGACAGGAGGACTCAAAGTCAGAGAAGCAAATAGGAAAGGCACAAACAGTACAAGGAAAATCAGGCTGCCCTGCCACAGAAACTAGGAAAAGGGGCAGCCCCCACAGTGACAGGGTAGAGGATGGAGATGAAGGCAAAGCCACAGTACGGTGGCTGCATGGTCATAGCAAAATGGAGCCAGAAGCTGGACTGCAAAGGTTTCCATGATAGAGATTGGACAGCAATGAAGGCAAAGAGAAAGTGCCAGGACTTGAAGGGCACATAAGTTTGAACAAAGTATTTTAGCGGAGAGAAAACACGAGCAAGTTAGTAAAGGGGAATGAACCAATCAAGAGGATAAAATGTAAGATATTTTAAACAACAACATGGCAGTTATGACTTATTGTGTAACTGCTATATGCCCAACGCTGGTCTACAGTTTTATCGTTACATATTTAATCTTCACCAAAAGAAAACAAAAAAAAAAGTGCAAAGAAGGTTTACACATTTGAAAATTGGGCCTCTTGAGTGATGCCATGACTTTCAGATTACATGGAAGCTAATATGTAAAAGAGCAAGAAAAAGGAACAGTGACAAAGCAAAGACAGGGAGAGGAGCTCAGAGGACACCTTGCAAAGGAGAAGGGACATGTCTCCTAAGAGACATAAGTGAAGAGGGTGCAAGCAAAGAAAGACTGCGGTGCAGGCAGGAACTAAAGAACGGCTCCCTTCCAGTGGCTCATTTTGGATCAAATGAAAACTGCAGAACAATTTTTAAGTGTGTATTCTGGTAACCAAAGAAAACCACTATTCCTATAGATTTTCTTTCTGAAGAATACTGATAAAGTGCTATGAATGTACTAAGTATTAGTTTAAGGTTTAGAAATAAAATTTTTATTTTCATTTCATATTGTAGCCCACAAGGGATTTTAAAAATGCCTACTGAAAATTATGTTTGTTTATATATTTAACTAACCTTATAATAAAACAAATTTCCTGAAAACAATAAAAATAGGGGCCAAGATCTCTTTGCATTAACACTAACTAGGAAAAAGTCTATGGCAACTTCTCCTTACGACTTTATACAAACACATTTTCATATAGTTTTCATCAACATGGAGACTAAATTCTTCTCACACTTCATTAGTTCACAGACGCTTCCATATTTTTGCAGAAGCTTCAGTACTAACAGCAGGATAATGGTAACAGCAGCAGTGTTTCATTCCATTAAAATACTATTTCTTGACCTGGTATTACATCAATTAACTTATGATAATGAGGGTGAACAATCTATCCAAATAAAGAATGGGTAAGATTTAAAAAACAAAACAAAGCAAAACTTTGATTAGTCTTCTGATTACTCCCCAAATCATACATTTTAATCTCAGTTTTGCCTGATTAAAAAGGATATATCTCAACACCTCTGGCCTTATTTAAATTCCAACTCAAGTGTTTACAGTATGAAACTTGGAGTACCCTCTTCTGAAATAACAGCTTGTGAAATAAAAGACTTTCTTCTGTTCAAAAAGGGTAAAGCTACCTAACAAGAATGTAACTTAGGAAAATATCAAAACACATCTTGTTTGACTTTAGTATGTCAAGGTCAAATTGTATACTGTTTGACTAGACACATTCATTTCACTGTAATTTCAAATTACCTAAGTTTAAAAAGAAAGATGAAGATGGGGTAAAAATATTTCTTGTTTCTTCACTTGTCCCATATAACTGACCTCATCACTATAAATCAGGAGTCAGCAAATGGGCCAAATCTGGCTCACTACCATGCTTTTCCCAAAATAAGACCTAGTTGGACAATCAGCTCTAGTGTGTCTTCTGGAGCAAAAATTAATGTAAGAGCTGGTTGTATTGTATTGTATTTATTGTATTGTATTTATTGTATTGTATTTATTGTATTGTATTGTATTGTATTGTATTGTATTGTATTGTATTGTATTGTATTACATATTATACCTAGTCTTATAGTAAAATAAGACTGGGTCTTATATTAATTTTTGCTCCAAAAGACACATTAAAGCTGAATGTCTGGCTAGGTCTTATTTTCGAGGAAACAGGGTACCTGGTTTTGTAAATGAAGTTTTATAGGAACACAGCCAGCTCAGGCAATTACACAGTGTCTCTGGTTGCCTTCGTGCTAAAGGCAGATCTGAAATTACAGCAGGGACTCCACAGCCCGCAAAGCCTAAACTATTTACTATCTGGCCAACATCTGCTCCATATTGTAATGGGTTCAGGGAAGCTGGCAAGGCCTCAATCCACTCATTCTGAACTATGCCCGAAGACAACCGCGAGCCTGGGCCAGACAGTGGGATGGGTCATCAAGTAGACACACTCACAGGTCACCAACTAATGAACATCACTGACTGTTCAAATCACCACAGGATTCAGAAGAGATTCTACTAAATCACCAGTCCATCCACCAATCACCGATTCTAATCAACCCAAGTTGCCAACTTCATTTGTCAAGTTGTCACTTTCCTCATTTAGTATAACCTACAGATTAAAATAAAATTTTTAGGCTTCCCAAAAAATAATCCAGCATAATGTTCAATGTGTAAAAACACATGGTCTACAAAAAGCAAGTATCTTGCTGCCACAATTGCCATTTAATTAAACTATTTCATTCTAAAAGACATGTGCATGCATGCTTCTGAGAGGCTTCTCCCTCCTCGTCTGAAAGCAGCTCTTTCTTCCAATCCACCATTGTCAATGAAACACTTTTGGCAAGGCACAGACTGGGGGATTGAAAACATTCACTTGAAAACTATGGAAAAGAAACACTAAAATGAATGTGAATGAGAACTAGGAAAACTGGATTCCAGTCCCAGCTCATTCACTAATGAGTTATACAACCCTGGATACATTTTTAAAATTTATCAGTGTTAAATTTATGCCTCCGTTTTCTCACGTGCTAAATTAGAGGTTCTCAATGGGTTTTCTGTCTCTACAAAATTCACATACACATTCATATCACCGTTCTCAATATCCCAGGGGGCGTACAAAGCTTGAGTCTCTTTCTTTGTATGTTCCTCGTCTTGACACCCTCATCACCCAAAGTGCCCGCCCCCCAGCCACAGGTACTCTATGCCGCTCCCCTTTACTTCTCCACAGCATTTACGGCATCTATAAATATCCTTTCATCACGAGAACATAAGCTTCAGAAGAGCAAGGACGTTTGTCTATCTTGGACACAGCTATATTCCCCAAGTCTATGAAGTCCATAACATGGAGCAGGCACAGGAAATAGTTGTTAAATAAATGAGGTATCACTTGTACCTCCCTAAGCGGGTCTCTTGCTTACTTACTTCCATTCTTCTTCGAGGAACTCTTAAGTTTTCTTGAATCTCTAATACAAGTTGGAGACACTTTTCGTATCCAACACAGCTCACTATCAGGGTCGTGACTGTTAATGATGAAGCTAAATTACAATACTGATGTTTTTCTACTTATTTCATGTAGTGCCAAAAATGCTGTTAGTACTAATACTTAGATGTAAAGAACCCAGAGTTCATCTAATAGAAGAAACTAAATATTGTATGGATTTCAAAAATGCCAAGTTCAAATATATAAATACAAATGTTGAACTTAGATTGTTCTAATTATTTGCTAATAAGATATAGTACTAACCAAAAAATTTACACTAACACTTAAAAAATGAAAACTCCTCCTGGACAAAATTTAAATCAACTTTTGATCTTATTATTAATTACTGAAACTACTGGTGTGCAGGCTATAAAAGAAGACTTAGGGAAAACCCAACAGCTAAGTTCAACTATTTGCAGGGTAACTGTGCAAAAACACTTAGGTTTTATTTAGATTAGAACCCAAGGATTAGACTGGAATCAAAGGGTACAACAGAGAAATGGAGCCTTCATGTATAAACAAAAACACATTTCTGCAAGCTCCAGCTATATAAAAGTGACATGGGCTGCTTTGCGAAGCACTGACCTTCCCATCACTAGAAGTACAGATACAGGATGACCAGTGGGTCAACCTTTGTACTGGGTGAAAGGTTAGACTTGCTCACTTCTAAGCCCCTGTGCCAAAAAGAGATTCCAGTACTATTCTGGTACTATCATCACTCTGAAGGACATTCGGAACTGAAATTGGCTATTAAAGAAAAAAACTTCAATTGCCTGGTAGCGAGGAATATGAGGTGTGATAAAGAAAAAGAAAACGTGGTGATGTTTAAATACAAAAATTACAGTAAAAGACACATTTCCATTAACCCCCCTCAAAATACTCCCCCTTGCTTCGAATACACTTATTCCATCATTCTTGCCATCTTCTGAAGCAGTTCTGGAAGGCCTCTTTCATGATTGTCTTTAGCTGAACTTTCCTGAAACATTTTGATTTTGGGGAAGAGCCAGGAGTTGCACGGTGCCAGATCCGGTGAATAAGGTGGATGAGGACACACCATAATGCTTTTATTTGACAGAAATTGCCTCATACCAGAAGCTATGTGTGACACAGGGTGTTGTCATGATGGATGATGAAACCGTTTGCCCATTTTATGTTAAAGCATTGTTCGTGATCCATGATTTACAACACATTTTAAAACACACCTTCTCTCAACCATAGCTCACACCCGATTGACTATACCGGACAAGTTGAAACTTGTCACACACTGTTACTAAGGTTCGAAGTGCCGCTTCTCACATTGAAGGTCCCCGCCTTTCCGCTGGATGGCACTCAGTAGCAGCATTCACTGTATTTTGTGATCACAACGAAAAGGTTCCATGTCACACATCACTCTGGTATAAGGCAATTTCTGTCCAATAAAAACATTACGGTGTGTCCTCATCCACCTCATTCACCGGATCCGGCACCGTGCGACTTCTGGCTCTTCCCCAAAGTCAAAATGGTTCAGGGCATCGGGGCAGCCACCACAGCGCAACTAAAGACACTCACAGAAGAGGACTTCCAGAACTGCTTCAGAAAGTGGCAAGAACGATGGGATAAGTGTGTTCGAAACGAATGGGAGTATTTTGAGGAGGATTAATGGCAATGTGTCTTTTACTGTAATAAATTTTTTTAAGCATTCACCATATTTGTCGATCACACTGCATACACTGACAAGTGAAGTCTGGTGCTGTTGCCTACATTTATACTAAGACTCCAGCGTTTTACTCACTATCGCTTTTGTGATGATGTCCTGAGAGGGTCCCTGGGAAGCCCAGGCTCCTCAGACCGCATTTTGAAAACCACAGTTCTAGAGATTCTAACTGGCAAAGTTAATAAACATAAGAGCAAAGAGATGGGAAAAAAGAAAGAACGTCTCTACTTGTCCCAAAATAAAATCCCCATTCAGTAAGGTTATTTAAGCTACGGATTCATGCAAGTATCATAAACACCAGTGGTCAATGACCAATGTTTAAACTAATTAAACATATTTTCACCCCAGAAGATTAACTTGCCAACAAATTATCTTGTAAATAAGACTCTCTGGCAAAGAGTTTTGAACCAGTGGCTCTCGGTGCACCCAATTATCACTACAGCACCCTCACATTTCAGCAGGAAATAAAACTCACAGAGAATCCACACCAATTAATGGCATGCAGCATCTCTCTACACCCCAACTTTCTTACTTTATAAAGAGTTGTGCAACTCCCAGGAACAAGAAGGATTTAGGGAAAATGGAGCCAGGTCAGAAAACCATCAAGACCTATAAAAATGTAAATGTAAAACCTTTTCCGTTCTTTGCTAAATCTTAATTCCAAGATTTATCTCCTTAAAAACATTTCCTTGAAATATACATTTCCAAATAGACAAAGTCCCTGGAAATTCTTCCTTGGGATTCTCAAAACAACTTGAAAAAAGAAAATCTGTGAGTACCTTTCAATGGAACAGGCTTCAAGGGCAGCTGTCACTAGCAGACCTTGGAAAAATGGAATGAACATCTACCTCAAAACGTGCAAGTGCCAGCCCTGGCTAATGACATCTCAATGCCCAAATCTAAAAATGGTTCCACGGAAGTGTTTCACCAAATATTTTAATGATTCAAAAGAACCCCTTTTGCCCCCACAATTTGTTGAATGAAGAGATACAGTTCTCCAGGTAATTAAGGATTAAAAATTACTAAGCACAGAAGCTGTGTTAAAAATTGGAATAAAATTCAGTAAGGACACTACAAAAAGGTAATGATACATAAATACATGCTCAAACATGATTACTTCCCTATATGTACTATTATATACTGCATAATTTGTGGGTGACTAGGAAAGTTAACTTTTATAGGTTTTTTTTTTGAAGGTCAAAGACAGAAAACTCTTGAGAAATTAACCGCTCTATTACTTTGCCCACGAATCACATTTAATAAACCATTTATCAAAAATACGGAAGAACTATTGCACAAAGACTTAACAGGCTTAAAAAGTGTGGTAGAGGATGGGAGGAGACTGGCACCAACATACATGAAGTGTACTAGAAAAGTAATGAACATTGCAATGCAGTGGAAAACTGTTGTATACTCTGCAAAAACAAAAATACCTCAAATTTTAAAAATGTTATATATTAAGTGCAGTTCAGACATACCAAGTGGTTGTTTAACTGTCAAAGCTATAGAGCTTTAAGAGTTGCTAATGTTATGTATTAAGTGAAAAGTACTCATGAACACAACATTTAATTTACACAATAATCTTTATAAGAAAGTTAGGGAGGGACATATAGAAATCTTTATTAGGGAATGATTCTAAAATAATTTTAACAGCACAAATTGGTTGTAAACAAGGAGGTCTATGGAGTGAAAGTGACAATTAAATGATCGCTTAAGACCAAATTCTGTGGACGTCAAAAGTATAGGTTGAACCTTATGAAACTGACATTTGAGGGAATCAAGAAGTCATATATTAACCATTTCTTAAGGCTCAACCTAATATTTACCTGGAAACATTTCTCTCAAAGTGTCTTCCTCAAGACAAGTAATTCCAAGTTGCTCACTGCAAATCTACCTTCAAAAGGGTAGCTACAGGGATGTAAAACACAAAGCCTACTCTTTAAAGATTCGTGATATAGAATAGAAGACAGACACGTGCAAGTAACTAATAAAAAGCAAACTGAAACACAGGTAAGATTGAAACGAAAGGCAACGATGCTACAAGAACTTAGAAAGAGCAACTGCTTCTGACTAGTGGATTAGAGATGGCCGACGTCAGCCAGACCCTGCGCTGAACACCTCACCTCTTGGAGAGGTGGAGAGAGGGTCAGCGAGGCTGATCTCAGAGCGGGTCTGGACTAACACTATGACAGAAGGACAGGAAGATTTTGATGCAATTTATATTTGGGGCAAAATCAACGTGGACACTGTGTCTGGTATAGGTAGAAGCCAGTGCTTTTTTCCTTCCACTCAAGGCAACTTTTTGCCTAGAACATTAGGATTTCAGTTTCTTCACTCATCTACATTGATGATAAAAATGTCAGCTTTCTGGAGGGAAATATATAAATATATATTGATTTAAAATATGCACACCTTCAATCCCGTCACTTCTAGGAATTTACTCTAAGAAAACTGCCAAACCCTGGCACAGGGATTTAGCTATGAAAACACTGCAAAGTTATAAGGAAAGTGAACAAATGGAAATACAGTTAGTTGTTCATTAACAGAAGACTGGTTCAATAAATTACTTTCACTGATTGAACAAGTACTATGCAGCCATTAAAAACAGGATGTTGATCCTTATATACTGACATGGAAATATTTTAATAATAAAGAAAGAAATCAGCATGCAGGGTCAATCCACAGTTTTTTCCAAAAGAAAAAATGTTAATTCTGTACTCATACATGAAAAAAAGTATGGATGAACATACAGCAAAATGTTACTCAGTTTTCCCTAGGTAATAAGATGACAGGAGTAGTCCATTTTTCTTTTAATACTTTGTTGTTATCTGATTTACAATGAGCAATGAAAAGGTGTTTTAGAAATACTTCTTTTTGGGCAAATTCATTTTTGTTTTAAGAATTTCCTCCCCTTAGTTTATGCGAAATGCTATCTTATAATAGATGCCATAATTTGTGAATTCTGTATTACAGCCCTGAATCTATGCCTCAACATTTAGAACTCACTGACTCCACGTCCATGTAAATTTTTAATAATATAATGACCACAGCGGGGCAGATGGACGGTTGTCAGTGGTCACTGAAAGGGCCTTGCAAGCTGTACTTCCAGCACCATGAGCTATTACAACTGGCTGCCTGCCTCCTGGGAATCAGAGGGAAAACCGGAATCTAGGAGTCAGGAGCCCAGAAATCACTTGTCCTAGACGCAGGACAGACAAAAGAAATGTGACGGGTCAAGGCCAAATCTGGCCCTCAGAAAGCAGTGGCCAATGAAACAAGGGGATCATAAAAATAAGAGGAGCTTGCCCATTCTAAGGCCACGAGACCAAGGCAGAGATTGAGACCCGGAGAATCTTAACACGAAAACATATTCTTTGGGGTTAGTGATGAAAATAAAAAGAACCCAGCGAAGAATGAGAAAAAAGAATTCAGAGGAGCACGAGTACAATGACCGCTGAGTTCAGCAGACTAATGCCATGGCAATAATACAGTACAAACAATAAAATAGAGTCAAGTTCATAGCATGGCTGATTTTGCAAACGTAAAGGCGATGGATGACCAGTAAAGGAACTTGAGCTGCACAGAGTCAGAATGCCTTTAAGTCACAAGCTGGACTTGCCTTAAATGCGAGGGCATCCAAGGGACCCCTGCAGACAGTGTATGCTCAGAAATCAGTATCAGTATTGGTATCAAAAGGCCATAAGTAAATGCAAAGAACTAACCCACAGAGCAAGAAGGAAGTCTTGATTATATGAGATTCAACTTTATATGAGTTTACTAGTTGTCAGTTACTATGCGCCTCGGTTAACAGTCAATCTGTGTAGTTCAGCCATAATACAGTTTTGCTCCTTAATTAAACCACTTATTTCTGAGGTCTCAAGTCAAAGAATATCATTCAGATGTCATTTGAGGTCAAATATGGGGGCTCAGTTGCATGTAACCAACCATTCCATTCATGATTTGCGTAAGTCAAAGAAAAAAGGCAGAACCATTAAGGCATTCCTCGAGGGCACCCTGGAATCATCTGGAAGCTTTAAAAATGAGGTGACAAAAACGAAATGCCCATGTCTCACCCTCAGATATTCCTACTTGCTGGGCTTCTCCTCACTTCAGAGATAAATGATTCTGACTGAACTGTAGTTTATAAAGGATTTTCAGCAATGATCTCCTCCAACTCTAATTTAAGGATCAGAAAAGCTCCACTCTGCTCACAGAAATAATGGAACCCTCCCTGAATATGAAATGAAGAATCAACAATCACAATAGGTGACTACTTGTGGCTAATATCACTTCAAAAGCTGGAAACAATGCCAAAATTACGGTACCCATGCTTGCTATTCTTAGGACATTCCAAAATACACAATCCTTTTACTGGGAAATTTCCATTTCTGTCCTCCCTTCCCCCCTCCAGATGCACTTCCAGATGAATAAAAGAAGATGGGAAACAGAAAGATTGGCAGGAGTCCTGGTTACTATGGCAGCAAGTAAATGAAATGCCAAAGCTCCAGAAACTGATAGGGAGAGCAGGAATCAGGTAGACGTCATGGAGCTACCAGTCTTGTTGATTGCGCTCCTTCATGCACAATTCAGTTCCCTGCCTTCGCCTTGTATTTCAACCTCCTCAGAAAATGCAAGGGGGATAGCACTGGAACGGCAGGGAGGCCAGAGGAGGTAAGAATCAGCAAAGCATTTTGATAGTAGAGACAAAAGGGTTGTACGAAAATTCTATTGAGATCCAGTGAAATTTTCTAGACATCAAGTGTATAAGTTTAGCAAAAATATCACTTAGTTGACTGGATTGAGAAGTTTTTTAAATATGCACTGATAGAATCAGAAAATTGGGCTCTGGAGAGTCAGATTTGCATACCTTGCTGAACAACAGACCAAAAGTGGGTCCACCAACCAGGCCATAGCAGTGGTTCTTAATTCAAGTGGTGGAGGAAAGCACTTAAGGGACTGCACTAATCTGAAGTGCCCGGAGGAGAAAGATGCAGACAGAGGAATGAAAGGAAGCAAACCATCCCTTAAGATTCCGCTACGTCCTGGAAGTGTGCCTTTCCTCTGGAATCCCACGTGTATCTCTCCTCCTTCCACATACATCTTGCAAGTGTAATTATTTAGGAGTACACCTCTTTCCCTAACTAAGCCTCTCCAAGGTTGTATCTGACTCATCTTTACTAGATGCTGGAGATGCAAAGAACCTGGCATGCAGTGTGTTCAATAAATATTTGATGAACAAAGAATAAATGAAAAGACGAAAGCCTGCTAACTGTACTTAGCTAGTAAGGAACACAGGATTAAACCAAGGCATAAAATTCAAGGAGAAATAAGATCTTCATTGCAATGAGGAAAACAGCAACTTTTTTTTTTGAACAGGCAGAGATGCATAATAAAGCTAAAGCTTTAAAAACAGAGATATACAGTCAAGGAACCAGGAATAAACAGGTGAAAGATAGAAACAAAAACAAAGATACAGTGGGAGACTCATAAAGGTACCTCCAAACTTCTAAAGATCCTTGGGCTATAATCAAAAAAACAATGGACGTTCAACTCCTTGAGTGTACAGAGAATACTACAACAAAACCCAGACTCTGAAAAGCTACAAAAACTTCTGGAAACAAAGTCAGCAAGCCCCATGCAGAGACAATAGGACTTTACAGAGACTCTGCCATCGGCTACCGCAGTGAAACTTCAAATTAGAATGAGGCCAGTAAAACCCAAGGAAACGGCAGTCCTCATTCTCCCTCTCATTCCTACGGTCTAACATCCACAATGTCTACCCTGCAGTACGGGATTCAACTTGGAGGCCACAAATGAAAGGGGACACTGATTACCTCAAAGTTGTCCAGGAAAACTCAAAAGACCCAAATGGCAAAGGGTCTGAAACCCCAGAGAATGGAGAAGGTTAAGCCTAATTTTGAGACTTAATATATTTATCTTGAATAATTATCTTCAAATACTCAAAGGGAAGAAAAGATACTTGGGAGGCAGAACTTCGGACTGTCAAATGAAAGTCAGAGGCAGATTTGGGGTAAATAGAAGAAACCCCTTTAAAATCAGAACTTTCTTAAAGTGGAATGAACTTTCTGGGAGAGGGGGCTGATAAAAGTTCAATTTCTTGTGGATGGTGGTTGCACGAGTATTTGCTTCACAATTTCAGTGAATTCTCTTTACTTGTGGAATCCATAGGCCAAGTAGCCTACTAAAAGTTGTTTGTAAATCCAAAATCAATACTCCCACCACCTCTGCAGTCGTTTGCAAACATGCGCATGCAGAGTTGTAGAAAATTTCAGTCACCCAATACACAATTCCCAGCTGAGGTCCAAGAAAACGGTGTTCTGCCTTCTTATTTCGTGGTCTATTTAGTGGCACAGTTTTCGCATGTGAGTATTTTTATTGGTGACTTCGTTGTTTGAAATGGCCGCCGAGTGTAGTGCTGATGTGCCGGCGAATGTTCTGAGTGCGAGGAGCCTGTGATGCGCCTCGCGTTACACAAGCTTCACTCAGGCATGAGTGAGCGAGTTACGGGCCTTGAAGTCAATGTTTACCAATGAACAACATGTACGTCTACAAGAAAGAAACATCAAACAAGGTTCTGCACTCATCAATTGACAAAAATGTGGTGACCAGCCAGAGGCTTACAGGAACCAAATCACGTATTTCCCCAAGGGTCCAGGACTGGCTATTCACTAATTCAGTGTTCACGATGACGTTACAGAGTATGACTACCCCAAATAGCAATAATCAACCATATTCCCTGCACTGTACATGTGTTCATGTTTCATGGCTTGAGTATGTACGTTCAATTTCACAATGAAAGTGTCTGGATGGGCAGTATTCCTGCCCTGTACAGAAGAATCAAATATACACCCTCTGATGCCCATTCAAATGTGAACAACCATCAGTTCTGCACTTACAGAAATAAGCAGAATTGTAAAACTCCCACTGTGCTTCTGATGGTCACATGTTCTTTAGGGGAGGGCAGAAATGGGCAAGAGACCCTGCAATTTCAACCTTCAAACGTAAGTCAACAGTGAATACCAGGACTTCCCAGTAAGTTGGAGGATTCAACACATACATCTAATTATGCTCCCTCCTGAAAACTACTACAACTACTGTAAAGGTTTTTTGTTTGTTTTTTAAGGTACAAGCCTAAAGAATGAGGGAGAGAAAAGGGGACAACAGCAATAAAAATATGGAAGGAAGTAAATGGTGAAAAGCAGTAATGGGAAAAACCAAGAGTCAACCACAGTTATAGAATTCCTCAAAAGATCTGGGAATTGGTAATACTGGGTACCTCCGAAAGTGGGAGTGAAGTGGGAGACTAAAATTTAAAAGTTTAAATTTTAGTTGCAAGTTTAAGGAGTAATTCGATCCCTAGATGAATATTTGGAGGTTTATTCTCTAGACTGGAGGACAAAGCCAGCTGAGTTGGACTATCATACCAAAATGGGATTAAGACCAAAAAAATGCATACTGAATGCTGAGACCCCGGGGCTCTTTCCATGCTTAGCTCCCAGAATATTGGCCCGAGGACATTTATCCTTCAATCAAAAACTGGAAGAATCTTCTTTGGGTAATCTGACCTGTTCTAAAGACACTGCAGGGAATCATCCAAGCAACAGCCAGGTGGTTAATGGTCCAACAATGAAGCCAACAAGCTCCACCCACACATTCAGAACATTTTCAGTCCACCCTAATAAATATAAGCAGACAGAGATCCGGCAGCATTTGAGAAAAGGCTTTAACATGAGAGACCGACAGAAACAGAAAAAACTAGAGTAAACTAACAACAACACAGGAATAGAAAACCTCAGTATCTTCAGAGATGAGAAGATACAGCATCCATGAAACAACAAGAAGCTATAAAAGAAAAAGATTTGGGAAACAAAGACTCTTTAAAACTTAAAAATCTGATAGAAATTTAAAATAAATTCTTTTTTTAACAGAAGGGTTGGACGATAAAGTTTAGAAACATCCCTAGAAAGAGCAAAAAAATAGAGATGAAAATTAATATACAAACAACTATATGAAACTAACTGGACTAGTTCAGAGGTCCAAGAACTAAAAAAGAGTAAATAGGAGAAAAATTATCCCAGAACAAGAGGTCACTGGGTTGCCAAACTGAAAAAGCCCACTAAGAGACAGTACAAAGAAAGAAAAGCTTTCATCAAGGCCCATAATTGTGAAACTTGAGAACACACACACATACACACACACAATCTTATGCTTACAAATTTCTGAGGTAAAATACTTTCCAATCCAGAATTCTATATTCAGCCAAACTTTCAAACAAATGAGTAAAGACATCTTTAGACATGCAAAATTTTTAATTCTAAGGAATTGTAGGAAAGAAAAAAGTGAGTCAATGTGTCAATATTACTACATTCCTTGCTGTTGGGGAGGAAGCGAGCATAGATTGGCAGAAAGCTGAAGAGAAACCTGGCACTGACTTAGAACTGGGAGCATCAGTGGACGTAACAAGCATGCCCAGCCCTGTAAGAATGAGCACCCAGACCTCGGTTTCTAAACACCATTCCTCTGAATCAGGCCTGATTCCCACTGGGGCGGGGACAGTATCAGATGAACCTGGAACACCTTATTGTGCTGGAAAATAAACTATTTATTCAAGAAATGATGGAAATGTGTCACAAATGAGAGAAAGTAGCCTGAGAAGGTCCCACTAGCTAAACCTGGAAACATCTGAGCAAAATGACAGCTCACTAAATAAAATCCATGAGTTCATACTGATAAATGGGAGAGAGGAGGTTCTTGATTTCAGCACAGCACCCCCTGCCAAAACCTTAGAAAAATCAGTTTTGCACCATCACAGTAATAGCTTTCTCAAACAAGGATTATCTATGGATGCGAAAAGTAGGGGTTCAAGTTTAATGAGGGATGAGTTATTTCCACAGTCTCCAATGATCTCCCCACAAATGACTTACTATCAGAAGGAAAGAGTAACTTAACAGTGGAGAAACCTGGTAGATACCACCTAAAGCAAGTATCAAAGTTAATGTCAACAATAATGACAACACAACATCACATGCCTCCCAGCGGGAAGCTTTGAGCACATAGTGCTTGTGTTGTATTCCTGCCAAAAATGCATAGTGTGACTCTAATCATGAGGAAACAGATAAACCCAGATTGAGGAGGGGCACTCACAAAATGACTGATCCCTAAACTTCAAAAATGTCAATACCACAAAAGACAAAGAAAAGCTGAAGAACTGTTGTTCCAGATTAAAGGAGAAACATGTAAAAGCTAAAGGAACTAGACTGGCTTCTGAACTTAAAAAAAAAAAAAAAGTTGCTATAAAAGGGCATTAATGGAGAAGCAACATTTGAGTACTTTTAAAAAATGTATCACTGTCACTTTCCAGATTTTGATAATATTGTGATCAGACGACTGACTGTCCGTGTCTTAAGAAATATAGCCCCACGTACTTAGGAGTAGAGGGGAATGATGTCTGCAACTTATGCTCATACAGTTCAGAAAAGTATGTATGATCAGAGAGAATGACAAAGCTAATGTGGCAAGATGTTAACTAACTACTGATGAACCTGGATGAAGATGATTCTTAGGTCCTTCATACTATTCTTACAACTTTCCTATAATTTGAAATTATTTCAAAATTAGAAGTGTAAAAACAGAGTATTTTTACTCAATGAGTTACATGTTCAATTCTCAGTCAATACCTGTGAGTCCGTGTTTACAAAGGTAAACAGCAGCAGTAACTGGTGGGGGAAACCCACTGGAACCATTCATGAGCCAGAGAAAAGGAACTGAAGTACCACCTTTTCGATTCGGACACAGAACATTGAAAACTGACAGCAGATGTGTTCATACTGAAAATACTCAGCCACAGAAAATGTAAATTTTAAATTTTATTCAAAGTTGGTACATAAATGCTAACATTTCCATAAAATAATTACTATACTTCAGTTACAGGACAAAATACCACAGAAAGGAATATACTTTGCAAGAAATGTAGTTCATCTTAAGTTTCCAAATACTTCTGAAGGCTAATGCAGCAGCTGGCAAAATAACACACAGTACACAAAGAACAGTGTATTTTACAGAGTCAGTAATGAAAACTGACAGCTCTTTAGCAGATCTGCTTCATTTTTTTTCATTTTTTAAACAATAACACTTTTAAAACACATTAAACCAAGATCATACATGTCTACAATTTTAAAAATCAGATTGTATACAGTAGGTTAGAATAGTCAAGTTAGAACTGTCATGTATGGTTAACAATCCTAAATCTACAATTTCAATTGTATTCTTTTCAATATGGAAATAACCTGGTTTATATCGAATTCTACTTTCTGCTTGCAACTAAAACACTGCATGACATGGACCCAACTAGTCAAACCTTAAAAAAAAAAAAAAAAAAAAAGCTGTAGACAATGAAGGGTACACTGGAAATCAGTTTACAATTCAATTAAAAAAACTCACCAATAACTCAACAACTTCATTTATAATCACATTTGGTTTACAATGCATACTTGATGAAATGCTACATGTACACAATGCACACTACACACCCCCAGTGCACAGACTGGTCTCTTACAGGAAATGTGAACGAAGTATAACAGGCAGGACACTGAAAAACATTTTTCAATGGAGACATCTTTTAAAAATGCATTAATACTTACATATCAAAATTACTAGATAAAAGCAGCAATACTCTGCTGACATTTGGCTTAAAAATAAAGAAATGAATGAAGGGATTTCACAGGATATTAGAAAAGGAATTGGTTTTCTTCTTGAAGAAGACTACTAACTTTTGCACAGCAACTATTTTTGATATCCACCTTATCAAACAAACAAAAACAGCACTGAGAAGCGTAACACAGTTCATATGTGACTGCCAGCGTAGGTCTGGGCAACAGAAAAAGGAACGTCCAAGCGAAGCATGGGTAAGTCCCCGCTCTAGTCCTCAACTCTGCTGGCAATCTATAAACTGAAGCAATCGTGGTGGGGAGAGCAGGGGAACAGATTCCATACCATCATCTGACACTAATGTAATATGACCTTATTAAAAAAAATAAAGCTTTTGCATTTTAACAACCCCACAGAAAAATCCATGAGCAAAAGACTTATTGATCTGTTTGCCACTCAAAAGTTAGAGATCTCACAGTGAAATTAGAAAATTCTAATTATACATATTTACACTGCTAGGACTACTTTCACCTAACTAATTAAAGCAATTTTCCATGGAATTATAAACAAAAGATATTCTGACAAAGGACTCTTGAAAAGCATTAAGTTTTTACAAACTATTTTAAATTTTAAAAACAACATTTAAAGGTACAGAACACGTACGACATAGGACTAACAGGTTATAACCACTTTGCCTTCTCACATGTTGCTAAGCCAAAGATGTTCCTCAAACGTCTCCTTTCTCCTGCATTTCTGGGTCTCCTCTCCCCTCATCCCCCAAAGCCTGAAGTTTTACAGTCTAAAATAACGCTGTAGGTACACACCTGCCTACTTTTTGCTGCAGGGGAGAATCTTTCCCTCAAAGTGTTCAGATTAACTCTTCTAAAACATGTCACATTAGTGTACACCAGCTTTAATCTTAATTCCATATATTAGTTGACCAAGTCTTTCCCTAGAAGAGAAATATACAAAAGAGAGGAGAGTGGGAACAAAGGTAGTCAGTTCTCTCCCATTCTGAGTGTTATATTATTAGATATATGGTCAAAACGCAAAACATAGACATATTTATTCATTCTTGATCAAAAGGGTCAATTCAGTCGAAGACGGGTGAGATGGGGCAATGCCAAGTGGAGTCAAGACACATCCTTTTCTTTTGCACACACATTCACAGCTTTCATCTACTCTAGTCCTGAAACGGGTATTGGGACAGGCCAAAGAATCCTTTGGACTCTTACAAGCGCTGTGAAAAGCGCAAGGGTTCATTTGGCACATCTGTCTCACAATTAACTAGGTGCTCAGAACACCTGGATCAAATTCTGCTCTAATATGAAGTGCCAGTCAAGCATATGAAAAACTACAGGTAACTTCATCTTTTACATACAAACCTATACAAACATTAAAGACAAGTAGTGTTTGCCCTGTTAAAATGCGAACTTTCTCCATGTTTTTAGTGTACGATTGATTGATGGAAGGTTAAATTTCCTAAAGATTTAAGATAAAAAAAACTCCAGTGGTTCTACAGCTTAAAGTAGAATCTGTGTGTCAAACTGTCCCCCCCCCCCACCAAAAACCTACAAGTCTGTCCTGTTTCCTTACTTCCAAATTGTAGGAAAGAGCCCACCGACCCCATTTTAGCTAGTAACCCCCAAATATAACTGCAGCATTCTTGACATTTGGATTCTCTCCCTCCACCAATGAAACACAACTTACTCAAAATACTACATTGAATTACTTATCCTGTAGGACCCATAGCGCAGATACCTCAGTCCCGGGCTTTCAATACTGTGGTCTGCCATCCTAACAACTCCCCACACACACACACCTGGTGGGCTTTGCGACTGGCACTTGTGGGTACGAGAATACTGTTAGTCTTGTGCTTTCTACATGTGGAGATACACACACGTGTGAACATGATTTTGTGCTTTCTATGGACCTTTACTTGAAGCTTTTTCCCTATCACAGAATGTGAAACTGTGGTCACAAGTTCTCAGATACCTATCAAACCTACACTGGAAAACGATAAAGTTAAAATATATTCACAGAACTAATATAAGTAACCTTGTACTTTTTAATTAAGGAAATAAAAGAAACAAATACAGATAAATAAATAACATTTAAGCGGCAACATGAATTAGAGCTTCCTGGTTTCTTTGAACCTAAATACAGGCTGCATATAAAGTATGTAAATATATATATATTTTTTACTTCCTTCACTAATTATAACAAAATTTAAAAAGAGAAATTGTAACAAGAATTTTCAATCAAGAAAGGGAAAGGTATGAAATAGCAGAGTCAATACTGGCAACCAGAAGGCACTAACCAAAACACACAAATTTCAGAAGCTTATTATATATTATGGAATACCCTATATATTGGCCTTTGCCAATCTGGGATTTCAGTAACAGCGATGAGCTTAATTTCAGTTTCCAACTATTATAACAAAAAAAAGTGAAAAGTGAGTTATTAAGAACATTTCACTTGAAGTTTAAGTCTAGGTTACACTGGTATATTGGAAAATTATCCAGACTGGTTTAGTCCAGTGGCCATAACAAAGAATAAACACTCCCTTATCCAACAGCTCTAGGATGCAAGGTGAATTTACCAAGATATAAACGTAAGTCTCCAGTACGGCTCTGGTTATCTACTAGTTGTCAACTTGTGCTGTTGCCCAGAACAATGAAATCTATACTTCCCCTACTGATGGAGTTCTCTGCAAACTGTCTTCAACTGGCAGGGCTGGGGGTATTATCATCCTGGGCAACAACTACGATGGAGCTTCACTGAGGAGAGCAACGCCACTGCTCCCCCACTAAGAGGAGTCTGAGACCACTGTGCTGTGTCTTGACTTGCACTCAGGGGCTTTATTTATTCTAGCACCCCTCTCTTCAAACATGCTAGAAGCATCCAGGTAACCAAACCAAACTTAAAAAGTTGTTATACATAAAATAAGGTTAACAGTTTAAGTTAACAGCTTCAGATTATGTATAGTACTGCCCTAGAAAGAAAGTTCATGAGATGAGTAATGATACAGATACATCAAATGTTTTTTATTTCTGAGTAACAGACTGTATGCCAATGGTTAAGGTGGTTAGTTATCAGATAAATGGGGTGCTTACAACCCAAAACAAAAACCTAAATCCTATCTTATAAAGGATTTGAGATGGAAACAGAAATATAAATTCCATTAATTCTCACAACATTCCTTTAAAGGTGAATCAGTAGTTTAAAGCCTTATTCCCAGCACTGGAAAGGGAAGTTGAAACAAAAACACTTCTGTGACTAAGTGAATAATGGTGTGGGATTCAGCACTGGCAAAGCCTATTAACTATTTCGAGCCTTAGCTAAATTCTGTTCTAGGAAATCAAAGTAGCTGAACACCTCGTCTTCCAACAGAGGGGCGAGTTTGACAAAAAGCACACCAACTTAGGAGAAATGACCTTACTGCAAGAGAAGGAGTTTGCAGCCCTGAGTTAAGTCATCCAAGCCTAAGTGAGTAAGTGGATGGAGTAATCAAAAGATTACTTCTCATAGAATCCATCTTCATACCTAACTAGTACAAAGGGGGTTCTATATATGCCAACTGACTAGTTCCAACTTTTTACCTTTAATTACAGCAACAACAAAGCTTTTTGGCATCAAAACAAACTCTGTTCCTCTCAGCACTGTGATACCATCATTTCAAAGGGACTCATGAATTTTAACTATTGCTGCCTCCCTAATTTTCGAAAAAGGAGTTTTGAGAATAAAATACTGATGAATTCATAGGGCTTTTACTAGTAATAAACATAAAACTGAGAAAATCATTTCTTGAGAATTAACAGTTTAAGCTAATAGAAATTTGGTATTATTTAAACACAACTATATTTAATGAATCATTATTTGGATCGAGTTTTCAAAACTGGGGCAAAGCAGCACTTTTGCAAACCATGGCAATAAGCCTGCAAGTGCATTAAACTGACAAAAGATCAAAACGAGAATTTGTTAAGTGTTGAAAAGGAAGAATAGGTGAAGAATTAAAGTGAAAATGAGAAAAAAGGGGAAAGACCAGTCTCTCTGAATGGTAGGTGGGTATACACAAAAATAGAAATATACCCCATTTGGGTATATATATGGGTATATATATGTCAACATTGAAATGACTTAAGCAATTTAACACCTGGCTAATGAGAAATCTTACAAATACTGAAGCCTAAAAGCATTTTTTTTCTAAAGTATCACCTCAAATATCAGTCATTTTAACCTCAAATATGTTAATAAACTCATACTTTACAATGTTTAACATCAAACCAGGGTTTAATAGGCTGGCTGTTACTCACTGGTACCCTAATCTATATGGGGAGGGGTTTAAACTAGCTGATAGCCAAGATGCTTCAAGTTCTAGAATTCAATGAATATAAGTCTATGTCTGCACACTTTTAAGCTAATGCTTATCGTTTAACGAACTTGTTCAGTCTGTATCACCCAGGTGCTTCTCAGCATCTCACTCACTAGTTGTATTTCTTAGGCAAATTTTGTCCTGGCAAGTCTCTGTAGTCACATAATTTAACAGGAATGGTCTTTATACATCTCTCAACCCACACCTGGGGAATGGTGACGTCTCACTACTAGATACCCAAGTGGTCCTTTCCAGCCACCATACCTCAGATGAAAATGACAGTGATGACAGGTGAAAGTGAAGTATAAGGAAAGCAAGTAAGCCGAATACTGCCAAGTGGGATCACTGGAAGGTCTAACCTTTTAATAGCTAATAATATAGCCAGTCTTCAGGGTAATAAGGAATGAGAATAAGAACCCATAGGCCATATTAAATGATAATCAGAGAGAGGGGAAAATCCATGCACCCAGTATAGGGAAGAAAGCGATGGACTGAGAAATATAGAAACTTAAAGGCGAACAGCCCTGGACGAGATTTTTCAGCTTCCCTCACCCCCACTTAGACTCAGGTTAGAGAACTGAGTTAACAACCTTTCCACTCAATTCTTAAAATGTGAAGTTTCACAAAGTGATGAGTCCCTGCTAATTACTTGAGGTGCCATCCCTAAGAGCTATGGCTACGTGACCCAAAAAGACACTGGCTCCTTTGAGCCAAGAGAAAAGGAAGCTTTGGGAGAGCGATCAGAACTGCTGAATTTAGGCTTAAATTCAGCACCACTGCTATTGCTTGATGCTTCTCTAACCTAGTGCTAACCTCACCAGGAAAAAAACAGCCAGGGAAAATGACTGGCTCAGCGATTTCAAAAGCTACTTACTATCTTGGGGTTGCAGGACAAAAAATTCTTAGATGAACAGAGAAATTAGAGGTCCCATGAAGGAATCAATATAATCATTCTGCATACCAGAGTAATAAGCTCTTCTCATTAGATCTTGAGACTAAGATTGCTTGAGAGGACAAAAATCTAAGAACTGGGGATACCATTAACAGCAGATAAGACATTATTTTTCTCCACCTTTTAAGACCAAAAGGTCTTCATTTTTGACTCTTAGCTAACTATTTTAGTCACTACCACTTAGTCAATTCTGAACCTTAGCTTAAGCCAATATAAAAATATATACATGTTAATGTCTAGAGATCCATGACATCATTTAGGACCCATTTAGTTAAAATATGAACATTTTGCTAGCTTAAGATAGACCATGTATCATTCCATGAACAGTCATTCTAATGAAATATAGACTGAAGAATGGTCCCCTGAAATGAAGTTGCAATCAGAATTCACATACTTTCAAGCACATTATCTATTACTGGGAAGCAGTAAGGACAAGTTTGAGGGACTTCAGTCTAAATAAAGTGATGTTTATACTGGCAAGAATAAACAATCCTAATGGATATGCTAATAGTCATTCCTTATTTACAGGCATTAGTACTCTAAACTTGACTTACTTCTATATACACACAAAGAGACACACGATGATGTATTTTATGGATCATATTAAGACAACAGCAGAGAGAAGGTAAGGGGACCCTAACAATCCAAAGTAGTAGGAATCAACATTAAATAAGGGGGGGAAATCTACATAAACACCACCTATTATGCTGTAAATAAAAAGAGTAAGAAGGCTTCCCAGCCAATATGTAAATCCTCACTACTGAGTTACACAGCAATGTTCACAGTCAAAGAAAATATTAATTCCAATTTGAATGCCAATTTGAAAATCTAAGATCCTATTATTTTCCCAAATACTGAAATGTTGTCACAAAGGAAGAACAGTTCTTTGAGAAAAGAAAAGGACAATCCATAGACACACCACGAATCCAGATTGGACGCCTGGCTGTCTGCTCTGTTCCCAGTGGACTCGGTAACCTCGGAATGTCACAGCCTCAGCCTCCATACAAGAAAAGAATGGTCCCTATTTATTTGGCCCCCAACTTATAAACTTTAAGAATGAAATTGAGAAAAAAATTCTACAAGGCACTCTAAACTCTCAGAAATCATGCTATTCATACATTAATTGTTTTTTCATCTACAGACTCAGTCCATCAGAAAGCCTCCTGGAGATGGGAAGACATTATGCTACCTGATAATTTCTAAAATCAACTTTGGACTCATCATATCCATCACAATGAAATTTGTTCATAGAATACAAAAAATTTAAAGTCATTGGGACTGAGTTTTGATTCAAAATCTACAAAAGTACCTAAAAAAGTAGTAATTTCCCTAAATGTAAGCTTAATAAAATCATGCAATTTAAAAAGTATCAGATTACAGAAAAGTCAAAGAAAGTAGATACACAATTAGTTTCCTTCATCTGTCATGGTGTTTTGAAAAAGGACAGTGTTGTGTACACACAGACACAGAACTACATCATCTGGAGCACTGCGCTCTAACAGCTTTTGTACCCTGTCCTCTGAAGGGGAATTAGCCTGTGAAAAAGAGATTCCCATCTACGAAGGTTGCAACTGTGTACAAAGCCATGTCAAGATAAAGGGTCCTATAATTACACAAGTCCTGTAATATCCTCCACAAGACACCCCACTAAACCCAGAAGTTCTTATTTGTGGCACCTCTTGAACATGCTACCCATTCTATAGAAAGACTATACTGACAATCTACCCATGGCAAAGCATGCACTCTGAGTCTTCAGTTACTGATGACTAGTTTGCACTGAAACATCCTCATGCTCGAAGTCACTGGAACTTTTTAAGCGAAAATATAGAGGCCGGGTACAGATGGCAAGTCTGCTGAAAAAAAACAAAAAAGGGATAGCAAGAAAAAGAACTTATCAAGAATACAATATGATCTCAGAATTAAATTTTCCATCTAAAAACTCAACCTCAATATATCGTGATCTACCCAGGAAGGGCAACCCCACGCAAAGGCAGTGTCAATTTTTCTTCAAATTTCTGGATACATCTTCCAACTGGATCTACTTGGGAAGACATCTGGCTAATAAAAAATGTTACCAAATGATAAGAACATATCTAGAGAGTCAGTGGAGTATGAGTAATCAACCACCTGTTTAGAGTAAATTGATCAAACACTGCTTACGGGCTGCTGATTCCCAAACTCTATAAACAACCTTGATTTGGTCAATAAAAGGGGATCATCAGCAATGTTTACTTCATCTTCTCCCCCACAGTCATTTGACAATACAATCACGACATCTAACTTTATAAAGACAGACTTGGTAGTCATTTGAGTATGATTCACTAAATGTCAGTTAAAATAGGGGGAAAAAAGGAACTGGAACAAACTTGTTTCCAACATTCCATATACTGGTGGTACAAGAACAGCTCCAGGAAGACATTCTTCTTCCTTTCTTTTGGCAGTCGGAATCCATAGGCCCATGCTAACAACATGAACCTGGCAAGTAACTAACGTCTCCTGAAACAAGTACCCCACTAGCACATTTACATTTTCAGTACATAATTGATTACACAATGTCTACAAATTCAGTTTGTTTGGTTTTTTAAATGGTAGTAGAGATTACAGAGACAAAAAAATTTGGAAATGAGCAAGTCTTCTACTTCAGGTTAAGGTCTACCAAGATTTGGCAGCGCAGACAGTTTACCTTATTCATGATATCCTAGCATATATTCTGCTCTAAGTGCTCTATGAGAATAATTGGTCTCTCCTGACTTTGGTATGAAAAATTTTAAACCACATTTGCACAATTCAGTCTGTTAAACAAGTTTTGCTTCATTTAGGCTGAAATTTTACTTTCATCCATCTCTGGGAAAATAAAGTCTTGCAAACAGATGATTTTCTGCTAAGTAAAATTTGGCTAAAACCTACAGCGTAAACAATGCCTGAGAGATGCAACAGTTAAGTGTTTTTTCAAAGACCAGTATTTTCTTAAGTTAGTGTCTCATCACATCCTTAAAAGTTCATAAGGAGAAATAAACAAACATGAAAATTCCAAGAGAACACACAGCAACAAGTCCAATGTTCAGTACGAGTTTGACCTGCGGAGGCTCCTCCAACATTTGTAAGCAGACAGCCTCCTCTTCCATCAGGTCTCTCAGGCTCCTCTTACTGAGGCTCTTACTCTTAAAGCCACAGAACCAATCTATGAACTTCCAATACCGGCTTCCATCCTCTGTTTCTTTCTTCCTCTCTTTCTCGCCCATGAGCGCTGCTTGCCCATTGGAATACGCATCTACTGGTGTTTCTGCCTCTGAATGACCTAAGGAAGCCACTGGGTTGCCCTCTTCTCTGCAGGTCACCAAGAGATTAATATCCTCGGGCTGAAGGCCCTTAATGCTATCCTCAGATTTCCCGTTGGGAATGATGTGGTTGATGGCCTCACTGTTCTCACTGCATCTCAGGATGCTCTTCTCTTGCATTTTGTACGGTTCGTCTTTCGGGGAGCAGCTTTCCTTCACCACCAGGCTCTTCTTCGACCAAAAAGTGGTGGTACGAATCTGTTCCTTCGTGGGAGGTGATGTGAGAAGGCTAACAATTACAGTAATGAATCCTGTGACCCAAAACAAGGCTGTGGCCACATACATATAATGAATGTCTTTGATGAATTCTGGCCTGTTATCAGGTTGGTCACATTCTGGGGCACGGTAGGCAAAGGCCAGTGTCAAACGAACTGCTCCAAGAACAAAGCCAGCCATTCCACCATAGAAAGCCCCTTGTTCGTTGCAGCGCTTCCAGAAAATGGCCAGAAGGAACAGGGCCGCAACTGGAGGCGTCAGGTAGTCTGCTACCTCCTGAATGTAAAGGTACATCTGGCCTCCTTGCATCTCTACGATGATTGGCACCCAGGCAATGCTGATCACCACCATGAAAGCCACGAAAATCCTCCCCACGATCATCAGCTCCCGGGAGCTTGCACTCTTGCGGATGAGTTTGTACACATCGAGGGTGAATATGGTACTGGCACTGTTAAAGATCGAGTCCAAGTCACTCATCAGAGCTGCAATCATCACGGCCATCATCAGGCCCCGGAGGCCCACGGGCACCAGCTTCATCACCAGGCGCGGGTAAGCAATGTTCGAGCAGCCAGCTCTGCTGCCACACACTTGCATGCAGTGCTCCGGGTTGATGCAAGCTATGTCATCAGCAAACAGTATCCTAGAAATCATTCCTGGGACAACTATGATAAACATTGGCAGAAGCTTCAAGAAGCCAGCCATTAGAGTAGAGCCTTTGGCATGTGCAATGTTTTTAGCTGCTAGGACCCTCTGCACGATGACTTGGTCAGCACACCAGTACCACACTGAAGCTGGGGTCTGCCCAAGAATGAATCCAGGCCAAGGAACATCTTCATCTGTTGGATTCCGCAACATTTTCAGGGCATCTTTCTTAGGGTCGACATTACAAGAATTCGTGTTGGAAAGGTTGTATGTCAACAAGATGGAAGTGACATTGGGTGAGGCCAGCATGTACCTTCTCTTAACTTCCTCAAACCCGCCAACCTCCATCATGCTAATGACCATAAGCGTGAGGGCCCCAATGATCATGAGCAGAGCCTGCAGAGTGTCTGTGTAGATCACCGCCACGAGGCCTCCGGTGACGGTCAGCAAAGCAGTCATGCTAATGAGCAGGATGACAGACACATAGAGATTCCAACCCAAAGACTCCTGGATAAAAAGGGCGCCCGAATACAGGTCCACTGAGAGCTTGGTGAATATATAGAGAATTAGAGACAAGGCTGCAAAATAGACCTGAATCCTATGGCCACCAAACCGCTTGGACAAGTATTCAGGCATGGTGTATACCCCTGACCGGATGTAAATCGGGATGAAAACCCATCCCAGAAGTTGCAAAAGCAGTAAGGCATTGAATTCCCATGCGCCTACTGCAAATCCACTTGCAGCTCCAGATCCTGCCAGCCCAATGAAGTGCTCACTCCCAATATTGCTCACAAACAGAGAGGCACCAATCGCTACCCAGGTCATAGAGCGCCCGGCCAGGAAGTATCCACTCACGGTGCTTCTATTAGATTTCCACATGGCAAAAAAACCAATGCACAGGACCAGGACAAAATACAGGGCCACTATGGCAATGTCTGCTGTCTCCAGTACAGCCCTCATTTTGGAAACTTTGTGAATAAAAGTGTCCAATGACAGGAGTGTCCGACTTTTTATTTACTCATTAGTACCCCAGCCAAGTCTGTAAACCATACGTGAACCGGACTACACAGAGCAACAGAGCAGGTCAAAGTCTTTGTCCTTTGGTTTGCTGTCTTGATGGTGGTGGTTGTGATAAACTTTGAAGGAGACAGTTTAAATTTTCCTCCGCTTCTTAATTGGGATTGAGAACTTAGCTCGTACTCTTAATCCACTCTCCACAAGACCATCAGCATTTACTCAGGTGCTGGAGGAGAAATTCTGAGTTGCAGCTAAGTCTAGTGAAGCCTACTGAACCAACCCTGCAAGGCAGCAAAGACAAAAGACAAAGATTGAATTAGAGGAGTGTCTCACCAAGTGATGAGGAAACTTTTCAGTCTAGCAAAACGGCGCAACAAGACATTATTTATAAAAAGAAAAAAAACTTTCAAAATATACTTCAGTTCCACAGAAAAGACAAATCTATACTATCACAAGTCAGTGAGAATATTTATCATTTTGAACTAAGAACAAAAATTCATCGACCCCATAACTAAGTGGCCTAACTTCTCTAGCAACTAAACTGCCTACCCTGACATTGCCCTTTCTTGCCCTAACGTGGTAGTCTCAGATTAGAAGCACCTTAAACGGGGAGGAAAAACACTAATTATTCACAAGAGCACCAAAATGAATCTTCAAATATTATGAATCTAAAGAGTAACATACTTTATAGCCAGTTAGGTTCCTGGATGGAAATGGCAGGTGCTGTTTACTATGTGTTACCATTAACCCCCAAACAGAAAACCAAGTATTGCTTAGTCTGTGCAAATCTGTTATAAAATTTTCTAGATTCCTACTAAAAATGTACATCTGTACTAGTTATCATACAGGAACCTAGAAATTGTGCGATGACTCCTGCCCTAAAGGAAAAAAAAAGACATTCCACACACAAAAACCTAGGAACATGAAATTTATAAAACAACCCTGAAGTTTTATTCTTTCTGCTACTTATAAGACATTGGATGATTTAAAAAAAAAAAAAAAAGTTCAAAAAGGTAATTTCCTTCCCTTCCTTTTTCATCAGGCAACTAGTTCCAAGAGAATCTGTGAGAGGACAAAAGCACTGACTCAATGTTTGATTTTGTTGAATATTTTTTCCTTTTAATGCTTTCTTATTGAAGGGTATAGGAAGCAAAGAGAGGAGGGAGAAGGAAAAAGTTTCCTGGAAGACTGAAAAGTAATTTGATTTTTATTGTATCTTCCACACCTCAACGAAACAGACATCTGTCAACCATTAGATAATAAATCATCTTCAAGAAGTCAATCAGGTATTTTTCAGTCCAGGGTTAAGAAAATCACTCTGAAAAACACATTTAAACTTATCCAAAATTGAGTTTATGAATTTGATGGTTTTTCTCCCGGGAAAGAGACAAATTCTGAATCTTCAAAGTTAATTATAGTTGTAACTGACAGGTCAATATGAAAAACATTTTGCTATTGAACCTAATGCCTTCCACACATTGACTTCTACAGTGATTTCTACTTTTGTAATAAGGCAACCTTACAGTGAAATGTTTTTCTATGCTTGACAAAGCAGATGCTTTTGATGAATCTAGGCATTTTCTTTAAACATCAGTAGCAAACTTAAGTTCTATAAATAACAGTAAAGCCACTCTTTTCAAAACTATTCATAGACCATAGTATTAAAAACTAAAAAACACACCTTTTAGTGGCTAAGAAAAGAGTCGGAAATACTGCCTAAAGTTAAATGCCCTGCCAAATTAGGTTATTAGGTCTAATTCATAAAGCTTCCTAGATAGAAACATCTTAATCCCATCTCTATGCCTTTTTTAAGCATAAAGTACTACAATTAATTATAATAAGAAAACTGACCAACATCCTTCTTCCTAAAAGCCGGTGTCAATAATGACTGACATAAGTAAAACTGCCAGACAAAAGCCTAAAATACACCAAAAGTTGAGATTTGTATCACTTCGTATTTGCCAAATCCTAAAAGTGGTCAGTGTTCTATGACCACTTTTCCCACCCTAAAAGCTTTCTAGTTTAAAAAAAACACAAAACGTGGACATTATTTAGGAAGAATCACCCACATTTTTAACAAAATCTAATCAGATGTCTAATAAACATTAATTATTTAACAGGGTACCTTTAGTGTTTCAGTGTAAGGGTCAGGTCCTTAATTACACTGAAAACAACTGCTGGCAGTTACGAAGCCCTGCCTTCAGCAAAGCTCCCTGCTATCCAACATCCAAGCCATACCCTCGCCACTTGTTTCCACTTCACAGAGGAGCCTAGCTCCACTGGTCAGAGGACCCTTTCAGGTGTCGCTCTTCTCAATGGCAGTAGTGGACCATGTGTTTCCCCAAGAAGGGACAAACACCCCGAGTTGGGTTTTTTTTGGAGGCGAGGTGGAGTGAGGTGTGTGTTGTAGCAGCCACTGCAGCAGCTTATCTGTTCAGAGAACAAAATGCTTAGAAACAAAACAAGCACTTCCTTTTTCCATCACTATGAAGCACTGCTCGTATCAAGAATAGTTTTTCACTGTCAACATCCCGCTCTCCTATGAATGCTCAGACTAACTGAAATTCCCATGCTAGGTCTAACCTCTAACTTCTCTAGAAAGCAGGTGAGCTAGAGAGAAAAGATGTTCTACCCACAGAGAGCAGCAGGAGTGAGTGGCCACACACTAGCTAAAGACGGAGGTAAGTCCTCCTGCCTACGCCTCCTCAGACTCCTCAAAAGCCACTGCCGGCAGTCCCATCTCACTGGATACCATACCAGTCTGTGGGCAGGTTTAAGATTTTTCCAGTTTAAACAAAAAAACATCCAGAGACCAGCACCTAGTATACACTGAAAAAAGAAAAACAAAATAAAACCAAAAAGAGGTCAATTTAATTTGTAAAAAAATATAAAATACTATAATACAATGTGGCTACATTACACATTCTAATCAAGAACAGATTGTCACAGCCTTGAACTTCATTCAGTCTTTTAGGAGATGAACTGTGCATTCCTTAAAGATGATCCCAAGTAAGATATGCAACGTTTAAGTTTTACATATTTTTCTCTTTCTTTTAAAGCAGCAAACATTTCTGCAACAAAAATAGTCGTCCCTCTGTGCCCCCAGGGGAAATGGTTCCAGGACCCCCCAGATACCAAAATCCCTCGACGCTCAAGTGTCTTACATACAATGACATAGAAGCTGCATAGGACCTGTATCGGCACCCAGGCTATATCAGGGCACGCCTACGTACACATCACTTCATTTGTGTGGATTCAGCGTACTACTCAGCATGTGGCAAATTCAAGTTTTGCTTTATGGAACTTTCCGGGATTCTTTTTCCCCAAAATAATTTCGATCCATGTTGAATCAGCACATGAGAAACCTGTGGAAGAAGGGCTGACTACGCTATGAATATTACCCAAATTTCCTTTATTTTTATGAAGAATATACATGGAAAATGTTTTTCTTCAGTTATAATGAATCTTTTTTATGTTTTTCTATTTCTAGGACTAAGCTGGTTCACAGTTCCGGTAAATCTCTTTAAGTGAGAAATGTGGGAAAAGTAATAAAATCGATACAGTAATGTTAAGTGTGTGGGTTGGTACATTTTTAAGAAAACAGTTGTTTCTATAATGAGAGTAATATTTGTAGAATGTACAAAGAAATGGTCCCCTAGTGGCAATGAGTAGAATAGATTTAGACAAATCTCAAACACAAGAATGTTTTGAAACAAAACAGACTCCCCTTTCCCCCCAAAACGGGCTTCAATTCTCAGAAAGTAATGTTTTATTGATAGTGTTCCACAAAATTAGAATACAATTTTGATACTGTTTCAGGTACTTGGATGAATTAAATTACAACTGAAGAATTAATCCAAACAGAAGTATACATGAGTTATTTGCTGTGTTTGAACTAGAAATAGGAAAATAAGACCAAATTTAAATCTGCAGTGAAACTCCTTCAGGTAATATAATCAAAATGCAATTAGTTATAATGACCAAATCCAATGCTTTTCTTCTAATATCTAGGGCAACCATATAATTTCTCTTCCAAACTAAGACATTATTCTGGGACAATCTGTAAAATCCAGGACATATGGCCACTCTATCCACAAAGAAAGTCACTTGTCATAGAAACGAGAGAACAAGAAAAACAATCCCCATCAGGGCTCCAAGTCATCATAAATGCATTGAGGCACAGGGCTTAAGAAGGGTAAAACACAGTGACCCTAAAAGTGCCCAAACAGCATTTTTGGCTTTGGAGTTGATTTATGCGCCACACTCTCAAATATGAACAGGCCCCGTCCAGCACTATCAATAATAGGCTTGCCCAGTCTTGGTCCTATTCTGATCCAATGAAAAATATTAACTAGCTGGTAAAAGCTCGTTAACTTAAGGTGTACAGAACACAGAGATACTTCGGAAAAGTTACATGAGCAGGTGGCATGGTCAAGAAAGCAGACAAGCTCTGAAGAGCTGGGTTCCAAGCTCTGTCATTTCCTAAATGCAGGATTTTAGACAAAGAATCTCTGAGCCTCAACTCTATCACTTGTAAAAATGAAACTACCACCTAGCTCCTAATGCTTTAATAAGGAGTAACTAACATATAGAAAGCATGTAACATTGCCCAGTGCAAGACGCAGGTGCTCAATAAATGTCACTTTACCTTTCATAACTTGTAGAGACTGGAAGTGATATCAGCTTCTAATTAAACTGTCAACTACATGCCAAGCATATTAGAATCCTCATTGTTGAAAAAAGAACTAGATAAAATGTATTAAATATACAGTTCTCTCACAAATATTTCAAAGAGGTTCTCAACCACTTCATAAACTATTAGTGCCTATTTACATCACTTAATTCAAGTAAAATACAAAAAAATTAAACTGATATAAAATTCTACTTACATACGTTTCATATACGTTTTCACTTTTGTCATCTTGAGTGAAGGTCCAGTGAAGCAAAGCCCACTAGTGGAACACGTTAATGGCACCCGGTACAGAGTATGTATTTGCTCATACAGGACCCTCCTCAGCCTTTGCTTACTTTAAAAACTAGAGCACGGACATGGTAGTGGTTTACCACTGACGTTTTCAAGCGAAACAAGTGTTCCTAATACAACTGTATGAATTCCAGCCAACTTTAAATACAAGTGGAACTGAAGACAATACTATTTGTAATCGTATGATGTAACTGTCTCTCAAACATTTAAAGCGTTTGCCCTTAAATCTCTTTGACAAAACATTTCTATTATACCTACAACCTTGGTCATTCAAGTTTTCAAGAGTACCTAAGAAATGCATGAAGGCCTGCTTGAACTCAAGACGGTCCGACCATATTCTGAGGATTTCTAGTCCCCGTGTACCACCACCAGGGTGGGAGGTAAGGCAGACTGAGCAGGAATGAGGTCCCCGTCCAGCAACCCTCTACCAAACAGAAGAGTCTTTTCAGAAGCCTCACATATGAGGGGAGGGCTAGGAGGGATGGTCTCCCATACAAGTAAACCTTTTCTTCAAATAAAATTTACCTAGAAAAGTTCGTAAGCCACCAGATTTATCATCTCATACAAATTCCCCAAGATATACTCAGTTTAACTTGCTTCCATCAATTAGAAGTCTGGCTTACAGTGTTTGCTTTTTAAAAAAAAAAAAGTCTCAGAGAATGAAGATCTTTTTGGGATGGGACCCACTTTGAAACTACCACTGGTTTCAACTCTTCCGTGGATGACACTAGGTCATGTGTATGGAGCAAACTCCAAGGAGCTGGCTTTTTAAGAGAAGAAGTAACAGCAATGGCACCTATGATACCGTATCATATAATCACAATGTCTAAACACTGTGTTAACTCTTAATGGAAGAATGCAAGAGGCTCAGCAATATCAGCTTGTAAAAGACTGGTTAAAGTTATAAATAATGGACATAAAAAATTAACACCTGACACTTACTGACCTAAGTTCTAACACCGTAGGTACCGTGCATAGTAAGTCGTGTGCGTGACTTTAGTCCTCAAAACAATCCTGGGGCAATAAGTACAATTATTATGATCACTTTACAGATGAGAAAACTGAACGTGTTATCTGTGTTTCTGACAGCATTTGCACTTGCACCAGTCTAAATAACAGCTGCCCTTATTATCACTAGATAATACTACCTTTAACAAAAAGAATTTTTTTTATTGATTGAAACATAAAATAAATAAAAGAGCAAACATTATCCATGCTTGCAGAGAAAATTCTTTGTGCTTACAGAAAATACCTGAGATGGATACAAATATTAACAAAATAGACTGCAAACAGCACATGGGATAAAATTCAACTGAAGCATTCATACATAAATGGATACATGTATGGAGAAAATGAGATTCAGAACAAAAAGAAGTCCCAGATACAGGCTTCTTAGGTAAGTACACACAGAGGGCAGAAGGACCTTGATGAGTTAACTCTAAGAGCAGGGCTCATCTATTATTTAGGTTCTCACCGTCCAAATCTAAGGCTTTGGCCTTCATTCTCTTTTTCAGTGTTAATTAGTCCTTCTAAGAGAATAAAAAATTCAGTCTCAAAGTCTCTCCTACACCGTATAGACTGTTACCACAGGCTATATGAATCTATCCAAGCCAATCTTCCTTCACTACTAACTGCCACATCTTTAAGTCTTTAGATGAAAAGAACTGGCTACATGACCCACAGGTCTAAGAGTTCGCATAATAAGATCTATGGACCATGTTCTTACTGAACGAAGTGATTGCGACCACCTAACCTTTTGTCTGCGAGTATCAGTAATTTGGCTTGTACCCCTAAACCTGCTCTACTTTTAGTCTTCCTTGTCTCAGAGAACGGCAACCCCATCCTCACTACTGCTCAAGCCAAAATTATCAATCATCCTTGAACGCCTTGCTCACTTGCTCTCACCCCCCACACAATCAGTCCATTAGCCTATTGGTTCTACCTCAAAAATATGTCCAGCATCAGACCACTTATCATCTCAACTGCCGGCACCCTGCTCCAAATCACCATCCCACCTCATCCAATTAACTACCTGCCCCAGCCTCTTAGCCTGTCTCCGAGCTCTGGCCCTTGGCCCACTGCAGGGCATTAATTAATACAGCACACAGTCACTGCCCAATTCACAACGCTCACTGAACCAAACACGCCTCAGGGCCTCGACACTGGCTGTTTCCTATGCAAGTACATTCCCAGATTTTCACAAGACTTGCTCTCCTCTCTTTTATGTCTTTGCTCAGTAGTAACTTCCTTAACCATCTCAATCTCTCCTTATCCCGCTTTGCTTTTCCCCGTAACTCTCAATACCTTCTAACATACTATAATATGAAACATGTTTGTCTCCTCACTACTAGAATGGAAACTCCATAGCGTAGAGATTCTTGTCTGTGTTGTTCACTGATGTGTGGTCTGTATCTAGAACACTGTCTTATATACTGCAGGTGCTCAAATGTTTGTTAAATAAATGAATCAAATATTAACAACGAAATACTTGATCGAGAGTGTTCAATTTCCAATATCCTACATAATCAATAGTGTTTTCTTTTTTTTTTTTTCCTAACTAATAAGAGATGGCTGATTAAAAGGCCAAGATGGAATAGAGCTTTCCTCCCCCGGCCCCACAGTGCTCAGCGATCTCAAACAGCTCTAACCAAGGGTGTGTGTAATGACAAGGCAAATCAACCTGGGCAAGAATGCCCTATTCAGATAAAAACCTCAACCAGCCATACGTGGAGCCACCACCTCATCCTACCTACCCACCATAAGAGTGCTCATAAGAGTGGCCCACTTCCCGTCACTGTACCCCAATTTCACCCTTCCAATTGTGAACATCCACGTGAGAGTGTGCAGTGACGTGCACAGACCTTCCTCACAGGAGTGCTTTCTGCATCACGGTCATTTCCATGCAGTCAGGACAGGTTAGTGAGGGCAAGCAGAACTTCCTTTCAGCTCACTCTAGCCAAGTCTAGCCAAGTCGAAGCGTTCTACTCCTGTCAACTCACGAAGAACCTCTTCCTTCTTTACTTCTTCATTATATTTAGAGTTAAATGTTCCCACAAACTGGAAATAGTTGCTTTAATAACTACAATTTACCAACACTAATGCCAGGCACCATTTTTACGCTGCATGTACCAGCTCATCTAATACAAAAACCCCTGGAGGTAAGGACGCATGCATAATTATCCCCAATTTACAGATGAGAAAATCGAGGACACATTAAAGGATCATTAAGGGAACCCAGAAATATCCTCTGTAAAGACAAAGAATGTATCCTTTTACAACACTGTCCAGGAAGATACACATTAAAAAAAGTAAAAATAAACACAAGTCAGAAAAATTCTAGCTAACCAATACGGAAGGAATGATGCAGTTAGAAAAATCACTCTTTGCACCCCCTAATGAAATGATGAATCTAGGCAATGATTACAAGGGAAGCTGTAATAGAACCCTCAGGTGCAAGGTTGATGGAGTACTTTAGAACGGACGGATGAGGCTGACAATACTTGCACCCACCAAGAATGAATCTTATCTCTAATAGGCAGACGTAGATAGCTCCTGATGAGGATTCTAGACCCAGGAAACACTTACGTACTCTTGCAAAACAACTTGAATTTAATCAAATTTCCATCTACCAGGTTACAGAAAATTCCTAGAACAGAACACATAAAACACCAGGAAATCATCAACCAAACTCAGAAAAGGAGGAAGGGTGGGGAAGCTATTACAGTCATGCACTACTTAAGGACGAGAGCACTTTCGGAGAAATGCATCATTAGAAGACTTGGTCATTTTGCAATCATCACAGAGAGCACTGACACAAACCTAGATGGCACAGCCTACTACACACCTAGGCTGTGTGGTCTACCACTGTTGTCCACGCAGCCTGTCGCTGACCAAAGCCTCACTATGTGGCACATGACTGTACAGCACCAAAGACTAGAGGTCAGCAGGTAAATGTAACCTGTTGACCTTGTTTGGGTTCAGATTCAAGCAAACCAAATGTGGATAAACAATGGAGACAACTCAGGGAATCTGAATGTGGATTAGATGTTAAGGAAATGTACAAAGGCACCATAGTTGTCTTTTTAAAAGCCCTTACCTTTTAAATATATACTAAATATTTACAGTTCAAATTTTATATCTGCATTTGCTTTAAAGTAATCCAGTAGTAACTGATTCAGAATCATCAACAGTTGCTAAAACCAGTAGGAGACTGTTGGAGAATATTCAGTCTCAAGTTTGTCACTCCATAAATCACTTAATAATTACAAAAGAAAAAAGATACATTTACAATGGAGCAATCTAGTGGATATCACCTAAATCAAATCACTGCCTAAAATCAAAGCGGGATAAACTGACATGCCTCCTTATATGATACACCGACATCCCTATGTAGCATTCCTGCCAACACTGTTTGACTTGTAAGAAAGCAGTGAGACATTTCCAAACACTGAGATAGTCTGCAGGCTAGCAGGCATGGAGTCCTCCAAGTGCCACTGTCATTAATGACAAGGCTTGAGAACTGTTCTAGATCAAGGAGGCTAAACAACTACCTGCATGATCTTTGACTGAATACTGGGTTAAAACACTAAAGAATATCACTGGAATCACAGTAAATTTGAACACGAATTGAACATTTTATAACAGTATTCTATCAATGTCGAATTTGACCGTAAGGTTTATGTTGCGGCTAGAAGAAGGCCCTCATTCCTAAGAAAGGCATGTCAAGGCGCCTGCAACTTTCAAATGGTGCTGAAAAAAAATAAAGAGCAAATATGGATAATTCTAATAATTGGTGATCAGGCAAAAAGTTTACAGGTATTAATTGAATTGTTCTTGTAACTCTTTTAAAGGTTTCAAATTTTAAGATAAAGTTAAAATATAATCAGGAAAAAAAGGGGGAGAGGGAGTGGAGATGAAGCAACATTGGTAAATGTTGATTAACCTTTGAAGCTGGGTGATGGGTAGGTACAATATAGAGATTCATTATACAAGTTACTTGTATGTATGCCTGGGTCTGTGTCTTAACTCTCACTTGTATAAAATGGGAAAAACATGTACCTGAAAGCGACGTCATCAAGACCAATTACTAGATAATAAAGTCCTGTGGAAAAAAATTAAACATTAAACAACTGTCATGCACTGTCACTTCTTTCAGGAAAGGCTTGCAGACAACATATAAACCAATCAAGCGTGCTGAACTGAGCGCAAGTTAATATGACTCCAAGCAAGGTCTCTGCACCTGCCTGCTCTCCTGTCCCCAGGAAATGGCCACAGCTCACTCCCCTGCTTCATGTTTAAGTCTCTGCCTTGCCTGAGGCCTCTAATGAAACTGGAACTTGTCACATTTTGTCCCTTTATCCTGCGTTGTTTCTCAACAGCATTTGCTAGGTTGTCTCCCTTATGAAAGCTGGAACTTTTGTCCTATAGTTTACCACTATCTTCCCCAAACACATAGTAGTGCTGGCACCTAGTAGGCACTCAAAAGATGTGAAGTATTTCCTTCAATCTAACGAGACTTGAACTGTACTACTACTGTAGTGTACACCCCTTTTACAGATTCAGTGATTAAAAGTATAGCTTCGAGTTTGAGACTGCCTTTAGAATACTGGCTCCGCCACTTACTGAATTGCAGTGTGACCCCGGGCACCTTCTTTCTGCTTCTGTTTTTTCATTTGTAAAATGGAGATCACATTATCCAACCCTAAAAATGGCTGAGTATTCAAAAGAAAAACATGTCATACTCCATATAAAAAGCCCTGCTTACACCAGTCACTAAGAGTTAGGGATTATAACCCATGGCCCAACCAGGTCAACTTCGTGGTTCACCCTCACGTTTTCTGTTCTCATCCTACTTAGTTCCAACTTTATGTTCCTAGAAAAACAGTTCCTAGAAGAACAGATACCAAAGTTTCTCATTTTTCCATGTGACTGAGGCCAGAAAATGTAAACACAAAAGTCTTCCTAGTACACCAGATTCTAATTCTCCAAGCAGGCCAAGTCATGAATAGAAGATCCTGACATTGGGATGTTTCCCCTAAGGCAGATAACTTTGGTTGGAAAATTTTAAAAGTTTCTAATTTTCCCCAAGGATTGGGGAATATATTTTCAAGAAGTAAAACATAACACATTAACAGGATAACTTTAAAAGTATTTGGAAAGATTGGTATTGAACCTGAGAAGTGAACATAAAAAACTGGCATGGCATCATAGATTACGAATGCAGCTACATTTTTCTCTTATATTTCAAAGATAGCACAAGTAGATAGACTGGTATAAAAATACAGAGAAATAGTGTCAGAATTGCTTTCACTGGATGTCAGAAGGTAAGAGATCTTGAAATGATAGCTTCCAATTATTTCATCTTAATCAGATAAAATATTTAATAAAGAAAATATTAGGAAGAATTTCTTTTCTTCACTTGACTCTTAAACTGAATTTGCAAAAACTTCTGGTACTCAATCCACACGTTGAGAATGGCATTCCTGAGACCAACAGTGCTACCAGAGTCTGCCACACTTAAGACTGTCCCTCATGGAAACCTGGGGTCTAAGGTTTTCAAGACAGTATATTACACACAGTTGCTTTCTCACATAAATGCAAACAGAAGGCAAGTAGTACACCAGCAAAAGAATGACAATCAAAACAACCTACTACTGAGTCACACATTCACTTACCAGGTTCAAATGATTTTAAAAAAGGATACTTAAAGACATCTCTCCTGTAATAACATATACCCAACAAAGATGGTATCCCCAAATCTAGCTTTTCGTTCAACAACAGAAACTCACCTTAAATTTGAATCTAACCAGTACTGAATGATGTTTTATATTTATAATTTGCACAAGGACATCTGAACAAAAACTGAAAACAGGGCAGATGTCTGGGACTTTAACTAGTTCTCCACCTTCTAAGAGAAGCTAAGACTGCACATGGGTTCCCACACAAGGATCTGCCCAGCACCTGAAATCCAAGTGTAGCTAAGGTCTGATCACCACAAAGAGAATTTTCTCATACTGGACCACAGCCACAGCAATCTGGCTGTTACAGATGCACTTGGGATTCTTCACCTGACAAAATTAAAGCATTTTAACAGCCAGGGTAGAGGGTCAAGGGAAATGCTTTAAAAACCTAAGACTAAACAAAGACAAAAGTGGAAAATCTTCATTCTGGAGCAGAAGCAAGCAAATGACAGCTTATGAGCACTGAGGGGGTCCAGGTCCAGGTCATTGGTTTTTGGTCCATTCTTTCATTTGGAATTCAATGTTTAAGCTCTCATCCACACCAGCCTCTACTGAAGTAGTCTCAAAGTAGGTAGGGGTTCCTCACCTAGGGCACTGTAATCATAGTACAAATGATTGAAGGGCTGGGGGCAGAACAAATCAATTATATCCTGGACTTGAAAGATAGGGGAAGAACAAACTGCACCTGAACTTTTTATCTGCGATTTGCTGTTATGGATCTGGAGTGAGAGTGGGAAAGTGAGAAAGACAAAAAGGGAAAGTCAGTCAAGATAATAATTTGGCTTCCATTCTATAGAAACATGAAGCCTGGTCAAAAATAATATTTCGTCATTCCCTTGTTCTATACTCCGACTAGAGGAGTACCTAGCTTTTTTCCATGGTAACACTATATTCCAAGGATCATAGGTCATATGTGGACCTCAGACATACCCTGAAATGTCATTTTCTTTGCCCAGAAACAGTATTTCAAAGCCCTAAGAGGTTAATACAATCACCCAGACATCTAAAGAAAAAGAGGACTATGAATACCAATTTCTGACAGTTTATACTAAGTCATACTTGATTCCTGTGCCACTCCCTGCAGTCTACATGTACACATTAGCCTTGATGGGCATGCATAATCTAGTAGTCCAAAACTAGAAACTGATACTACTTTTAAGAACTGAACATGTTTGCCTTTTACTGTTAGTCATATTGTAAATCAATGACCAAAAATAACAAGGTGAGTTTTGTCAACATGTGAGCAGCAATTTCTGAATCATAAATGCTAAAAGAGAGAAATTTAAAGGCAATTAAGGACATCTTTAAAGAACATCTAAAGCCAATTATCAAAATCATAAATTATAAGATGGTAGCTATACCTAACCAACAAGTACATTTCCTTTGGTCCGTGGTGCATAAATATTTTTGAGTTAGTTGCCAACATCTTAAAAATCAGATTTCCTGTAAAATCTGGATTTCTGATTAGAAACAGGATAGGAAAGGAGGAGCCGGAGAAACCAGGCCCATACTCCGCATGGCAGTAATAGACTGGAGCAGAATAAGCACCAGCGCAGGAGCACACACACCCATGCCCGCCCCCCAGCAGCTCTTCATTTTGCCACGGGCCCACCCAACCCTTTCCATCTTGAATTAAAACTCCCAACTATGACAAAATAATTTAGGGATGATGACAATCATTCATACTTACCCAGTTTTAAAACACAATAGTTAGAATTTACAACACACCCTGTCTATTCCTTAGACAACTTTGTTAAATAGCATTTATTAATTAATGAATACATTTATATTTCATGTTGCCATCTCCCAAAGAGAATGAAATTTAAAAGTTACCAGCATTACTATTCTTCTTTGTCACATTCTTGTTTCTTCATCCATTATACACTCACACACACACATTTCTCAAGTCTGCTTCATCCGTTGCCCAATACCCTATACCATCCAATATCCCATTATGCAGCTTCGGAGTAAAATAAAATAATCAGGTACAGAAAAAGTTACAAATTAAGTCTGAAATAAAGTGGGATTTAAAAGGCTGACATACACACATATCAAAAAATGCATTCTCTCTTATAAAAGGTCTTATTTTGGTCTTGTTGGATGGCAGGTACTGCTGGCTTATAAGACAATTACTAAAAAAATCAAGTAAGCATGTTAATGAAATATGTGCTATATTATAACATGTGCTAAATATAAAATAGTTTTAATTCCTTTATTTAAAAGAAGTCTATGCCAATAGGAATGAACCAAATCTCTTAAAATCACCAATTACAAGGAAAAACATAGTTTTATAATACATTGCTGCATCAAAACTTAAAAGTAAAATACTAATCGAAAATACTACATAGCAGTGGAAATCGATTGGGCTACTATTTCATGCTCCATCTGCTGATTCTACTGAAAAGTGGTCATCCTTATAGCTTTAGCCATCAGGCAATTAGCAATCAAACATTTACTGAGTAAGTTAAAATACTAAGTTTCCCCCCACACCTGCCTCAAATCACCTTAGCACTTAGCCTATCTAAACTGCATAATTCTTGTCTTTAATTTTCTCTAGTCTTCACTTTTTCCAACCTTCTCACCTAAAAAACACATTTAAGTCTTACTAAGTACAAGTTATATAAGGTCAGACGGAAGAGATGAACACAGAGCCCAAACACAAATAGTTTTTAGCTCTTGATGAGGAGTCCCAACGCACACAGTGCTTGGCAAAGGCCAGTAGCTGTTGAATAAACCATATACATCTGTTTGACAAAGGCATGATTCTACGTTGGTAAGAGTTCATGGGACCCCTCATACACTCTACAAATCACAGATGCAAAAGCTTGCCCTTGCTTTATTAGCATGCCAGCTATTACCATGTTTTCCCAAAAATAAGACCTATCCGGACAATCAGCTCTAATGCGTCTTTTGGAGCAAAAATTAATGTAAGACCCGGTCTCATATAATATAATATGAGACCGGGTTTTATATAAGATCAGGTCTTATTTTACTATAATGTAAGACCAGGTCTTATATTAATTTTTGCTCCAAAAGACGCATCAGAGCTGATTATCCGGCTAGGTCTTATTTTCTGGGAAACACAGTATGGAGAATGGCTCATGTTCACTAATTCAAATATTTATTGAGCAAGTACTGTTATTTCAGGTTTGACTCAGTCTCAGATTCTGATAAAATAACTTACATAAAAGAAATTTACCTTTAGGAGTCTCTTCATCAACAAAGTGTGAATGGAAAGTTCAATTAAGTTCAATAACTTGCCTGAGGTCACAAAGCTACTTTAAGGACACACTGAACACTACAAACTCCAAAGTCATGTTACAACTTTCTCCTCAAAAACTCTCCAACTTAGGGAACACTCCCACTTTACAGATGAGGAAATGAGAATCCAAAAAGGTTAAGATCCCTAGGAGGTAGGTGCCAGGAACCAAAACCAGGGTGATCGCTCTCTAAAGCTTTCTAGGATTCCAGTGCCAGATCTTTGTTCATTCCAACATAACATAACCACTATCTTCATTTAGAAGCTTATATTCTTCCATTCATTTAGATAATAATCAAAGTACTTACTGAAGCAGAAGCCTTTGTATCCAAAACAATCATATCCAAAATAGGGAAAAAAAGGGATTAAAGCTAATATAGGAATCAAAAAATCATACATACATACCTTTTTTTTAAAGTTTCACACATACATGTACATCATTTGCCAATTTTAATACAGGGGAAAAGCACTTGGAGAAAGGGATCGATGATGTGGAGTTCTTGCTGAGTCAAGTTCCTTCTGCTTGATCTAAACCACATCTATAAATGCGTCATCTACAATTTCCAGTTGTTTCATTAAAGTGGACAGCTTTAAGAAATCCCTGTAACGCAGTCTATATACAGAATCCTCCTGGACTGTTATTGTTCTTCCTCCCAAACTTCTAGAGATTACAGCCAAATCTAATTCTACAGCCATTATTTTAGTGACTCACCTTTATCAAATCTTTCCAAAGAATCCAGCTCGGTTTTCAGGAGGAAAAAAAGTTTGCACTTATTTTATCAGTTGACGTATTTAAATTATTATAAAAACAAGGTTACCTGCCATAAAATAGTGTTGGAAATCAACACGACTTCTGGCTAGCACATAACTTGCCCAGTGCAAGCCAAGTACACAGAACTAAAAGCATCTTACTGGCACAAAAGGTCAGCATGCTATCTCATATCTAAGAACTGTTTTAGAGATGACAGTAGTCATCCTTGTAAGGCTTCTAAGTGACCATTGACTGTATGTGCAAAGCAGAGCAGAAGACAGAAATGAAACAGATATGACCCTTAGCATTTATAATTGAGCAAAGGAGGTAAGAAACACCAATTAACTAACTGTAACACAAAGTAAAAAGGGATCCATATGATAAGACACAGAAAAACATCATGCAAGTTCAAAGGAAAGATTAGTGTCTATTCCAACAGCGCAAGTCTTCAACAGTTGTTTAATGTACCAAGAGCATTAAAATGAACTTCAGACACATTTTCATGGAGATGGGGCAATGTGAAAAGAAAGGGCATTCCACGAAAAGCAGTGTGACACGTGTACCAAAGAAAATAAAAGGGAATGCTATTTATGGGAATCTGCAGCAGCTTCATTTACTTGGTATATGGAATGGAGAATGAAAGAAATTGAGAGGTTTCTTTATTTTTAAAAAAAAATAGGTTGGAATCCTATCAGAGGCGGCCTTGGATGCCAAACTTCATCTGTATGTCTCTTTCAAAAGAGAGGTGTGCTCTAATTTGACAACAGCACTGACACAAGCAACTAATATGTGAAGGCAATGAAATAAGCAGAAAGGCATCACTGTACAATGAAGGGTTTGTATTTTCTTGTTCAAAATGCATCGCCATTTAATTCTTTCAAAGTATGTTCTCTCAAGAACATGTATTTTTGCACTCCAAGAAGCATATATACAGGTATTAACTCCTCAGCAGTATGTTAAAGACCAGCTAAGAAACTGCAAGACTCAAGCAAGACATACGAGACCAAGGCAGAGAAGAAACTATATGGGATTGAGACTGCAGGAACACAAAGAGTGGAATTTGTTCAGCCCCAGGTAAAAGAAGACAGAGAACCCATAAACAGAAAATAAGACAGGTTTTGGCATAGGCAAAGCATTCAGTTTGAAGCACACTGAGTTTGCAGTGCTAAGGGGACATCCAGCAAGCTATAACCGGCACAGAGGAAAGTACGAAATGCCAGAATTCTTGGCTTATTGCCTAAAAATGGCAAGTCATTCATATGAAGGTCAAAGGTATAGTATATAAAGAGAAGGAAAAGGATGGAATCAAAGAGGCAATGTCAAAAACAGCACCATAAGAAACTAATAGAAATACTGGACTGGGAAATTATGCCTGCATACTCTAAATCAGGGGTCAGCAAATTTCTTTTATGAAGGACCTGATAGCAAATATAAACAAATGAACAAGGTTATGTTCCAATACACCTGTATTTATGGACTCTGAAATTTGAATTTCTGAATTCTCATGTCATAAAATTTTGTTTTCCCCAATGATTTAAAAATGTACAATACTTTCTTGACTCATAGACCATACAAAAATATTGGTGGCAAGTTAGATTTGGCCTGTAAGCCACTTTGCCAACTCCTGCTCTATGTTAGAGCAACAAGGATAAGAGAACCAGATTAACTGTCCGTTTCCAAACTTCTGAGGGTATTTTTCCTTTAGATAATTTGATAACCTAACAGACATTCACAAATTTGAATGATTTCCTTAAATTTGACTAATTCCTTAAATCCAACTCCCCTACGAGATAATTACATGTGTTGTGTTGATGCTAAGTCCTACTGGTTAAGAACACTTCCACTAGCCTTCCACTAAAGAGGTATTCCTTACCTTGAACAGAAAAATCATACCTGTACTACAGATACAGCAAGGCTCACTAAATGAAAAATATTACTTCTGAATTTGTCCCTCATTGCTTTCAAACTCTTAGATTTCTTTAGTGATTTTAAAATCTAAAGGTTAGAAGATTCAACAGCAGTCTGCATATAAATGCTTAGACTTTAAAAGCCTATGAACATCAGTACTGGATGTCAGTCATGAATAACAATTAAGAAAAAAAAAATTTTCGGGGCGGCCGGATGGCTCAGTTGGTTGGAACCCAGGCTCTTGACAACAAGGTTGCCGGTTCATGGGATGGTGGGCTGTGCCTGCTGCAACTAAGTTTGAAAACGGCGACTGGACTTGGAGCTGAACAGCCCTGGAGAAACACACTGTTCCTCAATATTCCCCAATAAAATCTTCAAAAAAAAAAATTTTTAGTGCAGAATATCAACTTCTGACAGGCATTCTTCATGATTACAAACCATGTCTGGGGAGGAAGGACTTCCCTACCCCCAAGCCTCTCCTTGTACCTTAGTTGTAGCTCAGGGGCAGGAACAGGGCTCCTTCTTCAACCACTTGCTGCGGCAATAAGCTGTAACCCAAGAACACTTTAATCCAAATGAAAGTATAACATTGTCCACAAAGCTCAAGTCTTTCATTACGAGAAAACTACTTTAAGTTGTCTGGTATCAAGCAGACAAAACACTAAAAGAGTGATTATTAAAGACACAAGCTAAGCTACTCAGGAAGGGCCCATGAGAAGGAAAAGACTAACAGCCATATGACAGCTAGAACAAAGATGTTTCCTTTCTATCTGAATTTTTGTCAGCCACCACCTGAGAGCAGAAATATCACCCTTTGCTAGTCATCAAATGTTGCTAAGCAAACCAAGCTACAATGACTAGGGCTGGCCAGTCCCACACTTGAGTTCATTAGCACCGTATGCCACTAAAACATTCTGGAGTTACTACTTTTCAGAAGATCCTAACTTGGATACAACTCTAGAACAAATACAAAACTTTTGCCAGGTTTTCTAAGCAAAAAGGCTTGAGTGAAGAGAAATAGAAGCGACTCTTCACCACATAATCAAAAAACCTACTGCTTCCCACATTTTAGGAACAAGAATAACACAACACTTCGATTTCTAAACTTATAAAACCCAGGTGGTATAATAAACTCAGATTACATCATAAAACTCTTTGCCTACAAAACATTATTTCAATGAGTTATCTTAAAATTTAAAATATAACCTACTTTTCAATAAAATTGACAATAAATGAGTATTAAACATAAAATAACTTAGGAAATGTTTTAAAGAAAAAAAAAATTAAGATTTCCAAAGCACCTACCTGCTCTTTTATTCCTACTAGAATAATCTATATAAAGGGGTATACAAATGCTATTTTATTATACACACATGCATTCGCTTAGCAACTAAGCTGGTTATTATTTAAACCATTAACCTTTAATTCCTCATGTAAAATTTCCTTAGTAGCAATGAGAAAACTTCAGGAAAAAATATTTTCCCAGGGCTTTCACAACTCCAAATAATGCCTACTCTGGGCAAACGTAGTAAGACATGATAATTAAAGTGTTCCTAAATTAAGTAACCAAAGAAAATAAATGCTCTGCATTGATCTTCTTTTCTGCTCAAAATTCCTCTTCCTGAACCCATTTCCAGCATAAAAATTGTCTACAGTTTACAGAGCTTTTCCTAGGCTTCGCTACCCTGTAGGTTCACGTATTGGCAATTCAGTCTATCTTTAACCTATGTGAAATTAACTACCAATCGTTAAAACCTCATTTCAAAGTGAAATCAAAGGACGCTGGCCATTTTCTCAACCTCTCCAGAGAAGGGACCTCAGGAATTAGTGTCAGACCTCAACCACCAAATGCAAGACCCCTCCCTCTATCGACCTGAATGTTCTGGCTGCAAGAGGACAGGGTGGAAGTGGAGAATTTTCCATCTCGCAGGCAATTCGTTTCTTTTTCAGTTGTTAGAAAAGGTCTTTCACGTGCTGGATTGAGACTTCTGGAAACCTGCAGCCTGTGCTTTTCTGTGTAGCTATGTCCTTCCACACTACAGCCTTGAATACTGTATTTTCCAAAAGAGAATAAAACTTTTCGGAGATCTCTGATACAGATAAAATACTCTGAAAATCTTTTTATTTGGATACTCTTCTATAAATATGGTCAAAGACCAGTCTAGGCAACTATCCTTTCAAATGGCTTTAGTCATTACCGTTAAAGGCCTGGTTTCACGACATCCATTACTTTATTATGTCCAATTTCAGACTTTAACCACACTTTTACTTACTTTTTATGCTAAATTAAAATAAAAGTTGAGGAAAATAGACATGACTTATATATACACACATTAAAACAAAATTCAAGCTAAATAGCACCTGCAAATAAGTTTCTCCTTGGGAGGAACTGGTATCTACATTCATAAATGCACAAAGGTTTAAGGGCAACAAAAGCATAGACTCATTATAATTAACTCCCAATTGCAAACTGAGAAAGATATAATGGGAACTTCTAAGTGACTGATTAACACACAAATGTATAGTTCAATAAAGGCTCATTCTATATACTATACCCTGAATTCTTTCAATGGGGACTCCCACTAGTGACCGCTACAATGCCCTGGATTGGCTAATATGTATAAGCACATTTCCTCAATTCCAAGACACATAAATGATTCGGGGAGGACTATGCCATCACATTAAAGGGGTATACTATGAAAGGTATACATTTCAGAATCTAAAAATGTGCAACTTAGAATGGAGGAGGTACAATAGGCTTCCTACGCAGGACCAGGAACTGCTCTCGATTAGAACTGAGACTCGAACGTGTACAAGCTCACGATGGGATTTTGCATTAAATAAACCTAGCGTTAACTTTTTCCATTCATTTTTTCCCCCAAGTATCCTATTTTAGAATCCGATAATTTTCCTAAACTGAAAACAAAATTGTTCAAAACCAGGAAGTCTTTGTGTTATACATTTACAACCTACTTTAAAAATATTTTTTGTGAACCAAAAAAATTGAGAAGTTTTGTTGTTGTTGTTGAATCTTAACTTTATTTAGGTCAAGGAACGCTCAACACAACTTCACTGTTACAATGTCCTATCGGGAGCCATCAGGGCCTCCTCCTCCAAGGAGGAGTTCACCCTGATTATCTGCTGAGGTTTTCTACCCCACCCCCCCTCCTGTGAGGATTTCAAGGAGAGTACTGAATTACTATTTTAACCAAACTGTACTATGCGGCTTACCTAAACTAGGGTAAAAGATGTATGCTCCACAATCCAGGAGCATACAAATAAAAAACTGGATACAAAAACAAAAACAAAACACAGTAACTCAATAAAATACATTTCATGTACTTGCAGCCATGTTAACCAATGTACTTTGCAGCTATGCTAAAGACAAAGAGTTCAAAGTTTTCATTTCAAACAATTATGCCTATACACTGACTTTTGACTCCTCAGTGATCACCCATTTCCTCCCTAAAACAAGGTGAAACAAAAGAAATTTCAATAACCGCATTTCCCCCGGTTCTGTGGTATCTCCTAAAAAGCACAAGTTTAAAGGAGGGCTTACACAATTTCAAACAATTAAAAATGTTTCCTTTTAAAAAATGTGTTTTTCATTGTTCCTCTTCTCTTTAAGCAATGTGTCTTACCGTGGAGGACGGAGGGCCAAGAAAGGAGGACTACCCCAGGGGCTAGACAACACAATCTTGTTTTCTCCCCAATTCTGGGATAACAAGCTTGGGGACACAATAGCCTGCCTGCTCAGGAGGCACGGGTGTCCTTTCCCACTGGATAAGGTGCAAAGAATGGAACTATCTCGGTGATTGTTACTTTTTCTGTACAGCCCGGACCGTGATCCAGGCTTAATTAAGTTCAACCAAACTTTGTAACTGCTGTTCCACGAAATTGATTCACACAGAGAACTGTGCACAGGCCTCTAGTGCTGGAGGAAGCTATGCTTTCCAAGTTCAGACACAGTATATTTCACTTTTTATTAATTCCTGGGGGGAGGGGGTGCATACACCACACTCTACGTTACCGACTTCAAGGAAGAACAGGGATTTCAGCGCCGGCTTGAGGAGTACCCGACCCAGAACAGAGGACGAAGAGCTGCCTCCAGGCCGCGCGGGCCCGTCCTCGGCCACACCAGCATCTGAAGTGAACGGGCTGCAGGTTCGCTTATCATCCCTCCAAACCTGAAATACCCTACCTCAAGATCAATCAAAAGCAGGGGGAGAAAAAGTTTCTTCCGGAGGCGCAAAAAAGGTCACAACTTGGATGAATGAAACTGGGCTAAGAGCACCCGGAGCAGGATTTTCGCTGAAGTCAGAAAAAGAGAAGTCAAAGATTTTTTTTTTTTTTTTAACGTGAGAGCGGTTGCATGCGACCGTGGTCCAGATAAGTGCACAAACACGCTTTGGAGAACGTTTTATTGAACGCGGACGGTTCCGGGGCGGCCAGCAGGCGCTAGAGTGGTGGCGGACGGCGGAGGCGGAGCGGGCGGAGGCGGAGCGGGCGACGGCGGGGCCGGAGACAAGGCAGCTTCGCGACGACGGGAGCGGGGCCGGGCGCTCGCGCGTGTCCTCCCGCGGACCTTCCACAGGACTCCCGCTGCCGGCCCTGCACCCCCGCCCACCTGGCCGGCGGCTTGCGAGGCACACCCACCCGCGACCGCGCTCCCGCGCGGGCACACCCCCACCCCCCGCGCGCACGCGGCCTCGCCGAGCCGGCCAGCCCAAGCGCGCCCCCTCAGTGCGGACGCCCGCCGCCCGCCCGCCGCCCGCGGCCCTGGCCTCCTCCCGGCCATGCGGGGAGGACGAGGGGCGGTGGCCTAGCGGCAGTGGGGGCGCCCGCGCGGGAAGGCAGGTTCTGAAGGGAAGGTCACTTACCCGCTGCATGGCTTTCAGGATTAAAGCCAGCTCGTAGCGGGGCATGCCCAAACGCTAGGCGCGCGACTCTGGACCGAACCGGCTCCCGAAACGCTGAGAGGCGGGGACAACGGGGAGCCGACGAGCTGCTCAGCCGGAAGGCTCCCAGGCGGCGAAAGCACGATCCGGCCCCGCGAGCCCGGGCTTAAAGGCTCTGGCAGCTGCGCAGACGGGCCGCCACGCCCCTCCGGCGCGCCACGCCCCCTGCGCGCAAGGCCACGCCCCCTCCTTAAGGCGGCCGCGCCCCCTCGACAGCCGTGCTGCCTGCGGCGAGCCGGGCCCCCCCTTCGCCAGAACCCCCACCCGGGTCCGGCACCGGTTGCGCTGGAACAGCGCCGTGGGCTCGGCCGAATAACGGCCCACGGAGGCCCCACGCCCCCTCCGATGTTGCCGCAGCCGCCGCGCCTGCTACCTACGGTTCTCGAATCAGCTGGAACTTTCCACGCCTTCGCTCTCCTCCAGGGCGGCGGGCAACCGTACGCTCCCGTGTGCGCGTGCGCCGCTGTGCGGTCTTGTCCGTGCGCGCGCTTCTCGCTCCCGACTCCCGGCCGCGAGGAACCTTCTCGGTGGCTGCGCTCCTCCGGGGGGGCTGCGGCCAGACCCCGGGCTCTCGTGGCCCCCGGCGGCGTTGCGAGGTTCCGAAACGTTCCTGCTTCGGACTGCGCCCGGTCCGCCCTGGACCCTCCAAGGCCTGGGCCCCCAAGGCCGCCCTGGACCCCCAAGGCCCTGGACCCCCAAGGCCGCTCACGCCCACTGCCCACAGCTCTTCGTCGTCGCGCGGCCGCAGTCGCGGCTTTCCGGGGCCGCCTCCCTGGCGCGGTGGGCTCCGAGCGCGGGCTGGGGGCCCCCGCGGGTTAGGGTCGGGCCCCACGCCTCGCCGGCTCCCTGACCTTGGGCAGGCTCCTGCAGAAAGGGGACGTGGAAGGCACCCACTCCCAGGGCAGTGAGTTGATGCACGTGAACCGCTGAGAAGCGACACAGCGACACAGCAATTTGTGCGAGCCCGGCCTGACCCGCGTGTTGTTGCCAAAGGCAGGCTAATACTTCGGCTCAAACGAATATTCTTTAAATGCGAGGCGTTTATTTAGAGGACCCGCCATCACCGTCTGGGATCTGAGCGTGCCTGCACTCGCCTTAGCCCCCAGATGTGCACACAGGGCTCGACTCTTCCTCCAGCCGGGGGCTGCACCACCAATGTCAGGAAATGTGCTCCATACACTTCTTAACAGCTCCACCCGTTAGAGATTGAGGCCCCTGCCACTATCGCCCCTGCCCTTTGCTTTCCCCATTAAAAGGGTCTGTGAGATGTTTGTCAACTTTAAAGTGACTTATTGATAATAGGTAAAACTTACTGAGCACTTACTGTGTGTCAGGCAATACGCTGAGGCTTTTATATGTAGCTCATAAAATTTTCAAGAGCGGTGTGAGGCCAGTAACTAATATTAACCCCACTTTAGGGATTCAGAAATGTAGGCACGCAAAGGTTCTATAACTAGCCCCAGGCCAAACATCCTAATAGAAACAAACTTTGGATCCAGACTGCATGAAGGCTGAGCCCATATTCTTAGTCCAGCCCGGGGTTCTCCTACCACACAGATTAAGGTGCTGGTGTTATTCAGTGGATTTACCATGTATTCCAAAAATAGAGTCCGTTTGTCACCTTATCCAGAGACTTCACTATTTCTCATTTCCAATCTTTCATTCCCCGCAAAAGGTAAGGATGGTTTGAACACAACCTTTTCTGTATTATCTGGCTTTTAATATTTTCTAGTCTTGGACGTCTCTCTAACTCGTGTTCTTCCTAAGAAAACTATACAGGTATTAATACAAATTGCCTAGTTAGTGTAGGCTAATTTCACTCCTAGTTTAAAAGAGTAGAATACTATAAATACCTTTACCCCTTATTGGATACATGGTTTGCAACTATTTTTTCCCCATTTTGTCCGTTGCCTTTTCATTTTGTTGATCATATCCTTTGCTATGCAGAAGCTTAGTTTGATGCAATCCCACTTTTCTATTTTGCTTTTGTTGCCTGCACCTTGGTGTCATATATATATATATATATATATATATATATATATATATATATTTCGTTATCATATATATATATCATATATATATATATATATATATATATATATATATATCATTATCAAGGCCAATGTCAAGAAGCTTTTCCTCTATGTATAAGGGAAGGAAGCAAGGAATTTCTGGACTTTCATAAGTGAGTTACAGGTTTTCCTGGATGGTCTGACTTCAACTTATCAACCACATGTCCCAGTTTGGGAATGAGACAATAGGGACCCAGAAGAAATATGCCAAGCCAAAGGGCAGGACTGTACCATGAGCTGACTCAACTTTTAGCATTTCCTCTTGAAGCTCCACAGTTTTTCCCTAATGCCCTGTAATGAGTGAGGATCTGGCTTCTTCCTCCACTCCACCCTCTAACCTGACAAGTGTCAGAAGGAAATTAGTCTAATTGCATAATGCCTCACCATCGCACCCCACAACCCACCCAATCTGGTGGCTACCCACTGGCTCATTCCATTTCTTCTGAAAGGGAGAGAGAGGGCAGCTACCCTGATTTTCCCCCCTCAACCTTTTTTTTTAAAGCACAGTATCAGAATACTGGTGGATTCATTAAAAATTAGTAATAAAATAAAATCACAAGGAACACTCCAAATTTAGTATCTTCCTACTGTAACTACAAACTTCACCAAAAAGATGTTATACTAGATATGGTCAGCATTTAAAAATATGAAACATTACTGCAATAATGCATTACTTAAAAAAATTATTCTGATACTTAGGAATAAATTTAACCAAGGTGGTAAAAGATCTGTGCACTGAAAACTATAAAACATTGGTGAAATAAATTAAAGCAGACATAAATAAATGGAAAGATATCCCATGTTGGTGGATTAGAAGAATTAATATTATTAACATGCCCATACTACTCAAAGCCATCTACAGATTCAATGCAATCCCTATCAAAATCCCAATGATATTTTTTACAGAAATGGAAAAAAATCATAAAATTCATATGGAACCGCAAAGACCCTGAACAGCCAAAGCAATTTTGAGCAAGAAGAACAAAGCTGGAGATAGCACACTTCCCAATTTCAAATTACAAACCTATAGTAATCAAAAGAGTATAGTACTGGCATAAAAACAGATATACAGACCAATGGAACAGAATAAAGAGCCCAGAAATAAACTCACACATATACAGGCAATTGATCTTTGACAAGGGTGCCACAAATACACAATGGGAAAAAGATAACCTGTTCAATAAATGGTGTTGGGAAAACTGAATATCCACATGCAAAGGAGTGACATTGAACCCCTACCTTATACCACAGACAAAAATCAACTCAAATTGAATTGCAGATGTATACATAAGACCTGAAACCATAAAACTCCTAGAAAAAATTAGGGGAAAAATCTTTGCGACATTGGCCTTGATAATGATTTTTTGGATATGACACCAAAAGCACAGGCAACAAAAGCAAAATGGAAAAGTGGGATTGCATCAAACTAAAAAACTTCTGCACAGCAAAGGAAACAATCAACAAAGTGAAAAGGCAACCTACAGAATGGAAGAAGATATTTGCAAACCATATATCTGATAAGGGATTAATATCCAAAATATGTAAGGAATTCAACTCAATAGCAAATAAATAATAACCTGGCTGAAAAATGGGCAAAGGAACTGAATTTCCCCAAAGAGTATATAAATGACCAACATGTACATGAAAAGATGCTCAACATCACTAATCATCTGAGAAGTGAAAATCAAAACCACAATGAGATATCACCTCACACCTGTTGGGGAGCCATTATCAAAAAGTCAGGAGATAACAAGTATTGGAGAAAATGTGGAGAAAAGGAATCTTGTACACTGTTGCTGAGAATATAAATTGGTGCAGCCATTATGGAAAACAGTGTGGAGGCTCCGGAAAAAAAAAAGAAAAAGAGAAACTATGATCCAGCAATCCCTCTTCTGGTTATATATCTGAAAGAATTGAAATCAAGATCTTGAAGAAGTATCTGCACTCCCATGTTCATTGCAGCATTATTCACAATGGCCAAGACGTAGAAGAATGTTATTGTCCATGACTGAATAAAGATAATTGATTTTTTTAAAAGTGGCACAATGGAATATTATTCAGCCTTAAAAAAGAAGGAAATATTGCCATTTGTGACAACATGGATAAACCTGGAGGACACTGTGTAAGTGAAATAAGCCAGACACAGAAAGACACATATATAACATATAAAACCACTTTGATGTGGCATCTAATATAGTCAAACTCAGAGGAGCAGAGGGTAGAATGCTGGTTGTCAAGAGCTGCGGGGAAGGCAGATTGGGAGGTATTAGTCAAAGAGTACAAAATTTCAGTTATACAAGAAAAATAATTGTAACCGGGTCTCCAAAACGTTTAGTATGATTATGTTTAAGATTTGATTAACCAGAAATCTTGATTTATTTTCAAGTACGTTTTCAGGACAGGGAACAGGAAAGGATAAGAACAGAAGTCAAAACCCAGGCCTATTTCAAAACAGTAACCTCAGTGTGTATGCCCTGGGTCAGTTTAATCATCTTTACCTTCTTATTTTATATTGCTATATAATGAGACTTGATCTCAGGCTCATGCAAATCATTAATTTTCAAAGACAGCTGTCATTTTTCCTTACTGAATCCAATGTTTTGAGCACTCACCACGAGCCAGGAACTGTTCTAAGTGCTTTGCATGTATTAACATTTAATTCTCACACAGAGCTAGGTATTGTCACTTCCCCCATTTTACAGATGAGGAAAATGAGACAAGAAATATTCATAATCATATATTCAAAGAAATATGCATTGTCCCAAATCATACAGAACTCAGAACCTTCACACTTAACCCTAATACCACACAGCACCTCAATGTTTACTAGCCAGTGCAAACTGAGTACCTATCAGTTCATCAGCAAACTTTTATTGAGGTCCTACTCCCAACACCCAAATACGTGGTCCTCTCTTGAGCAACCAAACTCTCCCTTTGCACAGGCTTCTTCCTACTGCCTTGAAGCATACCTGGGTCTCTTCTAGCTAGAAAAGACCTTATCTTAACGCTGTTGCCCTCTCAACTTGTCATTCTTCTTTCTTTTACAGCCACATTTCTCCAAGTGTCCAATCCAACTGCATCCCCTCCCAGCCTTTGCCACCTGTGTTCACCCATGCCCTCACCACTGGTCTCCTATTCACCCATCGGGTGGCTGTTTCCCAGGTAGCGTTGTCAGGGACTCCTCTGCACTCTTCTTTGACATCCATGACCCTGCATTCTTGAAGTTCTCCTTTGTCTCCTGGGTTTCCTTTTACATGGCTGTTCTTCAAAGCCAAGAAAGATCCTAGCGGCAGGATTTAAGGTGGAACCTTCACATCACCTGAGCTCCTGTCTTCAAAGTGCATTGGAGTTTGGCTCTCAAGAACTTTGAATTAATCTTTCCTACCAGGATCCCAGTCTACTGTAAGAGTACAGGTGGGAAATGGAAAGTGTGTAAAATAAGTGATCTCCCAGTATGTAGATAAGGAATCTGATAAGGAAACAAGGTAAATTATTTATCCCAGGCCATACACCCCTGGGCTGGCACAACTCAGAGAAAAAAAACAACTTTGTTTACCAGATTCTTTGACCTAGCCATGTGCTACCGTGTTTGTCCTAAAATAAGACCTAGCCCGACCATCAGCTCTAATGCGTCTTTTGGAGCAAAAATTAATATAAGACCCAGTCTTACATAAGACCCGGTATTAAATTATTATATTATAATACGATATAGTATTTAATATAATATAATAATATAATATAATACTGGAAGGGTCTTATATTAATTTTTGCTCCAAAAGACACATTCAAGCTGATGGTCCGGCTAGGTCTTATTTTCGGGGAAACACGGTCTGTGCTATGATGCCCGTTTTATTGTTGCTAATGAATAAACCCATTGGGAGGGCGATCCTCCAGTATTCTAAAAGCTGAGTTCTAAATATCATTGGGAAGAGGTGAGATAAACCCAGATCATCATTTCTGCTTATGTAACTTTGTGTCTCTAAATACAAACCTTCAGAAAGTGAAGAAATGTGAACATTTCCAATTAATGGAGAAAATAATCTCATTGTCAAACCAAGTCATAATTTAAGCTGTCAGTCCTCGTTCTATCAGCCTGTCATCTGCTCCCCAGTAAGAGTGAGTCCCCATTGCTGGGAACATACACGCCCCCTCCTTGCACGGAGACCTGGGGTTGGGCCATAGCTAACTGCTCCCAGGAGCTGGATGGGTAAGATTCTCCCGCTGCTTGGCTGTATCTCTGTTCCTCAGCCGATGGGCCAGGCCCATGTCACAACATTTCAAATGTATTTTGTTTTTAAATGATTTATTAGTGAACCCACTGGTATTTCCTAACCCCCCTACAAAACCCTCACCTACCCTTTTAGGCTGTGTCAGCCATATTAACTTGCCTTGGGTTCTTTTTGTCTTCTCAGTGAGCCTTAGGTACCACGTGAGCTGGTGTTGACCCACCTCACTCGGTCCGTCCCTATGTGCTGTTGGCTGCGTCTTGCAGAACGAAATACCGCATGTACCATGTATTCCTAGGTCAGATATTTTGGGAGCTCTTTAAACATTTTCTTTTCTTTTAATCCACCAATTTACAAATGATTTTTCTAATTTTGGTCGATAAGTAAGTTTTGGGGGAATGGGGGAAGAGGGAGATCATATTTGGGCCCCACTTACAAGAAAAATAAAAGGTAAAGCAAACATTGCCTTAATGGGATGTTCTCTTACCTTCACTTCTGCCTTCTCTCCCCTGCAAAAGAAAAACAAGGATGGGATGTTTGTGAGAGATGTTCTTCTTACCACAATATCTTCTTTAGGAAAGAAATGCTTACTATGTTGTATCACTTTCTAACTTTAAAAAGACAAAATACTTCCTGCATCTTCACTTATTAAAATTTTTTTTGTTTTGTTTTGTTTTCTTTTAAACTTAATATAAAGTGTCCTCCACGGCCTATTGCAGGACCACGAGTGTTCTTCATGTTAAACCTCAGTAGTGTTGGAAATATTAAACAGCTTTATGTTCTTTCTCCACAAGTGCAAAATCCAGAAGAACACATGTGGCAGGATTTTAGATTTAGTAAAAGGTACAAAGACCGTGAGCTGGAGAGGGGTTGCAGGAAGATGAAACAGCACCTCAGGAGGCTCCAGGGGCCAAGGCTTCCTGGGCAGAGGCACTCAATAAAGGCAGGGGGAGCACCCTGCAAAGTAAACTAAAGGGCAAATACTCAGGGTGAGGCCTGAGCCGTGGGAGCGTCTGGTTCGCATGGATTCAGTGGGGGCCAGTGTGCAAGCCCGGACAAGCTCGGAGGGCATTGCAAAGGCCAAAGAGGGGGTGGAAGCTAGTGGGGCTTGAAGGAGGGGGTGTTAGGGGATAGAGTCTGTAGGATTTGGCCATTGTTTGGATGTGTGAGGAGCAGCTAGTGAGGCAAGTGTCAGCAGTGGCTCCTGGGTTTCTTCTCAAGAAACATTCTGGACTGACTTTCCTTTGTTCTGGTCACACCCATAGGTGGTATTTCCTTAGCTCCTAATTCATAAAGCTTGTATTACCACTCAATGTGTTAGTATTTTTTTTCTCCACATGTCTTACCTTCATATATTTTTACAGCAAGATTATAATCTTCTGAAGAAGATTGCTCTGAATAGTCTCCCTATTCAGGGCTTTAACCGAAAGACGGAAGGTGATAGTCCTAAAGCGGACATTTAGTCCTAAACCATCTAAATGATCAGGTCACCCCAAAGAATGTTGAAAAGTGGGTATCATGACACCGCCAGTCAACACTTGTTGGAAAGGTCATCATACAAGTATCATCTCCAAGTGCAGTCCTCTGTGAGGATCATCCCAGGGCTCTGTTGATCCACACGGGAAGAATGCCCTCATTGTAATCAGACAGGGTTGAACAGACATTTAGTAAAAGGAGCAAAGCCCAGAGATGCTAGATTACACTCCACAGTTCTGCAGCCCCCACTGACTCAGCAATAAGTTTGCCTTGACAACAGAGTTGTGCCCTTGATCTGAACTTCATTGGACTTCCTTTCACTAAGGAAGAAGGTGACAGGGAGGCAAAGGGGATTCCAGCAGAGAACATGTTTAGGAAGTAAATAATCGTTTGCAATAGAGAAGGTATCTGGTAGGAAGCCAAATTCTCAAAAGTAGCTGTGAGGAAGATTTTATACTTTGGAATGCATCAAATCAGGATATAATATTTTACCATTAGATAGTATCTATTTTTTCAAATTGCCCCTATTTTAAAAAATAAACATAATGGCAATAATAGTAGCAGCTATCTGTGCTGCAAAAGAGAAAAAAAAGAACATTCCTCACATGCAATTAAAATTACAAGATAACTGGGAGCTATCTTGGGAAGTGATACCTCCCACAATAAACCATCTTGAACTTTCAGCCTGTTTACTGAGACCTTAGGTGAATATGCAGGAAATATCTTGGGAATTTAGCTCCCAACTTGAATAAAGAAGTCCACAATTGACCTTAATATTAAATACCTAACCACTAAGAAAACTTTAAATAACTATGTTGACCAATGCTCCTCTCTAATATTATTGCAAATGGAAAAAGTCATTTTTGTGATAACGAATTATTACATACAATGCTATTATTAAGTGATTCCTACAAAGGACTAACTTTTGCAATGATCAATTATTTAAAAATCGTTTTGTTTTTTTCTTTTCCCTTTTGCTCCAAAACGTTCAGAATCTCAATGAGACTGCTTTTGGGACCAAGAATGACACTTTCCCGTCAATCAATAATATGTCTGGTTGACATTAGAGAGCAACTAGATAGAAGTATCTCTTCCTATTTTTAATGATTCAGTGATTAAGAAAAGACAAGTCAGGAGGGGGGTAGTAGATGAGGGTAAAGGGTAACAAATATATGGTGATGGAAGGAGAACTGACTCTGGGTGGTGAACACACAATGGGATTTATAGACGATGTAATACAGAATTGTACACCTGAAATCTATGTAACTTGACTAACAATTGTCACCCCAATAAACTTTCATTAAAAAAAAAAAAGAAAGAAAAGTCCCTAGATGCAGCATAGCAAAGCAGTTTGTCTGATGGTGAGGAAGACCAGCTTCTGACCTTGAAGGCAGAGCTACTAAACTTAAGTCCAGCTGGGAGCCCCTGGTTAAGAGCCACAGGTAGCATGCTAAGACCAGGAACCCTTCTTTTCACCACCTCACCGCCACTCACCTAGATACTGTGATTCACATCCTTCCACTGTGGCTGAAGGATCTTTCTGAAAATGCAAATCGGATTCAGTCTCTCCACAGCCTAAATACTTCTGGGGCTTCCCACTGCCCTCAAGGTCAAGTCCAACCTCCTCAACAGGGTTTTATGAGCCCGTAGGGGCGTCTATCTGCCTCCACCCCTCTAGCCACTCCTCAGCATGCCACACCATTCTGTTTGCAAGTCCCCTGAGCTCTGCACGCACTTTCCCTCCTGCCCTTTGCCCTCTTTCTCGAAAACACTCTACTTCCTTCACCTAGCCTATTTTTATTCCCTCTCCCCTTATTTTTAAATTATGAGATATACAGACAAAGATTGCATGAAACACATATGGAGAATTTAAAGAATAATTATTTAACAAGCATCCCAGAATCTCATATCCCAGAATTCTCTTCATGCCTCTCTAGAAACACAACCCCACTCCTCCCCACTTTCCTTCATGGTCGTACCATCTACTCCCTAAGCAGTAGCTTATTTCTGTCTGCTTTTTGAATGTAGTATGAGTGTCTTCCTTTTTTTCCCTTCCCTATATTTTGTCTGAGATTCATCCAAGTTATTGAGTGTAGCTCTAGTTCGTTTATTTTCATTGCTGATAACATTCCATTGTACAACTAAACCATTGTTATCTATTCTGCCGTTGAAGGTGGGTTGTTTCATCTGTGAGTGACTATTATAAATAATACTACTGGGAACATTCTTATACATGTGCATATATGTACAGTGCATATATATGTACACATGCAAAGAGTTCCACTAAGGGCTGTACCTAGGAGTGGACAAAACTATCTCCCAGAGTACACAAAACTTCAACTTTTCTACATAATGACAGACCGTTTTCCAAAGTGATGGTCCTGGTTTGCCCTCCCATCAGTCGTATCTGTGAATTTGCTAATGCTCTGTTCAGGTCTCAGTTGTAACCACCACTCCACAGAAAGCCTACCTTAACCTTGGAAGTCTGGATCAGATGCACCTCCTTTGTATTCCTTTAGCACTTGTGCTTGCTCCATCATTGCATGAATCCTACCTTCTTACATGCACATGACAAAAGTGAAAAGATGCTGCTCAGGTACCTGAACAGACACTCCATCAAAGAAGATGACTAATAAGCACGTGAAAAGTTGTGCAACATCATTAGTTATTAAGATAATGCAAGTTAATATTGTAAAAACTATGGATACTGTCAGATGGGTCCTAGACTTATCGAGGGGTCACTTCCTGAATTATATAAATGTCTAACCACTACACTGTACACCTGAAACTAATATAAGATAATATTGAATGTCAACTATAATTTAAAAAGTATATAGTCATGGGGATATAAAGTACAACATAGGAAATATTAACAATGATATTGTAATAACTATGTATGGTGTCAGATGGGTAATAGATTTATTAGTGTTATCACTCTGTGAGGTATATAAATGTCTAATTACTATGTTGTTTGTACATCTGAAACTAATAAAAAAAAACCACAGTGGAAAAAAAACCACAATGAGATACCACTACATGGTAGCCATACCTACTGGAATGGCTAAAATTAAAAAGACAAGCCCAGGGCAGAGGGGTGGTTCAGTTGGTTGGAGCGCTGGCTCTGGGTAATGGGGCTGCCGGTTCGATTCCCACATGGGTCTGCAAGTTGCACCCTCCACATCTATAGTGAAGTCGATGAACTGCCGCTCAGCTCCCAGGAGTCGGGATGGTTGGAGCGTGGGCTCTCAATCACAAGGTTGCCAGTTGAACTCCTCAACTACCGCAAGGGATGATGGGCTCCGCCCCCCACAACTGACAATGGCAACTGGACCTGGAGCTGGACTGCGCCCTCCACAAGTAAGATTGAAAGGACAACAATTTGACTTGGAAAAAGTCCCAGAAGTACATACTGTTCCCCAATAAAGTCCTGTTCCCCTTCCCCAATAAAATCTTTAAAAATAAATAAATAAATAAATAAATAAATAAATAAAATAAAATAAAAAACAACAACAAAAAGACAAGACCAAATATTAGTAAGGAGATGGAGCAACTGAATCTCTCATACACTGCAGATGGGAAGGCAAAGTGGTGCAATCATTTTGACAATTTCTTAAAATGCTGTAGATAGACCTACCATATGATCCGCCATTCTACTCCTACTGTGTTTCCCCAAAAATAAGACCTAGCTGGACAATCAAGTCTAATGCATCTTTTGGAGCAAAAAATTAATATAAGACCCGGTGTTATATTACATTACATTGTATTATATAATATCATATCATGTCATATCATATCATATCATATCATATCATATCATATCATATCATATCATATTATATTATACTATATAAGATCCGGTCTTATTTTACTATTATATAAGACCCGGTCTTATAGTAAAATAACATAGTAAAATAAGACCGGGTCTTATATAATAGTAAAATAAGACTGGGTCTTATATGATAGCAAAATAAGACCGGATCTTATATAATACAATACAATACAATACAATACAATACAATATAATATAATACATATGTTAATTTTTGCTTCAAAAGACACATTAGAGCTGATTGGCTAGTCTTATTTTTGGGGAAAGAAGGTAAGTATTTACCTAAGATAAATGAAGACATGTGTCCATACAAAGACTTGTACACAATGTTCAAAGCAGCTTTATTTGTAGTAGGCAAAAACTGAAAACAACTCAAATGACTATCAACAGATAAACAACTGTGATATGCCCATATACTAGAATACAACTCAGCAATGAAAAGGAGTGAACTAGTGATATATTCAGCAACATAAATAAATCTCAATTATGTTCAGTGAAAGAAGGGAAAGAAGTACATACTGAATGATTCCATTTATATAAAATTCTAGAAAATTTAAACTATAGTGGTAGAAAACAGGTCAGTGGTTGTATGAGGTAGAAGTGAAGGAAAGAGGTTACAATGGGGCATGAGGAAATTTGGGAGAGGAGTGATGGATGTATTTATTATCTTGGTTAAGGTAATAGTCTCACAGATGTAAACATGTCAAAATTTAAATTGTATACTTCAAATATGTACAATTTATTGTGTGTCAATTATACCTCAAAAAAGCTGTAAAAATATGTCATTTACATCATTATTATGCTCTGAGGAAAGTCATTTTAGGTCATTGTTCTGATGTATCTCTAACCTCTTCTTCCCCTATTTCCCCTTCCTCAAATTCATGGATGGAAGGTTGAGCCCATACCCACCTCTGGTATTCATATCAATTAAGCTGGAAAAAAAAAAAGTCTATGTGAAAAGAATTTTGGATGTGGATAAGAATGTGGATAAGAAATAGTCTTCAAGAAGTTATAATCTAGGTAGAGAGAGAAGATGTAAATATGTTTAAAATTAAAATGTCTAATAGGATTTAAGTTCAATTGTAAAAAATGGAAAATATATAAAAAGAGAGTGATGCACTGCCTAATGAAGAGTACAGAAATAAATTTCCAAAGTGAGATTACTTTGGGCTAGCATGGTTTGGGAAGGTTTCATGTAAAATGTGGGATTTGAGCTGGAATGTGAACCCTGGATAACATTTGGATAAATGGGAGGAGGAAAGAGAATAAACACAAGATGTTTTGGTGAGGTCAGAGAATGGTAACATTGAGGAAATAAGTTTGACAGGAAGAAATATTTCCGTAAAAGAATCACAGGACTTTTCAAAAGTGGCACCAGAATTGGAGGGTATTGAGTACCAAGTAGAGAGTTGAAACTCCCAGCCTTTATTTCCTCCTTAACACAAAGAAGAACTTTTGAGGCAGTGAGTCTTTCATCGTTGTAATCATTCAGCAAAGAGTGTATGAGCATATGCAAGAGGAATGTGCAAAGTAGATAACCCCTGTATGGACAAATCCCTTCAAATCCTAAGATGCTGGTCACAGATTCATGGGTTTTGAAAGCAACATTAGAAGTAGCACTGGATATTTGTCTGATAGAAGATTGGTTCCTCTTGGAGGTGGTGCCTGACTCCCACTCCAGAGCCAACATGGATAGATTTTCCCCTACTCCACTCCATGTTCAGCCAGGGAATAGAAGACGATGCAGGTACAACTGTCAGACTCTCTCCCATGATTCTGAATCCAGAGTAAATGACTCCATGACAAGAGGAATAGTTAGAGGTCATTAATTTATCACATTCACCAGATCCTTCCTGCTTTTTGGCTGTGGCTATGCTTCGTGCTAACCAGTCCTCTGGAGTACTTGTGGTTCCTGGCTAGTACTCTGCTCACTGGTCAATTCTGTGATTCCCCCAATATCTGTCTAATACATTTCATATTTGCCTAAGACACTAAAGTCTGTTTCGGTTGCTTGAAGCCAAGAACGCTGACTGACATAGAATTCTTCGGTCAGTAGAATTCTTAATGCAGTAGTTCCCTGCATTGATCTATTGGCCTTAGCTCAGCCCCCTGGGACCACATGGAAGAAGTCTATCCCCTCTTCTACGTGAGCTCTTCCCTTGTCTGAAGACAGCTCTCTGGCCTATCCCTTTCCTTCCCTAGGCTAAATGCCCTCATGTTCCTTTGGGCACTTCTCATCTTACCCAAGATGGATTGCTGCACCCACGAGAACACTAGTTCTAAGGGTGCAGAGCTGTTCAGTCAGACCTTTGTGACTCAGGAGATATTTGTTGAATGAGTGAATCTCACCAATTTAAAGTTTTGCTTTGGGCTACAATACCTTTTGTAGGAAACAGGCATTCGTTTTTGTTTTTCCATGGAAAGACTATGTTATAATTAGAATTCACGTTCAGCTACTGAAACAAAAGACAAACTAACAGCGACTTAAATAAGATGATTTACTCCTCTCACATGAAAAGTTCTAAACGTAAGTGGGACTAGGGACCCAGCCTCTTTCCAGGTAGCTGCTTTCCATTTATGGCACATGGCTTCTACCTTCTGCTTTCGCGTGGCTGTTCCTGCTTCCAGCGCCATGTTCACATACCAGGAGCAGGAAAGGAAAAGGGAAGAAAAGTCTTAGCGCATTCCTTTTAAGGAGTGTTCTGGAAGTTGCACCCATCACCTCCACTCATTTTCCATGGGTCAGAACTTAGTCTTGTTAGTCTTGTGTCCTTGAGATGAGAAGTGCCCAAAGGAATATGGGGGTATTGCCTTTCTGAGGGCCCAGAAAATGTAGGTGTAACTGGGAGAGGATGGTAAACCAGCAGTTTCTACCATAGACCATGTAATGCAATTTCATTATCTCCTGATAAACTACTCTAAGTATAATGAGAGGCTACACAAGTCACAAGTGGTTAATTGGCAGTATCTCTCTTATACTCTAAGTTTGATATTTAGCAAATGACTACTATCAGGCCAAAGTTACTCTAAGATTTGAGTTTTAGGTAAATTCAATTTCATAGACTTACTAGGACACACACCTTGGACCAGTCCCTGTACTTATAACCCAAAGGTTAGATCTACAGTGGAAATTTCCTCTAATTGAGACAACCAAGCAGCTATTTCTTTTGAAAACAAAACCCACAGGTTTGCTTCACACAATGTGTTTCATGTACTTTCACATATTTTAGATAGCATTCTTTCGGTTACAAATAATAGAAATGGACTAGTTTAATTAATAGAAGGGAGGGATGAATTATTATAAGTGGACCAGATGTCTCTCCAGATTCAAGGCAATGTGCTGCTGACTGGCCTCTGGAACAGCCTAGAACCAGGATACTATCCATCTTTTATTTCTGTTTCTTTGCTCATCAGCTTAATTCTTCTCTCTCTGAAAGGACCCTTTTTTCTGATCCAGTGGACAATGGCTATTCCCAGCTCCTTGGTCTGCATATAACCCTTTTAGCCACCTGGAGATAGTCTGAGGCTCTCCTTCAATTAGCATTCTCATTAGCCTTGCTTGGGTTAGTGTTCTACCCTTGGACCAATCAGCCAAATCTAAAGGGTGAGTGAAGTCATATTATTATGACTTCATAGGTAGCAGTAGCTACCTCTGCATGTTGTAGATTTGGGAGGTTATGGGTGAAGAGAAGTTGTTTGTAGCCAAAGGGAGTCTAGACAGGCATCCTAGTAGGTGTCTCCTCCACCCATGCATGTGTGGAGGATTGTCATAAGAGGAATGGAATTTAGAAATGTAGTTGTGAGATCTAAGGCACTGAGACAGACTACAAACGTGATATAGTGGGGTTGGGAAGAAACCTTCTTCCTCAAGATCTTCATGGTTGTAAGTAACAGAAACCCATCCAAAGTCTCTTAAGCATGTCACTTGAGGTTTTTTTTTTAAATATCTGTAAAAAAGGTTTTTATATGTAAAGGATCACCTACAGTTACTTGTTTTAATTAGTACTCAAGGCATGAGTGTTGCAATATTTTTTAAAGATTTTATTTTTTTAAAGAAGTTTTAAGCTCACAGCAAAATGGAGCAGAGGGTACAGAGATTTCCTATATGCCCTCTGCCCCCACACAGGTTTGCTTCCATCATTACCAATATCTCCACCACAGTGGTGCATTTGTTACAATGAATGAACCTACATTAATACATCATCACTCCGAGTCTATAGCTTACATTAGAGTTCATTTCTGGTGGTGTATGTACATTCTATGGGTTTGGACAAAAGTATAATGACCTGTATCCACTGCTACAGTATTATACAGAGTATTTTCACTTTCCTAAAAATCTTCTGTGCTCCACCTTTTTATCTTTTCCTCCTCCCTAACCCTTGGCAAGCACTGATCTATTTACCTACTCCATAACTTTATCTTTTCTAGAACGTCATATAATTGGAACAGTGTATAGCCTATTTAGATACAACACCGAAGGCACCATCCACGAAAGAAAAAAAAATAAAGAAAGATTGAAACAATGGGCCAAAGACCTTCACAGACACCTCACCAAAGAAGATATACACATGGCAAAAAAACATGAAAAGATGCTCTACATCATATGTCATCAAGGAAATGCAAATTAAAACAACAATGAAACACCACTGCACACCTATTAGCATGGTCAAAATCCAGAACACTGACAACACTAAATGCTGGTGAGGATGTGGAGCAACAGGAACTCTCAGTCATTGCTGGTGGGAATGCACAATGGTACAGCCCCTTTAAAAGACAGTTTGATGATTTCTTACAAAACTAAAAATACTCTGAAACCATATGATCCAGCAACCATGCTCTTTGCTATTAAACAAAGAAGTTGAAAACATATGTCCACACAAAAACCCGCACAGGATATTTATAGCAGCTTTATTCATAATTGCCAGACCGAGGAAGCAATCAAGATGTCCTTCAGTAGGGGAATGGATAAATGAACGGTGGTCCATCCAGACAGTGGAATATTCAGCACTAAAAAGAAATGACCTATCAAGCCATGAAAAGACATGGAGGAAATTTAAATGTATATTATTTAGTAAAAGAAGCCAATCTGAAAAGTTGTAATATTTTAAAACCTAGGTTTTTCATAAGACTTTTATGTTTTAAACTCACAAGGCTTATTCTTATGTCTAGCAATCTTTATATAAAAATAATATTAATCACTTTCACTTTTTCTCTTATTAATATTGAATTGACTCTCTTTTAAAAATAAATGTTATTGTGGAATATTGGGGAACTGTGTGTTTATCCAGAGCCTATCAGCTCCAAGTAGTTGTCCTTCAATCCAGTTGTGGAGGGCGCAGCTTACTGGCTGGCCCATGTGGGAATCAAACCGGCAATCCTGTTGTCCAGAGCTCGCACCCCATCCAACTGAGCCATCTGGCCGCCCTGAATTGACTCTTAAGTTTAACATAGTAAGTCCTCCTAAGTAATAAATCGTATTTATAAACATTTAATTTTCTAAAACATTTTAAATGCATTTAAAATTAAAATACATCTGTTTCTTTAGAACACTTCAAACACCTGACATGGCAAATGTGCAACACAAGTAAAATTTTTCTAGGACTTTTAGCAATTATTGAAATTTAATAAATCTAATGAATGAAGTTTCCGAAGATTTATGATAGATGGCGGCTAAATGTTCTCCCCCTTTTTCCTTTAGGTAAGACTCCTGAGTTTCAGCTAGACTCATGTCCACCCAATAATAGATTATATTTTGCAGCTAGCTGAGGCCATGTGACTCAGCTTTGGCCAATGGGACATGAACACATGTGATGTGTGCCAAAACCAGATCATCTCCTTAAGACACTTGTCCTGGACTCACTTCCTTCCCACTCCACTTGGATGTTGTGGTAAGCCAACATCTACCATGCTGTGAAGAAGACACTCTAGACCACAGCAGATCCCAAGGAGCCAAGCACCTAGGAGACCTCATATAGCAAAGCTGTTTGGCCCGCAGCTCTAAACCACTCAATACTTGACTGTTACATGAGACTGAAATAAACTTCTATAATCTTTGAGCCACTGTACTTTGGGGTTAGACCGTATCCCAGTAAATAATCTTTCAGAGATTATCTACAAACTTAATTAATTTTATCCTCAAGCATCTCAAATTAAAATCATGAGTCTAATATGCTAAGTTCTCTAATATGTTAGGTTTCCTTCAATGTTTCAGTTTCTTTAACACACATATTATCATGATGATTAAAAACTTAACCCTAACCTTACAACAAAAGGAATGCTAAATTTCACGGGATCTAAGATTTCTTCAATTATAAGATACGACGTTATTTCACTGTCATCAAGGAGGAAGAAATACCACCATTTATAATTGTATGGTGCACTGATTGTAGAATGCATTCCAATTTCCAAGATGTTAAAATCAACAAAATATAGTAATACTCTTATTTTGAGTCAGCTCATCTATTCTGAGCTCTACATTTTCCGGGATTTACAAAGTCTGTCATGCAGGGTGTCATGCGGGGTCTCAGCTCCTGCTCCCCACATAAGAACGCAGGACATGGTGAGGCCAAAAAGGAACACCCACGGGGCCATAAGTAGGGGAGTCATACCACTATAGTCTCCCTGGTGGCTGGGTTGTAGACACAGGAAGCAGGAGCCACAGAATCCGCAATCTTCACTCCGCCGTGCTAACTGCAATCTGCACTTGCCAGCCACCATCTTCTTGCTAGCCCCCATTTTTTGCTAGTGTAGCCACAGCAGTTATATTAGTGGCCAATGGCTCAAGGGTTACAGCTGACGGCCAACTAGCCACAGCTGATGGCCATCCAATCACAGTTGATGGCCATTTACTACCTGAGCCAGCCAGCACCTTTCCACATGAGGCCGAGAGCCTGGAAACTGCACTCCTGGCTCTGTCCCCACACCCATCTTGTCTCTCTGGAGACAAGTGCTCTCTGCTTCTCCATGCCCACTGTGGAACCTGCTAACCCATAACCTGAGTGTCCTGAGGACACACATGCTGGGACCATCATCTCTGGTCCAGAGAAGGAATCTCACTTGAGATCCATCCTGGGAAGGACATCCCCCACTGAATCCAAGAGAGTCTGACCATGAAGTACAAATGCTTGGTTCTCAGGGAAGAGCTGTCCTGGGGAGCTGCAGACAGGGCAGATCTCACTACAGGTGGCACTTTAGGGATAGTAGATCTTGGTGGTTAAGGACATGCCAAAGCCAGACTGCCTGGATCCAAAGCCAGGTCCCACAGCTTAATGGCTATGTGAACTTGACCAAGTAACTGAATTCTCTGGGCTTCAGTTTCCCTACCTGTAACATAACCATACCTAAGGCATAGATATGCCTTAAGCATAAGTATACTCGCCATAAGCGAGTATTACGTGATAGTACGTGGGAAGCAAGGGGAAACCTGCCTGTTATGTGGGAAGTGTTTAATAACTGTTTGCTGTGTATTCTGATTGGAGAAATGGGCAAGTAAACAGGTGTAGGTTGCATGAATTTGCTCCCCACGTCAGGTGCTGAAATCATGTATGTATGTATGTATGTGTCTATCTATCTATCTATCTATCTATCTATCTATCTATCTATCTATCTATCTATCTATCTAAATCAGATCATCTAGTTTGGCTCCACCTACCCAATCTGACAAGTGATTCCATTTCAGTCATGACTTACTCCTGGACTGTCATTCTCCCTCCAGACTGAAATCATGCATCCAAAGGTAGGGGATTCCACCCCTCCAAGCCAAGGAGGAGTATGGGGTTCATTGATTCACTCAGTATAGAGTGGTCATCACATGTGCTGGGGGCTGGGGACTCAATGGTGACCAAAACCGTACACCTTTCTGCCTCTTGAGGAAAAGCTTAGAAGGTAAAATCAGCAAGGCTTGGTGATTGGATGGACGAGGAGGGTAAGAAAGAGGAAGAGATCAACAGTGACTCCTGAGTTCTTGTTCTATGTCATTGGATGGACACTGGTGACATTCAAGGAGACACTGAGAGAAGGAAATCACAATTTTTGTTTGGGGCAAACAACAGGATGTGTGGTAGCATGCTGGTTGAGAGTGTGGCATTTAGAATCAGGCAGCCTGGGTTCCAGCCCACTCTGCAATGTCAGGCAAGTCCTTTAACCTATGTATCAGTTGTTTTAACGGAGAAGGAGGGAAGTAATAACCCTAGGTCACAGAGCTGTTGTGAAATGAAACACGTTTATACCCGTAAAGCATGTAAAACAGTGCCTGGCTCCGTAAGTGTCAGTCTTCACCACATAAAGGAATTGAGACGCCTTTGGCAGCAGCAGAATGCAAGCTCCCCAGGGAAGGGGCTTGGTCTAATCCCTGTTGAATCCTAGCCTCTAATACAACACCTGACACGTAGAGGGTGCTCAATACACACTTGTTGGCAGGACAAAGTAGGGATTTTGTCTAGAGGGTGGTCAATAATATCAACCTGTCCCTGCCTGGGTGGCATCTGAAGACTTTGGCTACGCTAAGTCCCTAGGGAGAGAGAATAGAAGGAAAAGGGGCCTAAGCTGGAGACTTGAGGAGCCTCAAACTTGGGGCCTTGGGTTCCATTTGGGACACAGGTCCCTGCCGTGTCTGCCCCCACATACCCTCCACCTAGAGGTCCCTTCAGCATTGTTTACCTCCAGGGGCCTGAAATACAAACATTCTGGGGGAAGGGGAAGACAGCTCAAACTGTCAGATAAATGCTAGCCTCTGCATGCTGGTGTTGCGTGGACGAAGGTGATATCTTCCTTTCCTGGGTCAACAGCTGTGTGAAAGAACAACATTGCAACACCACTGGTGTGTTTTCCTCCCCAGTACTCCATCCCGTCACGTGTAACCCATGCTGGCTGTCCTGTTCCTACAGCCGAGCCCCCACTTTACTATGCCATCCAGTACTTCCTCACTCCCCGCTCTCTGCTCTTCTTGGCACCCCTCTTGTATTGCAGAAACTGGTCCCTGAACTCTGTCAGAAAGGTCACGCTGCCATGGCTGGTGTGCGTCCCTGAGCCAGCCATCTGCCAGCTCACCACTCCTGAGTTTCCCTCAAGGGACACCCCCATGATACTGTGCCCCTGTCTTTGATGATGACATTATTTTGTGGCCTGGAAGTCCACTCGTGGTGTGCCATGCTCAGCCAGGTGGCCCACAGGAGGTGAGTGCCCCACCCCATGAGCCTACCCTGGGGTCTTCATGTCTAGTGTTCGGTGCAGGCAGGCTAAAGGTACCGGCCAAAGGAACTTTCTGGTAGCTTCCCCTGCTCATTGTGCGCTAAGCTTTAAAACTTGTATTTAATAGGTTGTTTTTTGTGTGTGTGTACATTTTAAATGCCAACAACCCAGAGCCTTGCTCACCCCACCCCAGGGAGGGGGTTTTCAGTGGAGACCCTGCCCAGAAGGTCCTAGCCTACTTCTGTGAACTTCCCCAGATCAGTAGCTAAACCCCAGGCCACACAGGATGGAAGGAGTCAGAGAGAGGACAGAGACAGCCTGGTTCTTGAAAACAGAGAAGAGAAAGCAGCTATCAAATTAGGTTTCAGGATTTTCACAGGGTTTTATTTTTATTATATATATTTTCCATTGTAAGATCAACATAACCTCATTACAGAAAATTTGGGAAACAGGAAAAAAAAACACCCCATAATCCCACCATCCAAACACAGCTACTGTTGACATTTAGAGGTTTCTTTCTAGACTTCCTATGTGCGTGTGTTTATTTACATAGTTTTAATCGTATTGTGCATATCAGTTTATATTCTATTTTTTTGCTTGATATCTAATCAGCAGCGCTTCCATGTGCTTGACTAATATTTGTAACTATTATTACAAGCTGTTGTGTCACAGTCCACCCAAGGAAGTGCTGTTTACTTGATCATTCCCCTGCTGTTGGACATTTCAGTTCGCATTTTTTCGTTCTTCATTCTTAGAACTAATTCCAAGCTAAAACATCTTAGTGCATTGGGTTTTTCTGCATTTAGGAATGCTTCCTTCAGTTGACCTCCCGAAGGAGAATTTCCGGAATCATTTACAGATCTTTGGGTCCATTGCCACAATTTTTCCAAAGAGAGCACCGGCAGTATAGAGCAGGCCTCAGATTAGAATTAGAACTAGGGGAAACTGAGGCCCAAATAGCAAGGACCCTATGTTCTCAGTACCCAAGAAACTGCAACAGAAGTTCCCCAGGGCCAGGGTAAGAGGTCAGAGGATGTAGGAAGAGGAACTAGGGGTGACTGGAAATGCCTGCTTTCCACGGGAAGCAGTGCTAAACAAAGTGAGTAATGTGTCTAGATGTGGAATTGCCCACGTGCAGATGCTATGTGCCCTGCACCCCCTCCACCTGCCCCACCCCGAATCGCTGATTGCTCAAGTGCTATACAGCAGAGGCAGGGTGGGGAGAATTACAGGAGACAAGCAGGTGAAGGCCAGGATCCCAGGGGCATAATATTTAATGGAGAAACTCTAATCACCTGGGAGTTGGTGTGGAAAGTTACTGAAAAACAGAAACTGGCCCAACCTAACTGCTGCCAGAAGCCACCTGGCCTGCACCCTGCCCTGGGTACCATAAACAAAAGGGGTTCCAGCACCCACTCCCTGCTTGGTTCCAGGCTGCCTGTCTTAACCCATTTCTCCCACCTCATTCCATCCTGAATTTTATCCTTTCAACTTCCAGTCCTATTGGACATTCTTTCATGCTACAACTGTGCTCAGTGGCAAGGTCCTTTTACATCTGGCATTGATTTCTTTAAACCATAATTCAGGTTCCACCACCACCTGCTAGCCAGCTTTGGGTCACCTCTGTTTCTTCCTTTCACATGACTCCAGGACCACTGCAGTCTCTCTGGGCTTTCTCCTCATGCTCTTGGGTGCCATGGGCTACCTAGACCCTGCTCGTATCCATTCCTTCTTCAAGCCCACACCTCTCTCTCCTGGGCACCTCAACGAGGATATTCCAAATACCACTCAGATTCAAGAGACCAGCTGAACCCGGTATCTCCCCTTTGGGTCGCATGTCCTCTAGTCCCATGTGGGGACAAAACCCCAAAAAACAGTTTCCAGGCTCTCGGCCTCACATAGAAAGGTGCTGGCTCGGGTAGTAAATGGCCATCAACTGTGATCAGATGCCAGCAGCTGTGGCTAGTTGGCCGTCAGCTGTAACCCGTAGGCCATTGGCCACTAATATAACGGCTGTGGCTACGCTAGCAGAGAAGGAATGGGGGCTAGCGAGAAGATGGTGGCTGGCAAGCGCGGACTGCTGTTAGGCAGATTATGTAGATCCTGCTTCCTGTGTCTCCAGCCAAGCCTCCAGCGAGAATATATTGGTTTGACTCCCCTAACTATGGCTCCGTGGGTGTTCCTGTTTGGCCTTACCGTGTCCTGCGTTCTTGGGCGGGGAGTGGGAGCTGAGACCCTGCACGACAAATGGCGCAGCGAGCAGGGTCCCCCGTGTGACACTTGGCGTAGTCGGCAGGATACGGTGCTGGCGAGAGCTTTCCGAGGGGCAGTGGAGCAGTTTGTGCGTATGAAAGCTCAGTCTGAGGAAGACCAGGAGGAGCAGCTGCCGGAGAGCTCGGTCCCCGTGGAGGGGTGGAAAGACATGGATGGTTCCCCAACCAGCAGAGGCCGGAGAAAGCGAAGGTTGTTGCCGCCCTGTGGGCTGGGAACTGCTTGCTGAGGCAGCCCGGATGCAGGACTTTTAGTCCCAGGAGGAAACGCTTGCTGAGTCCTCCGTGGGAGATGAGGGTGAGGTTAAGGTCATCCCTCACCCCCAGGACAGCCCTGGCGAATGACTATGGACTATGGGGAATTGCCTTCTATGCCTGATTTAATGGACGCTTGACTGTTTGGGAACATACCATCATGTAGTGGGACTGGTGGATGTTTGCTTTTGTGTCTTGACTGGCCGCCATTGATAATATGTAAGCACCTTGATGTGAGCCGCTGTTGTTCCAGCATGGTACCCCGAGAGGCCCAGAGAGAGAGTGGCAGTGCCCTGAGAGGCCCTGGCTGTGTCCAGGAAGTCTGGCTGTGTCCAGAGAGAGTGGCAGTGCCCTGAGAGGCCCTGGCTGTGTCCAGGAAGTCTGGCTGTGCCCAGAGAGAGTGGCAGTGCCCTGAGGCCCTGGCTGAGTCCAGGAAGTCTGGCTGTGTCCAGAGAGAGTGGCAGTGCCCTGAGAAACTCTGGCTGTGCCCGGGGAGACAGGTGGTACCCTAAGAAGCCCAGGAAGTCTGGCTTTGACCAGAAGTACTGTGGTGGTCCCCTGAGAAAACCTGGCTGTGCCCAGGGAAACAGGTGGTACCCTAAGAAGCCCAGGATGTCTGGCTGTGCCCAGAAGTACTGGTGGTGCCCTGAGAAACCCTGGCTGTGCCCAGAGAGCCTGGCTGTGTTCGGGATAGTGCATTCACCTCCAGGCTCCTTGCACAGGGCCCCTCGCAGAAGACGCTTGTCGCGTAGATTGTGAGGCGAGACCCTGTAGGGGTGGAGTGTGGGGACAAAACCCCAAAAAACAGTTTCCAGGCTCTCGGCCTCACATAGAAAGGTGCTGGCTCGGGTAGTAAATGGCCATCAACTGTGAACAGATGCCAGCAGCTGTGGCTAGTTGGCCGTCAGCTGTAACCCGTAGGCCATTGGCCACTAATATAACGGCTGTGGCTACGCTAGCAGAGAAGGAATGGGGGCTAGCGAGAAGATGGTGGCTGGCAAGCGCGGACTGCTGTTAGGCAGATTATGTAGATCCTGCTTCCTGTGTCTCCAGCCAAGCCTCCAGCGAGAATATATTGGTTTGACTCCCCTAACTATGGCTCCGTGGGTGTTCCTGTTTGGCCTTACCGTGTCCTGCGTTCTTGGGCGGGGAGTGGGAGCTGAGACCCTGCACGACAAATGGCGCAGCGAGCAGGGTACCCCGCGTGACACCCATGTCCTGTGAGTAGCACCATCAAACACCCAGGCCTTATGCCAGAAATCTGCAACCCTCCTAGAACTTGACCTTACTTCTTACCCCAGCCCCCATCCAGTCAGTCACCATCCCTTCTTTCAGTCCAGCTTCACACCAGATCCTCAAATTCACTCCCATAATCACCCCTCTCTGACTGAGTCTTCCTTTGTCTCATCTGTGGCTCCCAAATGTGGCCCTTCTCAAATGTCAATCTGATCAGGCCGCTTCCCTATTTAAAACTCTAACTGGCTCCTGGAGAACAGGGGTGTCCAAACTGCGGACTGCGGGCCAACTGCAGCCCGTTATCCATTGTTAATTGGCCCGCAGCAAATTCCAAAACTATATTTAGTTTACTTAAATGAACCAGATGAGGCAATACGTACTTCACCTGGAGTCAGTGGCCCGGCTGTTTGTGTATTTTACCGCATATGGCCCTTGGTGAAAAACGTTGAAAAAAGTTTGGACACCCTGTCTATAGAGTAACATTGCAAATCCATTCATTCACTCATTCAGCTAATAGTTACTGAGGTCCTACCATCTGACAGTTACCGATAGCACAGTGGGAAACAGAGCAGACATGGTGATATAATATTCAGTGAAATTCAAGGTCATCTGGGAATGGCTCTTCCATATATACCCAGCTTAATCTCTCAATACAGCCCTGCTTGTAACATACAGTCATACTCACGGCCCTGTGGTCCCCGAAAAGCACCATACTTCTCTGCCTTTGACAAGTTGCTTCCCCATTTCTTTGGATAATTATTATGTTCTTCCTAATTCAGCTGTGCTCCCAGCTCCTTTTGAAAGCTTTCCCTCACACCTCACCCAACCCCTTGGGATTTACCCACCCTTCCTTTGAGCCACCAGCACCTGTGTTTACCTCTACAATTGTATTTACTACACAGTGTGGTGACATTGTTTACTTGCCTGTATTCTCTTTCCCACCCACACCCTACACACACACACACACACACACACACACACACACTTCTAAGCAACTTGAGAGAAGGGTAATTTTTATCACCTGTGCCCAACAATGCATGGTACATAGTCAGCATTTGGTAAATGAACTATATATATAAAGATAACATACATCATTCTTGTTGTTGAGTTAATATGATATTTAATGTATTTATTTATATAATTCATTATAAATGCAAGTAACTGTCTTGGTCACTTTGGATGCAACATTAAATAAACTTGTGAGAGCGTAGCATTAATTTCATCTGTTCAGTGCCTACCGAACAAATTTTCTTTTGAGTGCCTACTATGAGCCAGGCATCATTTTGGCACTGGGAACATGGCAGTGAAAAAATTGGACAAAGTCCCCCTCCTGATGGAGCTTATGTTCTAGTGGGGAAAGGTAGAATATAAACCCATATAAACCCATATAAATAAAAATCTCAGAGAGTAATACATGCCAGGAAGAAAACACAAGAAGAATGGGAGAGAGCATTGCACTAGGGGAGGCAGAGGAGGGACCCTCCACATTAGCCAGGGTGATTTGGGAAGACCTCCCTTTATCGCAAATTCTTCATCTGTGAATTGAGAATCAGAAGAGTAGCTCCAGAATTGGGATACTTGGAGGATTACATGAGAAAATATGGATGCAGCACTGACATTCCATAAAAATTGTCCTTATTGCAGGGTTTTAAGCCAGGGAGAAAGGTGATCTAATTAGCACTCTGAAAGGAGCACTCTGTTGCAGGAAGACAATAGATTGCATGGCCAGAAGGAGAAGCAGAGGGTTGTTCAGAAAGCTTTGTGATGGAAAGATGACGCTTCTGACTTCATGTTTCTGGTAGCAGATCCCGTCAGTGTCCTTGTGATGTACCGACACTCACCACTACAAAGGCAAGCTTAGCAGACTGTCTCCTAGATATGAAAGCACGTTTGTGCCTGATAGAATGTGTGAGAACATGCCTGTGTTTCTGGCAACTCACAGACACGTCCTGCATCCAGTTCTTCCGTGACTATCACACCTAGGCATTCATTCCTATCTGTTTCTCCAGTGTGACTATATTTCTCTCTCTCTCCTGTTCCTTGCCTGTCTCCCTGGGGTTTCATTTCCATCACTATGTCTATTTGATTCCTTAATGTTTTATCAACATTTTCTAGAAGCTGCTCCACCATTGTGATACTTTTAAGACTTTTAAAGATTTGATGAAGTAACTAAATAAGAGCACATACAATTCTTAGATTAGATAACTAAAGACGCAGAAATGCGTACAGTTCTTACAAACGTGATCTATTTGTCATCTGTTAATGGTGATGTTTTTAAATGTTATCAGGGTGAGATTTTCAGGCTATCATCAAGTACTTGCCCACACAACAATAATTACATGTCTTCAAAAACTCTCCAGTGTCACTATGAATAAATCTACTTCATTTTCTCAAACTGCTACTCATCATCCAGCATGCCGTAATTTATGTGTATCTTAGTGTATGTAATCATTCTTCTTTTATTTTTGTAGCTGTGTGTGAGTGCGTGTGCGTGTGAAAAAGAGAGAGAGAGAGATAAAGACAGAGAAAGAGAACCCAAATAAAAACAGGGAAAAACAAAAATGTATAGCTCAAGGTATCCCAAAGTGAACATGCATACGACCAGTTCAAGAAATGGAATAGTACCCCCACCCCGAAGTCCCCTTTATATTTCAGTCACCATCCCTCTTTGATAAAAGTAGCTACTATCTTGGCTTTTATAGAACTCACTTCCTTGATTTTAGAAAAAAATAGTTTTACCACCAAATTTGTATTCCTAAACACAATAGTTTAGTTTTACTTGCTTTTTGAATTTCATATAAATGGAATCTTACAATATGCATTCTTTTGCATTTGGTTTTTTCCTTCCAAATTATATTTGTAATATCATGTCCAATCCATCTTGTTTCATGCAGCTGACGTACATTAATTTTCATTGCTTATTTTATTTTATGACTACTCCACAATTTATTTATCCATCTTACTGTTGATGGACATTTGGGCCACTTAAGGTTTGAGATTGTTGGGAACTTTCCTTGGAGACTCTTGTGCCATACACGTATGAGGTGTGTCAAACAATATGGTGAATGTTTAAATTTAAATATATATATATATATATATATATATATATATATATATACACATATATATATGTATATATATATATATATATTACAGTAAAAGATGCATTGCCAGTAATGCCCCTCAAAATACTCTGCCTTGCTTTGAAAACACTTATCCCATCATTCTTGCCACTTTCTAAAACAGTTCTGGAAGTCCTCTTTTGTGAATATCTTTAGTTACACTGTTGTGGCTGCCTCGATGTCCTGAATCGATTCAAAATGTTTACATTTCATGGTCATTTTGACTTTGAGGAAGAGCCAGAACTTGCACGGTGCCAGTTCCAGTGAATAAGGTGGATGAGGACACGCCGTAATGTTTTTATTTGACAGAAATTGCCGTACCAGAAGCTATGTGTGACACAAAGCCCTTCTCACACATGCATTTCTATTGAGTATAGATATAGGAGAGGAATTGTAAGGTCATAATGTATATGCATCTTCAACTTCAATAGGTAATGCTAAGCTGTTATTCAAAATGGCTGCAGCAATTTATTCTTTTATTAGCTATGTATAAGAGTTCTCTTTGCTTTATATCCTTACTAACATTATCAGTCTTTCTAGTTGTAGCCATTCTTATGGATCTGTTGTTGAATCTCATTGTGATTTTAATTTATACATCTCTGATTTATAGGTTTATTGACCATTTGGATAGCCTCTTTTGTGAAGTGCCCACTGAAGTTGGTTGTTCTTTTTCTATTGAGTTGTCTTTTTCTTATTAGTTTGTTAAAAATTTTTTAAATTCCTATTAGTTGCCATAATTGCCTTTTTACTCTTTTAATGATAATTTTTGTTAAATGAGAAATCTTAATTTTAATGATGTATGATTTATCAATTTTTATTTTAATGGTTAATACATTTTGTGCCCTGTGTAAGAAGGTTTTTCCTACATCAAAGTAGGAAAATATACTCTATCATCAAGTAGGAGCTTTATTTTACCTCTCACATTTAGATCTATAATCCATCTGGAATTGAATTTTATGTATCGTTGAGATATGTGTTGAGTTTCATTTTCTTCCATATGGATATCCAATTGTCCTAGCACCATTTTTTAAAGAGAACTGTGTCAAATACCAAATGTCCAAATATGCATGAGTCTATTTTTAGATTTCTCTGTTTTATGCCACTAAAACTTTCGTCTACAATGTTGCAATGATATAGGTAAACCCATTGAGAGCCTTTGGAAAAGGAAAAACATAATGTCATTGGGAATACTACAGGAAACATGAAGGAACTTTTCCAAAAAATTATTGTTTTCTTCCTTGTCTTAGACTTTTCAGGCTGCTATAACAAAAATACCATCAACTTGGTGGCTTAAAAACAAAAAACATTATTTCTCATAATTCTGGAGGTTGGGAAGTCCAAGATCAAGGTGCCAGCAAATCTGGTGTCTGAGGAGGGCAATCTTCCTGGTTCACAGAAAGCTGTCTTCTTACTGAGTCATCACATGGAGTTCTTTGGAGTCTCTTTTATGTGAACCCTAATCCCATCCAAAGGGCCCCTCTCATGATGTAATCATCTGCCAAAGGCCCCACCTATAAATACCATTACATGGGGTTTAGGTTCCAACGTATGAATTTTGGAGAGACAAAAACTTCCAGTCTACAGCAATCCTCATTGATACTTGTGAAGATTTTATATCCATAAAACAAATTACTATGAAAATGGAGACTATATCTTGGAAGTTAAAAATTAAAGTACATAAAATAACTTCAATGTGTATGCTGAATAGCAAAAAGAACACTGCTGAAACTCAATACAGAGGGTGCCAAAAAATATACGTGCATTTTAAGAAAGAAAAAAACTGTTAAAATTATAATACTCACTATATCCCAATAACAAAATATGATTACAACTCACATTTGACTTTTGCAATTACAAGAGATGCTCAAAGTGGTTACCATCAGCATCCAGACACTTCTGATTACAGCAAACTATGGCTTGAGCAACGCTGATGAAAGTATCCACTTGCATACATTTTTTGGCATCCTGTATAAGAATTCCTAAAAAATTCTCTAAAAAGGAAAAATAAAGAAATGGATATTTTAAGACTAAGATGTAATATGAGGAGAGATCTAAGAGAGTCAGCCACATAACTGAGTTCCAATAGACAATAATTCACTTGGAAGAGAACACATAATCCAATAAATAATAAAAGAAAATTGTCCTATGCTAAAGAAAGACAGGTCTTTACATCAAAAGGACCCACCAAACACTAGGCAGGAATACTAAAGAAGTCAGTCAACTATACAGTTCATGGCAAAATTCCTTTTATTTCCCCCAGCTTTCTTGAGGTATAATTAACAAATCAAAATTATATATACTATTTAAGGTATATAATAAGATGATTTGATCTATGTATACATTATAAAATGATTACCACAATCAAGCTAATTGACACATCCGTCATCTTACCTAGTTGCTTTTTCTTATTTGTTTTTGGTGAGAACACTTAAGATCTGTTCTGTTAGCACATTTCAATATACAATGTGGTATTACTAACTATATTAACTGCTTTTAACTGCCTAGTCACCATGCTGTACATTAGATCCACAGAACTCGTTCATCTTATAACTGCAAGTTTGTACCCTTTGACCAACATCTCCCATTTCCCCCACCTCCCAGCCCCTGTCAACCACCATTCTACTCTCTGTGAGTTCAACTTTTTAAAATTCCACATATAAGTGAGATCGTACAGTGTTTGTCTTTCTGTGTCTGGCTTATTTCACTTAGCATAATGACCTCCAGGTCCATCTATGTTGTCACAATGATGAACAAAAAAAATCTTACACACTTCCAAACAAAAACAAGACTGTGTGTTAAGGACTATCATTAAAATTCTCATCTGTAGTTTTCAAATGCTAAAAGAATGAAACAACACTGACAGAATTCCCAGGGAATTCTAGAACTCTATTCTCAGCCAAAGTATGAGTCATACAGGATCATAAAAAGACAGGTTTGGACATACAAAGATTCAAATTACATACCACCCCATATTCTTTCTGAAGAAATGACTTAAAGTTCTCTAATCTAATAAAAATGGATGAAAACAAGGATGACAAAAAAGGGAAGACTGTGTGTATACTAAATATAATAGATAACATTTATTGAGCACTTACTATGGGTTAAACATGGTAATCAATGGAAGAGACTTTTAGAATGCAAGCAAATAGAGCATTCATATACCTTAACCCTTCTGAGAAAATCACTTAAGAATATACTTTAACCAAATAATAAAGAAGAATCAGAATAAAGACATCAAAAAAGGCTAGTATGTAATAATAATAACAATAATAGTCAACATTTATTGAAGGCTTATGCTTACTCAAATACTATTCTAAACAACTTTACATATAATATCTCATTTAATTTTCCCAATATCACCATGGGTATGAACTATTATTATTCTCATTATACAGATGAAGAAACTGAGATACAATAATTTGTTCCATGTTATATAGCCAGAAGGGTGGCAGAGCTTGTCTTTGGACCCAGGAGATTGACTACACAGCCAGTGTTCTTATACATCTCTTTACTCTGATGGTGAACAATAAAACTATTAAATTTTCTAGGTGCTAGGGATACAGGAGTAAATAAAAATAAATAAATAACCTTATCACATCTGCGCTCTTGTGGGCACAAAGTCAACAAATATATGTACTATGAAGAAAGACAGTGCAGGGTAAAGAGAGAGTGAATAGAAGAAAGGGGGTCTGAGAGGGCACTTCTGAGCAGACACTGGAGCAAAGACACAAATGAGGTGAATAAGGCTACCATCCTCGTGTGTGGAGCAATTGTTCCAAGTACCATAAAGGTAGAGGTGGTCTTGGAAAACTTAAGAAATAATAAGGAGGTGAGTGTGGCTGAGTCTAATGAATGTAAGGAGAACAGTGGGAGGGGGAGGAGAGGAGATACCAAGGAACCAGATCACTTAAAGTGTGTAGACAATGGGAAGGACTTTTCCTAGTGTGATGGGAAACAATAGAAAGGATTACTCTGTTATCAGTTTGGAGACAAGACTGTAGGAAGGAAAGAGTAAAAGAACCAAGACAGTTAAAAGTCTATTGTGATAATCCAGGAGACATATGAGTTTGCTTCAGACCAGGATTTTAGTAGAGGAACTGGAGATTTGCTTTGAAGATAGAACCAATGAATTTAGTATTAGATTGAATTTAAGTATGAGAGAAAGAGACAATTCAAGTTTGATTCTAAAGCATTTTAACCCGAGTAACTGGGTTAATAGGGTGCCATTCACAGAGATGGGGAATGCCAGAGGAAAACCAAGTCTAGAGAGAGAATTAAGAGTTTGCCTTTGCACATGTTCAATTTCAGACGCCTATGGAACATCCAAATAGAGATGTCAAATTAGCAGGTGGAGCTTAAGAAAGAGGTAAGGATTGGAGACACAATTTGAGAATTATCTGTGAAAAGTGGTGTTTAAAGCCATGAGACTGGCTAACCATCACCCAAAATGTAAGGTAATTGAAGATAGAAGAGGTCTGAGGACTCAGTCTTGGGGCATTCCAATATTTAGGATTTAGGACAAAGAGAAGAATCAAGCAAAAGAGAGTGTGTCCTGGAGGTAAGAGAACATTGGGATTAAGAGAACATGGTGTCTTAGAAGCCACAGATGAAAGGTGGTTTTCCAAAACCAATACAAAAATCATTTATTGTGTATTTATACCACTTAATTGAAAACTGTTTAAAGGAAGTTCAATATAGAAGACAGTGATTTAGAGCTTCTGGTCAAGATGGCGAAGTAGGTAAATGCTGAACTTGCCTCTTCCCATGATGACATCAAAATTACGACTAAACTACGGAAAAACCATCCTTGAGAACAACCTGAAGTCTAGCTGAACAGAAGTCCTATAACTGAGGACATACAAAAGAAGCCACATGGAGAAGGGTAGAAGGGGAGGAGACATGGAATGAGCTGATCATATATCCACGTGTGGTGGTTAAAAATCAGGAGGGATGTCTTGGCTGCAGAGGTGTCCCCCCTAAGCATTGAGGGGTCCCAGCCCCACACCAGGCTCCCCAGCCCAGAGTTCCAGTGTTGGGGAGAGAAGTCCCATAACTTCTAGTTGTGAAAACCAGTGGAGATTGTGGCTGAATGGGATGGAGGGCAGCTGGAATCCCAGGCCTTCCCTTTAAATGGCCCATGAGTGGACTTACTTGCTGACAGACTCACTCACTCTGAACTCCAGCACAGGGGCAGCAATTCAAAAGGCACTAGGGACATATGGGGAGGAACTGAATTGTCTCACTTCAAGGAGAGGAGTGGAGTGTTTTCCCAGACAGGGATGCTGGCAGAAGCCATCATTCCTTTGGTGAGCCCTCCTCCCTTTCAGCATGCAGACACAGGCAGCCGCCATAACTGAGCCTCCATCAACCTAGCTAACACCATTCACCAGCCCTGCTGTTTCCCTTAGACCCCACCCCACCTAACTTGTGTGCCCACCCAAGCAGTGGCTTTTCCATACAAAGAGCTTGTCATGACTCATGCTGTGGACTTTCCTAAAACCTCTCAAAGGTTCACAACCCCCAAACAGGCAGCATCTGGCTTTGGTGTGCCCCTCACGTGTAGCTAAGCAGCCCCAAGTCTGGCACTAGTGGCAGCCAGCCTCAGTTTGTAGCTTACCCTCTCCCAGGCACCTCCAAGCCCAGCAAAAGTGGGTACCATCTGCAGATCTCTTTGTCACTCATACCAAGTGGCCTCAGGCAGGACACAGGCAGCGGCTGACCTTGGCCTATACCAGACCCTTCCCAAGAGGCTCCAAAAGCAACACACACAGTGGCTAACTTCAGACCACATCAGATAAACCACTCAGAGCACCACTCAACCACCCCACAAATGACACACCCAAAGGACAGACTCAGAAGTCACCAGAGCCCCACTAAAGCGAATCCTGCTTCATAAGGTCAGTCCCTGCACAGCAACTCCTCTGCAATAGTCACAGTCAATCCTCACATCCAATCAGACTGAGGGTCAATCCTTCCCATTGATGTGCCAACCTCAATCAAGTCTCAACTACAACAGGAATGCACACACAACGCACACAAGGGACACACCTGGAGCACCCAGCAAGACTGCGTCACTGGGCCCTGTAACACACCTACTACATGAAGCCACTCTACCAAGCCTGGGAGATGTAGCAGCCCTACCTAATACATAGAAACAAACACAGGGAGTCAGCCTAAATGAGGAGACAAAGAAGCAGTTCCCAAATTAAAGATCAGGACAAAACTCCAGAAAGAAAACTAAACAAAATGGAGACAAGCTATCTACCGAATGCAGAGTTCAAAACAATGATTAGAAGGATGGTCAGTGATCTAAGTGAGAACTTCAACGAACAGATAGGAAAGATAAAAATTGAGATAGAAAACATTCTTAAAAACCAGAAATGAATATAATAACTGACATGAAGAATACATTAGAGGTAATCAACAGTAGAATAGACGAAGCAGAGGATCAAATCAGAGATTTGGAAGATAAGGAGCAGAAAAAAAACAATCAGAACAGAAAAAAAAAAATCCCCCAAAATGAGGGGTTTAAGGGGCCTCTGGGACATTAAGCATACTAACATTCACATTATTGGAGTACCAGAGGAGAAAAGAGAGCAAGGAATTGAAAACCTATTTGAAGAAATAATGATGGAAAACTTCCCTAATATGGTGAGAAAATAGACATCCAAGTCTAGGAAGTGCAGAAAGTCCCAAACAAATGAATCAAAGAGGCCCACATTAAGACATATCATAATTAAAATGTCAAAGATTAAAGACAAAGAGAGAATCTTAAAAGCAGTTAGTTAACTGGGACCTCCCATAAGACTATCAGCTGATTTCTCAACAGAAACTTGGTATGCCAGAAGGAAATGGCATGAAAAGCAAGGACAACCAAGATTACTCTACCCAGCAAACCTACTATTTAGAATCAAAGGACTGATAAAGAGCTTTCCAGACAAATAAAAAGCTAAAAGAGTTCATCACGACCAAACCAGTATTACAAGAAATGTCAAAGGAGCTTCTTTAAGAAGAAAAAGAAAGATAAAAAATATGAATAATAAAATGACTACATATCTATCAACAATTTCTTTAAATGTAAATGGGTTAATTGCTCCAATCAAAAGACATAGGGAGAATAAGAAAACAAGACCCTTACATATGCGGCCTACAAGAGACCCACTTCAGATAAAGACACACACAGCAAAAATAAAGGGATGGAAAAAGATTATTACATGAAAATGGAAACAAACAAACAAAAAAGCTGGGGTAGCAATACTAAACCAGACAAAATGGACTTTAAAACAAAGGCTATAACAAGAGACAAAGAAGGACCCAGTAATTTTACTTCTGGGTATTTACCTGAAGAAACCCAAAAGACTAGTTTAAAGAGACATATACATCTATATGTTCATTGCAGCATTGTTTGCAATGACCATATGGAAGCAACCTAAGTGTTCATCAATGGATGAATGGATAGAGAAGAAGTGGTACATATATACAATGGAATATTAGTCATAAAAAAAAAGGAGTGGAATCTAGCCATTTGCAACAACATGGATGGACCTAGAGGGAATTGTGATGAGTGAAATGGGTCAGACAGAGATAAACAAATGCCATGTGGTTTCACTTATGTGTGGAATCTAAAAACAAAATAAATGAACAAACTCAACAGAGAGACACTCATAGATCCAGAGAACATTTTGAGGGTTGCCAGACAGGAGAGAGATTAGAGGATGGATGAAAAGGGTGAAGGGATTAAAAGTACAAAATTGATAGTTACAAAATAGTCAAGGGGATGTAAAGTATAACATAGGGAATATAGTCAATAATATTGTACTAACTATGTATGGTGTCAGATGCGTACTAGATTTATTGGGGTGATCACTTTGTGAGTTATATAAATGTCTAACCGCTATGTTTTGCACCAAAAATTCATATAATATTGTATGTCAACTGTAATATAAAATTTTTATTCATAGTGTTTTAAAAAAATCCCTAAACAGTCTGAGAAGTAATTTGAGGCAGTAGTTAAGAGCTCATAAAAAATTAGACAATGCATGTAAAACAAACATGGTACCTGGCACTAGCATCCAACAAGTAATGGTTATGTTCCTATTTCCATTATCATCATCAATAACAAAACGTAGTTTGTAGAGAGGTGAATAGGAACAACAAGAGTAAGTTCAATTTCTCAGGTTGTGGAGATAATAGAAGGGAAGGAGACTTATAAATGCTATTTAATTCTTGATGTTGATAGATAAATCTGGATTAAAATAGGTTTGTTAAAATTTTAAGAATATCTAATAGAATAAAATTTTTCTCCCATCTCTTTTTTAAAATTACATTTTAATTTTTTAAGTTGAGATATAATTTACACACTATAAAATTCATCTTTTTAAAGTGTACAATTTAGTATGTTTTAGTATAATCACAAAGTTATGCAACCATTGCCATTATGTTATTAACCATCACACAAAAAATCTCCATACCCATAGCAACTATGTCCCATTTTCCCCTCCCACCTCAGCCCCTGGCAACCACAAATCTACTTTCTGTCTCTCTGGATTTGCCTATTCTGGACATTTCATATCAATGGAATCATACAATTTGTGACCTTTGACGTCTGACTTGCCATCTTTAAGGTTCATCCATGTTGTATCACAAATCAGTATTTCATCCCTTTTAAAAGGCAAATAATATTCCATTGTATGGATATATCACACTTGGTTTATCTGTTTGTCAACTGATGGACATTTGAGTTGTTTTCACTTTCTGGATACTATGAATAATGCTGTTATGAACATTTATGTACAAGACTTTCTGTGAACATATGTTGTCATTTCTCTTGAGTATGTATCTAGGAGAGGGATTTCTGGGTCATATGGAAAGTCTTTGTTTGACTTTTTGAGGAACCGTCAGGTTTTTCCAGAACAACTGCACAATTTTATATTCCCATCAGTAATGTATGAGGGGTTCAGTTTCTCCATATCCCTGTCAGCACTTGTCCGTTTTTCATTATAGTCATCCTAATGTGAAGTGGTATCTCATTCTGGCTTTGATTTGCATTTCCCTAATGACTAATGATATTGAGCCTTTTTTTAATGTGCTTATTAGCTATTTGTATACCTTCTTGGAAAAATGTCTATTCGGTTCTTTGTCCATTTTTAAATTGGGTGATTAGTCTTTTATTGTTGAACTGTAATAGTTCTCTATATATTCTAGACCTTTATTAGATATATGATTTGCAAATATTTTCTCCCATTGTGTGACTTGTCTTCTCACTTTCTTGATAGTGTATTTTGAAGCACAATTTTTTAAAATTTTGATGAAATCCAATTTATCTATTTTTTTCTTTAATTGCTTGTGGTTTTGGTGTCATATCTAAGAAACCATTGTTGAATCCAAGATTATGAAGATTAACACCTATGATTTCTTCTAAGTCTTATAGTTTTAGCTCTTACAGTTAGGTCTTTGATCCATTTTGAGTTAAATTTTGAATGGTATAAGGTAGAGTGTTCAGTTTCATTCTTTTGCACATGTGGATATCCAGTTGTCCCAGAACCATCTGTTGAAAAGATTATATTTTTCTCCACTGAATTGTCTTCACAGCCTTGTTGAAAATCTATTGACCACAAATGTATGGGTTTATTTCTGGATTCTCAATTCTATTCCATTTGTCTATCTTTAGGCCAGTAACGCACAATCTTGATTATTGCAGCTCAAGTTTTGAAATTGGGAAATGTGAGTCCCCCAACTTTGTCCTTCTTTTTCAAGGTTGTTTTGGCTATTATGAATCCCTTGCATTTCCACATGAATTTTAGGATCAGTTTGTCAATTTCTACAGGAAAAAAAAAAGCAAGCAGCATTTGAGATTTTGATAAGGATTGTGTTGAACGAGAAAATCAATTTGGGAAGTACTGCTATCTTCCCAACCATGAGCACAGGATATCTTTCCATTTTTGTAGGGCTTCCTTGGCTTCTTTCACCAATGTTTTGTAGTTCCAATGTACAAATCTTGTACTTTCTTTTGTTAAATTTATTCCTAAAGGAATTATATTGTAAATGGATTATATTATACATGGAGTTGTTTTCTTAATTTCATTTTTTGATTGTTCATAAGTAGTGTGATGAACTACAATAGACTTTAGTATATAGATCTTGTATATTTGTGGATTCCTTGGGATTTTCTATATGCAAGACTTTTTTCCCCCCTTTAGCTCATTAGCCATGGTTTGTTCCTTGTTGTTGCTGTCGTTACAGCAACATATTTAGTGTAGTTGGTTTACTTTGTATAGACTGTTTCCGTTGACTGCTTTTTTCCCTGTCTATGGGACATACTTTATTGTTTCTTTGCATGTCTCATAATTGTTTGTTGAAGATTGGACATTTAAAATAATATAATGTAGCAACTCTGAAAATCAGATCCCATCCTGGGTTTGTTATTTTTGTTTGTTGTCGCTGTGTATTTATTTGTTTACTGAATTGTCTGAACTAATTCTGTAAAGTGTATATTCTTTGTTGAATGAAGCCACTGAAGTCTCCTATCAGTTAGCTTAGTGATTAGGTAATGATTCAACTGAGATTTCCTTCTATAATTGGAACCAATAAGGCTCTCAGTCTTTGCCAAAAAGTTCTTTGTGTGTTTTGAGAGACACCTTCAACACTGAGCCAAGCACTTTACAACTCCATCGTATCCAGTGGTGAGAGCTAGGGACCTCTCAGATCTTTTCTGAACAGACACACAACCCAGGATCTGAATACACCCTATGCATTGGCATGGCCTTCTAGATTCCCAGGAATATGGTGGAGATTTTCAAAGCCTCCTATGGACATCTCTTCTCCAGCTTTTCCTTTTAAACTTTTTGGTTAGCTTATTGTTTGTCCCAACTCTTATCCACCACCTGAGGCAGATGTTCTGTAATTGCATTGCCTCTGATTATTTTCAACACATACCCCTGGGGAAACAGCTATTTGCACTAGATGAGCTCTGAGTCAGATCAAATACAGGCAGCCTTGCAAGTGGGGTCTTCTAGGGAACCATCAGTAGGTCAATAAGAATAGGGCTTTGAAGGAGCTCCAGCCCCATTCTGCCCCCTCCAGTGGCTGCCAGGCTGCTGGTTTGCCCTGTGACTGCAGGCTGTTAGATTTCAAGGCTACTGTGGTGCTGGGGAGGAGGGTATGGGAATATGGCAAGTTCAAACGACACAAAGCTCATTGTTCTCACCAAGATTCAGCTGTTTTCCTTGAATAAATGCTCCCCAGATTGCTGCAAGCCTTTGGTTAATTTCCAGTTCTAAAAATGTTGATTCTGACATTTTTCTTTTTTTTTTTTGCCAGTGTTCTTGTTGCTTTTATGGGAGAGAGAATTTTTGGAAGTCCTTACTTCACCATTTTTGCGGATATCCTAGAACATAGTTTTGATGGAGACTTTCAAACCTCTAGAAGTGTCCTGTCAGTATAGTAGCCATTAGCCATATATGGCTACTGAACCCTTGAAATGTAGCTAAGTGCAAATTGAGATGTGTTTCACATGTAAAGTACATTCTGGATTTCAAAGACCTAATACAATAAAAACAGAACTTAAAACATCTTCATATTTTTTACTTTGAATATACATTACAATGATAATATTTCAACTGTATTGGATTAAATAACATACATTATTAAAATTAATTTCACTCGTTTTGCTGTTTTTTAATGTGTGTGGTAATCAGAATCGAAGATGATCCCCAATGAGTCACGCCTTTGTGACTGCTAGAAATGTTTAAATTACATACGTGGCTCTCATTATATTTGTATTAGACAGTGTTTGTCTAACAGAAAGGAAGGGGAAAAGTACAAAGAAAACTGTTAATCTGGTAAAATAAAATCCATTAAAAATTAGAAGGAAACAGCAAAAAAGAATAGTAAACAGAAAATGTAAAACAAGATTAAAGGAACTAGACTAAACATATTTGTTTGTTAGAGTCTGTATAGTGGAATACTCTGCAGATATTGAGAAGGTGGGGCATTATCTTAGACTAGTTCCTGGGAAATAGAATCTGAGATGGAGGTATGCAGGCTGGAGTTTTATAGGCAAATGCCCTCTGGGACAACACTTGTGCAGGAGGGCAAGCCTCTGGAGCTGGGAAGGCTTTTCAGAGTGAAGGCTGAGCCTATATACTCTGCATTGACCAGCCCCTGGATACAAGTCGTCCCTTGGGAGAAGCCATCACTTTGGCCAAGGGCAGTTTCTGGGGAAAGACGAGGCTGTGATCTGTCACCAGTTAATTTCCCGACAGCTGCAGAAACAAGAAGCGGTTTCACTCTGAAGCAGGATCTGGGGAGCACATATCCCATCCACTACAGAAGTCCTCTACTGGACAATAAGTGAAAAAGAAGATCAAAGATACTATGGTTTGTATGTTAAGCATTAAAATATAAGTTTATATATAGGCATTAGGAAGGTAAGAAAAGGTACACATCAAATCACTCATAGAGACTCTTTGAGGAGGACAAAGGAAAGGGTGGGCAATGGCTGGGATTGGGAAAATACATACTTCCAGATGGTTTTCTTTTTTTGCAGTGATCATATATAATGGCAGGGGATAAATGAATGGAAATTAATGAGAGATTTCCAGTATGAGCATGATATATGGTGATCAACTGTGGTTCAGGATTGAAAAGCTCTGAATTAGAATTGCTTTCTGAATTCTGCTTCCAACATTTCCCAAGACTCTACAAATAGACGACCCTGGTAGTTCTGACATTAAAGAGAATGGTCCCTCCTTCATTGAATCCCTGCTGGCCAGATGGCATCTGTCTCGTTATACAAACTTCAACTGTTTTTTAGGCCACATGTTTGCTTATTTTATCTGGTTGAAATATTCCAGGTATTTCCTTAGTACAAAAAGCAAACAAACAAAAAACCAGCGGACATTAATTCTGGTCCTTGTCAATGGAGTATCTTCTTCAAACTTGGTTCACTCAATCATCTAAACAAACATAGTGGTTAGGGCCTCCTTTCATCCTGGAAGAACCATGGAGTCTTTTCCAGGCAAGGAAAGGCATGGCACCTTCCACCACCTATGTGGGTGGGAATTTGTTTTAATTGCTCTATCAACTGGGGTGACAACCATTTAACAATCAGTATAATAATAGGTACCAACCAGTTAGAATGGACCCAGACCCTTGGGAAAGGAAGAAAGTGTCTAGATAATGTTTATTTGGCAACAAGCATGAAAGTAGTTCAATATTTTAATGGACTAAGATATATCTGGCAAATATGGGCCCTGACCACAGGTGCAAATGCAGGTTCATGGAGGGAGGGTGGGTCAGTGAAGCTTACTGGCTGAATGAATGGCTTCAAATCCAAATTGGCCTAATGATCCTTCTAACTTAAACTCTGAAACATGTCAGGTGGATATGAAAGCACACTGTAAACTCATTCAACTATGACTCGCCCACTTCCTTCCCATGATTCAACCTGAGTCACCAGCGTCTGTAGGTTTATCACAGCACTTTACTGCAGCAAAACAGAGGTGCACAAAATAAAGGACAAACAGTCTCCCCTTGATTGAAAGTCCGTGTGTGCAGCCATCTCCAAAACACCAGGAGTGGGAGGCAGGAAAAGGAGGGTGGGTTTTTTATTACACTTTAAAATGCCACCGGACATTTTAAATTGAAACATTGTTTTCAGGAATTGTAGGTATTTCCAGGCAGGAGAAATATGAGATCAGTTTGATCACAGTAATGTTGACTTTAATTTTAACTGTTGTTCCTTGGGCAGAAATCTAAAACCATTGTGGACAAATGGATGTTCTAAAACACCTACCTGTGGGCAGAGCACTAAAGGTTTGGGACGTGCTGCTGCTTTTTATTTAAATGTGAAGAATTGCACAAAGCCATCTCTTTCCATCTCATCTGATCTTTGCCATTAGTTCCCTTTACAGGTGAAATCAGGTAACAAGTCTCTCCAAGGTCCCACCTTCCCACTGGTCCAGCTTCCCCTCTGGGTATCATCCCCCTCTCTGAGTAACAGCCTTCTCGTTGAGAACCCTCCTTGGGACCAGGTACACCTCCTTCCTGAGTACTAACCTCCTTTTTGGGTATCATCAACCTCTCTAAGTCCTCATCTTCTCATTGGGTGTCTTTTCCTGCCAAAGACAAGTACTCGCTCATGCTGACTGAATGACTATTACCTCCCAACCAAGAATAACCACCCGTATCTATATGGCCTCCACATTGACCAAGTAAATTCATTCACAAGGTCTCCTTTGACTTTCACCACTGCCCTGGGAGGAAGTGAGAGTGGCATCCTCCATTTCACAGATGAGAAGTGAAGACTCAGCAAGAGTAAATGACTCCATTCATAGACTTATCTTCTGATCCTCATCCCCTGTACTTTTTTAATTTAGAAAGTATTTTAATACATGATGGACGAGTACTTAATTTTAACATCTATTTTTCAAAAAAATTTTTATGGTTAATAATGGTAAAAATAGATAATAATTTTTCCCTCTCTCCACCCTTTTTCATCCTCTGGCACTACTATTTAAACTTCAATGTGTATCCTTACACACCATTCTTTATGCTTACATAAACATGCAAATATATAGTATACACACTCATGATTTTTTCTTTTTTTCATGTTAAAAGAATGATTATTGGATTGTATTATTCACATTACTCTGAAAAATTTATTTTTATTATTCAAGAGTAAATCATAAAAACGTTTCCTGGCCAATAAATCTAAATCTTATTCATAGTTTAATTTTTTAAATTTAGATTTCCTTTCTATCTTTTTATGGCACAGTAGTTTCAAGAGCTAAATTGTTCTGGAAGGCTTGTTATGAAAAGCTTCAGCCTCCCACAATCCCCATTACTTGTTACTCAGAGGCAACCAATCCTCTTCAACTCTTTTAGCTCAAAATAACATGTTTATATAGTTGCTAACCCATTTTTCAATTTTGAGATGTCATCTATTTACTTCCCAGTATGGACGATAAGGATTTGCCTTCCTCATCTCTGATTTCTATCATGCTCACTTCCCCACACACCTTTTCAATATAATTATATCATAATTATGACTGAAAACCCCCGAGGCCCTGTTCTTTGCATGATGCCACGCTGCACCGTGGCTCCCACAGTGTATGGACTTCTGTGCTAACTGGCTCATCCTGAAGAGGATGGGCACGTGCCCATACGCCATGCTGCTCTCACATTCCAGAGCAACAGGGTGTGGGTTCTCGGGGTGCTTGGGAAAAGATGGGAAATGGGAGCACATGGAAGGAGACACCCCTCTGTTTCCCTACCTACCTTCCAGGTATAGTGACAAGATAAAGAGATGATGTAAGGCAAGCCTGTATTGTCATGCCTTGGTACAACAAATAGCTGGTGTTTTAATGAGTCCAGTAGAGAAGATGCTCTGGGGGAAAGTCTCAACTAAACTGTGCGGCACTTTCCGTGCCAGGGCACGTTAACTGAGCAGTTCCACCTCTCACCCAGCATTCAGCGGGGGGCCTGTCCAAATACGTTAGGCCATGCACCACACCCCCCATGAAGCGTCCACTTCTGTGTAAATTCATGCCCGCATCACATGGTACGCTCACATTCCAGAGCTATTACCACTGCACAGCAGGGAGAGGACTTGTACCACCATGTGCAAAGAGGGTTCCCAGGCCAACATCCGGCCAGGCCTGGCATGGGCGCCCTATTCAGTAGCTGCCAAGGGACCATCCCTGAGCTCTAGGACTAAGATTCAGGATGGGTCCGGCCTCACTGATAATATACAAGATTCTCTTTGGCCCCAAAAGATTACAAATGACAGTCATGGTCTTGCATTCCCATCATTTTCAAAATAGGCAGCAGACCACAGAAGTACATCAGGGTTATGCAGATGTACACTCAGGAGTTCCAAATGACATCCCAGAATATAACACTGGCTCTTATGGAAGGCATGTGTTTGGAAGTTTACATGCTATGCAAGGTATTACTACACGGATATTATAAATGGAAAAAGAAGGGAGAAGTGTTTTAGCAAGCTGATGAACCATTTTTTTTTTAAATCCATGATCTGAACAAGTTTGAGATGGTAGGGAATAAACCAGCTGACCCCCAAATTCCAGATCCTCTTTCAGGTCTCAAAACTTGGCTCACCAAGATTGCGTCTGGAAAACAACCACCTCTTTGTTCTTGAGCTTAACTTCAGAAGGCTTCTGGAATCTAGAGAGATCAGGATTGGAAATGGCCCTGGCTAATTTTCTTTAGGTGAAAAAACAAAAGCAAAAATAACAATACAGCCCTTCCATTTTCTCCCTCAACTCAAAAAAAACCACCAAAGAAACAAACAAACAAAAAAACACAGATCCTGCAAGACTTTCTCCTCCCCTTCCTCCCTCCCCTTCTCTGATCCCTTTTCTCTGAGTGTTTTATCAACTACTGTAGTGGGCGGCTTCTGGACTACTGGTGTTTTTCTACTTAGAAGAGCAAGAAAATTCCATTAACTGAAGAATAATATGGTTGACTGCCCCAATGGGAAAGGCATTCAGCATGCTGCGTTCCTGTTTGCTCTGTCACTCTCAGGACCCTAAAGTCTAGACTCGCAGGCTCCTGCTCCCTGGGCTGTCCAGGTCCCTGGGGCTGTGACTCCCGCCCACAGAGAAAGTACAGTGTGTGCTCATGGGGAGCACAGGGACAGAAGGAAGAGAAAAGAGGATGGGGGTGACTGGGCAGGTAAATTAGTTCTTTTTCAAGAAAAGAAAATAAAGGGAAAAAAATCCAGGCATAGATATTGTCCTAGAGCTCATGCTGAGGACTCTTGAAGTAATCAGGGTCTGGTAATATCCAGAAAGAACCCAGGAATTGACTCTCACCAATCCCTTACCCTTTGGGGTGAATGACTCCAGCCTTCTTATTTGTTTGGGTTGTTGTTGTTTTTTAAGTATCAGATCTCAGACTTTGTTGGTGGACATGTAAAATGGCATAATCATATGGGAAAACGATGTTTCTTATAAACACACACTTACTCTATGCCCCAACAATTCCATTCCTAGGTATATCTTGTGATTTCCTGTGTTCCTTGGTTTATGGCCTTTTCAAAATGCATCACTCTGATTTGTGCCTCTGTGGTCATGTCACCTTCTCCTTTTCTGTATTCAAATCTCCCTCTTCTTACTTGTGATTACATTTCAGGCCCACATGCATAATCCAAACTAATCTTCCCATCTCAAGATCCTTAGCTTAAACATACCTGAAAAATCCCTTTCGCAACATAAAATAAGATTCATAGGTTCCAGGGATTAAGATCTGGATATTGTTCAGGCCATTATTTAGTTCACCAGAAGAATAAACTACCTGGGAATAAAAAGTAATGAGCTGCTGATACATATCACACAGGAGAATCCTAAAAACCATATGTTGAGCAGAAGAAGCCAGGCCAAAAGAAAACCCCCCAAAACAAAACAACCATCTGTATGATTGTATTTATATGAAGGTCTAAAGCTGGCAAAAGTAATCTGTGTTGATACAAATCAGAACAGTGGTTGCCTGGAGGCAAGGGGATTTACTGGAAAGGACACAGAGAATTTCTACGGTGATGAAAGTGTACTGTATCTTGACCAGAGAGTTGATTACATGGATGTATACATTTATCAAAACTCACGGAACTGCACACTTCATGTCTGTGCGTTTAATTGTATCTAAATTGTTCCTCCATGGGGAGGGGGGAAGAGTATTGGGGGAAAGTAAATAATAACAAGAAAAGAAAAAAAAATGTCTACTTTAGATAAATTGATAAGGCAAGACACCCAATAAAAAACATAAATTATATGGAACATTTTCTCCTCTCATAAGAAATGAGAAAGTAACCATACTTTTTACATATCAATGTTTTCACTTTTCCTATTTCCTTCTAGAATTTTTACATATTCCTGTACACTGTCTAGATTGTTGTTATCATAGCTGAGGGATCATTTGTCTTCTGCCTTTTTCATTTAACATCATGCAAAAACATGTTCCTGTTTTGCTAGAGAGGCTTCATAAACATCCTCTTTGATCATTGGATAAAATTTCACTGAAGTGATTGATTTACCATGATTCACTTAGCCTTTTCCCTCTTATTGGACATTTAGGCTATATGTTTCTTTCTTTCTTTTCTTTTCTTTTTCTTTATGGAAAAATAATGGAGCACCGATTCGTTTTGTTCTTCTGTTGAATTATTTAAGAAGTGGATATTGAAATAAGAAATCAAGAAGAGGAAAAGGAAGAAGCAGAGAAACCCTTACTACAGAATTTAGAGTTCAAGGAACCTCCAGAATTATCTGGTCTAAAACCCTAATTTTACAGAAGAGGAAACCAACGCTAGGGCACATTTGAAGTGAAATGCCCAATACCACACTGCAGATAAATCATAGAGCTGAGATGGAAACTTAAGGCTTCTGATCGAGGGCAGCACGCTTTAATTCAGACAAAATAAGCACAAGCTACACCCTCTGCTTAGCCTACGCAAATAGTGCCAACAGGCACAAATATCACCTGTCTAACCCTGTCATAAAATTGTGCCTCCCAGATCAATTGTGAGAAGCAGCAAGTTCAACTAAAAAGGACAGTTGGTCAGGGCCTAGAATGTTAGCATGAGATTAGAACTTAAGCTACCCTTGAGTTCAGCTGAAAAGATAAATACTTTACCTGAAAAAATGGAGAGAAGATATTTTTTTCTTTGCATTTGTGTGTCTGGGAGATGCTCTGAGCACATGGCAATTAAATGAAAGATTGTTAGCCCTCCATTATCTATACCAATAGCGGGAAACCCTGTCATAGATCATACAAAACAGAAATTAATGCAAAAATAATTTGCAAGTGTTTTACACAATTTTCTGGCAGCAGATTCACCTTCCTAATTATGTTTATCCTATAACTTGAGTTTCCAGAATGCGCATCAATTGGGAAGCCTGGAGTGGCTTGGTTGATCACATGCTAGAAGAAGGAAGAAGAAGAAAAGGAGAACAACTATTTACAATGTACCTGTTTTGTGACAGGAATAAACTAGTCCCTTTAAATATGCTCCCGTGTGGATTTTTATCACCAATAAGTAGGAATCTGAGGCTCAGCTGAATTAAGTAACTTTCCCAAGGTCACTCAAAGTATCAAAGTCACAATTCCATACCAGCACTGTCTGAAGCTGAAACCCATGTGTTTTCAACTCTACCAGGAAAACCAGATCAAAGTTTATTCAACAAATATTTATTTCTGTGCCATCTATGTATCAAATCCTGTTTACTAGGTAGCCAGGGTATAAAAATTAACAAGAGAAATATCATCTCTGGGTAGTACACACTCTAGCAGGTGAAGATAGAAGCAACCATACATAGTAAGTTCTACATAAATATTTGCTAAGTGAGGGAGTGAAGCCTCTTAGAGAGGTTTGTGAAGGAGCTTATGGTGACCGAATGGTCAGTCAATGACAAACTGTTTAAAATGCCAGTTGGTGTGTCATAGTCTTGCTTGTCTTACACATTGTGAATCTCATGCAAACATTGTCCTACTCTAACTCTAAGACCAAAAGTCTTTTGATTCCTGTTTCCCGATGGGGCTGCAAGAAAAGATCTAACAAGGTGAATTTTCTGAATTTCTTGTATGTTTTACCTCTTTGCCTAAAATGAAATATTAAGAGTAATAACTTGTTTGTATAATATAATTAAATTCATGGTTTCTGAATGGGGAGTTTTTGGTTGTCAGTAATTCAAAAATGCTTGGTAATAGAAAAAGTTTTTATCTCTCATTAAAAAAAAAATCTGGTGAAAGCGCAATCTGGGACTGATTCTATTGGCAGTTTAATGATGTCATTAAGGATCCAGGTTCTTTGCATCTGCCCCGTCCCACCCTCAGCATGTCAGATTAAGTGTCCTCATGGTAGCACCATGGCTGCCGTTCTTCCAGGCATCACACACTGAGGCAGAGACTTTCCATGTGCTGACTAGTTCCATTATTCTAACTGGGCACACAGAAGACTACATTTCCCAGCTTCCCTTGCCGTTAGTTGGAAGTCTATGACAGGGTTCTGGCCAGTGGGATGTGGTCCAAGAGGATGAGCCGAGCCCCAAGTGCAATGGCTCACCCTCTTGCTTAGTCTTCTACAAGGAATAGCTCTGGCAGCTTCACAAGGTGGAAGGAATCTAGATCCCTGAGTCTGCCTTTGAAGAGAGCCACTGACGCATTGACCAAAATATAAATGCATACGGGATTAGGCCACTGAAATCTTGGGCTCGTTTTTTACAGCAGTTGACATTGACTACCCTACTCCCCATCCAGACTTGGTAATATCCAGCAGAAGGAGAGAGGGGGCATCTTCTCTGAGTGATGGATTCCTGACACAGGGGTTCAGTCAGCAAAGAAGAGGGGGTGGGTGAGAGAGGCAATCACAAGGTCGCTACACCCCACTTCCACCTGGCCTTTCTATAGTGCCTACCTAGCAATCCTCCATTTTCCCTGTCAGTGCTCTCGTTGTGCCTATTGGCTATCGCCAGCCTTGTTCTCCAGTCTCGGACCTCTGACTGGCTGTGCCCTGCCGCCCTCAAGGTAACTGTGCACTCTGGCAACTTCAGGATGCTGTCCAACAGACTCACCTGGCTTCCTGCAGCCAAACTTCCAGACCCATCTGCATCTTCACCTGGGCTCACCACTCTCCACTCTGGATCCCATACTTGCTTCTGTTAATGACTTTTCTCATAACAAATTCTTCCTTCTCCTGTATTTTCAAAAAAAAAGTTTTCCTCTCTAATGTCTCTTCCCATCAGCCTTGAAATATGATCAAATTCTCATATTAAAAACAAAATCTTGATAGCCCCTAGCTACTGCCCTCTCTCTTCTTTCCCTACATAGCCAGAATTTTCAAAAGAGTAGCCTGTGTTCAGTCTCCATTTCTCCCCTATCGTTAGCTCCCGTCTAGACCACTTCACTGCTATACAGAAGCTTCTCTCACCATGGTTTCTTATGACTTCCTTGTCGCTAAACCTGGTAGACACTTTCCCTTCCTGTATTAATTTCCTAGGGCTGCTGTAACAAATTACCACAAATTGCTGGTGGCTTAAAACAAAAGGAATGTATTCTCTCAGTTCTGGAGTCCAGAAGTCCAAGATGGAGGTGTGAGCAGGACCGTGCTCCTTCTGAAGCGCTGGGGGAGGGTTCTTCCTTGCCTCTTCCAGCTCTGGTGGTGGTCAGCAGTCCTTCGTGATTGGCTTGTAGCTGCATCACTCCAATCTCTGCCTCTGTCTTCACATGGCCTCTTCTCTGTATACAAAGTCCCCTCTTCTTGTAAGAACACTAGTCATGGGTTAGCACCCACCCTAAACTCTAGTATGACCTCATCTTAACCTGATTATATCTGCAAAGACTGTACTTCCAAAAATGGTCACCATCACAGATAGCAGAGATTAGGACTTCAACACATGTTTGGGGGGGGACACAATTCAAACCCACAACTTTCACATCTAACCTGACCTGGCAACATTCCTTCTTTCCTTAAGATGCTATCTATTCCCTGTCTCCCTTTGATCACTCTGAAATCTTTGTCTCACTCTCCTTCTTGGTCTTCTCACCCCTGCCCATCCTTCTATCATTGATGTCTCTCAGGGCTTCCATTATTTACAAGCCATATAATGAATGTATATAGTGTTTATGGTAATGTTGTGTTTTACAAAGCACTTTCTCACCTACTACCTCATTTGATATAGGCAGGAATCATTGTACTCTTCTAACAAACACTCATGAAGATTAAGTTTCTTGCTCAGGGTGTCACAATGAGAGAAAACTGTAGATCAATCCTACCTCCCTCGACACCAGAACCAGTGTATTTTCCAGAAAAACTTAAATGCCTCCCTGCAAAGCATGTTTTGCAAAAGCACAAACCACCGGTTCGAGTGTTAACCATCCTTAGCCAACATATATTCATGAAAAGATCTCTGCCTCTCCCCGGGTTCCCATATTCTCCTCTCCCCAGAAAGCTTTCACAACATGCTAAAGCCAATATTTAAACTCAGAGGTAAAACCTTCTGGAACTCCTTGATGTAGCATTGCATGTCTTTCCTGTGTTCTCACACTATTTTCCAAAATGCTTACTGCCCTTCTCCAAGTACTCATTTATCAGATCCATTCAGACAACCACAGAGCGGGGATCAATTGAAGTACTCTTGTCTCTTAACACTTTTGAGTCATTGTTGTCTTTTCAACATATTAATTAAAACATGTGGGATTCATAAAAGCTGCAGGTAGAATTACAGGCAGGAGTCAGTTAGCAATAATTAATATCCTCTATCTATTGCCTGTCCCCCCAACTGATAAAGTGTCACTCCATTTGGACAAGAGGAACTGAGGAGGGGGCTAGGACAGAAAACTCACTGTTGAACAAAATCTCTACTATGGGGGAAGGGCTGGTCCCATTAGAATGGTCGGGCTTCCCGGAATCACAGAGTGGAGAGGTAAAGCTAAGCGACTATTCCTTCAGTAAGGTGACGAGAGTGGCTGGCAGGGTTGGACCGTTCTTGGTAGTTTTCCACTTGCTGCTCACAAGCTCTTACCCTCTTTGGTTCTTTGTCACTTGGTCCCGTACAAACGCCCACTTCAGGGAACTTGAACACTTGCTCATGCCACCCACCAACCCAATGGCATGTGGGGATGAGGGTTAGAAGTTCACACACTCTTCCCCTTTGTTTTCTTGTGTTTCTTTCTGCATAAGCACCTCTAAACAGGCCAAATGGCTGTCATTGTTGCCACATGACTTCGTATCCCTGGTTTCCTTCCATCCTCCCATTCTTGAGGGGGGTGGGAGGGGGGCAGAGTTAACTATTCGGTAAACAGTTTATAGGATGAGTAGGCACAGACAAGAAAAGTAAGCCTGGACACTTTAAAACAAGATGGTTTGTAATTGAAGGGCTTATTTCCTTCCTTCAATACTCCTTTGCTGTTGAATAGATACTGCAAAGGATAAACACTCTTATCTTTCTTGGGAAAAAAAATTGTTTTCTCAGGAAGCTGAAAAATTCTCCTGCAAGTATAAACATTTAGGAAGAAAAAAAAAAAAGAGTTAAGCCCCCTAATTCTAGTAACTAAGGATATCCGATTGGATTGTGTGTTCTCACTTCCATCACTGTTCCTCTCTAAGGTGTATACTTGTGTAGCCCAAATCCTGCTCCCGCTAGCTTTTAAGAAGGAAGAAGCATTGCTTCAATTCCTCTCCAGACTTTTCATTCAGATTGTTCAAACAGCTGGACGCCTTTGTAAAAATGACTTTAATCATGACAAAAACATATTACTTGCAACACAGAACTGAGAGAGAAAAGAAAAACATTTTCTGTCATAGTTTTTCCTTTGGGTTTCTAGAAACTGAGGTAAATTTTCACTTGAAAAAAAGCCATAAAATTGTCTTAGGATACACTCCACATAGATGAGAAAAGACAGCCATTAAAATGAATTACAGAATGGGAATAGCACTGTCATGAGCCTCTACTATTGCTTTTCAGAAGTGTCTTTTCCCAAAAACTTTGAAACATATAATAAGAGCAAAATGTTTTTAAATTATGAGTGGCTTTTCAGAAAGGCATCCCTTTGCCTCAATTGTGACTAATAGAAACAAATGAATAAAAAAAGTCTGAATAAAAGCAAGAGCTGAACCAAAATGAATTACCTTCCTTTTCAGCTAGAGATTAATCTAAAGGGTTGTACTGAACCATAATTTCTGGTGATATGGGCTGTAGTCTATGAAAGTTTAACTCTCCTCACCAACTGGGAGGCATGGAGAATGGTCAGGTGAATGCCTTGGAGTTTGTGGTGGGTTCAAATCCAGGCTGAGTCATTTGCTAGTGTGTGTTCTTGAGCAAGATACGCAACTTCTCTAACTTAGGTTTCCTCATCTATAAAATGGGTACTAATAATACTGCCTCATCCATCATAGGCTGTCGAGAAGATTAAAATATATAAAAAAAAAATGCTTAGAGATACAAACGGCTTAGTACGGCACCTGGTACCTTTTAAGCAATGGTTAAAAGGTAACCGCTATTATTATTACCATCTGGACAAGTCAGAAAAATGATTAACTTCTTCACAACACACATGATTTGTCCTCATGTGTGGAAAGATTTGAAGCTAAAGCAAGTAGCTCAAGGTATTCCCATATGGAAGCATGTTTAGAATGGACTCAAAATTGGATTGAATGATATTTGCAAAATCAACTAGCAAACTTTCATGGTGTCAGGCCACATGTCACGTACTCAGGGATGGGGAGAGCATTATGTGGACTGAATATCGTCCTCTCAAAATTCTTGTGCTGAAGTCTTAACCCCCAATGTGACTGTACCTGTAGATGGTGCTTTTAGGAGGTAATTAAGGTTAAATGAGGTCATAAAGGTGGGATCTTAATCTGATGGAATTGGTGGCCTTCTAAAAAAGGAGAGAGATCTCTTTCCCCAAGTGCATGTGCCAGTGGAACGCTACGTGAGGACATAGTGAGAAGGAAGCCATCTGCAAACCAGGAAGAGAACCCTCACCAGGAACAGAATTCACCAGCATCTTGAATTTCCCAGCCTCTAGAACTGAGAAATGAATTTCCGTTGTGTAAGCCATTCAGTGTGTGTGGTACTTTCTTATGGGAGCCCAGAATGAATAAATCAGAGGGAAAGATGTCACTTTTTCTTTCCCCACAACCAGAAAATGGAAACTGTGCCTTAATGAACAGAAAATACCTCGTTTCTTATTAGCCTTGTCGTTGAGAGATGGCCAAGTGTGCATAAAATTTATAATAGATTTTATCTGATTTTGAAACATAGATCAAGTCCCATGTTTTAGGTTAAGCAACTTACACATGGGGTGGGGGGGATTCACCACCCGTTGGAGAGCCATAATTTGTACAACCGTCAGTTGGAGAATATATTTGGTTGCACAAGTCAAACCTATAAACAGGATTGAGTAAGAAAGCTACTTCAATGAATTTGGTAAGAAACCTGCATGAAACTAGAAGGTTTAGTTTTTCTCCTGACACATTTTTGCAAGTGATTCACATGTCTAAAGACAGATGTTATCATCAGTTATTGAAATTACAGTTTCCCCAAGGGAATGGGCAGTGTCCCAAGAGAGATAAAAATGTAGACAGAGGATGAGTAAATTCTGAAACATTCTAGTAATTTCTGCAGAAACGAGTCAGATGGCTGCAGCTCTCCCTCCTTGCCAGCTGTACTCTAAGCAAAATGCTGCACAACCCTCTGAACCTTACAAGGGCAGCCGCTGCAGGACAGTGGCAAAGGCTCTGGGGCTCGGATTCAGGAGATTCAGGCTCAATTCCATTAGCTCAATAAGTACTCAGGGAGAATCTGTTGCATGTTATGGTAAAGTGGCAAAGAACAGAGACTAGAGCCAGATTATCAGGCACCGCCCTTTATCAGGACCATATGACCTTGGGCAAGTCAGTCAATCTTCCTGTGCCTTAGTTTCCTGAGGTTGATGGGATGGACTGAGAACCAAACCTGCCCATCATCATAAACCTCACATCTGTTTGCAGTTATTGTTACTCCTACCTGGGCCAGGGTCTATCTCAGGTACTGGCATCGATGACCTTCTTTCTGATACTTCTTAGATCTGTGTGACTTTTAACAAAACATTGAAGTTGCATGTGTTTAGTGTCCTCATCTGTAAACTAGAGACAGCAAGCAGCGCCTGTCTCATGGGATTACATGAGAATTAAGTGAAATAAAACATGCAAAGCACATGGTATAAAATGATTGCCCATGGGAGTGTTTTCCTATTAATAAGGTTAATTTTCTTTTTTCTTCAACATCCATCACCCCACTCCCTTCCCCACCACCACTTAATTATTCACCATAGAGAGCCCTTCTCAGCCTCTGGCCACAGACAAACCCTGATAATGCTCATGGGTGAGAGAGGTTATTGTGTCCTCTCCACGTGAACTTTCTCTCTTTGATCACCTGTGATCAGAGTCTTAGACACACAGCACGAGTGGAATTCAAAATAATTATCTAAATTGGAGTCAACAAACTTCTGTAAAGAATCAGATAGTAAATATTTTCAGCTTTGTGGGCCAGCCAAATGGTCTCTGCCACAACTATTCAACTCTGCTGATACAGCGTGAAAGCAGCCTTAGACATTGTGTAAATGAATGAGTGTGGCTGTGTTCCAATAAAACTTTATTTACAAAAACAGACAGTGGGCCAGGTTTGGCCTGTGGACTGTCCTTTGCTGACCCCTGATCTAGATTCATCCATTCAACAAAGACATACTATGAGCCTAATACATAACCAGCACTGTCCCGGTGCTGGGGAAATAACTGTACATGAAATAAAGACCTTGCATTAATGCTCTGTTTCCCCGAAAATAAGACCTAGCCGGACCATCAGTTCTAATGCGTCTTTTGGAGCAAAAATAAGAGTCTTACACCAAGTCTTATATAAGAGTCTTATACTTAATATAAGACTTGGTATTATATTATATTATATTATATTATATTATATTATATTATATTATATTATATTATATTATATTATATTATATTATGTTACATTACATTACATTACATTACATTACATTACATTATATTATATTATATTATAGATCCAGTCTTATATTACAGTAAAATAAGACCGGGTCTTATAGTAAAATAAGACCGAGTCTTATGTAAGAACCGGTCTTTTTTTTCTTTTTTTAATTTATTGGGGTGACAATTGTTAGTAAAATTACATAGATTTCAGGTGTACAATTCTGTATTACATCATGTATAAATCCCATTGTGTGTTCACCACCCAGAGTTAGTTCTCCTTCCATCACCATATACCTGATCCCCCTTACCCTCATCTCCCACTCTCCACCCCCCTTACCCTCTGATAACCACTAAACTATTGTCTGTGTCTATGAATTTTTGTTTCTCATTTGTCTTGTTATTTTGTTAATTTTGGTTTATATACCACATATCAGTGAAATCATAGGGTTCTCTGCTTTTTCTGTCTGACTTATTTCACTTAGCATTATACTCTCAAGATCCATCCATGTTGTCACAAATGTTCCTATATCATCTTTCCTTAACACCGAATAGTATTCCATTGTGTATATGTACCACAACTTCTTTATCCATTTATCTATCGAAGGACATTTTGGTTGTTTCCATGTCTTGGCCACCGTAAACAAAGCCGCAATGAACATTGGAGCACACCTGTCTTTACGTATAAATGTTTTCAAATTTTTGGGGTAGATACCCAGGAGAGGGATTGCTGGGTCATATGGTAATTCTATTTGTAATTTTTTGAGGAATCTTCACACTGCTTTCCATAGCGGCCGCACCAATCTGCATTCCCACCAACAGTGTATGAGGGTTCCTTTTTCTCCAACACTTGTTACTATTTGTCTTGTTGATGATAGCCATTCTGACTGGGGTGAGGTGATATCTCATTGTGGTTTTTATTTGTATTTCTCTGATGATTAGTGATATTGAGCATTTTTTTCACCCGGTCTTATATTAATTTTTGCTCCAAAAGACACAGTAGAGCTGATGGTCCAGCGAGGTCTTGTTTTGGGGGAAACACGGAGCTCACATCACGTTGTAAAAGCATTTGTTAGTGTCTATTTCCCACACCGAAGAGACCAAGTGAAGACACTTTTTCAAAAAAGGAGTAATCATTGGTGTGATTACTGCTGCTGTAAAGTTTGCACAAGCTGAGGACTGAGAACTGGCCATTGGATATGGCAACAAGAGCAGTCTCCATGGAATGGTGGGGACAGAAGCCTGACTGGAGTAAATTCAAGAGGGACCAGAAGTGAGGAGGTGGGAACAGCGAGGACAGAGCAGGAGTGGGCTGTAAAAGGGCAGCCTAGAAGTGAGGTGGGAGGTAAAGGGGGTTCAGGCTAAAGGGAGGCTTTCATGGTGGTTGTTTCAAGATGAGAACATTGGAGCCTGTTTGCATAGAACATGATCCGGAAGAGGGGGACACACATTATGACACAGGAGGGAGAGAAGAACTAGAGTTCTCGTGTGATGTTCTAGAATGGCAAGACAACATAGGTCCCAGCGCCCAGGTGAGGGCTGGCCTCTGCAAGGAACAGATACAATTTATCCCTGGCAACAGGAAGGAAGACAGTGCAAAGGGCACAGACTCAGCTCCAGGAGAATGAAGCCATTCTCTTCCAATTGCTTCTACTTTTTCACTAAAATCAGAAGCAATAACATCTGATGAGAATGAAGAGGGGGAGAAGTTCTGAAAAGAGATAAAAACATTCAAAATCTCAGAGGGAGGGAGGGTGCATGGATCCTCAACATGGGATCAGCTTGCCAGGCAGCACTGAGGTGCCTCGTGAAGGGTGACCAGCCACCAGGGTGTGTTTTCCTCTAGCGATTGCCCTGTGGGAAGAACTTTTCCCACTAGGACCTTGCTTGGCCTCGACCAGTCCACAGAGTGTGCCCCTTCAGGTTACATGTCTGCTTCTGGTGCCATCAGCTGAGTCCAAGGGGGCGGCCTTACGGACGTGAATCATGGCCTGTTCTCTCTGTATAACACTGTCTTGCTCTGTAAGGGGCTGTGTATTGATCGGGTGGGGGTTGTTTCTCTAGAGGGATATGTAGGCATCAACCCTTACAAGGGGGCAAGGGAGTGAATAACAGTCTGGGGTTAGGCCTGGGAAGATCCACTTGGCAACAGGTGACTGATTTTTCACATGACAATGAACCAGCAGTTATATAATATTGTCCAAGACACAATGCTGCCAGATCTAGCCTATTGTTTAAAGTTCTTGTATACGATGATGTGTCCTATATCTGTGATGGGAGACAACGCCCATTTTGGGCTACCATCTAGTCAGTCCTTAGCATGTGCAAGGCACTACACTAATAGCACTTAAAATAGAGTATTTCAAGTAATTCTTGAAACAGTACAGCAGTCAGAACTGTTGTTATGCCCCTTTTACAGATGAAATATCCAAAGCTGAGAAATATGAAGTACTGTGTGCAAAGTCACGTAGCAGGACCTATCACTAAGTCTGACAGACCTCTAAGTCTGGACTCTCAGCTACCAAGGTAGACTGAAAATACCCTGATTGTTAGATTGCAAGTAACAGGAACTCCCAAAATATCAACCTAAACAAATGAGGATGTGTTTTTTTTCTCATGTAAAAGAATCCAGCGGTAAGCAGTTCAGGACAGGTGCAGCAGTGGCACAACACCCTCTAGAATTGACATTTCTTCTAGCTTTCTGTGTCCCTATCCTTCGTTTGCGGCTTTTGCTCTCCTGGTCACCTCATGATTACAAGATGGCAACCGTACCTCAAGCATTGCATCAGCACTAAGCAGAAGAAAGCAAAGGACAAAGGACAAAAGGTGCATACCAATTTATACCTCCCACTCCACCTTTTTTTTCTGTCCTCTTTTAAAGAGATTTCCTGAAAGCCCCACCCAACAACATCTGCTTACATCTCATTGGCTGAGACTGCCATAGGGCCACCTCTGGCTAAAAATATGGAAGTTCAGCAGGGTTCATTGCCATCCTAAAGAAAAATGGTGTTTTGCTGCATAACTTTCTCTTGACAACTGCTGATCTTTTTACTGTCTCCATAGTTTTGCGTTTTCTAGAATGTCAAACAGATAGAATCATACATTATGTAACCTTTTCAGATGGCTTCTTTTGCGTAGAAATATGCATTTATGTTTCTTCTATGTCTTTTTGTGGCTTGATAGCTCATTTCTTTTTACTGCTGAATAATATTTGATTGTCTGGATGGACCATAGTTCATTCATTCATTCATCTACTAAAGGACATATTGGTTGCTTCTACATTTTGGCAATTATGGATAAAGCTGCTATAAACATTCATATGCAGGTTTTTGTGTGGACAGTTTTCAGCTCCTTTTGATAAATACCAAGGAGTATGATAGCTGAATTGTATGATAAGAGTATGTTTTGTTTTCTAAGGAACTGTCAAACTGACTTCCAAAGTTGCTGTACCATTTGGCATTCCCACCAGCAATGAGAGTTCCTCTTTCTCCACATCCTCACCAGTACTTGGTGCTGTCAGTGTTTTGTGTTTTAATTTAATTTAATACTTCAGTATTTTTCAATTCATTCATCCAATAAATACTTAATGTGCTCCTAATGAATCTCATATGCAAGAGAGTTAGTCTCTTACGACACTTAGAGTTCTAAATATCTTTAAATTCAACACAGAAAGTTTTGGAAAGTCCTGCATCCTTTTGATCAACGGTTCTTAAGCTTCAGCTGGCATCTGAGTCACCTGGAGACCTTGTTAAAATGTGAACTGCATGGGCAGGGGAGGAGGCAGGGCTCACCTCCAGAGTTTCTGATTCAGTGGTTCTGGGATGGGACCCAAGAATTTGTGTTTCTAACAAGTTTCCGGATGACGCTGCTGCTTCTGGTCCAGGGACCACACCTTGAGAATCACTGCACTGATGTTTCTCAGGTAAAAACGAAAACAAAACAAAACAAATCACCAGTTGGGACTGCCACACCTTCCCTCAGGTACCAAAAAACATCCAATGGGATGACCATTACCTCCATATTAGGCTCTATTTTAAAGCTCCTGGGATACGCCTAACCCAAGGGAGAGTTCATAGAATCTATACTTTGCCTACTTCTAAAAGGTCTCAAACCTGTCTGCAGAGGCATAGTTTAAGTCCTGTTTTCCTTCCAGAACAGGTAACAATTTGTTAGCCACATCGTCACCTTCTGCAGAAGCAGCTCTTTGGTGGGGAAACCTAGCATGAGGGTCCCTTCTGGAACATTGAGCAGATGTTGATGTTGGAGGCAGTGCTGATGCATTTTGATGGGCATGAATCCCGGGGTGGGAGTGGGGGGGTGACAACAGATGCTACCTGACCTCTTGGTGCTACAGCTTGTGCTGAACCACCAAAGGTCAGGTGATCACAAAACCTTAATCATTTACAGTTTGCTTCTCAAAAGCGATGTCATCTGCAGGACAGACCTAACTGTGACCCCAGAAGTCAGCCCGTTCCACAGCCACTTCTTTGGCTGTGCCTTCACAACCTGTATTAATGATAGCCTTTTCTGCAACTCTGTCCTAAGAATTAGCTGATGCTCCAAAGGCTGTCACTCCACGAGGGCCCGTAGCTGTGACTGCTGCAGTGATTGCCAGCATTCATTGTGCAACTGTGCCAGACAGTGTGCCAAGCATTGCACATGCCTTCCCCACGCATTGCACGGCCTCCATAGGTGGGTCCTGTTAGCAACACCAGCCCCAGTTTACAGATGAAGAAACCAAGGTTCAGTGTAGTTGAGAAACTTGCTCCAGGTCACATAGCTACCAAGTGGCAAAGCCAGAATTCAAACTCAGGTCACGCTGACATTAGATGGGTGCAAAAGTAATTGTGGTTTTTGCATTTATTTTTAACCTTTTAAACCACAATTACTTTTGCATCAATCTAATATTAGACTTTCATATGAAAGAGTAAATAAGAGCAGAGCTGCTGAAATACAGACGAAGAAGATAGGAGGTAAAGTCCAAAAGCAAGAACAAAGATGTCTCTGATGTTTATCCCCATGTGGAAGTCTTCCACCTTCCAATTACCATGGAGCTCTATTCATACCCCATGTAGAGCCCTTGTCTTAGACCATGGAATAACAGAATTATTTTCACTTCATTTGTCTTGTCTGCTCCAGAGTCTTGCCCAAAGTTGGCCCTGGGAAAAGGTGTATGTTTAGGAAAGGGATAGATTAAAAATGGCCAAACTGATCACATCTAGCACCTATGTCTTGGTTACTAAAACTGTTCTCCGATATAAAGATCCAGGGCTCCTTGGAGAAATGGCCGATTCTAGGACTAGAGCAGGAAATATACAAGGTGAGCCTGAGACATATTGCAGTGCCAAAAGTTAAGGGAATGCTCCTGTCACCCGCCCAAAAAAGGAGAAAAAAAAACCCACAATGATGGAGGTATGTGAAATGGACACAGGAACCAACTGAAAGAGCTCCCACTGACCTAAGCTGGAAACAAATTGAGCAAGAAAACATAGATTGGATTATAACCCAAATAATAAATCAATATTCGTGAGTTTGCAGTGGTATAAATGATTGAATAGATAAGTAAGCAATTCAAATGAGACAAATCTCCAGTGCAGAAGAATCACAAATAATTTATGTAGACATTCCATTCTCGAGGAGGTGGGGCATAATTTCCCATTCCTTATGTGGGGGCTACAGATAGTGACTTCCTTCACAATGGGACAATATGGAAAGAGAGGGAAAAGAGAGAAATCTGACAAACACTGTCTGAGCCAGGTGATCAAGGTCAACATCAACAGTGATAAATCATGTTGGCAGCATGTATAAGACTAGATTAAAATGGCATTTTGCACTTTTCCTCCCCCAAACCCATAATCCCAGTCTAATTATGAGGAAAACAAAACAGCAGACAAATCCCCATTGAGGAACATTCTACAAACTACCTAACCAGTACTCCTCAAAACCGTCAAACCAAGAAAAGGTGAAAAATTGTCGCAAGAGGAGCCTAAGGAGACCTGACAACTAAACATGATGTGGTATCCTAGATGGGATACTGGAACAGAAAAGGGACATGAAAGGACGTGATAAAAAAAAACCCTGAGGACATTGGAATAAAATACAGACTTCAATTAATAATAATGTATCAGTATTGGTTCATTAATTGTAACAAATGGACCATACTACTCTAAGATGTTAATAATAGAGGGAAACCGGTGGAGCACATGGAAACTCTCTGTACATCTTTGCAATTTTTCTGTAGATCTAAAACTATTTTTAAACGTAAAAGTTTATTTTTTTAAAAAGCCAGACCATGCCATGTAGTAAGTGGCATTCCAGATTGGTTGCTGTCTATATGGGGAGTAGAAGAACAGTAAAGGAAATGGACGGAAAGCCATTTACAGTTCTCAACATGAACTGTCTTTTCCCCTCAAGAATGCATTTTATAAATGGGTTGTTATTCTAATCATGATTGCTATGTTTTCTTTACCATATTAGGTCAACATATTAGCTAAATCGTATGAGTTAGTACAATTCTCCTTGGAAAGAATTAGCGTGGCTTCACGGTCTCCACCCCACGTTCACAAACCCATTTCAAAGAATTTCTGAAAGGTGTCGTCCTTCTTAGTGGCTCTCCTGGGGCTTCTAGGGCCACTTCTAATCTCTGATAAAACCACAACGCTGCCCCCAAGCAGTCTCGGCAGGTAGATGGCCAAGCACAGTGGTTTCTGATAAAGGTCTGCCCTTGCCTTATCTGAGGTTTGATAATCCCAGCTCATCACACTCAAGCAACTAAATGGTTCAGATGGAAAGATGCCCTATGGTGGGGGGTTGAGCACATGGGCCAGAGCTCCCATAATTCAACGAATTCCGTGTTTGCCAGCAAGGAGTCAGTCCTGCCACATTCCCGATGGGGCATTGTGCTGGTCAGAGCCATGGCTCCTCCTTCCGCTGCGCTGATCACCACGAGCTAACTCCCGCATATTGTTTTCCAGGCTTCCGGGTGAGTTTGGCTAAGGGACAGCATTGGCCGAAGATTGGGGAGTGGGAAGAAGGTAGAAGCCAGGGTCTCTCTTGCCTCCTCTCTGCCTCAGCAGCGGCTGCATCTCCTGCACGGCCCCAGGCCCAAATGCCCACTATGGGTGCTAAGTGACCCAGATATGGGCTCTGGCAACGTTCCCCCTCCCTTCGACTCTCCAACCTAAGGGAGTAGCAGCTTTCTGCCCTTGCTGACTTCCTGATTCCTTCACGGCCCTTTGGCTCCTCAGAGCTTTCCTCACCTGCTTGAACAATGCCCTGTACTAAATACCCTCTATTTAAAATACTTAGAGTGGATTTTGATTTCCTGATTAAACTCTGCAGTGTTTTCAGACATGATTTTTTTCTTTTTCATTCTCATCCTGATCAAGAAAAGGACACATACACACACATACACACACATACACACACACGCGTGCACACACACGTTTTGTAAGCCTTTTATATCTTCGCATGTTCCTCATTTTATACCATGACATTTCGTGTTTATTAGGACAAAAGTGGATCCCTACCACTACGATGGCAGTAGGGAAGTTGTAAGAGGATCTGAGAAAATCATCTAGGGAAGCATGGCTGGACTTTACATGACCTCCTAGACAAACAATCCGAGCAAAATCATCAACTGTATCTCCTTTAAAACTAACAGAATTTTTGGCTACACACTTTCAAGACTCTCCATGTTCACACAGCGAAGGAAAAAAACATTCTTTGTTCACGATGATGTTTCAGGGGGTCATCCTGGTATTTCTAGGTTCACAAAATGAACTACAAAGAAAGCTTCTATTGTTCGTAAGATTATTGTGACTTTGGTTTAATATTGGTGTCTTCATGTGGTCACTAGATGCAATGGCTTGGGGTATTTCAGAGAGTTAAAGTGATTTTGCAGTAAATAAGTACTACTTGGTTAAAGGTCCTTTGTTATTGGGGGAAGGGAGTGCATCATTGCTGTCCAAAGCAATAGGCTTTGCTTAACTTAACCAGATAGTTTAAAACTAAAAAATTTTAAACTAAAACGTCCCCCTTGTCCTAAAATAAGCAATTCAAATCCACACAAATGTATCTGAAATTGATCAATGCGCTATTTGACTCCTTGCTGTATTGATCTGATGTCAGTATCCTTTCAGTAACAAACATCATTCTAGGTTTGTGTATAGTGTAGATTTCAGAAGCCATGTTCTCTGAGGTCCAGGTATCTCAGACCCTGGGCCGATCGTGTGCGCATGATCAGTACATGAATACACAAGAACATATACTATATTCTGTCATGTAAGATCATGAATAGTAAGTTTCACTCAATTGCTTTATCACTTAAAACCTGTTTCCTTCAGAAAAATGGGAAACTCAACAAAATAATATTATCGTTTTTTTATCAACATGTTGCAGTCACATATATTGAAGGACAAATTCTTCTCAGAAGACACACAGAAACAACTTAGAGATACTGTTCTTGGGCACGTAATGACCCACAATGGCAAAAGGACAAGATATACGTATCAATCAGCAGAAACAAAGGCTTAAAGTAGCCCCTGTGTTTTGTGGTCCAAACTTGCCTTACGATAACACACACAATGAAACAAGTTCACATGGACGAAACGAAACCAATCTTACTCTCCGCTGCCACAGTTTGCTGTGATGGTTTAAACATGCAGGAAGGAATTTTTACATCCAGTGGTTCCCAGATTTCAGGGTATGTCAGGACTGCCTGGGAGGTTGGTAAAATGCAAACTCTTGTCTCTCACTCTCACATATTTGGTAGGTGGGTAGGAATCCCAAAATTTGCAATTGAAACAGGTCCCCCGATTCTGATGCTAGGGGTAGGAGGGTCTCTAGGCCATGTTTTGAGAAATGCTGAATGAGACACTATTCATGAGAAGATACAGGCCCAACCCTTGGACATAATACATTTTTACCTTAAAGCCAATTTCACTTCTAATTTGACAGCTGCCACCAGTTGTACTGTAATTAGATTAGCTGGCCAAGGGCAGGTGTGGTAGGGCTGGGACAAAACATTTCTCACACGGTCCATGCATGGAAGCTCCTTCACATCTTTGCTTATGTCAGATACTTGTGGGGACACCTGAAGCACCCCAGGCACTTTCATTCCATGTACTCTTTTCCAAGGAGGGAAAGGTCATTTGAAGAGTAAATCACTTGCCTTCCTCAACCAAAATCCCTGGGGAGACCTCAGCAAGTATTTTTTTAGAGCGTGGCACTCTGCCCAGGCCCAGAGGTGCTCTCCTAGTTGGGGCCTGGACAAGGCTTGACAGTCTGGGCCAAATCTGGAATGGGTTTCTGAAAGCCAGTATTGGACCACTTGTGACGGAGACCTGCCAAATCATGTGTCAGGAATGTCTAGTTCCTTCCCCGTGAAGAGTGGCAGTGTTTCATGAAAAAACACAGCCCTGAAAATTGAGACATTCCCTGTATTTATCTATATTCATTAAAACTGGAACAAAACCCCAGGAAACACAGACACCTCCGGTCATCGATGCTTCACCTTTTCCCTGTGTGTATTTAATATACGTGCCATGGAAGCTAATCTACAAGGATGTAGCACGTGGCAGCATCTGCCAGGCCACTGTCCCCTCTCTTCTTGTCCTGCAGGATGCTAAGCAGTGGGAGGAGAGGCATGGGGGTGGCAAACTAAACAAAACCTTTAAAAACAAGATTCTGGCTGGGACTTCCACGGAGCAGATTACCAAGCGGATAGGCATTTTATTTTGCTTAAATGAAAGGGCTAGTTTATATCTCCCCTGGATCACTTTCTAACCTTACTGCAGTGGAAACATTCTCGGAGAGAAAGACTTTCTTGTTTGTTTGCCCTTTACATTGCCACTGGTCGTCCCACTCGTAGAACTTAGGCAGCGATCTGCTGCTTCTGCTTAGGGACCAGGCCAGCTAGCAAACGCCTCGAGGAGGTCACCAACACCAATATTTCATCAGATCACAGTCAACCCAGAAGCCCTCTGTAGGGTCATGTTTAAAGCAAGACCACATTGCCAGTCCATCTTTTGTGGATGGAAATGGTTCGTTGCCCTGGCTTCTCCAGGCAGGGAACCACATCTAACCCAAACCGTATGAATTCTATAGACTGGCCTTTGTTTGTTTGGGGTTTTGTTTTTGCTGGTAAGCATCTAGCAGTTTTCCTTGGAAAGGAAGCCATGAAAAGATGGCTCCCCAAGAACCACAGGGAATCCCCTCCACCTCGTCTATGGTTGATCCTCTCTTAAAATCAAACCCCATGATTTTCTTCTCATAAAATAAAGGTAAGGCGGTGGCAATGGCCAGTGTCTGCGCCTGGCTGCTGCCTCTGCTTTTCTTACTTTCCTCCTGCCTCTGGTAGCAGCTGTGTGGCAGAAAGAGACCCACCAAGGCATTTGCACCCCAATTCTCCTTCTACCCACATGACTGTTGGCAAGTTTCTGAGCTGCTGTGAGCCTGCTTTCCTCAACTGATAAAAGAGGCATGGATAAGACCTCAAAGGACTTAGGGGTGAATTCTGTGAGGTAAGTCATAAGAAAGGGACTGAAAGGATGGTTCTTCCTTTTTGTTTGTCCTTTTTCCACGGAAAGGGGAAAGATTCAGGGATGGGAGGGAAGTGTGGTTGTTCACTTGGTACTTAGAAAATCTCTCCATTAGTGACATTGTAGGGTGTCCTCAGTCCAGCCCACAGCAATAGTGACACTTCAGTTGTCCACCTGCCACTGCCTGTCTTAATCTGAGTGCACTGCACACAGTCCAGCACGGGCCTTCTACACACCCTTTTTGATGACAATGACAATGAACCATTGCCTGCATAGAGGAACACAGAAATGGTTCTCCCTAAAGTGATCTAATTTCACAGGAACATTCATTCTTGGTACACATTTTAAATGCAAATGAAAAGCAACCTTTAAAATAGTCATTTTAGAGTTCCGTAGATGGGACTTTAAAGGTCTGCCACATCTTTGAAATTACATGAATGATTCTGCGTACTGTATATAGAATAAAGTTTCCAAAGGGAGCCTCTATAGCTGCACTTCCAATAAAAATACAATGTGCACCATAGATGTAATTTAAAATTTTCTAGTAGCTACACTAAAAAAAAGTAATTAAATTCTAATAACCCATTTTATTTAACCCAATAGATCCAAAATATTATCATTTGGACATATCATTGACAAATATTACCATTGAATATTACCATTTAATCAATATAAAAATTGTTAGTGAGATATTTTGCATTCTTTTTTCTTACTAAGTTCACATTCAGTGTGTATCTTGATTCAGATTCACGCTATTTCAGGTGGTGAATGGCCACATGTGGCTAGTGGATTTCCTATTGAACACGACATGTCTATAACTTTTTTCAGATTTCCGTCTCCCATTGATAACTAGTAGTGGCACAACATAACAGTGAACAGTAAGAGATTACCATTAGAAACTCCAAACCCAAGTTCTTGCTATTCCCAAAACCAATTCAAAAGTCCCCTTATGAGCTCAAAGGTGCTTCCAGATAAATGATTTCACCAGCTCTTCATCACACCCCGTTATGGAGACAAGGCAGATGTCATTTCCTCATATTATAGCTGAGAAAACTAAGGCTTAAACATATGAGTAATTATCCCAAAGTCAAACAGCTAGAGGTTGGGAGGTTAGGAAGTTGAGCTGGGTCTTGGGACTCGAAATCCCTGGTCTTGCAGAGAAAGAGCCACCTGCCTCCCTCTGTCATCACCCTCCCTGCTGGGGAAGCAACTCTTGTTTGCATTGCCCACCAAATTATAAGGTCCAAGAGGCCAGGAACTGCTAGACCTCCTATCTCAGCACCTGACACAGTGCCTGGCACGGAGCAGGAACAAGGTTCCTACCTGATGAATTAAAATTCAACTGAATCAAAAGGGTGATCCACACCGGACACCCTTATCATCAACGCTCAATTCACTCCATCTTTGGGAAATTTGGTGAAGCCCAAACCAGAAAAACCACCTACATGCCACGATCCTGAGTTGCTTTGTTCACCTTTTGACGCCCCCTCCTTTTCCAGCACACAAAATATATCTTGGGGTGCTTTTCTGGGCAAATAGCTGTTGTAAGGCTCACTTCGCAATTTGTAATGGAAATTTACATCTTCATTGGAAAATGTATCTTGAAAGTAGATTCAGTCTGACTTGTGAATTGGATGCCAGCCTGCATCCACCCCAAACCACCTGAAGGAACCCAGGGACCACCCGTGAGGCTAGGGACGCTGTAGCGTAAGGAAAACGCCTCATTGGCCCTCCACCTTGCTCTGTGGGGTTGAATCATAGACCTGCAAGAGTGGCAAAATCCCTGGCAAGCAATGTCAGAGGATGTCTGGGAACCTTGATGGAGACACAGCCCTGTTCCCTGCCACCCCTGCACAATCTCCAGCGGGCCCTTGGCTTGCTGCTACCCCCGTCAGTACTAGCATTCTCCACTGAAGGTCTCTTGCCTTCCTGTGTGGCGGCCTGGCCTCCCACGTCTGGGTTACTGTGCCAGGGTTTCATGGAGGCCTAAGCCAGGTGCTGAGCGCTGCTATCTGAGAGCTGCAGGTGTTGGGATGTTGGAGCAAGGCCGAGATCCGGGACCAACGCTCTCTGCCCCATGCCTTCATCAGCTGCTTCTTGTCAGCTTGCCACTGGGCACTGATGAGGAATTTAGGGCAGGGGACACAAGCAAAAGCTTTTTCTGAACTTTTATGAGCTCCTCAAATCTGATTGGCAGCCACAGCATAGCTCAGGACCCCACATGTGCCCCTACAAATACAAACTGGGGGACCGCTGAGTCCGTGTTATTTCTGTCATACGTATCTTGTTTTTGTAATGCTTGCCCATGAATTAGTTTTCCTGGAAAACACCCAAAGTCACATGCATATTTCGCTTGAAATAATAATTTTTAAAGCTTTGTTAAGTGAACAAACTGAGCTAAGTGAAAGATTTAAGAATTATTCAGTTAATCATCAAGCGTCTCCTGCTCCTGCACATCGAAGTTCTCAGCACTAGAGATGAGAAGGTGATTAAACCAGAGTCTCTTGGAGAGTTTACATCTAGTGGTGGTGGGGGTGGAGGGAAAGGGAGGGTGAAGGGACAGAAAACTAAATAAGAAAACAAATCAATAAATAACATCACTCTGATAGCCCTAAATGCTATTAAAATGGGTGATCAGGGCACAGAATCATGATGGGGTAAGGAAGACCACTCAGAAGGGTGGTCTGAGAAGGGCTTTCAGAAGAGGTGACATTAAGGTTGTGTAATGAATATCTAGAAGCAGCCAGACACATGAAAGTCTGGGGCAGAGTGTGTTGAACAGAAGGAATGGCTGAGGTAGGAATGAGCTTGAAGTGTTGGGAGAGGCCCATGGGGCTGGAGCGTGGTGAGCAAGGAAGAGAGTAGTGAAGAATGACACTTGGGGGGTCATGAGGCACCCAGAAGGAAAGCAAGAGTTGTGGTGGCAGCTTTGAAGGACCCATCAGTCCAGAGAAGGAGCAGGCCCAGAATACCTAGAACTTAGGTCAGCATAAGTTGACTTTTACAGCAGAGTTTAAACTAAAGGATGAGACAGAAGCAAGTGAGAAGAAGTCATTCCATCTTAGGAGATGGGAGGATTCACAGGGGTTGCAGCGATGGCCAGGCCTGAGGCTTCGGGTAGAACTCATCTTGAGTTCTGTCCCCAGTTAATTTGAATTTCTCAGCCGCTTCATGAGATGACTCTGATACCAAATAACCAATCTCAATCTCCCCATCCCCACAGAGGGCACAATCAATGTCTTCTAGAGCATGGTACACTGTCCATGGGGTATGCAGCCAACCTTTCCAGGGAACAGCACATGGGCTTCCAGGAGGGTAAGACGAGCTGATTTCTTTGACACAGGGCAATCAGAAGATGCCACAGAGGGGAAGGCCTTCTTTCCTGCTTAGATACTAAGAGACACAGCCTAGGTGAAGGCCACCTTGGCAAAATTGCAAAGCCCTCCCGGTTTGCAGAGCAGTTCAGAACTGCACAGGACCTCACCCAGCATCCTGTCGAGGCTTCAGCTTCCCGTGGAAGGGAAATGCCTTATCGGCCCTCTACCTTGCTCTGTTGGGTTGCATGACACAGACCTGCAAGAGTGGCAAAATCCCTGGCAAGCAATGGATTCTAGCGGCAGGATGTTAGAAATGCACTTTCCAGCCTCGTGATCTCATGAACCACAGCCTGCATTTTCACAAGATCACCAGGTGATTCATATGCATATTTCATTTTGATAAACACTGTTCCAGAGGTTCTTAATCTTCAATGAGCAACAAAATCACCAATGCAGTTATTAAAAGTACTGTATGAATCCCTGGGCTCTGCCCCAGAAAATCAGTTTAAATTTTTGTGAGATGAGCCTAGATAATGTTTATGCTATTGGATTTTTTTTTTTAAGGTCCCTGCATGGCCAGGGTGGCTGGGGTTGACCATCTTTGATGTAATCAAAATCCTTATTTTATAGATGTGAAGCTCAGGCTCAATAAATTGAGATGCATATTCTGTTAAAATGCTAGCATCGTGTTAAAAAGTAGAAACTGGGGTGGGCTTGTTAGATTCTGTTTTTCTAACAAGCTGCCAGGTGAGGCTGACACTGGTTCTTGGACCACGCTATGAATAGTAGGTGTAATGGCTAATTTTCTATGTCCACTTGGCTGGGCCAGGGGGTAACTAGATAGCTGGTAAAACATTATTCTGGATCTGAGGGAGGTTTGGGGTGGGATTAACATTTAAATTAGTGGACTTTGAGTAAGCAGATTGCTCTCCATATGTGGGTGGGCCTTATCCAATCAGTTGAAGGCCTGAATAGAACAAAGACCAGCCTCCCCCGAGAGAGAGAATTCTCTTTGGGCTCAACCTGGAACGTTGTCTCTCCGAGGTCTCCAATTGTCTCCAGCCTACCAGCCTCTCTGAAGATTTTTGACATCTCAGCCTTCATAATCATGTGAGCCAAATCCTTATATCAAATCTTACAAAACATTTCTTATAATAAATAAATATACACACACATAAATATTATATAAGATTTATAGAAATCTTATAATAAATAAAATATATAGATGTAGCCTGTAAAAATGAATTATTATAAGGAATAGTTATAAGATTTATGTAAGTTAAAACTATAAATATATATGTATATCTATGGAGATATATATATATCTATGGATATATATATATATGTATATATATATACATACACACACACACACACACACACACACACACACCAGGGGTACCCAAAAAATGTATACAAGTGGACACTTTGGTCAACATTGCTCAAGCAAGTAGTTTGCCGTAATCAGAAGTGTCTGGACCCTGATGGTAACCACTTTGAGAAGCTCTTTCAATTGCAGAAGTCAAACGTGACTTGTATTCATCTTTTGTTACCGGTATATATTGAGTATTATAATTTTAATAGTTTTTTCCTTTCTTAAAATGTATATACATTTTTTGGTGCCATATATATAAACATATATATCCTATTTGTCCTGTTTCTCTAGGTTGACTGATAGAGCAGGGTTGCAGAGTGCTTTGTTGACGTTCTAATTTCTGCCACAATGGAGAATTCACATGAACCATTACCTGTCTCCCCAAAAGGAACCCAATTAATACAGGAAATCCAAAATTCAGGAACCAAAGAAAAACTATGAGAACACTGGAAGAACAACTATGTGTGTTGGGTGGGGAGAGAGGTAGCACCAGGAGCAAGGGCAGCAGCTGGTGCCACTGTAGGAGGACAAAGCAGGAAGTTCAGCCTGAGTTCTGCTCTTTTTTCCTACAACTGTCTTGGGACAATCCAGAGCTGCCCTCTCCCTTTAGAAATTGTCATAATGGCCCAGACTTGTGCAGGAGCAAAATCGGGGCTGTCAAGAAGCTCTGTTCCAGTGAAACATTTCTGAACACCAGTGAAGGCCCAGTAGCTTCTGCATTCCCTGCTCTCCCAGCCCTGGAGCTGGTTGATGATAATCTGTGAGTGCTTCTTCCCAGGGGTGCTTCCCAGTGAGAATCTGGAGGGGAAGGCTTTGGCCTCAAGCGTTGTTTGGTGGATGATACCAAAAGGGGTTGTCCTATTTGGGGCCCTCCCCCGGGCCTGCCCCTTTCCTCTCACCTTGCTCAACATAGGAATATAAAACAAAATTAGGGAGAAATACAAGGTATGAAAATTATATAATGGGAATAAATAATACAATAAGTGGGCTACATGGTTGAATAGATACAGTGAAAAATGAATTGATGAGTTGGAAAATCAGATTGAAAAATTCTCCAGAAAGAAAGTAGGGAAAGATTCAGAATTAGAAACTAAAAGTTAAGAAATTTGAGGTATCAGCATCCAGACAACAGGAGTCACAGAATAGAAAAAATAAAAATAAAAATGGACAGAAGGAAATATTTGAAGAGTTCATGGAGATAAATTTCCCAGAATTAAAAAAATAATAATAATTTCAAATTAAAAGGGTGCATGGAATTGCAAAAAGAAAAGGAAAATCCAACACTTAAACATGTTAGAATGAAATTTAAGAATACCAAACTTAAAGAGAAAATTTTGAAAGCTCTCCAAAAGAGTACATCACCAGCAAAGGAAAAAAATCAAATGACTCACATTTTTAAACCACAGCAATGAATGAAAAAAGATAATGGAGTATTGTATTTAAAGCATTGAAATTACTTTGAACCTTGAATTCCATTTCTGGCAAGATTGTCATTCAAATATGAGGATGTAATAAAAGTATTCTAAAGCATATAAGTCTTGAGGAAGTTAGCCATGCTCTAAGACTCACATTAAAAACACTTTTTGAAGAAGTAATACTAAAATAAGAAAAACAAATCCAGAAGAAGCTGCAAGAAATATATGCAGGGGGAATCATATATCTTAGAAATTTTTTGTTAGGCATATTAACATGGGAAGATATGTTCAAAGAATATGTAGCCATGCTAAAACTATCTTGGAAGAGAAAATATAGATATAAAATTTTCTAAATAACTGTGGGGACAGAGCCAGGAGTGCAGTTTCCAGGCTCTCAGCCTCACGTGGAAAGGTGCTGGCTCAGGTAGTAAATGACCATCAACTGTGATTGGATGGCCATCAGCTGTGGCTAGTTGGCCGTCAGCTATAACCAGTGAGCCATTGGTCACTAATATAACTGCCGTGGCTACGCTAGCAGAAAAAACGGGGGCTAGCGAGAAGATGGTGGCTGAGCTAGCAAGAGCAGATTGCAGTTAGCACGGCGGATTACAGCTAGCATGTAAGGTTGGTTGGCAGAGAGAAGCGGTCGGCGGGTTGCGGATCATGTGGCTTCTGCCTCCTGTGTCTCCAACCCAGCCGCCAGCGAGACTATAGTGGTATGACTCCCCTACCTATGGCTCCGTGGGTGTTCCTTTTTGGCCTAGCCACATCCTGTGTTCTTATATGGGGAGTGGGACTAGAGACCCTGCAGGCCACCCCGCACGACAATAACAAAAACAGAAAATTTTAATCTTTTAATTAAAATTAAAATTAAGCAGACAGAAACAAGTTTAAATATATCACATAAATATAAAGACCTAAATTTGCCAATTAAAAGGCAGAAATTGTCAGATTGGATTTAAAAAATAAAATCCATGTAACATATTATTTGTACAATATATTTAAAGCATTAAAAACACGGAAAGGTTAAAAGTAAAATAATGAAAAACGATATTAGATATATGTCATATGAATTGTACTTTAGAGGAAATATACTTTAAGAGAAAAAGCGTAATTAGGGCTAGAGAGGATCATTCAATAATGACTAAAGGGTTTGTTCTCCAAGAAGACATAATTTTAAATATGAGGGCATCTAATTAACTAGCCTCAAAATACATAAAACAAAATCAATAGAAATACATGGGAAAATTAGCAAATCCATTCTCATAGAGGGAGATTTCAATTATTGATGGGTTTCAAGTATTGAACAATCAGGCAGACAAAAAGCAACACAATTAACAAGTTTGACCTAATGGCCAGTATAGAATTCTGCACCCAAGAGTTAGAAAAGGCACAGCCTTCTCACACATTCATGACACTTTTTTTAATCTGGTAAATTTTAGTTGGGTTTCCAGATACCCAGATAAAGACTACATTTCCCAGCTTCACTTGCTTCTAGGTATGCCCATGTGACTAACAGGTAGCCAGCGGGATGTGAATGGAAGCAAGGGATGTAAGCAACTTCTGGAGCATGCCCTTCAAGAGCATCCTACTGCCTCAATCAGGAAATGGCTGGGAGCCATCTTAGACCATGCAAAAGAGGGCAGGGCCCTGGAGATGGCAAAGCAATAAGACAGAAGGAGGCTGGGTCCCTGACACTAGGGTTGTTAGATTGCTTATTCTCAGATTATTTCATGAGAAATAAAGAAAATTCTATCTCATTTAAATCTCTTCTTGAAGTGTGATGAGTCCCTTTTAGTTTTGTCACCCTCATGACCCCTAGCAGAGCATATGTGAAACTGAAGAAAACTAAAGCAGTGTACACCGGACTGACCCCGGAAAAAGAAGACACTGATAAGAATGATGGATGGGAAATAGTTTTTGACTTGCAACAAAAGCCTTAAGTTGCTGATGGAGATTTTGAAGGGACCTGAATCTGATCACAATCATCTGCCAGTCAGTTCTGGGACACTGATCATATATGCAGCATCTGGTGCAAGGAGCCCTGCCCACCCTCATCTCCACAGAGGGCAGAAAAATAAAGAGGAACTAGGAGAGGAAACACACATTCCACTCATGTGAAGGAAGTGACAGTAACTGGTGCAGGAGGGCAGGCTCGTTGTGCCAAACCCATATTTGTTTTAAGATTGGATTGGAGGCAAAAGTGCTATTTTGTAAAAATATCTGGTTTCTGAAGGCAACAGAAAAACTGAGAGGCAGGTGGCAAGCGTAGGCCACAGTGAAAAAATCATATCCCTTTGTCACAAATCGCTGAAGACTGGCAGACACAAACTGAGAAGAACGGAAGATGGTGAATGAGTCAGAGGGGAAAATCTTTCTGTGGTGACCTCTACAGACTCAGGGAGCCACCAACGTACTGTGAAGCCAAAGCTTCAGTGTCCCTTTGGAGAGCCCCAGCACTCTATAAGGTCATGAGGAGTAAGTGCCAGGAGTTCTAGAAGCACAGTCAACATATGCAGTGGAAAAGTACCAGTCGTAGATGGTCACACCTAGGTTTCTTTCCAAGTATTTCCTCAACAGGCGAGTATGCCCCACCCACCACAGGAAAGGGGAGAGCCTGGGGATAAGCATGTGTGGGTCTGAGTGACAAAGTTCCAGCAGCTGAAGACGTCTTTGGCACCCTCTCTTCTCTCTCCTGGTAGCCACTCCCACCACCAAGAACTTCTCTACCTTCTCCCCTTCTTCCGTCACCCAAGGCACCCAATGCTGCCATGCTCCAAACCACTTCCAGAACATTCTTTCCGAGCCTTCCCCTGAGTCCCATCTTCCCATATTATAAAGACACATGGATCCTCCTGCATGTCTGGGAAGGCAGGCTATTCAAAACAGTTCATTCGGAGCCATGAAAAGTCCATAGCAGCTCCACTTTCCCAGGGCTAGCCACAATTTAAAATGGAGCACGCGAAGCACAAAGGGATCTCCAAGGCAGTGCAGTGCCTGAGCCCCGGGAAGGCATCCAAATGCCCCATGGAACTTTACGAAGTACACATTTGGTATTTCCACTCCACACTGGGGTAAACAGAATACCCAGGAAAGGGGGTGGGTGGGGCTGAGAATGGGCAGTTTTCAACCTTTTGTTTAAAAGATTCTGATGCCTGCCAAGGCTGAGAACCAGGGCTCAGAGGCAACGTCCAAGAGATACTTTGGAGCTCCAAGTTCACTAAACCGCAAGGTGTGAAAAACTAAAACAAGAGTGAAAATATACCAAGAAATACATGTTGTTCGTTCCCTCCTCACCCATCTCCCAGGTGGCCCTGCCCCTCCCACAGCTCACTGGGGTATGCAGTCCAGCTGTTGGATTTGGAAAAAGAAAAGGGGAAAAGCGAAAGGATAAAGGAGAAGCATGGCTGATGCCTGTCAAAGCCATCTCCATATGCACCTCTCTGCATCTTCTCCCTCCCCAGAGACAGGCAATAAATGGCTATAAATAAGTAGCAGCTATTAATAATTTCCTTAGTGATCAGGGTAATATTTAATCTCTCCTTGTCAACCAGAATGGGCTGTGGACAAAGGATTTCTGAAATATTATAGTCATCACTGCCTAGTGTTTTTCCCTCCCCCCCCAAAAAAAGGTATTTTCATTTCACTTTTATTAGTGAAGTGCAGACTCTCGAATTTCTTGGCAAACCTAATCTCAATCAATATTTGTATTTACTATTGGTCCCCAGCTTCTAAGTCTTCTAAAACCCAGCAGATTATGGTCCTTCCTATTAAGGGCCTTAATTAGGTCACTAATAGGCCTTCCCTGTTTGAGGACATGATTCTGAACAAGCACAAAGAAGTTACCATCTTCAAAGGCACTTTTCATTGAGTTACTCCCTGAACTTGGCTGTGGCCCCCATCGTGTCTCAAATTAAATTAAAACCAGATTTCCCATCAAGGCTCTCCACCATCCGCCCTCCTCTGCCTGAGAGCCTCTTCTTGTAGCCCCTCCCTGCAAAAGATCTCCCCCTTCCTTCTTCCTGGAATCTTCGTCTCCTCCCTGTGCTATCTCATGAGCTCTCATTCATCCTTTAATGGAGACCTACACCCTTTCCTGCTTTCTCTCTAGGAAACCTTCCACCCTGTCTAACAGGGTTTGCCTCATCTTCCTCTGCGCCTTCCTCTACCAGAGCTCAGACTAATTGTCCTGAAAAATCTGTGTCTCCACACTCCAGACTTTGAACTCCTCAAGTGCCAGAGATGGGGGCCGGGTGTCTCTGTATCTCCAATGTGCTGCACAAATCCTGCCCATAGTAGGTGGTCAACAAATGGGTGAATTGAGTGAGTGAATACATAAAACAAGCCCACTTATACAACACTCTCCCTCTCCTCTATCTTTCTCTACTTTCCTTCTTTTGGCCTAGAAGGAAAAGGGGAGAAGCGAAAGGATAAAGGAGAAGTATGGCTGATGTCTGTCAAAGCCATCTCCACATGCACCTCTCTGCGTCTTCTCCCTCTGAAACCACATACCTACTGTGAGGGCAAGGAAGGCGTCCATTCTGTTCCCTCTTTTATCCCCAACACCTAGAACGATGCCTGGATGCTCAATAGATATCCATTGTTCTATGAACCAATCCTTCAAACTTTCTGCCCAAAATTCACCTCCTCTACCCAGCTCTCTCCATTCCCCACAGGACTGCCCCCTCAGCTCCCCTCTTCCTGCTTTCACATACCGCTGGCGTGACTAACTCAAACATGACAGAAGAAGCAAGAGGCCTGGGGAAATCAATCACTTCAGGAGCTTCCTGTCCACAAATGGATATGACCTGATCATCCATCAAATTACTACTGAAGCAAGACCAAGGTGGGTGCCAGAATGAAAAGCCACCTTCTGCAAGTCTCTATTTGTCACACCATGCTGCCTCAATCAGGAATTTTCATGCAAATATACTGGTTTGGAGCTTAGGCAACTTCTTCCCAGGGTGATGCAATCCAGAAACTGACTGTGGACTTATGTTGCTCCTAGGTACAAAAAAATAGAAGAAAACTGGAGTCTGCCATGGAAACTTTATGCATAACTATTAGTTATTATTATTAATCAGGTTAAGTATTCAAGTAGGTGGAAGAACAAAGTATGCTGCTCTGTGGTTGACAGAGAATTGCTGTTGCCATCACTCATCCGTCCCTAAGTTTCCAAGAATTAGAACACACTGAAATACACGTCATGGTAAAAATCTATTGAACGGGATCCAATCTTTTTTGTGGTTTCTGGATCTACGTGGCCCCAGGATTGCTACGAGCAGCCATATCTTTTTATGAAAGGTGTAGACGTACTGTGGTTAAGAACCTGTTTGAAAGAGTACTGCTTGCGTTGGCTGGGCACACACTGCCCCTGCACACACTGGGTTGATCTGTGCCTCAGTGCCCACCCTGTCATGATTTCATGGTAATACACTCCAGTGACCCCTCTTAACTGTCCTGTTTGTTCATAAAACCAGCCACTGAATTACCCGTCCAGCTCTCTCACCCCCAAACTCCATCTCACAAATTCCTGTGGGAACACAATTGTTTTACTTTAATCTTTGTCTTGTAATTCCCTTCTCCCTCTATTTATTTTTCTGAAGGTTGGAGTTATAAAGGACTTTGAGCACACCCAACAAGCCATAGCTTTCAGAAAAAAAGTGCTAGAGGGCCATTGTACCACAGGGTAAAATGGCAATAAAAGGCTTGTGCTTGGAGCTTAGGCTAATCCTTTTAAAAGCACCTGAATTTTGAGCAGTGTACTAGGACACAGGTGAAAAAGCTGATCTGACCATATGTATCCAGAAAGACAGGTGGGGGAAAAAAAGGAAGCTCAAACTAATCAGACCTTGTCATTAGTCCTGTAGTCCATGATAGATGTGTCACAACATGGCTGGCATGATGTCTCTAATAATAACATCAGTAACAATAACGATAATGGCTACCGTTCCATGAGGTAGGCTTTATTATCCCCCTTTGCAGATGAAAAAACTAAGGCTCAACAGGTGTACAGGTTGTACATGGCCAGGAAAGAGAAAGCTACTCAGTAAGCCTGCTGATACTCAGACCCATCTGTGTGATGCCCAAGTTAATTCTCTTAGTTACTCCGTTCAGCTGAGGCCATTTCCAGCCCTGTTCTGCACATGCGCGTGTGCATACACACACCCCAGTGTTTTTTGGATATTTGTGATTATTTTGGCTGCCCAGCATCCCTGCATTGGGGGCATGCTCCATCTTATGGATAGACTTTGTGGGAGGCAAAGTGCAGAAGCAGAAAATGCTAACTGCTCCCTTTCCCTGCCAACCTTGCTGTTAGGACTCCAGTGTGTGGCCGGGGCTCAGCGCATCCAGAGTTTAACTCAGGAGCAGTGACGGTGAGAAGCAGGGCTCACGAGAAGCCATTCCAGTGGCAGCCACAGAGGCATCCACACCACAGGGCAAAGCCAGCAGCGCCCGTGTCCCAGTCGGGTGGCGGATAGCTGCATGGGGTCCTGGCTACAGTCTTGGCTTCTTTCCATCCTGTCTTCAGCCTCCCATTTAGCTTTGTGAGCCTTGACGGCAACAAAAGATCGACAGATATACCAACCAAGGGCAACATCTCAGCACCAGGAGTGTTAGTGCCCAAGTATGTCACACCGGTGCCTGGGGTGGAAGGGAGCTGACCAACCCATGAGCCTCTGCAGCCACCTTCTTAACTCCACATGTGGTCAAAAGTGAGAACAGTGCTAGACAACCTTTCTAAGTAGAACAACCCATTGTAATTTCCACGTAGCCGGACAATCAGCTCTAATGTGTCTTTTGGAGCAAAAATTAATATAAGACCTGGTCTTATTTTACTATAAGACCGGGTATAATATAATATAATATAATATAATATAATATAATATAATATAATATAATATAATATAATATAATATAATACCGGGATTTGTATTAGTTTTTGCTCCAAAAGACGCGTTAGAGCTGATTGTCTGGCAAGGTCTTATTTTCGGGAAACACGGTATTAGTTTGCTAGGGCTGCCATAACAAAATGCCACGGACTGGGGGCGCTAAAACAATAGACATTTATTTTCTCAAAATTCTGGAGGCTGGAAGATCAAGATCAAGGTAACAGCAGGGTTTATTTCTCCTTAGGCCTCTGTCTTTGGTCTGTGGGTGGTTGTCTTCTGGCTGTGTCCTTACATGGTCTTCCCTTTGTGAATGTCTGTGTCTTAATCTCTTCCTATAGGGAAGTCACATTAGGGCCCACCCTGATGGCATCTTTTCAACTTATCCCCTCTTTAAAGATTCTATCTCCAGTCACACTCTGAGGGTTTATGGCTGTGACATACGGATTTGGAGGGGCAGCTACACAATTCAGCCTATAACAATGTCAAATCATTTCGTTTGTCCTCATTATACTTTAGTATATGTTAAATGTTAATACATGTTAAGGGAGGACATAGTAGATGAGGATATATTAATAAAAATATTGAAATTGGCATTTCATTCATCACAACACTCACATGTATTTGGAACTTGGACTTGAGAAAGTGGGAGGCCCATCGTCCTGTAGACAACAGTTGGGGTACAGCTTCTACCAATGCTCCGGGCTCCCCAGGTCTGGGACCCAGCAGCTGGGATCTGGTGGTTGGGTGATGCTTTAAAGTCTGAGCTGGCTGCTGCCACAGGGAAGCATCTGAGAGGGAAAAGCACTTCCTCCCAGCCTGCCAGCCTGCCTGGCTATCCTGTGTGTCCCTGGCTCCTCACCGATTTTTTTTTTTTAAACATGAACATTTAATTATCTTTAAACAGATTACTTGCTGTTTGTGGGATTGACTCCATGCTTACAGCCTGAGGCCATCCCATTCTGGGGTGGAGGAAGGAATCCTGAGGTCACCCTAAGGTCAGCAGCTGCTTGGAGCCAGATTCAGTCTTCCCTCCCCTGTAGGGGCCACACAGCGGATGTACCCACCAGTCAGCAGGCCTGGCCCCTCAGCCACCTGAGGTGTTTGCCTACCACCTGAGCCTATGTTTAAATGGAAACAAAATGATCACCAAAAGGGTATTGCTTTAAACTTAGGTGAAACAATGAACGTGTTCAGAACAAGAAAATGCTGGTAAATTCCCTGATGACAAGTTCTTAGCTGAATAAATTAGCCATTCCCACAAGCCTCCTTTCTTCTTAGTTTTAAATGCAGTGCACAAATCCTCTCATCCAAGCTTGGACAGTGGACACCATCTTTTTCCCCAGAAAAAATCGCTCATGAGAGAAATGCAGACCCCACCCTCCTGGGAACTCTGATACCCTTCACAACACCATCCCCTACCAACCCCTGACCCCCGTCTTTTTGCAAATCAGTAGCCTCCACAAACTGTTCTTCTGTAAGCACATCAAATGTGTCATCGCTCAAGAAGCTTCTTCTGCCCAGAGGCCACATTAGGCTGAGAAATGAGATCTGAACTTGAATGCAGAAGAGCTGCATTCAGTGTCACTCAAGGCTGGCGGACTGTGGGACCTTGGCCAAGTCACTGAGCGCTAGTCCCAGGCTCGAAAATGGCTATCACAGGATTTCCCCAGTCCTAAAAGAACACTCCTAGAAGAAGCAGACAAGATAATGCATGGGAAAGCAACCAGGAACACCATCGAGTTCTTCAAATGTTTGCAGCCTCTCTGTTCCCCCCACTTTCCTGCCTCCCAAGGTCCTGAGTGTCCTACAAGGCCCATCTTAGTCTGGGGGGTGGGGGAAGCAGCAAGAGGGCTGAGGGCCTCAGCTGGGGGTCTGGGCTGCCTGCAGAGATCAGCCTTGCTCAGCTCTGCTGTGGGAAAGGTCCAGGAGGCCACAGCTCGCAGTTCAGTTTTGTGCCAGGGTTGGAGGGGAGCAAGCAGGAACCCTGCCCGGATGTGCTATGATCCAGAGGGGTTTGAGCCATGAGGGGAGGAGAAGGTGTCCTAACAGAGCCCAGAATGGAATTAAGAGTCCAGCTTGGTGTCATTGTCGGGGTTTTGCATTAATTGATACATGCCAAGGCTGTGGGGAGAATTCTGTTGAAATGAGAGTTTTGAGGAAGATTGGTTCTGTTGGTCTCAAGGACTGGATCTGAGCCCCATTGGAGAGGGAGAGAGAGAGAGAGAGAGAGAGATGCAAGAATTTCTATTTTTGAATAGATGGGGTGAGGCTGAGGCAATGGGTGCAACGTGAGTGACAATGGGTGTCTTAATCCGTTTGTGCTGCTACAGCAAAATACCACAGATTGGGTGGCTTATAAATAACAGAAATATATTTCTCATAGTTCTGGAGGCTGGAAGTTCAAGATCAGGGTGAGGTCCTCTTCCAGGTTGCAGACTTCTCACTGTGCCGTCACATGGTGGAAGGGGCGAGGGAGCTCTAAGGAGTCTTTCTGACAAGGGCACTAATCCCATTCAGGAGGCTCCACCCTCATGACCTAATCACCTCCCCAAGGCCCCACCTCCAAATACCACCACCTTGGTCATTAGGATTCCAACATGTGAATTTGGGGGGACACAAACATTCAGACCACAGTAATGGGTGACACAGGTCCAGTCACAGATAAAACCATGTCACCCTGTCCTACGCAAGGACTGTGCAGCCTGGGTGCACGCTGGGCTCAGGCTTCCAGTTGGAAGCCCTTTGCATGTAGCACATAATTCTGAAGCTCCCTTCTCCCTCAGATTTTAGTCAAGGCCTTCCTCGGGTGTCACCTCCTTCATGAAGCCTTTCTGGATCCCCCCAAAGGTGAATCTCCATGAATACCCCCACCCCCAAATACCTGTTCTCCCTCCTGAGAGGCCAAGCACAGAGCCTGAGGATGTAAGTTCTGATTCCAACTCATAACATGATATTTGCACAAGTTACTTCTTTTTGGACATGGGGATAAGAGTTCTTGCCATGCCTACCTCTCAAGGTTGGCAATGAGGCTAAAATGGGTAATAAGCATGGAAAGGCTTTGCCTGCTATGACGACTCGAACCAATGCCAAGTTTTACTAAGATCAGATATATGTTTCTTGGGACACATAGGTCTTTGTGTACCTTTGTATTCCTCGTAATACTGAGCACTCAACCTGCTCGAAATCTTGGGCATCTTCTTTGATCCCCAAGGCATGTAGTCAACAAGCCCTAAGTTTCGACTCTAGAGTGCAAAGCCCGAGAAGGCAGGGAACCCCAACAGGTGTGCACTTGCATACCTGGTGTTATGCAAGTTATGGCTGAATGGTGTCACCCAAATTCATGTGTTGAAGTCCTGACCCCCAGGACCTCAGAATGTGACCTTATTTGAAAACAGGGTCTTTGCAGATATAATTCATTAAGATGAGGTCATAATGAAATAGGGTGGACCCCTACTCCAATATGACCGGAAATTTGGACACAGACGTGCACACAGGGAGAATGTCACGTGACAATGAAGGCAGAGATTGGGGTGATATATCTACAAGCCAAGGCACACCAAAGATTGCCAGCAAACCATCAGAAGCTAAGAGAAAGCATGGAATAAATTCTCTCTGCCTTGCCCGCCTCAGAAGAACCAACCCTGCCAACAATTTGATCTCAGACAGCTAGCCTCTAGAACTGTGAGACAATTAATTTCCATTGTTCAGTCCCTCAGTTTGTGGTACTTTGTTATACAGCCCTAGCAAACTAATACACCTGGTAAATCCTGCCCCAGGATTCACCATATTCGCCATACAAATAACTGGTAACTGAGTGAGGGGAACCCTGGGAAATACTTATCCAGGCCATACCTCTAGGAGTATGAGCTCTCTCGAAGAACTCCCAAACAACACCACAGCGTATATGGTATGTGTGTGAGTGTGAATGTGAGTGTGTGAGAGTGTGTGTGTGTGCGTGTGTGTGTGTGATCAGGTACAGGGATGGGGGCCTTGAAGCCAGACCAATCTCAGAGACAAAAGTCTTCTCAGCCACTTTTCCCCACAACTCTGCTTCCACACAGGACACCATCAAGCATCAAGCCAAACTACTTTTATTTACCTTCCCGTCAGCCCAGAGCAGAGAACTGAGAAAGAAAGAAATGTTAATCCTTCCTAAGTTCCTCTCATTTCCTTTTCTTCTCCTTCTGCCCCTAAAATCCAGTGCCAAATGTCAACCTTGAGAATTGAGGTGAGTTGACATTTTCTTAGCAAGCAGTTCAGTTCCGGGCCATGTAGCAAAAAATAGACATCTGTCTTTTTCGTTGGCTTAAAAATAAAGTTGGCAAGACAAGACCACACACACAAAAAAAGTAAAACCAGAAGACTACACTGACCCTTCCAGTATTTATACCCCTTCCCCTCCCCAGATTAATATCTCCACGTATAAAATACTGTGCGGAATCCCTGCCAGGCCTACAGCAGAGCTTGGGAGATGGGAACAGCATTTACATGAAAACAAAGTACGAGCATGTTGGGGAATCTGAGTGGCACCGGCAACGTGCCCTCTGGCTTTGGAATCTGAGCCCAGCACAGGCCCCACAGGTGAGGAAAAGATGAAAACCCAGGCCTGGCGGTCGATCCCTGAACAGACAGCCAAGTTCTTACCAGAATGCTTGGGCAAGGGCCCGCGAAAATTATGCAGCCTCATGTGCCAGGCTGGGGCCACTCATGCACCTGCATATTTTGGGCCTTCCCTCAGCCAATGGGGACTGTTTGCGTGGAATGACCTGGTGCCGCTGGGCCAGGGACAACTTTGTTTTTGAAAACATTGTTTCCTGTAATAGCTTCTAAAGAACTAAACACCAAAAATGGAATGCATCCAGGCGCCAGAAACTCTCCTGTCACATTCCCCAGTCCAAGATGATTCTCGTCAGACATTACTGCCTCCTCAACCTCTTCCTGAGGTAGGCACCCAGCTCCAAAGGTGCTTTGGGCCAGGCCTCCACATCCAGAATGGATGACATTCTTCAAAGGACATCCTACCACGAAGGGCAGCCAGTGGTTTGGTCATCCAAGCAACTGTGAGATAAAAAATGCTGCCGCGTGAAAGAGGGCACCCAGGTATTATACATGTTCCCCTTGATTCCCTCACAGTGACCCAGAAGTGGTATTCTCCTGGGACTTTTATACTTGTGTAAAAGGAGAGGAAACAGAGATAAGGGCCCAAGGTCACACCACCAGACTGAGGGATCTTTGACCCCACATTCTTTCCACCCCTCTAGACCACTGAGAGTAAACAATACATTGACTTAAACTCAGTCGAGTGTGTTACATATAAATGAGCTATCATGGGTTTCGTGTGAGATATTATGAGTTTGGTCATGTGTCTGAATATAAACTGGGATGCCTCTTCCTCTCCCCTAACAGACAATGAGCTGTTCCTTGAGGATCAAAGAGCTATAACAGCCAGCCCACTGTGCACTGGGAGAGAAGCGGGTGGAGTAGAGAGGGAGGTAGAAGAGAGGTGTCTATGACCAGAGAAAACCCAAAGGGACCAGCAGGCCCATTACAGCAGAGTAGGGAGTTGCCAGATGATGTGGGTTAAGAAAGAAAGACACCCCCATCCCCCGATTGACTCCTTAGCCAGAAGAGCCAGCCAAGAGGCAGCAAGGAAGAAGGACTTCATTCAGATCAAGTCCAGGAACCGCAGGGACTGACCCCAAGCTGTCCAGAACTGTCCTCTGCCCCCATGACTGCCACAGAGGTTCTGGTCAACTTCATCCCAGTGTCCTCACTGCCAAGGTCAACACTATGGTTTTGGGAGACCTGCCTGAATGAGTGGCCATGGTGACCCACCAGGAAAAGTCACTGAGGGGACCACAGCAGGTGACCTGCTGGCTGCTCTCAGAGCCTCCAGCCATAGCAGGAAAGACAGCAGCTGGCTGGCCCAGGCCAACCCAGTCCTGACCCAGGAGAGGTTATTGCATCTAATAAACCAAGTGTTCAAACGCTGCCTAGGAGAAATTGGAATTCTTATATATTGCTGGTGGGAATACAAAATGGTGCAGCCACTGTGAAAAACAGTTTGGCAGCTCATCAACAAGTTAAATACAGAATTACCATATGACCCAGCAATTCTACTCCTAGGTATATATCCCAAAGAACTGAAGGTAAGTGCTCAAACAAAAATTTATACAAAGTTATTCATAGTAGTATTATTCACTATAGCCAAAAGATGGAAATAACCCCCAATGGTCTACCAACGAACAAATAAATAAACAAAATGTGGCATATCCATACAATGGAATATTGTTTGGTCTTAAAAAGGAAAGAAATATTGACACATGCTACAACATAGATGAACCTTGAAAAATTATGCTTAGTGAAAGGAGCCAGACACAAAAGGCCCCATGTTGTATGATTCCATTTATATGAAATGTCCAGAATAGGCAAATCCATAGTGACAGAAAGAGATTTATAGTTGCCAGGGGTTGTGGGGGACAAAAATGGTGAGTTACTGCTTGATAGGTACCAGGCTTCTGTTTGAGGTGAAAAATTCCGGAACTAGAATGTACTTAATACCACTGAATATCTCTGAAATGGTTAAAATTATAAAGTAAGTTCATGCTGTTGTGTATTTTACCATAACTGGAAAAAAGATAAAGGAAACCGGAAAAAAAAAGTTATCCAATAATTTTCTGAGTTTACAATATTTGATTTCTTGAAAAGAAACTTAATCCACAACAAATTAACTGCACAGTTCCAAGCTTTGAGTCATTCTATGATGTCAGTTTTGCCTCATCTGGAAACAACATCACATTTTCAGGCTCTGTGCTGGAGAGACGGGTGCTGCAGTAAAAGGACAATCCTTGTGAACCGCGTCCAAATCGCTGTCCAGGGAAATCCCTTAGTTTGCCGGGTCCGCGTCCTCAGATTTCCCCTCATCCTTACATCTACACTGTGAGAGAGACGAGGTGGGGCTATGGTTCTTTCCTTCTTACAGAAGAAGAAACTGAGACTCATGGAGATGAAGAGCACTGACTTCTCAAAGGCCATCCCGCCTCAGGAGCAGCAACCTCTGGACTCCAGGTTCAGCACACGCACGCATGCACACACACACACACACACACACACACACACACACACACACACACACCTTGCTGCCTCTTTATAAGGCATCTCAGGCCCCAAGCCTTGGCATCCCTGATAGAGGACCCAAAGGTGGTGGGGGAGTGGTGAGAAAATGAAGTACAGCTCAGGGTCTTAAATATCGATTTTTTTCTTCCTCTCCTCCCCAGCAAATGTCACTTGGTCAAGTCCTTTCAAAAAAATCTCAAGAACCCAAGCACTCTTAGATTGACATCTGTGTTTGCAAGTAAGTGCAGTGGGTAGAATTTTGTTTCCCAAAACGATATGCTAAAGTCTTCAGTTTATTTGGAAATAGGGTCTTTGCAGATGTCACCAAGTTAAAATGGGGTCATACTGAATTAGGATGAACCCTAACCCAATGACTGGTGGTGTCCATATAAGAAGACGGACATTTGGACACAGAGACACAGGGAAGAAGGCACGTGATGAAAGAGAGAGAGGTTGGAGTGATGCAGCTATAAACTAAGAAAGGCAAAGGATTGCAGGTAACCATCAGAAGGAGGAGCCTTCTGATGGGAGGAGCCAAGGTAGGATTCTTCCCTAGAGCCTTTGTCAGGAACCTTGATTCAGAAGTATACTTTCTAGAACTATGAGAGAATAAATATCCATTGTGTTAAGTTGCTCAGTTTTAAAAAATTTTTATGGTAGCTCTAGAAAATTAATGTAGTAAAAAAAATATGGCTGAACATCAGCCATTTCACATGGCTCCCTCTAATGGATGTGCCGGTAACAGGTCACTCTGACTTTGGCCATCCACAAGAAGCTAAGCATGTCTAGGGAAGTTGGAGAGCAGTCCTGCTTGCTGGGCCCTGGATTCGGTTGCTCATGGAACAGGCACCATCTTGGTGCCTTGGACTCACAGGGTCAGTTACTGACCTTTGACAGGCCCTATGCAGGCCTCAGCCCCTACACCTCTTCTCTTCCCTCCATCCTCCCTCCCTCCCTAAGCCAAGAAAGCAGCCACAGACAATACATAAATGAATGAGTATAGCTGGGTTCCTACTAAACTTTATTTGTGCCCTGAAATTTAAATTCCATATAAATTTCATGTGTCACAAAATATTACTCTGTAAAAAAAAAATTTTCAAACATCCAAAAACGTAAAAAACTATTCCTAGCGGCTGGACAGTACTAAAATAGGCAGCAGGCTAGATTTGGCCCATGGGCCATAGTTTGCTGACTCCTGTCCTATGCAATCTTATGGGTCCCCAGGGCTGAAAATGTTAAATATATATGATGACGCACAAATACCTACCTCCAGCCCAGCCTACTTTTTCTCTGAGCTTCAAATACCTATGTCACTTGAATGTCTAATGTGTGGTTTTCCAAGTGTAACATATTATAAATACAAGCTATGATTTTTCTCCCCGCTTGAAACCTATCCCACCCTTCTGGTACCAGTTAATCTCAGTTAATAGGGTCACTGTTACCTATCAGGCCAAAAATCTGTATTCATCCTTGAGTCCTCTCTTTTTCTCAAACTCCACATCCAATCCTTCCTTAAAACCTGTCAACGCTACCTTCAAAATACACCTAGATTTGATAACTTCTCCCTACCTCTTCTGCTCTGATTCTGGTCTAAGCTACCAGCACCTCCTATCCATCTCTGGGTCACCTACCATTTATTCTCCCTCAGGCAGCCAATGTGATCCTTTTGAGTCCAAGCACACCCTTCCCCACCCCCCATCCTACCTCCAGTGCGCCGAGTGCTCCCTACTGCCCTTAGAATAAAATGCAACACCTGCATATCAAAGCCACCATGATAAACCACCTCACGCCCATTAGGGTGGCTGCTATCAAAACATCAGAAAATGACAAGTGTCGGAGAGGAGAGTATGTGAAGAAATTGGAACCCTTGTGCATTGTGGGTGGGAATGAAAATCGTGCAGCAACTATGGAAAAGAGCATAGTGGTTCCTCAAAAAATTTAAAAAGAATTACCATATGATCCAGCGAGTCTACATCAGGGTACATACCCAAAAGGCTTGAAAGCAGGCTCTCAAAGAGATATTTGCACACCCATGTTTATAGCAGCATTATTCACAATAGCCCAAAGGTGGAAACAACCCAAATGCCCATCGGTGGATGAATAGATGAACAAAATGTGGTCTAAGCATACAATGGAATATTATTCAGCCTTAAAAAGGAAGGAAATGCTGACACATGCTACAACATGGATGAATCTTGAGGACATTATGCTAAGTGAAAGAACCCAGATACAAAAAGACAAATACTGTATGATTCCACATATATGAAGTACCTCGAAGAGTCAAATTCATTGAGACAGAAAGGAGAATGGTGGGTTCCAGGGGTTGGGGAAGGGAGAATGGGAATTGTTGTTTAATGGGTACAGTTTTAGTTTTGTAAGATGAAAAGAATTCTGGGGATTGGATGCACCAGAATGTGAATGTGCTTAACACTGCCAAACGGTACACTTAAAAATGGCTAAGATGGTAAATTTTATGTTATCTACTTTTACCACAATTTAAAAAAATATCCAACCCCTTCATGTTTTCTGCACTCTTCAGTGACCATCTCTAACCTCATTTCCTACCACCCACCTTCCTCCCTCAGCTCTAGCCATTCTGGCCTCCTGGTTGACTCTTTTCCTTCCACTTCCTCCAGATGTGCTCATGACTTACCCTCCCACTGTTGCAGAGCTCTGTCCTTGGGGACCTCCCCTACGTACCCTTTCTAAAATGGCAGCCTTCCGTATTTTATTTCTCTTTGCGACATCTCCCATACTTGGCATTATGTTACAAGTGCAATTATCTGCTTGTTTGTTGTTTCTCTCTCCTTTGTGAGGGCAGAGGCTTTTTCTGCTTTGCTCACCACTTTATCTCCAGCTCCTAGCACATAGTAGGTACTCAATAAACATGATGTCTGTGGAATGACTTGTTGAGAGAGTGAATGTGAGCCCTACAATGCAATCTGGCATCAAAAGACAAGGGCAGGATCCCCAGGACCCTTGAATCACCCACTTAATGCTCAATAAATCCAATTTTCTCCCTGGGCAATGGAATCCCTTCAGATGCCTCAAAGACTGAGATGGTAAATAATGGAATTTCATATGTACACAGAAAATACTGTGAGCACATAGGGAGAATAATTACAAAATGTATGCCGGCTGGCACACAGCAATGCTCAATTTTTGTAGAATAAAGTTTTTTGCACTAAAATGACATAAGAATTCAAACATAAGCTGTTTTTCCATTTTCTCCAACCCCAAGTGAGGCTGCTGTTCTGGGGTCAGGACATCTGGACTCTAGCACCAATGCCACCACTCACCTGCTGTGTGACCTTGGGCAAGACACTTTTCCTTTCTGGGCCTCAGTTTTCTTTTTGGTCCTGTAAAAGGACTAAGTTAGTGTCCTACAGGTTCCATCCTACTTGAACATTCTAGCAACTTTGAAAAGCTATAGTTCATCCTTTCAGATGAACTGATTTCTGAGATTTTAAGTTCATGTCAAACTGCTAATTAATCAGATTCCTTTTTACTTCTTCCATCAGTAGGCAATGCAATACCAGTAGAAAAACAATTCTGCCGAGGCATAAAACCACAATGATTCATGACTTGTTAAACCTAAATTTAACAGGGGACGGGTGGTGATAGAGAAGAATAGGGAAATTTACTGATTCTTGGAATGAGTTTCAACTCAAAACTGCATTATTCACGGTCACATCATTCATCCTGATAAGCTGCTATATTTTTCATGAGAGTATAAGATGTAATTCCTCAGGCATTCAGATATTAGAATAATGGAGTTCCATCCTGTCAATAAAAATGGAATAAACTCCATCTTCAGGGAGGCCAAGAGTGAGTCTCAAGGGAGAGCTACAGGGAGGGAAACTGTTCTGGGAGCAGTCCCTGGGATTGGGATATAAAGTGACTGGCATCAAGAGGGTGGGTGCTATGGGTACTGGCAAGCCCCTCCCCACAAGCTCATAGCTGACTTACAGTCCACTGAGGTGAAACAGGAAGCAGACCAGGCAGCCCCCGGGCACAACAAACTCAGAGTTTGGGAGGAGGGTACAGGGACTTTCAGAATGTGGCTATAGGAAATTTACCAAGTGGAACCTGGAGACTCGAAAGAGTTCATGTGCTTTCCCAAAGAAGAGCCTGAAGTCACTTAGGCCAAAAATAGATGAGTGTGTGTGTGTGTGTGTGTGTGTGTGTGAGAGAGAGAGAGAGAGAGAGAGAGAGAGAGAGAGAGAGAGACAGAGACAGAGACAGAGAGAGACAGAGAGGCACCTGGGAAGGCAGGAAGGGAGGGAGGGAGGTGGGGGAAGACTGAGAAAAACAGCAGCCTGAGAAAAAGAGATTACCTTTAGAGAAGCCATACATACAGTCAGCTGACAACTGACTTCTCAAAATCCACAGAAGTCAAAAGATTGTGTAATGATGTCTTCATTTTACCAAAAGAAAAACCTGGATTCTCCACCAATGAAAAATATCTTTCAAGAATGAAGGTGAAGAGATCCAACACTGTGGAGTAGATAAATGCCATGCCTGCATCCTTCCATGAACACATTAAAAATACAACTAAATTATATAACAATCAACCTGGAGGACCATCTGAAGTCTAGCCAAACAGGAGTCCTATAAATAAAAATATAAAGAAGAAGCCACATCGAGAATGGTAGGAGGGGCAGAGGTGTGGAACGAGCCCCAAACCTCCTTTTGGCAGTTGAGAATCGGGAGGGATATCTCAGTTGCAGAGGTTTCCCCTGGAGGAGAGAGTGACCCCAGTGCCCCACCCACATCAGGCTTTCCAGTCTGGAGTACTGGTGCCAGGAACACGAGCCCCCCACAATAACTGGCTGTGAAAAACAGTGGGAATTCCAACCATTCAGGTGGGACAAAAGGCTGTGGGAAACCTAGATATCCTCTTAAACAGCCCACTTACAGACTCACTCACTTGCAGGCACTCATCTGGGGCTCCAGTGGAGGGGCAGTGACTCAGAGGACCTTGGAGACATACAGGGGTGCAGACTGAGGTGTGTGGCTCCGGTAGAGGACTAGAAATCAGTCAGCATTTTCCCGGTGAGTGGTCATCCTCCCAGGAAGCCAGCAGGCAGGTGCCTTCTCCCCTGTGTTGACACCCACAGGCCAAATCTGAATCTGATTGACCTGACAAGCTCTGCTGCTCTGCCTGCTGACTCAGCTGAGACCCCTCCCCACCCAACTCGCACACAGCTGGAGGCACTGTCTCCACAAGCAACCAGCCCCTCCCACATAGCACTCTTTCTTGGAAAACTATTGGAGTCCACGGGCCCCAAGCAGGCTGTGACTGGCCTCGGTGTGCTCTGAGATTTTTGCTGAGTCACTCCAAGCTCAGTACTGACACAAAACCAGTCTACATTAACCTGGTGACCACAACATTTCCCACTCTAGTGACTCCCTGAGACCCCACCTCACCCAATTCAAGAAACGAAAGAGCTTTATCAGTGGCCGAACCTTAAGGGAACAAGCAGATGGCAGCAGGCCTTGGATTGTCCTAGATTTTTGCAGAGCTACCCCAGTTTTGCAGATGACCTCAGTTTGAGGCATGGCCTCTCCCAAGGGCCTCCAGGTTTAGCACAGGCAGCAAACAACCATGGATCATTTTGTAGCTCCTACCATGTACCCCTCAGCCAGTCACAGGGAGTGGAGGACTGGGGCTGCACCAAAGCCCCTCCCAAGAGTTGCCAGAACCAACATACTTGAAGGCTGGCTTCAGAGGACAGCAGAGCACCGCCAGCTGGGAGGGGGGTTGGGGGTGTGGGTGAAAGAAAGGGAAGGGATTTAGTACAAATTAGTTGTTACAAAATATTTGTGGGGATGTAGGATATAGCGTAAGGACTATAGTTGATAATATTGCAATAATTATATATGGTGTCAGATGGGCACTAGATTTGTTGGGTGATAGATAGAAGGGGTTTGGGAAGCAGGGTGGAAAAGGTGAATCGATTAAAAAGTACAAATTGGCAGTTACAAAATAGTCATGAGGATGTAAATTAAAGCATAAGGAATATAGTCAATAACATGGTAATAACTATTTATAGTGCTAAGTGGGTACTAAACTAGTTGGGGGATCACTTCTTAAATTATATAAATGTCTAAACACTATACTGTGTACCTGAAATATAAAATAGTATTAAATGTCAACTGTAATTGATAAATTTAAAAAGGGGGGAAGAAAGGGGAATAAGAGTTCCAAATTTCCAGGTATAAAACAAATAAGTCATGGTGATGCATTGTACAGTATAGGGAATATAGTCAATAATATTGTGATAACATAATACAGTATCAGATGGTTGCTAGACTTACCATGATGATCACTTTTTTAGGAATATAAATATATAACTATGGTATACCCCTGAAACTAATAAAATATTGTGTGTTAGCTATATTTTTAATAAAAATCTTTCTTAAAAAAATTAAAAAAACAAAACAAAAAGAATGCAGGTGAAATACAGATATCTTGGGACCGGAAAAAAACCCCAAACAGCCTTCATGGCTGGCAGATTACCATCTAAAAGGAAAAAAATAATAATCACCCCTGATGGAAGGTGAGAAGGGCAAGAAGAAATGAGAATTAAAGAAAGATGAATTTCTTCATGTGAAAAAGTGACTGATTTTCATCAAATCAGAAGTGTGTTTTGTAACCTCCTAAGCTTAGTCTCCATGACATACTGACTTTGAGGAGCCGAGGGCAGACCTCAAAGAGTTCAGGCAAGCAGCTATCCTCCAGGATAGCTGGAGCTGAGTCAGAGAGGCCCACGTGGTGACTGATCAGGAGAGGCATGCTATATCCATCAGGATTCAGAGAAAGCAAACTGGGTTTCCAAATGTAAGCCAGAAATGAATAGTCACAAGGACATTTGTAATTGTAGGCGTTGGTTTGCAACACATCTAATTCTCTTATGATGCTATCCAGTGTGCCTCAGTGTAAGAAACCTCAGGGATCTGTTCATTCAACATTGGTTAGTAATCACCTCACCTCCCTAGTAATCAATGAAGAAAACTACACCCAGAGTTGAGGGGAAAACATCTGTGAGGTCATGCAAGTGGGCAATGTCTTTGGCTGGGATAGGGTGGTGGCAGTGCCTGTGGAGTTGAGTGTATGCATATATATTGCAGGGAAACATAACTCAGCTACAAACGGATTGAGTAGGAAGTTTGGGGGCAGGGAGATCAAGGATTACTAAAAAAATCTAACTTGAGAGACATGGGGTACCTTTTACTGAAATGAAAAAGACACAGAAAAGAGCATTTAAAAGGTTTTTTTGGACAGGAGTGAGAAGAATGAAGGTTCAAATTTTCCATTTTAGACTTTTAAATTGGTTATGGCTGTGAGACCTCTAAGTGGACACCATGTCTACAGTTGGAGCCCAGAGATGGGGTTTAGACTATAGAGATAAATATTGGCATTACAGTTGACTCCTGGACAACATGGGATTAAGGGCACTGACCCCTGAACAGTCAAAAATCCTGGTATGAATTTGATTCCCCACCTTAACTCCTAATAGCTTACTGTTCACTGGAAGCCTTACTGATAACATAAACATTCAGTTAACACACATTTTGTATGTTATGTGTATTATATACTGTATATTTACAACAAAGTAAGTTAGAGATAAGAAAATGTTATTAAGAACATCACAAGGGAAAGAAAAATACATTTACTGTATTTATTGAAAAAAAATCCACAGATAAGTGGACCCAAGCTGTTCAACCCCATGTTCTTCAACGGTCAATGGTATTAGCACATTAAATACAATATTTAAAGACACTAGTATGAATGAGATCATCTAACAAAAATGTGTATAATTTTAAAATATAGATAATTATAAAGAGGAAAGTAAAAATCATCCATAATCTATCAACAAAAACTCATCATTTATAATTAGGTGTTTATGCCTTCTAGAATTTTAATTATCCACATGTGTATATATCAGATGGCATGATAATGTTATTGTAATGAGAAACAATGGTCTTACCTACAATTTCCTTGTACACTTGGCCTTCCCTTCTTTTCTCCAACCTTTGGATGAGCAACTGAGTCATTTGATGCCCACTTCCTCAGCCAAGGGAAGTGATAGCAGAATATTTTCTAGGTTTTGAGATTCCAAGGGACATGAAAAGAACCAAAATCATCTCTAAATGATAGATTTGGGAGAATACCCAGTTAACTAGTATCCCAGTCTAAGTAAAGTTCCCTGGAATGGGAGGAGAAAGAAGACCAAAGGGAAGCAATGGGCCGCAGATGCTGGTGGATCCTAATGAGAAAAGTCCTACACCCCCACCCCAAGACAACTGCCAGAAAGGCCCCACAACCCTTTGTGGAATCTGATAGCAGGGGCCTCCTGGGCCTCTTTGCCCAGGTAGCACCCAACAAGGAGGGCCCAAATCCCAGGGGAGAAAATACTGCCAGATAAAGGGGCCTTGGCCCCACTGTGGGGTAGAGGCAGTAACAGGATCCTGTGCACACATGTGTGGACATGAAACACAGAAATGATGGGCTGCACAGAGCTTCCGATACGGGAGAGATGCAACTGGGCAAACTGGGTGGACCAGTGACCAAGGATGTCAGCAAGAACCAGATGGACCCCCACACCTGTCCTAGCACTTTAAAGCCCCCTGGAATGCATATATAACCCCAAGGAAAACGTGGGAACCCTAAAAGGACATGGCAAAATGGGGGCTCAAAATAAGAGTTATAATAAGCCAGTGAAGGATAAAGAAAGCTATACTTCTTATGATATAGAAATAAACTATTGGAGGTGGGCTTTACCGAGAGGGTGGAGATTCTGCAAAGGCAGGTACCCGCAAAAACAGAAGAAATACCACCCATTACTATCCACAGCATAGCATGTATCTCCCAGGGTAGTGGGATTTGGGAAACGAGGACAGAGGAGATGAAGTGCCCACCCCAGTGCCTGGTACCCAGATGGTAAGCTTGGGGACAATGCCAGCCAGGCCTGCTCCACTCATCACCAGCACTGTACCTAACTCAATATTAAGCATCCAATAAACCCCTTGTGGAATGACTGAATGGTAGAACACAATAAATATTTGTTGAATAAATATACATTTTATATATAGGATATATACCATTTATTAAAGCAGCACAATATGACTGGGGAACAAAATAGATGAAAAAAATTTTTTAATTAAAGTTTATTGGGGTGACAATTGTTAGTAAAGTTACATAGATTTCAGGTGTACAATTCTGTAATACATCATCTATAAATCACATTGTGTGTTCACCACCTAGAGTCAGTTCTCCCTCCGTCACCATATATTTGATCCCTTTTACCCTCATCTATCACCCCCAGAAAAAAAAATTTTAATTTACCTAAATCCCACTATCCCTGAAATGAAAGCATCTAATATTTCGATGTTCCCCTCTTGTCATTGTTCTGAATAAAGGTGGAATCAGAACATCTAGCCATAATGTGTTTTCCTGAGAAAGGTTTTTTGCTCTTGCAATAAGCATTTGAGATTATAGCTATTAGCCTCCTGGAGGCAGAGTCTCGTGCTGATGTCCCCACTGTCGCTAGTGAAGGGCTGAGGCTGGCTCCCTCCATCAGTGCCTGCGCAGTGAGACCACAGACTCCTGCGCCAGTGGTCCTGAGGGCGGAGGCAGCCTGTGGTGAACAGCAGATGGCCCCTGCTCTGGTCCTGACATTGGCACCAACATCCCTCCGTCAGAAGTCCGGACTTCTGTTCCCCATCTGAGCCGATGATCTTGGAGATGCCGTTCAGCTTAAATGATTGATGAATCTGAGCTTCTTTGATCAAAGTAGCTGATTATCACAGGGAACTGACTCCAAACGCGTGTGTCGGCACTGAAGCCGATGTGTGAAGAAGTCCTGGATCTCCCCAGGATGGGACACCCAGATATTAGGAAGCTTTTCCTGCCTGGCCAATGAGCCAGGCATTAGCTTATAGTCCCCACCCCCTGGCGCTTCCAAAAGAGAGAAGAAATTCCTGGAAGGAGACCAGAGGGCAAAGGTAGGGAGAAGCCAGCACATTTCTGCTAGTGGCTAGGTCCCTTTCATGGCTTCAGTTTCCATGGGTGACAGCAGCCTCTGGGTCCAGTAGCTCTACCTCTTCCCATAATCCCTGCCGCCAACGGGTGGTCATGGCGTCAGTTGTTGTTAATATCTGGGTTGTTTGACTGTCCCCTGTTTGGCTTTTAAGTTTTTCTGCCAATTCCTTGCATCATATTCTTTCTGTCTTAAATATTTAGAGGGCCTTCTGTTTTCCCAATTGGACCTTGACAGAACACAAGGGCTATGCCACTGCTGGAGAATGCAGGCCAGACTCAATCACTCTCCCCGCAAGTCCCCCCCGGGGCAGGTGAGTGGGTACTTATGGGAGGCCACATCTGCAGTGACCAACGTGTCCCAGTTTGCCAGGACATACTCAATTCTAGAACTGGAAATCCCATAGCCCAGGAAACCCCTCAGTCCTGTGCAAACTGGAGTGGCTTATTACCCTGTACCTCTCCAAGGTGGCTCTGAGGAATATGACAAAGGAGGGTCATAAGAGAGAGGGTCAGGAGCAAGCAGGTACCTGGTTCTTAGTGTCGTGAACAGAGCGCTAGACTCAGGCTGGCCACGTGTGACTCTGAGAAGTCATTCAAACTCTCTGCGCCTGGTTCCTGTGGAGAGGGAAGTAAGAGCTCCGATGTTACATGTCATCCACCCCGAGGTGCTAGGAGAGTCAAAGGGAGGACGTCTAGGAAAGCACCTGGAAAGGTGAGGAGAGGCAGCCATACAGAAGAGGCGTGATCATTGCGTCAGATTACTCTCTTACAGTGACCAAAAGAGTACCAGCTAGACTCTGGCAATTAAACAAATGATGAATGCATCATGCTCCTACGATACGAACACACAGGTATATTGATTGAGCAGGAGCCCAATGGCAATTCCTCATCTTGTGACTGGACTTTGGGGGCCCACAGTGTTCCTCAGGAGAGCCCCTCTCTAGGCCTTACCCCTCTTGTGGCTTCTTCTGCCAGGAGACAACTTCAGAGACCGTGGACCTGTGAGCTCATTCCTCCTGGCTGCTTTCATGGACCTCCCACCACACCTTCACCTTTGGGCACTGGCCACTCTCCCCCAGAGGCCGGAGGGATGGTGACAGTTACGGGGAATGGCTGCACACACTGGCCACAACGCCCTGCGCCAAAAATGCTGGGGAGTCTTTTTACTTCCCAGGATAATAAAACTTTGTGGGGAAAAGGGATTAAGTACTCGTACAGACATATAGCCACTGGGGACATGACTGCACTGCCTTCTGGAAAACAAGGGACATTTGTGTGTCTTCTCTTCGTGTGTAACATGATTGCCTGGTGAGCATCCCATTCAAGGAAACAGAAGAAGATATTTGCTGCTGTGGCCCCAAATGCATTAAGATTCTTAATAGGTTCTTGGGAACTGTGACTTTAAGAGAAACGACATGTAACAAAACCAATTTTACTACAGGCTAATTGATATAAATGAGCGTTAAGCTCCTATGGCACATTTCTGGTCACAAAAACATCAGCAAACTTCTAAATAGAGACCCAAAACACTTCTGATATTAAACATGGACATAGATGTAAGTTGTACATACATTTACGAAGGATTAATGAAAACAAGTAAGATAATGATTTTCCAACCTACTTATTTCAGTTCAGGGTCTCCTAGCCGCTCAGGGTGCCAGGCAGGACCCACCCTGGATAGGACGCCTTTCCATCCCAGGGCCACTCACACACACCCACACTCACACAGACTGGGACGGTGGAGACACACCACTTCACACAGAGTGGGAGACGGGAGGAAACCAGAGGCCCCAGAGAAAACCCATGCAGCCATGGGGAGACGGTGCAAACGCCACACAGACCGTGGCCCAGAACAGGAATCAATCTTTGTTCTCATCAACATTATAACAAAACAACATTGAACAAAACAATGACCTTTTATCTAGGAGAATACATGAGTGTTGTTTTAAGCCAAGAAGTTTGTAATAATATGTTACAGCAGCAATAGGAAACTACTAAAATGAGCCAACAGAGAGGGTTACTCTGACTTGCCTCAAGCTGCTCAGCAGGTAAGTGGCACGGGGAATTCAGACCCTGGCCTTTTGAGTCTTAGCCTCACATTCTTTCTGTTACACCATGCTGCTTCGGAGACTGCGGGAGTTCAGGGTATAAGCACTGGGAAACAGACAAATTAGGTAAACGTGTGTGTGTGTGTGTGTGTGTGTGTGTGTGTGTGTGTATGTGTGTGTGTGTGTGTGTGTGTGTGTGTTATTAGCAGGAGGAGAGAGAAGTGTGAGAAAGGAAATATATCATTGAATTGTATTTATTCCTCAAAATACCCAATGAAAAATTGAGAAGCACCGAATAAAAACTTGACTAGCACCAATAATTTTTAAAAGATATCAATAAGCTCAATTTTGGGCCTTTATTTTCTCTGGTCCCATTGGGGTCTTCATGTAGCAAAGTGAAGTGATGACCTCATTATGCCCACAGGCTCACCGAAAGCAGTGGATTTACAGAAAGGTTGGGAAGAAAACGGAGGTCCTGTCCCGTGTGAGTCCTGCAACACGACAGAATGTGAGTAGGACAGACACAATCCAGGCCTCTGTCCTAAAAGTCTTGAAGTTCAGAGTATGCTTTTCCTAAAGGAGACTTGAAGGTGAGCCCATCATTAATAGATGTTAGTCACTTTCGTGCCAAAGCCCATTCTTGAGACCTTGTTTGTTCACCTGGCTCATGTTGAATTTTCTCTTTCATTTTTAACTCCTCCCAAAACCATAGAATGATAAACTGGGAAGACATCTCATTTAACTTAATGAGGAATCCTAGGCCAAGAGAGATTAAGCAATGGCTCAAATGCTACTCGTTCCAGAATCTGATGGGTCATCATTATTCGAAAAGGTGAGGGAAACTTCTCTTAGTTTCTTAAAGCTCTCAATGGAAGAACTACAAGTGTCTGTTCTTTTATCATTTTCTGAGATAGTCATTTATCAGGAAAGTATGTCTGTCATTGAGCTAGTCTAGCCTTTTTTACATATGAAAACTTCACTATACCCTGCTCCCCTTGATATAGACATTTTGACCTCACGTAGGTTTAATAATCTATGTTATGCATAAATATATGTCTGGTTAAATGCACACTGCTTAGACATGATGCCATAGTATTATCTGAGAGACCACAGCTACATTTCAAGCCCTAGGGTGAAAGAGAAAAATAAAAGCGAAAGACCCCTAGCCAGAAAATGACAGCATGTCAAAGCTTAATATTATGGGATTTTCATTTCTACTCTTGGCACCTTGAATGTGTTAGGCAAACACACCATGTAACAAACTCTGGGAAATATAAGTTGGAAAGGTTCTTCTAGTTGATTCAACTCCCTCATTCTTTCCCAAGGCTTCCCCCCAAAATTCTGAAATCCCCTTATCAGCTCTCATATGGACAACAGAAGGAAACAGCATTTTCTAAACCCTTAATCCTACTCCTACCTAACCTCCCTCACTGTGTCAGGCTTCCTGTTTCTATAATTCAATCTCCACCCCTGATTTAAAAGCCACCAATACCTCCATTGTTGCCAGGAATTTTGTCTCGCTGGAACCTTATTCTACTTGCTTTAATTAGAAGATTTGGGGTGAGGGTGGGGAGCTCTCTGAAGCCCCCCCTGGGGTCCCAGTGTGGAATCAAGCTATAAGATTTGTGATGGCCCTGGTAGCCGTCCTCCACAGGACAGGGTCCTGGGCATTCCGTGGCACTGCGCGGCTCACCAAGCCACAATGACAAGATGTGCTGGTGAGATATTTGTTCAGGGCTTGTACTCCTCACTTGGCAAGTCCTTATAGATGACTACCACATGCCGGACAAGAAGGTGGGCGTTTAAATAGCATGGCAGAGGAAATCTGGAGCCATCCGTAAACTCTAATTCCCTGAACCAGGGGACTTTGCCGAGGGAAACATGCTTATTTCATCAATGACATCTACTGGCAGAGAACTCTGAGGCCAGGGAGACAGTGCAAGTCCCTGCAGGCAAGGGAAGTCCCCAGTTACTTTAGCACACCCTGGGTTTTTCTTCACAGTCGACGGTTTGATGGCATTAGACATCATCTCTTACAAGTACTTCTACATCCTTGCCTTTCTGTTTCAAGTTCTTCTCTTGGGAAACTCTGACCAAATTTTAATGCATGAAAAGGGCTCTGTCTTAAATCCAGCTAAATGCAGAGATTCCCAGGTCTGCTTTGAGGAATCCACTAAACTAATGGTAACTTGGTTAAAATTCAGCAGCTATTCTGTTTGGTTACATTCAATAAACAGTTCCTGAGTGGTGCTGTGTCCAGGCTCTCCTAAACGGGGTTGTCTCTGACCTCATGGAGCTCCCAGTCTAGCTGGGAGGACAAATTTAAATAGGGAACCACAAGTGTGATGAGCTTTACGGAGTGCACTATAAATAGCAAGGGGATTAAAGCTAATCTCCACAGCCAGCTGCTGCTACTGCTGTGGCTGCCACGCAGCAAACTAAAGCCAGCAAGAGAACCAAAGAAAATGCAGGAAGTGTGCCTGAAAAGAATAATGATACCTGGTGGCCACACACAATGGTAACCAAGTTTTTTTCCAAGTTCCAATGAAGCATCCATTCATTTTTATTTTCTGAGATTGAAGCAGTAATAGCTGGGGGGTACAAAGAATTTCCTGTAGATTAACATGAAGCTGGAAGGAGTTGATAGACCTCAGGCAGTGATTTGGACTATTAATCCAAGCCAGTCATTCATTAACCCTCAGGAAGTTTTCTGGGCCAAAGTCATTATTATTATTATAAACTAAACCCCAAACCCCACATGGGTGTATGGCTACTTTTCTCTCCAGGGGGCTCAGTGTCAGACTCAGCCAGGAAGCCTGAATCATTTCCTAAATTCCCTCTGGTTCGTGGGGAGTTTGGCTTTGTAACTGCATTGCTGCTGCAAGAATCCAGCAAAGAGCCCTTTTGAGAAGTAACTATCACTCTTGCCTTTTTTATGAGGGCCTCAGAGGCTATGGGAGACTGCTGGTTCCCCAATTTCTGTTCTTCTATCCTTTTATAGTGTAACATTTTAGCAGGCAACATGGCCACCTGGCTAAAGACTGCATTTCCCAGCCTGCCTTGCAATAGGTGCAGTCATGTGACTCAGTAATGTTAGCAGAAGTGATGGGGGTCACCCACTGATCTTACCCTCAAAGAACTGGAAGTATAATCTCCCCACCCACAGTCCTTTGCCCCCTTCCCACTGCTGGAAGGAGATGACAAGAACTGGACAGTCTCCTCGGGCACAGAGATGGAAAACACATATTGAGGATATGGAGCTGACCTGACAGGCCTGAAAGGTTAACCTCTGGACTGTTACATGGGAGAGATCAACTTCTATCTTGGAAAGTCATTGTACTTTAGACTCTTTTTTACAGCAGCTAAGTCGATACTTCTATAAATACAGTGACTGCCAAGCAAGCCCTGTGTCCCCAGATCAGGCCCCTTCCCACAGCCTAGATCATATTCTGACACATTGGGGCAGTAGCTTTTATTCTGAACATGGTAATGTGAGGCACATACTCTATAATGAGTGTTTTTTACACATTATCTCATTTAATTCCCCCAATAGCCCTATGTGGCTAGGATCACTGCTGTCCCATTTTAAAGATGAAGAAACCCAAGCATAAATACATCAAGAAATGTGCCCAACATCCCACAGGCAGGGAGGTGGTGGGGTAACGATCCAAATCCAGGCAGTGTAAGGCTACTTCCCTAGGCTGCTGCTAAGCAGTAAGATGACATGGTCACTTAAACATTTTTTGGGGGGGTCTAGGTTAACATGTACCCCAGGTTAAACCAAAAGGCTTGACAGAAAATAGTCAAACATTTGCTCCATGTGCATGTAACCCACAATGTGGTTTCTGAAGGCACATGGATCAGTCACCCTCAAAAGCTCTCTGCCTGGTAGTTCAGTAGTTCAGCAGCTCCATGTTGATTAAATTCCTATTGTGTTCCAAGCATTGAGTCCAACACTAAGGACATAAAAATGGATAACACATGGCCCTGGGTCTCAAGGAAACTGTAGTCCAGTTGGGGGAAAAACAGACTTGAGTGGACTATTTCTGTATAATGAATGTGGCACTTAATTTAAGAAGGGTATGTAGAATGTCACTGTAGGCTGCCACATTTTGCTTTTCCAAGGCTCCTCAAAGGGTAAAGAATTACCCAGTTGGTACTTAAAGGGAAAGGTAATTAAAGAACATGTGCTGAATAGGGAATATAGTCAATAATATTGTAATAATTATGTATGGTGGCAGGTGGGTACCACACTTATTGGGGAATCACTTTGTATGTTATATAAATGTCTAATCACTATGCTATAAACACCTGAAACTAATATAATACTGAATGTCAACTGTAATTGAAAAATAAAAAAGGCCTGATCTTAAAACTGAAAAAAAGAGCATCTGATGTCACCCTGTGCTATTTCATAATATGTGTTATTTTATCTAATTCTTACCCTAAAACTAACAAGGGTTAATTTCATCCCCATTTTACAGATGAGGAAAGTGAGGCCAACAGAATATTTAAGTAATGTTCCCTGGTCCCTATACTACACAGCAGAGGCAGGATTTAAATCTAGATTTGTCTGACTCCAGAGCCCACATTTTATCAACTGATCCCCAAATTAGAAATAAGTTGATCTTCAGATCAGGGACTTTTTCTACTCTCAAGTCTTTTGAATGGAGCACAAAACACTTGGAATACGGAAACAGCTAAGAGAAAGGATTTTATAAAACATGCATTATAAAACTGTGCTTTGTGTCAGCCTCAGAGAGAAAACGTCTCCTGTTAACAAGCATAGAAAAAAAAGCCAAAATTATGGGGATTGTTGTTCCCCTTCCATGTTCCTTTGGGGAGCTGCTTCTTCCCAAGACAGTGTAGTCCTGGGGGGCTGGGTCAGAGTGCTTTGCCCCCTCCAGGAGGTGGTCACATGGCCCAGGCCTGGCCAGTCCTGGTACCCCATCCCTCCTGCCCACCTGGAAAGCCCACGGAAGGGGCATGTGATCAAACAGGATGGTCCAGCTCATCCACGATATCACATGTCCCTGCTGGGAGAAAGACAAGCTCCCTCAGCCCCTCTGGGCATCAGGCCACGGAGGTCTGGGGCTGAAGCGGTGCATTCCTCTGGCAGGAGAACACAGGTCTGCTGCTGGAGCCGGAAAGAATGATGCCCAGGAGAGCCAAGCTGCGATGACAGAGGAGACGTGGAGAGATTTCGACCCCATTCAAACCAAGCCCACCCCCTGTCTCTTCTACTGACAGAAGCAAAAAATAAACAAATAAATAAAACCTCCTTTGTCCTATGCTGGGCTGGGTTCCGTTTCTTCTACTTGCCAACTAAAGCATCCCAATATAGTAGGGAAGGTAGGTCTGAGTCTAAAACATAATTGCCATACTTATATTTCTTATTTTATATGTTATATTCTTACACTATATTACATATATTTATTATTACTTGCCCTTATTTTATGTATAAGATAGGTTGTATATACACTGATTATTATTCATTATTATATTATACACATTATATTCTTATTTGTATTTCTTATCATTTCAATACTTAGAGCTTTATAAATTCTGAGAATTTCAGGCACACCCCATCTTCATGTGAAACCACAAAGACAAATGCCAAGGTCAGATATTTGGTACTGCCATCTTTTCATCTGTCTCCTATAGCATTGGGGTTTTTTTGTGTATTTTATAACTAAGGGTTGAACCTTAGTTTTAGTGTATAGGTACCAGAGGATGCAGATAGTATCGTCTGACTTAACCACCAGCCCCCACCTCCATGAGATGCCAGCTGTGCATTCTTAAGAGTCTTTTCCATTTGTGTTTCCACCTGCACTGCCATTTTTGTCTAACAAAATTCATCCTATGATTAGCCACTTTCATTTTCTCTTCTTTCTTATAAAAGGTATTACTCAAATGATTTCCCTAGCATTTCACAGCTTTCTAGAATCTGTGCCCAAAAGTGGGACTATTTTTCTATCGTATATCTGGGATCTGGCGTGATGGGTACACAGATTTGGGGGCAGTGACATGGGGTGACTTCAGGGCTTTGGGGTCCCTGCCTCATCCCAAGGGCTCCATACTTGCTTCTTGAGGTCCTCTATGGAGCACACCGCCTGTCATTCCTCAGTTATATAGATGACTCAAAAATGTATTGTACTAGGGAGAGGTGACACATCGATTAATCCACAATAAGACATAAATGACAGAGAGCAGATCCTTTCCGATTCTGAAAGGCAAGAAGGTGAGGTGAGAAAAGGTGGGCAGAGGCTGTCTGGGCAGGGTAGCCCAGAGATGGGGAGCAATCCTGAAGGAGGAAGCGAAGGATATAGAAGCTGGCCTGTAACACAACCTGGGTGGCAGTATGGTACAGCCTGCTAACGAAGGCTCCAGCCATATGACCTCAGGCAATTACATAACTTTTCAGTCTCCTCATCTGAAAATGGGGACTATCATACTTACATCACAGGATGTTGTGATTCTTAAAATACCTCATGTCTATGGAGTGTCAGTATAATACATGGGGCTCATGATCAGTGTGCGAAAATCTTAAGCCCAGTCCCTTCAGATAAATATTTGTGGAATGACAGAAGGAATGAATGAATAAGTAAGTACCTCCCTTCAGTCAGTTGATCAATTAGCAACTATTTATAATGCATCTGCTTTGCAAGCCACCACATTCAACATTCAGCTATGTGCCTGGCCGTCAGAATGGGCTACGTAATTTGTGGGAGCCTGATGTAAAGTGAAAATGGGGGAGAGGCTTGTTCAGAAATATTAAGGATTTCAAGATTGCGATAGCAGGTCATGAAACCAAACACAGGGCCCTCTGAGCACGAGATCCAGTGCAACTACCCAGGTTGTCCATGCAGCTGTCCTGAAGCTTGGGACACAACAGTGACAAAATAAACAAGCACTCCTACCAGCAGGAAGTTCACACTCTAACAAGAATAGATAGACAATACACAAAATAACTAAGACAAAATATGTAGAATAGCAAAGGGTCCTCAGTGCTGTGGAGAAAAATGGATGAGAAAGTGGGAGAAGGGTCACGGAGTGGGAGTTATTTGTCATTTCAATTAGGATGATCAGGGAAGATCTCACTAAGAAGGGGAATTTGAGTGAGGACTCAAGGAGATGAGGGATGAGCCAAACAGATAAGGGAGGGGGCACTTCCTGGCAGAGGGCACAGCAGTACAGAGGCCCTGAGTGGGAGTGTGCCCGGTGTGTCTAAGGAAGAGTAAAGGGCTGGACAAGGTGGGAGTGGAGTCAGGGCGGGCAGAGCAGCACAAGGTGACCTCAGAGAAGCGAAGGATCTGAAAGACTCCATCTGAGGCTACGGCCATTGTCAGAGTGACAGATGGTGGTGGCCCAAAGCAGGGTGGGACAGGGAAATTATGAGAAGTGGTCAGATTCCAGATGCATTTGGAAGGTAGACTCCAAAGGACTTGATGACAGACTGAATATGAAGTGTGAGAGAGGAATCAAGGGTGACTCCAAGCTTTTTGGGCCAAATATTGAGAAGAAAGTTGTCATCCACCAAGAAGACTGTGGGGAGGAGCAGTGAGGGGAGCGTGTTGGGAGCTCAGTCTTGGACAAGATGCCTGTTAGATGTTCCAATAAAAGCACTGAGTGGTCAGTTGAAGATATGCATTTTGGGCCAGGGGTAGGGTCCAGGCGGGAGATGCAAACATGGGCATCATCAGAGGTGATGAAGGACATGGAAGATAAGGACCCACCAGGAGCTTCGTCCACTTGGAGAGATCAAACACACACAGAAGTTTCTAGTGCCGGACAGCATGTGACAAGAGCAAGAGAGAGACAAGGACAATAAATACGAAAGGAGTTCAAACTTGGGTGTTAGAAAGTGGGCTCAGAATGTAGGGAGTAGTGAGCGTCTAGCCTGGAAGATGAGGATAAGGAAACAAGACAGGTTGGGACCGGGACAAATAATAGGAAAATCGGAGCCCAAGAGGCAGAGCTCAGAGGGCCCCAGGGCCTCTCCCTGAAAGCTCACCGGCAACCTCTCAGTCATCAGCAGGTCCTGTTATTTTACCTTCTAAATCCCTCCCAAATCAACTAATTTCTTTCCAACTCCATGACCAGCAAGCACCCCAGGCTCAGAGTTGCCGGGACAACCAGAGGAGCACTCACTGCTGCTCTTACTCCTTCCTGATGCATCTTCTCCTTAGGAGTACCTGGTCTTAAATTATAAATCACATCTCATCACCCCCTTATTTAAAACCTACATACATACATCTTCCCATAGCATTTCATGTGCAGCCAGACTCTTTCCAGACTTAAGAGTCCTGCGTAATCTGGCCCCTGGCAACATCTCAGGCCATCTTCCTCCTTTTCTGTGTCACCTGCTGCCTGGCCTCTTTGGGTTCCTGGAGGCGGGATGGTACAGGGAGGCAGTGAGAAGTGATCAATTCTGGATATATTAGGAAGGTAGAGCCAAAAGCACTTGCTGACAGATGGAAAACTTGACACTTGAGACTCCAAGCTTTTTCCCATCTCAGGCCCTGGATCATTCTCCATATTGTTCTCATCATGTGGCTGACCCCTTCTCACACTTCCGGTTTCAGAGAGGTCTTTCCCAACTGCCCACTTCCCTCTCATTCTCATCACTGAGCCCTGCCATTTCCCTTATGGCACTTTCCACAGTTGAAATGATAGAAATACATGTTTGCTACTGACTTGTGTTTTGTCCCCCACATTGGTCTCTAGACTCTTAGAGCAAAGACTATACTGCTGTATGCTTAGCCTTATGGAGAAAATACGTGTGTTAGAGGAGTTTCCTTCAGGCATGTGTTATTCTGTCAGACATGAGTTCAATGTTACTGAATCAACAACATATATTAACTAGGATACCTTTAAACAGAAACATAAATAAATGAAGTTATACATTGAGTTGACAAAAATACTGTGACTAGAGGCTCAAAGAAACCTCACCCTGTTTTTCCCCTGAGGCAATGATTCAGTATTTACTAATTCCATATTTACATATAACGAGAATGACTGGTATGTGTACTGAATGATAAAAAAAGGAGAATGGATGGATGTCCCAGGGCTCCTTCTAGGTGGGCAAGACAAAGACCGCCCTTAACATGGCCACCATGGGAGAGAGTAGGAAGGAGCTACCTAAGTACTTACTCTTTGGTGGGTACACCAGCACCCTGAGAACCACCCACCCACCCATGCTGAACCCTGAGGCTCTATGAATCCTGTTACTAGAGTCAAAGCACAAGATGGGGGCTGCGTTACAGAAATAAGGCAGAAATGTAGCTAGGAAATCTGGAACCCAAGGCCAGAGGTTCACTCAATGTCCCCACAACTGCTTTATGAAATTATACTTCAGTGAAGACAGGTTTGTAATCCTACTTATGACTGGCAGCCCAAAACAATGAGAATCATGTGAAGACTTCTTGAAGGTGGTAGGTCTTAAGTAGGTCTTTGAAAATCCACGGGAGAGGGGCAGAAAGCTCATTATTCAAGAGCAAAGGGATCATGGAAACCAGTGCTTCTCAAGCTTGTTTTGGCCAAAACCCACAGTAAGAAATACAATTTAAAGACACACATTTAAACAATAGTTACCCTAAATACACACAATTTACTTTTTAAAAATTCTATTCTATTGTCCCATTTGGTTCCATTACATTCTATCCCATTCTATTCTGTTCTGTATCTCTTTTCAAGTTCACTGACTCTCTGCCATCTCCATTCTGCGAGTGAATCCATTCAATGCATTTTTGTTTGTGTGTTTCAGATATTATCATTTTCATTTCTAAAATTTCCATCGCATTCCTTTTTCTTGTTTTCATTTCTCTGCTGACCACTTCTGTCTTTCCATTTGAGGGTGTTTCCCTTACCTTGTGGGCATGATTCTAATCACTGCCTTAGCGTATTTGTCTGATAATTCCAACATCTGGGCTGCCTCAGGATTAACATCATTGACTCTGTTTTCCTTTGAGAAATGGTCACATTTTCCTGGTTCTCACATGGCAAGTAAGTTTGCATTGTGTCTTGTAGCTTTTGAATATTATGCTATAAGACTTTAGATCCCATAAAAAAAAACAAAACACCTAATGTCTAGAGGATGTTGATTCTGTTTTGTTTCATTTTAGCCAGCAACCAACCCAGTTGGGTTCAGAGCACATGTTCTGTCTAATCTTCTGTTTGCGGGGTCCCAGTTTCAGGGCAGTTGTCAAAGCTTTTGCAGTACCGTGTTCAGGTCTCTCCAGGGCATATGCCACTCCAGGGCGAGCCCAGGGTTTGTGCTGGTTCACACACAGAATTTGGGGGTCTCCCTTCCCCACCTCTCTCGTCTCCTAAATTCCTCCTACTCAGTACATCCCAGTGCTCCCTTTTCTCAGTCTTCTGGCCAAAATACAGGGTTTCCCTCAGAGGTTTAGGACCATAACCAGCCTACCCTCCAATCAAAGTCAGGACATAAAAGAAGGGAAAAATTAGTAACTCACTTCTGAATGGCTCGCTCTTCAAGTTTTGGTTCCCTTCTCCAATCTGCCTGTTATTACTTTTCAGAATCCTCAGGTAGTTGCGTCTTTTGTATAGACTATTAGTTGTAATCAATGGAAGACATAGGCTTAAAGGGCATATACTCCATTGGACCAGGACAAGAAGCTGATCTTTTCTTTTATTTATTTTTTTAAAAGCATTTTAGATATTATTGAGAATCATAATATGTCCCGCTCTTGTCCCCTTTCCTTCCTTTCATGTCCAGAAAAACACACAGCCTGAATTTGGGGTTTATTGCTCCCATATCTATCTATCTATCTATCTATCTATCTATCTATCTATCTATCTATCTATCTACGTGTATATATATATGTACATATATCCATAGATATTATACAGTATAGTTTTATAAGTTTTAAAACTTTACATACAATGGCCTCATAACGGGACATCATGATGGTGTAGTAGGTAAATGCTGTGCTTACCTTCTCTCACAACCACATCAAAATTACAACTAATCTACAAAACACCATAATTGAAAATCGCCCAAAATCTTACTGAACTGAAGCCCTTCAACTAAGGACACCTCCAGACTTGTAGGAGGGGCAGAGACACAGAACAGGCTGGTCCCACACCCTCGTGTAACCATTAAAGATCGGGAGGGATATTTTGGCTGTGGGGAATCACCCCCATCCGCCATGGAGTGAGAGGTCCCAGCCCCACCCCAGTCCAGGGTTCAAGTGCCAGAGAAAGAAGTCCCCATAATTTCTGGCTGTGAAAACCAGCGGAGATCGTGACTGAGTGAGACTGAGTGCGGCTGCACTCCCAGGTGCTCTAAAAGGGACCATGTGTGCACTTACCCACCAATGGAATCACTTGTTCTGAGCTCCAGCACTGAGGCAGCAGCTGGGAAGGCAGCAGGGACATATGGTGGGGAACTGAATTGTCTGGCTTGGGACGGGGACTGGAGAGGTGGCTTTCTCCTGGATAGAGGAGCTGGTAGAGGCCATTGTTTCTTTGTTGAGCCCTGCCTTTCCCCCACATGGGAACGTAGGCCACCACCATATCTGAGTCTCTGCTATTCCTTAGCCATGCCCTGGCGATTCAAGACCCCACCTTGTACCAACTTTTGGGTACACCAGGCTGTTTTCAATGGCTTTTTCGTGCAGGCCACCTGCCTTAGCTCAAGCTGCAGACTTTCCTAGGGTCTCTCAAATGTTCACTGAGCCCAGACAAACAGCATCTGGCTTGAGCATGTCCTGTGCCTCTGGCTGAGACGACAAAGCCGGCACTAGTGGCACCTGGCCTTGATTTGCAGCTTGGCCTCTCAAGGCGCTTCCAAGCACACAGCACAGGTGGCAGCCATCTGTGGAGTTAATTGTGACTCTTGCTGGGTGGCTCCAGGTGAGGCACAGGCTGTGGCTAAATTTGACCTACAGCAGATCCCCTCCAAGGTGGTCCTGGGGCTGGGAACCCCAGTGACCCACTTCAAGATGAGCTGCAGCATTACCCAGCTGCCTCCTAGAATGACACACCCAAAAGATAGATTGGGCAGGCTCCAGAGTCCTGCTGAGCAGATCCTGCTCCATAAGGTCAGCCCCTGCATAACAACTCCACTGTAGTCACAGCCAGTCCTCACAACCAGTGAGCCCATGGGTCAGTCCTTCCCACTGATGTGCAATTACCAACCAAGGCTTAAATACAAGAGGAGGGCACACACAACCCACATAAGGGACACACCTGGAGCACGTGGCTCAGATGACCACAAAGACTGCGCCACTGAACCCCACAGCACACCTACTGCATAAGGCCACTTTACGAAGACAAGAAGACAAAGCAGCACTACATAATACATAGAAACAAATACAGGGAGGCAGCCAAAATGGGGAGACAAAGAAACAGGTCCCAAATAAGAGAACAGAACAAAGTTCCAGAAAAATAACTAAATGAAATGAAGATAAGCAATTTATCGGACACAGAGTTCCAAAACTGGTTATAAGGATGATCAATGATCTCAGGGAGAACTTCAACAGAGAGATAGGAAGCATAAAAATGGAGATGGAAAACTGAAAAAGAACCAGTCAGAAATAGAGGATATAATAATGGAAATGAAGAATATATTACAAGGACTCAACAGTAGATGAGATGAAACAGAGGATCCAACAAATGATGTAGAACATAAGGTAGCAGAAAACACCCAATCAGAACAGCAAAAAGAAAAGAGAATCCAAAAAAATGAGGAGAGTTAGTCCTCCAGGACAATATCAAGCATACCAACATTTGCATTATAAGGGTACGAGAAGGAGAAGAGCGAGAGCAAGGAATTGAAAACCTTTTGAAGAAATAATGACAGAAAACTTCCCTAACCTGGTGAAGGAAATAGATATACAAGCCCAGGAAGCACAGAGAGTCCCAAACAAGATGAACCTAAAGATGTCCACACCGAGACAGATCATAATTGAAATGCCAAAGGTCAAAGACAAAGAGAATCCTAAAAGGAGCAAGAGAAAAGCAGTTAGTTACCTACAAGGGAGCTCTTATAAGACTGGCAGCTAATTTCTTAACAGAAACTTTGCAGGCAAGAAGGGAATGGCAGGAAATATTCCAAGTGATGAAAAGTAATGAACTACAACCAAGATTACTCTAGCCAGCAAAGTGATCATTTAGAATTGAAAGACAGGTAAGGAGTTTCCCAGACAAGAAAAAACTGAACGAGTTCATCAACACCAAACCAGTATTATAAGGAATCTTAGAAGGACTACTTTAAGATGGGAGGGAGGTTAAGAATGGGTGAAAGGGGAAAGGATAGAGAAGTACAAATTTGCTGTTACACAGTAGTAGGGTAAGGTATAAGGAATGCAGTCAATAATATTGAAATTACTAGGTATGGTGCCAGATAGGTACTAGATCTATCAGGGTGATAGATGGGAATGGGGTTTGGGGCAGGATGAAAAAGGTAAAGGCATTAAGAAATACAAATTGGTAGTTAATACAGTACGGGGAATATAATCAACCATGTTGTAAAGATCATGTAAGATGTCAGATGGGCACAGGACTTATCGGGGGATCACATCATAGACTGTGTTCAGCTGAAGCTGAAGTAGAATAATATTGAATGTCAACTATAACTAAATATATAGGTATAAATAGCCATAGGATGTGAAGTACAACATAGGGAAGATAGTCAATGGTATTGTAACAGTTATATAAGATGTCAGAGGGGTAGTAGCTTGTGGGGTGGGTTACCACTTTATGAGAGGTTTAAATGTCTAGTACGTTGCTTTGTTCACCTGAAACTAATAAAAATAAATTGATTAATAAAATGTTTAAGATGGCCTCATAACATAAATATCTAGTATAGAGTCAACATCTATAAATTTTCCATATTTGTTTAGAAAGAACACATAAGCTCTATTGTTAAATGTAGAATTACATATATGATTATTGCTCAAGCTTATTTATTGTGATGTTCAAACTTTATATAATCTTACTAATTTTCTCTCGGTTTATCAATTACTATGAGAGGTTATGTTAAAATCTCCCACTATGAATGTGGGTTTGTCAATCTGTCCCTGTAATGATGTATATTTTTGCTATATAGATATTTAGGGTGATCTTGCAATCGAGATAAATGTAGCTTAATCAACTGTTCCTTTGATCATACATAGTGACTATTTTTCTCCTTAACGGTGCTTTTATACTTAAAGACTAATTCGTCTGATATTACTATAGCTGCACTAGTTTTCTTTTCTCTTGGTGCACATTTTCACAATATTTTATTTTCAACCTTTCTGTTTTACTCTTGTAAATAGAGACATGCTGGATTGTGTGTGTGAGTGAGTGAGTGAATGTGTGTGTGTGTGTGTGTGTGTGTGTGTGTGTGTGTATGTGAATTCTGCTCAAGATTTATTGGGTTTCTTGACTTTTAGGAGTCCAGTCTTCAATCAATTCTAAAAATTTCTTAGCCATTATCACTCTAAATACTGCTTCTTCCCCAATTTTTATCTTCTTACTCTCTGAAAAATCCCATTATATGTATATTGGAACTTCTCACTCTGTCCTACTTGTCCTTTAACCTCCCATTCATATTTTTCATCTCTTAATATCTGTGCTGCTTTCTTTGAAATTGCCTCCATTCTGCCTTCCAATTCTGCAATTCTCCGTCAGTTTTGTCTAATCTGTTCATTGAGTTTTTTAATTTAATGGACTATATTTTTTATTAATATTATTAGATTGTCTTCCAAATATACCCCTTTCTTTTAAATAATGTCTTATTCTTTTTATACATTTCAATGTCTTCTTTTAAGTCTTTAATTTTAAACATATTTATTTTATGGTCTACTTGATAGTTCTGCTAGCTTAAGTTTTGGGAATCCAATATGGCAGTTACATCATCTGCTGACTCTTGCTTATGGTGGATTTGTTCTTTGTATGTTTTTTAATTTTGGTTTGTGAACTCATATTTAATGCACCTCTATTTTTAGCAATCTTGAGCTGCCTGGATTGAGGGCATATCTCTCCATGGAGGTTTTTATTTGCTTTTGACAGGCATTGCAGATTATTATCACCTCTTGGGACCATCTTTATATTAATTTGTCATCTTGGGGATTTCTAGACCAAATGGATAATGTACATTTAAACCTTGAACTTACGTGAGGAATTTTCAGTAACATCAAAAATCATCAATACCTAGATATTAATGTAATGGAAGTTGTGCAAGAGCTCTACCATGTTCACATATTGGAAGATTCTAAATTGTAAATATATAAATTCTGTACAATTTGATATATCTAGATTTTCAATGTAATGCTAATAAAAATCTCAGCAGACTTCGTGGGAATCAGAATATTATTTTTTTTTATAGATTTTATTGGGGAAGAGGAACAGGACTTTATTAGGGAACAGTGTGTACTTCCAGGACTTTTTCTTTTTTCCAAGTCAAGTTGTTGTCCTTTCAATCTAGAGGGTGCCGTTCAGCTTCAAGTTGTTGTCCTTTCAATCTTAGTTGTGGAGGGTGCCATTCAGCTTCAAGTTGTCGTCCTTTCAGTCTTAGTTGTGGAGGGTGCAGCTCAGCTCCAGGTCCAGTTGCCATTGCTAGTTGCAGGGGGCACAGCCCACCATCCCTTGCGGGACTCAAGGAATTGAACGGGCAACCTTGTGGTTGAGAGCCCACTGGCCCATGTGGGAGTTGAACCGGCAGCCTTCGGAGTTAGGAGCATGGAGCTCTAACTGCCTGAGCCACTGGGCTGGCCCCAGAGGTATTATTCTTTATGAATTTGTACAAACTGGACAAACAGTTAACCAAGTTTACTATTTGGAAGTGCTGAAAAGTCTACGTGAAAAAGTAAGACGACCTGAACTGTTCTCCAACAATTCATGGTTCTTGTATCACGACAATGCACCAGCTCTCACAGCACTGTCTGTGAGGGAGTTTTTAGCCAGTAAACAAATAACTGGATTGGAATACCCTCCCCACTCACCTGATCTGGCCTCCAATGACTTCTTTCTTTATCCGAAGGTAAAGGAAATATTGAAAGGAAGACATTTTGATGACATTCAGACATCGAGGGCAATACGACGACAGCTCTGATGGCCATTCCAGACAAAGAGTTCTAAAATTGCTTTAAAGGGTGGACTAGGAACTGGCATTGATCCCAAGGGGAGTACTTCGAAGGTGACCATAGTGATATTCAGCAATGAGGTATGTAGCACTTTTTCTAGGATGAGTTCAAGAATTTAATTGTCAGACCTCATTTGTGTGTGTATATATATAATTTATATGTATAAAAAAACAATTCCAGATGTATTGTAGATCTAAATGTATAAGGAAAACAATAAAACTTCTAAAAGAAATTATAGGAAAATATCTTTGTCACTTTGGAGTAAACAAACATTTCTTAAATAGGTCACATAAACCAATGACTATAAGGAAAAGTCTGATAATTGGCTATGTAAAAATCAAGTGCATCTGTTCATCAAAAAAAACACCAAGAGAGTGAAAAGATAAGCTGTAGAACAGGAAAAGATATTTGTAATACATTTACCTAACAAAGATTTGTGTTTTGGGTATATAAAAAAACTATAAAACCAAAAAAAAAAAAAAAAAAGATAAAAATAACTTGAACAGATATCTCACAAAAGCACAAAATGTTCAAAGCAGCACTATTCATAATATCCCCAAACTGGAAACCACACAAATGTTTTGGATGAACTTTTCTTTTTATTAAATTTATTGGGGTGACAATTGTTAGTAAATTTACATGGATTTCAGGTGTACAATTCTGTATTACATCATCTATAAATCCCATTGTGTGTTCACCACCCAGAGTCAGTTCTCCTTCCATCACCATATATTTGATCCCCCTTACCCTCATCACCCACCCCCCTGTTTTGGATGAACTTTTAAACCCGAGTTCCCAGATTACAAAAACCAACCTGTACACACTACTCCACCCCTACCTGGATACCACCACTTCAGGCATGTGCATGATGCTCTGGCTTGCACTACCCTCTTCATTCAGCCCCTGGAGATTTCCTTTGCTTTCGTATGAGCTCAGATCTCCACTTCAAAGGCTGTACATGACAGTTCATCCAGAACATCTGGAGGCTTTGCAGCAGAAGTGTATCCAGGTTACGTAGTTCATAATATGTCCCATCATCTTTCCATCCCCACCGAGATGTGAGGAGTCTACCTGGCACCGTTTTTACAGCCTAAAGATGATGCTTGCTTGTAAGGAAGAGGAGAGCACAGAGAGGAAAAGAGAAAAATACTTTCACTTAACATCAAGGGGCAGGGGAGTGTAGTGGAGGGACAGCCTTTCCCTGCATTTCCTCTGATGAGAGGTAGAGGTGTTCTTCATTCCACACGCTCACTACCCTACCTGGCTGGAGAACAAAAAGTCTGGCTGCTCTAAGGGCCCATCTCTGGTCCCATGAGATAGACAGCCATTCCATGAGCCTCCATCACCCAGATGAGCAGCTATTTACCTGCGTCAGGTTACACCTCTCTGATAGAAGAACCAGTTTCCTCCCTGGGTGCAGCTTGTGCTTCTTGTATCCTAATTTTCAAATAGCCTAATGCCCAGGGCCACCCAAAAGAAGGAAATTTTTGGCAGGCTGGGGAAACAGCAATTCTTCCCAGGGAGCTGGACTGGGCCCTAGAGGCCATGATGGTGAGCTTTCTGCAGACCACTTCTCTCTGATTGAGTGAAAACATTTTCACATTTTGGGGAAGAATTGGGGCTCCTTATGATCCACTGTCATTTTAACCTGTGGCTTAAGAGAGATAGTCAGGCTGTAACCACAAAAATAAGTTCTGGAATATTGTGCACTTGCCATAGTACTTTACATGGATTGTCTCACTTATTCTCAAAACAATCCTAAAGGTATATATTATTATCCCTATTTTTCTGATGAGGAAACTGGGGCCCCAAGAAGTTATATGGCTTGCTTGAAGTGACACAGCTAAGTGACAAAGCCAGGACTGAAAGCTAGTAAATCTGGGTCATGTCCTTGATCAGTATTCTAGATGTGAGTATTTTGTCACTGATCCTGGACTTTAAGTCACCTCTAGTTCATGCCATGTCCAGCTTTTGGAGGAATCCTTCCCACCTCTTCATGGTTTAGTGTCCCAATGGACCCTTCCATGGGGATAGAAGCAGGAGAGGGATTCACAGAGAGCCTCCCTGGTAGGATCTCCCAAGAGTCCCTCCTTATTCATTTTTCTCTTCTTGGCCACCAATGCATCCCTGCCTGTCCCTCATAGACAGGGTCTTCAGAACACATTGGCCTGTCTCTTTTAAATTTACTTAGTCCACCAGTCTTCTCACTCGTCTCTGACCCAGAGCAATCCTGGTCCAATCCCTTGTTCCTCTTCCCAGGCTCCTAAGAAGGCATGCCTCACTGGGCCATAAGACATGGCCGCCTCAGCTGGAGTCAAGGGCTGTCTGCTTGGCTATTCCTTTCCTGGAAACACCAGACCAGGAAGGCCCCAACTTTCCTTCAGGGGGAATGGTTTCTCTAAGAGAAAATAGTATGGATTCTTGGAGGTGGGTAGAGTGGGGGAGTTCTTTAAATGTATAAAATAGCATTTCTGGTAATAATTGAGGCCTTGTGGCACCAACCATCTTCAGTGGTTGTGATTTAAAACCTAGAATTAGAAAACCACCTTCAGATAGATCATCCCACATATTTCCTGTTTACCATCTTAGCCTCGATAAGACCTTAGATGTAACTCTTGCTTAACGGCTTCAGAGCGGAGGTAACATCGAACATGACAGAGCTGTCAGAGGAAAATCCAGCAAAGCATTCTCCCAGGTTCCCAGACACACCCTTCAGCTCCGCCAGGCCTCTAGAAAACTTCCAGGCCTCGATCACCACCAAAATCCTGCAGTCAGCCAAGGGTTCCTGCCAGCCAGCCTTGGTCAGTTATATAAGAAGGGACATGGGCTCCTTGTAAAGCCAACAGATAACTTCAAGAAAGGTAATAGATACCATAATGGGCCCAGAAGAAACACCATGGGGCCAGACGCCTGAGAGCTTATAACCCAAGTCTCTCACGAAGGGTCGGCTCAGTGTAGCCTTTGGCAACCAGCTAGAGCCTGCCCTGCTTATCCACTGGTGGAAGCGGGGGAATTAGAATTCTTTGTTGGGCTAAACCAGGTGACGTCTTCAACGCCCTTCCAACTGGGAATCACCTATAATTCACTCAATCTTTGTACTATCTCCCATTTAATAAACACTGTAGACCAGGCATGTGAAAGCATTATTATACTTAGCCCTCCAGATAACCCAATGAGATAGTTTTTATTAACATTCTTCTCAGAAATGGGGAGAGTAATTTGCCAAGATGCCAGAGCTGGTAGAGAAAGAGAAAGGAATTGGATCTAGGTCTGTCTAACCCCAAAGCGATACTCTTTCCTGCCTCTCGCTCTGCCTCTGGCACTTTACCATCGTTCTCAGCCTGCTGCTCCTTGAAAGGGAGTAAAAGGTACAGACAGATGGTGCCCAGGTGGAGACCCCGCCCAGAAAATGGGCACTTCTGGAGCAAAACTGCCTCAGTGACAGGCCTTGTGACCAGCAGCCCCATCCATTAACCACAGGGCCATCTCTCACCTAGAAAGAGGCTCCCTTTTGTTCACCGGCCCTACACACAAACAACAACTCCATCACCCAGGAGACCACAGAACAAAGGGAGGGAGGTAGATATGGACAGAACAGAGTATAAATAAGAGGCTGTAGAGCAGAGAGAGAAAAATGAGTTAAAGGCAGAACGCACCAGGATCTTTGACATGCAGGCTTTTAAATTATGTCTACATTCCTTATATGAAGAGGGTACACAAATGAATCTGTATTTCCAACTACATCACATGCCCTGTTTTGCAACCAAAAACAATATTTGTGCTTCATGTGCTGCACTGTAGTGTTTTATACACAGAATCACCTGGCACAGCTCCTGTCCCCGAGATGCAAATTAGTGTTTTTCATGGGGGAGGGGGTATGAGGGGAGGCTGGGGGGAGGGGAGCAAGCGTACTCCACAGGCCACACTCTGGCACTGACATTGCTGGGCATGATGGATGCTGCCAGCGCTGTTGCTTAGCAACCCAATACCCTTCAAGAAAATCCAGCAGTCTCGCTGGCTCGCAGAAGCAAGCAGGGCTGGTTCAGCATGGCATTGGGCATGGAAAGATTATAATGGTTTTATTCCAGTTATTAATAATCATTCTTTCTGACTTCTTGTATAGATCAACATACCTTGAGGGCACACAGAGCCCTATACTAGACTGGGGCTGGAAAAAGCCCAGGGTTTTTAAATTACCTCCAAAACGAACTCAGAAAGTAGTGGAATTTTACTGGCTGGTCCCATGATGCTCCTTCAATCCTGGGCCCTTTTTGCAACATAAAGGCAGATCTCGTAGGCGTGACTCACCAGCATACCTCCAGATAGTTGTTTGTCAGCCTGTCGTGAGTCATGCTTTCTATTTTCTCAAAATGAAACACTTGACATTTTGAAATGGGGTTGGAGGAAGGTGTTTTTAAAAAAAAATTTCAAGTCACTCTGTGGCTTTGTGTGCAAGTGTGGAGGCGTGTGGGAAGAGGTGAGTAATGGCTGCACGAACAGGTAAACATAAGTGAGGTTCTCCACACAGTCTGTCACCATGAAAGCCATGGATGTGCGAGGATGCAATCATTTGTGTCACAGAGAAATGGACACGCCCCTGGGCTATATCCTAGAAGGAACAATGCCCTGGTCATCATCCGCCCTCTACCCGCTACCCGTTTCTTGCCAGCAGCCTATTGCTCCCTGTATCCCCAACAGAAAAGTCAGCTTCCTTTTGTGCAGCATAGATAATAGTACCATCTTAAGGCTTTAAGAAAAATCCTGCAGGAACAAAGGAAATTGGGATTTTAGTTGAAAAAAAGAGAAGTGCAAATACAACTCAAATTGTGCTGGACTAGACCCATGGCAGGATCTCTGGCTTCTGGTCCTGAGTCTGACATTAATTAGGTGTGTGATGAACTTCCGCTTATTTTGCATGATGCAGCACAAGTCTCATCCTCCCCGTGAAGCTCTCAGATTGTCCGATTTATGTACTTAGTGCACTGTTTTCCCTCCTAAAGTGGGAGCTCAAAGTTAGACACCATTTTATGCATGGCTGTATCATGTCAACGAGCACCACATCGGATATAAACTAGGTGCTCAATGTATGCTGCCTGCTTGTAAGAGAGATGGATAAATGGAAGAATTAATTAACTGGTCCAATAACTAAATCCAATTAACCTCTTGGAACCCCTATTTTTTCCCATGCTTAACAATATGCACGTCTACTCACAGAAAAGTAACAGGGTGTAGGAGTCACAATTGAAAACATTTTGAATGTTATACACCACCACGTCTTTATTGTAAAGGTTAATATAAACATATCCACTTTAAAATGGAGCTGGAGCTGCCATGCCAGAGAAACTGCCTCACAAGTCATACACTGCAAGCCTTGAAATATTAAAAACAAGGAAAAATAACCTTTGGTCTGGGTCTAAGCAACCTTGTTTCCCAGAGAACTGTTTGCAAGGATAACAAGAAAGCAGGTATTGTGATTACTGGACTGAAAATTAAAAACATTGTTCAGAATTAGCGTCACTATGTTAGCTTATCTGCACCAATAGAAATGCCTTCCTTCTATTGATGTAATTGCTCCTTTTCCCTTTCTCATCAATACCCCTTGCCTTTGTCTCCTAATTGAAACACGATTTGGGCTTCTGCCTGAACCTGTGCCTTGCAAATAGCTATTCATATTGATCTCCATGAATGTTTGTTGCCTCCCACTTCAAAAGGACTTTTTATTTTTAGGTTAGCATTATAAAGCATTATTAGAAAAGGTAGTGAGTATCAAAAGTGTCCCCAAAGTCAGGGATCAGGACCAATTCTACACATAGGTAAACTAGGGAAGGAGAAAGTTTGAGGTGATACAAAATATTGCCCATATAGGGTTGGGGCAATGCCTGAAATTTCCAAAATGTTTGCTTCTTTGGATTAAGAGATTGAAGATCCTTGCTAAAAAATGTAAATGCTGTCTTGCAGCAACCACATATTAATCCATTATTAATCTCGAGTGCTTTAGCTAAACTTATTAAATCCACTTCCAGAATGTAAGGGACATGAGACAGGTAATTACTTTTTGTTCTTTATTATGAAAATGTTCAAACATACAAAACTAAAAGCAATCGGATAGTAAATCCCTACATGCTCATCAGCCAGCTTCAACAATTATCATCCTAAAAGCAATCTTGCTTCACCTACCGCCTCCCCAAACTGGATCATTTTGAAGCAAATCCAACACCTCCTAGTATTTCATTTGTGCATATTTCAGTATATAGCTCCAAAATACAAGCATTCTTTTTGAACATTACCAAAATACCAGTATCATACTTAAAATAAAAAAAAAAACAAACAATAATTCCTTCATATCTTCAAATAGTAAGTAGTCAGTGTTCAAATTTCCCTGTTAGAACAGCTCAGTTTTGAGATAAAATGACATTTGATTCAGCATATAGCAGGGGCTGGTTCTAGAACTGTCCTACCCAGGGGAAGACAGGGCTATGATTTGAATTCACTGTTTTGTTTTGTTTTCCAGTTTCACAATTGCCTAGAGCAATGCACACATGGGAATGGACATAAATGCAGAAGCCAAAATATGAATTACTCTCCCTATCTACCGATGACACTCACCAGCTTCCCCCGCTGTTATAAAAATAATAAAGAGTTAGGTTTCCTTCATCTGACAGTAGCAGAACTTCATTACTTAATCCCATTGTCAACCTCGCTTGATTGTAGATAAGCCATAGGTACTTGCCTGACCCTCACTTCCATTGTGCGATGGAAGCAATAATAGTACATACCTAGCCCATAGTGCTTTTAAGAGAATTAAAGAAGATAATGTATGTATAGCACTTACAAAAGCTCTTGGCACAGTAAACCCATAATGAGCCTGAACTACGGTATTGTTGTTAGTCCCCAGTCTCCTTGGAAACCAAAGCTTGGGCAAGAGGATGCCTGATGAAGGTCCTAATGGCCTTATCATGGCCACCTAGTCTGCTGGACAAGCGACTGTATCTAAAATATTTTAAGGTAATGTTCCTCAGAGTGTGCTTGTCAGACCACCTGCGTCAAAATCACCCTGACTGGTTATTTTAAATGGGGATCGCTAAGTTCTGGGCAATCCTTCAGAACACTAAAGTTTGAGAACTGCTTTGAGCTTGCCTGAATGGTGATGGAGTGACTTTCCCAACCAGAGAGAAAATGGAGTGCCTGAAATAATGAAATAATGAGGTGTAGTAGCAGAGGGACCCCGAACCTGGAATCAGCAGCCAGCACTGGACCTGCCCATCCATTTACCTATGGACTGGAACTGGTAACATGTCCCTAAAGGGGCCACAAAAAGAACAAAATGGGATCCTGAGAATGGGAAAATACTTTCCATTAATCAGTTAATGTACGATGTCACTTACTTAGATTTTTATCCCATCCAAGAACCTAAATATAGAATTCCTATATGATACTTCCAAAAAAGACCACATGATCTAATGATGCCCATGACAAAGGACATCATTCCTGAGAGTCTCATCCATTCATTCATTACCAAATATTTATTGAGTGTTGGTTCTTTGCCAGGCGCTGTGCTGGCACAAACCGGGGGAAAACACAACCACATTCTCTGCCTTCCTGAGTATGGAGAGGGCTCTGAGATATCCAAGGACAAGGAAGGGATAGAAAGAACCCTCAGACAAAGCTCACAAAATTCTAGAGTTAGAAAAAGACCTTAATGGATGCCTTCTCCAATTCCTTATAGAATTAGTAAGAGGAAGAGACCCCACCCCCACCTTGCAGCCCCAGTGAGTATGTAGCTAGAAAGGCATTTGTTCCTTGGTTCTCAGAACTCTTCCTACTTGGTCTGTTTTACTCTTTCCTGCACCAAGAAAAGCAAAGAAGCAAAACAAATACTGTGTTGCTTTTTCTCCGTGTCATCAGAATGAATCATTTGAATTGACGGCACCAAAATTCTTCCCACCTAAAGCAGTGCTATTAAATTTTCATTTTTCATTTCATTTAAAAGCAGGTTACAAAACAGTGTGCAGCGCAGGACCTCATTTTTATAAACAACATATCTGTGGTATATATGTGTGCATAGAAAAATGGCTGTGCAAACAAAGATTATTAATAGACATTCCCTAGGGGTGAAAATTGTGGGCACTTTTTATTTTTTTCTTTATATTCCTCAGAACTTTCTCAGAATTTTCTGAATCTTCTACAATGAATCCAAATTTCTTGGGTAACAAAATAAATAAATTTTATTTCAAAAATAATGTTGTTTTTTAAGTCAGTGAGTTTTGCCTTTCTGTTTTGTGTTCCAGTTTTATTGAGAAATAATTGACATGCATCACTGTATAAATTTAAGGCATACAGCACGATGGTTTGACTGACATATATTGCGAGACGATTATCACAATAACATGTCTTCTTATATGTGCAGCTAACATTTGTCTTCTCACATGGATACAATAAAAAGAAAAGAAGAAAAAATTTTTTCTCCTTGTGATGAGAACTGAGGATTCACCCTCTTACCAACTTTCCTGTGTATCATACAGCAGTGTTACCTGTAGTCACCATGCTATACATGACATCTCTAATTCTTATTTATCTTATAACTGGAAGTTGGTATTTTGTGACCGCCTTTCTGCAAGTGTTCCCTTTTTGAGGTTAAATTTAATCTCATGAGAGGTTTCTAGAATCTTTTTGTGCAGATTAGACCCCAAAATTAAACTCAGTCTTTGTCTTCCAACAGAAGAGAGGCAGTACAAAATAACCATTTGTTGCCAGAACTAAGACACTCCTTGGATTTATCCGGGCAAAAACTAGCTCTAGTCTTGAATGGAATCCACTGGTTGATAAGTGTTTCCTGAGCCCTACCAGGAACTGCATTGTGCCCTGTGCCCCAAGGTCAAAAATGCATAAGACATGATCCCAATCTTCAAGAAACTTGACATTCAGCTGAGAAGTGAAGGCATACAAAGTTTAGTAACAAAATGTGAACAAAGGCCTGATACTGTAAAAGGCACTGTGTTGGGCCCAGAAGGACAAGTCATCCAGGGAGCCGTGGGAACCAAGTGGCAGATAGGACACAGAGGGCAACAGGGAGCTACTGAAGCCTTTTTAGCAGGGAGGTGACATGAGATCTGTGTTTCAGGAAGATTAAGATCTGTGCATGCGCAAGCATGTTTGAGCAGGGAGAGACTGAAGAGACGGAGGGAAACAATTGCCAAAAGCGTCAGGTCCAGCTCAGTCATTAAGAGACAACCTTGAACCTATCACTTCTACTGGGACTAGTTTCCTCACCTGACATGTGAGAGGGTTAGACTAGAATCTCTAAGGTCCTTTCCAGCTGTCAAAATTCTTTAGTTCCGTGGATCCAGGAAAGAATGATAAAGGCCTGGAACAGAGTGTTGCCGTGGGATGGTTTTGCTCCAGCAAGGGCCTTGCAGAGAAAGCTGCTAAATCTTCAGCACAGGCACCAACAAAATAAGATCAGATTTTCCCTTCTTACTCTCATTTTTAACCCCTTAGGAGGCTTTACAGCAAGTCTTTTTTTTTTCTTTTTTTTTAAACCAAGATAAAACTTACATAGCATAAAATTTACCCTTTTAAAGTATATAATTTAGCGGTTTTTTTGTAAATTGTGCAACCATCACCACTATCTAATCCCAGAACACTTTTGTCACCCCAAGAAAGAAACTCCATACCCAGCAGCAGTCATTCCCCATTTCCCCTCCCGGTCAGCCCTTGTCAACCGCTAATCTGCTGTCTGTCTCTATGGATTTGCCTTTGTGGACATTTCATATAAATGGAATTACACAATCTGTGGCCTTTTGTGTTTAGTTTTTTTTACCCTATTTTCAAGGTCTACCCATGTGGGAGTGTGTGTCAGTACTTTGTTCCTTTTCATGGCGGAATAATATTCCATTGTCTAGCTATGCCACATTTTGTTTATCTGTTCATCCACTGACAGAGTTGGGTTGGTTCCACTTTGTAGCAGTGCACTGAGTCACGGAATCGAATATTCTTGTTTGTCAGAATCAAAGCTGTCAATGTGTGTTCCCGCTATTTGAATTTCAAAAGAAGTGGAAGCTGGGATTGCAGGGAGCATGACCACTCCTTGACAGTGCCCAAACTGTCTTCATCTGCTGTAACCACAGCAGACATTCATGCTGACGAGCTTTTCCATAGATACTGCAGGAGTAAACAGAATATTTGTATCTCCAAAGCGTGGGTGACTTCAAGTGAAAAATTTTGAACTGCAAAGCTCATTCCATGGATTAAAAAATGCCACAGGATTAGGGGATTATCTTCAGCTTTCATGTTCTGCCAATGAGAGGGAACTGAGTTTGTAGATTCCCAGGCAGGACGGCAGCCACGTCTCAGCCTATGTGTGACCTGCTTGTCACTCTGTAAACAACCTAGTCAGACCCATGTTTAGCAGAGTTTCAGCATTACTTCTCCTGTTGCAGAGTCCAAGCTGTTAAGTTCCTCACTGCATTTTCATGAGCTGGAAAAACATGAAATATCACTGAACTGTCAATGTTTTGTTACAGTATGAGACCCAAGATGTCTTTGCCTTTTCTTAAATCAAACTGAATTTAAAATAAGGCCAATAAAACATTTTTCTGGTTGACACGATATCTCTGAGTTCAGGTCTTCCTAAATGGGAGGAGAAGGGGGGGAAACTGCAGGTTTCCTCCTTCCAGTCATTTAATAGAATTTAAAAATTATCATACAGACCAGGAAAAAAGTGGAGAGTCTTAAGATTGAGAGCTTAATCATCAAGAAATAACATTTACTAGGCACCTACTTTGTGCCAGAAAAAGTGATGAGTTCCATGGTCTCTTGTAATCTAATTGAAGGGAAAAGATGTAACCATTAAAAATCATTATAATTTGCCAGGAGCTGTGGGGAGGAGAGAATGAAGAATGGTAACCGGTATGGAGTTTCTTTCTGGCTTGATGAAAATGTTTTTGAATTAGATAGTGATGACAGTTGCACAAGCTGGTGAATATACTAAAATTCACTGAAATGTACATTTTAAAAGGGTACGTGAATCTTATGTTATATGAATTATAGCTCAATAAAATAAAAAATTGAAATAAAAATAATAACATATCATAGTATTACATAAAAAGAATTTTAAAAACATGGCTGGGGCTAGGGTAGAAGATAGGTTTTGTTTCAAACATGAGTTTTGTTACTGAGCAAAAACTGTAGTAAATTTCCCTGCATCATTTTCACTACCCAAATTCACTGAAGCCCTCCCCCAGCCATGTCCACTGCAGCTGCCCAACCTCCTGAAATCCCCAGCTTTGCCTGGTGCAACGGACACCCTCATCGACAGATTTTGGTGGACGTTCTCTTAACTGCTTTGCTCCCAAGAATGTGTGTTTCGAGAGAACGCGGCCTGGCTTAAAACGTGATTTGGAAATATGCTGCTGGCTGTGCTTTATGCATTTTATCAAGTTTTTTTAACTTTGTACTAGCTGGGACCATGAAGGGCACAGTTTTAGAAGGTTGAGTTAAATAATTATTTCACAACAGAAAACATTCAACCAGGGCCACCAAGCAGCAAGCTGCCTGGCATTGGTCAATATTCTTGAGCCCTGGAGGCAACCTCACATGTGGAGGTTGCACAGTGACCACTGGTAGAGTTTGGGAAAATATAGTAGCTGAGCCCAGAGTCTTTGGGGACAAGCCAACTAACTAGCCATGTAATCATGGGTATGTTAATTAACCTCTCTAAACCTCAGTTTCCTCATCTGTAAAATGGGGATGATTTTTATCTGTAGCTAACCTATGGGGTTTTGAGAGGATTAAATGAGTAAATGAATGTAAAGGGCATAGATAAGTTCCTGGCATGCACTAACCCCTTAGCAAGTGGTGACTGCTGTTAGAATTATTATTATTTCTTGTGCTATTGCTTTCTGACTATCCTTAAGGAAAGAAGGTGTTTGCCACATTTAATGACCTTCAAGGATACTGGCAACCTGGCTGGGTATATTTTGATTGTCATCCATTTAGACATGTCACATTCTAAAACAAGACAGTTCAATGAAAGCTCATGGATCCAGGGACATCCTGGGGTCACATTCCACCACTTTTCATCATCTTTAGACTTCAAGCTATTTAAACTCAAATGCCCACTCCTCACAGGTTTTCAAAGAGTGGTACCAAATACTCTGTGTCAGAACCACATTAGGTCGCTTGTTTAAAACAGGAAATTCCCAGGCCCACCCAGAGCTACTTCACGAAACCTCACAGCCTCCTTTGCGTGCTGAAGTGTAAGAATCACAGCACGGGGCTTAAGAAAACTGAGCCCCTGCAGCCCGAGTGCCTACAATTGTCAATGCGAGGCACAAAGTGGCTTTTTTTTTCTTAATAAGTAGAGAAAAAAAAGCCTAAATCAAATTAATGGAAAAACTTTTAAAGGCTAAATAAAAATCGTGAATGGATGAATGGATGGATGGATGGATGGATGAAGCAGCCCTGTGTGTTTAGCTTCTTTGCTCCTCCTCATTTTGTGGTTATGGAAGGGGATATTTAATGGTAACATTTATGAGAGAATTTTTCCTCGGTATAAAAGCAATATATGACTGATATGCAAAACTTTAGAAAACAGAGAAAAGCACTAAAAAAAAGACAAACAAAAATCACCACTCAGAGGTTACCACCATTGACATGTTTGTGTGGTTCCTTCTGGCTTTTTGTGTGATACATATAAGTATGTGATTACTTAACAAAAATATCATCATATCATACACTGGATACTCTTCTGAGCCTGCCGTTTTTCACTTAGAAATGCATTATGAATATTTTCTCAGCTCAGCAAATTCTTCCTTACCATAATTGTAAATGGCAGTATAGTATTCCATCATAGATATACTATGATTTATTTAATCCCCATCCAATCATTGAACATTCAAGCTCAATGATTAATTAGAAAGTGAAATGCACATGCAGATTCTAATTCATATGTCTTCAGGGGACATGTGTAGTTTTGAAGTCACACAACTTGCTGTCAATCAGCAGCTAGGATTGATGGCCATTACCCATGAAAGACTACTTCCAGAATGTTCTCAGGAAACCTTTGGAGTTGGAACAGGAATAAGGAAATTTTCCGTGCCTCGAGAACGTCAGCAAACCTATGTCACATAAACTCCATTGATTCCAGCGGGCACAGATCCCAAGAGGAAAGAAACTGGTCCTCCTGTCATCCTCACAAGTGGGCCCGTTTCACTCAGGGCCACTGAGAGCCACCAACTTCATGTCTGATAAACAGCCACTTTGAGAACTATAGAGTGATGCTTTGCCTACTAGACGATTTATTTGTATCACTTCTTTCCCTTAGTTGTTTCAATTAGTTGACAAGCGATGACGGGAGGAAGGTGCTGTCTCTTCCGGGCTTGGATACAGAAGTAATTCCTATAATTTGAAGATTTATAAATTAAAGGAAGTCCGGAGTTTGTAAAACAATGTGCAATTTACTTAGTCTGATGTTTAGATGAATACACATTTCAATATTCTCCTTGAATAGAGAGCAAAGGTGATTCTAAAAAGTTAAAAACTGATTTAAAGGGAATCTGGTAACAGCTCCTTGAAAGCAGGATGAGTCTCGATTCTTTCATTCCCTGGAGCATCTTTTATGATCTCTAACATGCAGCCAACGTTTGCTAAATAAATTAATGCCTAGATGATTGAATGAATGAATGAAGTAGGGTACGGTCCTCGATGGTCTGAACTACTCTGTTTTCCTGCAGATTTTGCCATGGTCTCCAAACACCACCCCATTAAGTAACTCCTTCATTGTTTAAAAACTCAAAATAGATAGTGCTTTTATCCAGCCTTGCAATTCTACCCAAGAAATATGTCACAGCCCAATTTTCCCCAGGAGGTACTCAGCAAAATGAAAAGCCTCAGTATTGCTTACTCCTTTTGGGTCACAGGGGCCATCAGCAAGGTCACATTAATTCATTTGCTACCGAAACTGTGGCTGCCTTGAACCTTGGGGCTGGAAAAAGCCTCCTTTATTCTCAAAAGTTATCTCGCCGACTTCGTTCCCAGCCTCTCTGCTCCCAGAGGTCAGCTGCGACCATCTTCGGTCACGTCTTCTGTCCTCCTCCATCTTCCTTGTACTAACCTGCATTGCCCCAAACAGCCCCAGCCTGACCTCAAAGCCAGCGTTTCTCTCTGTGCGCATCTTCACTAATCAAAAACAACAAGAGCAGTGCTCTGCCATCACGTTTTCTCAACAATTTCTTGGGCAATGCATCCCACAGTGGGGTCTAAGAAGAATTCTTCACCCCGCTGGGCATTTCAAACTCCGAATGCGCCAGTGCCCATCGGAGTTCTGGGAAGGCTTCCTTGCCCTGACTTTTGCTTTCACTTTTACTATAGCTAAATAGTTATGTAAAGGGAAAAAATGTATAATTTCCTTTTTTATTTTACCATGTAATTTCCTTTTTCATCCCCAACTCCTACAAAGCCTCTACTGTTCTCACATTTTTTTATTTGCACCAAATATACACACTAGCCCCCCACACACACACACACTTTTTTAAGTAAACAGTGTTCAGTGCTTGCTTGTTTACCATTATATCCTGAGAGCTGATTGTTCTGAAACCACTAGTCTGTCTTCCCTGGTTAAGTCCCAGGTGAAGAGACCCACTTCTGACTGGGGCCTCTCCACCTGGAGGCAAGTTCCTTAAAATGGGGCTGCTTTTGATAATAACCATTTCCCATCTTTCAGAAGACATGATGAAGCCCTGTGGTACGTTCTGAGCCACAGCCCAAGGAGGGGATGAAAGTCAGAATTAAAATTCTATAATGAAGAATGATCCAGGTTTGTGTTCATCTTGCCTCTGTGTGTAGAGGGACCAACTGTCTTGAGCAGAGGGTAGCAGCTGGTGTTCCTGCACGGACTCCTTGCCAACACTGTGCTAAATGCTTTGCAGGCATTAAGTTCTTATCTCTATTCTCCAGATGAGGAAACTGAGGCGCAGAGGTTAGGAGACTCACCCAAGCCTCACAGCTGGTCAATGGCAGAGCTAGGATTCCAACCTGGGCTGTGAGGCTAAAGAGCCTGGCTCATCTCTGCAGGAACAATGGATAACCACCAAATCACAGCAACAGAGGACACCCTCCCCGCCCCCCCCCAACCCCAAGGCCTGGACAGGGCCAGCAAATAGAAGCGAGCATACAGGAGCTGCAGAATGCTTCATTACATCGGAAAAGGCACCAGATGTACTGTTCACTGTGTTCACTGTTCTTCTCACTTTAGAGCCAACATTTTTATCAAATCAACAAACATAAGAATACTCTGAATTATGACTTGCTCATTATGACCATCTCCCAAGAATAAGAAACCCACTTTACGGAGTAACTTTTCCCAGAACTGCCCCAAATCCAGAAAGAATCAGCACTTTGATTAGGAAGTCTGAGGTATGCTCCAACCCAGGAGCATTTTTCTGTGGAACCTTGGAGGCAAATGCCCAAATGTGGCCGTGGTGACCAAAACCTGGGTTGCTGTGGGAAAGGTGAGGGCTGTGGTGGCCAGTGTGGAGTGGAAAAAGTGTTAGGAGGGGGAGTTCCTAGAGACTCGAAGAGAAAGGCTTCGGCACTGAGGCTGTGTGACAAGAACAAGAAATTATACCTTGAAACTCAAGGAACTTGGATTGGAGCATCTCTCAGAGACCATTTTGTTTACCAATCTCACAATACTCTGATTCTTACTTGCATGTGTGAGCACCAACACGGAGAACTGCACAGCGAAAGCTCTAGAAAGAAATTAATTCCGAGGCCAGAGGCTGTTTACAGCGTGAGGAGATGGCTCCCCCTGGTGTCAAACTCATCCTTCAGAGACATGGACCAGGCTGAGCTCGAGAAGTGACCTTGAGCGCTGAGGTGGTGAACGTTTCAAGGTGAGTACACCCTGCAGGACTGGAGGAGAAGGGGAGGGAAGAGGCCAGTGCCTGGGGTGGGTGACCAGTTCCCACATTCCAGGTCCTCCCTCTGTCGCCTTCCAAATACCAGCTCAATGCTGCAGACCCTCCTAACGCAGCTTTCTCCAAAGACAAAAAACAAACAAACAAAAAAAAAACCCAGCAAGCCATTTGTTATGTTTTATTCACTCTTTTCCTCTGTAACAGATGTACCAAATCCTAAGTTTAAAGTCATATGGTCACAGTACCTGGAATCCCCTTGCCCATTTTCTTAAGCACTGTTTCTTGTTCAAAGCTTGATCCATTCCAACCCAGGGGCCAATGCTGATGGATGGCACTGCCCTAAAACCCCCTTTAACAGGGAAATGCCACCAAGACCTGTGTACAAAGCTGCCAGAGTCATTTTCCTGTTCTTAAGGTTAAACAGAAAAATAAGCTACAACGCAGTTGTAAATCGGGGCTGCCAGCCTGTGGCCCTGAGACAGCAATTGGCTCCGTCCTTTTTAAAGGATCCATGTACACTTCTCAAAATAAACTTGGAGGAGAAAAGAACAGAAAATTCATGTAGAATTCACTCCAAGAGAAATACATGAATAATGCAAACATTTCCCAGGTCCTTTCGAGATAACAAAATGTGTTGGGAAAACCTTATTACTACACTTTGCTCTGAAGTTACCATCTGTAGTATGTATTCTGCAAAGCTAAAGAAAATATTCTCCAGGAAAAGGAACCCTTGCACACTGCCAGTGGGAATGTATATAGGTGTAGCCACTATGGAAAACAATATGGAGGTTCCTAAATAAATTAAGAATAGAGCTACCGTCTACCCAGCAATCCCTCTTCTGGGCATCTACCTGAAAATTTTGGAAACACTTATTCATAAAGATATATTTACCCCTGTATCCATTGCAGCATTATTCACAAAAGACAAGACATGGAAACAACTAGTGTCCTTCAAAAGATGATTAGATAAAGAAGATGGGATACCTATATACAATGGAATATTATTCAGACATAAAAGGAGGAATATTGCCATTTGCAAAAACAAGGATGGATCTTAAGACTATTATGCTAAGTGAAATAAGTCAGAGAAAGGACAAGAGCCATATGATTTCATTCACGTGGGATATAAAACAGAAAGCAACAAATGAACAAACAAAACAAACTCCTAGATACAGACAACAGTATTGTGGTTACCAGAGCGGGAAGGCGGTGGGGATGGGGAATGAAGAGGGTAAAGGGTGTAAATTCATAGTGATGGAAGGAGACTAGACTGGGCAGTAAGTACACAATAGAGTATACAGATGTCGTATTATAATGTTGTGTGCCTGAAATTTATATCACATTTTTAAACCACTTGTTACCCCAACAAATTTAATTTTAAAAAATGAAAAAGAAAATATCCTCCAGGCTGGTGGAGTCTGCATTGAAGCTTATCTTGGGAAGAAACCTTGGAGGTCCTCTCGTCTAATTTTGGAGCCTGACCCTTCATGGAACTCATCAACCTGAAGCAATCGGCCTTCCTGTCAGAAGCTGAGTGTTATCAGAAACTAGAGAGAATGGATCTCTCCTCTATGGGGCAAAATAGTTAAGTAACAGGATCATGGTATCTTTTATTTTTCTGATTATGGTTGTGCCACATGCTCATTGTAGAAAAATACAGAATGTAAGTTGTAGCTTTTTTCTTCAGTGTCATTAAATAGTTTTCTACGTCATTAAATACTTTTTGCAAATCTCATTGTAATGGCTGCACAATGTGCCATTTTTAAAACCATTTTCTTACCTTCAGACATTTGTTTCCAATTTTTTGCTGTTTTAAAGTAAGTGCAGTGAACAATTTGTACATTAACCTTCATCGAGATTTCTGGATTTAGAGGGGTTCTTTCTGGGTCAAGGGGAAAGTCACTTCACTTTTTAAAACATATGCAGTTGAGGGTCTCATGACACCACACTGCTGTTTTCCATGCAGGCATATAGCGCTTTGCAGAGAAAATACGACAGTGAGAAATATTTGTTTTTAATTGAAAGTCCACATCAAAGAAAAAAGTCGAGATTGGTCATCTGGGTTTTGCTACCACTGTAGCCCTGGCCTGTGGCCTTGGGCAAGTCTCTTTGACTCCATTGGCCTCAGCTGCAAAATAACTAATTTTTAAACAAGTTAAGTTTGGACAGAGGGAAAGTGCTATAAAAGCCGAGTCCTAAGTCTTTTCCCTTCTCTTATGGGACTCTTCCTTCCCAAATTCTCTATTCTTGCATAGCAGGACGTATGACGGACACACAGCTGGGTAATTGTTGCCAGCTGGTCCTCGTGAGAGTTTGCATGTGGGGCCCTGGCCTATCATTGCAGTGCTTTGCCTGCAGTGAGATTTCAGCAGGTGCTCAGGAATCTCAGAGCAGGCGGAAAGGAGGTTTCACTGCAGAGCCATCAGGCTCTTTCTGTGTTCCTCCAATTGTCCAAATCACCAAGATGAAAGCAGCATCCACCAGCATCAAAATCCCATGCCCAGAAATTCATCCTGAGACCCTCAACTGCCATTTCCTAGATGAGCTGCCTAAACAAGATCTGAGAAGTTTCACCACCTATAAGATGGGGGAGTGCCAGACTACATCTTAGAGTTGTCCTGAGACTCAAAATAAAAATGAAACCATATACCATACGTGCAACAACTTAATAAGTCCTAAAACTTGGCCACAAACTACTATGTTGGTGAAACGTAATGGGCTGAAGTGGAATGGGGGGGTAAACACAAACAAAATAGAGGGCATCACCTTGCTTCTTTGCAATTGGACAGTTTACCTATAATTACTTATCAACGCAAATAAAGTGTCTAGAGTTTTCCAAGTGTATTTGGCTCCAGAACTTTTTATTTGTATTACTATACATCTATTAACACCCACACATTAGGAAACATGGGTTTTGTGATTTGGTTTCACATAGAATGTAAGGTCTGTGAAGACAAACACTTTGTCTTGTACCTTGCTGTACCTTCAGGGATGCCTGCACATAATAGGTATAAAATGTGTTGTGTAATGAATACACTTTCTGTTAGACTTGTTAGAAACTAGTTAGCAGACTGAAGTGAAACAAGGTTTCTTATGTGCTGCTAGTGGAAGTATAAATTGGTTTAAATTTTTGAAAAGTAGCATGGCCTCATGCATTGAAGACTTTGAAAATGCTCACACCCTGTCATCAAGTTGTGCCCGTTCTGGAAATCTGTTTGGAAGTTATTCTAAGTATAAAGGAAAGTTTGTGCCTAAAGATGCTCAGGAAATGCGGTGTTGTTTAACATGGCCCAAAAAATGGAAAATATCTGAATTATGTTAAAAAAAAATCATTGAATGAAGTTACAAACTCTCCAATTGATGGGTTATTCTGCAGCCCTTAAAATGATGTTGTCAAACGAACTCAAAAAGAGTATGGAAGAGGGGCCAGCCACTGGCTCAGGCGGTTAGAGCTCCACGCTCCTAACTCTGAAGGCTGCGGGTCTGATTCCTACATGGGCCAGTGGGCTCTCAACCACAGGGTTGCCGGTTCAATTCATCCAGTCCCGCAAGGGATGGTGGGCTCCGCCCCCTGCAACTAAGATTGAACACGGCACCTTGAGCTGAGCTGCCTCCTGGATGGCTCAGTTGGTTGGAGCACATCCTCTCAACCACAAGGTTGCCAGTTAGACTCCCGCAAGGGATGGTGGGCTGTGCCCCCTGCAACTAGCAACGGCAACTGGACCTGGAGCTGAGCTGCGCCCTCCATAACTAAGACTGAAAGGACAACTTGAAGCAGAACAGCACCCTCTGCAACTAAGATTGAAAGGACAACAACTTGACTTGGAAAAAAGTCCTGGAAATACACACTGTTCCCCAATAAAAGTCCTGCTCCTCTTCCCCAATAAAATCTTTTAAAAAAAAAAAAAGAGTATGGAAGAAACAACCGAGATGGTGCAGTAGGTAAACGCTATGCTTAATTTCTCTCAACACCACATCAAAATTACAATGAATCTACACAACCATTATTGAGAATTGCCTAAAATAAAGCTAAACTGAAGCCTTTCAATTTAGGACACGCAGAAGAAGCCACCATCAGACTAGTCGGAGGGGCAGAGACACAAAACCGGCTGTTCCCACACCCATGTGTAACCATTAAAAATCCAAGAGGGATATCTCGTCTGTGGAGGCCCCCCACTAGCCCCCAAGGGAGCAAGAGATCCCAGCCCCACCCCACGCCAGGGAGAGAAGTCCCCATAACTTCTAGTTGTGAAAACCAGCAAAGATTGTGACTAAGTGAGACTGAGTGCAGCTGCACACACAGCTGCTCCTCTTAAAGGGACCGTGTGGACTTACCCACCAACAGAATCACTTGCTCTGAGCTTCAACGCTGGGGCAGGGGAACTGAATTGTCTGGCTTGCAACGGGGGCTGCAGAGGTGGCTTTCTCCTGGACAGAGGAGCTGGTAGAGGCCATTATTTCTTTGTTGAACCCTCCCCCTTCCTGGGGTGTGAACACAGGCAGCTGCCCTATCTGAGTCTCCACCATTTCTTCCATGCGCCCTGGCGATTCAATTGGAGACCCCGCCCTGCCCAACTTTCAGGCACACCCAAGCCGCTTCCATTGGCTTTTTCATGCAGACTGCCTGCCTTGGCTCAAGCTTCAGACTTTCCTAGGGTCACTTAAATGTTCGCTGAACCCAGACAAGGAGCATCTGGCTTGAGCATGTCCTGTAGCTCTGGCTGAGCAGCCCTAAGCCGGCACTAGCGGCACCTGGCCTTGAATTGCAGCTTGGCCTCTCAAGGCACCTCCAAGCACAGCACAGGTGGCAGCCATCTGTGGAGTTCTCTGTGGCGCCTGCCACGCGGCTCCAGGTGGGGCATGGGCTGTGGCTGAACTTGACCTACAGCAGATCCCCTCTAAGGTTGTCCTGGGGCTGATGCCCCTAGTGGCCAGCTTAAAAATGAGCTGGAGCATTACCCAGCTGCCTCCATGTAGGACACAAGCAAGGGGTGGATTGGGCAGGCACCAGAGTCCTGCTGAGGCAGATCCTGCTCTGTAGGGTCAGTCCCTGCACAAAAACTCTTCCACTGTAGTCAAGGCCAGTCCTCACAACCAGTGAGCCCAAGGGTCAGTCCCTCCAATTGATGTGCAATTACCAACCAAGGCTCAACTACAAGAGGAGGGCACACACAACCCACACAATGGACACACTTGGAGTGTGTGGCTCAGGTGACAAGAAAGACTGCGCCACTGAGCCCCACAGCACACCTACTACATAAGGCCACTCTACTAAGTTCGGAAGACATGGCAGCACTACCTAACACATAGAAACAAACACAGGGAGGCAGCCAAAATGGGGAGACAAAGAAACATGTCCCAAATTAAACAACAACAAAAAAAGAACAAAGCTCCAGAAAAATAACTAAGCGAAATGGAGATAAGCAATCTACAAGATGCAGAGTTCCAAACACTGGTTATAAGGATGCTCAGTGATCTCAGAGAGAACTTCAACAGAGAGATAGGAAGCATAAAAATGGTGATGGAAAACATGAAAAAGAACCAGTCAGAAATAAAGGATACAATAACAGAAATGAAGAATATATTACAAGGAATCAACAGTAGATGAGATGAAGCAGAGGATCCAACCTGAGATGTAGAAGATAATGTAGCAGAAAACACCCAATCCGAATAGCAAAAAGAAAACAGAATCCAAAAAATTGAGGAGTTTAAAGGGGCTCTGCCACATTATCTTCTGCCACATTATAGGGGTACCAGAAGGATAAGAGTGGGAGCAAGGAACTAGAAACTATTTGAAGAAACAATGACAGAAAACTTTCCTAACCTGGTGAAGGAAATAGATACACAAGCCCACACAGCACAGAGAGTCCCAAACAAGATAAACCCAAAGAGGCCCACACCAAGACACATCATAATTAAAATGCCAAATGTCAAGAGAGAATAAAAGAGAATAAAATAAAAGAATAAAAAAGAGAATAAAAGAGAATAAAAGCAGCAAGAGAAAAGCAGTTAGTTACCTACATGGGAGCCCCCATAACACTGGCAGCTAATTTCTCAACAGAAACTTTGCAGGCAAGAAAGGACTGGCAGGAAATATTCCAAGAGATGAAAAGCAATGGCATGCAACCAAGATTGCTCTACCCAGCAAGGCTGTCATTTAAAATTGAAGCACAGATAGGGAGCTTCCCAGACAAGAAAAAGCTGAAAGAGTTGATCACCACCAAACCAGTATTATAAGGAATCTTAGAGACTTCTTTAAGATGGGAGGAGGGTAGAGGATGGGTGGAAAAAAAAAGGATCAAGAAGTACAAATTGGGTGTTATACAGTAGTCATGGAGATGCAGTGTAGAGCATAAGGAATATAGTCAATATTATTGAAATAACTAGGTATGGTGCCAGATAGGTACTAGATCTATCAGGGTGATAGATAGGAATGGGGTTGGGGTCACGGTGAAGAAGGTGAAGGTATTAAGAAATACAAATTGGTAGTTATAATACAGTATGGGGAATATAATCAACAATGATGTAAATATCATGTAAGGTGCCAGATGGGTACTGGACTTATCAGGCGGATCACGTCATAGGCTGTGTCCCATGTGCTATACAGCTGAAGCTGAAGTAGAATAATATTAAATGTCAACTATAACTAAATATATAAGTATATATAGTCACAACCTAGGGAAGATAGTCAATGGTATTGTAACAGCTATATAAGATGTCAGAATGGTAGTAGTTTGTGGGGTGGGTTATCACTTTATGAGGGGTTTAAATGTCTAACTATTATGTTGCTTTATACACCTGAAACTAATTTAAAAAGAAATAGTCTGGAGACTTTGCTAGAAATGAATGATAGAGATTTATTCCAGGGGCTTAGAGTTTGCAAACTGGAAACACAGCTAGGCAAAAACCCAGAAGTGTTCCAAAGAAGAGAGAAGTGTTAAAAAGTCTTATAGTAAAAAAGCATGTTCTTGAGAATTATCAGTCCTGCATTGTTAGTCTTAGGATTGATCCAGGATGGTTACCAGTCAGATGGCAGTCAGTCAGGATGAGGGATGCCAATGGTCCAGAAAATGGGCACCAAGAGGTCTGGTCACATGCAGTGGTCTGGATAATAGATATCAGATAGATGTATTGTGAGTCCATTGCGGGGTAATTTGAGTTCTATCTGGAGGTCCAGATGCATATCCAAGTATTGACACAAGACTGGAAAGATTTTTTAAAATGTAAGTTCCCATGCTAGTTAGAACATGAATGGGATCTTTCCTTAGGGCTTAACCTTCATAATGTTAACAATTGTAGCAGCTTGTGACCCCATTTTATATATTTCCTATCTTTACTCTTTCCTCAATGCTTATGAAAATTATATAACTTGGAAATATGCTTATATTATATTGTAAGCATGTTTTCACAAGCATATATAATTTCGTATCCTTTTTCCTCTTGTATTAAGGAAAAAGGCAACGTACTAAATTACATACAGATTGTGAATCTGTATACTTCTATGCAATGAAAATAAACATAAAATAAAGAATTAAGATTATTGAGTGGCGTTCTATCAGGCAGTTCTTCTAAATACTTTACATATATATTAACCTCCTATTTGTCCTAACAACTTATAAGACATGTACTATTATGTATAATACCCATTTTATAGATAAGAAAAAAGTGAGGCTCAGAGAAGTTATATAATTGGGCCAAGGTCACCAGTGATGAAAGGACTGGAATTCAAGCCTGGGCAGCTGTGGCTACTGCTTGAAAAAATATTGACAGCTGCCTCTGGGTGGTTGAAAAGAGGGCAATTATATTCCTTCTATGTTCTGCATTTTTACAAGATTTTTTGTAATGATGAGAAAACGGCACTCTAAAAGGATGAATTAATGAATTGTTCTGTGTTCCTATAATAGATCTGAGCAGAAAAAAACTTTTTTAATTGACCACAGGACTCCATTATTGCAACCAGGGAGGTCAGTCAACGCCTTGCTCTGCCAGCCAATTCTAGTCCGTACAGAAGAGAAAATTAGAGTAAGCTCCGTTTAGGGGTTAATAGTTTGAAAACAGGTTGTTTTTATGAATGCTGAGCAATTGGCCAAGGTTAGTGTTGGGTTCTCGGTTTCGATGTCACACTCAACCCCAATGTAACAGATAATTGCTGCACTCAGGTAAGAAGGGACGAGGGCGGGGAGGGATGAAGGGGCAGTCATGTCCCAGGTACTGGGCACGCGGTAGCCGCTGCTGGAGCTGTAAGGTTCGTTTGTTTAATATGCGCTTGACATATTGGCTTAGTTGGAAGAAGGGGTTAAAATGCTAATCATGCCGGTAAGGAATGTGAAATGGAACAAATGCCACCATATTGGCCTACATGGAAATTTTGTAACTAGGGACAATAAATCCATTCTACAGGAAGGACCACTTAATCAACTACTGAAGGATTGCATTTTCAGGTCCTGAGCCCGCTAGCCCCACCCCACCCCCGTACTTTGGTACCCTCGTCTATGGACTACAACTCCCAGCCTAAGGGAGGTCTCCGCGCATGCGATGTAACGACCTGCGCCTACATTTCCCAGCGGGCTGAATGGCTACGCTGACGCACGCATGCGCCCTTGCGTCTCCCTTCCAACTCGGGTTTGACCTACAGTCGCCCGGGAGAAGATGGCAGCCCCAGCAATGTCCGGGTTCTCCCGGCAGGTGAGCGAATGGAGGTCCTGAAAGCCAGAGGGAGGGTCTCTCCTGGGGTGACCCGTACCAGACCCCTAGAACAACAGTGCGAGGCGACAGCTGGGGGAGCGTGGCCGCCGTTCAGGGTCATGGGGCCCGGCGATTGGGGGCGACGCAAGGAGGCTTGGGCGGCCCTGCTTCCCCGCTCGCGGACGTCCACGCGGCAGTGGGCACGGGGCTGCGCGTGCCCGACCTCGGTGTCCTCTGAGCACAGCTCCGAGAACTGCAGGCTTGAGGGTCACAGGCGCTGGGGGCCCGGTTTGCCTGGATTGCGGCTAAAGGACACGGTCCACCTCCAGTCGTCTCTCTTTGTCGTTGTGATCAAACCTGTCACGGGTCCCTAGGAATGCTAACGAGTATTTGTAAAGCATATCGCACATTGTGTATAAGGGCAATGAGACCCCCCAAAAAAAGTTTAAAGGATTCGTCCTCGGCTGCGCGGCCAGCGAGCGGTAGGACTGAGATTCGGACCCACCGAGTCACGCGGAAAACGGAGTTAGAAAGAAAAGTTGCGCTCTTCACGGTGCATGTTAACGCAGTGCTGTCAATGCCATGACCTCGCACGGCTTAGGTAACGCTTTTCCATCGTGTTAAAAAGCCTTGTGATCCTCACACCCAGTTTTGCGACACGGTAACACTGCAGAGCCGGGGTTACTTGAAGGTGGCCTGGCCTGGGCCCTGGCAGATGCTGTTTAAACGACGGACTCCGGCTCTGTTCCTAGACACGTAAGATGCCATCCCTCGGAGCTGGGGCCTCTCGTGGTAAACCCGGCTGCAGTGCTCGAGGCTTCATCTTTATTGGCACGTAGCATTTGGAGTCTAGCAAGATGTATCTCTTGGAACTCAAGACTGGGATCCTCCCACTCTTTATTAAAGTCCTGCTCAAGGGTAGTGATATAAATGGCAAAAATCTTATTAAAATTTTTTAAAACACGTATTTCATCAAAATTAGTGTTTTCTCCCCTACTGGTGCGCTCGCCTCCGCCTGTGCATAGCATACGAGGAAGTTAGCGGGAAGGCGATTTTCCCAGCAACTTGGGGTGATTCTCAGCAGGGAAATTTACTCCTAAGCAATAAAGAACAGCTCTCCCTCATGTAATCTATGTGATGACCCAAAGAAACATACGTAAGAAACTAACCATTTAAGTGAAATTGAAAATTTCTTGTTGTTGGTTTAAGTAAAGACATCCTTTAAAGTAATCTTGTTTGATCCACTTTGTTTTTTTTAAAGGTGCGATGCTTCAGTACATCTGTGGTCAGGCCATTTGCCAAGCTTGTGAGGGTAGGTCAACTTATTCTTTTGTAATTGGAAAGCAGATGAATGTGTATGAGTCAAACAGCAATACAGCTAGGGCATGGGCTTTTGTATAGTTACTACCTAAACTTTTGCTGCACAATTTGTGGTTCCCAAAATGTGATGCGGTGGGGGGTAGGGAATGAAATAATGTTGAATGCCTGCTGTGCAACAGGCCCATACATAACCTTTAAATGTGAGAATTTCTTAGAATCACGTGATGGTAACGGGAAGTAGCTAGTCTTCCCAGTTTACAAAAGAGGAAACCGAGATTGGGGAAAACTTGCCCAAGGCTGCTCAGCTTGGTCTTAGAGCTGGACTAGAACTAAATCTTTCTAATTCAAAGCCTAAGCATTGCACTACAACCATACAGCACCACTAAGCATGTGTAGTCATACACTGATGGTAGTATATAGGAAAAGGCCTGTAGTTTATTGTGAAAAATAATTCAAGCATCAGGCACTTATAAATTGCTAAAGGGCTCCTCTAAACTGAATATTGATGAGGAGGTTCTGTAAGGAAAATTTATAGTATTACTATGAGATGTATAAAAGTATGCTTGTATATGTTTTATAAATGCCTGTTTTCCTGCCTCTAACATGTTTAAAAACCTCCTGGACTTAGAACTGAATAGGATTGCATTCAAAGGAAGCGTAAGCTTATCGCAAAATTAATGTCATTGAATTAATAGGTAGTTAGAGCTAAAAGGGATGTTAGACATCGGTTTCCTAAGGCCCTTGATGAAGAATTGGAAGCTCGGAGATGGAGTGACTTGGCCAAAGAAATATTTCTTAATTTGTTTGAGAATTGCCATTCAGGAAAGCTTTTTGATGACATATTTAAGTTTTCTTTGTATTATAAAAGATGTATTTTTTAAATTGTAAATATTTATTTCTATTGACAGTATACTATTATCTTGACTGATACTCCTTTTCTCTTCCTCCCCTACCCCACCCTTGTTTTTAAAGCCACCTGTTCAGATATATGGTATCGAAGGTCGTTATGCCACTGCTCTGTATTCTGCTGCGTCTAAGCAGAATAAACTGGAACAAGTAGAAAAGGAATTGTTGAGAGTAGCAGTAAGTAGCCTTCCTTATTAAGTTCCCTTTTTATATTCCTTTAGTTTTTTGATTATGCATCCCTTTTCTCTGAGGTGTACCCTCAGAGAAAAAGAACAGCGAAAAAACAACCCTGTTTTCTGTAATCATGCTGATAGTAATCATACTGGGTATTATTCTGAATCTATTGTATAATAGGTACAAACAGATAACATATAAGGCTATTGATGTTAGGAACTAAGATTTCAGGCTAAGAGAAGACGTAGAAATATGAGATGGTTATTTAAGAAAAATTGCCATTTCAAATGAAAATTAAGAAGTCACCATTGGGAGTGGCCGGTTAGCACAGTTGGTTACAGCATGGTGCTAATAACACCAAGGTTGTTGGTTCGATCCCCGCATGGGCCACTGTGAGCTGCACCTTCCTTAAAAAAAAAAAAAAGGTCACCGTTGAAAATCTATGCTTGTATTCCAGGTATTTCCAAAATAGTCTTTAGAGTTTATAATGATTTTATCTTAATGGGAATTTATTTTCCTTAGGAAGCCTTTCCTTGGTTTTCATTACTTTATTCCCAAGATGTGAGGGAGAATGAGCAGAGCGTGCAAGGCAGCAAAGTTAGTAAAGATGTATGTGCTCCACACTGAGGACAGATTGACGAAAACAGACGGGGAGACTGCACGGAGCATTCCATTTCTTCAAAAATTCTTGTATCCTGTGCAAAATCATGGTGGGGTGGATTCTTAAAGGTAGAAGAAATTATGTGTAAACTTCATCCGTGCTTTCAGAGAGCTAATTTAATTCATGAAATATGTGATTCATAAGAAAGTATGTATATGGCCGCTAGGATTGTTTATGCTCTAAAGAGTTTAAGAGATTTTTTTTTGCCACTTTTAGCAACTCTTGAAGGAACCCAAAATGGCTGCCTCAATTTTGAATCCCCATATAAAGCGTTCCATTAAAGTGAAAAGCCTAAATGACATGACCGCAAAAGAGAAGTTTTCTCCCCTCACATCCAACCTGATGAGTAAGTATTGGATCTTTTTCACTGAAGTCTGAGATTTTTGCTACTAGAAGTGTGGTCCATGAACCAGGAGCGGTGGCATCACTGCCCTTTTGCAGTGAAGCCTCAGGCCCCCTCCAGCCTGCTCAGTCAGAATCTGCGTCTTCCCTCACTGCCCACGTGAACATTACAGTTTGAGGGGCACTGTCTAAAGATCCTGAGATTGAACAATGTCGATCACACGGTCAGGAGTTTCGATCCACGGAGGCAACCAGTGGGATTCATACCAAGAAAATGGTTTGTAGCCAGTGGCTGTGTCCCTCTGCCCTTGCGGACAGTCACATTCTTGGGTATACTTGGATTGCTTTTCAAATCCCATGGTCAACTCAGAACACAAATTCCAAAGAAAATGTACTCATGTCATCATTTTGGAATATAGCTGGTATGTTAATTTGGAAATTCATAGCCTACCATTGGAATCTGTGACGTAAATATGAAAATCAGATTGCAAGCTGTGATCGAGAATCTGTTGCAGATCTGTGTAAGACACACCCCCCCTTACTGGTTTAATGCTTGTTGGTGCAGTCTTTAAAAAAAAACCAAAAAAAACACATTGAATATACTTTTTAAATAACAAGTGGCATCTTCTCCATTCACATTCTTAAAAGACATTAAATATGGAAAATTAAGTTTTCTTTTGAGATGAATATAATACCTCAGTGATAACCCGTTTTAATGGAGTTTCTGTTACGGAAACACCTTCACTTTCCAGATTTGCTTGCTGAAAATGGTCGCCTGAACACTACCCCTGGAGTCATTTCCGCCTTTTCTACCATAATGAGCGTGCACCGTGGGGAAGTACCTTGCTCAGTTACCACCGCATCTGTAAGTAAAGGGTTGTTACTGCTGCACTGGCCTTGGCATTTCGTGCATCACATTTTGCAGTGGGGGGGGGAGGGCGGAACAAGGTAAAATGTGACTTGTCACTTGTCACTTCGTTCTTATACCCGCTTCTGGGAACTTCCCCTTTGGAAGGGCCGGTGTGTATCTTATTAGTGCTTCCCTAACCAGTGATTATTCATAAGGACTGTAGATTGGCTTAAAATGCGTTAGGAAATAGTGGTTTATGATACATTACAGGTTCGAGTTATTTTGTAAATACTATGTTTAACGGTTGACTGAAACTAGTTTCCAAACTTGGGTGGTGGTGCATGGGGAGGGGAAGGGCGGATAGGCCCTTTGATCTTGTTGACTTGCTGAAGGAAGCCACCATTTGCTGGGTTCTTTGTAATGCATTTTCTTATTATGAAAGGCCTATGTGAAGTAGAATTATAATACAGATGAGGAAATATGCCCAGGAAAATTAAGTTGCTTGCCCTAGATCACCAAAAGTGAAGCAGGATTTGAACACAGGCCCCTTTGTCAGCAGTCCATGTTCATTAAGCTACACTCCCTCCCCAGGATTAATTTTGTTCTTAAATATTTTCTTCCTACCGGAGTTGTCAATTTAGGAAAACGGTCTGTGGGACCTAAGTATCAATGGAGTGAGGTGGGTTTACCTGGGCTGTGCAGCACCTGACCTCATGGAGATAGACAGGTCTAGTGTCTAAAAGATACTCTACCTCCCTGGAAGAGCACGATTTTAAAGCGACATTTTAGCACCTACCTCGCAGAGAGTCCTGCCAGCTTGGGGGTCGCAGTGCCCACTGTGTTACAGAGCCCAGGCGGTCACGCTGACCTCGGCAAGTATGGGTACAAGTCATTCTTCAGTGATTACAAGGACGTGGTTTTTTTTAAAGGTTGCTGATTTTTGTGAAAGTTTTTTAGAACCAATACTAATGCTTTTGATGTTGAAACTCCTCGGTAAATGAGTTTCCACTGTTTTAAAAAAAATTATACCTTTGATTAGTGACGAAGGGCATAGACTTTAGAAATAGACTGATTTCAAATATTGGCGCTAGTCCTCACTTGCTGGTGGGACCGTCGGTGGGTTTCTTAACCACTCTGAACCTCAGTTGTCACATATGTGAAATGGGCATAATAGTTGGCCTCCCAAGGTTGCCCAGATGAAACGAGGTGGTGGGTGCAGAAGGGCTGGCCCTCAGTGCACATCTCAGTGGAAGGTGGGCAGATAGAGTTCTCTAACCTCAAAAGTCCCAGTAAATAAGTTTTGATTGAACACCGATAAACTTTTACTTCCCTTACCCCCCAAAAGATACTGTTAGATTTTTGCAAAGATGTAAAGGGTTTTTTGTTACCTTTGGACTCTTGGATGAGTGGGTAAGGAGGTAGGATTTGTGACAGGTAAAAGGCCTTTTCCATTGTCACCTAACCAGGAGTAAGAGCTGGGGCAAGGGGGTGGGATGTTGGGGTATTTGCTCAGTATGAACAGATTACAGAGCAGCGCAGACTTCAGGAGCCAGCCAGCTGCCCAGGCTCCCTCGAGGAGTTTCACTGAGTGGGGTGGCATGCCAGAGCTTCTGGTAACCATGGATCTTAAAAGATCATAGAACCAGGTTAAACTGCAGTTTATCCAAGGAAATAATAGGCTCAAGCCGTGCCCACCAGGGCTGCACAGAGCAGAAGCCTGCATCCTCAGGCGTAAATGTCAGGATTGTTTCCCCTCAACCATTTCTAAGAGTTCTGCTAGGACTGTGGAGCAGAGACGGGAGGGAGTGAACCGCCAGTGTGCGCCCCCTAGGTCTTCTGATGAGTGGCTGTTGGTCACCCCAGGTGGGTCCGCAGGTGTTTAACACAGGACTTCAGGAGGCCTGTCTTGGTGGTGTGTGCCTGGTTATTTTCCCCTTTCCTTTTAAGGTGGGAAGATTCTGTTTTGCTTTATCTCAGGTTTAAAAGATGGTGTTGTCCCTTTTTAGCCTTTAGATGCGGCCACTCTTTCTGAATTAAAAACGGTGCTGCAGAGCTTCCTAAGTAAAAATCAGATACTGAAATTGGAAGTTAAGGTAGGTTTTTAATTGTGTATGGTATGTTTCTTCGGGTTAATTTGATACTTAGAATGGTTACAAATAGTGAAAAATTAAATCCGATTACCCACTAATTTACCTACAGTAGAAATTTTATATTCTCAGTGTAAATGATTACTGATTCCATTTACAATTTGACTTCTGCCTTTTTCTAGATGTAATTATAATGTCTTAAATTTATGTGGCACATAGACTTTTCAAAGCACTTTTTCATCTTTCCATTTAATTAGTAAAATGTCAATGTGTTTTCATATATCCAACTTATTTTCTTTCCTAGACTGATCCATCAATCATGGGTGGAATGATTGTCAGTATTGGAGAGAAATATGTTGATATGTCTGCAAAAACCAAGATTCAGAAGCTGAATAGGGTTATGCGGGAGGTTTTCTGAAAGTGAAAGTGATTTTCTGTCAGGGAAAATTCTTCAACTTGGAGCAACAATAAAATGCTTCCTGAAAAGAACATACTATGTTTACTGTCTTTTAAAGTGGAAATACAGGGAGCCTTATTTTTGTGTCTGTCTTTCAGTATCCTCCTAGTTTAAAGGCTAAAGGCCCTTGGGCTGGAGAATCTAATTTTTGTAGATTATTCTTAGGAATTTATGAAAGCTTGTGTTTGTTCCGAAAAGTAGCTACCATTTATTGAGGCCTCATTTTATGCCGGGGACTATTAAGTACTTAATGTACCTAACCTCATTTCCTTGGCCTCTAAACCCAGAGCCTGGGGAGGGGCTGAGCCTGCGGGGGAGTTAAGGTACCAGCGAATCTAGCCGGCTGTTGTCCTCTTGGAGTTTCAACTGTTGGCGCCCGTCTCTAGTCAGGGATACTGGAAGTGGTTCTCTGAGCCCCAGAAACCCATGCTGGTCAGACATCGGCAGCTGCTCCACACTCCACAGCTTCATGCTGCCTGCAGCTGCCGTGCCTGGGCCAACCCCAACTGCTGTACCTATGATCTGGTGTCAGCCCGGTGTATTGGGTCTGCCTGAAGTGCTGAAGATGGCTGGTACGTGCTCATCTCATTATTCTAACAGGTTCTTCCATCACGTGCATTTTGACTTGTTTTGAGCCCAAAGTGATTTGTCTTATAATCCTGCCCTCCATATTATCCTATTAAGTATAAAGGCGGTAATGTTTTCTATAAAGGCTTTCAAAGATATTCTGGCCAAACAGATGTGTCCTTTCTAGAGTCTAGAAACTGAAAGCAGTTATTTTGCTAACAGGCCTTCCTGTGCTCAACCCTCTGAGGGCAGAGGTCCTGGTCAGAGCCCTGCCTGAGATGCAGGTTTCTCACCAGCTCTCACAGCCCTAGGAATGTCTTCTGAACCAGAGAATGGCCGGGAAAAATGTCAGCCCAGAACAAAATCAGAGGCCTTTCTCCCCCGCTGGGAGCAGCTATTCCAGCGGGAGGTGCCCTGATTGCTAGAAGTCATTGCCCTTCGGCGGAAGTGCCCATTGATCCCGCCAATTAAGGCCTTTTCCAGCAACCAGCAGGCTGGGACAAGAGACGCGCGTATGGTGGAAGCCAAACAGAGGAAATAATCTTTGTGCTTCTCCGATAATTACAGTTACCCTGAAATGGCCTAGAAAGATTCCTCAGACTTACCTGGCACATGTGTGGCCACTGCACTGCCGCTTACAAAGTATATCCCGACTGGACTAGAACCTTTATGGCCACAGTGAATGTCACTTCACTTGGATAGTAACCTCCTAGACTAGTGACCTAGTGGAGAGGAAGAACCATTCTACAAAATTCTTTCAACAAGCTTACAGTACCTATTATGAGCCAGGCACTGCAATTTTCACTCTCCACACCACCAGAAAGTTCCATCAGTAAGGATGTGCTATGCCACCTGCATGGAGTCTCCTGACGTAGACTTCGGCAGCTCTGTTCTCCGGCTGGGACAGTAAGCATGGTGGTTACCGTGTCTTAGAACCTTCCAGACGGTACATGTGCAAGCCCCTACCTGCGAAACTTCCAACCTGCGAAGCATCCCAACTCCAAGCCTGGATTTCGTCCCCTGTTAGTGGAAGCGACAATGCCCAGAGAAGCTGTGAGTGAAGCAAGATTCCCAAGGGCCTAGTACAGGGCCTCGCAGATGTAAAGCTGTCCATACATGGTATTGGTTACTGGCTCAATGACCTCTAACTCTTCTGGGCCATCTGACCCAGGATTGATTAAACACAGCAGCTGACATGTAAACAAAGTCCGCCTGTATTGCCTTCCTGCCAAAATCTCTTGCCTTCCAGGGCTTGTTCAGCACGCCTGGTCCCTCGTAGGTCATTAGGACGACTCTCGCACCAGCAGGCCTCCAGGGAAAACTCTCCTAGTGAGATGCCCTTTGTCCTGCCGTAACACCTAATTGTAGGGTGCTCTGCAGCTTTCAAGGCCAGTTCATGTGTATCTTCAGCATCATAACAACCGTTGTGATGCAGGTGGGACAGACATCCCCCACTTCACAAATGAGGGAAGCGGGTGAGGGGCCCTAGGATTTGCTCAGGAACACGTGCTTGGACAGCGGGCGGGTCAGGTCCTAGAACCTGGGTCTTCACTCCCCACGTTGTGCTTGTTGTACCATGTCACTGACCATGCCCTGGCACATGATCACCCCATCACTGGAACCAACTAAGACTGGGCAGAGCTAATCTCAGGGGAGTCCCTGTGCCCCTTCTCACTTTGTCCCTAAGATTCTCCCAATGCACCCATTAACTCAGGTCAGCTCTTCCCTACGTTTTCCCTCCTTTAGGCCTTCTACAGAAAATATTCTCAGTGCCTATTCCTTGGTCACCTTTCAAGTGTTGGGGCAGCAAACTGATTCCCTTCCCAGAGCTACCCCTGAGTGGGCAGAGGCAGGATACAGCTAAGAAGTCCTACAGGGCAATGAGTGACCCAGGGCTACTCACTGTGTCTACATCTGGCATAGCATTGCCCTTCTGGCTGTCATGCTTGTCTGAAGCGCTGGCTTTCTCCTGGCAAACCAGCTCCATAGTCACCTAACATGACAACTGCCTGAGATACCATTTTGGAGCCTCTCCGTACTTTGCCAGGAGCCAGGAGCGCCCAGACTCTTGCTTGGCCCCAGTATCCACTCCCCTAACTTAGCTGAGCATAGGACCACCCAGCTAAAGAACACATTTTCCAGCCTCCCTTGCAGTACCTGATGGACCTAGGTTCCAGCAGATAGGAGAAGAGAGGAGACCGTGTGTAGGCCTTCCTGGATTGACCTCACAGGGAACAGGTGTGCCGTCCTCTTAGTTGGTCCCCTTGCCCTCTGGCTGCAAGTGAAATGGTGGGAGCTGAAGCAGCCACACTCCACGGTAAAGCCAAAGCATCCAAGGGCAGAGCCATTCTGCCAGGCCTGAGTGTAGACCTCTGAGGGAGAAGTAAACCCCTCTGGTTGAAGCCATGGGATGTTGAGTCTATAAGTCTTGGCAGCTGAGTCCATAGCCTAACCCGCACTCCAGGTTCCCCAAGACGGCTCCGCCTTCTTCCCAGCTCTCCTGACTGGCGAGACCCACACTGCATTCAACCAGGCCTTACGCACTGTACATCCCGGAAAACCCCCAGCTTCTAAGACATGACAGCTGGTGGACCCATTCTCTTTGGGGAACCCTCTTGCTGCACTACTGCCCAAATCCTTCAGAATCAAACTCAACCAACTTCCTGTTGATTAAGCACATATAATAATGGGGAGAAAGGATAAAATGCTTCAAAAAGCACCTTATGTGGTCATCAGAGATTAACCCAGAAGTCTGTATACAATGATATTCTTCACAGCTCTTTTTCACCAATGTGAAATTTTAAAGCAATCAAAACATGTAACCATTCAGGATTGTTTAGGTAAGTTAGGGTAAACAAGGATACATTCAGACAATGGGATACTATGCAGTCTTTAAAAATCAAGTTGTGGAAAAAATAGATATAAATGATAACAGAGATGATTTAAAATAAAGCAATCAAAATATGAGATAATTTATATAAACTGTATAATTGAACTGACTTCATATGGAAGTGCTCAATGCATATTAAATATTAAATAGTACAATAGCCTACAAAATGCACATGCGTGCACTCGCACACACAAATGCACAGAAAAATTATGGGAATGACGTGCATCAAAACGTTAACATTTATTTTTGTGTGGAAGAATATCTCCATTAAGTGATTTTATTTCCTTTGTATTTTTCTGTGCTTACTGAATTTTCTGTATTAATAAGTATTGCTTCTATAATTAGAAGGAAAACAATAAATATTCTAGAATAAAATATTGCCTCGATTATGCTGGCTACTAAACTTTCTTAAATAGGTATTATTCAACAGGTTTTATACCAGTGATTCCTTCTACCCACCAAGCTATGCTAGGGGGACCCCGTCAATCTCGGAGAAAACTAGGCGTAGTTTGGGAAAGTATTATTTCTAATGACATTTATTTTTAAAACTTCAAAAAGGGGGGGGGTCATAAGATTTATAATGTTTATCAAAAATAGGGCATACTGGTTTAAAAAAGGCAAAGATATACTGCTCTAGGGTCAATTTTTTAAAAATACAACAAATCAACTAGTGTCCAAGCCAACCAGAGAATTTAAAGGACTTGATCATATTTAGATAATCAGTGATGAAATAAGGAGGAATTACCACGAAAACTGAAGCGACGATAATATTCAGTGTTGAGTTTGCTGATGGTGCCCAGAGTTAAAAGTCGAGGTTCTAAACTTGTGGAGTTGTTTGTGTTGGAAACTCCTTCGTGGAAAGCCAGAAGAATCCTTCTGGATGTCTCTGTAAGAAAATCTAGCTTTTTGCTTTCTCCTCACTGCCCTGGCACAGCACAGAGCTTCTCCAATTCTCAGAAGTACTTGGAACAGGTGCTAATGTTTTTCTGAAGAAGGTATGGCAGAGTGGGAAGCATGGTTGGTTTGGTTTGGTTGGTTTTTTAAGTTTATTTTTGCATAATTTTCCTTCCACAACTACAGCCTTATCTGTGGGAGAAGGAAACACACACAGAGAGATACCATTTGCAGGGCTGTTGGTTTCCTGTTCGCTCAAAAAGGAGGTGGGGCAGAAAGAACCCAAAATAATCCACTGTGACAGGATTGGATTCTTTCATTTTATTCATGAGCTATGTGAATTTAAACCGCACGGGTCAAAATGACCAAAGAGTTATTTGGAAGAGATTGTTCTTTTTCGTTTAAGATACACAGGAATAGCAGTCTGTACTGATGTCACTACTGGTTTAAAAAAAGGAGGAAGAGGAAAAAAAACACAGTTACCATAATCTGAATCGGAAAATTTAACATTTCATACATAATAAGGTGCCAAAGAAACACGCAAACAGCAAAACTAACCTCAACTTCTTTTAAACAAAAAAAAAGAAGCCTAATGTTTGGACCCTGCTTCATCAAACCTTAGACAAATACATAATTCTACAATTTATAATAGTGCCTAATAATTTTTAGAATTCCATCAACATTACATATCAGACGAGATAGTCTCCCTTTTATGGAAAATTAAACAGTACCATTATTTGGCAACAGAAGTATATTACAATCAACAGGACATCCATGGGGCGGTGGGGTGGGGGGGAGGCAAGGAGGGCTTAGTCGTACCCTTGGGCAGGACTGAGGAGAGCAATACGCCACCAGCACTGTGACCCATCTGTCACTGGAAACACAAGGGATTGACGTCAGGATTGATACATTCTTTTCCAAACAGACAAAGGCTAACGGGTGGCTTGTAAGCGCTCTGGAGAGAAGCCCCATATCCTTCTGGCTTTTCTTGTCCCCAAACTGTTTTGGAACAACCAGGGCCCAGGGGCCAGTTGACTGGCTGACTCATTCCCACTCACAGCCCTAGTGCTACCCCAGCCCAGAGAGCACAATGCTAAGGAAGCAAGGCCCCGACCTAGTCCGGGCAGCACGACCACAGCTTATCTAGTCCTGCTGGCTGGCCGGAGATGGCTTTCCCAGGCTTTGCTTGAACAAGGAGATCGCTAAACGGCTCCATCTTTGGGAATAAAGTCGGCTACATCCTCATGGACAGTTCCTCAAGGTGATTTGCAGGTTATTTCTATGATAACAGATTCCAGGAAGCTTCTGGAAATCACAGTTCCCCACACCCTCGAAGTCCAGGAAGTCCCTTGGACCCCAGCATTTGCCAAGTTCAGGCCTATCGAAAAGGGACGCCCACTGTTGGCTGGCAGCATTCAGAAGCATACAACTTCTGGGAAGAAATAATCGGAAACCTAATGCTCACAACTCCCTGTATGTTCTTTGAAGTCATCAGCCCTAAACTTTCCACCAACAGTGATATCCATATGCAATGCCCCCTTCTCACCAGGAACTGGCTATTTTCACCAATGCATCATTTCCTGCCTGCTAGGAGAGGCTGGACCCCCAGGTTGCCACCCTCTGAAGCGACTTCCAAATGCATCTCTCAGGGGTTTCGACACTGAGTTTCACGGGGCTTTCCATTCCATCCCTCCCTAGGTGGCCTGCAGGGACAGACATTTCTGGTGGCCAAGTATAGGTCTGTGACCCAGAAACAGTCTGGACTTCCGACCCTTTTCTGGAAAGGGGAAAGGGAAGAGGAGGAGGCTTGCTGCCCCTGGCATCTCCACCAGGGACCCGGGCATCCAGGGGGTTGCTCTGTGCTGAAGACAGTGAATACGCCCCAGCAAATTTCATTGAAAATGCAAACACCAAAGGGATACACTGATCTATCCAGAAAGAGAACAGTACAGGGTGACCCAGAAGTCACATTACCCAAGTAATCTGATTAAGCATTTTCTACTTCTGGAATAGATTTTTAAATATTTTTCTATAGTTTTATGCACTTAAATTAGATACCTAAAATACTCTCATATACATACAGAAAAATAATCTCTCAATGACAAATCACATTTTACAATAACAAGGTAAATATTTTTGACTACAGAATCTGTTAGTTTCTGCAACATTTAACAGATAGCCTCTTACATACCAGATATACATTTAGTCACGGACATTCCCATAAACATACAGCAGAGATTTCATAACAAACTGTTTAAAGAGCACAACTTTTTCACTTTATGTAGTGGAATGTTGCATTTTTCTTAGCTGGAAACCGCATAAAATGCAAGAAACCAGAAGCTATGGGCTGATTACCATATACGGGATATTTTTGTTGCAGATATCTCATCCGTATACATGTATTTACATATATGTTGACCACCTATAGATGTGTGGGCCCAAAGCTAATGTAGGTAAGGCGATACAGTATGAATTATATGATTGCCAATTACTCTATCTCCCCAGGGCTAAGAAGGAGTAGGAAGAAGGGGCCAGGAAAGTGCAGACCACCTGGCTGGAGCTTCAGAGGACAAGGTCTGAAGTTGGTTTCACAGTTCAAAGACACTTGGGCTGTTGGCAATGTATGTTTTAAATGCATGTGTAAAAAAAAATATCACTACCAAAGATCTTACTGGAATATCTGCTTTCTGACACAGTGAACATTTAGCAGATGACATTTTTAGGATGTTGATTTGTAAAACATACATCAAAAATGTTCATTCATGAAAACGAATGCTGACAATATCACATGCTTCTAGATAACACCTTCTGAACTTTCAGTCACTTGAAAGATTCATTACACGTAGAAACAAAGCTACAATTTGCTATTTCGTTCAAAATGACACAAATCCACACGAGATGAATTTGCAATTTCTGTTCAGCTTTCTGTCGACTTCTTTACTTAACAAACTTTATAATCCCAGACAGAATCAAGAGACGTGAAAAGGATTATTGCTCTGTGTGTGTAGAAATGAGATTGAGCTGCAAAGAACAAGCAGAATCCAGTGCAAAAAAAAGCTGTGAAAGAAAGCAACAACAAGCACACAGCAGGACCAAGACCATCTGCCTCCAGGAGCGTGGTCTTCTAGAACTCGAGGTTACTCACACAGTGGGTTCTTTCCTCTCTCCTGACATCACCCTCCTCAAAAGCCATATGGGGATCCTATGGGGATAGCCCAGCTGGGCAGTCGCTTCCTCTCTGTGGACCATTGGGCCCAGCCAGGGCAGAGAGGCAGCTGGCTCCATGCACTGTCTCTCTCCAGGGAGTGGCAATGAAGGAACCAGCCCCTGGGGAAGGGCACTGAAGGAGATGGTCCTATTCTCCTATTACCGGGATGGTCACTTTGAAGGAGAGGCTGGAAAAGCCTCTCTGTCCTACCAGGAAAGGGGACAAAAGCCCTCAGTGGGTGATGAAAGACCAAAAGGAAGGGTTTTGTTTCAAATTAGTGGGTTAACTGGTAAAACCTACACAGCCTCTTGGTGCCTCATGGCCCGCCCTGCACGGGAGCCCAGAGATGATTCTCTCTCCTGCCTCCAGGCACATACGTCAACAGGGGCTTGGATCCTGTACCCTCTGATTAGTGCAGTCCATGTGCACTTTTATGAAATCAAAGCAGACATTTTGAAAAGTATGTCAGCCCCGCTCTCCACAACCTGCCAGGGAGACTTTACAAAGTAAGAAGACATATAACGAAGTCCTACCTGCTTCAAGAAGCAACTGAAAATACAGTGTGATCAGGGCCGGCTCCGTGCGTGTATGGCCTGCGCAGTCACACGGGACACCGTGCTTAGAAGGGCCCACGCTTGGTTTAATTCTCTGCTGTCATCACCTCGAAATGCTCAACCATTTTGAACAAGGAGCCTCGCATTTTCATTTTGCACTCAGCCCACAAATTATGTAGCAGGTCCTGAGAGGGACAATGGGAAGTGCAGACCAATCTGTTTCCCTGTTCAGGTCACATATCTGTCCATTTCCCCTGGCAACCATGCAAACACAAACACACACACACACACACACACACACCCTACGTGAGCTTCTGCATCCCCCCACCGCAATTCACATCTGAAATTCCAGAAGTTCAAGTCTCCCAGTAGGGACTCTGTTATTCAATCCACTTACAGGGGACCTGACTTCTGGGGAGATAGTACCAACTCCGGGCATCTGGCCTGGAGATCAGCCCAGCAGAGGGGAGACACCTCCAACTTACACCCGAGGCCCTGGCAGGCTGGATCTTAGGGGCTCTCACCAAATCTGATGCAGAAAAGGTGGGAAGGCTGACGACCCTGGAGAGCCCCAACCCCAACAGCAGGGAAGGGCAAAGTGTCACTAGGTACCCCAGGAGTGCTGGCATCAAGTCCTATGTCCACCACTAATTTCCTTCCTTCTCCTGCCATCAGTCTCAGACGACCAGCAAGTTGGATCTGTGATTTACCCAAGAGCAATGCCCTGGAACTGCGGTAGGTGGAGCCAGCACCCTGGCATCTGCCGGCGGGACCTACAAGTTTTCAACAGGCAGACTGTCCCCTAGTGGTATCAGAGGGTAGAGCGGCAGCTGCTGGCTCCTCAACCAGAGGCTGCAAACCACCACCACTCTTTCTCTGGTTCCTGTATCACCCTCTTTGCCCTAGTCCCCCGTTCTATTTAAACACAGAAACAGGAGAAAACAAGGGATTTGAGTACAAGAGGAGAAATGAAAAGGAACATAGTTATAGAAACACAGCCGCACAGGAATTTTTTTTTTTTGAATGATAAAAGTACAAAACCAGGGTGCCTAGAAGACTATGCATTCCTACCATTGCATAAAAAGAAAGCTTGGTTACTGGTTAATGCTCCATAAGTATCAGAGAAACCCTCAAGTTTTTCAAGGCTGGCCAAATAAGCCCATTTCTGAACAGTCTTACTTGGTGGGCTTTGACTACTGAAATAGTCACACTATTCAGATCATATTAACAACATAGGCTGGTATAGAAAGTAGAACAGAATTCTATTAAAAACAACTCACAAAATAGCCTAACATACAGTAGGGGCAAGTTTATCCTGAAACATGGCAACCACACGTAGTGTCGAAAAAATTATTATGTGGTTATTTATTTACCTGGTTCCCCAAAGCCAAAGTAAAGAGGGAGGAACTCATTGAATCTGCATGTCACTGAAATCATTATTTGGAGGTGCAGATGAATTTTTACAAGGTGTTGGGTGTTATTTCAGTGACTTAAAATTAGATATATAATTAGGCCATGAATGCCACAAAGGCAGGTCCCTTCACTTCACCTCCCAGGCCTTTGGGACAGTGGCCCAGAATGGGGACTCCTTGGATGAATGATTAGCCTTATTGACCAGGTTAGGGAGAGATCACAACCCAGAGATAAGACTTTCCAACGTGTTGGTATCTGAGTTTTAATGCTCCTGAGATAAAGAGCTGTTAGATGTTTCTCTCCTTCAAGTGAGATAAGTTTTCCATGCTTGTCAGGAGTAGATTCTGGCTCCTAAAGATATCAGGTTATGTACCTTAGTCAAGCCTGGAGACTTACAAATACATCCTGGATCTGATACAATGTGGGAATTCTAGGACTTTCCTTTCCTCTAGCTCAAATAAACATCCCAACTCTATTTACACAACACTAAGTGGCCCCACAAAACATGGCTCAGGGCACTGCCAGGTGAGTCTTAAGTTTTGGCAGCTGACCTGAGCCATTCCCAGCAGTAAGGAGAAGCCCCACAGGCATTTCAACACTGAGGGTACAAAGAAAAAGTGTTGCTTTTACCAAATACCTCTCGGGGCGCCTCAGGTCACTGCGTTTGAGGGCGTCATAGAGTCACTGGTTTCTGGTGCTGCCGATTACGCTTCTGCCTGGTAGGAGCTAATCTACAGGCTTGTTTATTTTCATGGCCTCACTTTCTGGCATAGGAGGCTCTCAATTTGTAAAACAAGTACATCAGAGCAAGCAGACCCACCGCTACCTTTACACTCTCCTCAAATCTGAAATGACCCTGCCACCTCTAAAGCATGCAGGTGGCCATTTCAAAGAGTTAGTATCTACTGTAAAGCTCATCTCCAGACCCAAAAAAGAAGAGAGTTGAAAATGTAAGATAAAATAAATAAAATAACATAAAATAAAAAATAGATAAAAAGGAAAGAGAAACTTTCTTGCTGTTTTCAATGGAAATTCCACAATTGCTACATACCCAAAACAAATTTTCTTATTGATTCAACCAGAAAAAACTATCTGAAGTAGACATAGAGAAGTCTTCTCCTCACACAAGGTATTGGCAAACTCTAAAATATACTCCAAGATCTTCACCCTTCAAATAAAACCAGGAGCACCTTATCCATTTCCCCGTTCTCCAGCCCCTTCAGATTCTAGAACACCCCACTCTGTATGGTCAGTGCTTTATGCTTGCCCCAGTCAGCTCCTGGAGAGACAGCTGACTGCCCGGCCTTGGACGGCAGACCTGTAATTGTTCTTCCCTGGTGTCCCCAGCACCTAATCCCCCTGACCTCACTCCCATCCCAGAGGACACCTGGGGTTTTGTTACTAGATTACCAAGATAAGACACAACGCAAGTAGTCAATGTACCCATTTTCGGAGGGAAAATGAGAAGTTAAACCCAGTACTAGTCAACCAGAAAAAATCAGTTACTTTCGCATAGTTAGGTCATGCTTAAGTTGCTCAAAAAGCGAAGAAGAAAAAAAAATACCCTGTTTAACATTAATGTTCTTTGGGAGCACAGCTTTCTCCTCTGCCATCAGAGGACATTCAAACAAGGAAGGCTGGCCCCAGTTCCTTGAGCATTCCCAGCCTAGAGAGGCCCCTCATTCCCATGGCAGGCCAGCCCGGGATCTGAATGAAGCACATCTTCCAGGCTCTCGTGGTCACAGGAGATCTGGTCCCAGGAGATGATATGTCCCACCTGTGTGCTAGGGAAGACAATACTAGCCAGTAACGCTGCCCCAGAGAGACTGGCATATGGATTGTCCCTTCAGGATTGCTGGTCTACGAAGACCCTGCTCAAGGGCTCCTGTCAGGGCACAGCCCTGTGAGCAGAAAAGCCCCTGGTTGGGCTAGAGGTCAAGATGGCTCAGAGAAGAGGGCAGAGGGCTGGGGACACAATGCCAGGATGCAGAGGCCTAGAGACACCCCGTGTTGAGAAAGCAAAGAGCTAGGTAACAGATTGCTTATTGGCAAGGGACATTTGGTCTCTGTGACACTTAGCCCCAGCAGCCAAAAAGACAGAAGCGATGGAATAGAGGTCGGAGAGTGTGAGGCTCCACACGTCAGCCACCTTCCTCTACCCACGACACGAGTCACGAGTCAGCCTATCTCCCCCAGAAGGATGACCCATCACAGCACAGGTTACACCAGTGAGTGCAAGGACACTAATGCCGAATTGCTGTTCTGAACGAGCATCTCAGAGATGCTCAGTGTAGTCACTGGGGTAAAAAGACTCACATATTGCTTTGCACGCTACATTCATTCTAATAACGGGACTCTGCAAGTGCGTGACCCAGCAGAACTAAAAGGGTGACGAGACGTTTGTCGCTGTGCACATCGTACCCTACCTACATGGATCCCCAACACTGACATGCCAAGAAAGTCAATGAAGAAGAGGGAGAACAGAAAGAAAGGGGACGGGATGGTGACCCAATGCTATCCCATAACACATTTAAAACTTTTTTTCTACCACAGTAACACATCCTTCATAAATACGCTGAACAAACTGTATTGATTATAGAAATAGGAAAGCATGAGATGTACGGCTATTTATAGATTTAATTTAAAACAATTTCTTTACACCGTCAAAAAATATAAACTTAAAGTATTTTAACCATGTTTTCTGCTATGAAGTGGTAAACAAATGCATGCCGTGAAGTTAAACTTGGTCTGTAATGTGTTCAGTTGAAAGTTTCTACCTAAAGGGTACATCTGCTTGTTTCAAAAAATACGTATGTCTGTTGTTCTTGATAGAAAATTCTACACTATCTTCAATAAATAAATGATAGAGTGTTTTTTGTAAAGTATGAAATGTAAACTTTGTTGCCCTTTCCAACACACACATTTGTTAAATTGCTTGAAATATGACAGGGCTCTGATGGGAAATCGTGACACTATGCGTTCAGTTCCCAACAGAGTGGGTACTCGGCCACTATGTTGATGCTACCATTTATAAAGCGCTTCTACAACCCTAATTAACTTCTAAGGACCTACAATCAAAGAGAATACCATCAACCACAGGAAAGCTAGACTCCAGTACCAAGAGGACATGCAAAGAACATTTCTTGACCACAACGAACTGGGGTTATGCGAACATTAACATGCAAACAAAACATGACCCACACTTTTCCTTAGCAAATCAAGTTATGAACTAGCTAACCAGCCTATCTCCTGGCATTTAAAGGGGGGGGGGAATCAAAGAACCCACAGCAGACAGGTTGGCACATGGTCATACACTCCTGACTGGCAACAAGCCCATGGAAGCCCATTAGTGAGAGGTTGGCTGTGTGGGGCGCAGTGTGGGGCGCAGTCTTAGGCTTTCCTCCCCACACTTGTGCAGCTGCGTGTTCCTGGGGTCTTTCCCCCACCACGTGGTGGATTTCCTTCACATCTGTCCACCTACTTTCCGATTGTCACTTTTCCTTGTCATACCTTGGGGATGCCTGTTTAGGGAACTTACCAAAGACAGCTGCTGAAATTTCCCATGAAGGTCAAGACGCGGAACATTCAAGCAAGAATAGGCTCCGAGCTGGTCACCATCAGTGACTCTCATTATGAAATATCACAGGACCTCCAAGCCAAAAGAGAGTTATCCAAGTGGGCTGGCAACTAGGACCCAACGACACCGTGACGTCGTGGCCTTTCAGGTGACCTGCAATGATCTGATTTAGCAGATAGAACTCTATAGATAACAAGCTTCCTTAACCATCTTCCAACTACGCTGGAAATCAGAATCAAATCACCTGATAGAAGCCCATGATAGTTTTCATTGACATCTATCAATATAAGACCTAGAGGGGACTAGAATGGCTGTAACAACACAGCTGCTGGAATCTTCCATGGACCAGCTCTTCAAAGAGCTAGTGCAGTGTCCCATCAGGACACCACCTGCCCAAGTGATCCAATCCAGGGCAGCATTTCAGATAAGGTCCCCGTGGGGAAATGAGATTCTGAAGCAATGGCAGGACCAATAATTTTTCCTAAATACACCAAGGACTAGGCATCATAGGTCAAGGGGCCTACTGGGGGCTGGTGGAGGTAAGAAATAGGAGGGTTATGAGTTCTCCAAAAATACAGACATTGCATTTATAAATCTATTTTTATAGTAAGCAGACCCGTGCCTCAGACCCAGGCACGGGCCAGACTCCCAACCAAACCTGGCTGGGAGCTATGGGATTTCAAAGACCTTAGAAGCCATGGTGAGACCTGAAGTGAAGACAAAGGAAACAGAGGTTTGTTTCATAAAATGGGAAATTGTCTGGGGGAGAAGGATTGTCAAGAATTATTCCCAGAATCAGTAATGGGCCTGTCTTCACCGTCCTGTTGCCCTGTGGCTGAACACCAAATGGTGGTCTTAGAAAAGCAACATCGATTGCAGACGGCATCTGCTGGCTCGGGCTGGAACTGAAGCAGGCCCTGAGCCCACTCCCTATGGCTCATCAAATAACTGCAGGTCCAAGCGGACCACAATCTCTCCTGTGGGGACCTCGTGCAGCAGAAGACACTTGGTAACTGGACCCTTGGAACCCTGGTCCTTCTTGATGTCTGCTACGCGGATCTCCGTCCGACCTAAAAAATCTGAAAGGAGAACAGACCCTGTTCAGAGAGCGGATCCCTTCCCTTCAAGGCATGTATTTGGCATACTGGAAATTTCCCAGTAAATGGTTATGCTCTCCCTTCTTCCAAAAGGGAGCTAGCTTGTTTTGCAGGAATCCATGAATTACAATGACAGAGGATAATTTTTAAATGGAGTGAAAAGAAAAGGACGCCAGGGGCGACAAAGGAGAATCTAGAAGGAGCTGAAAACATAGACCATGATTTCCTCCACACCTGGAGCCCTCCAAAGGGCTATAAACTGCCTGGCAGGTGATGCAAAAGCAGAGGTCGTATCAGCTGCCCAATCTGCAGTGCATGTGGAATTTAAAGAAATCACAGAAAAGAAAGACAACTGTTTCTGGGACAAAAGTGGAACAGCCATTTCTCTCAGAGGTTGTCACAGGAGCGTGCTTTGTGATGTTGTGCCCCTTTCAGAAAAGTCAAGGATGGTGAACTGGCTCAGTTCTGATATGCCCCTCTCCATGTGACAGAGCGCAAGTGTGAGGGGACAGGAAAGGAGGGGACAGCACAGGAGCTGCATGCTTCCAGCAATGCTCCCAGAACAATCTCAACACCACTTTTCACAAATATTGAATGTCAGTATGAGAATGGATATGACTATGTTTGAAAATTTTTTAAATGCTATGGAAATACACAATGTTGTTCCATGGGCCTCCTGCCCATTAATTCCTTCACTTATTCATTTGACAATTATTATTGGAATATACTATGATCCAGGCCCTCCTGTATAGGAAACAACATTTTTTCAATGTTCCCGTTTAAAACGTGGGAAGTTTATCTGGTAGACAGATACAGGTTTGTTTTTTCCCTCTGTGCACGGTATGGAAGTAATCTCTGATGTAAGAACAACACTAGGATTTTCAACTTACACCCTAGTGGAGTTGTCATTGTGTCATGATATTTCAATATAAAACAAAACAAAACAAAACAACTCAACCTCAAATCTTCACTTGTCAGAATAAAAACTGACAATAAAACAGTGGTGAAGAGCCCAGACTAGGGAGTCAGATTGCCCTGGCAATGCCCTAACATAGCCAGCTAGGTGACCAGTACTACCTACTCACCATGAGATAATTCATATGAAAGTTCTAAAAGACAAAAGCCACACGGAACGTTTTAAGCCCTGCACAGATCATGCTAGCATTAGACCCTCACTCCTTGCATTTAATTATCCTCAGTCGAATATAATTAAATTGAGACGGTAATCTTTAAACGTACTCTCTGGTTTTTATTAGGTTGAGGAAGAGAGTTTATTGGAATCATTGGCCAGATCCATTCTTTTCTAGGCTCAAAGCAGAAAGAGGAAGTTGGTTGAAGGCAGCATGCACCCAACACAGTTCCATCCATTTGATTAACCAGAAACGTCACCCAAAGGACACTGATTGATTCTGCTACACACCTATTGTACGCTAACGTTCTTCTTGCTCAACTGGCTAGTTTTATCCATTCTCACCACTGGCTTATGGCCAAGGACTCATGGGCTGGGCTGAAGTTTATTGGGGGTAGCCCTCTTTGCAGTCACCAGCTTTGGGGAAACATAGGACCATGGTGTTTGTCTAGGGGAGCTGGACCACTCTAGACTGAGCATGCTCTGTCCAACTTCCCTGAGGTGCACCAGCATCACAGAAGGCTTCCTTTTAGGGGAGGCTGAGTCTTGTCTTATGCCACTCTCATCTCCCTGGAGGGAAGCATAAGCAATTCTGGGCACCAAGTTTCCAGATAGAAAACGTTTACTCATGACGGGGAAGGAGGAAGGCCCCACGGCAGGGGGAGGGTGAAGGGGGCCCTCTCTACTCACCATCTGGAGAGAACTGGTCCCTCTCAAACACCGTGATGCAGAGGACCTCCTGCTCCAGGTCTTTGATGAAGAACTGGCAGTTGGAATTCCACTTGGGATTCAGAGTGTCCTGGATCGTCTTGGTGATGTGACACTGGGAGCCCATGGTCACCTCGCAGTATGGGTTACTCTTCCCTAGAGTGAACAGAGCCTGCTCAACTCCTGCCAGGCCGCAGGCTCTTCTGGGCGCAGTGTGGTGGGGTCACCGCCACAGTGGGTAGCACTTTCCTCTACACCTATTTTTATACCCCTCCATTGCCATGCTTCGTAAGTGGCATAAAATGGAAAATCCAGGACAAAACTCCCACAATTCAGCATTATAATAAAACTAAGAATAAATAATTAGATGAGTGGGCTTTGAAACTAGGCCTTTCCTGTCTCTTTGCATTAGCCTTAGATTGCATCTAAGGCAGCCACTCAGACCTCTCTGACCTCTCTGAAAAACATAACAGCAGAAAGGACTTAAAAAAAATAAAAAAGGAAATAAACCTCTAGGTTTTTAGTAAGTGCTAGAAAAACCAATTCTAGAAGGAAATTTGGGATTCTGGAAATAGCACGCTTGATTTAAAGCCAGGAGCAGGGGGTGGGGAGGATGCAGAAAAGGCTTCTACCTTGAACACGTGCTGGGAGGTCGGGGTCCTTCTTGGGTCCTTACCGTGTGACCGACAGGGTTTCAGCTCAATGCCTTCAACAACATTCACCATCAACCTTCCAATCCCTGTTGCCCTTTGAGAACGGACTATGACAGCAGGAAAAACAATACATGTTTCATTTTAACATTTGACACCTTTCCATCCCTGCTTGCCTCGTGCTCTATTTTGTGTACCTGCCCCCCTTCAAGAAGAATTCCACTCTCCTCTCCTTAAACACTTGCTTCCTTGCTCCTGGAATTTGTCTTCCACTCCTCATTCTGCACCCCACTCTCTCTCTTCCCCCCCACTTCCAACCCATCTCAGGCTTCTCTACCTCTGGTCCCATCTTCCAGCTCTAAGGATTCTGGGCCCCATCAAATGGCCCTCTGCCCCAGCTTTGCAGGAAGCCCGCTCCATGCTGGGGAGCAATGCATTACCCAGGTACGCCTTCTCCCGCTTCTTTTTCTCGGTCTCTATGTAGAGTTCAGAAGCAGCTTTGATTTTCTGCACCCAGGCAGTCCTTGGAAAGGAAAAGACAGAAAGGTGCCAAACAGAACTCTGGAGAAAGGCTTCAGGTCTGTTTCAGTGCAGTTTCCAGGATTCTGCTTTGTTTGTTTGATTTTAACAACAAAGGCTCGGGAAAGAAAGCCTGGATTTATGTCACATGATGCTAATAATTATTCTTACCATTAATAAGAAAGGCATGTGTGACATTTTTATTGATGTATTCAACCCCTGCACTGCTGTCCGCAAGCAAGGAAATCTATGATAAATGCCGTCCTAGAGGCAATGTAGGCACACAATTCCTCTCCCTCCCCTATTGAAAAGCATCACGTATTTCCCTAATCCAATAAGGCCAGAAGGTTCTCTCCTACTAAACCATCCAAGGGAAGAACGAACACCATTTCCCAGATAAGGAAACACTTTACATGAAGGAGCAAACACACACTGGGGCAAGCATTTTGGCATGACATTTTCTTCTTCATTTTTCAGAGAACCATATGTACAATAACTCTGGCCAATTTTCTTACTTGGCACAAATGCTCTTTGGAATGTTGGCCTTGGGTCAAGTTCACCCTTCAGAAAATGATCTATTTCATTTGGCTCCGGGACAGAGTCTTGAATACATGATTGAAGCAAAATACCCACAGCTCTAGGATCCAGAATGTCTGTCCAAGCGAGCCAGCTGAAGAGAGGGTTGGGTTTGGGTGGTCCTATTAATCCCTAAATCGCATTCCTTTTGGTTTCTGCCACCTGGGAAACCTGACATGCTCCATTTATCTTCAAGAATGCTGACAATTTCTACCAAAAAAGAATTCTCAAGCAAAATTAATTTCAATTCATTTTATTTTGAAAAATTCATGCCACATGTCAAATTTTTGCGAGCTCTAGAAGAAAGCATTAAGACTTCCCCTGACCTCTCCAGACAGAGATTATGGTATTGCAACTGGGGGATTATCGGGACCTGCTGATTAATTAAATGTCCCCCGTGGTCCTGGTGCTCAGGCCCAGGGAGGTGGCAGGTCTTACCTTTCATTTATGCTTTCTGCTCGGAGGGTGTAGACGCGGTCGATGTGGGAAATATGGAAGATGGGTTCGTCTCCAGAAGGGTCAGTGGGTAATTTTACTAAAACCTCATTGAGGAAAATAGGCTGAAAAATAATGCACAGGCATTATAAAACTAAACTGTGTCTGTGTGTTCCAGTAAACTGTGAGTATGAGTGTGTGTGTGTGTGTGTGTGTGTGTGAGTGTGTGTGTTTCCAGTACCCTAGACTGACGGTGAGGGTGTGTGTCTATGGGTGTCCCAGTAAACTCTAGTGGAATAATGATTTTGTGTTATATCAATTTTCATATGTTACAAATTAGAAATATGGATTTTCTCCCCCTCTATTTTGCAGGTGTTTTTTAAGTTCTTCAGAATAACTGGTCTGTTTTTCCCACAGCTTATCCTAATCAGCAAACAGCCTCCATCAACTTTACTTCAAGAAATTCCCTCCAAAGATTTTCATACAAAGCGGCTAGTGACAAACTACCTAGGTACATTATTCTTTACTGCCAAATAATGCTAACAGCTGCTTCAGAGAAAATTCATCTATAAGAACACCCCCACAGAGACAAATTTAGAAAAACAAAATCCCATGACATGAAGACACACAAACAGACATGCGCAGAGGAGCAGACCCAGTAAGCAGCCTAGAGAATTCTCCACACGTGGACCGTTTAGATTGGCTATTATGGGAAAAGGTGAGGGGCACAGATGATTCATGCTACTTTGTGGAGTTTGGAGGGGGATCTGGGAATGTTTGGAAGGTAAGTTCTCACACACAGTGGGGGCTCTACTCCCAACCTTTCCCACTCCTGCCTCATCTGTACACCTCGAACGTGAGCCCCGCCAGAGCAGGGTGTGTCTTTGTCATGTCTGGGGAACCCACAGCAGACATTTGGCAGCTAATAGATGTTCTGTCAATCAAATTGAGTGTTGCTCCTTTTCTGATAATACAGGCACACCTCCGAGATATTGCAGGTTCAGTTCCAGACCTCTCCAATAAAGCAAAAAAAAAAAAAAAGCGAGTCGTAATCTTTTTGCTGGTGGAGGGTCTTGCCTTCAATTTGTAAAAAAAACGCAACATCTGTGAAGTGCAATAAAGCGAAGAGCAATAAAACGAGGTATGCCTGTACTGGAACTGCACCCTAAATCCTGGCTCAGCCCTTCACCTTCTCCTCTAGACCACAGCCCCAGAACTCTGCTGATACTCTGACTCCCTGTGGAAGCCTTCTCCTCCCCCACACATCAACCCTGATATGGCAATCTAGAATCCAACTTACTGTTTTGTACATTTTATACTGCAGGTTAGATTTGGGGCTGAAGACTTTGTCAGTGCCAGAAGAGCCCAGGGGCTTTATGATTTGGGTCAGCAGGAGGAAATCGTTGAAGAGGAAGCCGTACAGCTCCTTGTTGCTCTTGGCCTTGTAGAGTTTCCCACTGTGCAGAAACTTGCGTGGCCCCAAGCAATTGGTCACTGAATTGAACACAAGTTGCTGAGAAAGGAAAACAAAATCCAAAGAAGACACAGTGAAGTCAGGTCATGTTTTGATTTTGGTTTTTGTGCATCTGAAAGTATGGGCTCCATCAGCAGCTGGGGCTGGGCCCAGGTGGACCTGTAGCTGAGGCTCACAGCAAAGGACTGCTCTAAAGACTCCAGGCAGTGCCTTTTGGAGCCAAGAAGTCACAGTAGGTCAAAGGCATGGTTCTGGGATTCCGAGCATCAAGATGAGTCTTGGTTATGATTCCTAATGCTTTTCCCCTAGGGATTTGCTAGTGTCTTTGGGTAATTGGTGCTCTTCTCCCTTTTATGTGTGGGAACCTGGACACCAGGAAGAAAATACTCAGCTCTCAGCTACCTCGATGAGTATGTGCTGTGTGCACAGTGGCCCGCTGGAGGTGGCGTGAACCTGCTCCAGTGATGGCCCTGCACAGGTTCAAACAGTCCTTTGGACTTCTGAAAAGCAGCAGCAACTCTCTGCGTACAATTTCACAGGACAAATACTACTTTCCAAGGTACCGCTGAGATCCAGGCCCCTAGGATGTAGATGACTGTAAAACTCAAGGTGCTGAGTGATGCCTCAAAGTCAAGCAGAACAGATATTGCGTTGGTGCATATTAAATCTCACCCAACTCACTGGTCTTGAAAACACGAAGAGGATAGCTCTCTTCCTGGCACTTCTCAAACCTTAGAGATGGCCCTGAATACTAAAATGCAGCCCTCTCATCCCACAGGGCTCTATCATCCTACGCTCTATCATCCCAGTGGGCTCCATCATCTCACTGGCTCTATCATCCTACGCTCTATCATCCCAGTGGGCTCCATCATCTCACACTCTATGGGAGGCTCTATCATCTCGTGTGATCAGGTTCTATAGGGACAGAGGGATACTGAGGCAGAAACGACCTCACTAAGGTCCCCTTTTTAGATAAAGAAGGACAATGGTCTATTTTAGACAGCAGGGGAGATTGAGGGAGGGGAAGTCCACAGCTGTACCCAGGTAGTGATATGATCCAGGCAGGCATCATTTGGTCCCCACCTGTCCACATCCAGATGTTCCATCCAGCAGCATTCAAGGTTGAGGCTCTCTCCAGAGAGCCTCACGAGGACATAGTGAGGAAATAGTGACCTCCACGAGGACACTATTTGTGAAGAGGTGATGGGGTTCACAACATGCATCCCCCAAGAGATGCAGGTGGCCACCTGTCTGCCTCCAATGTGAGAGAATTGGCAGGGCCTTTGTGACCAGAGATCTATAGGCACCAAGGAAGAGTGGCCATTCCACCTCGCTTTCAGGTACAAGGAAGAAGGAGGGCCTCCAGCCTCCCACTGAGGCTCTGAGAGAGCCAAAAAGACTAAAGGTGACACCCCAGCTGGAGCCTTCAAAAGATATTCTTCATCCATGTGGGCTCTGACAGTCTCTCTTAAACAGCAGCCCTTTGGGCCTGCCGAGAGAGTTCGAGCCACTGGGGGACAATGAATCAAGAAAAGTCAACTTGGATCACTTAAAGGTGGTGTCATTCACTCATACTCAAAGGTTAGGGCCTCCACTCGGCCAGGCTAACACTGACTTCGTATGAATTGTGAACAGACAAGAATGCCAACGACAGCATTTAACTGAAACTTAATCACTGGTGTGTGTCCAGATCTGGGCCAGGAAACAGAGGGCAACGTGGCCCCTTTCCATGATTGTGAACACAGTACAGGCAAAATGAAAGCGAGGAAAGACTGATCGATAAAGAAGGACAACAGTCTATTTCAAAGCGGGTATAGAAGCCACAAAAAGCAAATGACAGAGTTTATTTTATTCTTAATGTTTTACGATGAAGAGCCAGTCCTCACTGAGGCCCCCTGACTACAGCCATGAGACTCAGGGTGGGTCCCTTTCCAAAGTGCCTGTTGCTATGGTGGCATTTCTGCTGGGCAGACTGCTCAGATACATTGTCTACAGGATCAAGCTAACGCTCCTCACAATGATACACAGGCCTTTCTCATCCTGGCTTCAACTTGCCTTAAAGCCTTATTGCTGTCACACTCCATTCCTCACCCATGTCCTGCTCAGGCTGTGCCCTCCACTGAAATGCTATCCCCCTGGATTCTTTCCTGGAGAGATATCTTCATCCTTCAACACCAGCCAAGTGCTACCTTCTCCAAATATTCCCCAATCCCTCTATGACTGTCCCTTTATCCCTCTCATGTGTTCCCACATTTGGCACCTAGTTCTACCTATCATTTTTCAGATTTTTCTGTAAATATTGGTTTGACCCCTCCAGGACTGTAGGCTCCTTGAGAGAGGGGAGGTCACATCTTACTGATTTTCATGTCCTCAGATTTAGTACCGAGCAATGACACATGGGCAGGTGCTCAGTAAATGTTGAATGAATGAATGAATGAATGAATGAATGAATGAATGAATAAGTGAGCCAACCAACCAATGGAAGCCCCGAGATTGCATATCAACACAGACTTCCAAAATGGGAGCCCACATCCATCACCTTGGTCTCCACAGGGCTGTTCCCACAACTTTATTAGCCCACACCTACGCTGAAGTCAGACAGGAGGTGGCGCAGGGAGGAACTGGTGGTGGCTTCTCAGGTAGTGACTGCCTTGAAGCTTGTGAGAAGGAAGAAGCCACAGGGACAGTGAGTGGGGGAGACACATTCTGCCCAGGCACTTTGGTAAACACTGATGAATGGGATACATACATGTGTGAATGTGTGTACCTGTGTGTACAGAGGCAGAGAGAGAAAGAGAGAGAACAGGCAGAAAGACTGAATGAAACTAAAGGAAAGGTGAGTGACAAGAAGAAAAGTAAAGAACTAGAGGAGAGACCTCTGTGTCAGTATGGTGGACTAAATACTCTGACTCACCCAAATGAAAATTTAAAAAACTGAGTAAAATATAAAAAATGCACTTTTTAAATATAAGCAAAGTGGTAAAAATGAAAGTAAGAAATGTACAGAGGGCAAAAACAGAATGAAAATGCACACCCTGGAAGAGAAACCCCCAAAGCAGGCTTTGGCCCTGAGGGTCTCTCTTAAATCTGGTGACCTTGAGCTTTCACTTTGAAGGCCACGTGGGGTACAAACGACAGGAGATATATGCAGGGCCCGTGTGAGGTGAGCAATCTAACAGGAGATCACAAAAAGCTAGACCCCAGAGGAAGAATGACAAGTAAACTCAAGCACAGAAGGGATGAGCAAGAAAACTTGCTTGCTTTTGACCTTGGCATAAGTCGAGGGTGGGGGGGATAATGCCCCTGAGAATTTGTAACCAAAAGGCAGCTCATACAAGTTTACAACCACAATTCACACAACTAACGTGATCTCTAAAACCCCTCTAAATTTAATTCCTCTCGGGAGGAATGCAACGTCAGACCTCAAAGATCCCACCGATAAAGTTCCAAGGAACATTGAGTCCACGATCCAAAATCACAGTACGTACAGAGCAACAGGCCCGTGTGGCGAGGGCTAGCGGAAGCGGCAGACAGAAAAGACTGAGATCCATACGTTAGGTATTGGAATGATCAGGTTTGAAATATACAGGCAGATGTTTAAAAAGAATTAGGAAATAAATGAGAAGCATGGCCATTTGCGCAGGGAACAAGACACAAGAAAAACCAGCAGCTTAGAGAAAATATATAGAACTGCTGGACATGGAAAGGAAAAGAACTGAAATTAAAAACTCAGGGGATGGGCTAAATAGCCGATGAGAAGCAGCCAGAGAGAGACTAGCAAGCCATGGGCTGGAGACAGGGACAGTTCATGATCGTTCTCGTCCTCCTTCAGGCCGGCTGAGGAGGCTCAGCGGGGGACGCCCGGGTCCCACCCCACGGCCGCTAACCTCAGACAGGCCTTCACACTGCACGTGGGCCTGGATCCACTCCAGCCGGTCGGAGTTCTCCTTCTCCCGCACCCCTTCGTTCACCTGGGAACACAGCTCTTCCGCCTTCTCCAGGGCGTGCTTCAGATGGCTATGGTCGGGGTGGTTTTCAGGAGTGTTTTCCAGGATCTACATGGGAGCACAGAAAGCATCAAGCCCCTGGGGTTCGCTGTCCTGGACAGAGCACAGCACACACCTTTCCTGAATGGTGCCCACATGACCCACCGAGGCAATGACATGGAGCGTGACAGCCACTCCTCGCTGGCAGGGTCCCCTTTGGGAGACAAGGGATGTCACACTATTTATACTTGGCGTGTGAGAAGGGCAGTGGCTGCAGCAAGGGCCATTATGCACCCCACATGGCCTTCTCTCGCGAGAATGGCTTTTTCCTGAGCCCACACACAGCGGCAGGTGTCTGTGTACTTCCACTTCTGGATGTGAATGCGAATGTGCGTTTTTCTGCATAGACCATTCCAAGCCAGTGGATAAGAGCACCAGTTCTGGAGCTAGACCTTCTAGGTGGAAATTCTTCCTGCTCTGCCATTGACCAGCCACGATATAAGCCAGTCACATAAATGTACCATGATTTGTTACATAGAAGGGGATCCCGCCAATTCATAAACGTATTGAGGATAATGAGAGCCAGGCTTCTCATAGAGAAGGGAGTTATAAATATATAGAAAGAAGGAAGGCTACGTAGAATTGATTCTGTGGTATTAGATTAGAATAGGAGGTATTGTTGTGAGCACATGGGTTTTAGTATACATGATAATACACATAGGTTGACATTGAAATAAATATATGTGTGTATACATATGTATACGTAAATTTGTGTGTATGAATATATTTACATACATATATCTCCTGACTCTACCACTGAGAGACCCAAAAGTCCACACCACCCTGATAGCAATGAGCACGCCAGTGTCCGGATCTGGGTTTCTAAATTCTCTACTAAAAGGAAGCAGATGTAAAAGCTTTCTCCAGGAGCTGTCTTCCCCGTGGATACTAATCTCAGGCTCAGAGGGTGTCTAAGTCTTTTCAGTGATTACAGATGGGGACTCTGAAACGCTAATTTTTTTCCTTTCTTTTGGTATTGGCTTCTTGAAGTTACATGAGAACGACAATCATCTAATATCAAATAGAGTCTCTGTCACAGTGGCTTTCTGAAGATGGGTGGTAGGAATTGTATTTCTTTTTCTCATTCTCGCTAGGAAAATCAAGGCTTCAAGGTACTATGTCTGCATTAGGGAAAGAATCAAGGACTGAGCTCTCACTTTCCAACTTATAAGGTAGAAGCCACGTGGTCTCCCAGCCGAAGGCGGCATATTATTAGCTCTTTTCATGACAAACAGCTTTTCTTTCTAAGTTACCACACACATGTCTCCAACACCCTGTTGGCATATGATTTCTACACAATAGATACCAGGTGTGCTGGCTGCAGAACCTGCCCCTGACCCCGGGTCCCTGAAATGCTGAGAAAGCATTCCTCTGCTGAAAAGGCAAGACAGGTACTTACATTTTTAATGATCAGTGGGTATCTTGTTACCCGTTGCATAGGCTTCAGAATAAAACTAGAGAGAGGCATCCCTTTACATCGAGGGTCCATTGCCAATCTCTGAAATAAGAGATTGTGTTAAATGTATTTAAGAAATCTGCAAAATCCAGTTGGTGACATCAACATTGATGCTATATTTAGGACTCCCCATCCATTGCATGGTTTCATTTAGTTGGATGACAACTGAGGAGCCTGGAGTTGGAAGGGCCGGACCAGTTATCCTGGTTCAGGATGGAGGTACTTTCCAGATGGAGAATGGGAGACCTGAAGATGTGACTCAGCCACCAAGGGTTAACCCCTGCTCTCCAGATTCCTTCCATGGGACACATGGGACACTTTCCATGGGACACACAGTTCCTTACTTACAGCGGTGAGATTAGAGAATATTTCTTCTGGATATCTGCAAAAACTTCATAACATTCCCAGGAACGAGGAGAATAAAAATTCAGAGGGTCAGAATAAAAATGTCCCTTAAGTCCCAGAGATGCTGGAAGAGCTGATTGTCATTGACTGTTTCGGGCGGAGCCTGCACACGCCTGGGGGAGGCTCAGACAGGGCAGGACATGAGACACGGGCCTCCGTCTGGGGGCCTGCAGGCTGTCTCCATCCTGGATACCCTGCCTTTTCCCACCACTTTTGCCAATTCTGTCAACTCATCTGGAGGGCTAGAATCCTTCTATCCCCAAAGATGGTCCTGTCCACAAGTCACAGGGATTACGTGGTGGCTGAGCTCTCAAAGGCTCTATTCAGGCTGGATGCCTTAGTAACAGACAGCTGCCCTAACCTGGGCCCCAGGCCCTGAGAACTGTCAGCACCTGAACCTGCTCTAGCCGTGGGCATCATTATTCCAGAAACACTTGGCAGCTGGCAAAGGCATGTCAAACTCCCACAGGGATGGGGTGGGGAAAGCTGAGGAGGGGAAGGGTGAGGTGAGAAGGGGCAACAAGCCCCCTCCCTGGGCTGGTGTCAGCATCTCCCTGAAGTTCAAGTGCATCCAGCGATGAACTCATCCTGCCTGTACCCAGGGAGGACCCAACCCTTGGCTGAAACCCCGGGTGGCCTGCGGCACCTGGCAGCCCAGACTCTGCCTTCCAGTCTGCAGCCCATCCTAGGTCAATTTCTTAGCAATATTTCTCTCCTTCGAATGATTTTAGAATGCCTCATTCATTAGTCAGCACATCAAAGCATTTCATGTTGAGAAACACCAGGGCAGTGGGGTGGGAGGGGAGAAAGAGAAAGCGTATGTCATGCAATGGCTAAGAAGAGATGCAATGAGGAATCCACAAACACAATCGTTGAGGAGGAGGGATGGCCTGGCCCCAGAATGCATGAGGTACAAAGATAAGTCTGTCATTATTATTATGTTGTTGTCTATTCATTCAAATGTACCTGTTTAGGAGAAGTTATTTTATTCTCTTCTTATTTTTCTCTCCTCTGAGAGAGGCTGATTATATGGGCTGGCGTGGCCAGCGGGGACACACCCTGGCCAAGGGCAGCAGACCCAGGGCCTGGCGCCTCTAGCAGCACCTCCACAGACGTCCCCTCGTGGACACGTGGCTCCCAGACCTCTGTTAGCCCCCGAGGCAGAGACCTTGGCATCCCTCACTCACCCCCACGGGCTGCCTAGAGCTTAAGACCATCAAGAAAAACCAAGCTGGAAAGGAACCAGCAGTGCACTGGGGCTCCTGGCCGTTCCCTCTGCAGGTGAAGGGCAGAGACCAGCCAAGAACTGAGGGTGCTCAGATTAAACAGAATCGGAAACTTGAGACCCACCAGCCCTCCTGGGCCTGACAAATGAGATGGAAAATTTAAACCTGTATCCAAACAGCACCACTAACACCTGGACGACAGATCAAAGCTCCCAGGCCCAGGGCTGGCCCCTCTTCTCCAAGCTCCCTTTGGTCACAACCACACCTGCCAGCTAGTGCCAGCCCCCTAGTATTCAACCAAGGCCCCAGTCCCTTTTGGCCTTGAGCAGAAATATGCTTCCAAACATTGGAGTTAGCCCCTCACACACCCAGTGGCCCAAACACAGCCACTGGTGGCCAGGGCTGGTGCAGGGGCTGGGCTCCGCCGGGGCTCCTTACTTTGACAAAGTCCTTGAAGTCTGGGGCCTCGTCTGTCTTCTGCTGGATCAGGGCAGCCCCGTTCAGCTGGCAGCTGCAGAAGCGGATGTAGGGTTGCATATGTGGCAGCTGGGCCGTCAGGATGTCGCCGATCATCTTCACGGGCATGTTCTCTCCAGACATCTTCTTGCGAACTCTCAGCGCTCTGCACGGAAACATGACACAGCAGTGACACGGCACACTGCCAGGTCACACAGAAGCAGAATGTGTGTGAGGGGCGCAAACCCAAGGGCCACTAAAGGGTCTATGTGGGTGACGAGGAACAGAAAAAGAAGTGAGTCTAGTGCTACACAGAGGTTACATCGGAGCACTTTTCTTGGGCATGATGGCTGTTTGCTGGCTCTTAGGAAGGAAAACTTCTGAAAGAATCTTTACAAAACAGGTCAACATTGAAAAACAATCTTTTCTTATAGAGAAATAGAGAATCCTTTCTTTAATAACTCAGGATCCCTGTGTCAATGTCTCACTTTACGGATTATCTGTGGTGAAAGCCCCAGCTGGTATGGTCCCAGCACCGAGCCTGTTTCCAGGCCAATGCGGCCCAAGGGAAGTTATTGTAGCCAGGGAACAGAGGGGACGTGGAGGCTCATTTTCAGACTAAACAGAACATAATTAAGATGGTAGATCAACTGCCACAGAAAAATAATCCCATTATTATGTTCCCCAAAGCCAGGTACAAATGTCTGAACCATCTGTGCTGTTCACTGCTTTATGACTATGGCTAATTTGAAGTTGACTTAATTAAGAGGAGCTCTGGAGAGAGAAGCCTATTAATATAATAAAGGACCAATGAACCCAAACAATTTATATCCTGGAAACCGAGGAGAGACTGGGAAGTGTTGATTCTGGGGTCCTGCTGCAGTCTGAGAGTTCACGGCCCCCATAGGTATGTGCATTCCACCCTTCCAACTCTAACATGTCAACTCCTAACACCAGCATCTAGAAGAAGGGCAGGGCACTGAGCTTCTACACGGCAAGTGTAGCAGTGTACTCTGAGGGCAGGACCACCACATATGAGGCCATGAACGTGTTCTTCCTACCCTAGTGATCACGGACGGACAGACAGATGGATGGATGGATGGATGGATGGATGGATGGATGGATGGATGGATGGATGGATGGATGAAATAGAATGCTATGCTATATGATTTTAACATAAGGGTGGGAGGATGTCACTATGAATTCCTTTGGCTGCCTTCATGGCCATGGTCATGCCTTCATGGTCATTTCCAAGGAGGCTCTGCAATCTCAGTATTAGGTTTTAAAAACTTCAGATCTCTTTATTTTCTCTCACCTACATTTTTAGTTAAAGAACAAAAATCCTTGGACTGGGCAAGCAAGCCAAGGAGAAAAACTTTAGGGACAATAAGTTATATGGTCTGAACAATCAGGGATTCCTTTTTGTCTTTCTTCTCCCCATCTTGTATTTACTCTCAAGATAGATATTTTATTTTTCTTTTGTTTTCTGCTTAAAATAAAATTGTGTCTATTCTTAAGTGAAAAAGAAGTTAAGCCAAACATTTTACATTTAAGAAATACAATTTTTTTTGAGTGCCTCTTTTATTTCTTTTTTTTCATTTTCTTTTTTTTTTTTTTTTTTTTTTTTTAATTTTTCAGGCAAGGAGGCAGGAAAGGATGTTGATAAAAGACAGTTTCCACCACTTGGGCCCTACCTACTGCTGTCACATCTGACAGCTGGCCTTAGGGCCTGCACCTGGGTCTTAATATAAAAAGGCTCTAGATCTTTCCGCCCTACTCTGCATATTAAAGACAAATTTCTCAGCTCTGGGCTCACCAGCAAGAGAGCCAGCCATTCGCTCTAATCCCCAAGCAGAGGCATCATTAGTAGGAAACACATATGCTGCAGTTAGCCCCCTTTTATTTTCATTTTATTTACTTCCTATTTATCTGTTTGCTAAGTCCTATGTCCCCTAAGTACAAGCTGTCTCTGGCTCTTGGTCAGGAGTGGCAGATACGTGGCTGCTCACAGTTGGCCTTCTGGGAGGCTCTGTCTTAAGTTCAGTTCATCCACAAACGCCCCCCTCTTCCAGCCGCCAGGGGCCCTAACACTTCCCCATCATCGGGGCTATTTCTTTGCATGAAGAAATCAAGTCCATGCAACAAAGTGAATATTTTTCACAATAAGATGTTGAAAAGGAAAAAAACAAAAAAGGAAAGAAATCACGTCCCCATAAGGCTTCTGTTAAATCTTTTATCTGGAAGATGAAAATGAATCAGGTCATCAGAGGAAGGGGACAGAGCACAGGATGTAGTGATGGGAGAGAGGCGTGACCCGAACACGTTTGACCGTGATTGACAATGTGCCAGCTGTACTCCTCACCCCGGCTCCTTGAAATGACCCTGCATGTTAGTCAGGGCAGGCACCATACTACAACTCTACAGGCTCTAAAACAAAGGGTCAGAGAGTCATCTGCCCAAGGAAATTGCCCATAACAAGTTAGAAAATGCTGGACCCTGGACGAAAACTTGGGATGTCTGCCTCCTGGTTCTACATTCTTTCCACGGTGGATGGTGAGGATGGAACCTCCATTGGGACCTTGCGCTTCACCCACAGAACAGCCCCGGGCACAAGCGCCCCTTCTGTGTGACTTCGGACAAGTCACCCAACCTCTCTGGGCCTTGTTTGCCAGCTGTAACTGCACTCTCGATTCCTACGTCCAGGGCTGTGAGCACATCAGCACTAACAGAAAGGAGGAGAGGCAGGCCTGGCCCCAACTGAGCTCAGGAAAGGGGTGTCTGTTCCCCTGACAGGAGCAGGAGGGAGGGGAGAGAATGCGGGCAGGGCGAGCAATGCCAGAAGCACAGTTTTCCTCAGGCCAACCACGTCGAGGCACATGGGGACATCAGAAACATCTCCCACCTCCCCCACCCTCGACTGATAGCAGCCCAAGGAAAAGCGGTTTTAAGTTGTAGGTATAGTTTCAACAGAAAACCTTTGTGACTATTTTAAAACAACTTGAATCCAACACTTTAGGCTTATTAGCTTGGTGCAAAAGTAATCGCGGTTTTTGCAATTATTTTTAACCATTTAAACTGCAATGACTTTTGCATCAACCTAATAGTATTCGTAGGTTCAGGGGTTAACTAACCCCCTTTTCCCCAGGCGACTGGGGAGCCTCTCTCCAAAGGGAGGGTGGGTACTTAACCCCCCCCCCCACCGGGGTCCCCAGGGCCCAAACCCAGCACTTACTATGGACCAGACACTCACAGTCTAAAGGTCCCCTAATAAGAACCCCATGTGGTGGGTACTACTCTCATCCCCATATTACAGATGAGAACACTGAGGCCCAGCGAACGTTAAGTGACTTGCCCAAAGACACAGAGCTGGTGGGTAACAGCAGGATGTGAACCTGAGTTTGACCCAGACCTAAGCTCAGAAGATTCTAGAGCTGCCTCCTCAAGGAGGATAATGAAAATACTTTCTGTAAAACCCCCTGGGGTCGTCTTTGATTATTTGTGTTCTAGAAAGAGCAGATGTGATATATATTTCTCACATCTATGTCACTGTGCCGTCTCTCTCCAACCCTCATCCACTCCCAGACACACACTCAAGAACGTGGGGACTTGAAATGACCTTATGAGAACAACACAGGGACCACGTTTAGGAAACAGCCACTTCCGAAATATGTGAACATAGAGATTAGGAATGGACCCAAGTTCCGGGGAGTCGGGGGGCTGTGCTTCATCCTCGAGCCCAGGGAGAGAGTGGCCCTTCCTCCCAGCTGGCTGTGTCACCATGGACTTAATCTGCGTTCTAGCAAGTGCATTATAATGAGGGCCTGGTGGACACACATTTGTAGAACTGGAAGGGACTTTGGTGATGATGTCATCCGATCCTCTCAGTTTCCAGGTAGCGAAACTCAGTCTCAAAGAGGAAGGGCAGTGAGTTGGACTCCAAACCAAGGTCTCCTGACCCCTGGCCCAGTGTCTCTCCTCAGCCCAGCAGCTGCGTCTGAGAACTAAACCAGGAAGAAAATATCTACACTCCGGGCCAGCTTCTCGGAGCGCTATCCTGAACATGCTGCTGAAGTGGGCAGTGAATGGTTCCACCCTTGCCACCCACAGGCGCCAAGGTGCTTCAGGAGACCAATATTGGCCATAGAGACCCAGGTCTGAGGGAAGGCGGGTGGGCTGCCCCGTGGCCTGAGATGGACCCGGAATCGGCCTAGCGCTGGAAATTCTAGAGCCACAGTACAAGCAGAATGTGGGGTGCCATGGCGATTAACTCTCTCCACCATGAAATTTGGGAGGGGCGGGGGTGTTTGGGGAGGCATCAGAGCAAAAAAACGAGCAATGGCGCTTGTGAGTAGAAATGAGCGAAAAGGCAGAAAGAAACACAGAGAGGCATGCATGGGGGGGCCACACGGATGAACCTGCGCGGACGCGGTAGTGTGTGAGAGCCCAGGGGCAAAGCGAGGCTGGGATTAGAGGAGAGAGGCTTACTTCAGCAGTTTGATATTACACATAATCAGCTCCTTCCAGTTAACAAAAATCATAGCACCCTCTTTTTCTGTCAGCAGCTCAGACTCCGTCAGGGGTTTCTGAAAGATCTACAGATGCAGAAAACGAAGCAGTTCAGAAAGCAGTTAGCTTACAACTCAAACGCGCGCGCAGATCTGTTCAGAGCAACGCAAAGGACCAAGGCGTCGGCAGCTTTGCTGGGAGGCCCAGGTGCAGGGCGCCCCACATCTCTGCAGAGATTTCTGAAGCAGATGGCCCCCATCAGGTCTGCGCTGTGCAGCAAGGGAGGCGACTGCACCAGGACAAAGCCTCACAGAGTCTTCTGCCTGCGGGCAAGACATGGGCACAGTGGGAAAAGTGGGGGGCTGAAAGATGCATGTGGGTATGGGCGACCCCTTCATCCTCGTTGCAGTGCCTCCTGCCGTCAAGCCTTGGGCTTCCTGGGGGAGCAGCTTCCCGCAGCCTCCAACAAGCAGCCTGGGTGGCAGACTCCATTGCTCTGCTCTCAGCCTGGGCTGTGCCTGGCACAGGGCCAGCATGTGCAGGCCTGGTACAGGGTGGGCGAGGCTCCTCTCCTGGGCTCTGGGAAATAAATGGGCCCACCCAAGCTCCATGTGGTTGGGTGACTTGCAGGAACTCACAGATATCCCCCATAACCCATAACCCATGTGGTGAGCCCCTGCCCACAAAGAGTTATTGCCTGCCACTGGAGGCAGGCCGCTGTCATGAAGGTTCTGTAGGGATGGAGGCAGCCTGTCTTTAAGTAAACGTGGCTGCACTGAGGCTGCTCCCTGGGAGCCCTACTCTTCCTGAGTCCTTAAGCTGATGTTGAACCTGGGCTACACCAGGCCACTGCAAAAAGGTGCCATATCCAAGGGGGTGACGCACACATCCTAGACATCCTAGACTGTATATTTAGTGACAGCCAAGTGTCTTTTTTAAATTTGAACTCACACTTTCTATGCATTAATAGTGGTCTTGTGGGCCAGCAACCCATCCTGCATTCTGTATTCATTCAACACTGTGCGGCCGAGTCACGTCTTTCCTGGTTGTTAAGACTGTCAGAAATGGTTCCACAATTGCTAGGTGGCAAGGGGGCTGGTGTGGGGGGAGGGGAAGGAATTTCTGAATTATGACAGTACTTTCCAAATTGCAGAGTGACCCTGAAATTCAGTTCTGCAAATGCCCTCATCTGGTAACTTCTCCGGTGTGTGGACAAAAGGCTTCTTGCGAAGCATGGTTCCCCAACTCTGCACGTCCCCATCCTTCTGGACAGGGTGGCTAAGGCCCTTCAAGGGCTACCTAGCAGGAGAGACAAAATGAGATGTCATCCGGGACAGGCAGTGCCCAGCGACAGGCGGCGCCCAGGAAACGTCTTCATTCTCAGCAACACTTCTCTCAGAGGCAATATGTAGCACTAGGAATGAGTTGAGACAGTTGCCAGATGGCTGCTACTTTCAGATGCCAACTCTGAGGGCCAGGGGAAGATGTGACTTTCTCTAGTTGTGGCTGAGCTGTAACTGCGTGGACCTGGACCCCCAGTTCACAGCCCATGTGTCTCTGCGCACGCAGTGCCTCACGGACTCACCTGTCCTTTGGCCTGAGTGATCCCTGCCCCCCTGCAGGCAGGACTCAGAGTTGGCCAAGGGTGAGAATGTCACCGTCTTCTCCTGGGTGAGGGTCTCCTATGTGGTTTACTGTCCAGATGCTCCCCACACATCCAAAACCTTCTCAGGCTCAGAATCAGGACATAGGCCTCCTTGGCAGAACCCCCCTCTACTCCCCACCCTCTGCCAGTGCCCATGGTACCCGCTGGCACCCATAGCTGCTGTTACCTCTGTGACCAGCTGCAGGTCATTCACATACTTCTCCTCCGTGACAATGAGCTCGTGGATGTACCCTTGTCGTTTTCTTTCAGTTGGGGTCAACATATCCAAGAGATGTAAGTCTGAACACCCTGGAAAACACAACCATCAGGACAATTTAGTCCAAGTCTGGGGGAGCCCACACAGCTTCACGGTGCTGATGCCCCGGGGCTCACAGCCGGGCCCTGTGTTCTCACCGCAGTCAGGCAGTGTTGTTGTGGGTCGAACTGTGTTCCCCCTTAAAAGATATGTTCCAGTGCTAAGCCCTGCTCCCTGTGACTGTGACCTTATCTCTGCAGATATCATCAAATCAAGATGAAGTCATACTCAGGGTGGGCCCTAATCCAATATGACTCGTGTCCTCATAAGGAAACGAATAACATCTACAGTGACAGATGGGTAACAGACTTATTGGGGTGACCACTTTGGGAGGTAAATAACTGTCTAATCACTATGCTATTTTGTAACCTAAAACTAATATAACAATGTATGTCGATGGCAATTGAAAAAAATACATTTTTAAAAATTAAAGAAAAAAGAACATGAGACAAGAGACAGACAGAAAGAAGGCCACATGGTGATAGAGGCAGAGACAAGCATGATACATCCACAAGCCAAGGAACCCCAAGGATTGCGAGCAGCGATCAGCAGCTAAGAGAAAGGCACGGAACAAATTCTTCCCTGAAGCCTTTAGTTTAGAGGAACGCGACCCTGACGACACCTTGACTTTCTACTTCTCGTCTCCAGAACTATGAGAAAATTAATTTCTGTTGTTTTAGGCCACCCAGTTTGTGGTCATTTGTTACAACAGCTCTAGCACGATAAACCAGGTGGCTCACTCCTGCTTTATCAAAACCTGCTTTATCATAAAAGAAATAAGAGAGAAGATGTAGGAAAATTGGCCCCCATTTCCTGAGGGCTCACATCACGCCAGGCACGGTACAAAGAGCTTTACATCGGCAGCTATGTTTAACACTCATGTAGATACTGCAATCACCTCCGTTCTACAGGCAAGGAAACTAAGGCTCACACAAGATCTCTCAGCTGGGGGTGATGAAGCCGAGTTGATCCCCGACAGGTAAACCCCAGACACTGGGCTCTATGCTAGAACACTGGTGTTGAGTCCGAGCTACAGGCAGGACATAAAGTTGGTTTTGGGGGGTGGAATGGTTGTGCTGAGGCTCCTGCCGGGCCTGGGGACCATCCAGTGCTGGCTCAGCTCTCCTGGACCAGGCGGCTGCCTCTGCCTGTGGAAGCTGAGCAGTGAGCCTGCAGGCAGAAAGGGAAATCCTTCCAGCTGCACGCAGCTGGGCACCAGACCCCTGCTGTGGCCAAAGATGCCCAAGGGAATGGCTCCGCAACCTGAGATGGGTGAGGTGGTGCCCGCCTTTGTCTCCACTCAATTGGCTGGTTCATTGGGTTTGTGGTTGCTTCAAATGTTCTTGGGTTATCGGCAGATGCTGCCCTGTGACACACACACACTGGAATGAGGAGGGGAGGTTCAGTTTTGGGGAACACCCCTCAGGCAGGCCTGGACCCACCTCTTCCAGGCCAGTGGTCACCCCTTCCTTTTTTTTAGGGGGTCCTCATTTAATCACAGAAATCAGATTTGTACAGTAGATAGACTGGGAGGCCTCCTGCCTAGGGGTGGGGATGGGAGCATGGAGTCCTGTTCATTTGTTTTTCTCATCCCTTCTCCTCCCCACAAGGGGGCGCAATGGAGCAGCATGAAACCCCTTGGTGGGACCAGTGGTTCTCAAAGTGTGTTTCCAGCTCCAGCGGCGGCATCAGCCTCTGACATGCTCCAGCGGGAGCATGTTAGAAATGCAAATTATCAGGCCCCTGATGAATAGACTGTCTGGAATTGGAATCTGATTTAACAAGCTCTCCAGGTGATAATTTCAGGTGCACTCAAGTTTGAGAAGCCTGCTCAGAACTACCAGGGGTTCCTCAGAGTTTCTATCTTCTCATGACTGATCTAGCCTATACGCTGCAAGCTTCTGCAAATAGAATGGTCCCTCTGGGACAAGTGATATCATAGACTTCTTGGCAAATGTTCCACCTGCTCAAGATTAACTCCAGCCCTCAGTTGTGTCCCCTTCCCTGGCCAAATGTCTTTCCTGGAATGCTGTAGCTTCCCTTCCTGAGACAGGACGATCCCGGGACAGGCGGATGGATGCCGGAAAAGCAGCAAGGATGAGCCCTCATTATGTTTACACCTTCCGCCTCCATCCATCCAGGCCTCATTCAAAGCCACTGCAATGCAGCCAACCTATCATTCCGCGGGGCCACAAGCTGAGTGCGAACCTTCAGGCAGATCTGCAGATGTATCTGGAATGAGGCCCTCTGCAGCCGCAAGCCTGGCCCAGCTGCTCTTCCTGCTTCGGGGCGTTGCTTGTGTTTTATTAAGCCAATGACATCAACAATGGACTGTCAGAAAGGAAGCAAGTCACGACTGCTCACTCTTCCATTCAGCCGGCCTCTGCCCAGCTGCTGTGTGAGCTCCGGCTTACAGGCAGCTAAGCAATGTCACCAATTTTCTTGGCTTTCATTAGGAAAGCCACCCAGGAAATATTCTTGAGTTGGGGAGGAACACATCTCGTCCCTGCCCTATTTTACCAAACCTGCCTGTTAGTGAGTCAAAGGGCCCAGGACTAAGGCCATTTCTTGGTAAAGGGAGGAATGCAGCCCTTCCGTTACAAGGACTTGGGTGAATTCACAGAAGCAGCATCCCCCTGGAATTTCTAGGACATTCCTGTCTGCAGGGATAGCAGCATATTGGTACAGAGCTGCAGTTCTAAAACCACAAGCACTGTGCAGTGGTGTTTGCAGGGACACACACATCAGGCTAGTAGTGGACACTGGTTGGGCCAGTCTTCAAACGTCTGTCCCTTTAGGTCACAAATTCCCTTGGGGAATTTGATGGATGCTATAATATAAACTCTTGCCCCAGAAAACACGTGTCCGACGCACACAGCATACACACACATTTTGCACAGCGTTTTATAGGGTCCATAGTCCTTCTTCAAGCTTGTTCCTGGATGTCTTGTATTCGTTCATTATTGTGAGCAAATAACTTGACAGATATTTCCTGATGCCCTACCATGAGTCTGGCACTAACTGCTGGGTGCTGTTGGAAAAGGAGATGCCTGTCTTCCAGAGTATACAGCTAAGAACCTTGGGGTTCAGTGGTCCTCAACTGGGGGTGGAATTGCAACCCCCCCACAAGGCTGAGGCTGTTTCTGTTCTCCCACCAGGCTGAGAATGATACTGTTCCCCCAAGCTGGAGATGGTACTGCCCTCCCCAGGATGAGGGTGATACTGCCACTCCCCCACCCTCCCAAGGTGGTACTGCTCTCCCCGGCTGAGAGTGGTACTGCTCTCCACAGGATGAAGGTGGTACTGCTCCCCAGCAGGCGGAGGGTTTTACTGTACCCTCCTTCAAACCCAAGCTGCGAATGGATTCTTGGTTGTCATAATGACTGGAGCTGATTGCTGGAATTTGGTGGATTGGAGCGGGGCGGCCAGATGGCCTACAATATACAGGATAGAGAACGGCTCACCCCAGAGGTCAGCAGCATCCCATTGAGAAACAGTCACCTTACTAGAAACTGACAACCCAACCAGACCAGAATTACACTCTACAGCAAGGCTGGTGCAAGTGACCAGAAGACACGCTTAGAATGACTGAGGAACCAGAGGAACGATGACAGGAACTGGCTTGTTTTGGATTTCAGAAGTTCTTCTGAGTCTTCAAGTTGCACACATGCAGTTTTGAAGAAGCTCAGAGCCAGAGTACAAGCAGAAGGTCCAGGGTGGATTTGGGCCATCGGTCCAAGACTCCCAGGTGCTGGAGCCAGTTCAGGGTGAATTGTAGGTCTGCTCATGTGGGTCGGGGGTGTGTGGAGGCTGCATGGCTCCTCCTCGGGGAATTCTGGCCTTGGCAGTCAAACCAGCCAGCAGGCCCAAGCCAGAGCCGATGGAGCTGAGAAGTCTGAGCTGTTTCCCTCAACACATTCTGTCCCCTGCAGGTCCACCTACCATTCTTCCTGGAGATGGGGAGATGGCCTAGATGGCCTCTCCAGACCCCAGAACACAATCAAAAGCAAAGATTTTGTGGAGAGATTTGTCTCAGCATTATGCGCCAATGACGTTGGCTTGGAATTGTCTTTTCAGCTACTGAACTGACCCATAGGACACTGTTTTTAAAATTTTTGCTGGTAAATGCCAGACCAAGAGAACCAGTAAAGACTTGAAATAGGCATGTGGACCTCAAAAATATCCTTCCTTTGAAAATTTAGTATTTAGAAAAACACGAGAGTTTAAAAACTCCATTATTCAGAGCAGGGTAAATGGAAAAGACATTTCAAATCAGAGAGTTTTCTTTAGGGGTGGAGGGACGTGGTCCCTCGCTCCTTTGGGAACCAGGATAAACATGGTTTGCTGGCTCCCTTTTCTGGTGAAAAAACTTTTCATGGACATCTTGATGTGAAGGGATTCTTATAACTAAGTATAATCCTCTCGCAGCTGAGATAATATTGCAAAAGACTCCAGGCAGTTAAAACTGATCCCCAATTATAGCTTACACAAAATTCCTAATCTATGTGCTATCCCTTATAAGTTCATATAGTTAGACCCATTTACAAAATGGAGAGAGCTACAATGACCCTTTGAGAGGATTTGATCTGGGGCACTGGAAAAAAGTATGGGAAAATCTTACTCAAAAAGGCCATCTCGACCTTCCACGGGACAATGTTCATATGACAAGCCTAATCTAAATGAATTATTTTATTACAAAAGTAATATATGCATGCATCCTTCTTGTAAACAGTTCAAAGAATACAGAAGTATTTAGGGTAAAAAGTGAGCGTCGCCCGTCTCCGACCCCTCCAACCGTTCTCCTTCCTTTCCCAAAAAGGACCATAATTTTGAAAACCAAGCCAGTCCCCACAGCAAGCTGGCCACTGAACAAAGCAAATAAACTGGCCTTGCTCCTGTTATGAAAGAGCCAACATATACAATAAGTTGGTCAATAAATATTTATTAAGTTCCTATGAAGTCCAAGAGAAACAGAAATAAGCAAGATAATGTCCTTGTCCTCAAGGAAACTCGCAGCCCTTGGGGAGACTCGACAGGAAAATTAAATTTAAAATAGCAAGCAACAAAGAATGGACCTGTGAGCTGTGCTGATGGCGGCACTGTAGGACTCAGAAGAGTAAATGCTCTTTGTCCCAAGGGAGCAGGGTTCTGCAAGGAGGTCCAACTTGTGCTGGGTTTCCATATGGCCAGGCGGACACGCCATTATGTTGAGGGTGTGGGGGCCAGCAAGCCAGGTAAATGCAGAGACACTGTGGGAGATGAGGTGGGAAGTAGATTACAGAGGTTGTTAGGCCAGAAGGACCGGAGGAGAGAGCTGGGTACCAATCAGCAATGTACTCATACAAATTCAGGCGATGGTTTTTCATTTTCAAGGGAGAGGCTATACCAGCAGCTCTGGGGACATACGGCCCCAATCCTCTGGCTAAATGGCCCTGGCTCAGCAGAATGCAGGTTACCTAGGTTCTTGGGGCTCCTGTATTCTGAAGACTTCTCCAGGGTTGGCCTGATCGTAGGAAACGGGGGCCTCATGCCCTGGTCTCTCCTGCCAGGTGAGCCCACATCCCCTAAAGGTGACACTTGAGTCTCTGGAAATGAATCCAATTGTGCTGCCCTCCCTCTAGCTCCCAGGCAGACTGTCATGTGTGGGGTGGCAGCCACTGCATCCAGGGCTGAGATTTGGTGATGAATGAAGCAGGATGGGTTCTTGTCCTCCGGGAGCCTTGGTTTACTGGAGGCTCAGGCACCCCATGCAGATTGTGATCCTCACCGAGTTGCAGGCACCTCGCTGAGGGAATCTCTGCGGTTGTTATCAGTCCTTGAGACCTCAGAGTTGCCAGTCCCTAAGCCTGGATTTTTATGGGGTCTCACGCCAGCTGGGCACAGAGGCCTGTGGAATACCACCTGATGGCACCAATCCCCCCCTATGCCTTATGCCCAGGTGAGCCCAGGCCTGGGGACTCCCCAGGCCCCATGAAGCTGGTGGTTTCTGCTCAGCTGCACTCGGTCATAACCCAGAAGCTTAAAAATGCCATTGTGGTTTCCGGATAAACTGAATTTTCTCCCAGGAAGAGGAATCCGGTTTACATGGGATGTCAAGCAGTTGAATGGCTATGAGAAGTGGTAAAAATCAAATGATTCCGGGATAAGTCATCGCTTTATTTTCCATAAATACGAATGTTAGCAATTTATTTTATTAAAGGCGTATCATTCATGGCTTTATAACTGACACGGGAATTCCTGGCGTGGCATCAAGTACCCTATGGTATGCATTTGTTAGCTCATTCCTGGCCCCATTGATGTCACCACCCTTGTTTTCCTTTCTTCCTGAGTTTCTGCTTTCCATGTGTGCTATTCTACAATCGTTTAGGTATCTGATGTAGCGGTCATAAATGAATCCTTTGGGTACACAAGGTAATTTGGGGTGTTACAAGGACAAACACTTTTATGGGACTACGAGGGAGGAGGCAGCAGTTTTGTCTAGAGGGTTCGGGCACTATTTTCCTGAGGAGGAGGAATTTGAGGTGGGCTTCATCAGGCAAATGTCAGCCTGGGTGGGTAGAAGCGAAGGATCCAAGCAGAGCAAGCATCGCAGGAAAGGGGAGTAAGAGAGGAGTGCCTGGACCCCAGGAAACAGGTGAAGAGAGAAGCAGATGCTGGGCTAACAGGTGTGGTCGAAAAAGGGATGGTGTGACAAACCATAAATTCCTAAGTGGGCAGGTCATGGTGGGTAGTCACGCCCCAGGCCTGTAACTTCTTTAGTGAAAGGTTTTTAAGCCAGCCTGCCCATTGTTCTTGTGCATCTAGGTTAATACACCTTTGAAATACCTGAAGTAATACCCCTCGAGGGTGTAAGCCCCGCTCAAGAGAGGACATAATCATCTAACCATCCTGTAATCCAACCCCCACCTCCATGGAATCTTCCTTACGTCCCCTCCCTAATCTCAAATGCATCAGAGAAGCTGCAAAACTTCTCCAAAGCTCTTGAGAACCTCTTCCCGGCAACTGTTGTCAATTTTGGCTCAAAAAAACTCATAAAAATTCTCTACAGGTTTGGACGTCTCTTGTGTGGACACAGGGAGTTAAGGAAAGTTAATCCTGAATGCTACCATGAGCCCACCGGTTCCAAGCACTGTACTATGTACGTGAACTTACTGAATCCTCCTATTTGGCAGCTATTGTTGTTATTCCCCTTTGAACAGTCAAGGAAACTGAGGCACTGCGGTGAAGTTAAGTAACTTGCCAAAGGCTCAGTCAATAAATGGCAGAGGCGGTCTGACCTTAGAGATCCTGCTCTCAAACCACTGTGCCTCTTGCCTTGCTGCACAAACGACGTATTAGTCAGCTCCACAGACGGTCGGCTTCGACAACAGAAATTTATTGTTTCAGTTCTGGAGGCTGGAAGTCCAAGATCAAGGTGCCGGCAGGGCTGGTTTCTCCTGAGGCCTCTCGTGGGCGGGCAGATGGCCCCTTCTCTCTGTGTCCTCACATGGCCTTTCCTCTGCACGTGGTCATCCCCAGTGACGTGTTGTGCTCAAATTCCCTCTTCTGAGAACACCAGTCAGATGGGATGAGGGCCCACTCCCAGGGGCTCACTGTAACTTAGTCACCTCGTTGAAGGCCCTATCTCCAAATACATTCACATTCTGAGGTAGTAGGGGTAAGGGCTTCAGGACATGAATTTGGGGGGACATAATTTGGCCCCAAACAGGTGGGGAAGTACAGTCAAGGAGGCTTTGAACCCTGGCGTGAGGCGGCTGTATTTTTGTCTTGGCTGTATTTCAGGAAAATCATCGTGGCAGCTGCATGGAGGATGGATGAGGGCTGTGGCACTTGAGTTCAGCTGCATGTCAGGATCACCTATGGTGCTTTTCAAAAGCCCCATGTCCCCACTGGACCCCAGACCAATCAAATCTGACAGGCCAGCATGCAACCCAGGCGTCCATAATTTGTAAAGCTTCCAGTGGGTTCCGATGTACAACCAAGAGTGAGTATCACTCCATCAGTAGGAAAATTGGCAATCAAGACGCCTGGTGTGAATTGGAAGCGAGATTTGAGAATTAGATCTGTCCAGGCGCATGCAGCACAAGTTGCCACAACTGTGGAACCAAATCCAGCCCAATGCGAGTCACTGAAGCGCAAAGGGGCGTGGTGGCTCTAACCACAGAATGCGATCCCTCTGAGGCCATCCGCAACCCGGAGCCCAGAGAACCTGTCGCTCTGACCTGGCGGCTGCACTGCTACCACCTCACCCTCAATTTTAGGGCCAGGGCTTAAAAGGTCACTTCCTTCAACAACCTCATCTTATGGATGGGACAGCGGAATCCAGAGACGTATGGTGATTTCTGTCAGGAATAAAACCTTCGCTCCTGATGTCTTGGGAAATGGAGAATCACAAGGAAACCACCAACTTTTCAGAGTGGGCCTGTGGGTGGTCCATACCCGGTTCTCTCCCAGTACATTCCTGCAAGACCTGGCTGAGAGGACACTTGTCCTTGGAACCTGAGGCTATCAGGGGCTGTAATGGGCAGCCAGGCTGGGTCGAGACAGCCAGGTCTTTTCTGAAAATGACCTTCGGCTGACCAGTCCTAGGCAGCCCCAGACCACAGGAAGCTCTGGAGGCCAGACCAGCTGTGGGCGGTCCAGAGGGGCAGGGGTACTTCTCATCCCAACAGAACTTTCTTCACAAGGGTCTAAGAAAAGCCTGGTCCTCTGGGGTCTCCTCACTTAGCAAACTGTTAGGACACATGAGACAACCTGAACCCAAGATACTTCCTGTTTATTTTCAGCAACTGCACGCATGTGCTCAGACCACTGCTTTCGTGGAGCTTCCATTCTAGTGGGAGAAGACAGAAAACCAAACTCATGCATAAGCATATTGTGTTGAGGGTGGTTAAAAGAATGCTGAATAACAAACCTTATAAGTCATAAGCTCATTTCCTGTTCCAAGGTCTTCTCATGTGAATTTATCTTTTAAACGATGGTGCTGCCCCACCCATAGGTTTGTGCAGGGTTCTTGGCCACACACAGCAGGGGGACTGAACACCGAGTGTCGTTCCCCTCACAGCCTAGTTGGGGAGGAAGGGGTGAGCCTGTGGAACAATGGCAGGGCCACACAGGACTGTCCACCACAAACACTTCCTGAACAACTGCCATGACTGAGGCACGCTGGGTGACAGGTGCGTGTGTGGGGTCGATGCCACCCCCCAGTTTATAATCCAAGGGGGAGACTAGGCATCTGGAAATTGTAAACCACACAAGGGGAGGTACATCACTACTTATTAGTGCTATTATATGTAGGTCTTATTGGGATATGGCCTTGTCCCCAAGGAGCTCACAGTCTAATTAGGGCAATACGAGAATCTATGTGTCTAGGCATCAGTCTATCCATTTGTGTTTATTTATGACAAGTAACTAGGACTTCAGCAAAGAGCTGAGTCATGGAGGTCAATGGAGCTGGCCTGATGGCAGAGAAAGGAAGAGGGGTGAGGGTGGTCAGATGGAGACAGGGAAGATGGAGTGAGGATATTTCCACCAGTGGCTTCAGCTTGATGCAAGAAGGTGGGGAGAAGACTGTGGTGATAGAGGGAAGGTCTGGTTGGGTCAGACTCGACAGGCAGGATGGAGTTGAATGATGGGGGTCCATGGATCTGAGCCTGTGCACCGCCTCCCATTGGACATGCAGGTACACAGCCCTGGGAGGAAGATGAGGGGCTGAGTCATGGGTCTCTACCGCAGGAAAAAGCTCCACGCCCATGCTGTCTGCTCACCCCGCACCTCCTCCCCAGTGTGGGCCCCGGACACCACAGTGAGGACCAGTGATTAAAGCGGGCCTTTCCATCAAGTGGTTTGGAGGTCAGAAGAGATAGTTTTCAAGAGGGCCAGTGGAAATCCATTGGGGCAACAGAAGCCTAGACGTTGTTGAAGGTTGTCATGGTGACTCGAAAGTTCGCCGGGATACTGGAGACCAGCTCTTTAAGGGGCCCAGCCTGGGATTTCACCTCTTCAAGCATCAGTGTCCCCTCCTGCAAGCTACAGAGGCCCATGGCCTCTGAACCTGCCACACATTTTGGTGCTGGAAACCGGGTTTTTAGATGACAGAAAAACGGGTTTTTAGATGACAGTAGCCACCTATTGGTGGTCCTGTTAGCAATCCAGAAAGGAAGACCCTGGTTGGGAGAAGGCTTCCCTGAGAAAGTGACGGCTGAGCTGCGCTAAAAGTTGAGCACAAATAGGTATAAATGAGGAGAGAGCAGGAGAGGGGGCTGCCGGATGGGTGGAAGAAAGGAGCAGATCAGGCAGGGCCTTGCAGACCGACTACAAGATTTAGGTCTTTATCCCATGAGGACTGGGAAGCCCCTGGGTGATTTTAAACAGAAGCAGTTGGATTTTGAAAATACCTCTCTGCCCACCATATGGAGAAGAGGCAAGTGTGGAACAGAGACCAGTTAGAAGGCTGATGCTTCTTTATGGGAGGGGCTGAAGAAACGTTCGCCCTCAGGACCTTTGCACTTGCTGTTCATCGGGCTTAGAACCGTCTCCCTTTGATCTGCACACTGACTCCCTCTCTGCTGTCAGACCTCTACCCCCATGTCACTGGTCCAGAGAGGCCTCCTTGAGGGGCCACCCCACCCGCTATAGCCCTGACCCTCAGTCACCCACCACTAGCTGAAATGATTTAGCTTATGTCTGCTGGGGTCACCCCCCCTTCCGACAAGCTTCAGGGGAGCAGGTTCCTTTTCTGCTCGCATCCCACTGAGCTCAGCCCTATTACCAGGCTCCATATTTCTCAGCCATGACTCTCAGGGACAGGAGCTGCTTGCCGGGGAAACGTGGGCTGGGCCCCTCCTGGTCTCACAGGCAGTGTCCAAGCCTTTGACACAGCATAGGGATGGTCTGGGGGAGGGGGAGAACTAGCAGAAGTATTTCTGCCCCCGGAGGATGGGGTGGAGTGAAGGTTCCTACCGGAGACCACATGAGTGGAGGGCCATTAGAGGATTCTGTGGAGGCCTTCCCACGGGGGCCTCGGAACTCCAAGGTAACGCCCCAGAGAGGAAAGAAAGGGGCAGATTGCGGGCCTCACACTCTGTTGGAGGCCCAGCAAACAGAGCAGAGTTCATCCAAGGCCCAAAGCTCTGGCTCTGAGAGCATCTCAGGGTGTATGTACACAGTGGGGCGGGAGAGAATTCACGTCGCATCCTCTAAGCTGGGGGTGGCTGCTGTGGAGACGGTGCCTTGGGGAAGCTCCCCTAGTGACACTCGTCCTTTATCCGAGCTGCATGGCTGCTTTAAAAAAAAAAAAAAAAGCAAGCTTCTGGCATGTTTGGGGGCTGAACGTTCCAGTCTTTGCTGGCAAGAGAACACAAGACCACAGAATGCAGTGATGACAAATAAAGGCTCACTGAGGCCATGCATCTGTGACAGGTTTATTGTGGAGCTCTGCAGGGGCCTGCCAACTCAGTCCACAGACATGACATTTCAAAGCTTGGCACATTCCATTTGCTCCGCCGGCCTCCCCACCGCTAGCCGTGTGAAACACAGGGCAGCTTCTCCCTGTCCGCCAAGAGTCCACAGCCACAAGTCCAGAGTGTCACTGAACGTTTTGGGAGCATGGGAAGTGTACGAAAAAGCCGCTTGCTTTGACACAGGTAGGCCTCCTGCTAAAGGAGAGAACTGATTTGTGTAACACACGAAGGACAGGTTTGAAGGTTGTAAGGGAAGCTGTCCAATTTTTTCTCTCTGAAACCCCCAATCTGCAAAAGCCTGTTTTCTGAAAAAGTCCTAAAATGCACACACAACCCACGTGCTGTCTGGGTTTAATGCAATAAAGCAGGAAGCCAGTTAAATGGATTCTGTCATGCTCACCGACCACGCACAAATGCCTTTTCTCTCCAGCAACAACAACAAAGCTAGTAACTGTCGGAGCTTTCTATCTGCTAGGTGGTATTATTATCTCTCCACACATAAATGAGGAAACTGAAGCACTGAGGTTGAGCAACTTGCCCATGATCACACACCTACTAAGTGGCAGAGCTGGATTTGCACCCCTGCTCCAAACTGCCATCTTGTATGGCTTCCTCTATCAGGGCCCAGGATGTAGTCACCCTCTCCTTACCCACCTCCCTCAACTATCTACCTATAGGAAAATAAAGTGTTCCAAATTTTTAAGAAAATGGAGTCAAATATTACACTGAACTTGTAGATAAACTGTGTTATTATGTACAGCACCATGTTTTGCTGGCAGAGGCGGGAATGGAAATGAGAAGCTCCGTTAACACCTGATCTTAGGGTGGCACAGAACAAAGGCACCTCTGGCAAGCCTGCGTCTTTGGAAAATCTGCCTGCAGTTGGGGTGGAAGGACGAAAGGTTGAGGAGGCAGCTGCGTCTTGACCTTGTGCACTGGAAAGGTGCAGCAACGAGCTAGGGCCCTTACCCACAGTTCCCACCTCCCCTGGCAAGCCCCACAGTGAGGGAACCACAGGAGGGAAAGGAACGCACTGTCCACTTTTCCGCGAATAGTCGCTGATTCTGTGGAGGCAGGCAGCTCTGCGGTCCCGGCATAGATAGGGGTGTTGTCACATGGAACAACGTGACAGAGGATGGGCCAGGGAGGCTGGGAACTGCCTTTGAGAATGTCATTGTAGCTCCCAGACCGTCCGCGTTCCCAGCTACCAAGGGCAGGGTTGGCCGGTGCCCACTGTTCTGCAAGATCTCCACTTCATCGAATAATCTGCGGGTACACCTCGGCACATACTCTCCCCATCACGGACCTTGCCCCAACTTTCCTGGTGGGGCCTGGAATGCAACAGAGAAGACCGCATGCAAGACTGTGATGGGGACCAAGAGGGGAAGGGACAGCATGGGACACAGAAGGGGAATCGAGTTCTTCAATGCTCTGAGTGAAATCGTGTCCTTGATGAGAAATGGCAGGTCCAAAGTGCTTTTCCCTCCTGAGTCAGTCAGGAGAAACTACTCCATAGTAGGATAGGTCCAACATGATGACCTCAGAGGGATACTTCCTCTTTGGAGGCTTGAAATATCAAGTGACACTATGTGCCACGGAGACGTGGAAAGAGCAGCTGTCCGCATCTGCCAGAATCTTCTACAGCGTGACATTCATCTGCTTGCTGGCTCTACTGTGACCTCACCATTTACCCTACTGTTACTACACGATAGACACAGGCATGTAAATCACCTGTAAATTTCTCTCTCTCTCTCTCTCTCTCACACACACACACACACACACACACACACACGCCCAGCCTGTTGACAGCATAAAACACGGTAGCTTAACAGCAAGTTGCTCTGACTTAATTTTATAGCTGATTCTCATTTTTGTAAAAAAACAAATCTCAAAAGTTTTGTGACTCAAGTTATATCATTTAAAAATGCCTGGGGCGTTTTCCATTTGAAGAATGAAAACTTCCTGAGAGGCAATGCAAACCTTTGATACAGAATACACACCAGGAAACATTCCAGCAGTCTGACTTTTATGTGTGGTGTTTTCTTAAAGAAAGGCCCAAGAGAACTCTGGCTGAAGTGAAATATTCACATATAGCTATTGTAATCTTTGACCTTACTAGGTTTCCTGATCCTACCAGATCCAAAAAATCACACATTTTGAAAAAGGGGTGATTTTTTTCTATGCATTTTGGGACCACTGGCATTCAATCGAGTTACCACAAAAATTATCTTGGGTATTTTTGGAACTAAAAAGAATGAATCGAATTAACTTCTAATTTTTACTAGAATTAAAAAATGACTATTCACTTTCTTTCAGAAATGACTTTCAATTTCCCGGAAGCAGGACTGACTGATTTGTTAGGCCTGTTCCTCAAATCAGATCTGGAAGGGTGGGTGCTTCCCCTACCCCACGCTGGAGTGGAGACCTGACTCAGATGATGGTGGTGACACCCTAGGATCCTTGATCGTCCCCTGCATAGACCAAATAAGCAAAAGATTCGACGAGCAGCCCTTTCCAAGGGTACTGTTGCTTTTGGGAAGCTGACATCTAAAAGGAAAGGACACTGGAGAGACATGTTGGTTTCCTCTCCGAGGCTGAAGCCATTAGGGTGTGCCAGGAACTGAACTCCTGTGCCTCCTTCACATTCAGGAATCACTGGACCCAGGCCTTCAACAGGCATTTGAAGGCCCTAACCTACTATGTGCCAAGCGATCACATATATTAGGTTGAACCACGTGATACTGCAGTTTTGTAGTTTAGGAAACAGGAATATTGGCAATTCCATATGGTTAAACCTACTACTTTGAAGGTTTCCCTAAGCTAGTGTTACTAGGTTTTCCTTCTGATGATATCAAAGAAGGTGTAGAGAACCTAGTCACCATTTACTACGGAAGTCCGGGTCTGCCAGGTTCTCTTCCAGAGCTGGATACGTTTCCCCCAGACATGTCACGATGTGATACCCTGCACTCTTCCGCTCGATCAGCTTCTCCCAGACACCTCTAACTGCAGAGGCAGTCTGGGGTTTGGGCCCCTGGGCCTCTACTCTTTTCCTTCCATTCCTGGGCCCTGCCTCCACCCCCCACTCTCCCCGACCCCGCACCGTGTGGACACTAGCCTTAAGAAAGCAACTCAAAACTGCAAAAGGAAGGCGATCTCATTTGCTCTCTTCTTGGCCATATGCCACTGGAACAAAACTGTACCCAAAGTTCAGCTGCAAATGCATTCGCACAGGCAAATCAACAGCAATCATGACATTAAATGATATAATGACCAATTGTGTTTAACAAACAGCTAAAAAAAAAACACAGAAAAAAACCCCCCAAAACACTGATATCTTTAAACTCTGGGGCCAAAGGAGATAACCAGTATCTCTTCACTAATTTAATTAGAACTAAGATGCGTTCTCTCCATGCTATTCAACTTTTTGTTAACCAGATTCTCTAATAACATGACTACAAAATTTTATCTAGTACCAAATTATAGAGTATGAGGAATAACCAAGAAGAATAAGGTCAAGTTTAAAATACAAAATCAAGGTTCTGGGACACTTTATGTGCGGATACATGGTATGTACTTATTAAATGATTAAGTTTACTCAACAGTAGTTGCCGGAACACCCTCAGCAGCCCCCAATAGGGCAGCCTTTTTGGCCATGAGCAACTAGGCGAATACTAACCATAGTGGCCAGAGGTGAGACCAGGGTTTTCCAATCGTGGTACTGGTGACATCTGGGGCCACAGAAGTCTTTGTTGCAGGGGATTGTGCACTGTAGAAAGTTCAGCAGCATCTCTGGCCTCCACACACTAGACGGCAGTAGACTTACTCTCTGGTTGAGGGCACTAGGTCAGATGGCTACTCTACAATCAAATGCAAGCTGAATGGTATGCGTGGGGGCAAGAGTAGTTTCCTAGGGGAACAACCTGTGTCCACTTCACTAGCCAGAGGAAAGCCTAGAGGAATGGTCTGCAGACACGGTATTATCGAGAGGAAGAGTTATGTATAGCATTAGAGAGCAGTACCCACCTTGACAATTGTATCCCTTCTAGCCAAACTCAAGGCTGGAGAAGAAACACTGGCTGACACAGGTGAAGGGGTCCTGGGCAAGAGATGGGGCTTATGGTCTCGATCTTTGCTCCATGACAGAGTGGATTGGGGGACAGTGACGGCGATCTCTCTGCCCACGTCTGGGCCCTTGTATGACACCTCTGCCTCGAATAACCACTTCTCTTCCCACTTCATGTGGCTCCTACTTGTCCTTCAGGTCTCAGCTTAAATATCACTTTCTCCAGGAAGGGCTCTCCCTGCCCCACTGCTCTGGATGTCTGCTCAGTGGGGCCTTGCGTCCGATTCTCCTAGAACCTCTTCAATTGGCAACACACCACATATATTGATATTCACTGCAGTAGTTTGGTTTTCTGCTGGATCGTCCCCCTAGAGTATGAACTCCATGAAGACAGAGACCCTGTCTCTACTGACTGCGCAGGATGCTTCCCCAGAACCCAGCGGAGCACCGACACCCGTAGACCTCTTCCCCCAAATATTTGCTGTATTCCACTGAGTGGCAGGGTAGGACCAATAGCGAAGTTCATGGACGGAATCAAGCACATGGTCATTACAGCAAGCAGTTTCATCAATGTGTACACTGCTTTATTGCTGCCAAGGCAACAAGACTGGAATGTGTGAGGCAGAAATGGATGGCGAACAACAGTATGGAAGGGGTGAAAGTTTCCAACTTTACCCACATATTTTTTGGATGTTCAACAGACCCTTATTATGATACATCTTCTGGACACATGTTTTGTATTCTGAGTCAAATCACACACCTGTCAATGTATCCATAATATATAACCGAAAAAGTCCAATGAGATAAGTTGACCGCTAAGCTGGGTGGAAGTTCTATCCTTCAAAACCAGTATTCTGAGGGGAAATAGTTTACGTACTGATCAGGGAGAGGCGGGTAGCAAGGTGAGAGGGAAGGCCGTTCAAATGAGACTCGGTGAGGCTCTCATGACGTCTGTATTTCAAAGAGCACGGGTTGTAATGAGCACGCGGGCAGCAGGCCACCTGCTGACGTCTAGTCTGTTTGGTTCCCCATCACCACTGCCAGTTTCCAACATCAAGCACACAGAGACATTTCCATCTAACTTTTATATGAAGAATTTAATTATCTATACACGTAACTAATCCAAAAGGTTGTATTACAGTTGTTAAAGCCGCAGGTTTATATATTTATATATTTTACATTCATATCCGTGAAAATACTGAGGCACAAGTGACCAAGGAGAAGTCCTCATCCTCTGCACTACGTGAGTGGAGAGGGACCTCGACACAAGTGCCAGCACAGGATTCCCAAAGGGAGAGACACACAAACAGGTCACTACGAGTTAAAAAGTCATTAGTACAACTTCTAGATTGTGCTTGAGGCCCCGCCACCCCGTTTCCTGTGCTGTGAGCAATAGGCATTTTTATTGAGAGCTTCCAACTAGTGTTTAAAAGACAAACATGGCTTCAGCTACAGCACATCGAACACATAAACGGACCACGAGCTCCATTTCATATTAATCTGTAGAAATTCCACAGTCTAGTTAAAAAATGTAAACATTGGAAATTAATTGCAGGGAGACTTCTATACATTCTTTCTTGTCAAGAAAATTACTTGTTCAAAATGTGTCATTCCATGAAAAGTAACTGGAATAAAACTTCGTATAACAGAGACTAAGAAGAGATTGTAGGTACTGTTGATCATAACAATCTCGATGGTGTTGTCTACTGATTTATGGTATGAAAACACACAAAATTAAAAACCCAAAACAGAAAACACCAACTCAACCAGATAAATCTGAGACCGAACAAACACAGGTGCTTTCTCATGTGGCTAAAAGGTCACTGTGCAAAATAAAATTAATGCAATATGATTAGAGTATCGTACAAGGTAATAGCTTTTGCCATGGAAGGAACTAATTTCTTACGTACAGGATGTATTATTACATGCTCAACAAGGTACATCTGAAACACACACACAAGCACAAATCACCTTCTGTTTAATTGGGCTTGTTCTACACGTCTTTAAAACAGATATACTGAAGTCCTCTGTACTTCTACAGTAGGGGAAAAACCCAAACTACACAATTGAGTTGATAACACTGGACAAAATGAAAAAAATACATCAAGTTTCAGATCTATGGACATTTGGAACATTCTTTTAATAGCACATGCAGCATTCCTTGATAGTGGGTCTTTTTGCAAAACCAAAATAGCAAAGAAGTAATTTATTGTTTGACTGATTTTATTAAAAGGCTAAAATACATATTTAAAAATAATTTTAAAACTATTGAAAGCACCTGTGCCAAGGTGGGGGTAAGTCAATTGGAGTCACTAGGAAAGCCACAAAAGGACCCACTACCCTGTGTATTTCTGTAATTTTTGCTTCTATCTCTGCAAGTAATAACTCCACATTGCCCTCACATGCAACTAAGGTAAAATGAGGTAAACTGCTCTGCAGTGAGTTCTTCCACTCAGAAGGCAGTAGGTGATCATGCTGGAAGTCACATGATCAAGGCTGCATCTCCCATCATCCCTCTGGGCAGTGATATGGGATAGTGGGTCTCTTTGAGGACTTTCAAGCCTGAGGGGGGGATGGACAACATATGATTCCTAGAAAAAGGAGGAAAACAACACATAAGCAAAACAAAACAATGAGCAAAATTCAAGCTAGGAAAATGAGTCAGGCATGTAAACAGCATGGTGCCAAAATGATTTAAAAAAAAAAAACAAAAAAAAAAAAAAGGAAAAGGGGGGGAAGGGAGGGAGGGGACATGCTACAGAAGGAATGAAAAAAACAAAAACAACCCCACAAGATAAAGTCTAGTTTTACAGAAGGTCTTCAAAGAGACTGGTGCGAATGCAGCAATGGTCTAGCTTTAAGTTCTGCAAACAAAGCTCAGCAGAATCAGAGCAATGCTGCATGTTTTACCGGAAGGTACCAGAGAGGAGAGGCCACAGAGCCCCACGGCACTTACATTGCTGGCTCGGGTCCATGTCCGTGGTCAGCTTCACGTAATTGGATGGGAAGAGCCCCACTTGGCCACTGACTTCTCCTTTCCACCAGTCAGGGTCCTCCCTGTTGAGGACGTTGATGAGCTGGCCCTTGTTGAAGGCCAGCTCGTCGTCGTTCTGGGCGGTGTAATCGTACATCCCGATCACCTGGCACACTGCAGGAGACAGGGCCGCGTGAGCAGCTGCGCGCCTGCGCAGCACGTGGGCCGGGCCGCGCGGGGGGCATTACACTCGCATGTATTCTTTTTGTCCTTTCCGAAGAGGATTAAGGGACGCGGAGGCGCTCGGATGAGCTTTGTATAGTGTGGGCGGTAGAGGAGGGCACGAAGGATTAAAAACCAAGACAGCGGCAAGAATTCCACACGAAGGCTTTAGTGGTTTTTTTTTTACAATATCTTCCTCTTTTTCATGTTTACTTGTCAGGAGAACATTGACAGTGATAACTGAATGCTTCCGTGGAATCGTTTCTAAATTTGGGTGCAGTGGAACTTCTTTAAAAAGCTGACTCTGAAAGATTGGCCCAACTGTACAGGACAGCTGTGTATCGTGGACACTTGACCATAGTTTTTGTTTTTGTTTTTTAAGGTGACCTCCAAAAATTCCTACTCTTAGTGAAGAGTAAAATCAACTGTTTCATTCGCTGCATTTTTGCGGCTCAAAATTTTGTCTCAAAGAAAGAAATTTCCACATGTAAGAACAAGTTTTCTTTCCTCATTTTCCCTCAAACCTACAGGAGGTTAAATTATTTTCATTCCCTGGCATTTTTTACACTTCAGATAAATCTGCATAGTGAGGCTGTACCCCCAATTCATCTTTCTTAACCAACCTATATATAGGTTTAGGCTTTTCAAATTCGCCAGCTAATTCAGTCATGTCAGCAAATTATTTCTGTGGGTTTCCACCAACCTAATGAAGGGGACACGGGCCAGGCCTCCCCAAGGGAGAGGAGATCCAGCTGGCACCCCACCCCTCTGCCTACACGAGGCCACAGCTCAAGCAAAGAGGCCCAGCTGGGGTCGGAATCAGTCACACAGTTTGCCAATCCTTTCATTTCTTGCAAAGGCTGCCAAGTTTTAATCTTATTCCACTGGGGATGTACAGCACGGACATTTAACCACAGGTACTGGAACGAAAATTCTGCCGTTTCCATAAATGCCACCCATGAATTGGTGGCTTAATGACCTAAAGCAGAATTCTGCCCCCCTAACCTCACCCATCTTAAATATTACCAAAGCATCTACTTTGGTCTCTTCGATCAGAAAACAGCTAACCGGCTCAGCTGCAGTGCCCTCTGTTCCTTTCAGTCCTTTAGGAGTGTGTGTGTAACATCCTGCCCATTAAGCGAAGCCCCTCTGTTCACAGGAAATGTCACAGGGGAGTTATTTTAGTCTTCAGTGAGCAGCACGCCACCACCAACAGACCCCCATGGCCTCGAGCTCCATCTCCTGACCTATTTAGACCCCAGCCATTTATTTTTAGAAGTCCCTTTTTGTCCCCCCGTCCCCAAGCCCAAATCCCAATTTAAATAGCTGGAAGGAAATCAAGAGAAAAAGCTGGCTTTAATGCCCCAGCATTCACAACTCCTTTCGGAAGCGAGTCCCAACAAGGGCTCTGTTGTACCCAGGACAGCAAAGCTGCTGAGATTTTGGTCCTTTTGAAAAACATATTCCATATCACATTAGTTGGGTGTCAGTCCCAGCAAGTAAAAGAAGCCCCTGCAGCAGAAAACCAATCGAAGCTACTTCATGAGAAAACTGAGTGGAAGGACTAACATGACATGCAGAGCATTTTCTAAGTAGAGACGAAAAACCGCTTACCCGCCGGGAAGGCCGTTGGCTTAGGCGGCTCGGTTGGAGTGATTTTGCTCGTCCCAGGGCTTAAAAGTTTTACATAATTAGCAGGAAACCAGCCTATCTGGCGCTTTTTCCCACGTGCCTAGTAAAAAAAAAATAATAATTATATCAAATGTTTACAAGGTTCATGTTCTTTCACGGTATAGTTTGCTTTGTAACAGCACTCATACAAGGTTTGCACATACCTGGAAAACGCATTAACAGTAGAATCTATGGATTATTATGCTACAAAATGAAAACACTGTAGCTAAAATTCTAATTGTGGAGGTCACTGGTCAGCAAAGCCTAAAATGTTTTGCATGGGCGGGATTGTATGGGTCACAATTCAGAGTATAAAGCAGTACATATAGGATCAAACACTGCTCATGTAATGTCAGCTCTCAGCTGCTAATTTCAGGTAATGTAAGATTGTGGCTATGTGGATTTTAGGACTAATCATAGCAGTCAACACTCATTGGGTGCTTTTCATGAGCCAGGCCTGTGCTAAGCATCTTCTATGCATTTAGCTGCATAATTCCAAAAGTATAATACTTTACTGTTCCATTTCCCAGATAAAAAAAGCGAGGCTCAGAAAAGTTAAGTGACAGTCCCAAAGTTACAGGCCAGTTAGTGGCAAGTCAAGATTCACACTCATGTCTGTACTCTTCTCATTGATAATAGACAACTGTAGATACAAGATATATACATGCAATATACATAGAACACAAGGAGTCTAAACTTGACATTGTTTTCAAAAACCATCAGGACTACGTGATAGGTACAGTCACATTTTTAATTTTTCACTTCCATTCCTTTCTCCTTCACTTTGACCTAATTCAACACAAGATCCATTTATTAAGTGTTTACATGCCAAGTACTGCTGGAAAGGGTTAGTATATGACACAGACGAACTTATAAAGTTGGTAAGCCAAGACTTACAATCATGGCACAACTCTGAGATGCAAGAGACTCTCGTTAGGGATCATGAGAAGTGCTATGATTACCCTTGTACGTTCCACCAGGAACAGAGAAGTCAAAACAATTTACACATACACACATTCTCACACTTTAGAAGCAAGGTTCTAATAAAAAAACAGTTGCCTTTGGGAACGGGTGGGAGACATTTGAATCCTTTTTTGTAACTTTTGAATTTTAATCCATGTGAATATATTACCTATTCCAAAAGGACATAGGATATAAAGAATATAAAATTAAGAGACAAGGAAACTCCCGCCGTCTTACCTCTGCTCTCGCGTCTGCCACCATATCAAGGATACTTCTGGTTCCTTTTAGAACACAGATCACATTTCCCTTTCCTTGCGGTCTGATAGACTTCATGCCCTTGGCTCAAGGACTAAAAGCTTCTATTTTCACAGTGAATTCACCAATGATTGAAGCCACTCGTTTACCAGTTCCCACATGCTTTATCTATCTTGTATACGCCACAAGGTTCACAATGGTCCCCCTTTCCCCACCCCTGCAGTTTCACAAGGGCAGAACAGAGCTCGTTGGCAATTTCTTCATTTGTGTACCCACAATGAGAAACACTGGTTAAAGCACCAGAAGCCCTCCTGAGCATGGCAATTCACCCACTTTATTGTGGAGTCCAAGAACCCTTCAAAACTCTTTTGAACAAGGTACTAGGAGTGTGAGGACAAAAAAATGTGGTTGCTGCCTTCAATGAGCTGATAACCGACATGCAGAAATAAGAAATATTCCTGGAAAGCTAATAATCATGTCAGCATCAATATTAAATATCAAGAGTGGTACAGGCATCAGAGCCACCATAGTTCAGGGGAAGGAGATGTCACTTCTGGTGGGGTGGCCAAAAAAAGCTTCCGGAAGCAGTGGCACTTGGCCAGCTCTTGAGGATGAGGGAGAGGTCAGAGACCACCACTTGGGGAGACATATTATGAGTAAAGGCAGTGAAGCATGAGAGTCCAGGGGAGTTAGCTTGTTTTGCAGACTGCAAATCACCAAATGAAGCTGGAGTGGAGATGTCACTGACAAGTGGTAAGACCGGTAAGAGGTATGGCTGAGACGAGAAGAGTGGCACCTGTGGGATGCCCTCATGGCAGCCTGAGGAGGGGCAGTGGGAGTCACTCAAGTCTTTAGAACAGGAAAGGGACATCACCTAATAGCAGAAGGCCTATTAGGTGATGACAGCCAACTCTCCACAGGGAGTGCGACCCACAGGTCTGAGGAGGGCCTCTCCCTATCCAGCAAAGGAACAGACACATTAAAGGGGAGGGTACCTTAGGACTCCAGGTTACATCCCCGAGCCAGGAAGCTGTATCTGGTCAGACAGGGTTTTTATGGCCGCCCACCAGCGAGCTCCCCAGGGCAAGTTTCATCTTTGGCTTCACTCGAGGCTATGCCTTCCATTCTAGCCAAGATGCATTTCTTTAGTCCACTGGCTCACTCTTCACTCTTAAGGCACTTTATTTTTTAATTAATTGTCCCGTATGCACAGAAAGGTACTGTGTTTCTTCAGCTTACCACAGTATAGATTTTCCTCTCCTTGACAAAGGTTTGCATCAACAAAATGGTGAACTGAGGATGGATAGACGGGGACACGGACACACACACACACACACACACACACACACACACACACACACATTCACACATGGAAATTAAAATGCTGTGAGGTACAGATGTGGCTTTGAACACACGCACACCTGCTATTGTACCACACCTTCTAATGCCCCATAGAAAGCGCCGCTTCTGTAATTCCATGACATTTAATGATAACTTCTTGCAGGTATTCTTCATCATGAATTCTCACTATCCCAATACTCACTATCTGACTCAGGAACCAATAGATTTGGATAAATCTTCAGAAGAATCCTTAGCTCTCACAATTCTACTACTGGATGTCCAAAGCTTAGGAACCAAACAGATTTGGATAATATGGAATCTGTCGCTCGCTGTCCAAACACAGGATTACTTTGCAATGAAACTGCATCCCTTTGAGACTTTGCATATTCAAATTTGGACAGAGAATTTCAAACAAACAGAAAAGACACTAACTTGAAGCTCTCCTTCCCACCATCCACCTGGGTTCTTTTTTCGGATCAAAATCAGCTGACCAGGGGCCAGGGTAAGTTGTTCGGGACCCGTCGCAGTGTACGAAGCAATAACCTGGGCGATTTCTGAAAAACAAGATCCAACATCGTGGGGTACTGTTATAGTCAAGAGAAGAAAATTCTAAGAAGACACAGCCACCCCCCAGGTTCACAGATTACCATCATCAAAGCCAGTCTACTGGGCTAGTTTTCTGCTAAATGAAGTAGGCTCACCCAATTGTCCCCCCATTCCACGGCCTACATCACAAAACAGCATTCAAGGGCTTGGTTGATCTTTGGTTCGGTCCAGCCGGCTCTAGGACCCTCCACATCATCTCTCAGAACTTACTTACCAACTTCCCTCCACGAACTCTCCCTCCTTCCCCAATTCCTGCACCTTCTGTCTCAGCCCTTCCCACTATTACTGTAAACACCCTGATGCCCATAGCTGCGCCCCATTCATCTGCCCCCCACAGCTCTCAGCATACAGTGAACTCAAGGATGCTGAAGTGAATAAAGGAACACAAGTGACGCTTTTCCACCTGCCAAGTACAGGAGAAAGAGAAATTGTTTCCCTCAGACACCCTGGGGAGCATGGTACTAGCTGATGTACGTTGTGGCTTTAGACTCTCACCCCCGCCCGAGGGACCAGTTTCTTTGCAGCTCACATTTTGAGGGTGATCCCTGAATATCAGGTCGGAATCATGTCAATGTGAGTTTGCTTCTTTTTATTTTGAGTTAAAGAAGGAAACTGGGGTTAAGATGGGAATTTAATGCAAAAACAATTGAGCACAGAAAAAAATGTAAATAGTTCTGTACTTTTCCTGAATATTAAAAAAATCTCATGGGAAAAATTCCAGCAGTACCACAGACTAGGCTCTGAAAAGTACAGGTCGAGTATGAAAAGACAAAACCCTTCTCTGACTGAATTCTGGCGTACCTGCAGCGACTGCCTTCTGAACTTCTAGAAGCAATACAGAACAAACTGTTCTATTCCTCTACCCTCTCTCCCCATCACAATCGTGCTTGAATGAAAGGAGGAATGAAGTCGAGAAAGAAAGGAGGTAAAAAGGCCCCATCCTCTGACAGTACTTTCTACTTCTCTAGAGGGACATGAGCTCCTGCACCCCCCCCCCCGCCTGCCCGCACCCCCTCCCCCCCATTATCCTGATCTGCAGTCAGTGCTGGGCATCAGGCTAGGAGCGCAGGCTGTCATGGTGCCAGCCTAGCTCTGCCAGACGCTTCAGAGAGCTCAGGGGAAGCGAGACAGCGCGCAGCTTTCATACATATATAACCTGGCTCTGCTGAGAGCTCAGGCTGGGACATCTGTGCTAGGGACAGGCGTTCTCCCCTAATGCGCCAAGGACTAGCTCCAGAGTCCAAGAGTTTCTGGTGGGGACAAAGTCCAGATCAGTCACCTATTTGGCCTCAGATATTTCTGCTCCTCAAAAGACCTGGCACGTGTGGCCAGCGAGCGGCCCCAGCAGTTTTTCCTGGCTCTGGCGTCCCCGAGCAGCTCGCTGGTTTCAGTGCAAAGTTAAGCCCATTGGACCCTGTGGAACAACACCTCGAAATGCAGACCACTCACACTTAAGACAGATTCGACCCTGGTGGTCTGAGTCTGACTGAAACCCTACGACAACCCAAAAGCCCACTTTTCCTTGCCAGATAAGCCCATTTGGAGCCGACAACCACATACAGATACACAAATAAATCCCTCGCTTGGCGTAGCGGTGACTCTTTCAACCTATAATTTCCTGGGGCTATCACAGCAAAGAAGCTCAAATGACCTAGATGAGGAAGACGTGCCACACAAACCATATGATTCACATCTGCTTCTCTCTTTCATGCTTCTATTTATAGAACATGCGATTTTGTTTAAAAAAACAAAAACACTGAATTCAGAGGGATGACTATGATCTTGTACCTTCAATATGCACCTGAGGAAAACCACCCAGTAGCTTCCAAACTAACGGGACCTACACTCGGATAATAATAATGACTCTTGGTCCTCTGATCTCCACTATTTATGGCCTGGGACTGAACGTGCTGTCGGGAAAGATAAAAGGGCTTCCGGAGCGTAAGGAGAGGATGACTGAGCAGCAGCTCACCCCAAATCTTACGCTCCATGCATTACGACTCCCCACCATCTTGCCTGATTCTTCACTGCCCGAGGGAACACTGTCCCATGTGTGAAGCAACAGCCATATTTCATAACCACGTACACATTATTTGGGGATTCCAAGGAAAGGATTTACTACGTCCACCACTCTTAGGGAAGACTCTTTCGTCTGTTTGTTTGTTTTTTAAGCTTCTGGCCTTCATAAACAAAAATTGGGAGCAACTATCAATTACATTTAAAACATTGAAAAATAAGCATCAGGGTTTGTAACTTACCAGGTTTTTTTCCTAAACTCCCTGTTTTCCCAGCAGTTCCAGAGCCCTTAAAACAGAGCAAAAGGTCTCATTTGCATACTGCAGAGTTTTCATCATGCAACTTAAAAAATGATTAGTGACGACACACACCCACGTGAGCCCCTGAAGCCCCCTTTTCATTCTGGGGAACACAGTAGCACTATGTCTCCTGAGATAAGGATGTGCATCAGAAAAACAGGGGACAAAATAAGTCTTTTAAAACATGCAGCTTTTACTCTCTTTGCTAGAGAAAACTTAGCAAAGTAGGTGGCACTGTAGGGTCCGGTCCCAGGGGCTCAATCACTAAGTAGCGAAGGCACATCCTGTCCCTGGGTCAAATCAAATGGGGTGCCACACTAGTTGGACTATTAGTCTATGCCCTAAAAACTAAGCTCATGCTTTATGTTCAAATGGTTAATCATTAGTTTACACATAAAAAGTACCGACACCCATGAGCACAACACCGATTTAATACATGAAAATATTAATATTTTGCTACATTTGCTTTAGAACTTTTTTTTTTTAAAGAACTAAAACAGTACAGTGGCCATTCAAACACCCCCTCCCCCATTCCATTCACCTCTTTATTCAAAGAGGCGGCTACTCTCCTGTGTATCCTTTCTACTCAAATCTTAAGCTGTTTAAACACTGAGTTTCTCTGTCCATGCTGGATGCACAATCCATAAAAGCAGAACATATTTTTTTCCAACTATTAAGTGTTTCAAAAGTGCTCTGGAGTTGAATTCCTTCATGGATACTCATGGAATTTTAAACCAGCTGAGTAAGCCAACAGAGAACTCGAGTCAGGACAGAGGCCTGGCTGAAATCTGTCATTCTAAAGTGCTTTATTCTGAATTAATTTTCACCCTCCAGTCCCTATCTGGCAGTACATTAAATATTCCAATTAAAAGAAAAGTCTCAATAAACAAAATGAGAGTTACTGTAAGAATAAAAATATGTAATTTATCTACCAGGAACCCAACTCATCATAGTTCCTTTATTTTGGTTATTGAAATTTCACAACCATTTACCAGGGCAAGTTTGAGTTAAAATTTTTACTCTGATAATGCTTTCTGTATCAATAAACAAAGTTATACAACACCAATCTCCCTTGCTGTTTTTATAGGCTGCGTATCAAAATAAAGGAATGCTAATGAAACAAGAGTCCAAATGACCAGTTACATTCCCAGTACAGTCTTCTAATATACTCCCTATATTCCATAAAAAGAACAAAGCATTTGGCAATATCATCGTAGCGTCAATGTGCTCCCTGTTAAATATCACAGCCAGCACCTCAGCTAAGACGTACTCTGAAGGCCAGGTTCGGACCTGGCATTCCTCAAGAATGCAGTGGCAGAGCTGCCCAGGCTGTGTGTCCAGCCCCTCTCAGACAGAGAAGGGAGGCCAGGATGGCACAAGCTCTCCTGCACCCCTGGCGCAATTCTGGAATCTGAGGCTAGGTCTGGTTTTTACCTTTGGCAGAATATTTTCCTTATACACTGAACTCTGTGTCTAAGTAGGGTGAAAGAGCTGACCTTTTAGATTTTTTTATTATGAAATAACGTAGCTAAATGTCCCAAACCTTTAGCACTGCTAGTTCTTCTGTGGCTAATAATTTAAGACTATGGTTTAGAAAGCACCTTATAGCTCAGCTTACCTTTAAAAAATGTCAGTGTATTTTTTTTTTAACTTACTGACTTCAGATGGCTTTTTATAGAAAACTACATATAATTTATTAAAATTGAAGTGACGGCTTTTGTGTTTTACCTGATCCAAAAGGTAATGTCACTTTAAGAGTTTTCAAGCCTGGTAGCAGAAATAGAGTTTAATGTTTCCCCCACCCCTTGAAAAAACATCTGCATGATTCTTATTGAATCCAACTGGCCAGCATGGAGAAGAAGTTAATTCCCTCTCTCCAGGTCTGCAGAGGACAATTTGCCGGCTGTCTTACAGGGGAGGTACTTTCTTCCTGGCTTCTGCCAGATTCTCCAAGGGTAGGCAGACTTCTGCAAATCCTGTCAGGGAAGTTTCAGCAAGCTGTTCTCAAGGCCACAGCATGGGAAAACAAGGAAACAAAAACAACAATAAAGATGCTCCCTAAAAAGACAAACCCATGCAAGATGAACTGTTCTGAGAACTGCAGGGAAGGTGAGAAGGTCGGTGGCAGTACTGTAGCATGTCACAGGCCCAGCCTCGCTCCCACAGCAGCCAGGGCCCTGTGGAGGGGCCCAAGCTGCATCCTCCTACTGGCATTCAAATGAGAGGAGCCCTGTCCATTTGTTTACACCTGAGGAAGTGGCTTCTCTAGGCGCTCTACCAGCCTCTTCTCTCTGTGCCTAGGAAGTATGAGGCGAAAGAACGGAACTGTGACCTGACTGCCTGTACTTAAAAAAAAAAAAAAAAAAGAGCCAATTCTTATTGGTTTATTTATGTGCAATAGATCTGTTAAATGACTACATCTATACCCCGAAATTCTCCACTAACTTGAAATTGGCCACTTCGAGATGGGCTCCCATATTCGGTAGGCCCACCCCACCATTTCATTAAACTTGCACTATTTCCAGAGCACATTTTATGCAACTGAATTTTTTGAGCCCCATTTAACAACAATGGGAGCCATTTCTGATTTACAAGGATAACAGCATTTAAAATAATTTCAGATCCTTATCCACGGAGATACTAAGGCCTCGCCAAAAGTGTATCAATCCCTTAGACCTTGTGCCTTCCTACTGCGTAGGCAAACATATAAATTTGAGAAACTCTCTATTGCCCAATATTCTGGGGCCAGTATCCCCAAAATACTTTTGTCTACATGGGCAAAATCCTGCTGGGTATCTTTCTTGGGGTGTCCCAATTCAGTGACCACCAAGATCTCAAGAATGTTTACTCCAAAAAAAAAGAAAAAAAAGGTCAATGAAGAAAAAAGAGAAAAACAAAAACGTTTACTCCATATCCTAAGTCAGTTACACGCAGGAAGAGATGAATACTGAACATTATCCCAGCTGATACAGCGCAGCCTCCGCTCAGCCCCGGGGAGTTCTTCTGCGGGTGGGAAGCCAAGGCTTACCCTGCAGCACCAAATGACAAGTTCAAACAATTACAGGTCACACTGTATTGGCTGTCACATTCCAGGACTTAGCAAAACCCAACAAAGTGTTCCACCTTCAAACATGTGAAGAGAATCACTGCACAGACAGGGAGAGGAAACAGTTAATGTGGGTTTACCTCTGAATCTTTAAGCCTCACATAGTTAGATGGGAAGACTCCGGACTTGTCGCCCACTGTTCCTGTCCACCAGTCACCATCTTTCTTGGTAACCAAAATCACATCCCCTTGCTGAAAGGTTAAATCGCCTTGCTCAGAACTCTCGTAAGTGTACATGGCAATAAATTCTGGTGGGGAGAAATATCGAGATACGGAGAGAGCTTGATTGTTGACAGAAATCCCAGACAGCTTTGTAAAAGCAAGTTTATGAATAAGGGAGTTAGGATAAGAAGACCCATTCCCGAGAAAGGCTAGTCACGGATAAAATATGGCGTTGCAGAATACCCTGGGCTCCAAATTCTCCAACAGCACATAAAAATTCAGTAACTGCAGCCAGGGAGACAATTCCTGGGAAGGAAGACCCAGCCACAGGAACACAAAAACCCAGCTGCGCGCCTACCAACACTGAGTACCACCAAGAGTGATCTACAATTTAACATCATGATTTCTTTTTAAAATGAAAATGGTTTTCCCATTTATAACTAACATTTACTGAGCAGCCATGTTGTGCTGAGCACAGGGTTAGATGCAGTGACTTGCAGGCTTCCGATCTGCACATCAAGTATCTGTATTTCAGTTTGGAGGGTACCAAGTCACGATTTTAGAAAATGTTTAGATACAGCACACCCTGTATGTAAATTAAGTAAGGCACATTTTTCATTACTCAAGTGCCTGAGTGAAAACTTATGTCCTACTGTGACATATACACAGATGGTAGGAAGCTGTTGGAACAGAAAATAAAAAATATATGTTATTTTGTTAAAAATGGGCATCTACTTGTGATTCAAATGCATAAACAGGTAGAGTGAGCTGACGATGAAAGCCAATCCCAGGAAATAATCAAGCCTTTTTGAACAAGTTGAAAAGACAAATCACAGTTTCGTACATTTTATGATTCATGTAATTTCCTCTTACGAATAAGAACTAATGTTCTCCTCTGTCTTGAATGTGAAGGCTGTGCATTCCAGAGGAAATTCTTCTTTTTAATTATAAGCAGCTGATTTTGCTAGGGCTCAGAAACCAAGTCACATGCTCAGAAAGATCACTACACACAAAATTCGAGACACTGCACTAGGGACAGGATAAAGATGTACAGAAAGATGACCCTAAGCTCCCCCCCCCACACTTTTTCTCCGTTTTACCCTAGGCCTTTGTGTAATTTTTGAAAAGCAATAAAAAAACACCATTGACCGAAAAGTTCATTTTTCTGTATGCTTCTCGCTAAAACTTCAGTGCAGACCCTAAGGTTAATTAACAGACAGAAATTTAGTATGGAGGAATACTTTGGCTAATTGTAAGCGCCTCTGCAGGAGGCACTAGTGAAAGCTAAAACAAACACAAAAAGAACACAAAACCCCCCATGGCTTGTGCTAATGTGTGCAGCTCTGCCATGTGGGGGGCTCTCCAAGGCTGCCTGGGCTGCCGGTCAGCGTAGGGCCAGCACGACTACTGGTGAGTGCCTGCCCTCGGCAGACACAAGGTCACCCAAACGTGCCAGGGAGAACAGAAGACTCTCTGTGTTTGGCCCTCCAGGGCTGGTAACACACACCTCCACAGTTAAAACTGGAAAAATTATTTCCCACACAAGGAAATCAGAGCTTGGCAGCTTTCATAAGGACGTTCTTTTTCTGTTAATACATTCCTTTTCTTGATTTCTCAATATTGTGACCCTCCCTTTTCACTTTGCTCCGTTACTTGTTTCTTAGCTCATGTTTGGCCACTTAGATAGGATCCTTGGCAGTCAGTCGATCCTGTCCCCGGTGATTCCTACACTCAGAAGTCACTTTCTCAAAAAACGGATCCAAATGTTGAAGGAACTTTCAAAATGCTTAAGAAACTTCAGAAGCATGAACTCCGGCTGAACCCAACACTGCAGTGTAAGACACCAGAGACTGGAAGACTGCGGCTGTACTGGGCCTGCAGCCCTGCCCACGGCAGTCTGGGGCTGCTTCGGGTTTCAGTGAAAGCGTGGAGACGCAGTGGCACCTCACCACGGAGACCCTCCACCAGAGACATGTAACGCAGGGCACTGGCCTTTCCCGAGTCGACATTTTAAGAGCTACTCAAACTGCCAATGTATTTAATCTGGTTTACGGTTTACTTGAAATTTGCTTATGTTTCATGCAGTCTGAATAAGCAGCTCATTAATACTAATGATACTAATACTAATACTAAATAGCTTTTTCTCAGAATTTCAGATGCCAGTGTCCTTCCACATACCTCCAGGGTGCCAGCAATCTTTCCTAACATTTCTAGTATCTAAATCATTTCAAAATGGGTGTAAGAAATGTGCAATCTTTCCTAATATTTCTAATATCGAAATCATTTCAAAATGGGTGTCATAAATGTCAACTAAGATTAGAATTGAACTCTCTTCTCTTGCCCAACTTTATGTGCGTGGTTCATCTGTGACCTATTTATTGAGGCCTTAAAGGTTGAGGCCTTTACATGTTTCAAAACAAACTGACATCCATCAACACCGCTGTTAGCTAAGAAAGCTCACTGCTTTCTGTGTCTCTATCAATAACGCAGGATATGATGCAAAAAGGAAATTAAAGTAGCAGGAATTTACTGAGCTTCATTCCAAGAACTGTACACGTTATGTTGTAATCCTTGTAATAATGTCCTAACTCAAAGGGTGGTGATTATGCCCACTTTACAGATGGAAGTTAAGGCATGACCAAAATTACAAGGTTACTAGGTGAGGGAGCTAGGATATAAGCTTTGGTGCTTGAGAGAGACTTATGGGGGGTGGAGAGGGCAGGTCATTATTTACCTTATACATACTGACTGCATGTGCTGTGTTTCAAAGAACTTTTTGCCTTGTTCTAACAGTGGATTAAAAAAAAAATCATTAAGATGATAAGAATGTGTAAAGAGGACTATGTTAATGACTGTTTTGGTGGTAATAGCAAAAGCTGGATGCAATAAAATGCTGGATTTGTTTAGTGATGGATAAAGTTTTACCGTTATACATAATTAAAACAAAATTTTTTTTTTTACTTGTAAAATTCTTCTTGAAAAAGTACCTTTGTTACTGTGGGTCTGAAATACCATTAAACCTTAATCCTTGCTATCTTCATGGAAATAATTGTTTTAATAATTCCAGTTTTCATAAGGCAAGGTTTCGAAGGAACACAACAATCTCACAATGGCAAACAAACTGAACAAAACATTCTATCCTCCTATAATTTATTCAAGGAACCCATGAAAAATTACTACATAATTGCATAGACAATTATCTGTTAGCTACAAGCACTGTTCAGACTTCTACGTGGAAAGCCTGTCTGACTCAGGGAGCATTCTTCAGTACTACCGTGTTTTCCCGAAAATAAGACCTAGTCGGACAATCAACTCTAATGCATCTTTTGGAGCAAAAATTAATGTAACACCAGTCTTATTTTAGTATAAGACCCGGTATAATATAACATAACATAACATAACATAACATAACATAACATAACATAACATAACATAATATAATAAATATAAAATACGTAATACCGGGTCTTATATTAATTTTTGCTCCAAAAGATGCATTAGAGCTGATGGTTTGGCTAGGTCTTATTTTCGGGGGAAACACAGTGTGATAATGGCTATATTGAATGTAGAAAAGACATGAGAATTTACCATTAGAGCCTGAATTATGTAGGTTTTGTTCATTTTTAAACTCATGCTATATATTAGCATATACAATCCTTAGGATATACAATCCTTAGCATATACAATGCTTTTTGTCACAAAGCAAAGACCAGGAAATAAATTAACTATTTGTGTAATAAACACTCAAAATGAAATTTTTAGGTCTAAATAATCTGGTGTGGTTGTTTACATGGAACCTAGAAACTGAACTTCTGTTTCATTTGGGGCGGTCCAGATGGCCTGACGTTACTGTGACAGCTTTACTGGGCTGTATAATTATGGCTTCAAAACAAAATACCTATGTATCGGTCAAAGAATAGCAACACCCACAAGTTAGCTATAAATAAAGATGCTCAGAAAACTTGACCCTCAATGACGATGATGGGCCTGTTTCAAAGGTCAAAGGGCTCGTAATCAAATGTAATTAGAAAATTCAGTTTTTATGATCAATATATCTGAGAGTAATTTGAAAGTCTCCATAAAATATTTTGATTTTGTAAAGAGCTAAACTTTTACTTTACCTAAGAGTTTAATATACTAAACATAAATTAATGTAGTCTATTTAAAAGTGAAATCCAATCTCGGTTCAAACGTTTGCTGTTTGTATTACATAATTTCCTCGACCCATCTAAAAAACATAATTTGACTCAGGTTCTCACCTTCTCCCGAAACGGCTGGCTTGGCTGCTGGGGAAGCTACTCTCTTTAGACTAGCCGGACTTTCTGAAGAACCAGAATCCATGCTGAAAAAGGGAGGGGTGGGATGGGCAGAAAGTATTTTAATTTTTATCTTCAAAGAAATCAAACGAATGACATTGATTTTTTAAAACTGCTTAACATTTAAAACTTTGAACAATCTACAGATGAAATAGATGCACTTAGTTAAAACACACGGTAAGGTACAAGAGGCCTGATTCTAAGCTTATATATTTGTTTTTCAGCACTATGTTATGCTGGACAGACAACCAACATATTAGTCTATTTCAAAGCAAGACTGATAGATCCTCAGCCAATTATTTCTATTTTTATCTTCTTAAAGCTCATACTTTGTTCTGAACATCAATACCGTTGGAATAATTAGACAATAACCTGGTTAAAGTTCCATGCTATAAGGTTCCTAATGAAAAAGATAATTCACTCTTCCAATTACTTCCCCAAATGCCGTCGGCCTCTAAGTATTCATATATATATGGCACAGTACAGGTACTAAGCTTATGAAGAGAGGCGTAATCTCCAACAAATCCACAAGAATGCTTCAGGTCTCAGAGTAGAACTCCCTTTTGCAGAAGTTAAGGAAAAGCAAGATATGCTGGCTTCCACAAGGGAGGGAAAAAATGACCATTTATCTGTAAAAGGCTCCCCTCTTGTTGACACATACTCTAGTTTTTGCAGTTAAAAGATCCAGAAGATAAAAGAATCCTGCAACTCCTATCTGAATCTAAACCCGTGCAAATAGTAATTTAATGACTGATATTGTTTTCATCTAATAGAAGCAGACAAACACAAAAATACCTTGTAGATTTCCTTATGGGCCCTGAAATGAGTTTCACGTAAGACTTGGGGAACCAACCCTTCTGACCTTGAACTTCTCCAAACCACCACATGTCTTGCTGTTCCAGGACGGTGATGACATCATTTTTGTTAAAATTTAAATGGTTGTCTTTCTTGGCTCTCCAAGGATACAGGGCTTGTGCCTGGAGCCCCTCCACCTTTTCACCCTTGTGTGGAGTAACATAAAGGACCTCTTGTTACTTTGTGATTTGTATCAATTCCGACCACACGAACATTCCTCTCCAATAAGAACACGCCAGCACACACACACACAGCCAGAGGACCTGCTCAGCGCAGGTGGTTACAGATGCTTCACAGTTTCCCAGTAATTGTTTATTTTCAAAAGTGGAGGTGAAAACCTGCCAGTCTACTCACAAAGCCATTGTCTGGCCATCTAGAGCTCTCTATGTAAACAAGCCAGGAGGTCATATTTATTCTGTTGCACCTGGCTGTGTGCTTTTTACATTTGGGTTCTATTTTAACTCTCAAGTTGCCCAGGGTAACCCCCCATCCCCCATTTCCAACCTGATCTGGATGTTCAGTGGGAGATCAATACTGGAGCAGAAATCTTACGAAATCCCAAAGGATAATTAACTGACAGCTTACTTCAGGTGGACACCGGAAAACATGCCCTGCGTTGGACTCTGCTTGTTTTAGTGCCCTTTTCAGAACAGAGGTTTGGTTAACCTAAATCTATTGTAATCACCATTGACTGTACATCTGTATGCAAGACATTATGGGGTTACCGGGATAAACAAAATGCCATCTCTGCTTCCCCAAAATAATTCAGGTTAAGACACTTTATTAACCATAAAGCATTATAAAAAGGGGACAGTATGATATTATTAGCAAAGAACTCACAATTAATAAGGAAGACAGAGATACAAACTACTATGAATACCACGTGGCAGAATGAAATATGCTAACAAGAGGTTCCAACCATTCACTGTGGGAACAGAGAGAAAAGAGGGATTAATTCTGCCTGAGGGCGCCAGGGAAAGCTTCACGGAGGAGGTGGCTTCTGAGCTAGGCCTTGAAGGATGAGCAGCATTTTGACCGCTAGGGCTTCGGAGGAAGGGCAGTCCAGGCCGAGGGCGCAGCACAGGTAAAGGCCTAGAGGCGGTACATGGTGAAGGGTCCAGGAAAAGGAGCAGAATCCAGGGGTGCGTGGGGCCTAGTTTCATGTAGGGGTGTAGTATGAGGTGAGGCTGGAAAGGAGGGCGAGGCATTTACTGTCTTTTTAAAAACGATGACACAATACCATTATAATAGCTTAAAACATTCCTCAAAAATACAACATCAAATTTCAATCACATACTTCATAAATGGACATGAACAAAGGATAATGCCCAACGACAGTTCATTCCAAACCAATTTGTACTTGCCTTCAGAAGACAATTGCATACAGACATTTGTATATTGCATATTGATGATTATGTCTGACGTGTGGAGAATATATGACAGGTCAAACAGTTTCAGCATCATGTTGATAACTTCTACACCCTAGTCTTCATGGGTTCTCACCTTCTTAAACCTACAACACCCTTATTTCTTCCACTTTCTCCACAAGATCTGACAATTAAGTTCGCGAACTTGTTGCAACGATGCTGAGAACCTTTTTTGATATCAGAGGGATTATTCATTATGAATTTGTAACAACTGGACAGTTAACCAAGTTTACTATTTGGAAGTGCTGAAAAGGCTTCGGGAACAAGTTAGACAACCTGAACTTTTCTCCAACAATTCATGGCTCTTGCATCACGACAATGCACCAGCTCACACGGCACTTGTCTGTGAGGGAGTTTTTAGCCAGTAAACAAATAACTGTATTGGGACACCCTCCCTACCCACCTGATCTGGCCCCCAATAACTTCTTTTTTTACCCGAAGATAAAAGAAATATTGAAAGGAAGACATTGTGATGACCTTCAGAACATCAAGGGTAATACGACAACAGCTCTGGTGGCCATTCCAGAAAGAGAGTTCCAAAATTGCTTTGAAGGGAGGACTCGGCGCTGGCATCAGTGCATAGCTTCCCAAGGGGAGGACTTCAAAGGTGACTGTAGTGATATTCAGCAATGAGGGATGGAGCACTTTTTCTAGGATGAGTTTGCAAACTTGTCACACCTTGTATACACACGCCTTCAAGTTCTCAGAGCTGGAAGGTTTCTCGGAATTTCAAACACCTGCCGGGGATCATCTATTCTTTGCCCTCTATTTTCTTCTCTTGCACTCACAGAGAACCCCATAAACTCACCACAGGGGCTCTCACAGCTCTTCTGTACTGTCTAATGCTCTCGGCCACTTCCACTTATTTCTCTTCAAGAATGGACCCCATTTCAACTGTGCCCTCAGGAGCATTTCAGAATCTTTTTCCCTGAGAAATCTTCCCTGTAACGCCTTGTCAATCTCTACATAGATTTGCCTGAATAACCCAGCCAGGGGTTGGCCAGACCTTGGACCCTGTGTTTAAATCCCAAGTCTGTCACTTCCTAATTCTGTGACCTTGGGCAATTACTTAATCATTCTAGGCCTCAGTTTCCACATCTACAAAACAGCAATACTTTCTTTAAAAGGCTATCAAGATAAGATCTATCTATGGTACGATGATGGCAATAATCGTAACAGTGGCGGTAGCTTTTACTGTCATTACTTCTAGTCCCAAACTGTGAAGTGTTGCCAGAGAAAGCTAAGACAATGTGCAATGACAATGAGATTCAGGCTAAATTCAGTAGCAATTCTTCATGCTTTGCTGAATTCCTATTTGGCACACTGTGCAGGCCCTCGGGGTCCCCACCCACGACTGCTGCCAGCAGCATTATCTGAACTTCTTTCTCTCCTTTATTCTTCTCCAACCTCTCTTCACCAGTCCTCTCCCAGAAGAAAAAAGAATCCTGTCTCTTTTCTGTGCTTTTCACCTTGTTTCCACCTTACACTGATTATATTCTCTGGTACCTGGCTTTTTAGTCCCTTTCTCCACTGGCAACACGGTTGGTTCACACCTTTCCCCGTGCTCTCCCTCCACCCTGCTCCTTCTCTTTACTTTTACGAGTCTTTTCCCTTTCTCACCAATCATTTCCTCTTTCACCCCTTTGCAATCTGGTTTATCCCACTCTATTGCAGGTCACAGATACATTCTACATGCCATATTGCATGGTCTCTTCTTTGCCCTGATCACCACCTTTAGTACCATGAGCACCACTACCACCCCTTTCTGGAAATTGCCCTCTCCCTCCTCCACCACTGAGTTACCACTGAGCATGAGACACGTGCTAACTGCAGACCAGGGACAGACAAAAAGGAGCAGCTGTAAGAAGCCGCCCTCCCTCCAGCTCACAGAATGCACATGCTCTGTGAACTTTCCACGTCCCCCTACGTCCTTTTGCCTTTGAAGACCTCACACATGTCCTTAAATCTGATCTGTGTTCCAGGAAGGACTACTGGATGTCCCACTCTCACCTTAAACTTAACACGTCGAAAACCCAGTTCCTCCCTCTAACTAGAAATCAATTTCTCTTTCTGCCTTCTTTGATTCTCTTTAAGGTCAAATCCTTTTTCTCAATCCCAGACCTCTTCTCTCCTTTTTGCTCCCACAGGCATTGTGACTCCATCCTCTAACTGGTGTCACTGTCCCGACGTCCTCTGCTCGAACCTTCCTGTACACGACTTCCACACGCATCTGCCCGGATCAGAAACTGTCCCTGGTCCCCAAGCCTGCCAGATGGACATCTGCTCTCGTTTGGTTTGATTAGTTAGAGAAATTTCATTCCTTTATCTTTATTGTGTGAAGTAAAAACAGAAATATTCGGAAAAGCCACCGTTATCCCTTCAGAAATTACTTTTCTTAGTAGGGCATTGAAGAGCTTCCCATTAACCTGCCATCAGTCTGTGTTTTCTAATAAATGCTCAATGGTTTAGCCAAATGGACTGACCCATGACTTCCCCTAAACACTCTCTGATTTCCTACCTTAAAGCCTCTCCTCATAGTATTTTCTGTGTGACATGCCAGGACTCTCCATTTCCTCATAAAATCTTACCCACTGTTCAAGATGCAGTGCAAATGCTACTTCCTTAAATAAGCTCTCCAGCTCAGCCCAGGCAGGAGCAGCTTACCCCCTTCTCACTATTCACAGCCCCTTCCAGGGAACTGGACTGCTGGGAAAACGTGAACAGGATTGCACCCTGCCAGCTGACCCAGATACACATAATGAGGCTTCCTTCTAAATGACACAGTGGACCAGCATTTGCTGAATGTGTTGGTACCCTGTAGCATGTAGGTCTTCACGCTCCCACAGACTGCTCTTACCTGGCCTAAGACAGGAGATGGAGAGGAGCCAGTGGCCGTGGCTGGAGTAAAAGCAGATCTCTGCCTTAACTGGCCAGCACTCGGAACGGTGAGCGAGGGCTGGGCTGCCCATGCGTCCCAGTTATCGGTTTCGGGTTTCTCATTCATGCTGGTGGGCCACCTGGAAGGAAATCACACCACCGTGAGGAGCAGGTACTTCCTAAGGCATCGGCCTTTCCCCACAGTAAACACAAACCCCCGGTTTGGATCTGAGCTTCGCACACTAGCAACAAACCTCAGGCAAATCATAATCGTTTCTCTGAACCTTGATTTCCTCATAGATACAATGGGAACAATATCTTGCCACTTTGGTTGGTTGAGAGGGTCACATGAAATACTGAATAGAGAAATACTTTGTAAATCTAAAGCATCAGAGAAACACCCTCACCTGACCAGTATCATCAGTGTAATAACAATAGCTAAATCAGCAAAAAAAGAAGCTATGCACCAGAATGGAGAACATGCCAGCGTGGTAGCTGGTGCCTCTCAACACCATTTCTCTGTCCTGTACATCATACAGTAAGCACCCAGCTGGAGGCCTACACACCGTGGGGACTACAGTATTCTCAGGGCGCCCAGTTGTCCTGGATTTCTGGGACAGGGTGAATTTTGTAATTTTATACTTGTAAATAAACACATCTGTGTGAATGCAGATCTAAATGCAATTTACTTTTTACATCATTGTAAGACATGAACTAATTTGAAAAATCAAAATAATTCCTTTGTTAGACTGCACATTGTGTTTTGGGGTTTGGGAAATAAGATGCCCATGCTCATACCAGGACACTGCACACCACACATTTAATGTGGAAAACAGGCACCCCGATTGGACCCGCAGCCAAACAAAATCCTGGAAGACGTGGTATCTGCCTTTTATTTCAGCCTAAGTTTAAAAAGTCAGCACTTTTCAATCAAGATCAAGAAAGGAAGGAAGAGTTTCAACTTGAACTCATGCTAACGGAAGGCTACTTTTTAGCAGAGATTAGACAGGACGGAGCTTGTTTAGCACTTTCAACCGTTTATATGAAAATAAGTATGAAGAACTTGCTATTCTTTACATCCTTCCCTCCACTTCCTCCAGCCCTTGGTCATTAAGCTCCTTTCTTTCCTCTATTTGACCCATCTGATCTTTCTCCAGCGTTGTCTTGACTCCTTGCCTCCGACTGGTTAGACTTAAAAAAAATTTTGAAACACTTTTTATTCAAATTACTTTTACTTGAATACTCGTATAAAATATTTTTAGACAAGTACACCTCTAGCTCATGGGAGGGTTCACCTACATGGCAAAGGTCTGCTCACACCTTTTTTTAATGCCATTTCCCGATGACCAAGGGCACAGTACGAACAGCAGCAGGAGAGTACATCTCCCCACTCCCCCGTGCATTTCTACACGACTAATCAAAGAGGAAAGACAGCTTTAAAGGAAACAACTTTCTATCTTATTCAAAGCCACATGACTGAACTCAATTTCTGTTTCTGTCCAGCGAAAAAGTACTATTTATAGTCAGGAAATGACTGAATATTTGCTGACTGACACGGACGTCAGACAGATTGTTAAGAAACTGTATTTCTCCATTTCTTCCACAAGAATGAAAGATATAGACAGATGACTGAATGAAACAAGAGACCAGGCTTTATTCTGTGCCAGGGCAAATCATTGTTGAGCAACGACAGACTTAATTCCAGTTCAGAGAACGTAATCCACAGTTTGCCAGTAGGCCAGCCAGAGAAAGTGGCAATGGAAGTGAGCCAGCTCCTTTATTCAGGGGTATAACCCCACACTATAAAAATACTTAAAAGAAAAAAAGAAGACCACTAGGTGAAGATTTCAACAGTCATGAGCAGTAGCACGCTGAACGTACGTGGAGCTGAAGTCGGCCCAGTTGTTGGGGGTGGTGGAGGGCTCGGACGAGGCCACTGTCAGAGGAGCAGGCGTCTCCCGCATGGCCAGTTTGGGTGCAGGGGTGGAGGTCGGGTCAGTCACTGGTTTCCCTGGAGCAGGAACCTCGTTTTCTGGGATTCGCTCTGCATAGTTTGCGGGAAACCATCCTGTCTTTCCTTTTAATTCTCCTCCAAGCCATCCCGGTTCTCCAGTTTGGCTTTCGTCCACCTGCAGCAAAGTCACAGACCCATTAAAGATTTAATCTAACCTGTAAAGACACCAAACGTTTTACCCAAACAAAGCCCCAAGCGTCCGACCCTGTCAGACTGACACACGGCACAGACGTTTCTTCATCTTATTCTTATACTGAGTCTGGAAAAATGGCCTCTAATTCAAGTTCCTATCCTTTGTGCTTTTTTCCCCCCACTTTTTCAAATAATGGAAGTTTAGATAAAGTGCCTGAAGTCCTAAGGCCCATAGTTTAAAATTTTTAGAGCTATTTTGAATTGGAAAACGATCTGACACACTTCATCACTCAGAAAGTAATATAATTTAATAATAATTTGACTTGGATTTATTATTTAAAGTTGAAAGCAAAGGGCACAATCGATATAAATTTAGCACTCTGAAATAACCTAGTAGTTACTCAGCACAGGGACAAGAAAGATAAAAAACGCAGCCTGAGATGATTTCCACGGGTAGCAAAGCTGACTGCTGTGTTTAGCCATTTAAAAGCCCCACAGATACATGATGAGAAAATTAAGGAAGTGATTATTTATAGCAACAGTCAATTTCACTAAGGTCCCATAGTTTTCTTTGGTACAAATTTAATTCGAATAGTCACAAAAGTACACATGAAAATATAGAATTCTGTTGTTTAAAATTTTCACAGAGGCTATTTATTAAACCAAGTGCTTTTCATATTTGCATTTTGTCTTAATTCTGACTCAAAAGGATCATTCGAAATCAGCAGAATGATTCTACTTATCTTTATGAGTTATCCCCACTATTTTATGAGCAACAGAACAATTTTGGAGGACAATTACATTCACTGTTAGAAAATTTATGTTCATCACTATAAGTCAAATAAGGGTTATCAGAGACTTGAGCTTATTTTTAATCCCTTAATATACACCTAAGGAGGATAAACATTGAACACTTATTTCATTGGACATTAATGATGCTTTTTAGAAATCACAGAAATGAATACGTAGGGTCTTAACATTGACTGGAAAAACTGACAAAAACGCTGATTTTCTAACCCACTCAAATATTCAGTAGAAAAACAAACAAAAAAAGCAAAAACCTATGAACCAAACATCTATCTGTATTCCGTGTAGAGTAATAGGGTGTAATATTTATCAGCTTACTTGAATTTTAAAAAATGCTTGGAATGGGGTGGAGAAAGTGGAATCCTCAGCTTACTATTTAATTCTACATGTTATTTACAAAATATCCCATATGTAGGGGACTCTTACTGTCATGGGTGAAAGCAATTTTTACAGCTGAGAATTCTCCAAAAAGAAGTTCCCGGAGACAAACTGCAATACTGCTTCAAAGCTTCTGTGTTTCACTTTGTTTTGCTTTGCAGTTGTTCTTCTTGCTAATACTGAATCAGATGGGAACACATTAGCCACTTCTCATTCAACTCCCTATGCTGTTTTGTTCTTACTTTCTTTTTTCTGGGAAGCCCCAACTATTTCTCTAGATGAGGATTTAAGATGACATTTTTCCACTTGGATCTTATTTTAGGCTAAACTCAAAGGGCTACATGCCTTTCCTTCCTCATTTATATTTATTGTGGTATTATGACATATTTTAACTTTACAAGTGCTTTGTACTGGAAACCTAGCTGTTCGTAGGCCAACTTGTGCCAGGGCCCCCCCCCAACATCTCAGTAGGTTCAACAACAGTCAAGTTCCGGCCCCTTCCATTCATTCTAGGACCAAAAGTGATGTCAGGCAGGAGGAATGAATTAGGACCCTGAGCCTCAAGACTGCAAAGTGTAATGATCAAGAGTAGGGCTCAACAATTAGACTGCCTCAATTTGAATACTAGTTCTACAATTTATCAACTGGTTGACCTTGGGCAATCTCCTGTTGCCTCAGCTTCTTCATCTGTAAAATGGGGATAACAGTACCTGTTTCATGGTTGTTGTAAGGATTGTTAAATATTAGGACACTGCCTGACCTGACATATGAGAAGAGTTTAAAGATATTTTTTTAAAGCCACTTCTATTGCCCAGCTCTGACTCTGTACTAGTTCTATCTGGGCTTTCACTTGTTCTAAAACCTTCGTCTCTACTTTACCCTCCTTGTCCAGTACTTTCTGGGTTTGCCTTCTGGCCAGTAGGTTGGTTCAACCTTTAGCTCAACCTGTGATTGTGGCCTGTCTAGAACTCCTACTGGTCTATACAAGTTGGACTTCCCAGAATGTCAGCTACTTTACTCATACCCTATGATCTACTGTCATTCCCCTGAGACCCAGGGTCTTATCTGGTCAACAAGACTTGGTTGACATATCTAGAATTTGATCTGAAGCCCTGAGGAAATGACCTACCCTAGTTGACTGACCACACCCACCCAGTCCCCTGATAAGACAGAAAGCATGCTTCCCCACTGAAAGGTGCTTTGTATACTTAGGAAGGGGAGAGGGTGCCTCTTACTTGGGGAAAAACATTACATAAGAACAGGAAAAGGTAGACATACAAGCTTCTAGTAACATGGCTGCCTAGAATGTGGACTTTTACATATATAAAATAGATTTATCTATTGGTGGCTATAAATCAAGGGGATTAACAACATTGGTCTTAATACAAGTTCATTTAACTTCCCACTGTTAGGTAGAAGTTAGAAAATATAGGAGGAGGCGGAGGAGAGGTTGGAGGGGGTCCATAGTGCCGACAGAAAAGCTCCTAACTAGCTTTGATTACTGCCTCCAGCAACATATCTGTTTTTACAACAGATGACAAGAGGTGATCTGGAGCAAGATAAGGATCCTGACCTCCACCTATCTTAGGAGTCACCTGACCTCCACCTATCTTAGGAGGTCATGCCCTCCCATGGAAGAGCATGTACCACTTTTCCCACCAAATCAATATGTAACTACCTCATCCCACCGACAAACTGTGAGTACTGGGGCAAGTGCTCTCTCTGGCACTTGAGCTCTCTAGCTCTCCCTCTCCCCCACCTCACCCGTTCTCTTTCCTGAGAAGGTATCACTAATAAACGCTGCTTGAATATTAATCAGCTTGATCTTTGGTTCTTCACCATGTCGGCAAGAAGAACCCAGACTCCCATGACACAACGGCAATACCTCAGAGCATCTGCGGTCATTCTAGTGGAACATTATCAAAGTGGGAAGTACAAACCCCAGAAATTGCTTATATGTCTGAGTATACATTACAGATCTAGTCTACAAGACGTTAGTAATTATACACTGTATACAGCAGGGGATACATGCAACAGTCTAAAACACACAGCAGCTATTGGGCTTTATTGGCTAAAGCTCAATGACATGACACCTCTTTTCTTAATGTTTATATGTGTCATGACTGCTACTGTCATTAGGTAGGTAACATTAATATTTCTAAAATCACACACTTTGTCATAGAGAAGGAAAACAGAAATTCCCTCTCCCCTCACAAGCATGATGAAGAACATGGCCAGCAAACAGGTTTAAACTGCCTACCAACTCAGACAAGCTCATGTGACTGCCTGGGACGTGCTGAGGAGTGTGGGAGCATTTGCCAGTTGGAAATATAAGGCTTCCCTCAAAATTCCTATATGAGGATATTAAAATTTTCTACAGCTCTAATCTGGAGGTTGGCAAATTTTTCCACTCACTGTTCCCACTATTCAACACTGCTATTGTAGCACAAAAGCAGCTGTAGACAATATGTAAATGAATGAGCCTGGCCGTGTTCCAATAAAACTTTATTCCAAAATAGGGAGTGAGCCGGATGTGGCCTACCCCTGGAATCATATATGGGTATTACTCCCTCAAAACAGCAATGATACTATGACTAATTGTTACTCAACAAGCTGAGCTCAGATGTTAAGGTTATGGAAATCTAAGAAGGCAGGAAAGATAAGGTATTGACTACATTAAAAAAAATATCTCCATCAAGAGAAAAGGTGAAAATGAGTTTAAATTGTTATGAGAGTTAATGCTAAGTTAGAGGAAAAACAATTTCCAGAATGGATAGACTGGTTGATGGCTGATAGCTGCTTTAAAAAAAAAAAAGTCTCCTTGGGTATTTCAAGAAAAAAATATTTTCCAGAAACAATTTAGGACTAGTCCTGACAGGAAAAAGAGATTCGATTTTATCAGTGGCTTGCTCAGTGGTTCCGGAAACTAACTCCCTAACAGAACCACCTGGAGAAGATTTTGAATCCTGTATTAGGGTTACGATTAGAAACACCCAGGGTCTCTGGAGGCGAGCCCTGGAATGCTTATTTTTTTAAAGCTCCCTGAGCAGTTCTAATGTACTCCATCTTGTACCCTCTAAAACCTGCTAAATAAAATGATCAGCCTGTGTTCTTAGAGTAAATCTCAACAAAACAGTAACAAGCAAAGGTCTTCTAATTTCTTAAGCTTTTGACATTATAGATGTCAAATTGGATTTATTCACCCTCCAAGTACGGGGACCTTCAGATTAGAAACAGGCCATAGATTTTCTAAGTGTCTAAGCCTTAGCTGTCAAGGTCAAACTCAACTAAGAAGCTTCCATTCACCTGTCTGAGCATATCAGTTCACCCTGATTCCTTTCCCCTTTGAAATTCCTAGCAGCATTGGTGAGTATTCATTGAGAATTTCATCATACATTGGCTTTTCAAAGTGTTTCTCCCTATTTCTCTAAAAATATTTTAAACATATGAATGATAGACATCTTATATTTCTTTGTATTATCAACAACATTCAGAATAGGACGATGTACAAGTTATCAATTTTTGTTAAACATAAAAAAATATTTTGGGAGAAAAGTGAATCAAGTTAGATGTTTGAGGAATCTGATGATTACTGTGCCCATAAAAAGTAAGTGAAGTCCTGATTATTCAACCAAGAGTGATTGACAGCAATGTTCTAACTGCATATTTTTCGTGCTCATGTGTCTTAACCACAAACTTCATAAAATAAAAAACTTATTATTATTATATGTTCATCCGCCCCCCCCCCTTTTTTTTTGCACTGATGGTTAACCTCACAAAGGTAATACAACTGAATGCCATTTGGCGGGTCATGCTGCCTTTGATAATATAAAATCAAGACACTGCTCTTTTCCCATGCCTTTGATAATATAAAATCAAGACACTGCTCTTTTCCCATCAGCAAGCCAATAAACGATGCCCAGTAGTACATTCCATAGTTCATTACATATTTGGGATATCTACAATAAAGCAAAAACCATTCTAGTCCCAGGTAGACATTCTCTGTTACACTTGTCGAAGCTGGATTTATTTTTAGTGTTTTATTAAAAATTACAAATGTTAATACATTTGTAAATATGAAAATCATGTAGAATTACATAAAATTAAACATGAAAGCCTCCTCTTTACTGGCCAGCAGTAACCACTGTTAAAAGTTTGATTTCAAGACTGTTAAGTATACACATATAAACATTCACATACACACATGTAGTTTCTTATTTAACCCAAATGAAATTATATTCTGTAAACTATTTCTGTTTTTTTACTGGAGATCTTATTTGTTGTATATATCGATCTATGTAATTTTTTTAACATCTTCATTAAATGTATTGTTTAGCTGTGTTGTACTTTATTTAAACCATTCCCTTATAGATGGACATCGGGCTGTTCCTTTTTGGTTTTACCAACAATGCTTTAGTGAATATCCATCTACACATATACTTGTACATATACCAAAAAACAGCCTAGAGAGAATAACAGAATTTTGAGTTTTCACTTTAAATAGGTATTGCCAAACTGTCTCTCAAATGACTTAGCTAATTCATACAACCATGCTGACAATGTTTATTATACCCACTTTTTTACATTCTTGACAAAGCTAGATATTATCAAACTTTTACACTTGCTCAGTTGAGAGATAAAAAAATGCTATCTGTCTTGTTTTTTCAACTTGTATTTTCCTGATCACCAATAAAATGAAGCATCTTTCTGTATATTTTTAAACACTTACTTTTCTTCATGTGTAACTGTCTCTTCCTATCTTTGGTCAACTTTTCTATGTTGTGAGTTTCTTTCATATTAATGTTTTGGAGTCTCTATGTTATATGGATAGTAACTTTTCGTCTCTTATGTATTTTGTAATATACAAATTTTAGTTTTTTCGTATTGTCATTCTGTCCATTTTTGTCATTTATGGCTTCTAGTTTTAACTTACACAGTCATTTCGTGGCCAGAAAATTATTCCAATATTCACCTTTGAAAACATATTTTTAGAATTTTATCTTTTAAGTTTAAACTACCTAGAATTTATTTTTGCCCGTGGCCTGAGATAGAGACTTGACCTAATAACCTGCCAAATACAGGGCCTTCAAGTTGGTCCTTAAATAGAATCTAGCAAAGAAAAACCTGGTACACAAACCTTTATTATAACTTTCTTCTTTTCTTTTTAAAGCACAACGTACTACATAAACTCAAAACATGTTTTTACTGCCGTGACAACACCCAAAGATATGTGTACTTACACAGAATTAAAGTGATTTAAAAGAACAAAACATTTAATAAGATGCAGACTTCCTGACAGATACATAGCACTTACCCATTCCCCTTTAACCTCCACCAGGAAAGCAAAGGTTCGAAAGCAAGGCAAAATATATATTTAATGAAATGTTTTATTCTTACAGTTTGTCTAAACTCTATTCATTTAGTCAAGCTGGTGGTTAACTAGCCAACTTGAAGAAAAGGACTCAATATCATTGTAACAAGACTATGTTTCCATAAGCAATATTTCCTCATTAAAATACAGATCATCTATAACATTTCCTTATCCTAATATTTGTAAGACTTCCTTATCTCAAGAAGAGAATATTACTTTTCTGCACCTTGTGTCCCAACAAAATCCAGTTTCAAAAACTTAAGCATTTTCTTTTAACAGTGTAAAAAGGCAACTTTGTAATGAGATCCTATCTGATGTCGCACTATACTTTCATAATTTTTAGATTCCTACTATTGCATGATATTTATATATTTTACAATTAATCTGCTTTAAAGGCATGGTATTTCAAAGATGAGGCAGTATGAGTAAAGCAGCTTCAGGCCATTAGAAAACCTGGTGTGGGAAATGGGAGGTGGTGGAGAAACTGCACCCGCCACCACCCTGCATCACCACCCATGGGTACAGAGAGGTGTGCCAACACTTCCGAGAAACCAGCAGTTCTTTCTGTCAAGAATGAGTGAGGCTGGCACCCAGCACGTTTTAGGCAATTCAAAAACTGCTGAATGAAGGCTGGAGTATATTTGAAGAAGGTTTCAATACTGTTACGGAGATTTTCATTTTTAAAGATTCTAGCACTTTGGCCTTGATTCCCCTATTTCCAGCCCATAATTAGAGAAAAAGCTATCAAAAAATGAAGGGAAAAGTGATGGATTTCTCTGAGTACCAAACACAATGTATTTTCTTTATATTTTGGCTCATTAAAGATCATATATTCTACTCTGAGATATGAGGCATATATGCAAAAGCATGAGGAATAGTACAACATCCTTTTATATTTTAAAGACATATAGTCCTAGCACAAGAAACATGTTTGTCTCAATTCTTAACTTTCCTAGTCCTTTTAAAATTCTGACCCATCCCATCTTTTTTTTAATCTTATGTTTTTATTGCTAACAGTAATGCAAAGTTTGACCACTTCTAAGACTCCTATTCTTAAGTTAATAACTAGATTGAGGAACTACTGTTTCCTTTTAGAAAATAATTTAGGTCAACAACATTGCTTTATTCTTTCTTAAACTGGTTACTACAGTGTTAATTACAATCATAAGTCAATATTTAATTAAGAAACCAGACTAACTGTATTTAATTCATTACTCTTCACACAATTCAAAGTTAATACAATCAAAGGGGAAAAAAAGATGCTTTTGACCCAAAGATACAGAAGTTATCACTGGCAATTATGAAAATGATAGAGTATTTTGCTCTTAAAACTATTGCTTAAAGACTACTCATAGCATATATGCAGTAATCTAAACTCTGAAATTACCAGATCTTTACAGATTTAAAAATATTCTAAGGCTGTGATAAAGACCCATTTTCTTTCACAACTCTATTTTAAAGTAATGTTAGAAGTTAGAATACATTTTTAAATGTCTTCTTTTATTCTAATAGAAAAAGAAGACGATTGAGCCTGTACTTCAAAAACCCAGATGCTGGATGACTGGATTTCACACTCACAGACAATTTCACAATTGTCAAATAAAGTCCCAGAAAAAGGACAGATGTTAATCATCAACAGAAATCACACTTTCACTGGAGTCGTTCTTACCATGACTATATCTCCCGGCTGGATGGTGATTTCATCATGACTTCTGGATTCAAAGGGATATAGTGCCCGGTAATAGACCACTTTTACATTCTCCTGTGCAGAAATCGTAAGTGGGCCTTTCTCTGTTTACAAAAGGAGTGTGTGGGGGGGAAACAAAAATAAAACATTACACGGAACACAAATGCATGACAACAAGCCAAATAACTGACATCTCCTCTACTGCCTACCTTAACATCTGAACTATTTCCATCCATTCAAGGAATTTCTGAAACACATACTGGATGCCAAAAGGGAGCCGAAACTGATGATGTCAGCACATCAAACCCACTGTTCGGAGACTCTCTAAACAAAGTCACCCCAATGCCAAGTGCAGTGAGGCTGTCTAAGGTCCCCATTCTCTCCCTCCTGGCTTAGGCTCCAGCAGTGCACATCTGTAAAGCACTAAGACCCCTCTCCCCCAACCCAGGCAGCAGCTCGAATGTGACCCAAAGTCTGGATCAGCCAAAAAGAAAAGGAGGGTAGGAAGGGGGCCAAGAAGAACAGTTTTCATATTAAAAGACATGAAAATGTTGATGTCTGCGGCCCTGAATGTAGTCCTAGAAAAGACAAGTACTGACTTCACCAAGAAGAGTTATGACTGATAATCCCTGGTAAATCGTCCTCTACATTTCCTTGGGAGGTGAAGTGAGCCCAAGGACGGGCCTTAGATGAAAAGGATTTCGATTTGAAATGAAATGAAATTTTAAAAAATGCATGCGAGCAGAGGATAGTTTTGGATCCTGGTTAACAATACTAATCATGGCCCTCGGAATTGTTTTACCCAAGTATTTTGACACATATCTCTTTTCTCTGAAAAGCAGTGAGGGGAAGATATTATCTTCATGGAGTCTTGAAACTGGATGATGTGCAAAACTTCCCACTGACTGAAGGAAAAAAAAAAATCCTCATTTTATACCAAGAGGAGACATAAGGAACTTAAACTAAGTGCCTAAAGTCAAGTAATGGTGAAATTCTTTTCATTATCAAAATGGTTGGAAAACACAGACTGGCCTTCCTATAGCATGTGGCTCTGATGGCCTGCCAGCCTTTCTCCCTGGCCTGCGTGCATCTTAGGCAGGGAGGGTGTCGGACAGAACTCTGAACCCTCACTCCTATCCCAGCCCACCATGTGAACCTTTACGGAATAGTGTGCTTCTGCCTTTTCTTTCTGTATACCAGTAAAAAGCGCACTGATATATATATATAATTTACCACACAAAGAAAAAGGCAATCGCTTTATTCAGCTGAGCATTATCTGCCACACGAGAATTTTAAAAATATATTCTAGTTTGCATCTGATATAACGGACGTGTTCTAGCTCGTTCAAAGTTTTTCATTTATCATTATTTAAAGAGGCAACTTATGATCAAAGGGCAAAAACAGCCACACTTTTCCAAAGGTAAAGAACACGGTGTTATGCAGTGCAGACTAAAGACAGTGAATGTCACGTCAGCACCGGCCAGGGGAAAGGGGACCACTTCCTGCTCCGGAGACAGCTCAGAACTCCCAGAGAGAATACGTGGAGGACTGGAGAAGCAGCAGGATCCTTCTGCAGGAAAGGTTCTGAGCTCTTTGGAATGAAGGGGGCTCGGTCATCAAACTTCATGCCATTTTTGTCTGCAAAAGACTTGTGATGCCAGTGTAATAATGGCAGCCAAAGGTTGGCATGGTGCTGAAGAATAAAACAGATCTAATGACCTAGAGAATGAACAGCTGCACTGTCCCCAAAAAGGAGACTGGCATTCTCACCTCTATTAATATAGCCAGGACAGGGCCTGATTAGATACAGAAATTTCTCAAGAGGATCTGCAGATGACATTTTCTGGAATTATTTTGCCCTCAATACCTGTGGTGGACCATGGTGCTTGGACAGCTGGCTTAGCAGGTTCTTGGTGCTGATGGAAAAGCCGACTCAGCTTGTCTTGCATTTCCTGTTTGCCTTTTTCCTCGCCGTCCTTCTTTTTGACACTCTCTTCCCTTTTGAGTTTTTCATCATCGTGAAATTTTCTTGGCCGCTGAGGCTCCTCGTCCTGTGGCACGTGCTCAGGCCACTGCTTGTCCCTTTCCTGAGCTCGTCTGTCAACAAAATGCTTGATTACAGCAAGGAAGCAACTCCAACTTAACACCAGTTGTCTCTTTTCACAAAAAAGCTCCATCTAGTCAAAGGGGCGCTAAACAGCAAGGAGGTACTGTTGGGCAGATGGAGCGACCAACGAAACAAAGACTCTCAGGGCTCCAGTTCTGAGTGAGAGGAAATCACACGATTCAGAGAAACACACAAAGAACTTGGCTGACGTAGCTTATAAAGTGATTAGAAAAATAACAAAAATATTTCTCAATTTTAAAACTGGTATATAACCGCAAAAAAACATTTTAAAAAGTCATAAAACACACAGGAACATAAGTTTCATGAACAGAATGTACAATGAACACTGCCAATGAAATATTGCTTAAATAAACCCATGATCAGTCAGATTATTAAAGGTATACCACTTTTACAGGCACACACGTAGCACCCCAAAAACTGACGTTGAAAGCAATAGATTATTTTAACCCTTGAGGTAGTAACCATCCATTACTCAGCAATAATTCTTATATATTTCACTGAATTCAACTACGTTGTGTTTGTCTTGCAAAGCAGCTGATATAAAGAAATACTTGCAATTGAATCTAGACCTTGAAAATTATGAGGACCCCAAACTGAAACCCATAGGAAACGACTGGGAATGATTTTTCTTATCCCATAATATTTTATAAAATCAGAAAACACTTTAAATGATCACCCTTTTAAATGGAACTAACATGCAATATTAATGACATAATGTTAATAATGACACATGTATTAACTACTTTAACCTTCACACCAGGTAGGTAAGGCCTATTATTATCATCCCCATTTTATAGATGAAGAAAATGAGGCAGATATGTTAAGGGACTTGCCCAAGGTCACACAGACACACCAGCCTGGGTTTCAATTCCAGACAGCCTGGTTCAAGAGGCCACACCCTGCACCACTATCCTGTGACACACCAACATACAAAGGTCATTTCTTAGAATAGGAAACTGCCAAGGGAACATAACACAAACAAAACTTTCTCCTCCATTTAAAAAATATTTTATTTATGTCTACTCTGTATGAATGTGAAAATTTAGTGCAGTACAGTTTTTTTTTAACCTAAATCTTAAACATTTTACTTACAATTTTCAAAATATCTTTTAGAAAAGCAGAGAAATTGTTTTGGAGGGGTAGGGACATTCATTGTTATTCATAATAACAAAAAGAAAAACCACAATAAAATTTGCTTAACATTTTCTACTAATAAAGGTAACCATTTATAGTGTATAACCATGTAATTTCGGAAGTTATATTTTGGGTACTATTTATCATATAATTGTAAGCAGAAAATTTAACCTTTCTGTATTATGATATTTTGTGTTTATTTCTACTCTGTATGAATGTGAACGTTTGATGCAGTATATAGTGTGAATAATGAATAAATTTTATAAAGTGAATAATTTTATAAAGTTTGAAGATGGAAAAATGATGGAGTTAAAGTTAATCAACACATCCAAGGAATTAATCCTTGGTACGTAATCCTAGTCCTACCCTCAAGAAAACCATAAAATACAGAGGGGGCCCAAAAAATGTATACACATTTTAAAACTATTAAAATTGTAATACTCAATATATACCGATAACAAAAAAGGAATACAAGTCACGTGTACACATTTTTTTGGCATCCTGGTAGTCCTCTAAATTGAGCCCCTACCCACTGGCATGGAAATAAAGTCCAAAACCCCAGACTCAGAATACTGTATAAACCCATAACAAAACATGCACCTTCTAGGTGATTTAACTCAGCTCAGGCCAACTAAAGTTCCTGACTTGCCTAAAGTAGGTTTCTTCGTCTTTTTAGTCTAATTTCAATAATCAACTTTTATAATTTATACTGTATCTCATTGGGGTATTTGGTCATTTTTGTTTCTTGGCGTCTAAAATTAATTGAAATTTAAAAGGCAACAAAATCAAACACATCAAAAGTTAAAAAATAAATGTCTATAATTTACTGCAGAAAGTTACAGAAACAAAAATATTCAAACAAAAACCAACAAAAATGTCTGTATCCTAAGCAGCAGCAGCAGCAGCAAACTTTCTCCTTTTGTACTCAAGTTTAATTTGTAGTTGAAAAAAAGCAGAAAGAAGAGCGGCTCCCTGTCATTCCTATCCAGAAAGCCTGTGTGACAAGGATTCAGGGACTTCGATTGCAAACCCAGAACTCAGACCTCCACTGTTATTAAAAAGCTGTGAACTGGAAACGTATTTTGATCATTGGCATGCAAATGAGCATACCAAGTGTCCCAATTTCCTTGTGTAATTCCATTTATCTACATAGTAGTAAGTTAGGAGAGCTCTGGGAACCAAACAAAAACTTTAGGGGGTGCTTATATATGCAAAGGTTTACAAATACACACGTGTTTGTGCCTACACACACACACACACACACACACACAAACACACACACACACACACACACACACACACAAACACACACACACACACACACACACACAGACGGAAGGCTCTTTCTGGTGCAGTAAGTACTTGGAGAAGCCAAGCAAAGAACAGTAAATACTCAAAGTTCCTTCCAGATGGGTCCACAAGCCACTGAAAAGACTCACCTTTGGACTTCTTCTTTTTGTTTTTCTAATTCTATGATCTTTCGTTCTTGCTCTTTCTGTTTTAGCCGTTCAGCTTCTATGGATTTTTGTTTCTGGAGTTGCTGCTTATTATGTATTTCTCTTAGTTCCTATAAATAACCAAGAAACAGTTCGTGTAATGCATGAGGTGATAGGCATTTCCACTCTTCATCAACATGCAACATTTCATAGTGGGGTAGCCTAGGCACTTAAGAGATAACATTTCAGATTTGAAAAACACTAACTTGGAAAACTAGCATCGCTCTACATTTTGATATGACAGATCTCCAAAAGCTCTTCCAAGATTGTATTTTAGTGAGCCATAACACATGACACCGTTTTCCATGATGTGCTTTAGAAGGAAATTGCTAGTGAAGAGCATTAGAGAAGCTCAAGGTTCAGCAGTAGAACCTTAGCCAGTTGTAAGACATGGTGATAATCATGAACCAGGTCCTTCTAATACCGTTTTTCCCTGAAAATAAGACATACCTGGACAATCAGCTCTAATGCATCTTTTGGAGCACAATTAATATAAGACCTGGTCTTATATTATAGTATATTATATTATATAAGACCCAGTCTTATAGTAAAATAGTAACTTATAGTAAAATAAGACTGGGTCTTACATCAATTTTTGCTCCAAAAGACGCATTAGAGCTGATTATCTGGCTAGGTCTTATTTTTGGGGAAACACGGTAATGAATCAACACCAGCCTCTACTGGCTTTGAAAATACACACACTATCTGCATTAAAACCTCCCCTCCTGCTTATGCTATGCTGCCTTAGAACAGATGGACATCCCTCTGCTCCCCAACCTCGATTCTCCCCCACCCAGGGTCTATTTTTCTTCAAATCACCCCTTTCAGATCTCCTCTTACTAAATCCATGTGTGACGCTGTCAGCTGTCCCAGACTAAACCAGCAATCAGGTGAAAGTAAAAAGCTATAATTTCATAATCACCACCTTGGATCTGATTTCCTCATTTGACTCTAGCTTCAGGAATAACAGTCATTTCCTTCATAGGCTACTGAAAACAAAATGCACTTTATGATATTTAAAGTATTTAAACACCCCAAAATATGAAGAACAAAGAAATGCTGGTTGAGGGGAAAACGCTCAGACTCCATAGAAATCAAACTGTCACTATCAGATTCAGTCACCAAAACTCCTTATTTGTGTCAACAATAAATCAGATGAGCCAGAGTGTCCAGCAGAGCCCAAAGTATATTCCCAGTTGACTTCTTGGTCTGGCTAACTAGGGTTAGTCCATCAAGTGGACAGCCAAGGGGTCTGTATGGTGAAACATAAGAACTAAGTAAGGCCTGCCCTGTCTGCTCTCGTCCTGTTCACTAGCAAGTCCAATGGGTAGATTTCTTCCTGCCTTAAATGCCAACCTTAGATTCATTCAAGGATTGAACTGCAACGGTAGAGGAAGTGCCTGTAGAAGATCAGTGTTAAAATGCACTTACTCTGCTAAATACCCCTAAGTGTTAGGTTAACCCTTTCCTACTGGCTAGGCTGCCGTTCTTAAGATAAAGTTAGAATGTACATACCAGCATTTTGTATACGATAAGTGACTTTGAGAGGTCATAAAGAGGTCATTGAGATACAAGAACTTGTTGAACTGGAGATCAGGAGATTAGGGGGAGACATGCGCTGGAAGGCAGGGAAGACTAGGAGATAGGAAGCACGAAAGAGAGGGGGAAGGGAAGGGGCTTCAGTGGGTAAGCCAGCAGATGAGGCCAGGACTCCCTAGCAGGACGCAGCAGGAAGAGGCAACTCTGAAAGCCACAAGCTGGACCACTCGCCATGGCAGCAGCCCTGGGCACGTGGCTTCCAAACTATGAAGGGGACCTGGGAGAGCAGTTTAGCTAGGGAGGGGGCATGAAAGGCGAAGAATGGAAACCGGAAAGTAATGATGAAACCTCACTCTGACTGTTTAAATTTCTAACGAAGAGAAGAAAATCAACACAAGAAAGAGAATTTCATTTTTCATTATTATTATCTTTCTCACTGTCATACCACATGATATAAAACTGTAACGTCTTACAAAAAAAAGTCAGCAGTATTGCTTTTCATGGTCATTTAGAATCAAGCATAAACAGTAATTTCTAATAACAGACATGAAAAAGTGTGATCCATATTTGAATTTGATATTTCAGAGACAAATGGATAAAATGGGCCAGGTCCTATTGTTGGAGTACTCTGGACATTTGGCTCAAGTTAATAAACAAATATCTCTACATGAAAAGGAAAACTGCAGTGGGGTGACACGGAATCATATTCTAAATGTCCTGTCCTAAGAGAAGAACGCACAGGTCAGCACCTGCCAAGACAGGGAGGGACGCCCCCTTTATCATTAGGCCAACGGTGAAGACCCTTTGAAAAGGAAGGGAAAGGAGTGACTGATAGATTTACGTTTTTTCCTATTTTAAAGTTTCATCTTCAATTGCAGAAAGTTCCTAAATAGGTTCAGAAAGAATAAGTTGTGGAAATAGGCTATAATTGGGAGGTACTGAACTGGGAACAAAGGCACCTGGATTCTAATCCCAGGCCCCTGACATGGGCCAGCATCTGAATCGAAGTAGATGGTCTTCAGGTTTTTTTTAGCTTTAAATCTAGTAAATTCTTAGACAATGTTTTTTTACAAAAAAAAATATGATTTATTTCAGCGTCTTCTACTTAGGGTTTTATTCTTATTTATCCTTCTAAGCCAAAAAGGTATAACCAGTAAGCAAAATAAATGTGAGCTGAGATTTAATATGAAGGAGTAAGAAATGACAGGGAAGGAATAACATTTTAGTTTGATGTTCAGAAACCTGATTATATATTAAAAAAAGAAAAGCTGTTACTTCGTCCAGGAAAAAAATGTGTGTACAGGTAGAGTGACATTCAGCACATTTACCCACAGGTACTGCACAAGCACGGGTCATTTAGAGTGGACGCAGGCCACAATGTACCAATGCACCAGGGACCAAAGGCACAAATGAAGACTCTTCATTTAATAAAGAATTATACTGCACATTTCATTTCTATACTGGGCTCTAGTAATTAGAGGTTGAGTTATAGATCAATAATTACCAGATACAAAGTCAAGATATATTAGTTATGTATTAGGAGGCACTTATAAAATGAAAAGCAGTAAGAAATGAATTTAAATAATCTACAGGAAAAAACATCATGCTAATGAGACAGTTTAAAAAAAATTTTTTTAATGTATCAAAACCATGTAGGAAGATATTTTAAAAATCTAAAAGCACATTTATTTCTTAGTATAGCCACATTATAGGATAGGCTGAACCTATCTTAGGAACTGTCGAAATAAGTTGCAGCTTCAAGAACCTCCAAGGAATTGGAGCCTGCAGGAGCCATAAAATAACAGATGTCAAATAAGGAAACAGAAGGCTCTGGCATCTTATGACCCAGATTTGAAGACAGCGAAGTTTTTCTGTCATTTCCTTCATCCAATCTGCTGAGATACACTATCAGCTATAAGACAATCAAGACTCTGCAAACAGGAGGGCATTCGGTCCTCTCTTTCCTTGGACTTGGGAGCTTAAGATGGCATGAACCAAAATACGCAGAAAATTTATGATTCCTGAGTTGGTAACTTTTTAAAAAGTTGAACTTTCGAGAAGGCAATCGATAGAATGAAGGCATATGCACTAAAAACTAGGGAATGACTTGCTTTCATATGCTTGACAATGGCCTTGTGGAAGGAACACCGAGTTCCTTCACATGGGGAGCAGAGGGCGGCCCTGCTCTTTCCTTCCTTTTCAATACTGTTTAAAAAGCTCAAGTACAATGACAGTTATTTAAAAGTGCCCTTTTCATTCTTTCAGGGAAAACATTTTTAAGGTGACAAATAAATCCGGTGTCATTAAATTCTTTCCTTAGGAAATGAGAGAACTATTGGGAGGAGCAGCTAAGAAAAATGTCACCACACATTCTATCAACTTTTTCTGTTGGTCAACCTGATTAAAGTGCCCTGCAAATTCTATTAAATTTGTCACAATTATTTCTCTATTATAACGAGGATAAAAATAGAACAAACAAGAAATTACTAAGAATCAAAACTCAGTATCTCACTCGTGGTTCTTCCTAAAACTAACTTATGCTTTTCTCAAATAATGCTACAATAACATATTTCTAGGCTGGATAGTTTTCTAGCCATATGGTATTGAGTGGACAACTTTGTTGATTTCTTCTATGAATTCCATTCCAGATTATGATATGTTTTACGTTAGGTATAATATGTAATAATTTAGTATTATCTCCTAATAAAGTATAATACCTTTCTTAATAAATAAGAAATTATTAAACATGCATTCAGGAAGTTTTAGCTACATGTTACAAACAAATACATGGGAAAAATAAAACTCCTATAAAATGTGTACTATATATAAATTAAAATAATCAGATTATTATCACCAATAATATCTACAGAATTCTAAGATACAGAAGAGTTTCTTAACCAGGAACTATGAATAAGCGTTAGCCCTGCGAACACTATAAAACTGTATATAAACTGGGGTATACAGGCATTTTTCTGGCAGAGAAGGCTTTACTTGATTCTCAGAGGGAATTTGTTCTTGATCTTGATTCATAAACACAGATTATGAATCACACTAAGAAAATTATTGGCAAGTAAAGATTCTGTCTTGTACTAAGATAAATGAAAATCAGCTTGCTTTTAACTTTATTCCTTCAACCAAAAGGAAAAAGTCACTCATTTCCCCTAAAGAATTAAGATATTTACACCATAAAACATATTTAGACAGCCTGTGGCATACAGCCAAAGTATTTCAAAAGCGATATGCCTGACAAATTGAATACTCAAGAACATCCAACTTTTTGCTCTGAAAAAGATGGCTCACATTCAGTTTTACTAATGACAATTGTTCCATTGCTATGCAAGGGGCATAGAATCACTCGATTTAAAAACTATTTCTTGTTCATTTGGTTTTAGAGACACTCAAAAATAGATGTATTATGTGTGGGGATATTACTTGAAATATAAAGAAGCATCCACCTGAAAGTATATATGGGATTACTTTTTATAAACATTATTTTACATGAATGCTTGTGAAGAGAGAAAAGAATTAACTAGCAATAACAGGGCCTTTGAAAGACCAACATATAACAGAAATTTATTAGTAATTTGCTTATGTAACATTTTGAAGGATTACTCACTCTGCTTCTGATTTTTGCCTCAGGCTGTCTCAAGAGAGACAAAAACCAACATACCTTGATTAATTACTTAAAATTCATGAACTTAACACTATAAATCAAAATAAGGACACATCTTTTATAATCTATGTAGTGTTAATATTGAAATGGGCCTCACAGAAAATTGATCTAGGTACCAGCATCAGAAATTTCAGGCATTTTTTTTGTCTAAGCCTAATAACTACAGAAAAGTGCTTTTATATAAATAAATATTACTTTATTTCTCACCGAGGGATATTATGTAGTACACAACATCAGAAATTTTAAAAGGCCATTTGAGTCTTAAATTACAGTAACTTATCCCAATTAAGTGGCTGTGAAACAAATTTAAAAAGCAATCAACAAACCCAATGAGGATAAGGGAACTTATATGTGTGTGAAAAAATCAGAAAAATAACTAAGTATTTCAAAACATAAACATTTGTACTGAAATCAAGGTAAATTGATATTCCATTTATCACAAAATTATAAAATGTATTCATTCTTGATGCATTAAAAGTGGGAGGTTGCATAAAAATAACATCAATCAGTTATTTAAATTCAGAGAAGGGGTATACTAATATTTAAAGGCATTTTAAATATTACTTCTAAATCTGAAGTCAGTGTTCTACCAAATAGTAAGTCCAATTCCCCAAGGCATAGATTGGCAGTCAATGCATCGTAAGTGCTATGAGAGAGCCAAAGAGAAATGCACTGGGGTATGTGTGTGCATGTGAGTGTGCGTGTGCATGTGCATGTGTGAGAGAGAGAGAGACAGAGAGAGAGACAGAGACAGACAGACAGACAGACAGAGAATGGGTAAGGATACAGGTGGACAGAAAAGGAGTTAGAAAATCCTGTCCTCTCTGCAGTAGAAATAGCTATTAAGAATCTTCTCTCATGTCTATCTTATATTGCCAGAAAGAGAAAACTGACTCCATTTCGTCCTGAAAAACCGAGTTTTCCCAAAATGTCTCAGCACTGTTTACAAAGCAATGTTCCATTATTTTAAATGCATGTCATTCTAAAGGACAAAATTGTCAAGGAGTTTGGCTAAACAGCAAAATTAAAAAAGAAAATATTTCTTTCAAAAGATTAAGTTTTGCTTTCTCCCTTCCCAGATCACCTTTTGTTAAATCTTTTTTTAAATTTCAAGAAAACAAAAACAAAAAAAAACCCACACTGTAACTAAACAAAACTCAACCCAACCAACCAAACAAGCCTACTGGTATGATATAGAATCTAATATACAACATCTGTTAGCTATTTAGAGTCTTGGGAGTGTTCTAATTATTTTTCTACATTCAAGGAATCTGTGTCAAGTTTCCACAATCACAAGTATACTGAATGAGAATAAGAGAATTATATTACTTCTGGGCAAAAGAGGTCCTTTCAAAACTATTATACACGTAAAAATAAAATTGAATCTCAAACAAAGTAAGACAGCAAAACCATGAAACAGCCAAACATTATTCTACTGGTATGAAAAAACAACATTATTATTGGAATTCACACTGGTTTCTCTGCTGTCTCTGCATCTCCTCTTTCTGGATCTTTTTCTTTCCTTCATTGTTTCCCTTCAGATGCATTTTTTTCCCTGACTTTTCATTCTGTTCTGCAGTTCTTTCTCCAGCTCTCTTCTTTTTTTCCCTGGTTGCTAAACATTTTGCCTTTCACTGCCTTCATAATGAATGAGCCTGCCATGAAAGCAAGTGTCTGAAACCAAGAGCATAAAAGCCTTAGTTAAGCCAAGAACCTTTTCACTATAAACTGGCATTCTCATTTCAACAATAATTCAGTTCCTAGGAGCAATTTTTAGGATGGGTATTATTACAGGCAGGATTTGTATTTCTAATAGCCTCTTGTGTCTAATTTAAGAAAATTAAATTATGAATTTCCCAAGTATATTAAGGAATATAATTCTGAATTCTGAATTAGTCCTATATACTCTATACTCAAATTTTCCTTAGAAAACAGTCCACTTTTGCAATAGTACACTGACTATAATACTGTTTCCCATATGATGGAAGTGTGCATATAGATCCAAATAATTACTGAGTGTTCTCTTTTCAACTTTTGTAGCCAAGTAGCAAATGCAGTGCCAACAATGCCTGATATAAAGACAAGACTACAGTACACAGCACCTTCTCCAGCTTGTAATTAGGAGCTTCCACCAACACACACACAATTTGTCAAGAGGAAAGATTCCCTCATACACCATGATTAATAATAACTAATCATGATTAACTTTTACAAAGAAGGCTTAGCACGTCACGGTAAATGCTGTTGGGCACTGAGCACTCATCTGTGTGGGGGCAACAGACGCATAGAGCTGGAGATGCTTCACCGTTCTTAGCCTGACAAAGATCTGCATTGCCTGAGGAGGGCATGGACCTTTAGAAATAAGTCTAAGTGGATGACGAGGCCCGGGAGAACTTCCAGGCACTGTGACACTGCCTCCCCCACCGCCACTGACTGGAAGAAAGAAATGCTGAAATGTAAACATGACTCACGTTAGGCCTTGTCCAGCACACAGGGACTAGACGGGAACCAACAGGGACTCAACTTTGCAACATGAAACACAACATCTAGTCTCTTCGTGTGATGGACTCTCTTTATTTGGCATCCACTTCAATGGAGACTTAAAAACTATACGCTATCCTTTATGTTGCTCTATGTAGTTAAGACGTTAAAATACAGAGCATAGGCCATCAGTGCCAAGGAAAACTGTTACAGAAACTACTAACATTTCCAAGGGCAAGGTGAAGTCAAGCGCTATTGTCCAAAAAGTCCCTATTGGTAGAGTTATTTGAGACATGTTCGAATGATAATTTTATACCTATAGCTAAGCACTGCGTGTAAGAAACAATTATCAGGATGACTCTATGTGCCCTTTAAGTACAAGTTGTCCAAAAAATATTGAGAGTTTTGATTTTCCTATAAAATGAGGTAAAAAGAGCAAGTCATAGGTAATCGATTTTAAACTGATGTTTCTAGAACACGAATATGAGAAGACCTATTGACTTCTTAGCATGATAAAATATTTGCTACATATAGAATATATTTTAAAGGCAGAAATTATGGTGCGCAAATGTGATCCATTGAATTAAATAACAACCTTAAGAAGTATTAATGCTAGGAATAATTACTAACAAAATCAATTATTTCTGGTGAAATCACTGGCTGAATACTTCCTTTGATCATCAAAAAGCTAAAATTTACTGTTCATAGAAAAGGCAGCATAGATACCAAGGCTGCCAATCGGGCAATTTCTGGCACAAGAGCTTCAGCATCTCAGGGCAGTACATTTCTCCCCTTCTCCCACTTTCCCTTTTCCATAGATTTATAAAAGCAAAGTTTACTCACTACGGTAAGATTCCTGTTTCCTTTCTCAAGTAATTCTTGGCTTGGGGTGATAAATTAGAAAAACAAAGATACATATGTCTTGGGATCACTTTTGGAATATAAAAATATCACATCTATAAGGTAAAAGTCTATTAAAATACATGAAAAAGAGCCTTGTCTGAAAGGAAAGAATGAGAGCTCAATTTCTCTGAGATTAGACAGAAACACAAAGGTCCAAGACTCTAGAGATCTTATGTTCCACCGTCCTGAATCTGGAGCCATTTACCAACAGACCATAATTGTAAATATGTTTTATGTTTTCAATATGTTGCTACCCATATGAAACATCTGTTAATTAACCTGACGGCAAAAGTAATTCTTTTCCTCTTTAATTAATGATTTGAGAATTTCCATCATTGGTTATCAGATCTTGGGTGAAGAGGCAGGAGTGTAATTCTTCCTGAACTGAAGAGAAAGGGAGAGACCCTCAAAAGAATAATGAATCTGAACAAGGATCTCGTAGACAGGACTAAATCAGATGGAATGTTTTTTTTGTTTTAAAAGGAGAAAAAAAACAATAGAATGTACTGGACATGATTTTGAATGAGCATCAAAATACATAAATGGCTTTTTTGCAAGTAGTTTTGTACCAAATAAGCATGAGAATTAGTTTTTGCTAAATGTAATCTTCATTTATGGAGCGGACGTTCAGCGTTCTGGTCAACTAATTTAACATGTTTTCACTCCATAAGGTATTTCTCCAGTGTCACCATATGAGTTGATAATGAGTGAATTACACTTTCTTCTTCTAAGTGAACCACCTACATGAATATCAAATGAAACTGCCAAATTCTAATTTCTATATTCTCCGGCTGGTTTCCTTTTGGGAGAGGAAGGTTTAGGATATAGCAAATTCGCACCATCAAATTGGGTGTGTAGAACGAGTGGACAATCGCCAGTGCTGCACTCCTGGCAAGGTACACGTAATTTTTGCATCATTAATGTGGACGCTGTTGGGACAGGACACTGCTGCGGTAAGAGACGCATGGAAGGAATCCCAAGGGTCAGAATGCTGGCATGCCTGGTCTATCTCATCTTACAAGAAATTACAGCTGCTAATGAAGACATGCTCTAAATCAGAAACAAAACGTTTCATGTTTTCCAATGTGGCTACAAGGATAGGCAGGAGATCCTCAAGGGACCAAATCTTAAACTGGCCTCTGAGTTGTCTCACTCAAATGATAAATCTTTTGATTCTTCAATTTACGTGTTTGTTTTGGTTTCATAACCATAAGGCAACATAACATCAAGCCCTCCAAACGGGTTCTTGAAATAATATGGCTATACTGGCTTGATTTTTTTTCACTCTCCACATTAACTTAAATTTAAAGTAATAATGGAAACCAAAATAAAAATTAAGACGGAAAGAAATGTTCTTATTTAAAAATAAATATATTTGGAAAAGGAGCTGGTGGAATAAAGAGCTAAAATTAGCCTTTGTATAAACAATTCTCTAATACTGAAGGCAGCCTAAACACAATAAGAATGACTTACACCACATTTTAAGGGTGTTCTCTTTAGCAGTATAACAGCACTTCCATGGCTTAAATCATTGTCAAATCATCTAGGCATTTGTAAAAAAAATCATCTACTGGAATATCACTTTCTAATTTGTGAGTCAAACTTCTAGAAAAAGGAGTCTTTTTTTTTAATCCTTCCCTCTCCTTGTTGTAAGTTAAAAGGGAGTCTTAAGGGTAAGGCAGAAACTGGACTACTGCCTGGGTTCAAAAGATACCTGAATACTTAACAGCTTATATTCCAAGAGATTATTAAAAAGCACTGTAAGCTTGCACACAGTATCATATTCTTATGGCTTAAAATAGTAGCAAGTCACAATGAGAGTTAATGTGGTCATTTTTATTGCGCTTATCCTAGAGCTAGAGAACTTACACCTGTACTTCCCATACTTACACAGCACATATAATCATACACGTACAAGTATAGACTACACACACACACACATTCTATGTAAACATGAAAGCGAGGTGAAGAAAAACACTAAGTTGGCTCAAATAATATTTCCCCTAAGAGCACTTTCCTGGAATTGTACAGTTGAGAAAAGTTCATTACCTATTACTCTGGGAAAAGAAAAAAAAAAGCCCGAATGCCTCAAACTTGGGTGTCCAGACAATTTGGCCTACAATCTCAATTCAAAGTTCAACTAAAAATCTCAAATATGCTTTCTAATTTCTTTCTATTTTTAGTAATAAAGAATAGAAGTTTACTTTTTCCTAGTTACCAAAGCTAAGTCAGCCAGAATCAAGCATAAAGGATTTTAAGTTAGAAAAGGAAAACGAACATATTTTTTAAAAATGTAAAATCCAATTTTTTATCAGAACATAATTGATAAAAACTCCAATATCTACTTAAATCTAAAGTATATGATCACTGTTGATAAGAAACGAATTGCTTGTATTGTGGTTTTATCATAAGGTAAGAGTTAACATCTTAAGATGATAAAGTTGTGAAGTGAAATTGAGAGCACCAAGTCAGAAAGAGGCTGTGATAACCACCTTTACATTCCCTAAGAACGTCAGCATTTTCCTGAGTTTTACTGTGTAAATGTGACAAAACCATACACCACTTTTGCCACTGAGACAAAAGCAATTACTCCATTAAACAATAAAAATTTAAAATATGAGGTAACAAAATAAAATATCTACATTCAAGAACAATCCTAAAGGTAAGAAGTGGCAGAAAATTTCTTAGTTTTAAAAGAGAAAACAATCCATTTTTAGTAGAGACATAAAACAAAGAAAATAAGAAAAATGAAGCTTTTGGAGCCTAGTTTTTAGAATTCAACTTGATGTAGTTTCAACAAACAAAAGGATGGAGATGTGTAAAAATATAATTCAAGTTAAAGATAAGTGTTATGTTGGGGTCACTCACTCAGCCATAATTTATAGATGTCAAATTCATTTATATATATTTTATTGGGGAAGGGGAACAGGACTTTATTGGGGAACAGTGTGTACTTCCGGGACTTTTTTTTCCCCCAAGTCAAGTTGTTGTCCTTTCAGTCTTAGTTGTGGAGGGCGCAGCTCAGCTCCAGGTCCAGTTGCCGTTGCTAGTTGCGGGGGGTGCAGCCCACCATCCCCTGCGGGAGTCGAACTGGCAACCTTGTGGTTGAGAGGACATGTTCCAACCAACTGAGCCACCAGGGAGCTCAGTGGCAGCTCAGCTCAAGGTGCCGTGTTCAATCTTTAGTTGCAGGGGGCGCTGCCCACCATCACTTGAGGGACTCGGGGAATCGAACTGGCAACCTTGCCCGTGCTCCAACCAACTGAGCCATCCGGAAGGCAGCTCAGCTCAAGTTGCCATGTTCAATCTTAGTTGCAGGGGGCGCTGCCCACCATCCCTTGCGGGACTTGAGGAATTGACCCAGCAACCTTGTGGTTGAGAGCCCACTGGCCCGTTGGGGAATCGAACCAGCAGCCTTCAGAGTTAGGAGCATGGAGCTCTAACAGCCTGAGCCACCAGGCCAGCCCTCATTTTTATATTTTAAAGGAGAAAAATGCAATTTAAATTACATAATGTTCATCTATAAATGTGAAGGCTTTCATGGAGGCTGACAAACCAGAATAAATTATTCTGCCTGGGATAAATATCAACTAATCATCTGGCCACTTAGAAAAATTAAAGGGTAAGATACATACAGGAACACACAGAATATTTACCTTCAGTTGATTATTGAAAATATCAATCTCCTGTAGTTTTGATCTAGTTTCTTTCTCAACTTCATCCAGTTGGTCTCGTAGCTGCTGCCGAGCTAGTTCTTTTGCTTCTAAGGCTCTTTTGAGTGTAAGAAGTGAATCTCCTGTTTTAGAAAAACATTGTAATATAAAATTTTTTTTAAACTGGCAATGAGGAAAAATAGTTTTTAATGTTCTCCTTTCACTTAAAAAAGTTGTCAGTGAAAAAGGAAATGGAGAATTTTAAAACTAAAACACCTACTGTGCAAACTGTTTTGCTGAACTTGTTTTAACTGGTCAATGAGTATCTGTTTTTCTGGAATAAGTCTTCCAAGCATTTGCTGAGACTCCTAGAAAAGAAGGGAAACAACCACGAATGACAGGGAAAACGACACATCTATATTCAATGTTGATGAGGACATAGGTCAGTTTTCTGGTTCCTCAAAGATTCTTCTAATCTCATCCCAAACCCTCTCTGGGTGAAAAGGCATTTAATCTCTAGTCAGGGCGGTTCCTGCTTTCTTGCCAAGGAATTCACTGTTTGCCAATTGCTTTTCATTGAAATAAAGTTCAGACAATTATAGCTCCCTTGATATTTCTTAAATTTTTGTTGACTTACTGCCTATTTGTAAGCTTTAAAAAACATACTTAGTGGAGAAAACTGAAAGTAATGATCTCTGTTGTCTGTGAAGTTTAATAGAAACTATTCTGTTTTGAACTTTAATACTAAATAGGGCTGAATTGAGGTTTACCATACACCTGAAGTTGGAAACATAAATCCAAGAGAATTTTAACAATAAGAATCTTTAGCTGCCACATGTTTTTCCACCACTCACGATGCAGCTACAATTTTAAAAAGGTAGACAAAAAGTCTTGAGCCAACTATTTTTAAATGATGTAAGAAAAAAGCTAAATCACACTGTACAAGCTATTTGGAATTTTCATGGGTGACTTGTCAAGCATTATATACATATTAAGTTCAGCCGAAATGATCCTATTTGGTTTCTATACATTTCAGTAAAACAACAGCCTTTCCAGCATGTAAGGAATATTTTACTTTGATTTTTACCTTGATTTAAAAAAAGATCTCTATGTGATGTTTTCAGTTTGAAAAATAAAAATGTTTTAATTAAAAATTTTCATCAGAGGCTAGGAACCAGTATTTTTTGGAACAACCATCTTTAGATATAGACTGGCTTGTATCTAACAAATCTTTATGTACTATATATCTGAATAGTAGAGAGATTTAGCTCAATAGAGAGGATTTGGAAGCATCTTCTCATATGAAGAATAATCCCCACAAACACCCAAAATCTGGACAAAATAGAATACACAAATCAGATCATTTTCCCAAAAAGCATGGTGAACTGAGCTTCTCTTATTCTCCTCCCTAAATTAAGGCAAGGCCTATTACCCAATACCAAAGTTTCTTATTTCACATCAGGAACCTTGATTTGCATTTTATTATCAATAAATGAACATGCTAAGTGTCAATCTTAAATAACAAAAATGTGTTTGGTCACAGCACATTCAGTGAGATAAGAAATAAGCATATGGTCATCACTACTACATTTTCCAAGGGAATGTTTTATGAAACATCTCATAAAGAATTAGTGAAAGACATATATAGAGAGAGCTGCCATACAGAAGAAAAAGGTGCATGCATTTTTAATATTTTCAAAGAATTTCTAGCAGTGAAATTCTGATACTATTTACAATACATGTCATATCCAAATATCTCAAATTGATTAGAAGTTCAAAGTACTTGAAACAACAGTTAACAGACTGAAAGAAAAATAGACAAATTTGCAATGATAGAGATTTAACACTCCCATCTCAGCAGCTGAAGGAAGTCACAAAATCAGTAAGGACACATAAGACACAAACACCATGAATCAACATGATCTGATTTGTGTTTATGAGACACTGCACCCAAGTACAACAGCGTATATATTCTTTACAAGTGCATATGAAATATTCTCCCAGACAGATTACATGTTGAATCATAAAGTAAGTCTCAATAAACTTAAAAGGATTAAAAAGGATTGAAATCAGACAGTACACTCAGATCATAGCACAAATAAATCAGAAATCAATAAGATACTTGGAAAAAATCCAAATATTTGGAAACTAAACAGCATAATTCTAAATAACTCATAAAAGAAGAAATGACAAAGGAAATCAAAAACAATTGTGAATTGAATTAATATGAAAACACAACATATTAAAAATTTGTGATATACGCATATGGCTATGGCAATGCTTAGAGGGAAATTTATAGCTTAAAATGTTTATATCAGATATGAAGAAAGATCCAAATTCAATAATGTAAACTTCCTCTTTATGAAGCTAAAAAAAGCAAATTAAACCCAAAGAAAGTAGATGGAAGGAAATAATAAAGTGCCTCAATAAATGAAACACAAAACAGACATCATGGGGGGGGTGGGGGGAATCAATAAAACCAAGAGCTTATTAAAAAAAAAATCAATAAAGCCAATAAACTTCTAACTAGATTGATGGAGGAGGAAGGGAAGAGAGAGGAGGAAAAGAAGGAAGGTGGGGAGGAAGAGGAAGACTTGGAGGGGGAGAGAGAAAATACAAATCCTTAATACGAGGAATGAAAGAAGTGACATCACTACGGATACTACAGATTTCCAAAAAATAATAAGAAAATATTGTAAACAACTGTACACAAATAAATTTGATAACTTAGATAAAATGGATAAATTCATTGAAAGATACAAATTATCAAAACAGACTCAAGAAGAAACAAAATCTGAATAGTCCTATGTCTATTGATTAAATTTTACAGTTAAAAGTCTTACCACACAGAAAGTTCTAAGCTCAAGTGAATACCACCAAAAATTCAAAGAAGAAATACCTTTTCAACACAAACATTTTTAGAAAACAGAAAAGGAAAGAGTATTCTCCAAGTTACTATTTTTTCATATTTATTACCCTGATACCCAAACTAGATAAGGACATTACAAGAAAACTATAAACTAATTAATATCCCTCATGAACTTAAATGAAAACATCCTTAATTATAGCAAATTGGATCTAATAAAATATATTTTTTAAAGTGATAATACACCATGACCAAGTGTGGTTTATCCAGGAATGGAAGGCTGATTTAACATTCAAATTTCAACCAAAGTAAATGACTATGTTAACGAAGTAAAGGGGGAAAAAACAACAAGTAAACATCTCAATAGATGCAGGGCAAAAAATTATATGACCCAATTTAACACTTGTGCATGATAAAAACTCTCAGCAAAAAAGAAACAGGCGGGAAATACCTCAACCTAATAAAGGGTATCTACCAAAAACCCTACAAGTAAGATCATACTTAATGGTGAGAGACTGAATCCTTTCCTCCAAAGACCAAGAACAAGACTCTCACCATTTCTATTCAACATAGTACTGGAGATTGTGATCAATGCAGTTAAAACAAAAAAAACAAAAAAAAAAAAGAAAGGTTATATAGATTGAAAATTAGGGAGAAAAGAAAGCAAGTTTCTTTAGTCACAGACATGTTTATATACATAGAAACACTAAGAAAGCTTAAAAAGCTACTAGAATAAATATGTTAAGCAACATTGTAGATATAAGGTCGATAAGTAAAAATAAATTCTATTTTTATATATGGACATCAAATTGTAAATTGAAATAACATCAAAACCAGGAAATACTTAGGGATAGACTTTACAAAATACGTACAAGGCTTAAACAGTGAAAACTATAAAATACTATTGAGAGAAATTTATAACATAAAAAACTAAATAAATATGAAATATACTGTAAGACTCAATATTGTCAAAATGCCAATTCTTCCCAAACTGATCTATAAATTCAATGAAACACCAATCAGAATTCTAAGTATCTTTGTCAAAACTGAAAAGCTGATTCTAAAACTTATGTGGAAATGTCAAGGACCTAAAATAGCCAAAATGATTTGGAAAAAAAATATTGAAGATCTCACAGTAATTGATTTCAAACATTACTATAAAGCTACACTTATCCACAGAGCGAGGTACTGGTAAAAGGATAGATACACTCGTAGATGAATGGAACAGAATATACACCTCTCATACTTCCTCTAAAATACTCAAACTGTACTTCTTTATTGTCATTCTCATGGTAAAGCCAAATTCCTGTGAATGGACTACAGGTCCTACATGATCCAGCTCCCACCTCTTCCAATCACAGTGGTCTCCTTGTGGTAACCTGCATCCCAGAGCCCAGGTACAGCCTCAGAGCTTCCGCACTGCTAAAGCCTGCTCTGCCAGGTATCCACACAGGTTAGGCGCTCATCTCTTTCTTTGTTTAAATAGAACCCTCACAGCGAGGCCTGTCCTTACCACCTTATTTAAAACCACAGCCCTCCCTACCCCCAACACTGTCAAGCTCTTCCCTACTCACTCTCCAGAGCACTGTTCATCACCTACTAGAGTACATACTTGACTGATTTTATTAGTGTGTCTGCCCTGCAAATAGAAGATAAGCTCCAAGAACGGAAGGGGTGGGGAGTCTCTGCTGCTCACTGCTGGACCATGAGCGCCTACGAGAGTGCCTGGCCAGCACACAGCAGGGCTCAGCAAACACGTGTTGAGTTTGTTTACTGGAAAGCCTACTTTTCAGGCAAGGAATCTGTGCACTTCATCGTGACTTCCCAGAGCCCAGTACCTAGTAGATGCTTGATGCTGGTTGAGCTTTGAAGGGACATATTTTCTCACCTGTAATTGTTGCTGCAGATGGGTGATTTCAGCAATTCTCAACTCTCTCGATTTGTTTGTACTCTCAATTTCTTGCCTTTGGGTGGTCAATCGACATCTGATATCTTGAAGTTTTCCTTCTAGTTGATGTTTTTTATCATTCTTTAATAAATGAAAAATAATAAAAATTATTACCAGTTTTAATTGTTCAGTATTAATATATTCCCAAAGCATAATCATACTTCACTCACTAGAGCTTCTAATTCAAATTCCAAAGTCTTTTTCTTTGCTTTCAGTACAACTATGTCTTCTTGTTCTTTGTTTCTTTGATTTAACAGCTCTTGTCTTCGATTTCGTTCCCATTCAAGTTGCCGTTGCCTTTCAAGTTCTCGTTTTGCAGCCTGTGACACACACAAACAAACGACTTACTAATTTTTCAGTTCTTAAACACTATCCTATATAGCTTAATAAATATACCACCTAGTAAATCTTTTCTTCTAGGAATGAAGTATTATTAAACATTACAGGAAATTCTATTACAAAATAGCAAAACAGAATTTGTACAAATATAGTTTCCTTCTATGAAAAAAGGAATATTTAGAAAGACTAGAGTATTTACATAAGATGGAAAATATATGGGATCACTTGACCACTGGATTGCTTAGGCCTTTGAGAATACCTGATGTGTAAAATGAAATTGTCCTTCCTTATTTACTGACTCAGGAGGAGCAAGGAAAATGTCTTTAGTCTATTAAAATCAAACCAAAACCCCCAGAACAGAAAAAACAAATAAAAACTTTCTTCCATCAAACGAGTAATTATTTCTTCCATTAAAGGAGAAATTAGTACAGGTATCCCCCTCTTTTCGAAAGTTCGGGTTATGCCATTTTGCTTTATTAAAGACCTATGTAAGTACCAATTTTTACTAACTGAAAGAAATCGGAAGAGGATTTTCGCTTTTACGAAAAAAGGTGAAAACCCAAAATAGCATTCAGCATTTGATTTGCAGCAAGCCATTATAGAGGCAGTGGCACTCTGAGCAGCGAGAGTGGCCCCACCAAGCCCCTCCCCTGGAAACAACACTCAGCATCCTACTTAGCCTCAAGCCACCATAGCTTTGAACTGTCTGTGAGCACCCGTGCTTTATTTCCATTTATTTGGTACATCCTGTTAGCAAGGTATCCGAAAACCTAAGAGAGCTCGTAAGGTGTTAGACTTAGCGTAAAACTGGACATATGTAAGCATATTTGGCATGATTTGGTAGGTTATTTTTTGGGTCCGGGAACACTCAAAAATTTTTCCCTATAAATTAATGGGAAATGCTTCTTCACTTTAGACCGTTTCAGCTTACGGAAGTTTTCACAGAAATACTACTTTTGGATAGTGGGGGAAACCGGTACTTATCACAAGTTTTAAAAGTTCACGACCTTTGTCCCACATCATTCATTTCCTTTTTACCACAGAAGGTTTTGTAATTTCTCTGGCAATGTCAGCTGTCTTCAAAGCTGACTGATGGCTACTAGGTAGAGTACCTGCCACAGCATCTGACACTCTTTACTGTAATTGCTTCTTATGTACCTGTCCTCCAGCTACACTGAAAGGACCTCGCAGACAGGTGAGTACCTACTCACCTCTGCATTTCCAAGGATTATCAATGTCTGGCATGTGGTAAATGCCCATTAAATAATTCTGAATAAATACTCTAAAATTTCCTTTATCTTTCTTTTTTTTTTTTTACACTGAAGAAGGGAAGGCTATTTTCTGGTTGCCCATTCTGGAAATTAAAATCCTGTATCGGCGAGCGTCGGCCTGAATAAAAGGCAGGTTATGGCTACACGTTTTCTAAAGTAATTAGCAGGAGTTGAAACCAAAGTATTAACTGAAACAAAACAAAACAAACTCCCCATCTTTAAAATGTATTTCATTCACACAAGAGAATCATGGCATTTCCTCTGTAGCAATATACTAAAATTGGAAAGACAAGAGATTGGCTTGGCCCCTACCCAGCTATGGTACCAAATTTATGAACCCTTCCATAGAATATAGTGAAGATCTCCTAGACAAATTTTTTTTTTAAGTGGAAAAAAAAAATGTGCAGAAGAATATTAGTATGACACATCACAGTGATTAAAAAAAAATTTCCACTAAACCCTCAACCTCTCCACCACATAAACCTTTCTATTTCTATACATGTATATAAATGCAGAGGAAAAAAACGCAACTAATATCAGTGGCTTGTTATAAGATTGTATTAAGAACTTATACATGACCACTCATAGCAAAATTATTCACAATATCCAAAAAGAAACAATCCAAATATCCATCAGCTGATGAACAGATAAATAAAATGTGGTATATTCATGTAATGGGATACTATTCAGCCATAAAAAGGAATACAACACTGATTCATGTCATAACTTGGAAAAACCTTGAAAACATTATACTAAGTGAAAGCTACACACAAAAGGCCACATATTGTATAATTTCACTTATTCGAAATGTCTAGAATAGGCAAACCTAATAGAGAAAAAGTTAAATCAGTGGTGAGTAAGGGCTATGGGGAGAGGGGAAAGCAGAGTTACTGCGTAATGGGTAAGTAGTTTCTTTTTGGGTTGATAAAAATGTTCTGGAATTAGAGAGGGTGATGGTTCCACAACTTAGTGAATATACTAAAACTACTGAATTGTGGGGGAAAAAAGGGAGGGGGCCGGCCCAGTGGCTTAGGTGGTTGGAGCACCATGCTCCTAATGCCAAGGTCGCCAGGTTAGATTCCCACATGGGCCAGTGAGCTGTACCCTCTACAGCTAAGACTGTGAACAACAGCTCTCCCTGGAGGTGGGCTGCCATGAGCAGCCAATGGTTGGTGTGAGCTGCTGTGGGCTACCGTGTGCTGCCATGAGTGGCCGGTGGCCAGCGTGAGTGGCCGGCAGCCATCATAATCGGCTGGCAGCCAGCAAGAGCTGCCAGGAGCTGCCGCTTCAGGGGGGATGGAGCGCAAGGTTCATAATACCAGCATGGACCAGGGAGCTGTGTCCTACAACTAGACTGAGAAACAACGGCTTGAACCGGAGTGGGTTGGGGAGGTGGAAGAAGGGGAAAAAAAAAAAGATTGTATTAACATATTACTTGAATGATTCTGAAGCGAGAGGCAGAATGGGGGAGGGTGCACAAGAACACATGCTAATTGTGGGTTTCTCCCCAGCTGCTCACCTCTCGTCTCTCGATCTCTTTCCTTCTCTCCTCCTCTCTCTGCCGCTCTAGCTCCCGCTGCTTTTCCAGTTGCTTCTCCAACTCCAGTTGTCTTTTGCGCTCCTGTTCCTGGCGCTCCCGCTCCTTCCTTTCCTGCTCCGCCCGCTCTAGCTGTGCCAAGCGCTCCTGTTCTTTTCGCTGTTGCTCCAGAAGAGCTTGTCTTCGTTTCTCCAGTTCCAAATTGCCACGTTCAAAATTCTCACGCTTCTTATCTTCAAATGTTACTTTAAAACAAGAAATAAAACAATTATGAAAAGTCATGATATTCAACACACCAAGGAACAAAAAACTCAACACTATATATGAAATTTGTAGTATAAACGCAAACCAGAACTCCCTAAGCTTCCCTTCTGCCTGTGCCCTTGTTACAAGCACTCCGAAAATGCCCTCACCTAACCTCTTTGCTTACATACGGTCCCTTCCATGATGAATGTCATATCATGGTGTTCAAAACGCCAAACACCGTTTCTAGAATACTCTTTTTATAGCAATTCTGCCTCATCACCAAATCTCCTTTCCTTTCCCATTACTCTATCCTTTCCCTTCTCCAAGACCTTGATTCAGCAACTGACCCTGTATGTCTTCTGTATCATGCGTCTCTCCTACTTGCCCCTTAGCTTCTAACTGCACTGCTGTGTCTCCTATTCTAACAATGATTTCCGGAAGCAGGGATAGGAAGGGAAGTATCCTGTGTTTCACACCAAAGAACAAGCTGTGGCCTCATCATTATGCAGATCGCATTCAATAAATTTTTTTTCTAATCCGTTATTCAATTTTCTTCTTTGGGGAACACCAACTATGAATTTTAGACTATTCTCATGTCAATCATTTTTTTCTAGTCCTTGCTAACAATTTGTATCCGTTTTACTTTGCTTTTTTAAAAAAGAATCCGATCCTCTATGGCCTTAACTCTGTTTTCAGCAGTGCCTATTATTCAGTTTTGTGTCTGCCTCACACGCTTCTCCTTGGAACCAACCCCAGACAAGGGAAGCGCTCACTGCCACCCTGTGTAGCATGCATTCCCATTGTCCCCAATCTATTTCAAGAATTGTCACTTCACACTTTGTCTTGAGATCTGTAGCTGTGAGCATCCTTTCTTGGCTACTTCCCACGTTTCTGTCTGGCTTTCACTGCTTTTGACGGACTTTCCTCACACACTGTGGTTAGGGATTAGAGATCAAAGATGGCAGCCATGCTTTGGCTTTCTTGTTCTTCTTGTTCCTTTACTGATTTCAGAGGAGGCAACAGCCCTTTTCCTTAGCTCCCTTAAAACTGAAAGTCCCTTCAGCCTTACAGAGGAATGGAATACACATGCAAAATGTGGATAACTTTCAAAAATATTATGCTCAGTGAAAGAAGCCAGACATAAAAGGTTGCCAGGGGCTGGGGAGAAGGGAGAATGTGGAGTGACTGGGTATGGAGCTTTCTTTTGGGGTGATGAATATGTTTCAGAACTAGATAGAGGTGGTGTACTAAATGCCACTCCTATGGACTAACTATGTTCCCAAATTCATATGTTGAAGCTGTAATCCCCAATGTGATGGTATATGGAGACAGGGCCTCAGATAAGGTCATGAGGGTGGGACCCTCATGATGACATTAGTGGCCTTATAAGAAGAGGAAGACACAGAGATAGCTTTCTCTGTCCCTGGGCACACAAGAAAAGGTCAAGTAAGGACATAGCCAGAAGACAACCATCTGCAAGCCAAGAAGAGAGCCCTACCCAGGACCTGAATTGGACAGCACCTTGATCTTCAACTTCCTAGTTTCTAGAACTGTGAGAAATAAATTTCTGCTGTGCAAGCCACCCAAACTATGGTATTTTGTCATGGCAGCCCTAAGACAACCACTGAATTGTACACTTTAAAATGATCAACTTTATGTTATGTGAATTTTACCTCAATTAAAAAACGAAAACTGTAAGTCTCTACACATCTTTTAAATTCCAACATCTGGTCCTATTGCTGGTACACAGGAGGCACATAATAAATGGCTGTTAAAATAATAGATGCACAAACAAAAAACTGCCTGTTCAAAACTTTAAATGAATGTCTATCACCAACAGAAAATGAAAATTCCCAATTCTAAGGATTCCTGTCCTTATTTGCCTTTGAGTCTTTATTCTCATGATTATCAGCCTAAAAAGCTTCTCCATTCCACTTGTAACGACCTTATTCATCTTCAAGTCTCCACTCAACTGTGACCTCTTCCATAGATTTAATTCCTTGTGTCTTTCCCAGTCTATGCCAATCAGCTCTAAATAAGCTTGACTGTGCCTCTGTAACACTGTCTTCAGAAATTTATCACACTTATGCACTGCTTTGGTGATTGTTTATATGGAGGTCTTAAATCCTCAATTATAGTATAACCTTCGAGAAGGTATGACCATGTATTATTAACATTTAGATTCTTCACTGTGCTCAATATATTTGCACAAAGAACATTTTCAATAAGTAGTTTATCAGTCAACAAAAGTAATTTAGTTTAAAGAGGAAACTGGGAGAACTAGTGTCCTGAGTAGGTCAATTAACCCCTAAGCACTTTAAATGCAGCAAAATGACACTGACAAAGCATTTAACAAAAAGAGACTCCATAATAAATTTCACTTGCTTCTTAGCATCAACTATCACCTTGTCATTAATAACTCAATCACCTTAGAATATTTTAACAGTATGATGGGTTTACCAGTAAAAATGAGGATTATTTACAAAAGGTTCGCACTAAATTTCAAATAGCTTCTTGTTATTAAAGAGTTTCCAATTCTCCCATAACAACTTAAGAAAATAACAGTAGTGATTTTATATTCTATTTCTGCACTGGTGGTAGTAACTAACTACCTTAAAGACTTATCAATTTTGAGTGCTTTGTAGATCACATTTATAAGATTTTTGTTTATTATTAACTAATCAGATTTCAATTTAAAAGCTAGAACAAGGGTGCATTAGCAGAGTACATAAGGTTCTTATTTGTATACATATATGCAAGTCCAAAAGCATATTAAAAGTGTCTCCTTTCTGCCTAAGGTCAGTTAAAGGAACAAAGCAAGAAAGTCAAAAGCTACATTTATTTTACCTCCATCTTTCTTTGCCTTAGAGATAGAACATCTCTAATATGATATCACTCAACTATAAAGACTGCCTTACCAGGCAATTTCTTTTCTAGTTGTTGTTGTTCGTCTTCTAAAGCTGGTTCCTCTGGTAACCTCTGGTCTACTGACGTTGAACTTATGACAGATATACCACTGCCGGATCGAACTCTTCTGCAATTATGGAAAAGAAGGAAAAAGAAACAAATCCACATAAAGCTGTCGAGATGGAACTGAGCAAACTCTGACAAAGAATTTTTAAAGATTATGCCATATATCACGTTATCGTTAGGAATAAAAACAGATTTGATCCTCACTATTTACAAAGAGTTTTGTAAAAACAATATTTGAACGTCATCAGACTCTGCACACTAAGTAGGTTCCAATGTTTAGAACCACTACCCAAATAAAGGCAAATCCAAAGGAATGAATTAGTGAATTAATCATAAAGTGACTACAACAGTGCCTGGGACACAGGAAGTGTTTGCTGCTATTATCATCACCTTTTTATGGAACGTTCAATTGCTCCAATGAGCAGCTCAGCTAATTGGGAGTATTTCTTTTCCCTTTACAAAGATCTCGCCATTTTTTCTCTTAATAAACATATGAAATGTCTACACTTTATAGTCCCTTAAAACAAATCACTTAGTTTACGGATTCATTTCACTTTAAACCATTAACCTTGCTCTTTAAACCGATCTGTCTTTTTAACTTGTTTCTTTATCAGCTTCTCACTGTGATGCTTATAGCCATGGGATTTCACAGACGAACGGCCCAGTGCTGGTTTGTTCTACAGTTTCCTTAGCTTGCTCCTGTGTCGTGTTCGTGCTGACAGTAATGACTCCATTTCTCTTACTTTTATGGAAACTGTTTCTGCAGTCTTTCTTGACAGTTGAGGAATTAGGACAGAAATTCTTATCTTTGTTTCTTCCACTCTTCTTTGCGCTGGTAAGATCTCACGGTTCTCTTCTAAGTTAAAGCCTTAAGATGTAGTTGTATGGGAAGGGGTGTGTGTGGGAGTGAGTGTAGGATACAGGTCATTCCACATTCCTCCCAACCGGGCCTTGGTCTACGCTCCCTACCATCTCCACTGAGATTGTGCTTCAGACCAGAATAATTTTCTTTAACTATCTTCCTGACTATAATCTTCACATTGCCATCATTTTGTTACCTGTTGAACGAGTAGAATTCATAGGCAGAATCTCCTAGCTTTATTTTCTAGATCCAGATTGATACAGTTTCACTTGCTAAAATTTCTAGTGAGCTTCAATTACATAGATTGGTACAAAAATCACCCATCTGTTGATATTTTACTTCATTGTTTTACTGACACAGGCATACCTCATTTCATTGTGCTTTGCTTTATTGAAATTCACAGATGTTGCTTTTTTTTTTTTTTTTTTTTACAAACTGAAGAAAAGACACACTACCAGCAAAAAGACTGCAACTCATTTCATTGTGATAGTCTGGAATCAAACTCACACTATCTCCGAGGTATGCCTAGATACTATAAATACTTTAAAGACTAGAACAGATCCAATTTTAACACCGAACCTAGATTAAGAAGATTTTCTTGAATTCATGGATATTTCATTCTCTTGCCAGGAATAAAAAGGACTGAGACACATAGCCGACAAAGCCAAGTTTGAAAGTCACGCAGTCAGCACAGAAGTTCTTGTAAGGGCTAAATGGTCCTTACCTAAAGGAAGGTGGGATGTATTCCGGAGGCAGGACAGGTGGCAGTGGTTGGCCAGACATAGCCACATCAATCAGGTGCATAGCCAGGATAAATTCTTCTGCTGTGAGTTTTCCATCTTGATCAATGTCAGAAAGATTCCTATTCAACAAAAAGTTCATTGTAATCTAGCTTCATGAAAACGCATGCTTGTTACTATTCATGCATGAGTTATTTATTTATTTGTTTGTTTATTTATTTATTTATTTATTTATTTATTTATTTATTGGGAAATATTGGGGAACGGTGTGTTTCTCCAGGGCCCATTAGCTCCACATAGTTGTCCTTCAATCTAGTTGTGGAGGGCGCAGCTTAGCCCGTTTTCAATCTTTAGTTGCAGGGGGCACAGCCCACCCTCCCATGTGGGAATTGAACTGGCAACTTTGTTGTTACGAGCTGGCGCTCTAACCCACTGAGCCATCCGGCCGCCCCTCAGAAGCTCAGCGGCAGCTCGCTGTCTTCAATCTAGTTGTGGAGGGCGCAGCTCACTGGCCCAAGTGGGAATCGAACTGGCAACCCTGGTGTTCAAAGCTCGCACTCTAACCCACTGAGCCATCTGGCCGCCCCAATGCATGAGTAATTTAAATGTTCTATTTTCTATTCTGACTCTAGGTCCATTGAGTCTCTCCATGCCTCAGTTCATAAAAACAGTACCTATTTCATAATACTGTCGCAAAGATAAAATGAGACAATCCATATAGCTAGCATGGTGTTCAGAATTCAACAAATGTTAACTACGATTATAACTATCGATCTCAGTCCTTGCAAGCCCATTTGAAATGTATCATGTTCTATGCTCAGCAAAGTATCAGGTCAGATGGTAAATATTTAAGCTTTGCAGGACATGCTAAATCTATCACACCAGATTCTGCCATTGCAGCAGGAAAGCAGCTATAGATATATATAAGCAAATGGGTGTGGTTGTTTTTCCAATAAAACTTCATTTACAAAAACAGGTGCAGACCAGCTTCAGCTCACTGGGCTCGGGTGGCCAAGCCCTGATCTAGGCCCACTTGGGTGGATCTTTATGGCCGTCAGCCATAAACAGTTATTTTCCAGGCAGAATCAATGAATGGTTGGTGCATAACTGAAAGATACACGCTTCTTAAGAAGTCATTTGGGCTAACGTTTAAATGTCAGGAATCCTGTATGATCTAGGCAATGCCTAGATCAAACAGCTATTGAAAACCATTACAAAATAGACAAAGAAACATTCAGATGCTTCCTGATGAAAGTGCACAGTGTCATCTCTGATGCAGTCTTGCAACCAAAGGGGGGAAGGGACATCTGTCCATTTCTGGAGACATTTTTGATTGTCACCACTGGGGGTGGGGAGGGACATGCTACTGGCATCTAGTAGGTAGAGGCCAGAGATGGGACTAAACAACCTACAATGCACTGGACAGCCCCCACAACAAACAACTGTCAGGCCCAACATGTTAATCGTGCCGAGGTGAAGAAAGCTTGCTCTAGATCTAATCAGCAATCTACAGGAAATACAGGAATAAATTAACACCACAAGGATGCAATCATCAAAAGTTAGACTATGAGAAACGATAAAACAAATGTCTCAGTTGTTTTGGGGGCCTGGGGTAGTGGGGAGGAGTTGAGAACAAGACAGGAGGCGTTAATAGGTTAAAGGATTCTTAAAAGAGGTATTAACTAATTAGTACAAAATACATTTATTTTAGTCCTGAAATAAATCAACCATAAAAACACTACGAGGCAATCTAAGGAATTTGAATACTATCTGAATTTGAATACTAACTTAATAAAATACTATTAAAAACTTTAAGTGGACAATTGGTATTATACCGTGTTTCCCTGAAAATAAGACCGGGTCTTACATTAATTTTTGCTCCAAAAGACGCTTTAGGGCTTGTGTTCAGGGGATGTCATCCTGAAAAATCGGCCAGGGCTTATTTTCTGGTTAGGTCTTATTTTCGGGGAAACACGGCAGACATGTTGAAAGAAATCTCTATCTCCTTTGGAGATACAAGGTGAACTATCAGAAGTTGTAAACAATATGACTGAGATTTGGCTTAAAATAATCAGGAAAGAGGGGAGAAGCAGGACTAGCCCCGAGTTGAGACTTATTTAAACTGGGTTATGAGCTCTTGGGAATTCATTATATTAATCTCTCTGCTTTTGCATTTTTCAAAATGAAAAGGGGAAAAAGTAAGACAGGCAACCACTACAAGTCATTAAAAAATTAAGCATACTCCATATATCCCCTCTATAAATAATGGTATTAATCCAAAGACAGATGAGCCCATACCAATTTAAGAAATAAAGTTTCCACACTATACAAACCAAGGAGCTTTTCATTCCTTACCATATTGAAGCCAGCTGAGGCTGTGGTAAACTTGATTGCATAAGAATAGTTCTTGCTTGGGGACCTAAACAGAAACCAGGAAAAAAGTATGAAGATGAATCAGCACATCGTCCATCCGGGAAGTCCAGTGTTCTGCACATATGTACTGTGTAATCACAGAACTTTAAACAATGTTTGCTGTTTGTTACCCAAGAGGCTTTTTATAAAGGAAATTAAGCCCCAATGGAGAGTAGAAGAAACACAAAGCACAGCAACTGGCACACACTCAATAAATGTTTGTTAAATGGATGATGAATGAAGAACGAATCTGTAAAAGACGAACGTTTAAAAATATACCCTGCCCTTTTGTCCATATACCATCTCTATTAGCATTAGGCTTTTATTTACAAAGATGAAACTTACCCTTTCTAAATGCAACATCTGCCACCGCCTGCTGACTCCACCACAACTAGTATCAGACAAATTCAGGGAACATTCAGAGAATTTTAGAGGGGGAAGGGACCTTAGAGAGAACTCTTCTAACTACTTCAATATACAGACTTCAAACAACAACAATACAACTTGCTCAAGGTTCCACAAATGGTCGATATCACAGCCGGGATTAGAATTTCCTATGTTAGCAATTAAAAAGAATTCCTGAGATTTCCATTCTCCTTTCAAAAATCTGCTCTCATTTCTTCAAATATTTGTAAATATCTCCATTTCTGAAATGAAACTAGCCTTAGATATCAGACAAAGTTACAATGGGAGATTTTGAGTGTTTGAATAAACCAGTAGTAGGGAGAGAGAGACAAATACCATGTTTCCCCGAAAATAAGACCTAGCAGGACAATCAGCACTAATGCGTCTTTTGGAGCAAAAATTAAGATAAGACCCGGTATTATATTATATTATATATCATATTACATTACATTATATTATAAAGACTTGGTCTTACATTACAGTAAAATGTGACCAGGTCTTATATTAATTTTTGCTCCAAAAAACACATTAGAGCTGATTGTCTGGCTAGGTCTTATTTTCGGGGAAACACGGTAAGTCTTTCCAGCCCTACCTCTTGGGGTTTATGGTCCCAGGATGACTGATGGACCAAGGAATGGAAAGCTGTAGCAATTGTGTTGGAAAGATGCCTGTGTACAAACTTGTGCTTTGAGCTATTTCACTTTTCATAGGGCACCTCATCACAAACACTGAAGTGGATGTGTTTTCGCACAGCAAGCCACAGTGGTTGGCCATCTCTGAGCATCACCAGAAGGTTCCAGCACAGGAACTCCAGAGAACGGCAGGAAAAGCACTGGCGAAAGAAGTGGGAGGTAGTGGGCTCTGGTCCTGGTTCAGTCTAGAATTTGCCAAGTGCCGTTGGACAGGCAGTTTCTTCACTTGTTGAACCTTAGTTTTCTTTTTTCAGGAGTCCTTTCCAGAGTTACATGTCTATGATCCATCGTGTTACAAACCATAACACAGAGCTTAGCATAGTACTAACACATACAAGTGCTCACTAAATGGTAATTAACATTACTGACAAAATTTTAACTTTCATTTACCTATAAAATATGGGCAGAGAGCACACAGGAATATATACCTGTGTATTTTTACATGTGCACATGCATGCAGCTTAATTAATTTCCAAACTGGAAATGGTCAAGTAAACAGTACACAGACCATGAAATAGCATCCCAACTGCCCCCCTTGAACTCCCTTCAATCATCCCCTCCCACCAAGTGTAGCCTAATTTCTAATGGCAGAGTGCATCTATGTTAAGTTTGGCTCATTTTGCCCAATATATTATTGTATAAAGTTGTAGAACATACTCCTAACTGCTGTATACTATGTCACAGTTTGGGGCTATGATAAATAGTGAACAGTGTAAGTTTTGGTGAACACATGTGCACATTCCTATTGCATTTGTGTGTGTGAGTGTGTGTGTGCGAGAGCACCTATGAGTAATAAACAATCTTTATTGAATTAACGTGAAAGGTCTAAAAGTTCTGTGATATGTTGGAATGAAAAAAGTTCACTGATCATTCTACTTAGTCTTTAACATTGTTTTTAGAATTGGCAACATTAGAGTTGAATTAACAAAACTTTAGTGAATGCTTTAATTTATACTTGTAATAAATCTATTTCAGAACTATGTAAAAGAAAGGTAATATTTCATCTACTCCCAATAAAAAGTGTAACGATAAATGAAAAGAATTAGCCCTGGACCTGGATATCACGAGACATGGAGTCCAGTCCTGACTTACCACTCTCTAATGTGACATTAACAAAACTACTTTTACTCTCTAAGAGGTAGTTCCTTCATCTCTGAAATGAAGGAAATGATCTAGAACAGGGATTAGCAAACCACAGTCCACAGGCCATATCCAGTCCACTACCCACTTTTGTAAATAAAGTTTTATTGAAACATAGCCATGTCCATTCATTTACACATGACATAAGGCTGCTTTTATACTACAACGGCAAAGTTGAGTGGTTGTGACAATGTATGGCTGCAAGCCTAAAATGTTTACTATTTTTGTTCTTTACAGAAAAAGTGTCATGACCCCTGTGCCAGAAGATCACAATTATGTTTTGCAATTCTAACAGTTGACTCTGTATGTCCTAAGACAAGGTTGTGAAAGATTAAAATAGATAGGCAACAGCTCATGTAGCCTCTTAGCATAACAGGACAGCATAAAATTGAGCTCTGAATGCACAGAACTATCCTGTGGAAACCTACATTCAAAAAAGGATATCAGTTTTGGAATACTGGCTTATACATAAACATTATGGGGATAAACAGAAATCTCAAGTTCATAAACCCTACTCTGGACATCCATGTTTGGATAAGAAGGCATGACTGGATGAGGCTAGAGAATTAAATGAAGTTAATGCTTTATTTCAAACAATGGCTAAGACTATAGCTTTTGTGATTAATATATGAATAGCCAAATAGCACATTCATCGGTTAAAAATGCAAGCAGATAATAAAACACCTCTTTGAGAAGAGGGCTAACATTAACAGGTTTGCCAGAATTCTACAGGTCCTTATTTAACCTTGATTAAAGAATGCGTCTCCTCTATTGTATGAGACTGTCTCTTTTAAGAGCATACACATCGAACTGTGAAGGAACAAGGGGTTCCCACTTAACCAGGTATATCAGCTCAATCAACCACATAAATGTTGCCACTGCTAGATTAGCTTCACTTCCCACAGTGGACAAACTCATGTCACAAGCTCAGAGGTTCTCACTTTCTTTTGCTTTGGACCAACCAATGGTATTCTTACCATTTCCCTGAAAATAAGACCCAGCTGGACCATCAGCTCTAATGCATCTTTCTGAGCAAAAATTAATATGACCCGGTATTATATTATATTATATTATATTATATTACATTATATTATATTATACTACATTATATTATGCTACATTATATTATATTATACTGGGTCTTATATTATAGTAAAATAAGACCCGGTCTTATATTAATTTTTGCTCCAAAAGACGCATTAGAGCTGATGTCCGGCTAGGTCTTATTTTCGGGGAAACAAGGTAGGCCCACTACATACTCTTACAGATAAAGCCACACTTCGATGGCATCCAATCGGATGTGAATGAAACAAAATGGTGATCAGAAATTGCTCTGACCACCAACAGTACATTAACAGTGGGTATTTGCCACAGGCTACAGCACAGACCAGCTAGGCTGCAGATTAGGTGCAATTCTTATGGTGCTAACTAATTCCACTCCACTCCAAACACACATGAATGCAAGTGAGTGACAGTATAAGGATGACCTGGATTCTCCTCTAATTGATATTAAAATACTAATACTCCTGTACAAAACTGGTATTCATAACACTAGGATGTCACAACTCCAAGGTTGACAACTATTGCATTAGATTAAGAAATTGCAATTATGGGGGTGGGGGGTGGGTGATGAGGGTAAAGGGGATCAAATATATGGTGATGGAAGGAGAACTGACTCTGGGTGGTGAACACGCAATGGGATTTATAGACGATGTAATACAGAATTGTACACCTGAAATCTATGTAAATTTACTAACAATTGTCACCCCAATAAAATTAATAAAAAAAAAAAAAGAAAGAAATTGCAATTATGGACAAGTTGTAAAAATGTTTTCTAGTTCCTTTAAAACAAGAACACACAAAAAACAAAGCCATGAAGTAAAAAAAAAAAATGAGATTAAGAATATTAAATTATACATTTTACTTGGGCCTTTATATTCTGGGAACTTTTCTCAACTATTCCTCTTATCCTTAAGCTGAATGGGTAACTGCTTTGGGGGTTCAGGATTCACATAATTATTTTCTAAATTGTGACCATGAAAATGGTCTTCGTATTTTATTCATCTCAACAAACCAGCTCTACTTTCATCAACAGTCTTATTTAGCCCAAAACACTCCCTTATATTGATTCCTCACAAAGGGAAAACAAACTGGATTTCTTTAATTTATTCCTTTTTTTAAATTTACAATAATAAATTATCTTATTTGATATGACTATACAAAGATCTGGCTTGAAAATAAAATTCTACCTTACATTCTTGCCAGGACAAAACAGTAATAAGTACACAGACAAACATTAGCAAAATCTGCTCTTTCCAGTGTATTACAAATTTTACTTTCTGCCTCAGATATGAAACAATCTAAATACTCAAATGCCTGGGTCATTAACCTTTGGGTTGAAGATGCTGCACTTTGGTCATAAAACACACATCCTACCAAGATGGAATTTTACATCAATGTCGCATCTGAATACTATTTTAATTAACTCACAGCAAATACCAACAATGATTTGAGTAAATTATTTCAGATTTACTGGTAATGTGGTTCTGGGTCCGTATGGAGCACTGGTGTCAAACAAACAGTGTTCACCAGTATTTAAAACTATGCTATTGAATATTCCGTCATTGCCTTTATAAGCCGGACTGATTTTTCATGCTATGTGTAAAAACGACAGCTACTGCTTAAGCAGAGAGAAAGAGTAGCATACAGAGAATTTGTTTATACTTATAATTCACCCCTTCAGTTACAAATATATGGTTATTTGAGAGGACTGCTGAGATCTTTTATGGGGATAGGGTTCAAGATTAGGTCAGAACCCTTCAAAGTCTCACCTAATCCTGACATTTTTAAACAAGGATAAATTTTTCTTTTGGAAGTAAAAATTACAATTGTAAGTGATAACAAAAAAAGTATGAATCAAAAATTGAAAGTGTTTTGTGTTATATACCAGTGCTTCTCCACCGCAAGAAAATTTTTTCTCCCTTCCTTTTATACTTATTAAAGGGCAGTTATATTTTTCCCTTTTACACTTTTAATGTCCTATCAGAGGTCTCTATTTTCCTTTATTAAAATTAAGCTTTTCCTTATAACTGATCAACTGTGTTTAATCCCTCATTAGAAAGATTTCTGGACAGTATCCTAAAATCCTTTCTACTCTCCTGATGCAGATGACAGAATATTTTTAAAAAGAAAATAAATCCACTGAGATCATATAACTGAACTCTGGCCTCTTATGCATGAATAAGATCCAAATAGGTAAAGTAAGTGACCTCTACCTAGTTAGTAGCATGGCCAGGTTCCAAACTCCCCAGCCACTTAGCTACCTTTCACCCTACCTACTGCCTTAAACACCAACTTTTTGCGTAGGTGGTTTCAAGTTCATCTACAAAGCAGGACTTCAGAACTTGAACCGCTTTTTATTCACAGCAGTGTTTCTTTGCCAGTGCTTTGATTTGCATACGAGTGGCATTCAGGGTGCAGAAGGATCCTTGGTCTCTGTTCCATTTACCAAGAAGCAATGGGGCAAAAGCCAGAGGCACTGAAGAATAACGTAACTATGGCTTTATCAGTAGATGAGAACTCAAGATAAGAACCACAGTAAAATCCTGCTCAGAAAAAGCCAAGAGGGAAAGATATTTGGAAAATATCCTTGGCCCAACATCTAAAAACAATCGCATTTAGAACAAAGATCCTATTTCACTCAACTTTTGTTTGTTCGTAAATACCTGTTAAGTGTCCACTCATAGTTTTGTCATGACTATTGAACAACTGTCTGTATTTCAGTCTGGATGACTGAGGAACTGCCCATTCTGCCACGGGTGGGACACTGTGGGGAAAAGAGGAAGAGGAAAAAAGGATTAAGAGTAAGCAACTGCCAATGGAAGTTCTTCAAAAACAGCCAACTAAGAACTTCTCTAGAAACCAACTTTAACCTTTTATTCATTTTTGAGTCACAATTTCTGAATATTCTGTAATGAGTGTGTCCATTTCATTTTTAAGTGATCAACATTTCTTTCACAACAGATACAATTAAGCTGAAGGGTAAACACAACAGATGGTGTGGCTGTTTCAAGTGTATATACAATTTAATAATTTAAAGGTTCTACAAAAGTATGAAAAATCTTCTTGGAACCGAGATGATACACTAATGTTGAGGGTTTTCTAAACAGAATTCTTTGGGTTTAAAAAGCAACAATGCTGATAGCAGACAAATAACTGCCTTTAAACATATTCTTTAAAATGTTTAGCTTTCTATACACCAAAATACTGGATGTATTTCTTGACGGAAGGAAATTATTTCATTCTGGGAAGTTTCAATTCCCACAAATGGAGAGTTGCCCAGAAAGATGAGAACATTCCTGGGGTCATGGCAAATCAGCGAGGGGTCATGGAGCGAGCTCTGCTTTTCTGCCTGTGACCCAGTGCCAACCTTTCCTTGCCAACGCAGCAACCCACACCTGAGAAAGCCCCTACCAACAGGCAGTTTGGGTTGGACCTCCCAGTGAGCAGTTGCCACACAAGTAGCACAAGGGTCCCCCTGGCTTGTTAAGAGCCCAATGTCTAAATAGGGCAATGTAACCACAATGACTAAATGAACAGTAAAAAATCGCACTTCACTTCCAGGACAGATTACAACTAATGGCCGTTGTGCCATTTGCTTTCATTTCAACAAAAATATCTATTTCTTACATGTAAAATCAAAATTTTAATCATAAATTGAACCTCTTAGTCATCACTTATATACGTTATCTATGTACTTATATGCACTTCATAAGTACAGGAAATGGCTTCCAATCACTTGAAAAGTACCTAAATAAATTCCCCTTTTCAATTTTTATAAATTTCTTAATAAAAAACACTTACCAAGATCTATTATGCTGTGCATACTTCTGCAACAAGTCTTTCATTTTAAACTAACATCCTGCTGATTCCAACTTGCCTATCAGTCAAGAAGCTAATTATCTTTCTTCTGCACCCCAGGAATGTAGGGTGTTACCCACAGAAGTTGTCCCAGATTACACTTATCAAGGTATAGTTTTCTACCAAACTCCTGAGAATGTAAATGGACTAAATATTCATTAATAGGTAACCAAAGAGTTAGATGCCACATTGCAAAAATTTGTTAGAAATTTAAACATTGAAAAAATGACTACCTAAAAAAACACAGTCACCAGAGGGTAAGGGGGCGGGGGGTGGGAGATGAGGGTAAGGGGGATCAAATATATGGTGATGGAAGGAGAACTGACTCTGGGTGGTGAACACACAATGGGATTTATAGATGATGTAATACAGAATTGTACACCTGAAATCTATGTAATTTCACTAACAATTGTCACCCCAATAAATTAAAAAAAAACACACAACACAGTCGTCTTAATAGCATTAATGTTTGCTAGTATTGATTATTCATTCTAATGTCACAAATCAATTTTAAGACAGATTTCAAAATCCCTTGTGGAAAGTCAGAAGAAAATTCAAAACTTTCTCCAGCATGGTACTGGAGAAAGAATAAGAAATTTGGAAATTGGTGTTAGATGATCTGGGTTTAAATCCATAAGCTGTAAACCCTGGGTGAAGAATATAACCTCTCTGGGTTTATTTTCTCATTCACAATTCTGAGACAGTATCTAGTGCATAGGACGATAATGGGGGGTGAATAAGATTCATCAGGTGTCTGACAAGTAGATGCTCAATAAATGTTCCTGAATCTTAAAAGTACAATCTTAATTAAGTGGAACAAAAATATCTGTATACCACAATTAACTGAAGTTTTTGCAGCAAACTTCCATGGTTAAGAATTATGCCTTAAAATCAGAAAGAACTCAGTTCAACTCTTAGTCCTGTCACTTAAGAGTTAATATTATCTTGAGCAAATCACTTAATGCCTCTGAGCTTCTTCCTCACCTATAACACAGAGATAATAAGAGTCATTTCATGGGGAAGAAGGTGAGCATTGAGTGAGTTAATGCACATAAATAAAGCACCTGGGACAGTGCTTTAGTGCTTTTCAGTTTATGGATTTTCTTTAAATCTTTTTTTTTTTTTTTAAAGGTAATGAATTACCGAACTATATCCAACATACTTTTCTCTCTGGAAAAAATGACTTGATTCACTTAGGAAAGATTTCTAATGAGTATTGAAACAAGAAAAGATGGAGTTGTCTTCATTTACATTCCCTTTTCAATCCAAGAGTTTTGACAGCTTACAAAGAGTCATCTAAGATTTTTCATCTTAGTGAAGCAAGGGAAAAAAAAAAAGGATAAAAGAAAATAAAAACATGAAAGATAATATGAAACCAAGATTGGCCAACACATAAGCAGTAAGGTCGTGTAAGCTTTGCCAAAATCGAGCCACATATTTGGTTAATAAAAACTGTCCACTAATCTGAATAACTCATTTCAGAAAAATTGATCTTAAATAACGTTTTACTAATAATCCACACAGACTCCATAAAATTATCTGGGATAGAATTTTAGAAAGGCCAATTGTGGCTCTAATCTTCATCTAAAAATTTTTATTAGTAAACTTTTGATGATTAACACAGAATATTTAATTTGCTTTTTTCCCTCACACCTAGAGTACTAGTTAATTAGTTTTAAACATTTACTACTATGTATTTATTATTCTCTTAAAAAAACATGCAAAGCCTTTCAAGGAAATGTCATGTCCTTGATTCTGTCATCGCTGTAACAAATAAATGATAAAACCTAATAACATTATCCAGAATCAAGAAAAATTTTGGCATTCTACAAAATAAAAGATAATAAATAAAGAACACAGCTAATTCATTTTCACATTTATGAGTTAATCAGATAATGTCTTGAACCAAACTGCCCATTTAAAAACAAGCAAACTTACCTAGCCACGTCAAATGATTGTGCCTTCTGTAATTTAGTGTTTAATTGTGACCCTGGACCAGACCTACTAAAAGAAGAACTCTTTGGCAATGTGGCTGCTGTAAAAATAAATAAATGTTGAATAATTTTAATCCTACAAAAATAAGACAATTACAAAAATTAAAATGTACAGTCATCAAGTCTGAGGCAGAAATTATTCCTCCTTCCTTACCATTCTGGACTCAAAAAGAGTTACTCCCTCCTGGCTTCCTGCCCTCTTGCCAAAAACACTGCTAGATTTATTTGTTCCTACTGAAAATCACCTTACTAAGTAGTAATGTTTACATCCATAAAATTTTACTTTTCATTAAGTATTTAGTATCATATTTTATAGGATCTGTCAACAGTAATAGAAGTAACAGCTTAAATATACAGATGGCATCTTCTTAACGGCACCAAAGGAGCTGAAGTATTAGTTCCAGATGTGAGAGCCAAGAAGTCACAGACTTGCAGTCTTGGCCAGATAACGTGACGCTAGGGAGGGTCAGCTTTTGTGTCTGATTCTCATTCAGGCTGGTTAGCTGTGTGTCACAAAACAAACTCTGAGCTGTGGCCACATTCCCTCATCCTTGCCTGTTGTTTCGCAACATCGGCCATTAGCCACCAAAGGAAACAAGATGGTGTGGGGACTCACTGGTATACTTGGAAAAACAAGAATTTTCTTGGCTGCCATCATGTCTGTAGTCATGGTCATATGTGAAAGATGAACTATACGTGACAAGAAAATCTTCACAAAGAGGTACATTTAGATTCTTTGGCTATAACTTAGAGACATATCCTGACAGATGTAATAAATCCAAGGGCTATGCACAAAAATAGTAATTCAAATGTAATGCCCAAACCCATAGTCATCACCACTGAATTTACTCAGATATATCCAACATACTTTTTAAAAAGATACTTTCCATATTGATATGGATTCAGTAAGATTTGTTAGACTAAAGCCATCAACATTTACAATTTATGCTTTATTTTAATTAATGGGAAAAAGACTGAGTAAAGTCTCAAGATGAAATGAACTAAATCAAGAACTTTTTAATCCTTTTCTTCAATTAAGCAAGTATGTAATGCTACGATCTTAATATATTTAGTCATTTAATAGACTTCCTTCCCCTGTCACTCCATTTCAACAACAACAAAACAAAAAAGCAATGTTCTCCCGGCCCCCACAACCACATTAATTCTTCTCTGAAGGGATTGGCTTGTTCATTAGCAAGTCGTAGCAGCTAAAGAAAAACAGTAAATGATACGTGGAAGTACAAAACGTTAGAATACTATGTAAACTTCGGTTGCTTTGGTCAAGCCCTTGAAAGGACATTATGCTCTTGGTTTTAGCTGTTGAGTTCACCTTGGTCCACTGTGGTACCCAGAGTCCCATAATTCCATTCTCCTTTCCTTCTCTCTAATCTAGCACATCCTTCATTTAATGTGTTGAAAAAATGAGAAATTAAATGAAAAAAAATGAAGCTATTTTCCTCTGGAATAAAATACCACTTAAATATAACCAGAAAGTTAAGACAGAAGATTTAACAAGAATGAAGCGTAAAATACAAGTTGTAGAAATTCAGTCTATGGGTTCATCAGGCCACATACCAGGATGAGCAAATGCAGGCAGAGGTTGTATAACAGCGGGAGCCCCGTTAGCCAGGGGAGGCACTGCTGCTGGAGGAACAGAAGACACTAGGGGTGGAGACATTCCGACAACTGGAATGGGTCCCATTGGCACTGGAGCAACAGCTGTGAGGGGTGGCATGCTGGCAATACCTCCTATACCTACAAAGAAAGAATTCCCAATAACATTCACAAGGAATCACATTTCAACATTCAGTGAAAATGAATCCAAGACCGCCTGAAGAAGAAAAGCACTTCTCAATTTTAATATATTCCCATGTATGATATGAATTCAGATTAATCATTTTAAAGAGTACCAAAAATCACGTCCAGGATCAATCAACAGGGCTCAGGATCCAACCTGAAAAAGGAGCTACCGGCCAAAGTTAAGGATCGATAATAATAACAGCAATGGACTGAAAGCCACCAAAGAGAATCAAATTCACAATTCATAATACCATTTGAAAACAAACAAATTAAATATCCTAATTGGTCACCACAGGCAATCAACATATTTTGAAAATTAGTAAATAAAGGGGGAAAATAAACATTTATCCTGCCTTTCCTTTATACACTGAACCTCAGAGTAACCGAACATTTGATGAGGAAGTTTCTCTTTATAGAAGTATTTCAACCAAAAAAATGAAGAAATGATACAACGAAAATAAATGTTTCCTTCCTTTTTTGTTTCTCTGTCTCAACTCGTGATGTTGTGATATAATAGGAAATACATATCTGGTCTTCGTCCCCCGTTCCTGGCAGAGCTCCTAAAACCCTTGTAATTTCCTGACTGATGGGAACATCTGTTATATTTGGTCTTGGTCCCTAGTTCCTGACACAAGAGCTTCTGAGACCCTTGGAATTTCTGGAGTGATCTCTGTTTGTATTCGAATGAGGTGACTGGTGGCTGGGGGTCCGTAAGTAGCTGCAAGATGGGAGCTGGTAACAGGAAAGACCAAGTCATGATAAAAGGGTTGGAAAGTGGATTTCCCGAGGAATGATTTCAGGACTGAAAAGTCCCACCCTACCCCACCCCTACCTCCACACCTCAGGGAAGGGTAGAGGGGCTGGAGATTGAGGTTATCAATGGCTAATGATTTAATTAATCATCCCTACATAATGAAAACTCCATGAAAAACTCCTACACTACAGGGTTGGGAGCTTCCAGTCTGGTGAACACACCCACATGTTGGGAGAGTGGCGAACCCCAACTTCACAGGGACAGAAACTCCTGCACTCAGGACCCTCTGGACCCCACCCTAGATCCTTCTTCATTGGGCTGTTCATCTGTATCCTTTATAACAAATTGGTGAATGAAACTGTTTCCCCGAGTTTTATGAGCTGTTCTAGCAAATTATATAGAATGGGAGAAAAGGGTTTGTGGGAACCTCCGACTTTGTAGTCAAGTTGGACAAAAGCGTGGGTACCATGGGGACCCATTACTTGTGACTCAAGTCTGAAAAGAGTTCAATCTTGTGGGACTGAGCCCTTAAAGCTGTGGAATCTGATGCTCACTCTGGGTAGTTAGTGTTGGAATTGAATTTAATTATAAGATACTAAGTTAACGTCTGGAGAGTTGGAAAAACAGCTGATGTGGTTTTTCTGGATACAAAATTCTTGGCTCCTTCCTTCCTTAAGAATCCTAAAAGGTGTTACTCCATTTTCTTTGGGCATATAAAGCACTGCTGTAAAAAAGCCTAAAGGTATTCTAATCTCCTCTCCCTTGTATGTCACGTGCCTTCTTTTTCTACATGCCCAGATAATTTTTTGTTTTCCCAGGATATTTCTAAGGGTTGGTCTCTTCCAGTTGATGTTCTCAGGTATATGACACACTCTTTCAAATATACTTTCAGAACTTTTATTTCAAGAAAGTTGTCTTGAGCTAGTTTTTAACATGTGTTCTATTCCCTTACTTTGGTTTTCTTGTTCAGGGACTCCAGTTAACCATACATTCAATTTTCTTTGCCTTCAATATTTGTCAATTTTTCTCAAATCCTTAAGTTTTTTTCATTTCCTTTTATTTTTGAAATCTTCCTCTTTTTACCTCTATTTCTTTTCAGACACTATCTCTTGTGTTGCTTGTAATTTAGTCTTCATTTCTGAAATGATGTTTTCTTTTATTTCTCACTCTTGCCTGAGTTCTGTCACTTTATTTCTGAAGTTTCAAAATTCTGATTTATGTTGGTCTTTCATGACAGGTATCCTTCTCTTAGCATCTTTTAGCTCGTTTTGAAATAGGCTACTGGTGTGCTGTCGCTGTGCACAGGGTGTTATTTGGCTCTTTATTCTCTTTTTTCTAATAATAGCTCAAAGTGGGACCCGACCTTGCCGGATACTGCCTGTTGCTCATTCGTACGAGTGCCTTGCTTCCTGGGATTTCCAGTTTCCGTTCTTCTCCTCCTCCAGTTTTGTGAATTCATAGGAACCAGACTGCTCCAGATCTTTCAGGCTTTCTTATCCCTGGCACAATCATTGTAATTACTCTCTAACACTATAATTTTCCCACTTTAAGTGACCTGCTCAGCTATTACGTAGCCACTGCAAAGATTACATCCTTTTACCTTTTCTGAATTTTTCTATTTATTTCTAAATAAATATATCTACCTGATGTTGTGTTTTAAGAGCCATCCTTCTTGACAATGCTAATTTCTTGAAAATTTCGCATCTCTCCTCAATCATTGAGTTTTCCCTTTCCATTCTAAAACTGTGGGAGCACTTCCCATCCTAAACACACTGTTCTTTAGCTGGCATACTCCACTCCTCCAGCTTCGTCTCCCCTTTGGAGTTAAAGGCCTCTTCCAAGCCTCCAATCAGGCTTTTGTCCCTACAACTCCAATAAAACTGCTTGTCAAGGTCATCCACAAACTCAACTCAGGAAATCCAATCACTTTTCTGTCCTATTCTGACTCAGTGTCTCAGAAGGAAGTCAAACAATGGAGCACTCCTCCTTCTTGAATCACTTTTCTTGGCTTCCAGGACACCAACCAACAACTTTTAAATATCACAGCACGCCAAGGTTTGGATCTAAGTCTTCTGCCCATGCTAGCTACACTTTCTCTAAGGTATCTTACCCAGTCCCAGGGCTTGCAATGCCATCCACACTGAGAACCAGAGCTGATGGATCTCTCCTCTGAGTCCCAGACACATGGATTGATCTGCCTCCTCATTATCTCAACTTGGAAATCTACTAGGCCCCTCAACTTACCATGGCCAAAGCTTCATTTACTTTTCCTTCAAAATATAATGAATTTAATCCTATGCTATCTTCCATTTTGGTTTTTGCCACCCAGATCTAAATCACCATTATCTCTTGCCCACGGCAAAGGGCTCCTTACCAAGTTCCCAGATTCTACTCTGGTCCCCCAGCAATCCAGTCTTCAGATAACACAGATTATTTTTTCTAAGTATCTAGCAACCATGTCACTCCCCTCACTTAAAAGCTCTCTGCAGCTTTCAAACGCACTCAGAAAAAGAAATTCCAACCCCTTAGTGGCTTTATCAGGCCCTAAACCATGTGGCCCCTGCCTTACCTCGTTGGCCTGCCAATACTTCAGTTTTTGCCTTTAGACATTTGAGATTGCTGTTCCTTTTGCCTGGAGGTCTTCTCCCCTAGATATTTACATGGCTTTTATCTCTAAGTCAGTTCAAAAGTCATCTCCTCAGGGAATTCTTCCCTGACAACTTGGTCTCATTGGTCTTTTTCTATCTTATTACCTTATTTATTTATCTATTTGCTTGTTTCCCCCAACTTGACAAGAAGCTTCACAACAGCAGGAGCCATGATATCTTGCTCACCAGCGTGTTCCCAGCAATTAGGACACACATTAGGGTCTTAAAAATACTGGTATACTCCAATAAAACCATAGATTTCTGGTCAAAATGATTTTTTAAAAATCAAATGAAAGAAAAATGAACTTCCCTTGAAATAGTTGGATGCAGAATAAAAGAAGAACTATGCTGTGCACAAATGCACTGAAAGAAGGTACCAGGCATACTCATAGCACTTGCTGAAATACAGCTCGGTACCCTAAGTCACAATATCACTGTACCTCATTTTCCTCTTCTTAACATAGGGAAGTTGAAGAAAATGCTTGCTCATCTCCTAGCCGGCTTTAATAGCACGGGGTGTTAACATTTGCATGAATACATGTAGACAACAAATCCCAGAAGAGTGACGCCCCATGTCACCTGATGGTTTGGTGATAATGAAGTGGGGGGAGAGAGAAGGTATATAATAAGGAACCTGAGAGTTTTTAGGAAAACTAGGTGTTTGCATAAACTCTCCCTCCCATTTTTGAAATTTGGTCTTAAGCAAACTGTTCAACTTCTTGGAATCTTAGTTCCCTCATTTATATAACAGAGCTCAGCATTTCTGCATAGTTTCAGGGTGACTAAATAAAATACTGTATGTGAAGGCACACCATGTAAGGGCTAGGAAATGCCTGGTCAGATAATTTTTAATACTAATTAGAAAATGATAATAGTAACAAATTCTTTTGTTCCCAAGTAGCCAGAAGTGTAAGAAAAACATTACCCTGGGATGAGCTGAGATGTAGAAATAGAAATACTAAGAAAGGCCAGAATACACTTGGGCAAAATGGATCAGGACCATGTACTTCTAACTTCTCTTCTGTTCTGATATTTCCTCATGATTTGGCCTCTTGAAAATAGTTTACTGAGAATGTTGATGTGCTGAGAACGAGGTGAAAGGCAGTGGAGGAGCCTAGGGGAAGAGCTAAAGCCTGACTGGCAGGGTGTCAGATCAGAAATCCCAGGTTCCGACAGAGGTGGTGCCATGTTCCTTAAGTGGCTGGAAAACCCTCTGGGCGGTGAGGCCATCACCTCCTGAAAATAAATCAGCAATATCTCTCGAGTTGAAATTCCTATAGCAGAATGGAATAAGAGAAGGCATATTAAATGTTAGAGGAAGAATAACTGACACCCGGGTTTGAGAGAAAAAGAGGAAATGGGATGCCTCTGGTTATCTGACCCTCTCTCTACTCTGAGGTTTCTTCTTGCAGCACCGGAAGGGAAGCCAAAATAAAACCAAACACACCCTTTAGCTGTTTTAACACATGGATCCTGACCAAACGTTGGCAACAGGGACCTTCAGAGAGTCAGAACAACTTCCATTTAAAATTTAAAAAAAAAAATTTTTTTTTAATTTAATTACCAATGGACTACCTTTTCTGAATATTTTCTGTATATTTCTAAATAAATACATTCGCTGTGTTTTGGAAGCCATCTCTTTTGACTAGCCATCTCTCTTGAAAATATCCCATCTCTCCACAATCAGAGTTTGCCCCCTCTAGTCTAAAAATGTGGGAGGAAAATGGGGTACGGTGATACTGTGACTTGCCTCAGGGTACCCAACTGAATTCCAGCAAGTACTGTGCACATGCCTGGTACCTCCTTCCTTCAGTGTGTCTGTCTGCACACAGTGTAAGTCTTCTTTTCCTCTGGACTTGGGTTAACCGAGGGTTAAGCACTGAGAACACACGATGGACAAGGGCCCGACCACTGGAGCCTACTGGCCTGCTCACTTCCGCTCTTCCCAGCCTTTGCCCATACGACTTTATAAGTGTTTCCTTCTTTTGAATCACTATCCTACTTGCCTAACCCAAACCCTGCACCCTTCCCTTATAAAAACCAGTTTTACGGCTAAACCTCACCAAAAGAAAAGGACATGCATAGTTCGCTCGTTTTCAACAGTAAATCTATTAAGTAAAACCACACTGTTCATTTATCTCAGCTTATCATTAACTGTACCAGAGACAACCTGAACTACTATTGACTGCCCCCCTCCCAAATCGACATCACTCTATCACCTGTCATCAGATACATCAGAAGGAAGAGAGGGAAAGAAACTCTATCCACAATTTCCCTGTTTTGTTTAAACTGTCTAAGGGCTTTCCCATGAATCAGAAGTTACATCTGATTACTGTAATCTTTAAATCAACCTAAAGAATCAAAGTTTAGGGTGAGAACAGAGAAGTCAGAACGGTTGGTGATCTTAGTCAACTAATTACTGATTAATTTTTAAGCAAACTATCTGGCTAAAAGATCGTTTTTTATGGAATTATGTTTTTAATTGAGATAACAAGGTTTATTTTCTCCTGCCTCATTTTGTTCTAAGAATTTAAATGTGGCCATTTGTCGCAGTACTGTAAATTTAAACATAGATTTTTGAGATACCATAATCCAAAGCAGTTGTTTATACACAAGGAGAAACAAAGATATTATGAAAACAGAAAACCAAAAGGAAGGATGTGACAATGTGAAAGTCAAGAATCAAGTAAGAGCAAGAAAAAACCAGAAGATGCTGCAGCAGACCGCCAGTTTGTTCCTTTCCCGCTGAGAATCTGCCTCGCCCCTCACCCCCATCCTCCAACCCCCACCCCGCCCCACCCCACCCCCATAAGCCTTCATTTGGACCACTTTCATCCTGGGATAAGAATGTGAATATATTCCTTCTCCTCCTGCACTATTTTCCTGCCCATTGCCATTATTTTCCAGTCAGAATTATCCCCTAGAATTTCTCCAATGCTAGAAACTGAGAAGAGGGAAAAAAGGGAAACATTTACTTTTAAAATATACAATGAAATATAGGAATCAATTGCTTTTCAAACTTACCAAACGCTGGTGCACTGGAAATAGCAACTGGTTGCTGTTTCATGACAGGGGGGAGCGCAGAGGGGAGTTGATATCCTTGCAGCTTCAGTTTGATAAGTTTCATAGCTATGGAAAACTCCACTTGATCCATTCTTCCATCATTATTCATATCGGCCAGTGCCCTGCAAACCAACAGCAAGGGCTTAAAACGACGATGAAAGAACGTTTCCCAAACTACCACTCCCACCCACACAAAAACAAAATAATCAGCTCCCTTCATCCTGGGGAGAAGAAACAAAGCAAACCAAAACTAAATTTATTTACCAAGCTATCGAGAGTAACCTGGAAATACTGACAAGATTTTATATAAATATAAAATGCTTTTTATTGTGTTATTCTTATATGATACATGAGGTAATGTCAGTCCGAATCTCAGGATATGTACTTTGGATATCAGATAGAGTTTCTTTATGGAGTGACGAAAATGTTCTACACTTGGATGGGATAATGGTTGCACAACTCTGTGAAGAGACTAAAAAACAATGAATTATACACTTTCAAAGGATGAATTTTATTATGTGAAGTATGTGAAAATAAAGGTGTCAGCAAAAAAAGTATTTAGGAACAGAGAGTTTATTTCTAGAGTTTCTTTGACTAGATTGCACCAACTCCTCTGTGGGACTCTACAAACCTCACCATGGGGACATGACACGCTATGCTCATATCATTCTACTATACAATTAAAGCTGTGAAAATTAATTAAATGAGCTTACAAGTGTGTTTATGATTTGAAAATGGTGCTCAAACAGAAATGGTCAAGTGTAACTTGCAATGAGCTTTTACGTAAAGTAGGTTCTCTCAGAGAAGAGTAAGCAGGAGAAAAGGGTTTGTCCTGGCAACTGGAAACTGCGATCCAAACGAAAACTGTGCATATGCATGACTTAACCTCTTCTGTGTGAAGAATGTTCATTCAGATTTTGTTTCTTTTAGTCTAGATATTAAAAGAGCGAGAATTTATTTTTTTAAGCCAATCTTAAGAACAATTTTATTTGAAACATCAAATGGTAAGACCAGCTACTCCAACTAAATGGCCACGACTAGCAAACTTTTCAAGAAGCCACATCCAGGGAGTATCCAAAAAAAAAATTAAGTTTCATGGAAAATAATCCTGTAATAATTAATAAGCTATAATAATGTTGCTGGAGTTAACTCAAAGAGAGAAAACACGAAACACAATAAAAAGCATGAACTTTAACAACAATTAAAAATCTCTAATAATGTTAAAAATTGCCCAAGTCTACACTATTCTTTTGGAAAACAAGAAAAGGTCATAAAGAGGGAAACGGAACCCCACAGCTACGGAACCTCCTTTTTGCCTCAGACAGACCCACCCCCGGCCCCTGCAGTCAATGATCCCCTTCAGCAAACCACAGGAGTGGAATCGGAATTTCACTCACTACCAGTGAGCCTGGGCACTGCTTTCCATATGTTGCTGGGCATTTGGAGTCATACATGAATTGCTCATTCACAGCCTTTGCCAAGTTTTCTGCTAGATTGCATGTCTTTTCCTAGTCAGTTTATAAGAACTCATTGTGTATTACATATTAACTGTTTATCTGTCAATTGTTGAAAGATGTTTTAAAATTTATTATTTGTCTTTCGTTTTGTGTACAGTATCTTTATTGAAAGAAATTCTAAGTTTTTACATATAAAGATTTATTTTATCACAGTTTGTACCTTTTCAGTCCTTTATTTTCTAAGATTATTTTATTACATTTCAATCTCTAAACCAATGGCAATTGTATGTGTATATGTGATATGTTATCCCTGGGCTCCACCTTATTTCTTCCAGATGGATACCTAACTTTCCCAGCAACATTTATTAATTGATCTTCTCATTGAACTAAAACATATTTTTGTTGTTTATTAAATGTTCATATGAAGTGAGACCTATTTCTGGATTATCTATTCTGAGTGAACAATTCCATCAATATGACAATGATCTCATCATACTCGCTCTAGGGTACATTCTGATAGTTGGCAAGGCTTTCTTTTTTCCCTTTTATTAAACTTTGTTGGGCTACTCACAGATGTTTCTTTTTCCCTATGAACTATAAGATCATTTATCCATTCTACAAAAAACCCTATTGGGATCCAAGCTGAACCTGAATTAGATATATTCCTTTTTAGAAAAACGACTCATTTATGATAGTCTGTCCACCAAAAAAAAATACTATGTCCAGTTCTACTAACATTTCCTTCAATAAGATTATATCATCTTCTTCAAATAAGTAATTACTTTTCTTAGGAATTTTATCTTTTTTGTTACTATTTTAAATGGAACATTTCCCCCATTTCCATATTTAGGTGTTTTGTTTCAAGCACAGAAAAAAAATTTGCTGTTAAAGATCATTTATGCTCAGCTATCCCACCAACATTCTATGAATCTTATTAATTTTTTTAAACTAAAATAAAATCTCTTGGGTTTGGTAAGTATAAAAATCACACAACTAGGAAAAAAGTTAAACTTTCTCTTCCAATATTTATACCATTCCTCTCTGTTTTATTGATCTTATTACCTCTAAGACCAATAAAGAATAGGAATGGTATTAAATGTGTGAGCGTCCCCGCTTAGCTATGAGTTTAAATGAAATGGCTGTAGTGTTTCATTGTTTAGAAAAATATTTGTTAGTGATTTTTACAAGTAGTCTGGCATACTTAGGCAGTTCCCTTTTCCACTTATTAGAAATGGTTTCATTTTTTATCAAATGCCTAATCAGTATCTGATCTGATCATACCTTCTCTTTTTCTTTTTATCTGCCAACATAATAAGGCTTATCAAATGCCTACTCAGCATCTGCTGATCAGATCACACCTTTTTTTCCCTTTTTATCTGCTAATATAATAATGCTGAGAGAATTTCTTGATTCTGAACCAACCTTGCACCCCTGGCATAAATGCAAGTTGGTCATAGTCTTCATACATTCTGGAATTCTACTTGTTAAGATTTTTTTTTGATTTTTTGCCTCTATATTCATAATTGAGACTGGTCTCTGGTTGCTTTATTTCTGTCCTATCTTTCAGATTTTATAAAGGAAGTTAAATAAAATGAAATGGTGAACTTTTCTTTCTTTTGCTATTTGTAAAAAAATAATTCAGCTATTTCAAATGGTTTTCAGGAAAAAAAATAAAAGTTTCCATCAATCAATGTCAGTCTGCACACTTTAAAAAAAACAAACGGGTAGATAAGAGTCCCATGCCCTATTCCCCCAACCACTGCCCCCAAAAATGTGTTTTCTAATGAGAAACAAAAATATCCAATGTGGAATAATGAGTGGGTTAGGGGAGAAAAGACTTTCTAATAATGGTTTAATTAGAAAAAATTAGTTTCTAAGAAACTGTCCACTGAAGTGCCTGAAGGGGAGAGGAGAGGAAACATGGAATCCCAGGTTCTAGGTACCTGACTATAAGCCCCGCACCACATCCCCAAAATGTTGCTTGAGGATTTTGTGTGATCTTGCCTAACAAAATATAACTGTTGGGGGGTGGGGTGCAGTGGCAGGATGGCTCAGGTGGTTAGAGCATGAGCTCTGGACAACAGGGTTGCCGGTTCGATTCCCAGATGGGCTGGTGAACTGCATCCTCCACAACTAGACTGAAGACCAAGAACTGCTGCCAAGCTGCCAGAAGGGCAGCTGGATGGCTCAGTTGGTTAGAGGGTGAGCTCTCAACAACAGGGTTGCCAGTTCAATTTCCACATGGGATAGTGGGCTGCGCCCCCTGCAACTAAAGATTGAAAACGGTGACCGAACTTAGAGCTGAGCTGCGCCCTCCACAACTAGATTGAAGGACAACAACTTGGAGCTGATGGGCCCTGGAAAAACACAGTTCCCCAATATAAATAAATTAATTAATTAAAAAAACAAAAAAACAAAACATAACTGTTGGAACTTCTTGGTACTTAAAGGACTCTAAACAAATACAGTAGTTACTCTTACAAAGCTCAGTTCTCTCTCCACCCCCAGCCCAGTACACTGGAATAGAGTTGGAATTCTATTTTTTGTGGCTTCTCTGCAAAAAAACTTAAAAAATAAATAAATAAATATAAGTACGTGTGTATATGTATATTTTTAAAGCAGACTTTAAAAAATTATAAACCAAACAATGGCTGTTTATGACAAACTGATCTTAAACAATGTTTAGCCTAATATTAAAATCTGTACATTACAATAGGCAGTGTTGAGATGTGAAAGGGATCAAAGTATGCTGAATACTAAGGGTAATTTTTTTGTTTGATGTGTACAAATAAACTATATGTCACTCTTATATACTGTCAGTGGGGAAAAGTGCTTTAACTTGAAATGGAGGGTAATCGGACAACTTCTGCAGAGCTGCATATGCATTTACTCTTTGACCCAGCAATTCCACTCCTAGCAATTTCCCTGGAAGATAGATCTCCAACAATACAAAAGTATATATGCCACAGCTCACACATTGACATGTTGTTCCTAATTGCAAAATATTAGAAGTAACCTAAATGCACATATGCAGGAGGTTGGTTGAATAAACTGTGATATATCTTCCACAAGTACTACCGGTATGAAATCGTAAAAAGAAAATGAGAAAGATCTCTATGGAATGATCTAAGTGATTTCCAGAATACGTCATTAAGGGAGAAAAGCAAAGAAGAACATTTATAGGATACCTTCAAAGTAACGAGGAGAAAATAATATAAATACATACACAGAATATATTACGGACCTACTTTTTTTGCACAAAAATAAACAAAGGAAGGATAATAAGAAACTAATAAAATGGGTGGGAACGAGGATGAAAGACTAGGAGAGGGAGTGACATTTCTCTGAGCTCACTTTTAGTATAGTTTGGCTTTTGGAGCCTTGAAGTCCACGAAGATGAGAGGAGCCCTAAACTGAATAAAACAAAAACAAATTAACGTAACAGCACTTTAATAACATATCCACATATGAAGACAAAAAAATTAATCCAAGTAACTTCTAAATACCGTATTTCATATATCCTCAGTCTAAAAACAAACAAAAAAGAACTAGGAAGTAATAATCTTGAACTCTGTTGAATGAGTTTGGTGTTTGTAGTGGATACGAGAGCGCAGCAATTCTGAAACAACTTTCTTTGTATTATAGGATTAAAGGGAGAGATCAACCTCCTCTCAGGCCATTTCATTCACTGCCCCAGAGCTGAAGCCTGTGTATTCCTTTAGGAGCCCACATCTTCCACAAAGGCTATCACAGGCTGCTCATCCCTCACTGTTCAGGTTAGTCCAGCCTAGTCTTCATTCTTGGTTTGGTTACTCATCCAACAAATGAGGGTCACCTCTTCAAAAGGTGTAGGCACTCTCTGGGAATTGGGGTTACAATTGTGAAAAAGACAGACAAGGTTCCTGCCCTCACAGAGCTTATATTTTAGTGCAAGCAGACACCAATCAAGACAACGAATCAGGTTATTCCACATGATTAATGCAATTAAGAAATAAACAAGGTGATAGGAAAGAGAAGGCAGTGGGCAGGGGGAGGTGGGCAGAGGGAACTCCTGTAGACTGACTAGTGGTCAGGAAGCATTTCTCTGGGGAGGTGACATGTGAACTGAAACCTGAAGGGTAATGAACCAGCTACGCGAGGATTAGAAGAACTGCATTATAGGAAGAAGAAATACCAAGTGCAATGAATGACCTTAAGGCAAGAAGAAGCCTGGCTGATTTACAGAATAGAAAGAAGGTCAGTAAAACTGGAGTGCAAATATTGAGGAAGACAGTGGTGCAAAACAAGAGGAAAAATGCCAAGAGCCAGATCATGCTGGGCCTTGTGGCCTTGGTAATGACTTTGGATTTTCTTCTCAATGGAGAATTTAAATGGATTTACTTTTTTAAAAGATCGTTTGGATGCCATTTGCAGACTGAAATCTAAAAGGGGCAAATGTGAAAGAGACTTCAGTCTGGATATTCAAACAGCGGGCCCAGGTGAGACAGATTAGGTCAGAAAGAACAGTGGAGGCAGAAAGAGGTGGCCAGATTGGGAATACAGTTTGAAAACGGAGTCAAAAGTATATGCTGATAGACTGGATGTGCAGGGTGAGGAAACGAGAGGAACCAAGCGTGGCTCCCAACTGCTGGATAGACGCTCAGTGCCATGAGCTGAGATGAAGGCTCAGGAATGAGGGATGAAGGAGAGGGGAACATGAGTCAGAATGGCTGCTTTTTTGTTTTTGGTAAATGGGTTTTGTACATTGACCTTATTGGGGGCTGATGGCCACTCAGAGGTATCCTATGACAGTACATGTTATATAGCCGTTTGCTCTGTCCCCATGCCCCAGATCACCAAGCCATTCCAATTTCGTTTTTGTCTCTAGCTCCTTCCTTCTCTCTCAAGGCCCATTTCCAGGTGGTGCTCCCTTCCTCCCCCTTATTTCTCTCCTTAGAAGACCCTGATCTCCATTTCTGTAGCCCCTACGGCCTCTGATTCCAAATGAGAGGCCTCTCATTCGATCTCTTTTTCTTTCCTGGACCTTCAAGGCTCTTGTCCATTCACCTCTCCTTCTCCTCCTCCTCCAAGGCCAAGACTGAACAACTGTAAGCACCTGAGTTGCCAAAATGAAATAGAATATTTACCAGTTTCCTTCCAGTTCCTTATTTATAAGACAATTTCTTTGGTACAATTTGGCATTACACACACTGATTTGACGCCATCCTCTGAGAATTCAAGCTTTCTTATATTCTTAATTGAAAATCAGATTGGATAGGTAGGCAGCCCCAACGTATTAGTAGGTTACAATTCAAATGTCACAAATTAGTTAATTAGAATATAGGTTCCACATGGAACAAAAACTATAAAGGTTTCTAACACATACTCCCAAACAGTCCACATCACTCATACAATTGAACCAAGGTCCAGAGCAAAGAGAATAAGGCCCAGAGAGATAGACCAGAAATAGTTCCTAATTCTCAATCCAAAATTTTTTTCTTATCCAGATGACTGACACAAACCCATTCAGACTCAAACCCATTCCTCTCTCTACCAAAAGGATCAGGGGCCTTCCCTGGGACCTTACTAGAAAAACCACAGGAAAACACAAGATTAGCATGAGAGACAGAAAGGGAAAAGTATGTAATTAGGTCAGCTGTTATTACTTATAAATTTAAAAACCTAAGATTGAAGAGCTCAAGTATTGCTCAGGGTTATAAAGTGAGTATCAGAGCTAATACGGAAAAAGAGATCTTATACTTTGCACTACACGAGTCAATCATCTCAGCAGGACAGCCATGGTTCGTGAAATTTACAATTATTTTTCAAAGATGTTTCATTTGGGAAAAGATACTTAAAGGCGTAGTTTTTTGCCCCCTAATAGCAATTCTTGGTAAAATAGGCTGTCACAAATGTATTTAACAAAATGTCACAAAAAAAGTTAAAGACAAAGAACATTTTTGACTGCCAATTTATCATCTGTATTATTAATAAAAATTTTCACTATAAAAATAAGTTGGAGAAATGACTGACACACTAAGCTAAAAAACACTTTGGAAAACTAACAACTTAATTGAAAAAAAGTAAAATTTACTAGATAATACTTAATTTTATTCCATTACACTGATTACCATGCAACAATTTTTATACTGCTATTAACTCTCTCCTTCCACTAGACGGCAATTTCTATGAAAGCACAGATTTTTGTCTACTTTGTTCACTGCTATATTCCCAGCACCTACAATATTCACTGACCCATAGCAAACATTTGATAAATATTTTTACACTGTTGAATGAGTAAATGTGAAGTGAGATTTTTCTTGCAGCAGAGTATTCATCAGAAGCCTGCTTCTTGAATGAAACTTCATAAACTGGGAATATAACATAAAAGCAGGATTAAATGGAGGAAATTAAGCTTGGAAAAGGAAGGCTCTAATGAGTGGTCTTGACTTTTGGTGTAAAACACAATCATATACCAGAACACAAAGTAAAACAAGCTTGTTCCAATTAACACAGATGTCACAAATCCCTTGCATTTTAACTTAGGCACTTAACTGACAGGTGTGCTCCTGTGTTTACACGTGCTTGAGCTCTCTCTCCTCTCTCCTCTCTGTCTCTCTCACCTCTCTCTTTTCTCTCTATCAAACTTGTCTTCTATTTTATTTTTAAAAAGTAATTCCAAAAAACCTCGTTATCTGATTTTCCAAGCTCAAAGTAAATCAGAGGTTAGAACTAGAAGGGCGTCAGAGAAGGAGACTCAGTAGTTGAAAGAGACAGTCTGGCAGCCAACATGCTGACAACTGGGAAAAAGAAAATAAGGCAGACACCAAAAAAAGCACAGGAATCTGATATCATTTAGTTTCAATTCAAATATATCCATACACAAATATATCTTAATTTCTCATGAAAGTTCTGCTATTGCAGAACATAGTAAGTGATTTTCATACTAATGACACGCATAATCAAGCTTAGAGACTCTGCTTGAAGGCAACAAGGAACTACCGTGTCTCCCCGAAAATAAGACCTAGCCATACCATCATCTCTAATGCGTCTTTTGGAACAAAAAATTAATATGAGACCAGGTATTATATTGTATTATATAAGACCCGGTCTTATATTATATTATATTATATAAGACCCGGCCTTATGTTACAGTAAAATAAGACCGGGACTCCTATTAATTTTTGCTCCAAAAGACACATTAGAGCTGATGGTCCGGCTAGGTCTTATTTTCGGGAAAATGTGGTATGTCAATCTTTATTACTTTCCATAAAATTATAAATAAAAAAGGTCGCTCACTTAAGGGACAAGCAATTAGTGGGACAACTTCGTTAAGTGGAATACCCAGTCCCCAGTGCCGACAGCAGCTACTTTTTTGGAGGTTTTGGTTTCAGAGACTGTTATGTGCCAGGCCCCTTCATACACAGTTTCTCTCCTAATCCTCTCAGCTCTATAAGGTAAATATAAGTCTTCCCATTTTCTAGATTGGAAAACTGAGGTTAGAGAGGATTAACACACGTTCCAAATCATAAAGACAGAAGGTAGAGCAGCTGGGATTCAAACCCAGGTGTGTGACTACAAATCACGTGCTTTCTACTATAGCAAGCTGCCTCCACAACACTAAGAAACCAGGGAAATGAAGTGGGAATTGTAAGAACAAAACACTGTAGGGAAATGTGGCTTCTTGACAACAGAATTCAGCATGGCTCCCCAAAGTCATGAACCTAGAACCCCAAACTATATTTGCTATTCACTCTTTTCTTTCCTATGGTTTCAAAGACTTAGTGCTTGTGTTAATTAATCAAGAAATTCAACAATATATGTTATGCATTCACCTTGTACAACACTGTAATGAATACTGGATATTTCACTGGTTATTTCACTACTAGCCTTCAAATAGTTTCTTTACCATTTATTCAATAAAAGATACAGAAGCATTACATTATAGAGAAAGAAATGTGGGACATTCAGATGCGAATAAGTGTTATGGATGAAGCTAAAAAGAATTGTGAGAAAATATCAAAATATAGATTTCTCAACAGGAAATTCAACTTTTGGACAGTGTTACCTTGTAAACGTAGCCTTTTTATTTTTATTTTTTTTTAAAGTTCTGCATTAGAAAGATACTTTTTAGAAGTATTCCTCTGGTAAGAAGTAGTCGAGTATTTCAGATTAGAGATGTAAGTTCTCCTTCTATACTTTAAGAAATTATATTACTGGAATATTTTATTTTACCATCTGCTTATGTAAGGTTACAACTTACCATATCTGTGCTAAAACAGGTTGAGGTAACCCAGATTGGAAAAAAAAGTTTCTAGCTTGATCACCTGCAAATTAAGTGGAAACAGTTTCAGAAGAAAACAACAGCTGAACAAGAATAGAAATCTTCTTACAGCAAAATTGCAAAAATAAGAAAAGGCTGGTAATCCTATAAATACGGAATTGAATACATGATAGAAGCCAAATGGCACGTCTATAAAGCAACAGTAAAACGAATCCATCAGCATTGACTTCAGAACTTAACCACTTTAAAAAAATCATCTGAAAAAGGGCATTGCAGGGATAGATACTTTAATTGATGTGCTATTAACTAAGATGGTAAAGCACATCTACAGGGATCCTAAACAAAGTGATGACCCATACTTCTACTTTATAAAAAAGGTCTTTGCCATTCCCAGTATCTACACTTCAAATTTGGAGTGTATTTATGGAGAATAAGTAACAAATATTAAAAGAATCACATCAATGATTAAGAATTAATAAAGAGAACTATGAGACAAAAACCACACAAAAACAAGTCCCAGGAAATCTAGATCCCATTTTTTTCTAAAGCCAATTCCTAAAGAATAATCAAACAGGAAAGATAATGGAAAAGACATAGTACAAAAGCCACGTTAAGGGCACAACAATAAGAGAATTCCTTCTTTCTTTTTTTTTTAATGTTCAGCATTTGTTAATTTCTTTAAGTTTTCCAAACAAGTTCAAGATGAGAATTAAGCAAGTGTTTGAATGCATCATAGGAAAAGCAATGGTAAAAATACAGGCTCAGGCGATGGCAAAATGGGTAAATGTGCCCCCCAACCACATGTGGCCACCTTAGCTTTGCGTAATAGAGTCTCTCCACAGACATATGCACTACTGAGAAGTAAAAATGTAAAAATACTGACTCCAATTACCAGTAATAAATCCAGATATTGGCTTTAAACTATGGAACTGTTGATCATGCTTCGCTCTTTCCTCTACAGTTATGGCCCAGATATCCAGGCTGCCTACAATCCAAAGAAAAGACAAATTATTCAATGAGAAAAATAAATAAATAAAAGACAAGGCACTCACACAAACTATTTCCATAGTACTTTAAGAGTTTGTCAGTGTTATAAATGATTTGATAAATTAACAGCTGTTTATCCTTGGAAGTTATACACAAAAAGTTAGCAAATTAAGAGTAAAGTAGCCCCCGGCCCCCAAAAAAGAAATTGGCACAAATTATTTTTATAAAATCTGTCCTGTAATCCTATAGTTAGCAGGATTGTATGAAGACATAGTAAGTTACTAATCATCATTTATTTACATAATCTTAAGCAATAGACTAATTTAAAACTGCATCTTCAGATGTCTTAAATGCCAAAGGTGAAACTTATGGAAAAAATGTGGGCCTCGCAATCCTACATGATTCCATGAAAATCTTTTTGGAGTATTAAAAATATTTAGATATTGGATTGTAATGATGGTTGCACAACTCTGTAAATTGACTAAAAACCACTGAATCAATGGCACAATTAAAACTAGTGAATTTTACGGTATGTAAATTATACCTCACTAAGACTGTTTTTTAAAATGGGGTCCTTGAAAAAAGTAATGGCAAACCAAAGAGAATGGAATTTTTGTTCTCCTTCAGTTTCAGCTCTAAGTCTGACCAGATGTTCTCTCCCTTGCAAGATCGTCCTCACTTTAGTTCTAGGTCTCCTCAAATAAATTCACCAAAATAATTTTAGATTATATAGATAGAAGGCTTTCAAAAGTTCAGACACTTTCCCAAAAGGTGGGAACAGACAATATGTATGTTTCATACAAAATGTGAATATGTCTAGCACAAAAGCAAGATGTATAAACGTCACATTTAACCTCTCTGTGGGGTATGACAGTGACACGTAGAGTGGTCATTCATTCAATCGTTGGAAACCTATTTATTGAACAATTAATGTGCCAGGCACTGGATAGATATTAGGGATAAAATGGTAACTGATGCAGGTATGATCCCTTCCCTCACAGGCCTTACAGTCCTGCAAATTCTAAAAGGGATTTTTAATGCCTTGTCAGAATTCTTCCCTGGAACTATAAACAAAAGCAAGACCAAAACAAAACAACCCAAAACTTGCCCAGCAATTAAGAAGGAAGACAAAAGCAAAACACAAATAAAACAATAACACTAATGGTTTTGAAAACTTTCCAGACTGCTCTACTAGAATCCCACAGAGACTTTTACAGATGTGACCAGAGGGATGATGCTTCGTGTTTCCTTACTCTCTTCATGACTGGATCAGACAGCTGCCAAGAGTAATCAATAAATGTGTCACACCGTCTTTGAAAAAAAATAATTAGCCAGGGTGCAAAAATATTATTTAACACTTTCTTAACGTTGTTAGGGAAAATTACCTAAAAAACATATTTTATGTAGATTGATATGTTTTAAGAAAGTTAAACTAAAGCATATGAAAATGTCATGTTTCAAATCCAGACTTCAAAAAATGTATGGAACAAATGATCCAGTCACTTCAACAAATAAATTGCAAAGAAAAAAACAGGGATGGAAGAGAAGTAATGAAGATGCTTGGGAGATACATGAACTAACTGCACTGTGTGTATCTATCTTGTTTGGATCCTGACTTGAACAAACAAACCGTAACCAATAAATGGGTAAATCAGGGAAATTTTAACACTGACTTAGTAACTGATATTAAGGAATTACCATAAATTCTGTAGGTGTGGTACTGGTATTGTACTTACACCTTTAAAAGTGTTCTTACTACTAGAAACACATACTAAAATATTTGTGGATGGAATGAGATGCCTGAGAGTTGTTTCCAAAGAATCCAGATGAAACAATACTAGCCATGAGTTGATCATCACTGAAGCTATGTGACGGGTACATATGAGTTAATTATATTGTTTCCTCTGCTTATGAGTATATTTGAAATTTGTCATAATACTAAGTTATTAAAAATGTGGTTCCAAAGTACATTAAAAAAGGAAAATCTTTAAAAACTTACCACCAAAAGGTGTTGGAAACTGAGCCATGGTTCTGTTACTTTTACCTTGCTAATCGACGCCTGTAATTGAAATGCAACATTTAGGTTTATAAAAGCTTCACTCCTAGATACTTATAAACACATTAATACTCTGTGTCTTTAATGATCAGAAGACTGATACCAGAGCTAGGGTCCAGCACCACAAATGAAAGTTACAACTAAGAGGCCCATTCATTCATTCTCTGCACCGTTTCTCTGTGTCAGGTACAATGATGGGTACTAGGGAATGTTAATGAAAGACTCTCTGGCAACAAGAAGCTTTCAGCCTGGTGAGGGATACCATTAGCCCAGGACAGCCTGGGCTACAATATCACCAATGCTGTATGTGTTTCTGTTTCAATATATCTTTTTCTTAACTGTCTGCGTATACTAGTCCATCTGCCTGATGGTTATAACAACAGCTTCTTTTAATGAGCACTTAGAATATGCTGCCCACTGTATCAGATGACTTACCAGTTTTATCTTTTTCATTATAATCACAGCCTTATCAGATAGGTACTGTTATTACCATCCCCATATTACAGATGAGGAGAATGAGTATCAGAGAAGTGAAGCGACTAGACAATACTACAATTGGGTACCAGCTGGATTCGAGCAGTGGCTCAAAACTAATTAAAGCAAACTCCACAGCCTGTGTTCCTTTCACCCAAGAAAAACACTGTCCACAATCGCTGCTTAAAGATTTTGACAAAAGCCATAAACAAGGTATATTACACTAATGTCTGTCCGCAACAGCAAACAGAAATACACTGCTCCACAATCCCCATCAGGCACTATTTGTTCATGAACAGCCAACGTGAAATCAAATCCATCCTTTTTCTCAACTGAAAATATCCGCACTTACTGAATATTTTTCTTTATAGTTAATTTAACAACACAGTAAATGTGCACAGTTAAAAGTGAATATCAATTAATCACAGATTTAAATGTAGGTAAACTTAGATTTAAAAAATGCCCTTATACTCTTCAATGTCATCTTCCAATCTGTCCATGGAATTATTTTCCAACCATGATATTTTTAAATTTCCAAAAACTCTCTCTTGTTCTCCACTCTTTATTTCTAAAACCGTCTTTTTCTGTTTCTAACAGACACAGTTCTCATTCTTTTTTTCCATTTTGCTCTTTAGCTTTCTTCTGTTTCTTACATCACTTGATTCCTCCTGTTTGTTTGTTGGCTGATTATCTGTTTGAGGTCTCTCTTTTTCAGTTCTCAGGCTTTCTTCACTATCTAGTGATCCCTGGGTGATCCTTCTTATTTAACTTGAAACACTAAACAAATGCTCAGAAGCTGAGTGTGGGTGGCAGGTTTGCTGATTGATGACGGAGTTCTCCATACAACAATCATGTATAGCCTGTCACCTTTTCATTAAGAGACCTACAATATCAGTATGGAGAGGTTTTTTCATTGAAGAGGTTCAGTTTTGCAGAGAGAAAGAAGTGTAGGGGAGAGTGGAGAGAGAACACCACATCTAGCTACTGGCTTCTGGGGCAGAGTGGGCAAGGGAGAAGGTGACAGGCATTACCAAAAAATAATATTACACACACACACACACACACACACACACACACACACACACACACACACACATCCTAAAGCAGATAAATGCAAAAATCCTTCACAAAATATTAGAAATTGAATCTCAGTAATATATACAAAGCATAAGACATGAACAAATAGGGTTTATCCTAGAAGTAAGTACAAGGTTAGTTTAACATTTCAAAATCAATTAATATAATTTACCATATTAACAGAATAAAGCAGAAAATCCATATGATTGTTTCAATAAATGCAGAAAAAAGCTTTGGACAAAACCTCAACACTCAGTAATAATAAAAACTTTCTGAAAACTAGGATTGGTAGGAAAATTCCTCAGATACCGAGCATCTATGAAATTTTCAAATGTTAAGATAACTGGAAAAACAAGTCGTTTTTTTACTCTCAAGTCTAAGCATCAGTATACTTAATATTCTTCTCATTTATGATCAGATTATCATTTCTATTTAGAGCTTCGTTGAAAATAAGCCTTTATACGTTTCAAAGATTCCTTCTCTCCAAAGTCTTATTCATTCATTCATTCATTCAGGAAAAGTTTTTATTCCCATGAACTATTTTATTCCCAAGGCTATATTGATCCAACATATAAATAACAGGCTTGTGTCAGTGATTTTTATCTCCTCATTAAAGCATTTGAAGATTGTCCTAAAAGAGCTCATTTCTAAATCCTTATCTCATTCAAATGACATCTTAAAGTTCTACTCCCAGAATCAGAGATAATGGTCTACATTATGCCAAAATTATGGAGTCAGCTTCGGTAAGGATTTACTGGCATGATCCTTACTATTAAGGAGTTTACAATTAACTCAATAGCAATAAAACAAATAACACAATTAAAAATGGGCAAAGGACCAGAACAGACATTTTTCCAAATAAGACATACAAATGGCCAACAGGTATACAAAAAGATGCTCAACATCACTAATCATCGAGGAAATGCAAATCAAAACCACAGTAAGATATCCCCTCACACCTGTTAGGATGGCTGTCATCAAGGCACGAGATAACAAGTGCAAGGATGTGGAGAAAAGGGAAGGAACCCTTATATACTGTTGATGGGAATGTACACTGGTACAACCTTTATAGAAAACAGTATAGGAGTTCCTCAAAAAATTGAAAATAGAATATCATATGATCCAGCATCCCACTTCTGGGTACATATCCAAAGGAAATGAAATCACTATTTCGAAGAGATATATGAACTCCTATGTTCACTGCAGCGTTTATTCACAACAGCCAAGATATGGAAACAATTTATCTGTTGACAGACAAATAATGTGGTATACATATGCAATGCGGTTTTATTCAGCCATAAAAAAAGAAGGAAATCCTGCCATTTGTGACATGGATGAAACTGGGGACATTTTGCTAAGTGAAATAAGCCAGACACAGATAGACTAATACTGTATAATCTGACTTACATGTGGAATCTAAAAAAGTCAAACTCATAGAACCAGAAAGCAAAATGGTACTTTCCAGGAGCTGCTGAGTGGGGGGAATGAGATGTTGGTCAAAGGACATAAACATTCGGTGATAGCATGAATAAGTTCTGTGGATCTAATGTATAGTATGGCATGGTGACTAGTTAATAATACTGTATTTTATACTTGAAATTTTCTAAGAGAAGAGATCTTAAGTGTTTGTACCACACGCACATATGCAAATTGTTTGAATGTGCTAATTAGCTCGATTGCAGTGATCATTTCATAATGTATACGCATATTAAATCATCATCATGTTGTACCCTAACTATAGTTTTTATTTGTCAATTATACTTCAATGAAGCTGGGAGAAAAAGGAGTTTACAATTAAGTAGGGGATAGAAAATACACATCAAAAATCTGTGTGTGTGTGTGTGTGTGTGTATACAAAAAGCCATAAGCAACAAATAGTAATTAACTAAAACTTAATGAAATGCTTAGTAATACATCTGATCTGTATTAGCCAATTTAACCCTATTAACAACCCTATGAGTTAAATAACATAACTATCCCATCTTACAGATGTGGAAACTAAAGCAACAGTTGACACAATTATTATTATTGTTTTTTTACACAATTATTAAATAATAGAAGAGGGAGTCACTCTAGTTTCAGGGCCCATGATCATAACCTCATACTTTCAGGATTAAGAAATTCATGGAACAATCATGAAGTAGTTAGCCTGGCAAACCAACCAGGGCGGAGCTGGGGGGAGGGAGTGAGGAGATCCTGTTGAAAGCAATTAAAGCACTGGAAAACAAAAACGAGAAAGAAAGGGAAACCGAGTTTGTTTGTTTTTTTAAGTGTCATCACAGACCACAGAGGAAACTGAATGGGGGAAATAAGGTTAAGCTTTTTGCCATATAAGTCCAAAGAGCTTTTACTTCTATAAAAAACAAGCAAAGCTGCCTTAGTAAGCACTTCTCAAATGAAAGTTGGAAGTCATATATACAGAGGGTGCCCAAAAAATGTATACACATTTTAAGAAAGGACAAAACTGTATTAAAATTGTAATACAATAAATGACGCTAGTAGTCATTTGATTAACCCCATCTTTTGAGCATACGTCATACTACACATTGCTAACGTAATTCAACTCAACTTCAAAAATACGTACATAAATCTCTTAAAATGTGTAATTTTTTTAGTACCCCTAGGATATGAGTACATATATGTATATACGTGTATCTATACACACACACATATATAACAAAGCCCAGAGCAATAAAAAGAAAAGAAAAAAACAAAACAGAGTGAACACAGCGGTTCTATGCATATGACAGGATTTCAACAGGATAAGGTAAATCACCAACACTGAGGAAAAAAAGAAATGCAGGAACCCAGCTAGAGCAAAGCAGAGACCGGCATTCTGCCCTCTGAGGTGTCCGGCCTGGAGACAGGGAGGCAGGATCCTGGCTCAGAAGGAGGGTGGCTGCCCCGGAAGGAGAGCTGATGTCGTGCTGCTAAGGGGACCATCTGCAGTTCTTCTCTTATAGAGAAGGCAGCCACTATGCAAATAGGCCCACACTGTCCTATTTTATTAACATCTTGGTATTTATATTTCCTTTTAGTCTTTTCCCTATAAACACACAATTGTTTCCCTCTTTCGCATACTCTACGTTGTAATACATACTTTTCTCAAGTTCTTAAAACCTTTCATAAACATGTTGCTGGACTTAGATACTAATTTTTAGAGTAAGGCAAACACTGCTATATTTACACATAAAAAACAAAAAAACACACAGACTAAATATTGCGCAATCAAGAAATAAGTAAATAGTAGTCATTTTTAAAACTTTGGATGTTAGGATTTTTACGCCAAAAGCTAGAACATGTTTGAGAAATATTTTTAATCTTCCTTCATTTCAGCTTCAGAAAGGAGAGCTAATAATAGAAAGTTAAAGGAATGTTGATCCTTAATTTCAGCATTTACATTACAATCCCAAATATTGATATAAAGTAGAAGACCTCTGTGTGTGTTTATAAAATACAAATTCATCCTAAAAGTGGTATTTATGAAAATATCATTTTGCATAATAAAAAAATTATATTGAAACAGGCTTGTTATTTGATTTCCAATGTTTGTTATCATAAACTAAAGGGAGGTTATTCAGAAAACATGAAACGATTTCAAAAAAATCAAAGTAAATGAAATACTACATATAAAATTTCTAGAACATAATAAACACTAAATTTAGCAGTAAAAAGGGGAAATTAACCATGAAGAATAAAATTTCTTAACTCTAAAGTACTGGCACACTTTTAAAATTTTAACTTTATATTAAATAATTAAACTAGTTGAAACATCTTTAAAAACAGGTATGTCATAGTACTCTTTCAAATTTCCTGCAGGTTTGAAAATTTTCTAATTATTTTTTTAATTAAAGGGGGAAGGACATACATAAAAACAAGTATGCGAGACGAATGAGATGATTCAAATATGTACTCATTCACAGAAAAAGGAATCTTCACAATTATGTAATTCAAATAATTACAAATTAGCGAAGTCTCTAATATATAAAAACAGGACTAATTTAGCATTAATGACCTAAAGACCAAGAGGATATTATGAACATACATTATCTGTTTTTCACTTAATTACTGACCATTCCTTCCCTCACAAAAATCTTGTAATCCTCTTCTATAAATTAGAGAGGAATGAAGGTTACAGGAGAGGAGAGAGGCAGAGGTCCCGACTTTGCTGTGAACACTCCACTGACCTGTGTTACTGGATCCATAAAGAACTCCTGGGTCTCAGTATTAAGAATATACTCTTGCTAGAGAAGGTATTTTGTCTACACCCAGTTCATGGTGTCCTTTCACGAGATTCAGGCTAATTTATTTGAAATAGATTTTCATGGCACTAAAGTAATGAACTTTAAATTCACTTCTTATAAAGAATTTTTTTAAAAAGTATTTTAAAGTTGTTCAATAGGTTTAGGTGAAAGGACCTATAGAATAGGATATTACAGAATAGAAAATTTTAATTTCTACAAAGGAGGCACCAATAAAATATTGAGGGGAAAGAAAGGAACAGCAATAATATCAAAATGTGAGAAGAAAATGAAAATGTATGGATATTTTAAACATCCTAAAGGATATAAAAATATCCTCAGGAACATTAAAGAAATATACAGTACACCCTAGTCATATCATGATACTATCTGATATTTGAGAGTTGTGAGAGTCTGGTTTTAGGTATTTTTCCAGCCATATTTACCCTTGATCTAGAAAAAAAATAAAAAGTATCAAAAAAAACACTATTGTCCCCATATCTTTTCCTTTTGGAGGCCTTCACATCTCTACAAGTTCAAAATTAGAAAACCTTAAAGAAAAAAATAAAATCAAAGGAAACCTTTCTCTATTTAAAAAAAGTCTGTAATGAATGGAAACAAGTAGAAGAGCCTATACCCCTATTTTCTAAGCAAATCTTCCACCAAATTCCACTCCTGTAGAGACTGTTTGAACAGGAGATGAACAAAAAGCAGAGTTGCCCTGTAAGATTACACATAAAGGCAGGATGTACACAAAGCTCTTTTGAAACACAGAAAAAAGGTACTGAAAGCCAAGCAATAAATGGACAAAGGAACTGACAAATTCTAAACATATAGCCAACCTGATCAATGCCAAATTGTCATGTCTGAAGCCATGGACCTCAAATGTGGCTTCTACATGTGCTGCTGCCTGAAGTGGAGCAAAATGACCTGTAAGGGATGTACTGCCTGTTCACAAGGAAGATTTTAAAACTGCATGAAGGGTCAAGAACCCAATAAAAAAGAAAACCTTATTAGTAAGTTCAAAGAGACACTGTCAACATTCTGTCTGAAAAACTGTAGGGAACATTCAAGTTGTCCTTTGAAAAGAGAACAGGCGTTCCTCCCAGATTTTTGTTGCTGGGGGAGGGGTGGTGGCAGGGGACAGAGGTGAGAAGGGGACAGGTCAGGAATGACCAGTGGTAAGCAATCACTGTCAAGCCCAGCTGTCAGCACATCACTTGGCAACACTCAATGGCATTTCAGAAGATTTACCCATTTACTCTTGCTTACTTTTCACAAAGAGAAATGCCAGGATATCTAGCCTATAAAGCTCAATAAGCAGATTTTAACCTCAGTTCTTCTAAATCATCCTTACTTTAATATTTGCAATAGGAGAGAGAATTCATCAGTGAGCAGTAAAACCAAAACACAGCTACAACATTGAAAAATCAGAGATAGAAAACAAACCAAAAAAAAAAACAAATTCCTGCTTTGAGAGATAAATGGAAATTAACCAGACTCTCTTCGAAGCTTATTTCCACCTCTAGACAATCAACCAACTGCAAAATAACATCCGAAAAGTAAGTCATTAACTATAGTTTGTCTAAGTTAAGAAATCAGACTTTAAAACACTATAGCTGCAGGTAGGATAACCATTCATAAGGCTTCAATAAAACAAATGAAGGATTTTATTTCTTCTGGAAGTTTCCATTTTCAAGAGGGTCATTAAGAATAAAACATTATCCCTTGTTTTAAGAGACACACTGAAAGCTGAAAAGTAATTCCTGGAAAAAGTAGATAACCCGCATACCAAATACCAAACAATAATTTTAAGAATCACTGAGCAGGAGAAAAGCGTTTCCAAAATTTTATTTTAAATGTAAAACTTATGGAATTTCAAGATTATCAACCAAATTAACAATGAGATTACATAAATTTAACTTATTTCAACTCACAAACTTTCCAGTACCTTCTCATATAGAAATTTCTAAGTGACTAAAAAATTGAAATTTCACAGATAACGGAAAACACTTATCACATGAAAAAAATGTAATGAACTAGGTAATGGGAGAACAAGATGTTGCCATCTGTGTAATGTAGTTATACACAGTCACACACAAAAAAGAGAGATGATCTGAAAGGTTTCTTCCAAACAAAAACTGATTTTCAACACATTACAAGGCACATGCACACTTAAAGGAAAACATTCAAATAAACTTCCACACGGTAGCACAAGAATTGATGTCACACTGAGTCTAAAGTCAGTACAGTGTACTATTTTCTACTATCCCCTTTATCACTAGGTTAATAACTTGTATATCTCTAAATACCCTAGCAACCAAACCTGGTATCATCAATTCACCTGCGGGAACAGTGGTGAAGGCTGGGCAGAAAAAAAGTTTTAAAGCAAGCTTTCAGCTTTAAAAAAGAAGTCAAGAAACTACCCGAAAAGCACCAATTGTGCAAAAGAGCACTGCAACACTGAAAAGAGCAAGAAAGGGGAAGGCTTCCTGCCAGATTTTTAAGCCTGCTTCAACAAAAATAGTGCAACAGCTGCAAGCGGATAAATGAAATAAGTTTACAGATCATAGTAAGAAATGAAATGTGTGTGCTGTATAAAAAACAACTATGTGCTAGAATGTATAGAATGCTCTCTATTTGAATGTTTGCATGAAAATTAAATCTGCTACATGTAAGCCTGATAACAAATACACAACGGAGAACCCAGCAAACATTTCACATCTCTGACGTCTTCCCAGATGTAGTGTCACAATGGACAGCAATGACAATTAGACCCCCCTGTCCAACACAACCAACTCCAGAGGCCAGAAAGTGGGAAACTCCAGGGCAATTTTGTTTTAATCTCTTATATTCCTTGCTGAAGACTGTTAAGTGTTTGCCTGATCAGGAGATAAAGGAAACTTACATAGTACATATTGATAATCTGATCCAACCTAAATTCTAGCCGCCTCCTGCTACAGCTGCAGATTATTTACCAGTGTGTAAAGAATGAGCGAAGTCCAAGGGAAAAGCCTTACTGCAGTATCAATGAAAAGTGTCATGAATGAGAGCAAGGACAAAGCAGTCATTAACAAAAACCAACTGCACCCTGCTAGGTGACCTAGAGGACTTCTATGCAGGATACGATTTATTAGCACTAGGAAGTTTTAGGACTAAAAACCGTGCAATAACATTAGCATCACTAAAACACTAAATGAACTGCAGCCAACAGAAAACCAGACGATTTTAGAAGGCAACAGGTACATGATTCAAATCTTTAATTTCACTTCACTTGACTGAGATAATTGAAATATATTTAAGTCTGAGAAAAAAATGAAAAGGCTGAAAAGAATCCTGGTTATCATTTAGTGAGGATTTCACTCAATTTCTTTAAGTATATCTGGCTGTCCCATTAAAATACAGAAAGGAAGCTTGAAGGTTTCTGTTAAAAATCACAAATACAATGTGATCTGGAATAAAACCGAAAAAGAAGAAAATCCCAGATTTTCTCAATTTTGTATTTTCTTTAAAAAGATTCAACTTCTCATAATACGAAAAACTTTGTAGAAGCCAATTTCATACTCAAAGTGTCGATTATGATTCACTTTATCTAGAATTCCAATTTAGTCATGTTTACACAATTCAAGTTGACTGCATTTAATTTCAGTGTTGTGAAATCCGGTAGAGATATTAAGCTTTACAATTTCAGATAACATTCAAAAGATTTTTGAAAAGATAACTATTGTTACTGAACGGAAGAAAAGTCAATTCATTCAATATGCAGTTCACTGATTAATATTCATCTAGATGTGGACATTATAAAACTAACCCTTTTATTCCCTCTCTGACAAAGCTTTTCTTATTTCCTTTATACCCTCACTTTTAAAATGAATCTTCTAAAGTTTTTGACAAAGGGAAATTTTACTTGGGAATTTGAACCAATTTACTTAAGGTCAACCCAACTTGGAAAGCTCACCACAAAGGAATGAAGTAAAACCTCAAAATAAGTAAGTGTATTATTGCAGATTTCCAGTATTATAAACCGGTGGGAGGGCAAACTGTTACAACTCCTCTGGAAAGTAACGTGACAAGGTATGTACCAGGAGTAGGAAAAATCTTGTTTACCCAATGTGCCTAATAATTCAACTCCTGGGAAACTGCCCTAAGAAAATAATCTAAAATGCAAAGATATATGTCCAAAGATGTTCACTGTGACTTTATTTTTTACAATTAAAAACTGAAATAATCTTATATGTTCAATAGGATACAAAGAGTAAGAATTATGATACAATTATGATACAACCATTCAATGAGATATGTTACAACCATTATTGTTGATACAATTATGATACATATTTGATACATTATTGATACAATTATGATACAACCATTCAATGAGATATGTTACAACCATTATTGTTGATACAATTATGATACATATTTGATACATTATTGATACAATTATGATACAACCATTCAATGAGATATGTGACAAAAATGCTCATCAAAAGTATAGAACTTTATATGAAGTATAGGGTCTACCATGTTTTTGTTTTTAAAAAATAAGACGAAAGCAGAAAGTACGCCAATACATTAAAAGTTGTATAAAGTGTTGTAAATATTATCACTAACATTTAAAACTTGTACAATGATTCAGTTACTACTTTCATATACATTGCATCAAATGAGATGACCCTGTAGTTGGACTGTGAAGCCCAGAGGAAAAAGCTACCAACCTGACAGAGAGAACAAGCCACTCTGCAGAGTAACTAGCAATGAGTGTGATTTAAATGAGAAGCTGTATATAAACACACAGGAAACAGCATTTAGACTGAAGAGCGGCATAAAGGGTATGATTAAAGCAGCATGTAAAAGTACAAAACGCATCCAAGGATTAATCAGTAATTCAGAACAGGAGGAATGTAAAAGGGATGAGAGAATGTAAGAGATGCTGCACAGAGGACAGGAACCCAGTAGTGGAGAGTAGCCTCCAAAATGTCTTGCGATTGAAAGAACCTTAGCTTCGTGCTGAAGAGATCTTCCTCTCATTAATATACACAGCAGGAGCAGCAGCTATCCAAGCGATTTTTAATTTTCATTTTTCTTATAGAAAATTTCAGTAAAATCACACCCAAATGGTCATATTTTACTCATAACAATTTAGAAAACAGCCAAGTTGTAAAGCTTACAAGATAACTCGCCCATATTTGAGGAGTTTTGCATAGAAATAGATTATTGGTGGATGTTTAAAATCACATTTCATGTTCACATCTGAAATTCTAATTTTTATATTTTCTTCCTTCTGTAGCTTCATTTCAATATGTGAGATCCAGAAATATGGCTGAAAAATGTTATTCTACTGAATATATATATGCATATAAAAATAGAAGGGGGGTGGTAGATGAAGGTAAACGGAATCCAATATATGCTGACAGGAGAACTGACTGAGTGGTGAACACACAATGTGATATATACATGATGTTTTACAGAATTGTACACCTGAAATCTATGTAATTTTACTAACAATTGTCATTGCAACAAACATTTTCTCCCCTTTCTTCTGCCTCCCCCCCACTCTGGTTCAAGCCATTGTTTCTCAGTCTAGTTGTGTAGGACACAGCTCCCTGGCCCAGGCTTGTATTATGAGCCTTGCACTCCGCCCAAGGCTAATGCAGTCAGTGGCCCATTCACAATGTTAGATGAAGAGGGTGCAGCTCACAGGCCCATGTGGGAATCGAACTGGCAACCTTGGCATTAGGAGCACAGCGCTCCAACCACCTGAGCCACCGGGCTGGCCCCGCAATAAACTTCAATTAAAAAAAAGAGAGAGAAAGAAACGTTTATAGACAGTCATGCCAACTACTTGAAATTCCAATAAAGCCACTAACATTTAAAGGGCTCTCTGTACTGCAACCTCAGTATCTTGCTCCAGTGGAAATCATGGGCTTTGAAACAGTATTGATAGCCGCAAGACCATGAATCATTCTAAAATAAGGCAAACTTCTATTGATTCTCACAATAAGTTAGCAACAATGAACAGCCATTACGGGCTGGGCACACGGTCCCAAAAGATGACCAACAGCTTAAAGTCATCAAATGGAAAGCATCCAGCAAGCGTCCAGCTCTGGTACTTAACTGGCTGTGGGCCTCGTGTGAGTTACTTAGACGATTTCTAAGTTTTAGATTCTTTATCTATTAAGTGCAGGTAATAACAGTACCTGACTCAAAAAGCTCGTAATGATAAATATTCTCTCCCTGACCATACTTTAGTCAGGCTCTGAGCCCTCTTGACGAGGCCTAGGTCTTGGGCTTCAGTCTTGACTCTTGCTGTCTTCAGTCTGCTTAGCCCAGTTTAAGCAAGAATCCCGCTACATCAGTTTAGTGAGAGACACCGTACCCCAGATATCTGATCATACTTGGTATCTGAATGAGCTCTTCATCCCCAACCTTTGATGTGTAAGTCTTTGGCCTGCCTTTTGCAAAAATCCTGTTAGGTCGGTTTAGCAAGAATCCCCCTACCTCTGCTGTCTCCTCTTAGTAACTTTCCATTCATTGTGACCTCCTCACCCTGCTCCTTGACTGTAAATCCCCACTTCTTGTATGTAGAGTTGAGCCCAATCTCTCTCCTCTATTGCAACAGTCTTGAATAAAGGCTTCCTCACAATTTCAACATTTATCAGAATAATTTTTTCTTTAACAACAAAGAGAATTCAATGAGTTTTAATGTAAGTAAAACATTTGGAACAGTGCCTTGTGAATTTCCTTCATTGTTCCCTTTACATGCTCTCAGCTTACAACTAGATCCACTGTAAACTGTTTATTTACTGTCTGTTTCTTAGACAAAACCATGGTCCCTTGAGAGCAAGGACTTCTTTCTGAATTCCCAGAATCTGTTACATGGTTTGGCCCATTCAAGGCACACAAAGAATGTGTACTGAATGAATGGGGTTTATAATGAATGAATGAATGAAGTAAATACTGAGAAGCCCATGTGCTCACCCTTCCACCTTCAGGGGTCACCTGCATACACTGAGAACCAAACAAGGAGCATTTTCCCTGTCAGATTCCTGCTGTTGTGTAGTCTCAACAAATGTTCAGGAACCAATTTCATTTCTTCAAAGCGACCAATGCCAGAGCAAAAAACAAATGATTTTAAAAGGTGATTATGGCCCCCCAAATATTCCAAAGAATACAACAGAAACTAACTAGTTTCCTAAACTTCACAGTACTTTATTCCCATGCAATTTGCAAATCAATTATATGGAGTTCTCACAGAAATACATACAATGCAGTCCAGCTAATGAAGCTAATGCTTAAACATATGGCTTTTCTAGGAAAAAAAAAAGGAGCTATGAATTTAAAAACTGATGCCTTTTTTTAAAATTAATATTTTATCATAGTAGGCAGGGCAGCTTTTTAAAAGAGACCAAACAGGTAATCACATTCTAGATTTCTACTATTTTGGACGCAACTATAAAAATGCTTAGGCCTCTTTATCTGCACACAGGACAAGTTTTTCTTAAAAACAGTCTTCATTTAGTGGGCCTTAAAATCAAACTAATGCAGTTTAACATCAGAGGCTTCCTTGTTTATTTGATGTACTCAGTACCAAAGTATGTCATTCTTGTTTTTAAGGACCTTATAAAAGCAAGGCAGTTGTTGCAGGTTGCCAATTCCTGTCATATGACATAATGAGGACCACTGTCAAACATTTCCTAATCAACTGACAACTGTCCCTACCTATATCAGTGGAATGCTGTCTGGAGCAAGTCATCTCATTTGTTCTTAAAAGTTAATTCATTTCCAAATGTAACAGAACCCAACCCTTTGAGGAGGTCGACATAATAATGTAACAAAGGAGACCACCCTGAAAGAGTCCTGTTCCCTGAAAAATTACCACCCCAAATCCTTAGGCCCTCAAGTTCCATTAGAAACATCAAAACCTAAATATATCATCTTAGTATCTGAAAAGATCATGCCTATAAGCATTCCAAGTAGGCTGGAAAATTCTTTACAGTTAAAATTCTAAGGTTAAAATTCTTCAACCTCATAAGTATAAGGTTGACCAAATATTGTTAAGACTAAAGAAAATGCATGTTTTACAAATGTACAAGATGCCTATCCTCATTTTTTTCAAACAATACAACCCAAGCCAGATGAAGAGAACAATTTCACCCATAAACACACAATGGGAGCCCAGAAAACTAGAGAATCTAGAGAGCCAGCTCTCGTCTCAGATCTGCTGCTCACTGTCTAATTCATGCCACACAATGTGAAGGATCTCATTCTGACTTTACTCCACAGCATCCATCTTCCTTCCACTAGTTAACCAAGTAGATCCATCCTGAAATTGAAGATATAAAACAGAGGGGGTAGGAGACAAAATTCAAGTTCAAGACAGCCAGGCAACAGGCAAACTGATTCAAACTACCCAGTCACAGACAGTGAAAAGTGTCACTGTAAACAGTAACTCAACCCTGAAAGTGGAGAGGCCAGAAGGCTACACAGGCAAGCCCTTAGCACAGTTCAATTGCCCTGTCATTCATTTAGCCATCTATCCAGACTCGACTGTGTACTAAAAAGAATGCTTCTATAGTGACCCAGCTACTAATACTAAAAACATTAAGAGAACAAATTCAAAACCTGTATGGGGAAAAGACAAAAGCAATATATTTTTAGTGTCAAAAACACAGATCAAGAAAAATGAGATGGTGGGCAGGCCCGGTGGCTCAGGTGGTTGGAGCTCCACGCTCCTCACACCGAAGCCTGCTGCTTCGATTCCCACATGGGCCAGTGGGCTCTCAACCACAAGGTTGCCAGTTCGATTCCTGCAAGGGATGGTGGGCTGCGCCCCCTGCAACTAACAAGGGCAACTGGATCTGGAGCTGAACGGCATCCTCCACAACTAAGATTGAAAGGACAAAAACTTGACTTGGAAAAAGTCCTGGAAGTACACATTGTTCCGTAATAAAGTCCTGTTCCCCTTCCTCAATTAAAAAAAAAAAGAAAAAGAAAAATGAGATGGTACACTTGACTTTCATATTGCACCAATCTGTGAAGCAGCTCAAATATTTTTGCCAATTTTTAAAAAATCTAATGATAGTACTTCTAACAAAATCCCTGTGAAATAGGTAGAATACAAATATACTACTTCTGTTTAGCTACTGAAGTAGACACATATTACACTGCAAATTAGATTCCCGCTCTAGCTCAGTCTAGCACACTCAGCATCCAATATAAAAAAGTCACCAATTACTCTATAAATTGTAACACAGTAAAATATAAAAGTGAACACCACAGTTTTCTATGTTGAAGAACTAAACCCTAAGAATTAATAATTAAGGCAAAATTGGCTTTAGTTTTAGAAGGAAAGCACTTCAAGTATTTTCTTCAATCTGTTGAATCTACTTTTTTAGAAGTACATCGAGGAACTGCTACGATTATTATTAAAGCCACTTGACATTTGTAAATCCTACAGAAAAGTGAAAATTCTGTTTTGCACACTCACCAATATAAACTGACAGCTTCATGCCTCCTTCAAAGGACAAAAGGAATTCAGTTTAACGGGCAAGGTCAAAGTATATAGAAAGACACACTGGCCTGGGAAACCAATAGGTTTAACAACAAAAGATGAGTCAACCAATACTTGCAGATCCCAGGTACTTGAAAGAAAATTTCATTTTGACTCAAAATAGGAATTCAATTGTCCCACTGATGGCTACAAAACAAAATCACCTAAAAGTGTTTTATTTGTGCTTTTTAAGAGCTATTATAATGAGGTACCTTTAAAAGCTAGTATATTATTACAGCATTAAGGGGCACTTCCTAAATATACCTAATATATCTAACTTCCTCTCAATGCCAACTCTTGGTGAAATAATTCTTTCTTCCCTTCAATACTATTTAGATAAGGCACAGCCAAAGCAGTTACAGGATGACTAAACCTGAACTTGTTACAGGAATTTCCAAACAGATAAGAACTTAAGAACTTTGTAAATACGCCCTTATTTGAAAGACAAGAGAAACTTGAAGAAAGTATCCAAGTGAAAATATGAGCTCCTTTCTTAAAAGGTAAGCTCTTCAATGCAGGGTCTGTCTCCTTATAAATTCTATTCAGCCCTAGCCGGTCATGCTAATGCCAAAAGAGAAAATGGCTTCTACTGCCACGATCAAAAGCAACCCACTTTAATGAAATATGATGTCTAGAATTTGCTTCCAAATAATCTAGAGCTGGGACTGGAGGGATAGATGAAACAAGATTGGCCAAGAGTTAACAGTTACTGAAGCTGGGAAATGGATATGGTTCTAGGGGTTTACTACTCGCCCCATTTCTGTAGATGTTGGAATTTTCAGAATAAAAGGTTAAATAGAGAAAGAGAAGAAAGCTAATTTTAGAAACTAAATGCCTCTCAACTAGCCTATTTCTATAAACTACCAGCTCGGAAGAGTTACTTAACTGAGAATTCAAAAAGAATATAGCAAAACTCTTTATAGTTAAAACAATTAGGATGATCCTACAGTTTTTCTGTTGTTCACACAGGAGTAAAAGACTGAATTAATGTTTTCACTGTGTTAATTGATTTCAAGTTTTTTCCTAAAATGTATCAAAAATCCACAAAAAATAAAAAGTTGATATTTTGACTATTTTATGCATTTAATAACATTTTGAGCTGCTTTGTACATAAATGACATTATTTTTATTTTAAACCTTTGTTATATGGTAACAAATTTACCATTATATCGAATTTTAGCAAAAAATACTCAAAACATACTAAGTGGCATCAATTAGACTTAAGTTATAGATAACTTAGAATCTAATGGCATTGATGACATAAATAATTTATTGCAAAATGGTATACAATATGGTATACAAAATATCTTTGTTATTAATAGTGCCAGCCACAGGAAAACATATCCAAATGTCGTCGCAGCAAAAGAGTTAAGAAATCACCTGTCTCTAAATTACTATGATTTCTCCTTTATATGTCACTGTAAATAAGGTTGATTTTTAAAAAATGACTGTGCACTTTTTTCTTTGCCTGGTAACAGATCCTGTACTCTTTCTGAAAAAATTAAAGGAAATTATGGGATCCCACAGGGAAGCCATTTCTACCCCAAAACCCAGGCTTTCAATAAAGCTTAGCGAAATTTAAATTTTTACATCAGTTTCTAAGAGTTACCCATAGATTAAACTAAATTAAGCTAATCTTTAACATAATATCTTAATATATTAATAAATACTCCCATAAGTCATACTATTCTATATTTGGGAAATTTCATTCTTTTGGATCCTGCTAAGAATTGCAACACAAAAGATACCAAAGCCCTGACCAGTGTCTTTTATTCAACAGAATCAGTACTCTGACGAGTTCCATCAAGATCACTTCAGTCTCCATAAATGATGTGACACATTTAACAAGCCAGATTAATGTCGGACCTGTGAACCTGTGAGTTGACCTTAATGGACACTTTTCTTAAAGGAGATACATGTTAGATTAGACAAGTAGTCACATGGAAACTCAAAGTTATTAAGAATCACATTTCTTTAAGACGTTATCAGCACTCTACTAAATACAGAACTTATCGAAATGCTTTAATTGAACAGGGAAAACTATAATAAAATCTAGGATGGGAAATGAAGAATAACTTGTAGAGCTCACATTAGTCTCTAACAGATGTTTCATGGTGTGCTCATTCTCCTTTTTTCCCCCTTTCTCCTCTTTGATTTGGTAGCTTTACTTAGAGGCATCTGCTTCAACAGCAAACATGCACATTATATAAGCTGTCATTCTGCCCACATTCCTAACCTATTTTGCAGAGTGGACATTTCTAAAATGGGTAGCAACTACAAAAATTGACAGAGAAATTCGTCAAAACACAAAAACTCGTCTCTGCATCTACACTGGGTATTTCAAAATACTTGGAAATTACATTAAGTACAAGAGGTACTCAAAAGAGTTTAATAAACAGTTCAGTTAATCAAGTAATCTTTATGGTAATTTTTACAGCCCTGATCAGATCTCTTTGTAAAATGGACACAAAAGGCACCTTTTAGGAACATGTAAGGAATTCAATCTGTGTATTACAGGAGATAAACCAGTTCTCAGATCTACAAATACTCATGCATTCACCTCAGCAGGGTGGATTTACAGCCTAGTGAAGGGCCAGATGACTCAAGATTCAGCCAGGTTTCCAAAGCTGAGAGGGAAGAGGATTAACGATACAAAAGAACAAGGCATGGTGAACGTGTACAACGCCTTGCTTACAAAAGATCAGTGGCTAACTAAAAAAATGCTTCAACTTTAGATAAAGAGGGCACTCATCGCAGGTTCAAGCAGGGGCTAGGTTCTTGAAAGACTCACATTAAACTTATCTAGTGTATCAGTCACAAAAAGATAATAGGACTAAAATCAGCTTATTATCAAATTCTTGACATTTAGATCATGCAAAAGACTGTGCAAACTCCAAGATATGAAAGAGATCTCTTGAGTAAAAGAAGAAAGAGACCAAATAAATAAAGAAAATGAGCTTGATTGTCCAGGGGCTGATTATCTAGTCTGAGAATCACCTCAACATCTTATTTTACAGACCTGCTGTCCACCTTCCATCATTCCTCTGCTCATTTCCATTCTTGCCATAGTGAAGGAGAGAATAGGGTGTAACTTTTTTGATTCAGTGAATAGTTCATATGGAAGAATAGAGTCAGGAAGAGAGAAAGAGAACAAGGAAAAGTTAAAATTAATCCTGTAATACTCATCTGTGTCATCTATGACCCTTTCAACTATTGATTCACAACCTTGTAAGTTAAGCAAAAGATATTGCAAAAGGAAGAAAAATAAGTAATTACAATATGACTATAAACAAGGACACTGTTCAAAAACAATATGAAGACAAAAAGGAAGAAGAGGAAACATACTGAGATACACAATAAACATTATCAATAGCCAGATAGAAGACGATCTTTTCCTTGATTATATTTAATGCATATTTTTCAAATACTCTATATGTAAGTCATTAAGAAAAACAATTTTTGTATGACAAAAATGACCCCAAGAAAGCATTTCCATTTCATATATTAAGGTGCAATTTATAAGAACTACTCCATAAAATTGTTTAAAGCTAAGCAAGAAAGGGCACTAAAGATAATGAAAAGAACTGCTTTCTGCCTATTGTTAATAAGTTTTGTCCATTATTCCAACAAACATTTATTAAGCAGCTATCATGTACCAGATCCAGTGTCTGCCAAGATCCCCAAAATGGTAATAAAGATATAACCAGTAAATTCTCATTATCAAGGTGCTTGAGAGCATAGCGGTACATCTTCCTGCCCCCCACCTCCAACTTTAAATACTCCTCAAAAACTGAAAAAATCTTTTTGTAACTCCACTACGTCCAAAAATATACTGCAACAGATAGCACTATTGTGAAAATATTTGTTGTCCTTTCCTTTCCAAATCCTTCTCTTCCTGCCCATCCCTGCAGGAGATTGTATTTCTTGCCCATTGAAGCCATGCTTGACCACGTGACTTGCTTTGGCCAATGAAGTATGAGTAGCAATGGCATCTGCCACTTCTGAGAAGAAGCATTAAGAACCATTGGAAGATCTGTCATGGCTCTTGTCATTCTTCCATCCTGAGTCCTGGAATGAAGCCCACAAAGGGCATTAATATGAGAAATAAACTTTTGTTGTTGTAAATGACTGAGATTTGGAGATTGTTACTGCAGCATAAGTTAGCAAAAGCTGACTAATTCACACACACCATTGACTAAACTTCAATACATTAAAGATCTCCATTCACCAATGGGCAGGAGGTAGAAAGAAGTAACTTCTGCCCTAGCTGTGCCCATTGTAGAGTTTACAACTTAACCTTGTAAAAGATAGATGATAACTATTTGGTCTCCAAACCACTGCAGTCATTAACCCACTGCTGATTTTGTTTTGCTTTGTTTTCTCTCTAGAAGTCTGGGCAGGACAATTTGCAGCACTTCAGGCATTTGGAGCTGTCCTCTCACTCAAGCCTTAGACATGCACGAAATTCCCTTCTTTCAAGAAAACCTTCAAAAAGTGGTGCCAGTGAAAATATTCCACAGGACACAAGAGAACACGAAATGTCCAGAGGAATGAAACCTACCACTTTCCTTTGAAATAAATCAACTGTAAGAATCATTATGTTATACTCCTGAAACTAACATAATGTTATGTCAATTACATCTCATTTTTAAAAATTAGCTAAAAGTTATATTTAAAATTAGAAGGTATTTCCTTTAGAAACAATAAAATACAAAAGAATATTACATCTATTAAACAATAGGCTGCTGTGAAAAGAGAGCAGGCTAAGCTAACTAGGATACACCTAAAATAAAAGACAGAGACTGAAAATAAAGGGATGAATAAGGATCTATCAAAAAAAAAGCCTCATAGAAAGAAAGGAAGAGTTACTAAATTTAATAAAATATCATTTCAGGGGAAAAGCTATCTGCGATTCAAAAAGCTATCTAGAATACATTTTTTTCATAAAATGTATAATCCACAATGAGAACAGCTGTAAAACTTTATACTCCGAGCACTATAACATGAAAACAAGTAAAGCAAAAAACTAAAGGCAATCCCTTTACACTGACTGATTAAAATGTAGAAAGCAATAACTTAAAACACAACTGAAATGAATTTCTAATTAAGAGTAGCCTAAAACTAAAATACTGTAATTGTCAAAGGACATCTGTCACAAAAAATCAGTTAATATTTAAGGCAGCAACCAGGTATATATCAGAGTACCGTTGCAGTGAGGAGGTAAAAAAGGAAGCAGAGAAGTCATAAACTAGAGCGTTTATAATTTAATGGGAACAGGAGAACACAAATACTATGCATACACATAGAGATTATATGTATGCATACATACATATGAATAACACACCTGGAACATAAATATTTACACAATAAAGATGTTCAAATGCTTTGGCTTAGGATTCAGGAAGCACTCTTCAAAAAGGGTAAATATAAGATGGTATCATCTCATAATCTTCCTAACTATAGGATAAAAACAATCTGTGGTATGCAATTTACTATGTAAAGAAAAAAGTACCCTTGGGCTGGAAATGTTTAAAATCATTATGCTGTAGTCAGACTTGCCACTTCAGGTTAAAAATCAGGAACCATATCACCAATATATTTATAAAGTAGCTAGAACACTGACAGAAATATCAAATTAAAATCTTCCTCACATATCTTTAGAGTTAAATCTTATCTTCCAAGGAAATTATCTTCAAACTTTTGTTAACCAAGAAAACTTTCTATAAACAAAACCTTACACTGAAGCTCAAGACATAAAAGCTGAGCTGCTCTGATTAAAGTGTGGGTAGGGGGCCATAGGGTGGGAGCAGTTCCACAAATGGCTACCTACTACCTATCACCAGTACCACCAGGTACTGGGCAGGGAATTCAGAAGGGAACAAGACAGAGTCTCTGCCCTCAGGGAGCTTACATTCTAGAATGGGAGAAAAACAAATCTGATCATTTCACTCCAAAGAGAGTAGGGTAATAAGGTAGGCGATTACTGGACGTGATATTTGGGGTTTCTTCATGAGCCTGGGTAGTCAATCTCTAAGAAGATATTTGGGGTAGTTTCAAGAAAGTTCTAGAGAAGGTTCACTCAGTGCAAAGAGCCAAGGAAGGAAAAAAAAAAAAAAGCCTGATCAAGGAATAGAAAGAGGCCAGGTTAGCTGGTGCAAAGTAAATAAGAGAAGTGTAGAAAGAGAGAAAACTGGAGAGGCAATAGAGGCCAGACCACAAGGATCTCCAAAGAGTGAGGTGTGGATTTTATTCTAAGTGTAACGGGAAGTCTCTGAAAGGTTTTAAGCAAGGGAATAATATGATCTGATTTATCCTGTAGAAGGTACGATGTGGAATAGATTCAAGGCAAGCAGAGTAGAATCAAGAAAATCAGCTGGGAGACAAGGCAGATACACTTGTGACAGACAGCGGTGGCCGGGCTAACATTTTAACAGTGGAAATGATGAGAAGTAGTCAGATTTATATACCCTTCACTGATATGTGGTATATAAACCAAAAAGAACAAGACAAACAAATGAGAAACAAAAACTCATAGACACAGACAATAATTTAGTGGTTACCAGAGGGTAAGGGGGTGGGGGGTGGGTGATGAGGGTAAAGGGGATCAAATATATGGTGATGGAAGGAGAACTGACTCTGGGTGGTGAACACACAATGGGATTTATAGACGATGTAATACAGAATTGTACACCTGAAATCTATGTAAATTTACTAACAATTGTCACCCCAATAAATTAAAAAAAAAAAAAAGAAGTAGTCAGATTTGAGATCTATGCGTATTTTGGACAGAAAGCCTACAGAACTGAACAATGGAGTAAATACAAGGTGTATGGAAGAGAGAAGAATCAAAGATAGCTATAAAGTTTCTGGCCTGTGTAACGGGGGGATAACGGCACCATTTACTAAGACGGAAAGGTCTGGGGTGTACAGGTGAAAGTGGGGATAGCACCAAGAATTCTGTTCTCACCATGTTAATTTTGAACGGTCTATTATTAGGAGCCCAAGAAGATCTGCCTACTAGGTGCCTAGCTGCCCATCTAAGTCTGTAGTTCTTGGGAGAAGCTGGAAATATATACTTGCTCAGCTCTCCCCCTCCTTTCCCACCTCTATTCTCATGGCAAATCCTTTAAAGCCTCCTCAGAATTACCAGTGCTCCTCAGAGCAAAGTGAAAACAATGTGTATCTCCAACTTGCTACCTAAATTTGCCTAATGTTTCCATCGTGCAACCAAATAATTAAATATTAAGAAAATATAAATTGCACTTGCTCACACTAGAATTTATTTGCTCATACCAAAATGAATTACAGATGATTTCAAGATTCTAGTGAAAAAACTGAAACAATGTTAGGCTGCTACAAGGAAATACAGGTTAATACTTAGAAAATCTTGGAGTGAGAGAGGACTTTCCCATTGGACACCATGGGTAGAAACCCTTAAAAATGGAAAATAATAACAGGTCGGGGGAAACGGAGGCCTTAAATCTATTAAAGATAAACACAAGTTTTTAAAACAAATGAAAAATTAGAATAAATCTCTGAAGCGTGTAACATAAAGAATTAATATCCTAAAGTGGAAGGAGCTCACATAAATTAAGAAAAAAGATCAATACCAAAAGAAAATGTGACAAGGACAAGAGCAGAAATTCAAAAGAGTAGAAACAGAAATGGGCAATTAACACATGAAAAGAAGTGCTAAACTTCTTATCAGCAAAAAGAACTGAATTAAAATGAGGAGATAAAGCTAGCAAATATTAAAATGGCAATGAGTGTAGACTGGAGCCTGGGCAGTAATTACTAGGCCATTTCTGGAGACAATTTGGTAAAATAAATCAATAGCCTTAGATTTTACATGCTCTTTAACTTACCAAGTCTGCTTCAGGGAATTCATCCTAAGGGTGGGGGATGGGGGGTTGTTAGAAAAGATTCAGGTACAAATCATCTTTTTCAGGTTAGGATACTCTGTACCTAGAAAGATGCTTCAGCAGTACACCTAATGACGTGAAAAGATATTGCATACAAAATTAGGTTATAAAACCATGTGACCAGGATAATACATATCGATAGGTAAATTCATATAAAAAGATAATAAAGTGCAGGAAGTTAATACTGTGTTTCCCCGAAAATAAGACCTAGCCGGACCATCAGCTCTAATGTGTCTTTTGAAGCAAAAATTAATATAACATCTGGTCTTATTTTATACCAGATATAATATAATACCGGCCCTTATATAAGACTGGGTATAATAGAATAGAATAGAATAGACTAGGTCTTATACTAATTTTTGCTCCAAGAAAACGCGTTAGAGCTGATGATCCGGCTAGGTCTTATTTTCGAGGAAAGACGGTAGAAGTGGCGTCTAGACAGTGTCCTTTATGATCTTTTTCTTTGATTACATTGAGCATATATTGTTTGATAATCAAAACCTCATTTGGGGGAAAACAAAAAAGTGCTATACATAAAACAGACACTAAATGGAAATTAACCAAAAAATGAACAGAACACATCTTCAAGTGGTAAAATATAATTTGGGAATATTTTTCCTCTCTTCCAGAATAGAAATTTTTCTGTATTTATGACACTTCCCATTATGAATATGCATTACACTTATTTTTCAAAAAGGTAAAATAAAATCTTTTTTCAATTAACTATTTCCAATTCTCTTGTTACCTTAATTTTATGAATCATTACAACTATCATACAGTACTTAAGGAATTACGCCTATGTTTTCCTTCCCTTTGAGTTCCAAAACCAGTTTTTCTTTATAATTCTAGTATTTTGGGGAAGGACAAAGGGATTCTCCTGATACATGCTGGGCCCCACATCTCCCTCACATTATTTCGTTTAGTTGACTACAACACTTCAGCCTAGGTCATTCTTAAAGGCTGATCCCAGACCTGCACCAGAATAAACAGGGAGCTTGTTAGAAATGCAAGATTTGGGGCCCCACCCCAGACCTAGGGAAGAAGGGAGCAGGGGAGGTCCTCCAAATAATGTTTATCACAATCCTCCAGGTGACTCTAATGAGTGCTCAAGTTTGAGAACCACCGTTTCAGCCTATACGCTTTAGGCCATCAGAATCTAGAAACCCTCCTAAAAACAGTCAACTCATTTTTTAAATTATATGTTTCAAATTTCCCATCGTAACGTAATTAAACCATTCAAAGGGACTGAGCTGCTACATCTCGAATCTTAACAGCTGAAAGCAAACCTCCCTAAGGAAAAAAAAAAAAAAGATCAACAATGAAAGAAAACCATACCTGCACAGGTGTCTTAAAGGTACCAACGAGTCCCAGAGACATGGCTTCAAGCCTTCCAGTCTTTGAGGTAAACAGACCTGGCTTCCTCAAGGAACACACTAAATATGAACTCATTTAATTACACGTCACAGATGGGGACGCACAAGCAATCAACCAGATTCCTGAGTAATAACGATATTCAAGCCACATCTAGACATCAATACAACAATCAGATGTGCTGGAAATTTCAGAAACATCTTTCTCTTCAACTAATAAGTGATCCCATTTGGGGCAAGATTTATTGAGGTTTTACGTGGTAATCTAGTTATTTACTTGGATGAAAGTATAACCATGATAGAAATGAAACAAAGTTTATTCACAGTCCAAAGAAATTAACTTTCGGTCACAGTCATTTGCTCAATGGATTAATGAGCCAGGGACTGAGACCCAAAAAGGTGTCTAAAACACCACCACCCTTCCTGCCCTCCAGAAACCTGCAGTCCACCTGGAGATCAGCAGAGAACAGAAAGGGATTTTCCTCTACCCCAGAGCAGGAAGGAACTTTACATGCACCATCTCTAGTACTTGTTAGGGACAAGAAAACGGAGGTGAGGATTTGAGAGGTTAAGTTATTTGTTCAAGGCCACCCAACTCTCTACAAGTCCAGGCTCTCTCTGCTCTAAGGAAGCCCCATTTCCTCGTGTTAGTACCACTTTTAAAGTTAACAAGAGTCACGAGTAGGCACTGTTTGCTTATAACATGAGATGGTGCTCATTTTAAAACCAAATCAAAAATAAAAATGATTGTTATGATTTTAAAAAGAAACATATGAATTATGTAAAATCAAGTAGTATCAAGCCAAGTAAACAAGGTGTTTATATCTGATACCAGTTTTGAATGGGAAAAATTATTTAAAGGACAAAAAAAAGCCAAGGCGAAAATAGAACAATGTAAGAGTACTAATTATATTGGGTGATGAGATTACAGGCAATTATTCTTCTGTTTTGAAATTCTTTTATAATGTGTTATTTTTTAAATGGTCATCAACATTTAAAAACTTTTTTTTTTTTTTTACCCAGCCAAGATTCCATTTATCAGTGGTTCTCGATAGGTGCATGTCATTCCCAGTGGATGACTGGAAATATGTACAGTTATTTGCGGTTATCACATTCATCGGAAGGCATCACTGGCATTTAATAGGCTGCTCAGAACAGTCCCATACAAGGAATTGTCCCATGTGACTTTCAAATGTCTCTCTAGACATTAGCATAAGGAAAAAAAAATCAATTTATAATTACCTGAGCCTAGAACCAAATTGCACTTTACATATAATACAAAGGATTTTTTGAAAGTCTTTACTACCGTGTTTCCCCGAAAATAAGACCTAGTCGGACAATCAGCTCTAATGCGTCTTTTGGAGCAAAAATTAATATAAGACCCAGTCTTTTTTTACTATAAGACCGGGTATAACATAATAAATATAATCAATATAATAAAATGTAATAAGATAATATAACATAATATAATATTAATACCGGGTCTTATATTAATTTTTACTCCAAAAAAAATGCATTAGAGCTGACTGGCCAGCTAGGTTTTATTCTTGGGGAAGCACAGTATACACTCAATTTTCTAGGAGTGCAATTCAAGAGAAGATTGTTTTGAGTTTTACCAAAAGTTGTTCAGAATTTCGTAAAATCAAGTCCTGATTATAAGGCCCTTCTCGCTACGTGAGTCGCCTCCGTCTGTCTGCATCTGCAGGGAGCATCTCACTCCATCTTCCGGTGTAGTTAAGACCAAGATCTGACATACTGAAATAGTGCAAATTACTGTGATTTCTTGTTTAGAAAAAAGTTAGGGCATTACATTGATACTTTTGAAATTATGTGTACATTAGTGATGAATTTAACTACATGAGAATAAAGGGGGATTACAGAGGGGAGTGTTGGGTCTGACAAGGTTGAGAGCTTGCTGGGATGACCAAGGGAATGAGTGCAGTGGATGAGAATCCAGCTGACTGCCAAAATGCAAAGCAATGACACTTTTCTCACTACAGTTCTTTGTTTTGAAAAATAGTTATTTTCTTTAAAACGCTATTTATGCTAACTTCTAATGAGTTTATTATTCATTTCTAAATGAATAAACAAGTTGAAAAGTAATTTCTCAGTTTTCATTTTAATATGGTAACATCAGTATAGAACCCACAGAAACAAAAGCTCTTTGAGGGGGGGTCCTCAAATTTTAAGTGTATGAAGGGGGTCCTATGAATAAAAAGTTTGAAAACTGAGGCTCTAGTAGAAAAAGATATGGAATGGGGGCAAAACTGGCTGGAGACCAGGGCCTGAGGCTGGTGCAGCAGCTGAGTAGAATGAGGAAACTTTGAGAACTAAGCCAGATCAATAGAGCTTGATTAGAAGTGGGTGTAAGAGAGAGGAAGGAATCCAGGGTAAGGTATAAGCTTTTGACTGGGGCAGCTGCGTAAATAAAAAGCCACTAAGAGAGATTTTAGTATCATAAACATATTATTTTGTGTAATAAGATTTTTGGGGTTTTTTTGTGTTTTTTTTTTTTTAAGATTTTATTGGGGAAGAGGAACAGGACTTTACTGGGGAACAGTGTGTACTTCCAGGTCTTTTTCCAAGTCAATTGTTGTCCTTTCAGTCTTAGCTGTGGAGGGTGCAGCTCAGCTCCAGGTCCACTTGCCATTGCTAGTTGCAGGGGGCGTTGCCCACCATCCCTTGCGGGACTCAAGGAGCCAAACAGGCAACCTTGTGGTTGAGAGCCCACTGGCCCATGTGGGAATCGAACCGGCAGCCTTTGGCGTTAGGAACAAGGAGCTCCAACCACCTGAGCCACCGGGCTGGCCCAGTAATAAAAGTTTTGTAAGTAGAAAATAAATCCACAAACATGTAAAAGCTTAAACAAAAATATTGGCACAAATAGCCCCTTTTCATGCAGATATAATAATAGTTAAAAATACCTTCTTCTCTCCCTGCTTCTGATCTATGTAAATAAACCAGAATGTTTGGACAATAGTCACGAACAAGACTGGACTGCTGGACTCCACGCCGTGGCCCCCAAGGGTAGAAAAGGAGCCTCAGGAGGGAGCATCCATTCTCCTGCCGCCCCCCCCCCACCTGCCCCCTTCAGCCAGTATCTTTAGGATCCCACACAACACACAGAGGGTGCCAAAAAAATGTATACACATTTTAAGAAAGGAAAAAACTATTAAAATTGTAATAATATATACTAATAACAAAAGATGAATATAAGTCACGTTTGACTTCTGCAATTACAAGAGGTGCTCAAAGTGGTTCCCGTCAGCGTCCAGACACTTCTGATTACGGCGAACTATTGCTTGAGCAACGTTGACCAATGTGTCCACTTGTATACATTTTTTGGCACCCCCAGAATTTTTTTTTTTTTAAGAATTCATCTTCAAAAACCTTTTCAATCAGAGGTGTTCAAAGCAGCAGGAAGCAGGGACCACCTACTGCCCTGTCACACATTTCTGCCAGAACTCCCTGCAGGCTCGGCCCTCTCACTGCTCCACTGGGAGGGTCTGGGTCTGTCACCAGCAGTTCAGGACAGTTTAGGACAGAGTAACAGATATGGCCACAGAGCAAAGAAAATCCCCTGAGGTAAAAGCTTTTACTGAGAGTACCAGTGGGAAAGTACTATAATGCCCACTTTTTAACACTAATGGAACCTCCACCTCACACCAACTGTCTGGAACATCGCGAGGCCCCATCCCTGTTTTCCATGTCACCCCAGTGTGAACTTGGACCTAGAAGGGACCGGTGGTAGTAGGAATAATAGTAGGAAGAGAAAATGGGAGGAGGTAAATGGGAGGGCACATCCTTTAGCCCCAGTGTTCTGGGTAACATTCTCCCTTCCAGCGCTTGGCTACAGAGCTGGCTTATTTCTCCAGGCAAAGCACCTACCCTCGCCTCAATGATGGTAAGTCTGGGGGAGCCTACACCAAGGCAAAGTGACCTTAGAGAGGGCGATGACTCTTATTTTGATGATTTGAACCCAAAGATCTCCTTTACCACCAATATTTGTACTAAAACAAAAAACAAAAAACCATGGTTCTAAATCTAGTAACGTCTGAGCAATAAAGATATAAAATGACCCCCCCCCCAAAATCATTTGGCTTTTAATTTATTTTCCCTCTATTTTCAAAAATGCATAATAACAGGCACTTCTACTTTTATTATTATTATTATTATTCTGAGCACATAACATTTCCACTAAGACACCGGTTTCCTAAAATTCTGGTCTGAGGACTCTCTTTCACACCCTTAAAAATTATTGAGGATCCCAAAGAGCTTACCTTAGAAAATTCTAAAAAAATAGACAAATACAAGCACATAAGCCATTAGCCACCAAACAGATGTCATCAAACATCATACAGCCACTGGAAAACGACACTGTACACTTATGGAGACTGAGTTAAAAAGGGAAATAACATCTTAACTGTCATTATGAAAATAATCCGAACTTGCACACCTTTTGAAAGATCTCAATGACCCCCCAGAGGCTCCCATTTGCACTGAAGAAAGAACAGGTATCAAAATTCTCATGGCTTTCATTTTCTATCTTTCTAGATTTACAAGAGAATAACTGAAATGATCATTACCTAAATTTTTTAAAAATGTTAAGAAAATATTTCGCCAAAATTATTACTAAGGCAAACGAAATAAATGTCATGTCTAATTTTTTCCTTTTTTAAGTTGTAGAATAATACGTAACATCAAATTGATGTAACCATTTCGAAGTGTAAACTTCAGTGACATATACTACATTCACGATGTTGTGCAATCATCACCAATACCTAGTCCACAACATTTTCATCATCCCAAACAGAAACCCCATACCCAGCCCCAGCAACTACTAATCTGCTTTCTGTCTCTGTAGGGTATTTACCTCTTCTGGATGTTTCATATAAATGGAATCGTACAGTACGTGGCCTTTGGTGTATAGCTTCTTTCACTCACCACGGTGATTTCAAGGTACATCCATATTATAGTATTTATCATTCATTCTTTTTAATGGCTGAATAATATTCTATTGCAAGAATTATCACAGTTTGTCCTTTGACATACAAAAGTTGATGGGCATCTTGGGTTGTTTTCACCTTCGTATACAAGTTTTTGTTTGAACACCTGTTTTCGATTCTATTGGGTATATACCTAAGAATGGAATTGCTAGGCCATATGATAATTCCGTACTTAGCTTATTGAGGAAGTGTGGGGGCAGAGCCCAAAGTGCTGTTTCCAGGTTCTCGCCCTCGTGTGGAAAGGTGCTCACTCGAGTAGTAAATGGCCATCAACTGTGATTGGATGGCCATCAGCTGTGGCTAGTTGGCCGTCAGCTGTAACCAGTGAGCCATTGGCCACTAAAAAACAGCTGTGGCTACGCTAGCAGCAAATGGGGGCTAGCAAGAAGATGGTGGCTGAGCTAGCAAGAGCAGATTGCAGTTAGCAGGGCAGATTGCAGCTAGCAAGTGAGGTTGGCTGGCAGAGAGAAGTGGTTGCAGATAGTGTGGCTCCTGTCTCCTGTGTCTCCAACCCGGCCGCCAGCGAGAATATAGTGGTATGACGCCCCTACCTGTGGTTCCGTGGGTGTTCCTTTTTGGCCTCACCATATCCTGCGTTCTTATGTGGGGAGCTGGACCAGAGACCCCACATGACAGGAACTACAAAACTGTTTTCCCTAATGGCTAAATACATTGAACATCTTTCCATGTGCTTGTTGGGGCATTTGTATATTTTCTTCAGAGAAGTGCCTATTCATGCCTTTTGCTCTTTTTTCAATTGGATTCTTTATTTTTGTTGTTGGATTGTAAGAGTTCTTAGGTCTAATTATTTTTTATAAGTGAATGAAAGCACTTTAAACCTAGCAAGCATCTGGTCCTCCCCTCTCTACCAAGCTTAAGATAAATGCCAACCTTCCAGATGATGGAAAGAGCACTGAGAAGTTAAGAGAGATCATAGAATCAATCGGCAACAAGTGCATATAACACCTTCATTTTTGCCTTAAATCATAAATCCAGGATTGGGCCATAGATGATGATAAAATAGTAATAATAATAATACAGTCATTTCTTCTAAAGTGTAACCATTTAATGAGGCACTGCGCTATGTGCTTTAACATCCTCTCAGCAACTCTATAAGGCAAGAACTGTGACCCACCCCACTTTATAGATGCGGAAACAGAGCTACAGAAAAGTTAGACAGCTGGCTTCTGGTTATACAATCAGTAACTGAGCAGTTTGGTTCCAGAATTTGTGCTCTTAATCCCTTTGCTATACTGCCTCTCAACCATGAAATAATAAACCTCACCTGGATGCCGAACTGAGGACTTTTTAGAAAATGCCAGTAGCTACATTTTGTTATGTCACTTTCAAGTTCCAATCTCCACTGTCTGCACAAATGTTTTAAGCAATTCTTGGTTCTAGAGCTTGCCTCTCTCATCGGGTTTAGGAATGTCATAAAGAAGTAAGCCCCAAACCAGATGGGTGAGTGTCATTTTCTCATTCCGATTTAGATCTTTTCTAACATTTTTGAATCTGGCAAAAGACTGTTCAGGATATTCTGACTCAGCGGTGTATTTCCAAGAGCGTCTGGATTGCACACTGACTGCAATTCTAAGATTATAGTGACCAGCAAAGCCACAACCTAAAGGCCCATCTAACTCAAACTCGTAATTTACAGTATAATTATATATCGGTTAATGGCTTTGTAAACTGAATCTCAAACTTGAGAAGAAATCTAAAAGGTAATGTATTTCATAATAAAAACCAATATGAACACAATGCTAGAGTTTATAGACTTCATTTTCTGAGCGGTAATTACAGACATAACTGCCTGATGTATTGGGCATTGCTGTAACTGCCTCAAGTTACAGGACCTCAGAAATTGAAGAAACTTCAGGCCATTTCTAGAACAATCCTTTACAAATAATTCCTGCTCCTTTTAGAATAAAAGGTAGACTAACGCCCTGAAATGTGCCTACCTGATAAATGCTCATTTATACCAAGTGTCATTTTATAACATTCCTATTTACTTTTGTGGTAACACAAGCATTTTTTAACTTCACCTACCCAATATGCCATTTGCAATGTTTTCATTACTACAAATGGTAGCACATGTGAGGTTCTGTTTTATCACCGGGAACATAAGGATATTTACCAGCTATCTCACAGAATTGTGGAAAACAAATGTAGACGGGATCTGTGAAAGCCTCTTGTAAAATCCCTCAGTCATGACAGCTACTCAATAAATAGTCATATGCAAGTGTGGGGTAATGGTTACCGGTCAGATAATACTAGAAGTCATTCTAAGGCATACTTTATTTACATAAGCTCAGCACAACTCTGATTACTTATCTAAAGGTTACTTATCTGATGAACTCAGCTGCATATATGCCAGAATCTAGGCAATACCAGGAGAGCTTCCTGACTAGGAAAATTGGTATCATTCATATAGTTATCAACAAAATCAATTTATTCCTTGGGCTACACCTAACTATAATGCCATTTCTGATAGAGCAGAAGGCTCCAAAAACTACTCCACCACAATTTGTCCAAATGCTTCATTTCTTCAAGGCTAAGAAGGTTCAAAATACAAAATATTAGCATGGATAAGTTTAAGTCACAAGAGGGATGTAAAACGCTTTCCTGTTATCACAGGTTCATGAAAATAACTGTAAACCAGAGGGACCTAGTAAATAGATGGACAGAGGTCGAGTCAAAAGCTTGGGAGGCAGGTGGGAGTCAAAGAGAAAGTGAAAAATAGCTGGGGCAGGAACTTTCACCTCAGCGGCGTCTGTTTGATCTGAAACATGAGCCAGAGACAGATTAGGGGAGGCAGAAAAAAGAGGGCAAAGGACTGAGGGAAATGAAATGTGAAAATAATTGTATGTGACAAAATACCCACATTTTGAGGTGCAGGTGACTAGAGTCAGAAAGCTAAGATATTAGATGGAAGAGAAGAGGAAGAAACTAGAAAGGTCTACAGGGACAAAGCATAAAGCTTTAGACTGTGCGTAAAAGTTTAGATTTTATCAGTGTGGTCCAGGGACCCCCTAGAGTTCTCAAGATGCTTTCAGGAGGTCTGGAAGGTCAAAATTATTATCACAGAAGGACTCAGACATTATTTTCCTTTTTCACTGTGTTTATGTTCACATTGATACAAAAACAATGGTGGGTAAAACTGCTCCAGCTTAGCAGTGGCACCAAACTGTACTAGTGGTCACTGTAATTCTTCACTGCCACACACTCTTATTTTAAAAAAAAAAAAAAAGTTTCACTTCAGAATGGTCTTGATGAGTTATTAAAAATTATTACTTTATTAAGTCTCAGCCCCTGAGTACGTGTGTTTAATATCTGTGTGACTAATAAAGGAAGAAGTCATAAAGCACTTCTATGGCACACCAACTATGACAAATGTCTCGGGGAAATACTTGTGCAAAGGAGTTGCAAGCTGAACTAGCCCCCTTTTTCCACAGAATACAATTTTTATTGGGCAGAATATCATCAAAAAAAAACTATGGTTGTTCAGACTTGAGTGTGTGGCAGGCTGTTTCTCATAAATAAAGTGAGCTTATTGCTTCAAATAAAGCATCCGAGAGTATTTGCTGCTAATGATAAAATTTGAACTTTTGGGTCAAAAGTAGAAATTTGGAAAACTGGTATCTGCCATGGTGAGACAGACTACTTCCCAACATTTAAAGAATTTTCCAAGATAGGTGTTGATGTTTTCCAAGTAGGATTTTGTGATATTATTTAATGAAACGTGTCAACATTTGGAAGATCTACAAACTCAGTGAATCAATATTGTACAGATACCAAAACGTGATGATAACAAAATTCACACAGGAGTAAAACATCCATTCAAATTGCAATAGATTTTGCAATTTGGATCAATAGATTTTATTCAACAAAGTACCATGTTTCCCCAAAAATAAGACCTAGCTGGATAATCAATCAGCTCTAATGCATCTTTTGGAGCAAAAATTAATATAAGACCCAGTCTTATTTTACTGTAAGACTGTGTTTTTACTATAATTATAAGACTATAATATATTACTATAATATAATTATAATGTAATATATTTTATTGTAATATAATATGATATATGATATGATGATATAATATAATACTGGGTCTTATATTAATTTTTGCTCCAAAAAGTCATATTAGAACTGATTTTTGGGGAAACACGGTAGGAAAAGTTCACTAATGTGATTTCAGATTCCACTTTGAAACTAACCCATAGGAAACCACCAGTGTCAAATTTTGGTATAGTATCAAATAATCAGTTGTCTGAAAATGCCATTAAAAGACTCCTGCTTTTTCCAACTACTTATCTGTATAAAGCCAGATTTTCTTCAACTACTTCAACCAAAACAACATTTCACAACAGACTGACTGTAGGAGCAAGATATGAGACTCCAGCTGTTTTCTATGAAGATGGACATTAAAAAGATTCACAAAAATGTGAAACAATGTCACTCTTCTCACTAATTCTTTTGTTTCGTAAAACAGCTTTCATAAAAATGTGTTATTTATGTAAGCATCTAATGGGTTCATTACAGATAGTGTCAATAAATTACTATTTTGTAAACCTCTCAGTTTTAATTTCTATTCTGGCAAATAGATAAAAAATTCACATACAGAAAAGCTCCTTGAGGTCAATAGTCCTTTTAAGAGTATCTATGGGTCCTGATACCAAAGTTTGAAACCCTTGGCCAGAGGAGATGAAACCATAGAGAAAGAGTTTGTTGTCTGGCAGCACCTGAACAAATACACTCCTCGACAAGAATGAGTAGGTAAAACCAAATGAATTAGGGAAGCCAGACCAGTCAGGAAGCCGCAGCCCAGAAGAGCAAATTAGTAGAGCGAAAAATGATGAAGGCTGGACTAATAACGGGGATAGAGAGGAAAGGATGAATTCAAAAGGTATTTCTGAGGCAGAATTGACAGAATCTAGCAACCAACTTCAGAACTGGAGAAGAGTGCAGGCTGCATGGCTACACTGTAACTTCCTGTCCATTTATTCAGCTTACAAGCAGGTACTGAGTCTAGTCTATACAGTCATGCGCCGCTTAATTACAGGGACACTTTCTGAGATATGAGTTGTGTGAATATCAGAGCGCACCTACCCAAACCTAGACGGCATAGCCTACTGCACCCCTCGGCTGTGTGGTACAGCCGTACAGCTCATTGTACCCAGGCTACAGCCTATACAGCCCGTTACTGTACAAAACAACACAAGATTATACCAGCACAAGGGAAAATGATGTGATCAAGAGATGCAGTAACACGAGATGTATGAGGCTGCTGCATACTGGTTTACAGCACTTTTACTAAATAGAAACAATACACACTAAAATAATGATAGTATAGTAAATACATAAATCAGCAACAGTCATTTATTATCAAGCATTACATAATGTACATCATTGTTTGTGCTATACTTTACACATGTGAATCGAAGCACAGGTTTATTTACACCAGCATCCCTATGAACACGTGAGTAATACACTAGGCGACGGGAATTTTTCAGTTCCATTACAATCTCATGGGCCCACTGTCATACATGTGGTTCACTGTTGACCAAAACATCATTATGTGAAGCATGACTGTATATATCTAGATATCTAAATACTCGATAGTCAGGATATGAGTTCAAACAACAGTTCCCTGAAACCAACTGGGTTTCCTACAATTCAATTCAATTCTGACATTAACTATCCGGAGTTAATGCAGACCCCAAAAGTTAAGGGCTCATCCCACTTCAGACACCCTCTACAAGTCTTGAGTATCCCCAAGCTACCAGCACTTCTGCCAGGTAGACTACAAATTCAAGGGGTCCCACAACAGCCCCCGCCCCGCACCCTTGGTTTAAGCACCCATTAGGACATCCACAGAACTCAGGAAAGTGCTATATTAGTGATTATAGTTTTATTATAAAGGATACAACTCAGGAACAACCAAATGGAAGAGATTCACAGGGCAAAGTTCGGGGGAGGCAGGTGCAGAGCTTCCATGCCCTCACATCCTCTGTGGAATATGGTTGCCCACCTTCCCATACGTCTAAGCGTCCACCAAACCAGAAGCTCTCCAAACGTCATCATTCTAGGATTTTTATATGGGGTTTCATCATGTAGGCATGATTGATTAAATCACCGACACTGAACTCAATCTCCAGTCTCTCTTTCCGGGAGGTGGTGGCAGTGTTTGGGGGGAGGGGATGAAGGCTGGAAATCATTTCATTAGCACAAACGCAGGTAAGATCTACAGGGGCTCATTTTGAAAAACAAAAGACACTCCCACCACTCAGGAAATTCCAAGGGACGCAGGACCTGTGTTAGGAACTAGGGACAAACACCAACACTATTTTCTGTTATTATACCACAGAGTAGCTAACATTACTGATATATGCTAGGTACTCAATAAATAATTGCTTAAAGAATGAACAGAAGGGTAAATAATACTATCATTCACCAAAAATGGAAATACAGGCATCGAAAGAGGTTGGTCAGAAGAAAGGTGGTGGGTGGGCTATGTTTTAGACACACTGAATCTGAAATGCCCAAGGAATGTAGCAGGGGTTAGCTAAAGCATTAGAACTCAGAAGAAAGGACCGAGCTCCAAGTATGCAAAGATAACAGGATTTCCTAGAGGTAAAGGTGGAAAAAACACAACCACAAGGCAGAGGAACGTACAAGAGTGTTTCTCAAGAAAGAATGTGCAGAGTGTCACAGAAAAGTCAAGAAACAAATGGATGGAAAATTGTGCACGGGGATCACCAATGGAGGGGCAGAGACAGAAGCTGACTGCCACAGGTGACAGGAACAAAGGCACCCAACATAGACTATTCTTCCAATAAACATGGCTACTAGAGGAGGAAGTGAGAAGCCAACAGTGAGAGGGAGTCCAGCAGCAAGTGAGACAAACCTGAGCAGACATGAAGGAAGAGGACAGAGGAGATAGAAGACGCAGGAGATAGAGAAGGAGCATAAGTCAGAGGAGGGTTTTAGAAGGACACAAACCCTGCCATGCCCCCCCTGGTCTGTACTTAGCTCCCTCTCCAATTTCCTCATGGCGGCCACAAGGGCCTTCCCCTCAGACACACTGTGTTCCTGAATGCCACACGCCCTGCTCGCGTGCTGACCCCTCAGCCTGCAAAACAACTCCTTTCCCTTCCCTGATTAACTCCAATCCATACCTCAGACCCCAAGTAAATGTCACATCTCCCCTGAAACTCTAAAACTAGATTATGTCCTATTGAATACTTTCTTTGTAGCATTTACAACAGGTGGGAATCGTTTATTTATGTGATTGGTGGGGGGTGGCGGAGTGGGGGTGTAATGTCTGTCCCAGTAAAATACTGAGTGAGGACAGGGACCCATCATGACTGTCCTCCTGGCTCCTGCCACAGCACCTGGCACAACAGCAGTCAAGCAGGCCATAGCTGTGGCACCGCTGAAGCGACCGAGCACAAGAAAATGGCAAGTCTCAGAGGAAAAAGAGAAGGATAGCATCTAGCACCAGGGGAAGGAGACACCGGCTTCTTCCTTCTCCCACTGATCTCGAGAAGCAAAGAGTAAGTGTGAACAGGCAGCTGGACAAGGGCTACCTGGAAAGTGGGCGGCAGCCCCACGCAGGAAGCAGAAGCACCCCTCAGAGAGAAGGTCGCGTCTGAGGAAGAGCAGGGAGGCTTGAGAAAAGGGGCAAATTTGGTTCAATGTCTATGAGGGATGGAGAGAAAGCTGAGGAGGGATACTTCGTGGAACACAGCTAAACAGGTGAGGACAAAAGCCCACATTTGTATGGTTTTCTTCAGCTGACTTTTAGCAGCACAAATACAGGAAGCAGAATAGTTGAGTTGGTCTAACGATGAAGGTCTGCGGGGTAAAAATGACAGGACAACAGAGCAAGGAAGTAGCTGAAATTACCTACTCTGAGGTCCCAGCTGCATATGGAAGGAAATGAAAGTAGGAGGAAACTGATCATCTGAAATAAAAGGAAGAAGATCCAGGAACTAGAGCTTCTGATTGGAATTATTATAATCAGAAAGTGTAAAATAAATTATGCTGCAAATATGTAATTTAAAAACAGTACAACATATTTTTCATGATATCATAAGCTCTCACCACTTACTGTTATCAGTCTCTTAGAACAAACAAACAAAAAAAATCAAAAATAGCCCCATGCCCTTCTGAAAAAGGTCAAGTCGCTATCTTTCCTGGAATCAAATTTAAAAAATGCAGATGGCTGAAGAAAGGATATCCCTTTTCAGCTCCAACTTTTCCATAGTATATGCATGTTTTTCCAGCAGTTCCGGAACCTTAAGTTAAAAAGCCTCCCAACTATGAGCCAAGAGAGAATACTGACAGACTGTTAGGCACTGAAAAAATCTATAATTATAGAAGTAGTCAAACTGGTGAAAATAATGTCCACAAATCTAACCAGATTAGATTTGGGAGATGAGTCTCCCACACTGAACTCCCTCTAGAGAAATCACAGAATAGTAAAATATATTTCGTTTTAAAATGAATGAGAAACAACATGAATGCTGTGGGCATATAGGGCATTTATATTTAAAAAGAAAACTTTATTGAGAAGAAAGTTCATACATACTTTTGGTTACTTTGATGTCTTTGTATTGTTTTATTAAAGGCTCTCATTAAAAAAAAAAGTCACCATCAGTCCCTTTCCAAAAGATCACTGTAAATGATGAGTGTGTTGGACATGTGTTTGTCCTGCCCAGCCTTCTATCTTCTTGTAATTGACCCCACTTTCCCTCCTGTTAATTTCAGAAGTTTAGGTACTGACCTCCCCAACTGGTACAAAAGGTGGACCCAAAGGGCCAGGACAGCCAATAAGAGTTCTGCATTCCCTGGCCATGGTGATTGGTTCAGGCATGTGACCAAGTCAGGCCAATCAGAACCGTTGGACTTAACGAGCATATGAATCAACACATTTCCATTTTTTCTTAAGGCACTTTTTGCTTCTTCCACTTGCAAATGAAAAGGCTCAGGCAAATACAATTATGAATGAGGAAAATTGTAGCAATGAACTTTGTCCTCTATACAATTCTTTCCTTCTCTTCCTGTCACTTTTTTCCCCTCTCCCCACCCAACTCCATAGGATAGTGGATTGCTTAAATTTAGCACTGAGTTTTTATGACATTGTCATGAGACAGCAAACTAATCTAAGAATAACCCTCACCCCAGGTAAATTACGTTGTAATTCAACTCCTTGATATTTAGAAATTAAAATTAAGAGTCTGGTTTCAGTGGCTTGAACAAAACACACTTGAACAGACCTCAAACTCACCTCCTACATGACACACACAACACTGTATGCTGTAAATATCTCTAGTACCATTTTTTGCATGAGGTCAAAATGTTATGACATTTGGTAGTAAATTCAAAATCTCTTCCTTCCTGTTTTCCCACAGCTAGAGATGTGAACTGATTTAATAGAGGTCAGAGGCTGCATCCACATTTGCAAAATGGCCTTGTCAACAAAATTGTGATTACCTGAATCACATTACATGTGTGTACCTCTGGTTTTCTTGCTATCTTTAACTTGTGATGTTGTTATATGGAGAAAATAATACATTCACAACTTCCTCAGATAATAGTCAAGGAATGTAAGAGACATGGTAGTATTACAAAAAAGAATATGGTGCTGAGAATGAGAACACTGAGGTTACAGTAACAGAAACCAACCTCAGCTGGCTCAAACTAAAAGGGGAAAGTCGGGGTAATGTTAAGAATATTGGTTTCACAGAAGTCAGGAACAGGAATGCAACCAGCCCAAGAAAAGACTAGAAAAGGTTTAAAGCTATCAGGGACTCACGTTGTGTTTTCTCTGTGTTTCTCTAGATACTCGCTTTATTTTTTCCATCAATAAATGACCTTTCTCTGACCCTGGACATAGCAGCAAAACAGAACTGCCTTTAAATCCCATCCCATGAGCATACCACGGCCAAAGCCCTCTCTCGGGCCCATTTCAAATTTGCAAGAAAGGGACACTGATTGGGCCAGCTTGGGTCAAGTCTCCAAAACTGGTTCAATCCTCTGTGTCTTCTGTGGGAAGGAAGAAGTTAGTGGGGAGTGAATGTGTAGGTTAAAGGATGGTTCTGGAATTTGTACTGCGTCAGACAACATTGCACAGGCCCAGCTTTGTACTTTGCTTTTCTCATCATCAACATACGAACTGGTCACCAAAGTCCATTTTACACTTTTGCTAAGTCTAGAGTTTAACAGTACTTAAGAGAATTAAGTTGAATTTAAGAGATGAGAGGGTAATGAGCATTCACTGTTTTAGAAGTTCATGTAAATAAAGATACACAAGGTAAAAAACAAATTATAAATTCTAGAAATACAAATTGTCTTTTACAAGTATGATGGTCTACATGAAAAAACCCAAGAGAAATGAAAATGCTTAGAGGGCTGAGATTGTGTCTTGATACCAGTCTGGACACCTAGAACAATGCCAGGCACGAAGCACGCGCTCAGACAGTTACTGACCCCCGATCAAACTCTAAACTGCCCAACCATAGACCCTTACAATGAGTTACAGGTGTGTTCAAGGTACTGCTGCCCTCAGCTTTGGGGGATGATGCTTGCCATTAGCACTAATTACCAGGACTTAAGTGGGACTAATATTACATGGTATTAAAATGTTGAGAGGTATTCAATAAACAACCAAAACACTACTTACTGGAACGAAGAATTCTAGCAAGGGGGCTGGTTACCAAGTAAAACTGCATAAGGCCAATTACCATTTAATAGGTGTTCAGACTCATTGGTAAGGTAAAACAAGCAAAACTGGCTAAGACTTTTTGCAGTGGTCTTACCCAATGTTGGTAAGGGACCTGGAACTGGGTACACACTGCCAGGGGAGCACACTGGAGGGCCTGGTGCTCTAAGGTCTTGGGGATATGTTCCAACCTAGGAACTGAAAAAGACAGGCTACAAAAGTCTGTGTACCTGAGGTTATACACTGACAAGGCAACAAAGACTGAATTTAGCTCTCAGGTGTGCTCTGTTTGAACCCCAGCGTGTAGATAAAAATTGTGACCCACATAACAATCGGGAGATTTCCCATTAAATCCATATGCCTGTATTTCCAGCTTCTCTGGAGGAACTAGCAAGTGTAGGACCCCCAGAATGCAGCCCAGGCTGCCCCATCTATGGGACCATCTTCGGTGCCCAGAGTCCCTCAGGTGCCTTTGTCTCCCCGACTGCGCAGCCTCACACACCCAGCCTGCTAAGTAACTTGAGTAAGAACAGACCCTCACAGAGTAGGGACAGTCATTATCGACGGACAATAAGATTCTGGGTATGCTTTTGTCTTTCCTTATCTATATTTTCAAAAGTGTTCTTCAATAAACATGTATTGCTTTTGTAGTAAAAAAAAAAAAAAACCAAAACGTGATTTTCTAAAACAACCAAATCACAACGGCAATAGCACTTCATCTAAGGAGACCAAAAAAACTAACGATAACAGATAATGACTATGGTTTAAAACTAATTGAACTAAAGAAGTAATGTAAGGTTACAATTACTGCAGTATTGCCCTCCCCTGGATACTAATTAAAACAGAGTGATCTTTTTAAACAAAGGCAAATCATGGGACTCCCCTGCTTACAACTCACATTATCGTCCTACTTCCACTTTATTCCACTGACTGAATAAAATCCAAACCAGCCCGTCTCCCTTAGTCCTCACCTGTCTCTCCCATGCCCACCACACTTGGGCAACTCTGGCCTCCAAACAATTGGGTCCTCAAACCCTAATCTATTCCACACGCCAACAAATAACAGCCAAATAACAACAAATAACAGTACACAGTGCCCACTGTGGACCAGGCACTGTTCTAGGTCCTAAGGATACACTCAGGTAGGAAATGGCGCAGACAAAGCTCCCTGCTGTCACGACACTAACATTCCAGTAACCCCTGTACCGAGTTCTCTTCCTCCTCAATCTCTCTAATCACTTAAAGAATATTGAAACAATTGCAATGACTATCTCTGAGAAGGTCTGAAAGGCAGCAGTACTACCCAAGAAAATGTATTACCATTTACTGAGTTTATTTAACATTAATTATTTATAATAAACATTAATTTTTATTTATTAGTGAGGAAGAGAGAAGAAATAAAGGAGGGCTTTACTCATTGAAACTTGCTCCACACCAGGAATGGCACTATCTTGGGGGGTCAATTTTTCAGTACTAGCTATAAAGCTTTTATATATCAGTACTCAAAAAATGTAATACTCTAGTTCTGCAAGAATGGAGCAGTTGAGTTTGAAATAATTCCAGAAATTGAATAATTACTTGCCTTAAAAATCTATTACCTTAAGTTTATAGCAGGAATGAATTGATTTTTACAAAACACTGAATCCACAATGAACAGACTCATTATAGATAATGCACAGGAATGGTGTGTGTGTATGTGTTTATACAATGGTTTATGATACAACACACTGCCCTTGTTAGAACAATAAAACTGCTCAGGAAATTTGTCTCAGAGGTTAAAACATGGCATTAAAAGTCAGTCAACTTTGTGCATTTCCATGAGGTGTATCCATGTCTTGCAAATGCACACCACCAGCCACCAGAAGGACTCGCAAACAAACTGCAGGGATGAACGAAACCAATACTGACAGAGAAACAAGTCCAAATGCTCACCAAAGCAAGAGGGGATCAAAAGCACTACCTTCCTTTAGGAGAGGATGTTTAATTTTAACCACCAAGGACAAAAAAAACTTTGACCAACTGCTATGACCTTGTTATTTTCACATTCAGGTTCAGCTGAATCCAAAACTCGGTCACATCCCTCAGTCCAATTCCGGCCTCTACCACTCAATGAAGAGTGAGATGTAATCAGTACCATTCCCACACCACCGTGGTGAAGCCCTGCTCCGCACAGCAGTGAGCACCTTCCAAAGGAGGCGCAGCACAACTACCTCACTAGGCAGCAGAGACAAACTGGGGCCAGCGAGCTGAAGCCAAAACAATCTCACTGATGCTCTCTCCGCACAATCAGTTTAGCAGGCAAGCTACCAATCTTAATTCTACTAGAGAAAGGTTAAAAGAGCATTAGTGAATTCAAATGGATTAATTTGCTTGAAACGCACCTTGTTAGAGGACTACACACATCAGCAACAAAACTTGAATGATATCCTACCCTCACACTTAGTGATAGATGTTTTGTTGTTTGATGGTTTCCTAGTGGGTCTGTGACACCTCTCTACCGTGAGGCTTTTGCGTGCCTGATGTGAACTTCCACAGGCCAGATCACACCTCCAAACTGGCCAACATGGAAATGTGTGGACAGCCTCCCACTGGCTCTCTAATCTCACTTCTGTATATAGTCTTATGTTTCCAAGGTAAGTCCACACCACATATGAACTGCCTTTCCTAATTTCACTAGTCTTCTCTATGACTTTAATCCTGTTTTCCATGCAGGGGCACTTTAGGAAAACCACAAAAGTAAAGGGTAACAGGCTGCTTTGCAAGATGAATGCTGATAGCAGACAAAGCCTATTTGGCAGCTAACTTATGAGCTAACTCCTCAATGACAGGGATTCTAATTTGTGCCCCACCTAATTTATAAATTAACACATATCAGGGAATCTCTAGGTTATTCCAAAACAGAAATCAGGAATGTAAAAAGAACCCCAATGCCTATCACACATGCCCAGGAAATAGGCAGTTCAGCACTGTGGCCAAGTGTTCTGGGCCCTACAGATACAAATCTTACTTGCTGGCTCTCTGAGATACTTAACTGCAGGTACGTCCATTTCCAAGGCATGGTCATCTAAAGCATGAGAAGTTTATAAAGATCAAGCGACTTAATACTTATAAAATGCTGCAAAAAGACTTGATAAACATGAGCTATCACTATCACAGGTGTAAGCATTTTCTGACTTTCCATCCCACACTACTCAACAGGTTACACTGACATCCGATTCTTCTTCCTAAAAATAATTCACGAGGTTTGTCACTTGTTAAGTCATTCCAAAAAAAGGAAGGAAGGGAAACCGAACTCTCATACAACATGGTAAGGGTACAAATTGCTACAACTTTTCTAAATGGTAAATTGGAAATATGTATCAAAAAACCTTAAAACTTAGCATGTACTTTGATCCCGAAAATCCACCTCTGGAAACTTATCCTAAGGAAAAGATTCTCACAAGCAGATACACAGATGTATGTAGGAGGACAGTCACTGCAGAGTTACTAATAGTGGGGAGGGGGAGAGAAACTAATGTCTAATGAAATAAATTAGCTACATTATCATAGATCCATAAAATGGAATGTTATTGTTACTAAACTATTATAACTGATAATACAGGCATGGAATAATTCATAAGATGTAAAAGAAAAAAAGGTTACAAAGCAATCATATATATAATAGAATCTCTTGTTACCAAAAATTGTTTATGAATAGCCACATGCACACATAAATAGTGTTTGGAGAGATACGTACTCAGACAATAAACTTATGAGTATTGTATAGTTTTCTCCTTTTTACTTTTCTGTATTTCAGTCTTTCTACCATGAACATGCAGTTCTTTACAATATAAGGGATATTAGCTAATCATGATAAACTGATTATCAGTTTGGTTCTGAAATGTACAATTAAGCTGAAAGTGATGACAATATTTATCTTTATTTAGAAAAAACTTATAGTTATGTAACATTTGTTGGTTTACTAAATACTTTTAATGTTCAGCCTAGTCATCCAATCAATTCCTTTAGTACCAAGAAATTTGCGAGACTTCTTTTTTAAGCAATGGATTTCTACTTACTACCATAAAGTGCCTTAGTACAAAAATTAATACATGAGTTTTATATGTTTCCATATACCCCAATTCTTTATCATTACTGTAACTACCATTGATTAAATAAACATGTCTCAAGAACTTATGTAAGCACTTAGAAGTATTTACACTTTATCTATTATTATTATTATTATTCCCATTTTCAGCTGAGAAAACTGAAGTGTTGAGAAGTTAGGTGATTAAATCAAAAGCCCAGACCATGTGTGATCAAACCCAGTATGCTCTAGGGATTAACTATCCAGCACCCTCAACTATACAATAGAATCTGTAATTTATGGGGTCCTATGCTGGATTATGAAAGAAGGGAATGAAGGTCAGATTTTATTAGAATAAAAAGTGAAATTGGAAAACATACCTATATCTTTTGGAAACCAATTTTAATAGCATTATGTTAGGCTTATCATAGTTTAAAAAATGGTATTTTGATATAGTGGTAACATAATAGTTTACCACTACATTGTGTTTTAAATTTACATTTTGAATCTCTAAAGCAAATATTTTGCTAGGTGCCTTCTTTCCAGCTTATCAGTTTGAGCATTCTATGCTTGAGAAAGGTTCTCCCCTTTCAGAACCAACCAAACTTACCAAAATGACTGGGATACAGTACTTATTAGCTCCTACCTTCTAAAATTAATGACTATTAAGTGATAAAAATGATTTTTCAAGTATAGGTTTTAAAATATGGCCTTGCTGCAATGTAGTTCACTCATAAATATTTAATCGAGTTCCTCCAGATGATGAACCAAAGTCTCTGCCCTTCTGAAATGTTTATAATAGGTATATAACTTATCTGAGGGTCACAGTCAGTTTTTATCAGCAGCAAAAGGTATAAAACATTCTGTTACTTGAAAAACTTGCTATCTACCTCAAGAGATGGTCTTAGAAGACAGTCAGTGAGAAGGAAGCACAACACCAGTGGTTCTCCAGCTTTACTGAACAGGAGAAACTCCTGGAAAACTTGTTGAAAATACTGATTCCAGGCTCCCACCTCCAGGAGTCTGATTTGGAGGGGATGTGACAAAAAAAAACCAAAAACAATAACAACAAAAAACACACACATATTTTCAACAAAAACCTCAGTTAATGCTGCTGTAAGTGATCTGAAGTCCAGGCTTTGAGAAAACCACCAGTGCCTGGAGCCATTAAGAAAGGAATGCTCTACTGCAGTGGAATTTGAACTGAGTAATAAACCCAACCCTCATGTAATTAATCAAGCCTCTGCAATTCACAAATCTAGCAAATTAAAAAGATGAGTTAGAGTAATTTACCAGCATTTCCTCGTTAACCTCTTATGGAAGATTTGAATTTGCCTCAATCTAGGGATATGGGGAAAAGATGAGCTTAAGCAGACTTCTACTACCAATATTAGAGATAAGCATTTAAAGAAAAAGGAAATTACTAGTCAAGTGCAAAAAAAAAAAATGCTAAGAGGGACAAACATTTCACGGAACTAACTTGCTATTCATTTTATGCCCTATTTCACAATCTTAGTATCTGAACAATCCAGGATTCCAAAGTACATCAAAAATTTGTTCATTTCCTCTCTTACTTGGGTAGAATAATAATAGAATTTTGTGAAGGTACCGTGTGCCTCAGCAATTTCAATAGATACATTCTTAGATTTAAAAATGCTTGTAAAAAAATATGTTCTAACAGAAACTCCTTAACTGAAGCTACGTAAAGGAGTTTTAAATAGTTATCATGTCATCACTAGTGTCCCTATTTCTCAATTTAGATTACTTAAAAAGTTCCTGGGTTCTTTACAAACCTCCCACAGAAAGAATTCAGTATCAAAACTATTTTTTCAGTTATAAGCAAACACACATCAAAGCAATATAAATGTTTCAAGTAACCCATTAAAAAGAATTAAAAGAGAAACATAGTACTTTATTCTCAGATAATTGACAGGTGGAAATCATAACTTGGAGGGTTGTTTAAGCTTCTGTACCTTAAGTCATCAAATTAACAAAGGTATGCCAACAAATACATTCCTCCTATTTCAGAGGTTAAAAGGAGCACTACACAAACCAACTGGTCTGCTGGGTCCTGGCCCCCATCCTGCCCACTACAGAATCCATGCAATCTCTGAGCCTGTACTTCAACGGTCCAAAGAGGTTAGTAAAACTGTCTCCTCGTTGACAGAATTGAGATTTTTCAGATGCATTTGTTTCTATGGTATTTGGGTGTTTTTTTTTATCTATACTTTCTATTGTTCTCGTTTTTATTATTCGTACCCTTTGACCACGCAAATAGCAAGAGCAGGACGCCAGCCGATAATCATAAAGAAACGCGTCTGCCCAGGGTCTGCATGTATTTGAAATTTCAGGCCGGTGCTGCCTTCACAATAGCACTGATGATCCGCAAAGTTGTAAAGGAAACTTTCATAGTAAGAGGCTATCAAAACATCTCGATCGCCTCCAACTCAACTGAGAAGCCGCTAGTCTATTTCTTCAAAAGCAAAATCTGCTTCGGTCTGAATCACAACAAAAGATGCCCATAGGAAATGGAATCCACGAAGTTGCTGGCTAATCCAAAGGCAAACGTTAAGTAAAGGAAGGCGCAACCCATTCCTTGTCGGTTTCCTTTTCCTGGGGATTCTGATTGCATTTCCTCGTTCAAGCAAGAAGAGACCGCAGTGGTGCCTTGGGTGCACACCAGAAACCCGTGCCTGCGCGTGAAGCAGGGAAGGAGGGCGCTCCCACTCAAAGGAGAGCCGCCGTCTGTTAAGTACCGCCAGTCGGCCCGGCAGGGCGACTTAGGGCCACGCGGCATTGACTGCCCTTCCCTGACAAGGGCTGTGCAGGCACACGGGCAAGCAAGGAGCTGCGCCGGGGGCGCGCGGCGCGCGGGCTCCGACCCCCGGAGGCTGGCGGGGAGGCGAGGCTTGGCCAGCGCGCCTCGCTCCGGCGGCGGAGGGCGGCGAGGTCAGCCCTGTGAGGACCGACCGCCCCCACGGCCCCCCGGGGACGGAGAGACCCGCTCCGCCGCCAGCGCCGCGGACGCCCATTCAACCCGAGCCCGTGCCGCGGCCGCCACCTCCTCAGCCCGCCACGGCTCCCCGGCCTCCCGGCGCCGGCCAGCGGGCCACCGCACCGCCGCCCCCGGGAGGATGGGGAAGGACGAAGCGGAGGGGCCGCCGGGGCCGCGCCTCCCCGGCACGCGGCGAAGGGCGAAGGGCGGCCCTCGGGACCGGCGCCCCGGGCGGCCATCGGGCCGACCCCCGCAAGGACCCCCGCCCCCGCCTCCCGGGTCCAGGCCGCCGCCGAGCGGCCAGCTCCTCACCTCATCTCCAGGCGGGTCTGCGCTGCCGCCCCAGGGACAAATCAGTGCAGCTCACTCGCCGTGGGGAAGGACGCAGGAGCCGCAGCCCCGCACACCATCCCCGCCCGCCCGCTTCTCCGTGCGTCCCGGAGTCCGCTCGGGATGCTCCCTCGCGAGCCGCCGTACTACGGAGCAACCAAGCTGCGCTCCCTCCCCTCTCCTCCGCTTTTCTCTACCTCCTTCGCTCCCTCCCTCGCTCCCTCGCTCCCGCCTATCTCCTCATCTCCCTCGGCTGCCTGCCCCTCCCCTATGCGCCCCTCCATCTCCGCCCACAGGTGGGTGGGGACAAACAGCCTGCCAATCGGAAGAAGAGGCAGGCACCTCCTCACCGCCCCCCTCTAGCTCCGCCCACCGCAGAAACGAATGAAGAGGATGGAGTGACAGCCAAGTAAACCAATCGCAAGCTCAAAGGGGGCAGGCATAGCATTATCCTTCCCCGCCCACCTTCCAGAAGGCGTAACCAGATGCTTCCGGTCTGGGGTCTCCCTGACCAGGCGTATGGAGATTTTGTTCCACGATTTCAGTGCATCTGTTGCCATGCGAGACGCTAGTTACAGCTAATCTAGTTACGGAAGACTTTAAAGGCGAGAATAACGTGGAGGCCAAGAGGGAGGCGGGACACAGCCCTAGTAAGGTGGTAGGGTAAACGGTTAGAATGAGAAGGGGTGTGACCTTTAATTGAAATTTGCATAAAACGGAACCCATCCAGGTGACTACAACTTCACGCATTTATTGGTAGCCCCTGAGAGGGGCCTCGCTTCTCCTTGGAGCAAATCATGTCGGGAGATGTAGTTCGGAGTTCAGTTACTGTGGCGTTCTCTACAGCCTCCGGGAGTCTGGGAGTGACGAGCGGCCTGACCAATGGGAGCAGCGCCTGGGCCAGCGGGGGCGGGCTCTCTGCAGAAGGACTCGAAGGTGGCGGTGGCCAAGGCGCAGGCCGTTAGGGCCTCTCGAAGGCAGGTGAGCCCTGGGAAACGCGTCGTGTGTCTTGGGAAACAGGGCTTTGGAGGAAAGATCGAGAGACGTCCCGCGGAACCATCCAGCCCTGCGGCGGGTGATGGTTCGCGTTGCACCCCAGATCCCCTCGGGCCCAGGCCTAGCTTAGCTAAGGGCGCAGAGGGGCGGGTAAGACTTGATTTGACTGACGATTTCCTGGTCCTTATAGGTTTTGACTGTAAGTTTTATCCCAGTTTGCATCTCCCTTTACCTTTAATGGAGGCAAAAGTCTGGAAGTTCCCTTCCACTGAATCTCCCAGGTTGGATTTACCCCCACCTGCTTCTTTCTGTTTGTTTCTATAATTTGTGTTTCTTTCTCTTTCTCACTTACTACTCTGCAACCGCTTTCTCCTTCACTTTCCTTTTTTGGTGATCAGTTACCAAAATAAAGCAAGAGTGTTCGCATTTATGTGGCTTATAGGGCCAGGTTTGCCCTTTTAAGCTAAACAGCTGATGATACTCGAGCAATGCGTAAGAATCACCCCAGAATGTGTTGTAGTGCAGATGCCGATTTTGTCGGTTGCGGGGAGACTGAGAATCTGCGTTTCTGACAAGCTCCCAGGTGCTGCTGGTCCACCTTAGGAGCAGCAAGCTTCTACATCAACTCTGTCCAAAACAAATACAATGGCAATTTACATAATTGAAAATTTCCTGGCAGCCACATCAAAAAACATGAAACACGTGAAATCAATTTTAATAATGAGTTTCGTTTAATCTGGTATATCCAAGATGTTATTTCAACATACAATCAGATATTTTTAAATTGAGATATTACTTTTTTTCTTATTGTCTTCGAAATCTGATGTATATTTTACATTTACAGCACATCTTAAATCTGGCTAGACACAGTTCAAGTGCTCCTTAGCCACCTGTGGCTTATTGGACAGCGCAGATTCAGATGATATGGTTGCCCACTGCAGAAACTAAAAGGTGTTACAGCTAAAAGGGTTTGCATGTGACCATGTAACCAAACCCTCTGCTGCTCTTTGAGATGGGCTTCGGAACTACCTTAGAGGTTCTCTGCCCAATTTGCAGAAATAAGAGTGAAAATAGCCAACACTTACTGAATGCTTATTTTGTGCCAGGTGTTGTACTGAGTGCTTTGCATGCATTCTTTAATCCTTACAGCATCCCTTTGAGGTAACTACTACTATTATCTCTGTTTTATAAATATGAAATCTAAGGCCTAGAAGATTAGAATTAAATAGCCCAAAGTCATATAGCTAGCAAGAAGGTGAATCAGGATTCAAACTTGGGTCAGTTATGACTTCTAAATCCTATCTGTCGACCACTGCAATGTATAATTATTATCTTTTATCACTAATTTCACCTCATTGATGTGTCTGCTCCAGTTTCTGACAGGGGATGAAATGTTCAGATTTGAAACAGAGAGGGTTCCCCATACAAGGTCCTGTCAGGTGCAGTGAAATATTTTGATAGTTTTACAACTGTCAGTTCCGTGCATTCAAAATCAAAGTTCTGAATTGAAAAAAAGTGTTCAAACCATCGAGATATTTAGGCCTCTGGACCAGTATTATACCCTGGGCAGTAATGTGTCTTGATTCATTTGTGTACCTCCCTAAAGATGGAAAAACTAAGGAATTCTTAAAGTGTTTCACTATGGAATCACAGTGTTTTTTGTTTTTGTTTTTAGTGAAATGTATTTTTAATTGATAAAAATGAATGTTTTCTTGCTCTTGTGAATTTGACATAGAATATTTCAAGGACAACTTTATTCGTGATTTTTCTAGACCTGTTGAACAGTAGTACCTGGAACTAAGGAGAGGTTTTGTGAGTAGAAGAGTGAAAATACACATATCCACACTGCTAAAATATAGTATTTTGCAAAATAATTTTCTTCTGGTTTTATACTTTATAATAAATATGCCATTGTAAATTATTTTCTCTTGATTATGAATTTATTAGCAAATATTTAATCAAAATTACAATTTCTATTATATTTTGCATCTGAAGCAAGAAATGGTTTCTTTAAGATCCTATAGCAAATTGGAAAATTAAGCATTTACAAACTGCAATGATGATAGTCAGTGGAGAAGATTGGTTAAATCAATTGGAGAGGAGGGAAAGTGTAAAGATTTGAAGATCCTTCAGTTGCTTATTTCCCTCATCACCACCTGCATTTTTCCCAGTGTCACATCATTAAGCCAACATAAAGAGAATACTTTCATCACACCATTGGTTCCATTGTTCCCCAGTAGTACAATATGGGAAAATATGGTGCTGATTCAGAAATATAAATGTTCAGAAAGTTACGTTTCTATTGTTTTGGATCTTAACTACATTAAATAGCCCTACATTGAATAGTAACTGGACCAAAGATGTCCAATCTTTGACATAATGGCCATCCCACTTCCCCAACCTAACCACTACCCACCCCCTAGAGGTACTACAGGGGAGTGCCTTCAGTAAGAACCCTAAGTAAAAAGGTATTTTATAAATCAATAAATAATAACTGTTAAGCTCTCCTGGAGGCAGGAGAGTTAATCAAAAATTTGAGATTCTAAAAGTTATTGTTGGGAGCCACTGTTCTAGACAGACTCATGTTGCATACCACTTGACGCATAGATATACAACTTGACGTTTCCAAGCAAATGCTGTTCTTTGAAGGTTTTTTTTTTGCTTCTGCTTAAAGCCTATATAAAAAAGAAAAAACTATTTCCTAGTTCTTTACCTACCTTTAGATCTCAGGTTATGTGAGATGTAAAGATTATGTCACACATGTAAAAATTCAATCGAGTACATCTTGATAATGTTCATAGAAATTTAGATTGTCATAATTAGATGAGACTTGAATATGGTCATCTCAACTCCCTCCCCCCTCAACTGATGCTTGAATCCCGTTTATGATGCCACTGTAAGGGTGTATCCAGATAGGAACCGTGCAACTTCATGCATTTTCTGAAGTTTAAATTATATACCTAAAATGCGAAAGTAAGGCTTCTTATAACACAATATTAGCTAGAAATGCTTCCTAGCATCTAGCCAGGTGTGAGCCACTATCACAGTGTCTCCTGTACCCATCTTGTAACAGGCACAGGAGAGCAGTGCAGGTGTATGTAGCAAAACACCTGTGTACTCATTGCTTGTGCATGGTGTCATTAGCGTGGACAGATTTCTAGACACTGTTGCCTACACAGTGTAGACATGTCCTCCAACTGTTAAAACCATGCATTCAGCTCCCTCTTTTAAGAAGCAGAACTGGCCTATCTAGTTAGGACTACCATTTTCCACAGCCTGCAAAGTATGGTATTTTGTCATGCAAGGTGGCATGCAATGTCTCTGGACCCGCTCTCCACATAAGAACGCAAGATATGGTGAGACCAAAAAGGAACACCCAGGGAGCCATAGATAGGGGTCATACCACTATCCTCCACGCCTCTCTGCAATCCGCGCTTGCTAGCTCAGCCACCATCTTGCTAGCCCTCCCATTTTCTGCTAGTGTAACCACAGCAGTTATATTAGTGGCCATTGGCTCACTGGTTACAGCTGATGGCCAACTAGCCACAGCTGATGGCCATCCAGTCACAGTTGATAGCCATTTACTACCTGGGCCAGCACCTTTCCACGTGAGGCTGAGAGCCTGGAGACTGCACTCCTGGCTCTGTCCCCACATATTTAAACCACACCTCCATCTAGTTACTTTAATTTATTGACCATATTTTTTAACCAAACATTTGGGCACTTGACATGCTTCTTTATCTGATATGTGGTTAAATATGAAAACTCTCACAGATTGGTAAACAGTTAAAACTTAATATTATCTCTTCAACATAACTGAAGATTTATCCCTAACAATCCAGCTAGTATCATAATGCTATGTAATAGTCCTGGCATGATGATGAGCATATGGGGCCACTTTTCAGAGTTGACTCCATCTGTTTTTTTTGTTTTCTGGGTTTTTTTGGTAGCCTAGTTGCTTGACAATATCTATGCTTTTCTTAAAATAAAAATGAGGGTGGGTTAGAAATGTTACAACTGAATCCTGAACCTGAAGTGGCCACAATATTGCAAAGTTTTTGGTGGGGAATGATAGAAATTTGAGCATACCAGTATAAAGGTTTGGATTTTCAGGAATTAAGTTGTCCACAGAGTAACAGATGGATTGGATGATGGAAAGAAATGAAGCCATTCAACAGCCTGTGGCCCTAGTTCAGGACTGAGGTATTACAATGTTAGTGCCTCACTTGTGCTAATATCCATCAAAACCAAAAAAGAGCAGGTAAGCCAGAACATCAAAAGAAAAAAGGAAGCTTTATGGTCAATAACTTCATACAAAGGAAGGAATTATGATAGACTAAGATATTCTTGATGACTGAAGATTGGTACAGCAAAATCTTATTTTGGGGAAAGATGCGTCCAGTTTTATGTCTCTTGAATTTGAGGTTGATCTGATATGAACACTTTTGATCTGGAAATGTAGCTGAAGAATGATATGTAGAGGCTTTATTTATACTTATTAATAGATGAGCTCCTTGGGGGATTATATGCAGCAGCAGAAAAGCAAGCGGAGTTCGTGTTGCCGTGTAACAAAGATGAAGCCATTGGAAATTTCTTCCTATTGATTTTTTAGAAATCTCTTAAAAGATCAGTACTTTTATTAACTACTTTCTTGAAGTGTTATATATAGCAAGTGTTCAATGTACACAGAGTCCTCTGCTTTGTACCAAAAATTATTTAAAATAGGTGTCATAATTTTTTTTCCTCCAGATTTTTAAATATATTTAATGTGTGACCATTATAAAAATATAAAGTATTACAAACATAGTCTGCAATTTGTGAACTTATATCAAAATGTATTTAAAATCTGTGTGCATGGAAAAATATAAAATCTTTATGCTTTTTATAGGGCACAATAGCCTACATTTTTAAACAGGTTTGTTATCATTTAAAAGTTTTATATAGCACTTCTTTGATAAAGGAAAGTTTACAGTAAAATACATAATTTTGAAGTTACATGACATTCATTCTTGGAAATGGCATAAGTGTTACATATTTTAATTCACATTTTCATTTTATAAGGTGTTGTTAAGTTATTTCCTGTGTGCAAGTATCTTTACATTCAATAAAAGTTTTATTAAGTGATGGACTAAGTGTTCCATTTAATGTAGACCTGTGCGTAAGGGACTCTTTGGACCTTGAATACTATCCATTCTACCATCTTCTTAGTGTCAAGAACTCAGTATTCCTTTTTTGGGTTTGTGAAACATAATTTTTCCTTAATTTTCTTGCCAGTTTTGTAAAAACACTTCTCTGCATTTTGTAATTTTGAGAATGTTTTTGTTTCTACATGGTTCTTTATTGTACCAACTAAACATTTTTTTTCCTACCAGCCAGGCCAATTTTAACCTAAAATTTGGAGGAACCATTTAGAACAACCTGACTAGAAATAGTGGCATTATTATGTATATAATATTTGCTTTAGTGCATATCTTCCCGGGTCTTTGAAATTGGGGTGCATACAATGTGAGGTCCATGTGACTGCTAATCTGGTAGATGACACATATGTTTTAAGATGCAGTGGGCAGAGAAAACAGTGGCTTCCAGAACTACAAAAGGAGGTGCTTTGAAATCAAGGTGGTGCTGAGATAATGTTCCATTTCTCAAAAAGTCAACTCTTATAAGTCTCTGGGTAGGAGCAGAGATTTATTTATTTAATAATAAAGGGTATCGATTCTTCTAAGCACTAACACTAGTTAGTAAGTGAATTAAGGCAACATTTTGTTAGCGTATAATGATATCTAGATGCATGGAACAGATGGGGTAAATTGAGTGTCACTGGGGGAGATTTCAGAGAGGGAGTAGGATTGAGCTTTATTCGCAGAATCAGTAGAGTAAGTACAGTTTAGTCTCTGAGAATAAGCAATGCCTGGAAGCCCTGAGATGGGAAACCATATGGTGTGAAGTCATAATGACTAGGTCAGACAGAAGGTATGTGTTGGAAAAATGAGGGAGTAAGGTAGACTAGGGGCAGTGGACAATGCATTTCAGACAGCCTTGAAAGCTAGCCGGAAGAGGATAGATTTAATGTCACAGGAAATAACATGTATCTGTGCTTAGGTTCTTCCCCTCTATAGTGGAATGGATAAATTGTAATTTATTCATACAATGGAGTACTAAATAACAATGAGAATGAATGAACTGCAACTACCAGCAACAACATGGGTGAAACAAACATAATATTGAGACAAAGAAAACAGGCATAAAAGAGTATGATTTCATTTATATAAAGTCCAAACAGACAAAACTAATCTGTGCTGTTAAAACTTGGGATATTGAGTATTCTTAGGAGGGGGATGGGATGTACTGACCAGAAGGGGAACAAAAGAGTTTTTGGAGTTCTAGCTATGCGTTTTCTGCTGTGACATAGCCATATTCACTTTGTAAAATTCAGCAAACTACACATTGTAGGATCTGTGCACTTTTTTATGTGTATTTTATTCTTTTATAAAATTTACATTTAAAAAATAGTCCTGCCATACAATTACTGTAAAAATTAAAGAAACACCTGGAATCCTTAGAGATGCTTCAACAAATCCACAGAATACAAGTTAAATGGTTATAAACTGTTACAGAAGAATTAGGGGCATAATTTCAGTGTCTTAAATAGTCCACTTTTTCCTTTTGAAAGGTTTTGTATAAGACTTTGAAAGCCTTTTAAATGACACCTTTGGTGATTAAAATTGAACTCTCTGGCCCTCCTCAGTTTTTTTTCCTTTCAAGTATGTCTAATAGTTTTTCTTGAACAGCGAAGTGAAATTAAGTACGTGCTCACTTTTGTGTGACAGGTTGAACTTATGAGATCACTTAGAGAACCTTTACCTAAATTTATTTGTTTAAAGACTACATTTATAGTTGTCAATTTATCCTTTGCCAGCACTAATTTTTTTTAAAGATTTTATTGGGGAAGGGGAACAGGACTTTATTGGGGAACAGTGTGTACTTCCAGGACTTTTTTCCAAGTCAAGTTGTCCTTTCAATATTAGTTGTGGAGGGTGCTGTTCAGCTTCAAGTTGTCCTTTCAGTCTTAGTTGTGGAGGGCGCAGCTCAGCTCCAGGTCCAGTTGCCATTACTAGTTGCAGGGGGTGCAGCCCACCATCCCTTGCGGGAGTCAAGGAATTGAACTGGCAACCTTGTGGTTGAGAGCCCACTGGCCCATGTGGGAATCGAATCGGCAGCCTTTGGAGTTAGGAGCATGGAACTCTAATCACCTGAGCCACCGGGCCATCCCCCTGCCAGCACTATTTTTCAATTTTTGCTTTCATTTGATCCAGAAGACATTTTGTTGGTTTGTTTATTTCATGCATATTTTTCTTTTTTTTTTTTAGGTGACTATGAAAGGCTTATATTTTCAACAGAGTTCTACAAATGAAGAAATAACATTTGTATTTCAAGAAAGGGTAAGAAAAATTGTTTAATCATTAAATAGAACAAGAAAAGTATATTTCCCCGAGTTTAAATGATCTGTTAGAAGTTACTTTGAGTGGAACTTAAATGAAACTCTACAAATGACTTTCCTTTAATCTTATATAACAGCAGTGGTCCATTTGTAATACAATTATATTTTTGAGAGAGTTGCTACAAAAGAGTTTTTAGTTCCTCAGTGTGGTATATAAATAATAGGAAAACAGAACAAACTTAGTAGTCATATGTTGCAAAATTGAATACCACAACAAAGTGACTTTCCAGATTATAGCCATATTTCTGAAAATTCTTAAATTGTGAAATGAAAAAGGTAGAAAAGCACTGTTTTCCACACAAATTTTTGAGCTTTGCAAAGTTACCTTATTCACTAAGCTTTAAATGTTTACTAGCTTTTTATTACTTTAAGCATAGTAAGAGAATTTTCAAATATTTGTGATTGTTTGAAAGGTTTGAGGCAAGCCAAAATCATTCCACTGTAAATTTAGGTGCTATTTATATTTCATAGTTGTATATTTCTTAGTAGTAATAAGAACTTCTGGATCATGGCCACAATCCAGTTTTTCTCCGTTATCTTTCACTAACTCAAGAATCAGTTAGGTCAGGAGTCTAAATCTCAGACAGCTTGTCTTCTCCCATTAAGTCAAGATGAAAGTCTAAGAGGTTCTATTGGCTCAGAAAGAATAGTCTCCAGAGTCACACAACAATGAGTAAAATCCACAAATTCATTGACATTATTGAATATCCTCATAATATCACCAAATATTAGTAGATCTGAGATTTAAAAAGAGATACTCCCAGAATATTGTTATCTTTCACTAACTCAAGAATCAGTTAGGTCAGGAGTCTAAATCTCAGACAGCTTGTCTTCTCCCATTAAGTCAAGATGAAAGTCTAAGAGGTTCTATTGGCTCAGAAAGAATAGTCTCCAGGGTCACACAACAATGAGTAAAATCCACAAATTCATTGACATTATTGAATATCCTCATAATATCACCAAATATTAGTAGATCTGAGATTTAAAAAGAGATACTCCCAGAATATTGTTTTCATGTCAAACATGGTGATCCGATTAATAGGCCATAGGAGGGGCTATGCAAGTAGCTATTTTTAGCTAGCTTTTGGATCTAATTTGGGGGCATATTTATCTGGAGGTAAAGAGAGTATTTTAATTATTGGTGTCGTGATATGGCTATTGAGAGGAAGTGATATTATATTTAATAGTACAGGTGGCTGACATTGAGTGCCTGAGTGAAATATTTTTTTGCCTTTGAAGTTATATCTAGCTGTGGAATAGGAAGAGTAATTAAATTTCATTAAATTTATATTTTGACCCCATAATTCCATGGGGCATGCTGAAATGTTAAGTGACAGATGTTAAGTAAGGTAATGTTAAATAAGAGATAAACAAGTAGACTAAAGAACTTCATTTATGGCATTAGGAAATTCCAAAAAATCAGTAAAGGCTACGTGTTATGTGTAAATGTATATAGATATCCCTGTAAGTGTACAGGTTAGATGCTTTGAGAGTATTTAGATTGAAATGCAGTACAGTGTTTGTTGTTCTACTTTGTTATCCTAACTTTATTGTGTGCACAGATACGGAGGGTGCCAAAAAAATGTATACACATTTTAAGAAAGGAAAAAACTGTATTAAAATTGTAATACATAATATAAACTGATAACAAAAGATGAATACAAGTCATGTGTATACATTTTTTTGGCACCTGCAGTATATCCATGTCAGTATCTGAGGACATTTTCAAAATACGTACCCTAAGGCTTTTAAAAAAGTTTACCCCAAAATTTCTTTTCTTTTTTTCTTTTTTTTTATATTTTATTTTTATTTTTTTAAAGATTTTATTGGGGAAGGGGAACAGGATTTTATTGGGGAACAGTGTTCACTTCCAGGATTTTTTTCCAGGTCAAGTTGTTGTCCTTTCAGTCTTAGTTGTGGTGGGCGCAGCCCACCATCCCTTGCAGGAGTCAAACCGGCAACCTTGTGGTTGAGAGCCCACTGGCCCATGTGGGAATCGAACCGGCAGCCTTCGGAGTTAGGAGCATGGAGCTCTAACTGCCTGAGCCACCGGGCCGGCCCCAATTTCTTTTATTTTTGATAGTATACTATTGGATCATTACTTATAGCTTTTTCAATTAAGTTAGCTATAAGGATTGGGGTCTGTTTAATTTTGTTCAATTATGTATGAAAATTTTCACAACACAAAGGCATGTTGTCAAAGAAATGTGTGATGTTTTGTTATCATTTGATTCTAGGAAAATCTTCCTGTTACAGAGGATAACTATGTGAAACTTCAAGTTAAAGCCTGTGCTCTGAGCCAGATAAATACAAAGGTATTGGTGCTTTCATTTTGGTCAAAAGTCAAATGAGAGTTTCATAGTATATTTATTTACAAATGTATCATGATAACTGACTTCTGAGTGCCAAGAAATTATTATCATCCTCAGAAGAATAGAACAGCTAGAAAAAATTTCATGTGAATTTCTATATTTCTACATTAAGGTAAATTACTAGTCTAACTGAAGGCATGTATTTTATATTGTTATATGAAAATACCTTGTAACTCTTTTACATTGTGAAAGGCTGAGAATTTATAATTACTAAAGCCTATAACCAAGGAAGAAATTATTCTTATAAATATAGTAAAAATATAGAATCCTAATCAACTAATTTATTAACTGTATATTCTATAGATATTTCTAGTTAATGTCTTTAGATAGAGTTAATATTCTTCTAATCATTTCTCTGTCTCTCTCATCCACACACATTCGCAACCTCACCCCACCCCACAATAATCTTCCGCTATGGATCATGAAATACATGGGAAGTTTTCAAATGGTAGACTGTGGTTAAATGTGCAATGATAAATATAACAGGTCTGTTTACTCAGTTTTGTAAAGATTAATGCCATAGTTTTACTGGACCCTTATTGGATTATAATGTCACCCTAATTTCTAGGAATCTAAAAGTTTTCTGCAATGAAGTCACATCTAGGAAAATTACAGAACAAAATTAAAGGCTTCCATTGGGCAGCTCTGTAACATGAGCCCGACTTGAGAAGTGAATTTGTGAGATGCAAAAGTCCCTTCACTGGGGCTACGAGTACTACTCCTTGTTTGCAGGGTTGTGTTCCACCTTCCGGGTGTTCTCTTTAAAACTATGAAAAATTCATTAAAATCCCAGTCTGGGAAATTATCTCATGTCTAACAGAAAGAAATAGTAATTATAGTAAAATCAATTCAATGAAATATTACACAACTATTAAACATAACATTTATGAAAACTGTAGTAATGTAAAAAATGCCTGGTAAGTGAAGAAGGCAGGGTGCAATTGCTATAACCATGATTATAGCTCTGTAAAAGTGTACACAAAAGAAATAATGTGAAACACTCAATATTTCTATAAGAGTGTCATGTTATCTCTTTTACATTACATAAAAGGAAATGACAAATACATGGTAATGGAAGGAGAACTGACTCTTGGTGGTGAACACACAATTGAATTTATAGATGATGTAATACAGAATTGTACACCTGAAATCTATGTAATTTCACTAACAATTGTCACCCCAATAAATTTAAAAAAAAAAGAAAGAAAAAATCCAGTATCAACAAAAGCAAAAAAAAATAAAAGGAAATGTAAGAAGTTCTACATTGAAAAAGAGACTTTTCTGGCAACCATATACAAGAGAGCTAATTGGAAAATAAGAAAATATACAAGAGACTTATTTCAATTTCTTTTTACTTACTATCCCTAAAATACTGTGATACCGACAAATGTGTCCCACAGCTCTGGTGTTATTATAAAAGTATAAATGACAGGAACTTAAACTACAGGCTTATCTGGGTACAGTCTGTCACTTCAAAAGCCAAGTACTTAATTTGGTCAGAATCTAACAAAATACTAATTGCCCAAAAATAAATAATTTATCCTTTAAAAAAAGAAATGCCAATTTGAAATTACATAGCAATTTCCCTGTGTATATCCATCACTTGTTCCCACCTGCTTCCTAACTCAAAACTTGTGAGAAACAGGATGATTTTAAAGGGTATGGGAATTGAGACCTTTTTGTACATATGCCCCTTATTCAGCAGTGTCCTCTCCAAACTCGCCTCAACCCACCCAAATGGGGTGACTGGTAAATTTGGGCCATAATTTCTTTTCGTGCTTGTCACAGTGAGAATGTTAAAGTATGTTAATAGTGATTTGAATAATAATACTCGTACCTAAATCGTACGTATCAATTAATTCCTCAGCAAACTCTCAGTAGAGAAACCTATTTTGTGAAGTTATTTGCTTTGTCTTGATTCCAAAAATTGAATCATGTTTGCTTTATCTGTGGTTTGATTTTTTGCTCTTGCTTTCCTCTTATATAAGAAAAAGCCAGGATTTATTCTTGACAATAAACAGCCTTTGTCATGATTTAGCTTCTTGCAGAAATGAAGATGGAGAAGGATTTCTTTCCTGTTGGGAGAGAAATTGCTGGAATTGTGTTAGATGGTAAGTTTACAGATGTAAATATCTAAATTTATTTTCTAAAGTACAAGAAATTACATGGTAGCTACTTGGTTTACTGGCACATAAAATCATACACACTTCTTTAAATATAAAATTTAATTATACAGAAATGTTTTCCTTTTTTAAATTAAAAAGAAAAATAGAACTTAATTGGTATTTTATAATTAAAGAGCTTATTACACTTTAGTAAATATTTAGGAATTCTGTGTTTAAATCTGTGAGTAATCATATTGAATAGAATGACTAGGGTTATCCTTGTTATGATGTTTACAAACTAGCATAAATTACTTGAGTGAGTTGGCTCTGGGCCAAAATTTATATGGTAATCACATTAAATTCAGATTATATTTTAAAGTTTGCCTAAAATTGAACGTTTAAAAGTTAAGCAGTATGCTTATCTAAAAATGGATTCTAGGGAGAAATAACCAGTAAGATTTTATGATTGCCTTAAATAAAAAAATATTTTAAGTTTTATTTAGTAAATGATGGTCTTAACGTGCAGGGCAGTACACCTGAGTACTTGAAATAATTTGTTTCTAAATAGACCTGCTGTTCATATACACTGCTAATAGGTAGTTCATGATCAGTCAGTATTTGTTTTTTCTGCATATGTGAATGAATGAATGAATGAGCCTGTAATATAATAGGTTAGATTAATTGTAGCCCATAATATATTTGATACTCTTTCTCAATGTAATGCTCTAAGACAGCTAAATCATAATTTTGTTCCCTCTCCTTTCTTCTGCTCACACTGTAGGAAAATTTTTAAAAATTAAAAAAAGAATTATAGTAGCCAGAAGATGAGTAATCATTTATTTATTCCATATTTAATGAGCACTTGCTAAGTGCTTGGTATATGAAGATAAATAAGAAAAAGTCCCTGCCCTCAAAGTATTTACAATCTACGGGAGAGACAGATACACAAATATGAGTGGATTATTATGAAAACTCTGAGGACAGATGCCCAACTCAGCCAGAAGAAACAGGAAAGGCTTATTGGAGTAAATTAGCTGGAAAGTAAGGGGCAGGCAGGAGAATCGCCCCGCAGCAAGGATATCATGAGCAAAGGCAGAGAAGCAAGTAACAAAAATGTGATGTATGTAGTAAGAATGACAGAATTTGGTGTTGCTGGAGCCAAATAAGCTTCTTGGCAGGCCTTGGAGGTAAGGAAGGTACTTGGCACAGAGAAGCATTTTGTCAAGACAATTCTCCTTCAAACAGAAGAATAAAAGATAGTGAACAAGATATTTTAATGATGTTATGAATACTGATTCCTTCCCCCTAAAAAATGAGACAGGAGGGTAGCTAAGGGCCAGACCCATGATGAGCCTCAAATGTCAGTTTGGGTTTTAAGGGAGATTATTAGAGTAGCCACATGTAGGATAGATGTGGGGCAAACCAGGCTGTAGGGAAGAGCACTGGATGGCGTGTAGACCAATAGGCAAGAGACGACAGAGTCCATAACCTAGGCTGTGGTGGCGAAGGTGAACAGGGACATAGTCAAGACATACTGAGGCAGTCAAGTCAGCAGGGCTTAATTGACTGGAACAGGGGAGTTAAAAACAGGGAAGAGCCAGGAATAACTTACAGGATTCTGGTAAGGTATGAATTGGTGCCACCAATTAATAGGGGGAGAGGATTCGATTTGGAGGAAGATGGTGAGTTTAGATTTATGATTGTTGAGTTCAGGGTACTAAGTGATGTCCCACTGGAGATGTGTAGTAAGCAGTTATGTGAGTTTAAGCTCAAAGGTGAGAAACCTATGCTGGAAGTGTATATATTTGAGAGTTGTCAGCATGTAGGTTGTATTTTAAATATAACAGAGTTGATGAACTCACCCAGGGAGGGGATAATGGAGAAGAGACATATGCATAGCACAGAACCCTTGGGAATGTCACTATTCTAGGGACAATCCAAAGGAGTGTGAAGGAAGCCAAGAAAAAAGTATCAGTGATCCCAGGAGGAAGAGAATGAGTAGGAAAAGGAAAAGATAAAAGTACAATGGATCAGAAGTCAAAGTTATTGGAAGATGATGGCACAAGAGGGATCCAAAGAACAAACTGTAAAAGGAGGCCTTGAAAATAGGAATATCAGACTTAGAGGTCCTTGTTGAGTACCAAAAATGAGTTCTGGGGCCATTTTGATGACAAAAGCAGCCAGAGTCCTCTTCTAGATTTCAGGCTTCCATCTTACTTTACTGCTTCACCTCAGTTTCCTTGTCTGTTAAATAGGAGTAATAATGCACACCTCATGTATACCAGGAAGATTAAATGTGATAGCACACTAACATGCTGGACATAAGTAGACAGTCAGTGACGTTTGGTCCTCCCCTCTTCCTCTTGTAACTATTTGAACAAAAATATTCTAAAGAATTGACTGATGGTAGAGGCTTTTTCTCTACATGTGCAGAGAAAATGTAACTGTCTCATCTCAATATAGTTCCAAAAATTTTCTTGGCGCCAGTCTAAATTTATTTCCATAATCCCAAATCAAAGTAATTTTATATGTGACTCTTATCAGAATATCCTGTTGTGTGTCTGCAACTAAAATAATGGTAGAAAATCGGGCTAACCACATGAAGGGTGGAAAGCAACATAATCAGCGTAAGAAGCCATGGTGTGGATTGTTTTCCTTCATCCTTAGCTAAATTGAGGGACATTTTTCTCTGTGGTGCCAAAAGCCCCGTGGCCCAGATTTTGTAGAAAGTTTTGTAGAGAATCCACATTTGAAGTGTTCTTTCCAGTAGTCGTTATAGGCCATCAAAATGTCCGAGAAGTTCTGGCCTTTTCTCTGAGTTCTTGACTTTTTAGAAACCCATGGATCTTTTTATTTACTTTAATAGTTAAATAAGAATTGTATTTAATAACCTCAATACTAATCACGAATTTCCTTTACTCTTTAGTTGGAAGCAAGGTATCATTCTTTCAACCAGATGATGAAGTAGTCGGTAAGTTACCATTCCCAGTCCTATTTCGTCTATTTTACTGTCATCTCTTCTTTTTTCTGTACAATTATTAATGTTTATTGTGACCTTGCTTCATATACAAGTACATTCCTGATTTTTGAAATTTGCTCTCACATGTTCATTGACAAACGGAATTGGAAGTTTGATTTCAATAGCAGAACATTTAAAACTTTTCAATATGTGGCTATGGAATAATATTAGTGATGAAAAGGATGACCGTAGTTGTCACTATGCTTGGTTCAGCCCTCTCCTGACAGGGCCACTGTTTATGGCTAGACTGAAGTCTAGAGGAAAGTCATAGGTTATCTTCATGAAGACTGCTGACTGCCTTGGCTGTAGGATGTAGAAGCACCCCTCTCCACATCAACTGGAATTTTACAGGACTTCTTCCTCACTGCTCTTATAAAACTAGAAACATTTCATTTACTGGTGGTTGTTTTTTATTAATCCACAGTTAATACTATTTTGCAAATACATATATTTATAGTTGTATCCTAGACAGTCACACAAACATATGAAGTATAACTTTAGTAGTAGTAGTCTTTGAAATGACCATTTCTCTATGGAAAATATTCATATAAACTTAGAAATTGTTTAACTTGATGGCATGCTTGAAGCTGTTAAGCATAGATTCGTAGGACAAAAACTCGGATACAGACAATAGTTTATAGTGGTTACCAGAGAATAAGGGGGGTGATAGTGGTAGAAAAGGGAAACGGGGTCAAGTATACGAGTACAGTGATGGAAGGAGAACTGACTCTGGGAGGTAAGCACACAATACAGTATATAGACGATGTATTATAGATGGCGTATTATACAATTGTACTTGACACCTATGTAATTTAACCAATGCCACCCAAATACATTTAATAAAAATTTTAAAATTTTAAGAAAAGATAGATTTATAGAAATGCTTTTGTTAGCCTCCTACAATATTGCCTTTGACTCGTTTATTTTCTTGAAGAATTTATTGTTTCTGTCTTTCTTATTTTATTTATCTGGCCAAGAAGTCAGTGACACTGTATTACTCAAGATTTTTTTTGTAAAAGGCCAAAAATGAAATCAGACTAGCTTAGGAGAAAGTGGGATTTTACTGGAAGCATACTGAGGCATCTTATAGAACCAAACTGTGGGAAGGTAGCTGTGCACCAAGGACAGTTTTGTGTTGTTTTCCTCCTTTTCAAATTATTTTTATTTCATTTTACTTTTATTTTATTTTATTATGAGTTTCAGATATACAAAGGGTACAGTTTTAATGAGGAACTTAGGTGCTCCCTAGACTCTGGTTGGCTTTTCACATTGGCCATCGTCTTTACCTTCACTCAGAGGTGAAAGAAAAGGGAGGAAAGGAAAGGAAAAGGTAGTACAGATAATAAAATGTTTGTGTCAGAAAATGAAATATCCACTTCCCTCTCATATTTCTGAAGTCTTTCCCTTTCCTACACTAGTAATTACTGGAATCTTCCTCAAAATTCCACCGAACAAAATTTAGACTGGTTTTTACCAGCATCTCATTAGGAATGAATTTATTCATTTGGGGATAGTTTCCCTTAAGTTTCTTGTTTTAATTTTCAGGAATTTTACCCCTGGATTCTGAAGACCCTGGACTTTGTGAAGTTGTTAGAGTACATGAGCATTACTTGGGTATGTGGAGGCTCAGTCTCGGAGCTCATCTAAGTCTGCTTCACTGCTGTGTGGGTGTAGTGACCTTTTGATGTCTTTGTATCTACCCTGAGTGTACATCGGTAATAAACTGTTGGCTGGTAATGCGAGTACCTCGGCTTATCATGTAGCATCATAAAATTCACATTCATCCTGAGCAGTACATAGAACTTTAAGTTTCGTTTATACTGCTCATGGTAAGAGGTTTGGAAAGCAGTTTCTCCCTTGACTCTGAGCTATTCCTAATCAGAATATTTTTACTTCTTACTCTTGGTTATTAATTGCAATTGGAAATGTTAATTAAAAATTTTTCTAATTGAAAAATCTAAATACATGTAGAGTCTGATACAGGAAAGAATCAAGAACACTTGTGTTTGCTTTCTATTGCTAATATCTTTTGACAAGTATTCAGTTTAACTGAAATGTTAATTTTTTATTTTTCTTATAGTAGTTTACTTCTTGACTATTTAAATTAAAATAAATATAAATACACACACTTCATGAAACCATAGTGAAAAGATGCTGCATCTCCTCAGTAATCAGGAAAAAGCAAATTAAAACCCTTTTGAGATGCCGTTGTGTACCCACAAGCTTGACTGAGTTATAAAGTTAAACCATTTCTAGGGTCGGGAAGGATGTGGAGCAATGGGACTTTTCTTGCACCAGGAGTGTGAATTGGTACAAATGCATTGGGAAATAATTTAGCATTGTCTAATAAAGGTAATGATACATACTCAGACCTAATAATCTTATTGGTAGTTTTGTACCTCACAGAACTTGATGTGCACCCATAGATATACACAAGAGTTCATGATAGCACAATTTATAATTGTAAAATAAAAATGGAAACAGCCCATATGTTCATCACTGGGAAAATGGATAACTAAAGATATTCCTAGATGGTAATTCAAATCAGCAGTGAAAATAAATAAATAACACCCAAGCATATCAAGATGGATGAATCTCACAAACTGTATTGAGTGAAGAAAGCAAGAATACAAACGGTATAAACCATTTGTTTCTATAAAGTTCAAAAACATACAAAGTTAAACATATGTTACTTAAGGATATAAAGAAAATGTAGGGATGAAAAATAAGCTGGAGATTTTTTGAGAGAAAGAAATCTGAATATGGATTGGGTATTAGATGACACTAAGAAATTACTGATAATTTTGTCATCTATGAAAATACCATTATAGTTATATTAGAAAATGTCCCTATCATTTAAAGGTGAACACTAAAATACACAGGAGTAAAACTGCATAACATCTTGAATTTGTTTTAAAAATAAAAAAGCTAGTCTTTGTGAATTAATTATACTTTGAGAGCAAAGATAAAAAAACCCTATGTACATTATATCTATAGTGAAATTAGATAGCTAACTCACAAATTAACTTTTAGAATACAACTCAGTTCATAAATTAGGGGATACTTAAATATAAAGTATAGTCTAGAATACTTAAGCAGCTCTATTATATTTCATCTCAATTCCAAATATAACTGGGGTGAGAGGAAGATAGGTTACCAGATCTGTGACAGTTGCTAAATAAAACTCATAAAAACAAGACAAAGTCTATAGCTTCAAATCGGGTTTGTGTTACTAACATTTCCAACAAAACCTGACATTTCCAGCGTGTCTAATTATTTTAAGAATGTCTCAAATTTCCTTTAAAAAACCCTGTCTTATATGTCTACCTGGCCCTTATAAGAATGTATGCATGAGAAAATAAACAAACTGGGGGGAAAAAAATCAGCTGGACATTACTTTTGTGGGCAAAGAAGGAGGATGTGATCAGAGTGGACCCCAGGACTCAGGCGGTTCTGCCAATCAGCTGTTTATTATGCTGGGATTCATGTTATTCTTGTACTTTATGGATAAGTCAACGTATACTCTTTTGTGTTCTTGAAGTATTTTATTAAAATTTTTCCAAAGTCTTTTCTTAAATGATACAATCCCTAATCAGACCTTGGGGGGACAAATGGCCAATTTGGATTTTGGACTATTAAAAATAGTAAATTTATACTTTTTTGTCCATATAGTAACTTGAACTAGGAAAGCAAATGCTAAAATTAGATAGCTGATTTTGTCATTTCATTTCTAATATTATAAATTGCAAATAACCCATGTTTAAATTAATGACATTTACTATGTCTAAAATTTCCAAGTAATACCATATTATTTTATTAAAAATTAATTTCAAAAGGTAGTTTTCTAGAAATCTGAGGACTCTGCTTATTTATATGTGTTTTAAGGTTAGAATGTGCCTTCCATTGAAAGTAAAGCTCACTTTCAAATACCATGCAGTGAAAGTCTCTGATCCATAGCTATTTTGATAGTAGGCTGTTTGAAAATGGAAGTCCACCCCTGGCTCCTTTATGGGAAACTACAGACTTTGACCCCAGAATTTCCTTGGGCCCTTGTTGTCCATGTTCTTTTCAGAACCTTGTAAATATGGAGTGAACTAAAACCTTTAATTTGGATTCCCAAGCTTGACTTTTGGCTAAGTCCTCTAAACTGTTACAGAAGGTTACGTATTGAAAAACCAAAGAACCAAAAAAGGCCCATTCCTGTAGGTATTGCTGAAAACTGGAGAATTATAAAATGGATCAGAAAGAAAAAAGAAAATTAGAACACCAAAGTTTCCTAGCTATAAAGCTTAAGCTAAGACAAGCAAACCACACGATGACCTTCTATTTTCCCACAGATCAGGAGGATTATAGTCTAAAAATCCATCAACGTATAGAGCAAACAATTTCAGATATTCCTTGAGAAAGAAAATACAGTGAAAATGTCTGTATTGTTTAAAGGAAGTAATTTAAGAACTACCACTAATTGTAGAAGACCTTTAGGCAAGATCCTGGGTGCATTTACTATGTTTATAAACAAGGTTTCCAAACTAGATAAGCTCTAAGCTCTATTGCAGTGCCAACATTTTGTGGAAAAGAAAATAATTTCAGTATGTTTCCTAAAGATTTGCAGGGGAAAGTATTCATTTTACCACAACTCTAATTTTAGTTCGTATTAATTCTTTGGTGATTTTTTTGTTGTTGTTTTAATGAAAGCTCAGCACTCAGTCACCTTCAGAGAAGTCTTTTCTTTCCCTAAAACCAAAGAACTGGGTTCCAAACAACCCCCCCAAAACTGTCTTACTGATCAGTAAGACTCTATCCTTAATTGCAGAACATTAGGATAGAGTTAAATATTGCATAATTCTTCCAGTTCTTTTGTGCTTTCAGTTCTCAAGGCATTCTGTCAAACATAAAAATAATTTTATGTTTCATTCAAACTTGAGCACAATTTTCAGCATTATTCCTTTGGACCTAGGGTAGACGAACTGAAATGATAATTATTGGATTCTTAACACACTGTTATTATTGATCCATACATGACTCTCTTATACTTATTTCATTAGTTCTTATAAAAAACGCTTGTTTGATTTTTTTAAAATAAAAATGTAGGTAGTCCCAGTTCTTATGATGGAACATGTTCCCAAAACACTCTAAATGAATTGTGGGTAAATTAAGCCTGCCCAAATAGAGTAGATGTGCTTTAGAGTCAGACATTCAAACTTATTAGCTGTATGACCTCAGACTAATTAGTTACTGTCATACGTCACTTAATGATGGGGATACATTCTGAGAAATGTGTTAGGCAATTTTGGTTTTGTGTGAACAAAACAATCATAGAGTGCACTTACACAAACCTAGTGGCATAGCCTAGTACACATGTAGGCTATAAAGTACGTCTGTTGCTTGTAGGTTATAAGTCTATACAGCCCATTACTGTACAAAACAACACGAGGTTAAATCAAGCACAAGAGAAAGTGATACAGTCAAGAGGTGGTAAACACAAGATGTATGAGGCTGCGGCTCGCATAACCGTACAATTTTAGAGCGAACTTTTCTAAGTAGCAAGAGGACACTCTAAAATAATATAGAGTATAGTAAATACATAAACCAGTAACAGTGTTTTATTATCATGATTCAGTATTATGCACTGTACATTATTGTACGTGCTGTACTTTTATGTCACTGGCAGTGCAGTAGGTTTGTTTACACCAGCATCACCACAAACAAGTGAGTAACGCGTTTTGTAAGACGTTAGGATGGCTACAAGGTCACTCACTAAGCAATAGGAATTTTTCAGCTCCATTATAATCTTATGGGATTATTTGTGATCCGTTGTTGACAAACGTCATTATGCTGCTCATGGCTGTAATTACCCTGCTTAGTATGTTTTACTATTTTAATACCTTGATCGTAGCATTTTCAATACGTGTGCGTGAATGCTCCGCTTCCCCACTAGATGGCACTGGTTAGGTCGTAAAGGTAACGCTGACTGGTGCTGCACCACCCGAGTATTGCCATTAGAGGAACGTTATTTGAAAACACTGGTAAAGACTATGAAAAGTGCTATAAAATTGACTTTAGGTAAAGTGAGGATTGTTTATACTGTGAAAAGATCAGAATCCGTATACAACATAAAAACAAAATTAAAATTGAATAATTAAATATTATAAGGAGCCACTTGATGGTCAGATCAATAAGAGCTCTTTAAACTACAAGTATATTAGGAGTTTGCATTTTGTTCCAAATGCAGCGGAAAGCCGTTGATAAATTTTAAGCATAAAAGTGTTAAGATGTTGTTTATATTTTTAAAAGATTATTCTGATGGTTGTGTTTTTCAGCGATACTGTTGAAGAGATTGAACAGAAACCATAAAATTGAAAATAATATAACACATAAGCAAGCGATTCATTTAGAATATATTAAAAATTCTATCATGAATAAGAAAAAGACAATAGAAAAATTGATAAAATACTTGAACATTCACTTCACAAAAGGAATTCTACCTGGCCAACAAACATGGAAAGATGCTCAACTTCATCAGTAGTGAGGGAAAAGCAAATTAAAATCACAGTAAGAAACCATTACATACCCACATGATTGGTAAAAATGTAGAATAATGCCGAGGATTGACAGGGTATTGGCAGCAGTAAGAACTTTAATGTACTGCTGCGGGAGAAAAAAGTTATACAGCCACTTTGGAAATGCATAGTGAAGCCAAGGTAATAATATACCCGGGGACCTCAGATTTCCATTCCTAAGCCAATATCCTGGAGAAAACTTGTGCACCAGTGTAACACTATCTTGTCTGCAAGAGGGTGCTTAGCAACACTGTTTATAACTGCAGAAAACTGGAAACCACACAAATGTTCCTCAGCTGAAGAATGGATGACCAAATGAAGGTGTTTTCACATAGTGGCGTGACATAAAACAACAAAAATGACAGCACTATAGCCACATGTACAACAAAAGGATATGTCTTAAATATTGAGCATAAAAAAGCAAGACAGGAAAGAATGCATATGAGTATGATTCCATTTACATAAAGTTCAAAAACAGGCAAAATTAAATTATATTGTTTAGGATATTTGGTGATGAACAATGAAGGCAACTAAAAAATTAACTTAGAATGGTGGTAACCTCTGATATCAATTTTATCTCAATTAAAAAAAGCCAAAAAGAATGGTGGTGACCTCTGGTGGGAGAGACAAGCCTGCTGGGGAGAGTGGATTATGCATGGGCCAGAGTGGAAGCAGGGAAACCACACTGTAGGTGAGAGACAATGAGAGTAGAGGCTGCGACCAGGACCGTGGTGGGAGTGGTGATGGAGAGAAGTAGCTCCAGATGGCGACACTAACAGGACTTGCTAATGGATTGTTTTCTCTTGTTCTATGTGATAGTTCACAAGCCAGAAAAAGTCACATGGACAGAAGCTGCTGGAACCATTCGGGATGGAGTACGAGCCTACACAGCTCTACATTATCTTTCTCATCTCTCTCCAGGAAAATCAGTGCTGATAATGGATGGAGCAAGTGTAGGTGCTAATAGTTTTGTTCAGAAATAGAACAAAACACAGTAAACTTAGGGAACGGGCCACCCTTTTGCTAATGTAATTCTTTGCCAATAGTTCATTCACTGATGTGTTGACCAAAGTCCCAGTTTGTTAAAATAAGCAACTTTTATCAATATGAGATAAAAAAAACTTAGTGTTTATTCTTACTTTGAATCTGCTAGTACCTTAAAAAAACAAACAAGCAATTTTTTTATGCCTCGTTACACAACGTCTGAAATAGCTCATGAAGTCTTTGAAACCATACCCTAGAACTCCCTACCAATTTTTTATCATGTCCCACACATTACACTCCGTAATAAAGTGTTGCATTCATAAGTGGATCACTCAGGATCAAAACTGTCCTAATTTAAACAGCTTACATGTATTATCAAAAAAATAGTTTGACACTAAAAGTAAATACATAAAAACATTATCTAAAAACGTTACAAACTTGGGATGAATTTATAGTTTTATTTTCTATCTTGCTGTTGATGAAAATGCTTTTCCCCTGATTTTCTTTGGAAAAAAGGCAGACCTGTCTTTAGCAGTGGCTTAGCCTGATGTCCAATATCAGGGTAGTATTGTCTCCCTGAACTTAACCCACAGGTCAGCAAAAGAAAGGACGGAGCTTTGGAAGTGCTGTGATGTTCCAACAGAGGTCGCTGGACTCACATATGTATGATAGTATAATTAGCTTAGATCATGATGCTGACGAGGCCCGCAGGGCGATTTTTCTCTTTCCAAGGCCATGTTTTTGAATGCAGCGCTCCAGCCTTGAAATTATATGCTCTGGTCAGACTGGGTGAGAGCATGTGGTACATACAGCTTTTCCACCACCCTTTCTGAAGAAGAAAGTCACTCATATGTTCCATTCTACTAAACTTGTCCATATTTTATTTTTCTATCAGATAACAATTGAAAATATACTAAAGTAGCACCGAAGTGTTACACTTTGTTAAACAACCTATCAAGTAAATTAGATATGGCCTCCACCCTATATCTATAAACCTTTTGTGTATTTTTTTCTCCACAGGCACTTGGTACGATAGCTATTCAGTTAGCACACCATAGAGGAGCCAAAGTGATTGCAACAGCGTGCAGCCTTGAAGACAAGCAGTACCTGGAAAGACTTGGGCCTTCTATAGGTGGGTAGTATTACTCAACACAGACTTTAAAACATAAAATTTTGAAGGGACATCACCTTAAAAATTATGCTCGTGAAACAAAGCACAAAATCCCAAATGACAGTCACTTTTAAAATGCACTTAGTATCTGTGCTAAGTCCAAGTTTACTTAAGTGATAGTTTTAATTTTGTTTTTTATTTAGTTTTTGATGCAGTTGTTTTTTAATTTCTCTTACTGGTAGTTCATTATTGGTGTATAAAAAAGCAAACCTATTTCTGAATATTCATTTTCTATCCTACTTTATTGAATTCATTTATCAGTTCTAATAATTTGGGGGGATTCCCTACGATTCTCTATGTATAGTATCATATCATCTGCTAATTATTTGTTTTTCAAACCTTCATTTTTCAATGTTTTTCTTCTTTGCCCCGTTGTTATCGACTTAGCCAAGTTCGAATTATGTGAACTTCGAAACTATTTAGATATACCTGATGCCTCTTCGGTTTTGGTCAATAAATCAATATATTTTTGCATTACTTTGTATGTTTCTCAATCTGTTTTACCCAGTGATATACCTCTAAAGTTGTCTATTTTCCGTAATATACTAGGAAGGGAGATGAGCTACTTACACAGAAACACAGGTCAGATACAGTTTATGATGAATGGGCATGGTGAAGACTAGAGAGCTCTTGAAAAAAATGGATGTATCTGAACAGCAACAAATATGGAGTGGAGAAAGAAAATAGAGATTGAAAAAAATGAAAAAGGAGAAAGATAGGAAAGGAATTTAATAGCATGGAGTTACAGAATTAACATTGGAGTTTAACACGTGAAGAGAAAAGAGTATGAGCAGAGTGTAATTGAAAGGAGGAAGGTAGGAAAGTAATGTTTATCGAGTCTTAATATGGATGTTATCTCTTTAAGTCCTCAGCAGCACTGGGTTGCCTGAGAAACAGCATCTCCGAGAATCTAACTAGCTTGTCCAACGATACACAGCTAGAAGAAGGGCTGGAACGGAATTTGAACCCAGGCCTGTCTAGCATTAAAGTCCATGTTATTTCCATTGTTAAATTATGCTTCTGACAGAAATAACCGAGGCATGGAAGGATGGCTAAAGCAGTGGCTGGAGAAGGAGGAATATAGGGGAAAAAAGGAAAAAGAAGAAATTGAAAATAGAAAAAAAAAGTATGAATGGTATTGTTGAAGGGAAAGGTTTCTTATTACTTAATCATGCCCTTCACAGGTGCGTTAGTCCCCTTTTCCTTGTGTCCTCCGCACCCCACATCTCTGTCCCCCAATCGTAGACTACACCATAAACCTGACCAGCCCTTAGCGGGATTCTCTTTAAGGAGGCGTTAAAAGATACAAAAATGAGGGGTGGCCAGATAGCGCAGTTGGTTAGACCACAAGCTCTGAGTAACAGGGTTGCCAGTTCGATTCCCACAAGGGATGGTGGGCTGCGCCCTCCACAACTAGATTGAAGGACAACAGCTTGACTTGGAGCTGATGGGTCCTGGGAAAAAACACACTGTTCCCCAGTAAAGTCCTGGAAGTATACACTGTTCCCCAATAAAGTCCTATTCCCCTTCGCCAATAAAATCTTTAAAAACAAAACAAGATACGAAAATGAAATATATATGTGTCATTTGCCAATTCTGAGACTTCTATTTTAACTGTCTCATTGGCTTATTCTATTGATATAATACTTTAAAGCAACCAGTTAAAATTAGTTTAATTTTCACTAACTGTGCTAAAAATAATCATGCTTTTTTTCCCTTCAATATTTTTCTTGTTTTGGGGCACAAGTGAAGGGGATTTCTATGATTGAGAAAGGATAAAACAGCTTCTAATAGAGAAGTATATTGCACAAATATAATTTTATACTTTTTAGCTCTAAACTCTATTCAATGTGAAAATACTTAAGACATTGCTTACTCTTTCAACTGATATGTGTACCTCTATGGTTGAGATTCTCAGTCCTGGCAATATATTCTATAGCAGGGGTATCCAAACTTTTTTCAACAGTTTGCACCAAGGGCCATATGCGGTAAAATACACAAACAGCCGGGCCACTCACTCGAGGTGAAGTACATATTGCCTCACCTGGTTTATTTAAGTAAACTAAATATATTTTTGGAATTTGCTGCGGGCCAATTAACAATGGATCGCGGGCCGCAGTTGGCCCGCGGACCACAGTTTGGACACCCCTGTTCTATAGCTATAGAGAACAGTCCTCTGTTGTCAACAGACCAGCCTTGGAACACGTTATCCACAAATGCTTTTATTTTATTGGATTGTACCAGCCCCTTCGTGTGAACTGATCTTTACCAATATTGGGTTAGATGAGAAAAAGTATAATTTGGATTCACTAATTGTTTGAAACACTTAATTCATTTCAGAGAATAGATGTTTATTTGCTTTTCTTTTTCTTTTTCTTTGATTTGTTTGTGTTGATCACATAGAGAACAGTACAATTGCCTGATTTCCTGTCCTTTGCAGCCCGAGTGATCGATTTATCTAATGGGAAAGTCCATGTTGCTGAAAGCTGTTTAGAAGAAACAGGTGGCCTGGGAGTAGATATTGTCCTGGATGCTGGAGGTGGGTACTTCACTAAATTAATAGTCTGCGTAATTTTTTTAGTGTGATGGATGAATTTTAGAAAACAGATACATAACCAGGGAATAATTTTCAGCATATTTATTAAGTTGATGTTTAGTTTTTGGGGTTTTTTTTTTCTGTTTAAATTGGAGCTTCTTCATTTTATTTCCACTGTAAACTGTCTGGAAGAGAGAACGTGCTTGCCTTTTAAAGTATAAGCATTAGAGTTTAAACATCTCTACAGGAATCTACAGACATCTCTTCAATGGTTCCCACATGATACACATTCATTCAAGTCTCAGCCAGATGCTTATTCAATCGGTTGTGCTGCTTATGGCCCTCTATTGGATGGTTGACTTCTGTAGTCTCTACTTGGAAAACGCACAGAATGTTGTTCAGTTTTTCACCTTCATGAACTTTTGTAGTTTAACAAATATCTCACACCAAATTTGTACACACTTAGGTAGTGCCATATCACCTAAACGATAGGTTTCACAAGCCTGCAAAAGCATTCTATTTATACTTTGTTCAGATTTATTTTCTGTCATGAGAATCATAGGTGAAGACAGCTACATATGGCTATCATATGTGTTTCTTTTTAACCACTATTTTCAAGATTTGAAATTAACAAATCTTTCAGTGGAGCAAATGTGTACTTCATTAACTATTCAAGTGGACATATCAATAATTATGTCAAAGTGTGACTATCTTGAGTCTATGAGTTCCTTAATCAGAAGTCAACCTTTCCCACAGTATTGACCTACCGATGTTATGATTAAAACTCTCAGGCTTAGTATTACTTGTATTACCTTGCCTGGGTTTCAAATAAAAATAGACTTTTTATCTTTAGTTATTACACTTATAATTAAATCTAGAGTAAATTTTATGACCAGTTTTAATGCAAAAAGTATATTTTAGGATGTCTGAATACATTGTGTTGACTTTTTCTGAGAAAAAATGCTTCTTCATTCCTACATTAAAGGACAAAGAGAACTTGTTTGAAGAATAAATTTTTGTCAGATGACTATATATTCTCTCTCTCTCTCTCTCTCTCTCTCTCTCTGAACTGTTCCCCTCTAAGTGCGATTATATAGTAAAGGGGATGAACCAGATGTAAAATTACAACTACCACATAAACATGATATCATCACATTGCTTGGTGTCGGAGGCCATTGGGTAACAACGGAAGAAAAACTGCAGGTATTATCAGAAACAGTAAAGCATTACTATTACTATTACCAAAAGGGGGTAATTACCAAAAAATAATGCCTAAGTCTTTTGAGGCAAGATGTGGCTAAATATGTTGTAAATTCTAAATTATACCCTGTATAGTATAGCTGTTTTTTGTGGATTTTGTTTTACTGTTAGCTACATGTTGGCCAAAACGTTGAAATGGTGCCTAATAGAGAAGTTCATTTAACTTTTATTTAGTGGTTTGGAAGTAGTGACTTCTGAATTTAATAGTATTTCAAACAGGATCTTTTTCTTAGTAACAAACATTATTGACATATACTTAGCAAACTATTTCTATATAAAATTACTACAATTTCCTAATTCAAATTGGAATGTACTATATTTGTGTATATACACATGGTCTCCCAAAGTTACATTTCTTAAATTAAGTATTTTTATCTTGGTTGATATGCAAACGCCATAGTTCTCATACACCAATCTTCACTGATTTTCCAACAGCCTCATGAAAATGACTGGTAAGTAGCAGCCAGAAATCTCTCTCTCTCACACACACACACACACACACACACACACACACACACTCTCTCTACTGCTCCATCACCAGGATTCTACATGGGCCTTGAATCTGACCTTGCTGTTTCATCATTTTGGACAATGAAATACAAAAGAAAACATGGCTTACGTACTGTTACTAAAGTTTCTGTGCTGTTTGTGATGTGGTTATTAATTTGTGTAGAAGTTTCCCTGGCTTAAGATTCCCGTCACCTTTCTGGTGTTAAACTCAGTAACTGATCAGCCTTTGTGCATTCTGTCCCAGTTGGATCCTCCCGACAGCTACTGCCTTTTCCTCAAGGGAGCAACAGTGGCTTTCCTGAACGATGAAGTCTGGAATTTGTCAAATGTACAGCAAGGAAAATATCTTTATATCCTTTTTTTCTACGGACTCGAGTGTCTGGCTTGAAATTTACCCTGTACCGTCATCATTAAGTCCTTTAATAATGGCAATAATAACAACAGCAGCTAACTTTCATTAGGCATGCTAAACAACATTCCTTTGTAGGTATTAATTTATTTAAACATTAAAACCACCCTATGAGGTGTAAGTATTGTTATTATCCCCGTTTCACAGATGAAGGAACTAAAGCAGAAAAGATCAATAATGCATTCCCAAGGACACAGCTAGCAAGTGCCAGGACAGGACTCACACCCAGGCAGTCTTGCTCGTTTCTGAATGGGAGCTAAACCATAAGTTACATGGAAAATTTTGTTTTGTTTTTAACTTGGCATTCTGGAAATGACACGTCACCTTGAGAAGCTGCTTTCATACTCTTACGATGGTGCCCTTGTGCAAAACCTTTCAGAAAACTTTTATCTAAATTAAAGAGCTTGTGGGGCATTTTTAAGAATATCACTGCTAGGAAATCTTCATCAAATAAAGATGAGTGATTTTTTTTTTAGTGCAAGTCATTCAGAGACAATTCTGGTAAAGGAAGCCAAATCATTCCAGTTCTGGTAAAAGTACTGAAAAGTTTTCTTAAGAAAGCTTCAAACTTCAGAACAAGGTCAACTTAAAAATAAAACTTTTATTTCTAAGATGGCTGTTCTGAAGGCAGCTGCCATTGGTAAAATTTTTAACATACTGGATAAAAAAATAAGTTCTCATTACATAATAGAGTGTACTTGTACGTGAAGAAAGAGACTTGAATGACCTTACACTTGTCTCCACTAAATGTCTTACTTTAACTTTGGTTAAATGTGTAGTTAGATAGGAGTGATATGTATAAAGGCCAGTCTCCTCCAGGAGCAATGACAGACTTGATGCAGAGCCTTCACATAGTATTTCCTTAGTATACTGTGTATGTTGAGCTTTAAAGAGTAGGTATCAAAAACCAGAAAAATCCCTTTAATGTAGTGAGTGGACGAGATTAAAGTATTTCTGATTAAATACTTTCCTATTAAATTTAGAAAATAAAATTAATTTTTAACTTTCTAGAAGAATTTGTTTTAAATTTCAGTTTAAAGCAACTTAAATGTCCAGTATCATTGTAATTATCAAGAATACCATGGGATGTTAGCAAGAGAGAACACAATGTTTTAAAAGTAACAGCATGTTTTGAATCTTACATGTCAGAAGCTAGGCTGGGCTGCTTCACCTGTGTCACTGAATTCTCTCAATCACCCTCCCTTCCCCCCCAGAAGATGTTTTTAACCAGTTTGACAAACCCGTGGACCGTGTTGAAAGATGACATTTTTATATGAAATGATGTTAAATTTTCAGAAATCACAAACACACACACACACACACACAGTTAAATATACTGTTGTATATTTAACAAAAGTAAAAAGAATTTACAGTATGAATAAGTGAATCAGGATTCGTTAGGTCCTTTTTAAAAATATTTAAAATGTCTTATGTTCATATTTTCTAATTTACATTTTCTAAAGTCCTGAGAAAGACTTTCGCCCTCACTTGTGCAAACCCCCTCGGTCAGTTCACACATTGAGCCAGTTGCTGCTTGTGATTTAACAGAGTTCTCCTTCCAATGGTGAGATGATATGCCATAAATAATTCTCCAGTACTAGCAATTACATAGGCTCTCAATTCTAATTTCAATTAATGACTAGGTTTTTTTTAAATTTTAGTTTTATGGTTCTCTTGGTGACATACCACACACAGTTTATCAACTTTCCTGCACACAAATTTTTATGTCTATAGAATAAATGTGCACTTAAACTAAGAGAAGTACGTGCTCAAATTGTTTTTAATTGAAAATAGCATAGGTAGTGCTAAAGTGAAAATACCTCACACCATCCCATTATCATCCATTTGGGATAACACTAGGCATTCCTTAGGACAGGCATTAGGCTTGCTTCTTTCATCACTTGCTCTTACAAGTTTGGGCTCTATTATGTTACCACCTCTCACAGTTCCCCATGTCCCCTTTTTAGAGATAAATTTGACAGCTTACAGAATTTTTGTAACTTAAATTTTGAATTTCTGAGATTGCTAAACATAAAGAAAAAACAAGTGGCCTGTCTGGCACCTCCTGAATGGTTTTGTTTAATCCTTTTATCTTTTACATTGCCACCTTAACAGTCCTTTCAGCTACGTATCTTAAAAGATGTGATGGAGAAGTTATCCACTGGTGTTCTTAGGTACGCTAAGTAACCAAATGATCTTGTTTATTTTTCTGTTCTCAAGGAGATAAGGCAGGCATTTCTATTTTTGTTTCAGCTTTCACAGAACACCTATTGCCTCTACATTTTATTATTTGGGTTAGATAAAGAGCTGTTCCTTAATATTTCTCAAAGGGTATCTTGTGACAAACCAGTAAGTATTCCCTAAGATAGAAGTAGCTCCTGAGTTTTCCTTGCTCCATTCTGTACCATACCTCACCCTTTGCTCCTTTTCATCACCCCTCCCAAAGCAACTTGAAATAACCCATAGCTTGAGAACAAGAAAAAGGACATTTTTTTAAAGTTGGATCTGCCTACCAAACAAGAGGGAATGAGTACATTAGAGATTTTCGCCTTCAAAATTTAACCACTTTGGGAATACTAATAGACAACTTTGTATTATTTGAAGTAATACAGTTGAACTCGAGCAGTTGTCAGCTACCTACCATTCTGTGTCCTCTACTCAACTAATAATTTCATTCTTCCTCAGGCCTCAGTTGGATGAACCCATTCCACTATATGAAGCAAAAGTTTCTATGGAAGTTGTTCAGAAAAGTCAAGGAAGAAAAAAGCAAGTTGTTCAATTTTAATTTTGTTCTTTCTCAGAGCTCAGTTGGATGAATCCATTCCAGTATTTGAAGCCAGAGTTTCCTTGGAAATTGTTCGGAAAAGTCAAGGAAGATAAAAGCAAGTTGTTCCAGTTTAAAGCATGATTTCCTGCTGAGACAAGATGTTCAGAGTTATTTCAAGTATTTAGAAAGTATTTGAAAAATTACTGTACAAACGGCCAAGACAGTTCTATAACATCTAAAGGGAATATTCTGAAAGCCTTTTTCGCTATTGTTTTTAATGTACTTTCCTCCGTTATTAATTTTTTTCCATGAAGAAAACTGCTTTCAGCAAAAGCCACGCTGTTGATAAAGCTGTTAGTCTTTTGCTATGTCAAAGTAACGTTACTTTTGTGTCAACCCCATTCTCAGCACCTTCGTTCCTTAACAAACCTTTGCTGTTGTAATTTAATCTTTTGGGTATATTTTCAAGTCTCAAAGGATCTAGCCCATAGACACTTAACATGTGTTTCAAATGTTCACCTCAGGGTTTTCTCAGGATCAAACAGGTTCCTCAGAGTAACTCGCCAGTGGCAGCGGAGTGTTTGCGTGGAGCGCTGCGGTGGCGATGCTCGGGGAGGGCCGGGAGGCTGCGCTGAGTTCCCATCGGGCTCTCTATTTGGGGGTAGAGAGAAGAGACCAGGCCCCTCTCGCCGGCCCTGGACGTCGCCACTGCCCTCTAAACCTATCGGAGCAGCAGCTCAAGTGTGACGTTTCCTTTCCATCCAGGCACCGTTCCCGGGCTCATCACGCCCCTGCTGCCGATTTAAATAGCAGTCAGCTATTTTGGGGTCCAACAGGGGTGCGCAGACCAGTACCCTGGATCGCGAGCCTCCCAGCCAATTAGCACCCGGCGACCGGACGATGGCCAAGGTCCCGGCAGGACAGCCAGGGCAGCGAGCGTCCCGGGCACCGACTGGTTTGAAAGTCCCGGCGGCTTCCTCGCAGAGACGCAGCCGGGGGCGGGGCCTCAGGAGAGGCCCACGGCGCACGCGCCGCGCGGCGCCTCGGGGGCGGGGCCGGCGCGCGCGGGAAGCGCCTGCGGGTTGGCCGGCCCGCTCACCTATTCGCCGCCGCGCATCATGGCCCTTTCGGTTCCCGGCTACTCGCCCAGTTTCAAAAAGCCGCCCGAGACTTTACGGCTACGACGGAAGAGGGTCCGGAGCCTCGGGGCCGTCCTCCCGCCCGGGGAGCGGCCCGAGCCGGCGCCCCGCCGCGCCTCCCTGGCGGACCGGCTGGCCCTCCGCCCCTTCCCGGCGGCGGCATCAGGCAGTGACGGCGGCGGCCCGGCCGCAGCCGGCAGGAACCCCTTCGCCTGCCTAGACAACCGGCCGCCGGCCGCCGCGGAGCCCCACGACGGGCCGGCCCGGGACCAGCAAGAGGCGCCGAGCCGGGTGAGTGTCTTGTTGCTTGGCAGCGAGAGGCTGCCCTGGCGGTGAATTAGGGGTGGCCAGTTGTCGCGTTCGAGGGGGCAACGGGCGCAAGGAGTGCCGACCGCCCGTGGCCTCAGGGAGCCCTGGACACCGGGAGAGGCTGCTCGGACAGGTCGGGGGTGTGCAGTGCGCGTCGCGAGCTGCCGCGGGACGCGCGGAGCCACGGGCGCGTCGGCCTGTCCTGCGGAAAGCGGAGAGCACGAGGGTGCGCGCCCCCCGCAGTCCGGCGCGGGGCCGGGTCGGGCTTTGAGCAGCAGCCCTCGTGGGGGTTAGAAATCGGTGAGAAGATAGATCTAAAACTCCTAGGGCAGCTCACGCTGGAAGGCCGGGAAGATAACCGCGCGGTCTGTGTCTCTGCGTGGTTCAGAGCCTCCCCCCACGCTCTCACAATTCTGGGGATGCAGGACTGCCGAGGATTCGTGGGATCTAGAACTTGTCTTGCCTCAAAGCCTTTTGGTTTGAGATTTATACATCAGTATTAGTTGTGCAAATCACCGGCTTTCCCCGCCTCAATTTTAATGGTAAAGTTAAAGCACAAAACCGAAGCGAAATACGGATGTACTGATTTGGGTGCATGTGAATTCCTGCACTTGCAGTTATTGAGAAACTTGCATGGCAGGTGAGAAGGCTCCGGACGTATTTAAAGCAAACTCTAGCATCATTTACGATTAAAAGAGACTCATTTTTTTAACCACAGTTTTTAGATGCCAATCAAGAGAATGACTTGCTTTGGGAAGAGATGTTTCCTGAAAGAACAGCCCTTAATGAGTTACTCCAGGTAATACTTTTTAAATGCCACTAGAATGTATATTCTTTGATTATAAATTCATACTTCTCAGAAACATTTTACCTGGAAAATCGTGTCACAGAGAGCTCTGAGTGAGTGATCATCTCTACCAGGGTTATAAAGATGTCATCAGCGGTGGTCAAGAACTTTGTGTGATGTAGTGATGATGTTTATAATGGCACCAACTCTACAGAAGGCGTAGATGTGGATTTTCCTTCACCCTCCAACAGTTTGTAACACTCCTGTAGATGGTGACAACTTCGGCTCCTCATTCAGAGCCAGGCCCCTCCAGCTGCTTTTGCAGCATAGTTTTTCACTGAATCTTCAGACCAAATACCCCAAATGTGGCGTATCATGGAACCTTGCTCACACCACCATCACCACCACCACACACACACACACACACACACACACACACACACACACACACACACACCCGACACGATACACTCACACTGTTGAATCCATTTCCCAGATACTTCTTTTGTGATAGTTTAACAAATGCATAGTTAGTTCTAATAGGAGCCGACTAAAAGAGTTCCCCAAGACCCAGTCTCCCTTCCTTGTAAATAAATGGCCTTCACAGAGTCTATTGGAAGTAGTTCCCCTTTCCTTGTTATTTTTTGGTTATGTCATCTGAAAGAATCATTGTAATGTGGGGAATATTGTTAAATATGTTCTCTAAGAGACCTACCTAAGTTATCTGCAGGAGCAGCTTAGTCCTGGTTTCAGCGTTTTAGAGGCTTAAAGGGTGCTTTTTAAGGTACTTGGAAGATTTTTGCAGTATTAATAGATTTTATTTTTTTAATTATGATCATGAAAAGAGCAAGTGCCTCCTGTAACTAAACTATATAGAACTATATAAACAAAAAGTGAAATCTGCCCCTCTACCACCACCACCACCATCATCAACAACAAAAAATCCCACTTTCCAGAGATAACCACTGTTAACGGTTTAATGTAGCTCTTTCCAGACTTTTTCAGTGTGTAGTGTATATGTTATTATACATTTCCTACAATTTTGACATTTCAGTGATCATGAGTATGTTACTTGATGAAATCTGTAGATTGAAGGTTTTTTTTCTCGGTACTCTACTAATTTTTGTGTTCTTTGTTTTCTAAAAGACTCCACACGTATCATTCTCCGAATCTGATATCCCATCCTCAGAAAGTACTGAGTTACCTGTGGACTGGAGTATTAAAACTCGACTCCTTTTCACCTCTTCTCAACCCTTTACCTGGGCAGATCATTTGAAAGCACAGGAAGAGGCCCAAGGTGTCGTCCAGCATTGTAGGTCAACAGAAGTTACTCTGCCTCAAAGTATACAGGTAATTCTGAAAGCAAATAGCTATGTTTTAAAGTAACACATTAAATGTAAAATTTACTTCTCTGCAAAATATCAGAGATATTTCCTTCCATTAAGTTTTTCTTCTGACATTTAAAGACACAAGTGCTTAGCAATTTTGTGTTTCCCAAATGGTGCTTTCGTAAAATTATTTTAATCAGATTCAGTAACTGCTCATTACATTTAGAGAGGTGTCCTGAGGAATAGTCAGTGTTGCAGGGAGGCATTGTTTGAACCAAACAATTCTTCTTAAAGGCCTTTTGAGAAAGAAAATATAAGGAAAAGAAATTAAAAGCAATTGGGGAGTCGGATTGCAAAGGCAGATTGATTATTTTACTGATTTTCTCACATAACGTATACTCTATTTAAATGCACTATCTTCTGCTAGCTGGATGATGGTCTGCTGTAAATTTAGTAGAGTTAATGAGTTCTAGAATGTCTTCAGAGAAATATAATAGCATTGCTTTCCAGCTGCTGGTCGTCTCAAACTAGGTTAAAAAGGATTAGCCGAAAGAGGCCTTGGTACGACTTTTTCAATAAATCGATCAGGGTGATTTGTGATTTGCATTATCAGTTTTCACTGGCTACTTTTGAAACAGTGTTGTAAGGGGTAGGCAACTGAATGCAGTGTTACCTACACACACACACACCTCTCTCATGATGAAAAAGATAGTCATTGCTCTCAAGGACAGTAGAGACAGCAGACTGCTCCTGTCTATGCTCCAGAGCTCCTTCTGATAAATGGTTTACAGATTGTCATTGCTGACAAGAGGTTTTCCCAAACAAGCATAAACTACATTTTAGCCCCTGTAACAGTTATTAACACTTTGCCATAGGAAGCAGTAAAGGTAAGTGTTTATCTGAAAAAGCAGTGTCTTTTTAATGAAATGTTATACTTCTAATGGCCAAACACTGTCCAATACGTCTGGATTTTAGGACCCCAGACTCTGCACTGAGCTTCGTTGTGCCTTCCAACAGAGCCTTATCTATTGGCTCCACCCTGCCTTTCCATGGCTGTCAATGTTCCCTCGTATTGGAGCTGATAGAAAAATGGCTGGAAAGACAAGCCCTTGGTCAAACGATGAAACCCTGCAGCAGATTTTAATGAGTGACTGGTAAGATCAGTAAAACCTTGTCCAAACCGTGAGTTTTCATTTTGGCAGTGTTCTCTCCTTGTTTATGATACAGAAATGTATAGTGATAGAAGGATCTCTTTGTCCTTCTGAATTACTTTATTAAACTGTTAATAACCAACATTTATATTGTTTACTTTTTTAGCTCTTACTCTTTATGCAATTGTAAAAATGTATGTAAGTGTTTGATAAATATATAGAAATCTGTGTCAGTGGCTGCTCCCTTTCTCAGCAGAAGCTGCTCAGAAGATGTCATCAACTTATCAATTAAATTTTGTTTAAAGAAAAAATGGGTAGTGTTTAAGTGGTAAACACTGTTTAAGTATCTAGAAGTCATCAGTGAGTCCCATGACCAGTTTTAGTTCTTTAAAAGCCAAGTTGCATGAAATGGCAGAAATTCAAACCATTATCTTTAATATTTGTATTGTGTTTTAAATCAAGTGAGTATCAAACTGAATTATACAAAATTAAATTTTAGATGTTAAGTGTTTATTAATACCTAAAGAGCATTTTTTGCTTCATAGGTCTGTGAGCTTCACTTCTCTATATAATCTGCTGAAGACAAAACTTTGCCCCTATTTCTACATTTGTACCTATCAGTTTACTGTCCTGTTCCGTGCAGCAGGATTAGGAGGAAATGATGTAATCACAGCTCTCATATCTCCTACAACTAGAGGTATAAGAGAAGCTATGAAAAATGAAGGTAAAACTACAAGTTAAAATGAGAATACCACACTATATAGTAAATGTTTTTTTGAAAGCTGAAAGTTGAATTATCTTTTACAAGTTGAATTGTCTTTTACCAGTTTTATCTATATTAAGAAATGTTTTATTTCTTCATTCCTTTTTTTGGTAATTATTTAAGCTATCCCTTATACATAGCTTTAAATTAATGGTGTTCCCTTCACTGTTGTCTAAATACATATTGGGTCAGAAAGTCTCTATCTGAATATACTCCTCTTGAAATTATAGTACAAATTACCTACCCCTTTTAATAACAGTTTTTGAACTAGGTCAAAGCATTATTGGATCATAAAATCTATTTAGTGGGTTCAGTCAGCATTTTTTTAAAAATGAGAGTAAAATATACTTTATGAAAGACTACCACAGGTAGTAAGAGTGTGTATTCCCTAAACCTTTTGTTTCGTGGAGAAATGAGTGTATTGTGGGCTACTGTCAAGAAAGCTTGAAAGCTAGACTTAATAGATCAATGTAAAGACTCACATTTCATATTTTGTACTCTCTAAAAATAGGGCACACCGGTTAAATTCACTTAAATTATATTAAAGAAAATGCATATTATGAATTTAAATTATGAAAATGAATATTAAAGAAAAATTTTCTCTCATGTAGGTATTGAATTTTCTCTGCCTTTGATAAAAGCAAATGGCCATGAGAAGAAGCAAGCATCTGGAACAAGCTTGGGACATGGGGAGTATGTGATTATAATAACCTTTTACATCATCCAGTGATTTATAGACTCAGGGGAATAGTTTTTGAGAGGAAACAGCTTTATGAAATGGGAACTCTTAACTGTAACAATTTTTTAGGGAGCAAGCAATCAGTGATGAGGATGAAGAAGAAAGTTTTTCCTGGCTAGAAGAGATGGGTGTGCAAGATAAAATTAAAAAACCAGACATACTGTCTATCAAGCTGTATCCTTTCATTTGATAACTAGAATTGATTTTCATTGAATTAAGTTAGTAATGTAATACTCACTGGCAAGTTTATTTGACTATAATCTTAAATTATCTTAGGATCATATTAAAACTAATTCTCCATGACATTAAATAACAAACCCCTAAGTACCAATAAAATATGAACAATTTTTAAGCTATCTTTTTGAAAGTGAAAACATTCCATTTTGGGTTAAGTGTGTGAAGGGAACAGAACGTATTTTTGACTAGAGAAGAAATTAGTTTTTGTTGGGTGTCAATTTCTAGCAAATTCAGATCAAAGAGAAAATGGTTTTGATTTAAACAGATGCCTTAAAATTGCAGTGAGGGGGCAGCAAGAGCATTTCTGGTTGGAATGGGGAAAGGAGTCCCACATGGTTCAGAATCAAGGTAACTGCTTTTCCCATTGGTATGGGGTTCGCATTAGCAATTTCCTTGATGGTGATCTTCAGGCGTAAAGAGAAACATGAAGTACAAATGGATCACAGACCTGAGTCTGTTGTGCTGGTGAAGGGAATGAACACCTTTACATTGCTCAATTTTTTGATCAACTGTAAGAGTTTAATTGCTACTTCAGGTCCACAGGCAGGACTTCCACCAACCCTCTTATCCCCAACAGCTTTCCGAGGAGCCACAATGCAAATGCTTAAGGTAATAAAAAGAAATAATTCTATACTCATCCTCATAACCTAGCTTCTTTTCCTTTTTTGATCAGTTCTTGATTTGTTTTTAGCAACACCTTCTAGCATTTTTACATGGTGCGTATTTTGTTTATGCTTTCCTCCCAGTAAAAAAATTCTTTGATGTAAATTTGTATCAAAGTAGTATGTGAAATACCTGAATTATATGAAAATAAATTTTTTCTTATTGAATAAGCGTAATTGGCAACAAAAGCATTTTGATGTTAATTTTCTTTTTTTGCCATAAGGAAAAGTTGCTTAATCTCCTGTCTCATTTCTTGTTTTAAGTGTCTCAGGATTTTCATCATGAGTCTTACAATTTTTGTCTCATTTCTTAACCAATGAAAGACCATAGCCAACCAAGAATGTTATGTTCTAGATCTCAAACACTGGGTCATGGATAAGTGAAAGTAACAACTGTACAGGCAGGCATACCTCATTTTATTACACTTCGCTTTATTGCACTTCAGATGTTGTGGGTTTTTTAAATTGAAAGCAGATCTTCCACCAGCAAAAATATTACTACTCGCTTTATTGCAGTACTTTTTTGCGCTGGTCTGGAATCAAACCCGCGGTATCTCCCAGGTATGCATGTATGTCCATGTTATTACACATGTAAATACAAATATATACTGATTAAAAGCAATAGAATCAAATTTTTTTGTTTTCCCAATATTATGTATTGAAAGTGTATTACTAAATCAGAATGGATATGGTAAGAAAAAATCGTATTTCCTAGAATATAAACTGACACTCATAATTTGGAGATGCTGGAGACTGAGACTTTAAAATTTTTATTCATATAACATTCTTTTTATGTCTTATGAACTACTTTTGTTCCATAACTAGAGAGAGGAAAACCCAAATGAAAAGTTACTGAACACATTTTTAACTAGGGACAAAAGCTTGAGAGATGACCATAATTTTGTTTTCCCCTCAATTTTTTTGAAGGCACGAAGTATAAACGTGAAGGCACAAGGTCTTTCTGAATACAAAGATCAATTTAGTTTGGAGATTACAGGACCTGTCATGCCTCATTGTCTACATTCTATGACCATGCTACTCAAATCTTCACAGAGTGGGTCATTTTCTGCAGCGCTGTATACCCATGAGCCAACTGTTGTATTTAATATCTGCCCACCAATGGATAAAGTACTGGATAAGGTAAGTAGACAGCTATAAACAGACTTTTAGTTACAGCTAATTTCTTCAAACTTTATGAGCTAGACTTGTTTCAAGTTATTAAATTGCACTTTTTCCAATTATAATTACTAAGAGTAGAAGGGATGTCTGTTATGTTGTTCTTGTGCAGTAAATTTTATGCATGTAGGCTGTTGTACTCAGCAGTGACTAAAGAACTTGCCAAAAAGAAAGCCAAGTTTATTTTGTCTTCTCTGATCCAGAACTTAATAGTGCCTGACTCCTGTTACAAATTATGGGTACTTATCTAACCATATTTGCCCTTAACTTTGGACATGTTTTTTATTAAGAACTTTAAATTTGCCTACTTTTATCACTTTGCTAGCCTTAAAAAATAATTTATTTTTGGACACTGTCACTATACAAAAATTCTTTGGGTCGTTTATTAATGAACAGGAACAAGACATTTGTCAAAGTTCCCATAGTAATTATTAAAAACTTTAGTGTTCAAAGACTGATTTTGCTTTTTACTGACTTATATACAAATTTCCACAGGAGACTGTTCACAAGGAGCTTGCTAACTGTGGGTTGCACCCTAAGACTCTGCACCAAATCAGTCAAACACCAGTACTGGGGAAGTCATCTTTACGGAATGTGGAAATGAGTGGCTACATTTATAATTGGAGATCCTGAACACCAAAGTAAGCCTAAAAGGAATCTTTGAGGAAAAAAGCCTTCTAGCAAGGAAATTCAAGATTCTTATACCTGTGGCTTTAAAGTTCATTTTGGAAGTTAAATATAACTTTAATATTTCTAATGTTTATATTCTTTTACATTAACATTTTTACATACACTAAGGTTTTAAATTAACATTTTTTTTTACTATTTGAGATATTCAGATATGGAAACTAAAGAATTTTTAAACCTCAAATGAGAATTCTAGATCCTTTTAACCTAATTATAAACTGAAGAGAAAATTGAATCAATGTCAGTGTTTTCCTTGCAAATGGGAAATTCAGTATTAGTATTAACTCATGGCATTGAACAAACAGCATCGGGGCAAAACTATTTCACTTTCCTAGGATCAGCATGTTCTAGTTTATAAAGGTAGGAAACAAATGTAGACAGTATCTGCTGAGCTGATGGTTGATGCTTTTACCTTAGCTGCTTTCTTGCTGATTTAAAATTCCTTAATATATATGTATCTTCATGCATGTTCATACAGGTAAGGGTTTTTATATTCCATAGTTTTGAGTTGTGAAGTATGCTCACCTATTATAGTAAAGTAGTATGTAATGTGCTTTTAGGTATTATGTGTGTGGTGGTATGTGTGGTTTGTGTGTGTATAATTCAAATTTTCTTCAAGTGCTTAGAAATCAAAAGCATTGGGGTAAAGAAATAATAGTATTTAGTGGAAATGTATGCGTTCACTTTATAATCCAGAAAATAAAACACAACATTTATTCCAGAGAAGTTTATATTTGGGCCTTAAGCTTTTGAAAATAAAGTTGAGACATAGCATATGAATACCACTGTAATACACATGAAATAGTCTATCAGACCCTAAAAATTAACATAAACTTAAACTTTCTCATAGTCAACAAAAAATAGTGGCTGGGTGCCGATTTTATTAGATAAGTTGGTTACAGCGTTTTAATTATCATTTTACGTCTATCTAGGTGTAGCTGAAATTCAAAATGCACATCAAAGTAAAACTATATCACAACTCAATGCCATACTAAATGTACTTGGCCTCTGCAGAATTCTAGTCGGACTTCATTCTGACTCCCTTCTCATGGCCCAAGTGGCTTTGACGGGAATGCAGGCTTTAGTGCTGACCATCACACATACCACTTTCTTTTTATAACTTCTACAAAATTTTAAGGGGAGATGGTGGCATTAGCCCTGTGGAACAGATCTCGCTTGATTACCTCAATTAACACTGGCCCAGTATCTGTCCAGCAGAACCCATTGTGAACTAATACAAGGTGCACAGCCCTTCACTGATTACAGGCAAGTGTTACAGCAGCCTAGCCATAAGGAAGGGGAGTTACATCATAGTACAAAATACAGTATAAAAGCGTTATTTAACATTCCACACTGAAGATTACGGATGCCTTCAAACAATCGTTTGGATGTTAGCCACTTAAACAAATACATCACTAAGGTAAACAATATAAACATACCAAAACCCTGTATGGTTAAATACAATTTCCATGGTACAAAAATCAAAGCCTGGAGATGTTTATACAGATTGCTTTTTACACAACGTCTTAAATTGCCAAATATTTACAACATTAAAGAGGAAATACATTTTGATGCAGAGTAAAATTATCTGAAATGATTATTATAAAACCTCAATCTATCTACGTGAGGCACTCCTGAAGCAAGTGGCATTAGCCATGAGGTCCTTTGGTACAAGGCCCATTGCTTGAAGAACCACAGTTGCTGCTGTGGCTTTAGCATGCTTCTTATTAGGGCTGGCAAAGCTGGGCTGGTAAGCGCTTCCATTTATCAATACCTATTCAAGAAAAACATACAATTGGGCTGGTAAGGGCTTCCATTTCTCAATACCTATTCAAGAAAAACATACAATAAGAACAGCATCAAACTTTAATATCTATTAGCTTTGTATTTTTTCACTAAATGCTAGAAAAATAATTTACGAAAATATAAAACCCATATGATTGTAAGTCAAATTAATCTCAACCCAGAAGAAGCAAATCGTTTGGAAAAAGGGACTGCAAATTAAGAGCAGGTCTCCAAATTGAAAAAAGCCTGATAAAACTACTAAATTCATTCCCCATATGCCACTAGAAAATGTCAAATTTGTTCAGATTTTGCCCACATATTTCCCTCCAACATTTTTAAAAAATAGGGTATTAAGTCGTATTAAAGCATGCTTACATGTTTAAAAACCCCACCAATCTACCCACACATATACACACTCCCAACCCACAAACAATATAATAATTCTATGATCATATATTCATCCCTCACCCTCCAACATTATCAAATTAATATACAATTAATGCAGAAATGCATATTTACCCTAAAGAGAAAATGTTTGCGATGATCAGGGCCACTATCATGGACCAAGAGAAATTCAGGTGGTTGCCACCTTCTCTTATTACAGATTTCCATCAAGGCAGACACAGGATGTTTGCCTGCAGAGAAAAAAACAAACCAGTTGTTATTTCCACCATCTGTGGCAACAAATTATGACTTCATGGTGGAGGTGGGCAAGAAGAAATTCAAGTGGCCCCTTACCTGACAGATCTTTCATTGCAGCAGAGAAGTTCCCAGACCGCTTTTGTGCTCTTTCTCCTACAGCAACAAGACCTTTAAAAAACAGTCAATGTTCACTGAATAAATTTCAAAGATCGTTTTAAATTATAACATAGCAAAACAATTCCATCTGTAGAAACAAGCCATGCCTTCAAATAAAATATTCAACAAATTCCCACTACCCTTGATTTCTATATCATCTTGACTTCTGTTTTGCTATGTTTCAGTACAGTATATATCTATACTTCATGTTCACATACCTTGGTATTGGAAGGTGTATAAATGAAGTTCAGAAAACAAAAATTTAATATGTGAGTACATTATATATAAAGTGCCATAATTAACAACTCTAGGTCTGGCTTTTTTGTAAGTTTAAAAAGTAGTGACTATTTATTGCAAGTGATTTCTACAGATTTCCCATTCCTTTAAAAATGCTCAGTTAAGAAGTATGTTCCCCCAAAGGTGAGGAGTTTAGGCACGAGCGCACGTAAAAAGTGAGCAAGACTGTCTCCATGGATCTATTTTTTCTCCAGGAATGAAGCCCTTTCTGACTTATCAAATGTCAGATGTTCTCAAAAGACAAACATGCCATCAGTGCATAACCCCCCTTTCCAAAGTGGTATAGCTGTGTTACTGTCCAAATAAATGCTTTCCAAATTTCCTTTTATCCTAGGGAGAATTCCTCAACCAGATGTTTGCTAATTCTACTAGTACGCTTTCCTAAACCAAGGCCATACTGCAATTTCAAAGAGAATGTTCCCTGGAATAATACATCTACAGATGTTTTTTTCCAATAAACTACCTTTTATGACACAAAGAACTCTGATCAACTTGTACAAGCAATAAAATGACAGTGACATAATTAGCATAATGTCCTTCTCTAATTTAAAGTTTCAATTAACTAGCTATCTCATAGGATGATTCTCATGTTATTTCAAGCCTATTTGAGTCTATCAATATAATATATTCCCTCCAATTTGAAATAAAATGGCAACACAGTATTCTACATGGATGACAACGTAGAAATTCTGATGCAAACATTTTTAAAAAATACATAATTTAGTCAGAGCTAGTCAGTTTCAAACGCTATTAAGACAAAATAGTTTAACTGCATTAACTTCAACTTAACTTTCTATTTGATTACAAAGATAGGGAAAATAAATTCCAGTTTTTAAAAATCAAGCTTTAAAACAAGCTACTGAAATCACAATGAACTGGCATTCCCATGCGATATTTAAGACATTATTCTAAAGGGAAGAAATTATTTAAAATGTACAAGTTGGCTGTTATCTATGTTATCCAAGTGTACTTTTAATAGTGACGATATACAAGCTAGACCCCCAGGTATCTGAGAACAGTAGTGAAATACAGGTAGATACAAAAGTCCCAAGGTGCTCCAAAACACAGGGCAATGTGAAGAAGTAACACTGTTGTCAGTAGGTGATCTACCTCCCAACCCAACAGAACTCAATCACTGAGCTTGAAAAGAGGGGTGTGTAAAAAGGGTTTATAAGATGAAGACAAAATAGCACTCTACTAGGAAATGTAGGGACTATGTGGAATAAAGTATCTGGGAAAGAAAAAACAATCAAATCCTAGAAGGATAAGAATGTGTTCCTTGTCAAGAGAAAACACAATGGAAATTCCACTTTCTAAATATGAAATCTAGTTAAAATTTTAATCATACAAATATATATGCATACTTCCACAATATTTAGCAACTAATGTAACGGAGTTTGCCTTTTCAAAGCTCAAATTAGTGTTTCCATCTATATTTATATGAGTTGCTGAAAACGGGTTAAACTTTTTTCCCCAACGAATAGCTGTACATATACCAGCAGTGCCTCCAGTTCAGGACCATTGATACCAAAAGAACATATGACGGTAATGAAACCCTAAACGTTAAAGGAGATATAATAATAAATATTCCTATAAAAACTTGTTACCTTTTCGGTCTGTTTTAAAATCAACTAGGATAGGTTCCTTATTTCCTTCTTTGTTTTTTCCTAATCCTTCTCCTTCTCTCCAGCCCATTTTTCTCATCAAAACGGCTCCCATTCCTCCAGTTACTGGGGCTGCTCTTAAGAACTGATCCTATCCAAAGAAAAAAAGGTAAAATGTCCCCATTTTACAATTAGAATTTGACTGCAAATCAGTATCACTTTAAAAAAAGAAATCTCATTTTACTTCTATATCTGTTATAGCAATTAAATTTAAATGCTTCTTATATACATACTGTAATGTGTATGTTCTAATTGTTTTTCACATTAACATAATATTTTCAAAGTCAAGTAAGGCAAATAAGTAGCAGTTTTAAAACAGTGGCCCTCATGCCCCCCTCCAAAAAAAAAAAATTAGAACACTCCTGTTTTCGTCCACTATTAAGGTTCACTGGTATCTCTTCTTAGCTTGCAAAATAAAAAGAAGGCAACGTTAAAACAGTCAATAATATTAATTGTCCCAGGTGTACCTAGTTAATGAATAAAGCCCAGAAATCATTTAGAAATAGTATGGACAATGAAAAAACATACTGTTAACATCCAAAGTTTTCCTCCCCATTCTACCATGAAGCAAGTATGTTTTACTTAGAAAATCCCTATGAAGCCAAGAGATAGCTCTTAAAATAAATTTACACAGTTAAGAAAATGGAAGACAATCACAGAAAGTACCCTGTAATTATACCAAACTGAATTTGAATTCTTTTAAAACCTAGCTGATGTTAAAAGACTTAAAAAACTCCTTAAACGTTTACATACCTAGGCCTCGGTAGCAGCAGTGTTGTGAATAGTAGGGCTGGCACTGACCGGGGCAAGAAGACAGCTACAAGGATTTGGCCCTGAAACAAGTTTCCATACAGAGGGGTGAAAGTTCACAGGTTATTCCGTGAACAGTCATCTCTCTTGTATCCAACCCACTGAACCATAATTTCCATCAAAGCAGCAAAGCACTTAATGTCGTAAGATGCACAGCTGTATACATTAGCATGGTCAACAGTCAATTATTTCCACACAAAGAAATAATGTGATGCCTTTTTTTAAAGGGCATCCCTGTACATGTAACAAACTACTGAATTCTACTGTTGATATTTTTGGCTATTTTGTAAAAAATTTATGACATAAATCTCCAAATGATTATTTCCCCTTGTTACTAAATTTTAGATTTACATTCTCTAGCAAATACACAGCAGAGGTCATTACTTATCAACAAAGGGGGCAAAAAATTTTTGTAAATCTAGAAATAGTATGCACTAGTCACTTTCCTGTATTGATAAGTTAATACTAAATTTTTTAAATCTTGTTTTTACACAGTAAAACCGTATAATATTATTTTCCCCCAGCGTTTTAACTATATGCTAGGGAGAAAACATGCCAATGCTTCGTGTGACTAGACATTAAGTTCAAAAAGGTGCTCTGATGGAAGGAGGCAGCTGTGGAGGTAAAAACATACCCCTGGTTCAGTTCCTTATTTGGTGCAGGCCATGCAGTGTTGATGTATAAAGAGAAAAGTTAGCTGATGCTTGGGTATTTACTGCCTTGTTGCTACACACCTAGAATGACTTTTACTTACTTCCAGGTTCATCCGCCCCTCTTTTCCAGGAAACACTCCTAAAAAAAAGGGCAACTGTGCAGAGTGTAATACAAATCCCAATAAAACCCAGGTTTCCAATTTTGTTTCCATTCTCCTATATCTTCATCTGTTTCTTTACCCCAGTGTGTATAAAGTTCACCAAAAAGATGATTAATCTGCGACTACAATAGTAAACCATATTCATCAGATCATCTCCAAATCATTCCATTCCAAAATATAATGGTTCTTTTCAATCAATAACCATTTAAAAATGTTTTAGTGACAAAAAAATAATAAAACTCCTTTTTCATCTAAGAATATACTGCAACAAAATTAAAGAATAAGGAGAATGTTGGCATTCCATGTGGTTTTTAACATATAGAGAGGGCTTTGGGCTACAGCAAGGCAAGAAAAAGCCACATGATCATTTGAAAAAGTTTTCTAAACGTAAGTAGATAGTTTTGTGATATTTGATAGTGAAGATAAATGTTGTTTTCTTAATAACTTTTCCACATGTCCTAGCTCATTTTCATAAAACATTATTTCCTTAATAATGGTATTAGTAGCAAATACTCTTCAGTATCATACAAATTAATTTTTCCTAAAAGCATAGCTTTCTTTAGTAATTATTTTAAAATTTGGTCAGATAACACATCTATCTCATGATAATTTATCAAAATGATTTACATTATTTACATTTAAAATTTTGTAGTTTATTTAAAAATCTGTAAACTATAAGACTGGAAATACTAATTTAAGGGAAAAAGTTTATAGGGAACCAACTGAATCTTTAAAAGATTCACTTAAAAAGTTAGCATGAATTTTAGAAGTATATTTAGAAGCATTATGGATCAGTACCAAAATTTTGCAATGGAATCACATTGAAAAGTTTCTTAGTAATGTACATGACTATTATGTGCCTAAACACCCATATAAGCTTCAAGTCTAAGTTCCTGAAATACTGAGCACTCAGCTTCAAGATTTAATATACATATTAAATATATAAGAATATATATAATTTATATACAAATTCTTTAATAGTATTAAAGAATTAAAACTTAAATGTACATTTATAATTCTCAATGAGATGAAAGCAGTTTTTCAAATACTATTCAAATCACTTTCATACTTGAAATACGGTAATATAATTAGTCCAGAATTAATTCAAACTTTAAAATATTTCGCTGGATTCTCGTCTTTTTTTCCAACACCAACCCCTAGTAAATTATGTAAGTTAGACAATTTTTTAATGAATCTGTGTACTCACTATACACATATTGGAGTGCAACTATTTCCCCCCAAAAATGGCAGGCAAAGTGAGAACATATAATGTTTCATATTAACCTGTTAATAGGAGGATCACCAGAGATAATGCTATCAAAACGTGAAATAAATGTTATGAGATTAAAAGGTCCAAAGCAACCAAAATCTCATTTTTCAGAAATTCAGCCCATTCCCTGGCACTCACGGCAGTTCTCTACAGGTACCCGTCACATTATCACCCTGAAAGGCATGAATGAGGACTGGTCTTCACATGACACTTGAAGACTGAAATTCCAAGTAATTACTTGCCCATGATCACAAAAGGAGTCAGGAGTACGGCAGATAAAGAAACCTTCCCAATCCATTAGACCACGGAGCCTCCCAGTTTCAGCACTGCTATGCTGCCAGTACTCCTGAAACAAATTTCCAATCACCCATCCAACCAGGCCACATCCCTTCACCAGAATGCATTTCTTCAGGAAGCCCTTCTTAACCACCTAAGACTCCCCCAACAACGAGGCAGCCGTAGGTGGAGTTCATAGGTCTCATTGCAGGAATCTGAAACCAGGAGCACCTATATCTTCGCAGCACGAGGCGTCCATCCTCTCCCTTGAATTTAGGTCTCATATATCCTGTTTTTTCATGAGATCAGTGGTTCTCAAATTGAGCCTGTGGATCACCAAAGGCCACCAGGGCCTAAATGGTGGTCCACAGATAGTATTCTCCGTCCCCATCCCACCCTCTTCACCCTTCAACACTGTGCACGCACCCCACGCTCCAGCCGTCCTCCCCCAGCCATCCAGTCCCATGGCAAAATCACCGCATGCAGTGCTAATACTGGGGCCTCCCGACCACTTGCTGTAACCAACAGCTGCCAACCACAAGGACCTGGGCCTGAAGATCACAAGAAGGGTGAGGAACAGGGACCAAGGAGGCTTACAGGAGGGCGCAGGCACTAAGGAAGGGGAAAGAAGGGCAGAGGAACAGCAGTGGAAAATTAGGGTGGTAGAGGACTCTTGGGGGCAGTGATCCACCAAAACTAAACCTGAAACAAAGTATCCCATGATGAGAAAAAATTTGAGAACCACTGCTTTGAAATCATGAGATTAGTAGTCAAACAGGAACTGTGGAATATTCTGAACAATACCTGAGATACATTGTTAGCATTTCAAAACACAGTTTAAAAAACCACCCCCCAAAAGATCAGTAGCAGCAGTAATAAAAATAACCTCAGGATATAAACTGAGTGGCTCCTGAGCCATAGTTATACATTGGCAATAGTCTCACGAATCCGGGTCCATCTTCAGTGTCCATCCTAAAGTATATACACATAGCAAATTTACTCATCAACTTGGGTTAGAGTCAGTGGCTTCTTTGTGCATTTTTAATAAAGTACTTTCTAAAAAATTTTAACTTTCAACTTGAACACTTTTCTATGTGCATTATGTTGTGTACCTTTTTAATCCAGGCTTGGGCACCCGTATTGGCCAACTGTTCTTGTGTCAGAACCTGTACTCCTGTACTTCCTGTGAACTGGCCAGGAATAGAGTTCAGCTGAGCCCAGGCATCAATCTGAAGACAAGAAGATGCATCAATTAACTAAGTAAAATTACTTATCTAGTTAAAATGCCCTTGTATATTAACAATTTAATTCACTAAAAATGGTTTATTTAGTTCCTGAAAAGGCTAAAAAAAATGGCTTAAATATCCACTTTTTAAGACCACATAGTGAATTTATACATATTTAACACTGTTTTCCTAAACATTCCAAGTAAGTTTGATAACATTCAGTGAGTCCCATTATTAATGTGATTTGAGCTGTATCTCTTCTAACAACTAAAAAGCCTAGCTATCATACTCATTCTTCAAAACATCACACACATAAAGAGCTCATATGGCAAAGGATACCTGCCCTTCTGCTTACGTATCTCATATAAATGCATTCTAACGTCATGACAGCCAGTTTTTAATTACTTCCTTTGAAGTATTATAAATTCAGAATAAATGCAAGATACATGCTCAAGTAGTAATACAAAAAATTGTTCATGCGAATATACTCGGGGGTTGCCAAAAAAACATATACACATTTTAAGAAAAGAAAAAACTATTAAACTAGTAATACAGTGGTACCTAGGTTTTCGAACGTCTCCGTTGACAAAACATTTTGGTTTACAAATGCCGTAAATTATATGCATCTATGGTATCATGACATAGTAAAATTCATACTAAATTTTCAGTTTTAGGGGTTGATTTTAAAGGTCTGGAACGCATTTTGCATTACTTTCTATGGGGAACCACACCTCGGTTTTCGAACATTTCAGAACTCGAACGGTCTTCCGGAATGGGTTATGTTCGAAAACCGAGGTACCACTGTACTCAATATACACCGATAACAAAAGATGAACACAAGTCATATGTGCACACTTTTTTAGCACACTCTTTATAAAATTGCTTTCTTTAAAAATTGTGCACTACATTAATCACCAACATTTATTTATCGTGACAGTCAAAGAGTCAGTTGTCATTCATTCAAAGTATATTTACCAAACACCTGATATTGTCAGACAATGTATTTCCTATCCATCTGAACATGCATGTACTTACTGTTTCCACATAGATTTACCATAGAAAGGTAGAACAGAAATGGAGAAGCTGCCCATTGTTAAAAGCATAGATTCTGACTCAGACTGACTAGGTTTGAATCCTAGCTCCCCAACTTACTAGGTTTTTATGACTTTGGGCATCACTTAACCACTCTTTACCTCAGTCTCCTCAGCTGTAAAATAGGGACTCATAATACTACCTACATTTCACAGGGCTGTTATGGGCAATTAGCTATTTTTATATACGAGATTATAAACTGTGAGGGCAGGAAATTTTTTCTATTTTACTCTCTCAAGAAACATAGTTCCTGTCATATAGTACACAGTAAACATTTAATGAATGACCAGACCCCAAATTGTTCATTTAAAATAAGCTAGCTAATTAACAAATGATGTATTTCCTTGGATTTTCACGGTAAGGACCTACGTTTCAACAGCATGCCACAGATTTTGCTTATGTCACAACAATCTAGCTAATGAAATTCTCACTTACGACATTAAAATTGCTACATACCCGTTCCTGAGCTCGATTTAACATGCTCATGGCTTCAAGGTCAAATGCATTCTCACTGAGTCTTTTCTGAGCAAGTGCCCGCTCACTCATTGCTGTCGAGATGTCCACAGGCTAAGAAAGAAAACATAGATAATTATCTCAAATTACAACAGACCCCCTAAATTCTGAAAAGTGCTCAGATCTTTAGTTTCTACATGTGAAAAACAAAAGTCTTATATGTATTAATAATCATATAAAGTAGGTAGAAGACTCAAACAGGTAAAGTAACCTTGGAAAGTAGACGAGGATTGTTTAAGGTAAGTTACAAAGTACTAGATAGAGGCAGCTGTTGAAGTCAATCCAAAAACTGACTGATGCCATATTTCCTGTATCAAAATACAATCAGAGAAAGTTCCATGAAGAACTTAAAATTATCTCTAGCTTTCACTAAGGATTTTTAAAACTATTTTTAAACTATTAATTTTATACTCATTAGCAGTTTTTATTTTACCCTACTCATCAACATAACCTTCAGAAGCAATATAGTTCTTCAACAGCAAGTAGAAAACCACTATCGCCTCAATGGTCTCTACTCATCTGCAGACCTTTTAACCTTCTTGCAGTTTTTCATATACTTTGGGTCTTAAGAACTTAATTTCTTCAAAGGATATATTCACTATGTAAATGAATCTTTTGTTTTCAGTTTATATACATTTATGCCAAAAGTTAAAGTATTTCTGTAGGATTAAAACACTTAAGGTTATGTTTGAAACGTCTTAAGTTCTCCTTATCAAAACTCATAATCTACCTGTAAAAACCTCATGCTAAGCAGAGATGACTTTATGATTTAACTTTTAAAAATGTTTCATAATGTCCAGGAAAATTCTTAAAGGTAACCTTTAGAACAAATCCCCACTTTCTCAGATTTGTGGAAGGCTCAACCACAGAAGGAAAAAACTCATCAAGTGAGTATCTGATGTTTTTTGTTCTAACATTAAGACCTCAAGTTGATCTGTACCAACTCACCAATTTTTAATACTTGTTTTCGTGCGATACGATATAACCCATTAATACATATTTTTTAGATATTTCACCCAAGAGAATTCATTTTTGGAAAATGCTCATCTGACATGGGAAGGTTTCCCTATATTCATATACAAAGAATGATTAATAAGTATTGCTTGGGTATGACAAATAAAAGGCAGTCAGTAAAATGAGTTAACAACTAAGGATTTATTTAAAAAGCTAAGTAAAAGCTACCTGTAATTTGACTATGTGCTGCATATAAAATACTTCTTTTCAAAACAAGACCTATATAGCAGAGAAGGGTATATGACTGAATAATTCTGTCATGCATAAGGATTACTACTTCCTTTCCCTAACTTCAGAAGCCCTTTATCATTCATCACTCCATCATTGCTAGTTACCTTGCTAAATCACCTAATATTCCTTTAACAAAATTAATTTTCTTACAAAGGATAGATTCTTATATGTCTTCTTAAAATGAAAGCAAAATTAAACTGAATTCATTCTGTAATTGTTTATTAGACTATTTACAGATTTCATGAGTGAAAGATCTTAATGTCTCAGTCAACTTAGTAAATTATCCAAACTAATTAGAATATTTCCGGGGCCTGTAAGAACTCATCTAAGGAAAGTCAGACTGAAACACACTAAACACTAAAAACTTAGTATGTTCGCCTTTCACTTCTATTGTAATTCTGACCACTGGGACTTCTTGGTCAGAATTTATGTTCCTTTAGCCTACCTTAGATGTTTCCTAAAACTCTCAGGATTATTCATGTAATTTTTAAAGGCCCACCAAATACATCTCAAATACTGTTCATTAACCTTACCAGAATTTGGGTAGCAGTCTATAAATCTAAGTGTTAGGGTGTTTAGGTATAAGTAATAGATTTTTATTCTCAAGTCTAAACTCAAGAGGAAATACTGTGGGAAAATGTATCTACCAACTATTCCCAAGCCCTGATCCCTAATGTCCAAATATAAATTAGCCATAAAAATGTAGTTAAGGTGGCTCTGAAAACTCCTTTTCCAAAATACAATTAATTCTTCCCAACTGTAAAGCAAATAAATATACCTATCTGTAAATTTATCCTTCTGAAGACATTTTATATCTTCATACTTTTTTCTCTATAAGCCTTTATTGTAGAAGCAGGTAACCTAACGCTTCATTTTATCCCCACAATGACACTTCTTTCAAATCTAGGAGTATTTTATGTTAAATTCACATCCCTGAAAATAATTTGAATATAGCAACCTTCATGCTTAATATAAATTTACTTTAGATAAAATTACTCGTTTTTTCCTAAGGTAATACAACCTCATTTATTCAACAGGCTTACCAAATGAGCTGCAAGTTCATGTCAAAATTTTATTACCAAATAATAATTGGACTAATTTCATATTTGTTCCTTTTTATTATGAAGAAATATGTTCAAAATAGCATGAATCAGGATTATCTTAACTTAAGGATCCTCAAGAGTTTGCATCTAAAAGCATTATTTCCAGGATTTCAAGGTAACTCAGGATATACAATGCATAAAAAGCCAACTATAACCCCCAAAGCATTAATATGCAAGGACTAGGTCAAATGTACCAGTATTAAACACTCAAAATATCACTGCTACCCTCTATAGCAGCATCGGTTCAATAGAGTATTCTACAGCTAGATAATAAGCACTTGAAATGTGGCTAGTACAATTAAGGAACTGATATTTCAGTGGCTATTCACCACTCTATTGGACTACGTATACTATACTATATAATGGAGGTTTATTAGAGCCTTAAACATCTTTTAATGTTGCTCAGAAACAGGAATGTGTGAAAGGTACCAAAAGTAGAGGGGAAAAAATCTTAAATCCCTATTATCAAGTTGTCATCAACAAGCCTTGTTTCCACTGATACACTAGACTTTCTACCTAATGTATAAAGTACAATTACGTAAAGTATAACTATGATTGTGTAATACTCCAAATATTACAATTCAGGGAAATGCTTAAATTTTTTTCCCTAGGAATTGTTCTAAAGGGTGAAATCTACATAAAAGAGTGTCCTGAACTGAATACTTCTCACTTTAATAAAAACCTGTCCAAGTTATTTATTTTTCTACTTCATCAATACAGATTACTTTTTCTTCCAAAAGTGTCAGGAATAATAAAATACATAATGTAAATAGTGCCATGTAACATGCATTACAGGGCCTAAGCTCTAATTGTGTACCTTCTGTATCTTCCTCATTAAAAAAAAAAATCCTTCTAGGTCAATTTACTCCCCGTTTTGTTAACCCAACTATTTACATAGAAAGAAGTAACTTCAGTAATTCTTAAAAAGACAATGAGAGGCTACAAAAGAGCTAAAGAGAATTATAAGGAAGTTAATCAGGAAATTAAAAATAGCTCCTAACATGAAAATTATTTTCTATACAGGTAACTGCAGGTATCTCGAATTAAGATAGTATAAAAGAATGATTTTAATTACAATGGAAGTAAAGAAAAAGCATCTGACCTATATATAAAACATTATTTTAAAATATTTAACAAAACTTAATGAAATACAAAGGCTCGTATAGAAATGAAAATGACTGCTCCAAAAACAAAACCACACTAAATACAGAATGCCTGAGTTGTTAATGGGTTTGCTTCATTTTAAAAGGTGAATTGAGTCTTTTTATAGTATATAAAATAATCTAGTGTAACTATTAGTTAACTTACACACTCAATCTAAATGAAATATAACAGAAAAATAAATAGATAACCCATTAAATGGTTTAAGGAAATTCAGTGTTAATCACCTAGGAGAACCCAAGGAGAGAATGAATAACAAGGCTGTTACATTCTAGCACTGCTAGGAACTATGTGTTTAACTTCCAATTGAAATTTTCATCTTGACCCAAGAATTCAGCTTTCCTATGAATTTAGAACTTCTAAACTTTAAGAGATTTTTAGTTCCATTGGGATGTGAAAATGTTCTTCAGTAATAAAAACGAAGCACACAGCCTGATACAAAAATTATCTTCACATGTAAGCAATCACTAGACCCTCATGGAGAGCTACTTCCAGACCTCTAAAACATTTATGATGGATAATAAACCCAAGGAAGTTTTATGTCAAAGATTACATTTAAATCGCCTACCCAATAAGCCTTTGCTAACATTTATTACCAAGAATTAATGCCCCCAAGGACATTTTTTTAAATATTAGTTTTCCAACATTTGTTTCATTGCTTATAAATCAAATTCACACAAATATAGTCAAAATTCTATAGCCACTCCTTACTGAGAATGATGCTGGCTTACTTCTTATGCTATGGCAGTGGGGCACACAATCTGATGAGTTGATATTCCGTAAAATGGATTTATGTTGATCCATCCACTCATACTTAATGTCAAAGAGCACTCACATGCAAGACAATTGGTGGGATCAAGTCTGTGACATTTGCCTAAATGTTTTATGCTCAACACTAAAGAACCACAAAATCCACTTGTATTTATTGAAATGAAAAAGGTAAAAAAAAAAATTTAAATACTATTCAGTTAAAATGTTGGCTTTAAAAGAACTGTTAAAGAACTTTCCTTTACTCTATAAAGGCTTTATTTCAACCCCTGATGGAAAAGGGTCAATGCTTTCATAAAATTTCACCAATAGTATTCCACAAACATTGTTATATAGAACATTATTAATCTTACAAATACAAGACACAGTTAAATAACTGGAACTCAACATTTTACAAGGTGAACATTTCCTCCAGGTGTTTAATATTATTGCTACATACAAGTATAGAGACCTGAGGCCAAAACAAAATCCTGTCCCTTTTCCTTGTAAAATTTTGGGATTGTTTTAAAATTAAAGTTAAAACCTATATATTGTTTGGGTCTACTCTTCTAAGGAACTAGCTTAGAGTTCTGACATCAAATAGTTGTATATATCCTCCCATAGGAGGAATCTGCGTCATTTATTCATCCCTCTGAACAGAACCTTTTCTCCTCCTGCTTTAATAAAACACTGCCTTTACTTATTATAAAATTTGAATACCCACCTTTCCCCCTGGGATTTCTTTGGAATAACTCTTCCCAACTTTTAATTAAAATTTGTCAACCACTTTTGATGACAAACAAGGCTGAGGCAGCCTCCAGTCAGTGATAAAACTAAAATTGGCCCAACAGTGAATTTCAAATACACATACATACATATAAATTCTCAGTCAAAAAAGAAAGTCATCAGGATTCACTAATTACTTTCCCCATGTTCAACTGAAGTTAAAATAGTTATGGTCACTTATTTTCTTGGGAAAACCCCTTGGAATTTTGCAATTGTATAGGGCTTCATTCTGTTGGAAAACTTTTCTCACATAATCTCGCTGGCTTTTTTCCAACTGTTAAATGCTTACTCTGCAAAAAATGACTAAATGCATATGTATCAGAATTTCTAAGTAAGTCTGTTCAGCCCTTATCAATGGTTTATAGTCAGCTACAAGACTTAAGTCAGTTGCAACTATCAGTTATCCTTTCCCTGGTCAATGTGCAGGTAGCCGGATTTAGGGATTAGCAACTGAGCTCCTCAACTTGTTTCACTAAAACAGTGGACAAACCAGCCACCCTCCCCTCAACCGGTGATGGCGTAACTTGCTTCAATTGTTGAACCCCATGTAAACACAGATCATCACCAGTGACTGTAAGTCGCATTGGCCAGTTATCATGTCCAGCCAGCTTCATTGTATAGAATTTGCTCTTTTATAATGCCGCAGGTCCAAAAACAAAAACAAAAACAAAAAAACAGTGAAAATGTCACCTGTGAATAGCTCAGGGGAAAAAAAATACTATCAAAAAATTTCTGATTTGGGTTCTGTTCACTTTCTGGTTTTACAAACAGGATTTGTTTATTTGTAATATTGGGGATGTTTAGTGGAAGATGATGATATGGCCAGTAAAGGGAACCTGAAGGTGAAGAGTACAGGTCTCTCTGACCTACATACCCCAGAAATGCAAGAAAAGGGGAAGAAGTCCCACATTGTAAGGGCACCAATAATCTAATCCAGTCCTTGGACAAATGTCTGGGCTCTGGAAACCAAGGGCAAGAGGTGATGACTAGTCTATGGTATTTAAAACTCCCACCACCCCCTACTAAAAGTCTCCACCCTCCCAGATCCCCCAAGCGTGATTTTGCACAACAAGTTAAATAAAAGTAAACTGTTTATTAAAAGATACAGCAAAGGTACAGATACAGAGATACATACAAAGATACAGATATATATATATATATTTACATATATATACAGTCTTGCTGTTTTCATGTGCACTGTATTCAGCAGCACATATTTAATCAGGCGGCATTTTACTGGGGTTGTTTTGACACATGGCGTATTACTGCGTCATTTCGACAAGATGCAACTAGCCTCGTGAAAATTTCAAGGTGTTCCACTTCTCCAACTTTTAATAGTAGCAAAGAGGGGAAGGAGAAGGGAAATGGAGTACACCAAGGCTGAGCATTAGGTTAAACACAAGAATCCAAAAGGGCCAAGGTAGCACAGGGAAGGGAAAATGATTAAAATAAAGGCTATCTGACAAACAACCCAGAGAAATAGTAAGAAACCATTATTTAAGGGCAATGGGCTAAGTATCCAAGATGCTCACATCAGCCTACAAAGACCTTTCCATTCCACGTCTTGTGTTGAACCTGATATGCCTCTCTCTGCTCAATCCCTCCACCCAGTAAATTTGCTACCACCAAAATCTAGAGCTATAGAGCCTTGAAGCAAAACGGGAAGCTAAATAGTTGTACCTCGGGCTACCTTCCCACAAGTGCAAGGAGGGCCCAATGTTGGGTAGGGATGTGACAACACTGTTCTCTGCAATTCGATGCTTTTCACTTTGTGGCTTGGTTCCACAAAGTGAATTGCATCGAGTTACTGTCAAATGAGAAGCTGCGGGTTGTTTCATCTGTCGTTTAACCCGGCCCTGCCGTTTACCCCGGCCCTAAGAAGAGTGAAACAGAATCCAAATCAGATATAAAGTAACAATAAAATGGCAGATTCAGGTATAAAAAAAGAAAAATGCATAATATTTCTCTTACTTACCTCAGAGGGTAAAGTGCTGCTGAAAACATTATCATCATCTTTGTTTTCTTCACCATTTTTCTCTACAGGAACCCACTCTCCATAAACACTATCCGCTTCTTTTTTTCGGTGTTGAGATCCAGATGACACAGGAAATTCTTTTGTTAATGTTACCTGGCTTTTTGGTGGAGTTGGCTTTGCTGCAGCAATCTAGAAAATAACGTGTATTTCTTAATTAAAACTCAGTAGACATTCAACAGTCTGAAAATGATTTTGTTCATTATTTCTCACAGTATTTAATTCACAAATTAAAAAACTAAAGTCCATTTGAGTATTATTTAAATAGTTCCATAAGTTCTGTTTCATCAAACCATAAATGCTAATACTCACATTCAGATTGAAAAAAATAGGTTTGGGTTCACTGAGTTTAAAGGGATGATGATAAAAAGGAGGTTCTTCTTCCTCTTCATCCGAAACATGAGGTTTATTCACTATTACATCATCATCTTCTTTACTCTGTGCGATCTGTTTGCATTTCTTAAAAAGTAAAAACAAAACACAGATCTTACACTTTAGATAAAATGTTATTTCTTAAAAGAACCAAACCACATAAAATCAACTTTCAAAACTAAAACAAGATTGATAGATTATAGGTAAATAACTTGACTTAGTTATTATTTAAACACACTAGCTGGTCAGTCAGTCAACAACATTTATTGAGCACCTACTATGTGCAGAGCACTGTACTGGGCACTGTCCAGATAATACAAAAAAAAAAGACATGGTCCCTGCTCTCGAGGAGCTTACAATCTAGTTCAAGAGACAGAATACATACACATGAAATAATTGAAACGCTTTTACAGAGCAACACAAGTTAACAAGTGCAAACTGATATAATACAAACTGAATACATTAAGTGCTGAAAGAACAAAAGCTTAAGAGAGAATAGAATCAGGCAGAATTTGATAATCAAGGGATATTCCTTGAAGAGTTCTAAACCAGATTTTCATAGTTAAGAACAAGGATTGGCAAGGAAAGGAAAAGAAAGTGATCTAGTCAGGTGGTGGTAAAAAGGTGAGAAGAAACTTATGAGAAGGGACGAGAGGGCTGAAGATGAGGCTAAAAACAGGGACACACTAAGTGTTCACAGGTTTTGGGTAAGGAGTTTGGATCTGATAAGCAGTAGAAAGAAGCCTTTACTAGGTCCTTTATTTTTTTAAAAAGGTTGTAATTCATATTGTAATAAATCTAAGTGATGAAACAGACTAAGAAACTATGTGATCCCCAAAGGTATGGCAAAACAAAAGATCTGAAACATCTGCGATTGGGTTAGATAATGTCTCTCCATAAATGTCTTTATAGGTTGAGTCTCTAAAGGAATAGAACTCAAGAATGGAAAATAAGGCATGATGGAGAGGTTGCAACTGATGAGGTCTGACACATAAAGCAAAGTCAATTCCTTCCTGAGAAGCAAAGGAACAGACTCTATTATCTGGCTTTATAAAAAGGTCAGAATAAATTTGAGTGGACTTGTCTCTATACATAAAGTAGTAGAATTTGTCACATCCATTATTAAGTGAAAATATTACAATAGGATAAAAAGCTCATTTAGCCAAAAACACAGAGTATACTAAGCTTGTAACCAAGGGAAACAGAATATATTGACAGTGGCAGGCTGGCATAAGGCTAGCCGATAGCAAGTTTCAGTATGTGAAAATGGTATTTCTGGATCCTAGCAGCAATATTTCAGCATTTCCCCCACCCCGAAAAAAAGACAAACAAAATAACGTTAATAAAACAAAGCCCCAAGAAAGCCTCAATTGAAAAGATCAAATTCTTAAAAACAAAAATAAGTGTTTAAAATATATGTTACTGCCAAAACCCGAACCGCAAGGAAGAACTGATAATGGCTGGCCATTATCATCAATGGCTGGTACCAAACAGCCAAAACCCGAAATGTTGATGCGAAAGAAGTTCCTTTCAGGCAATGGCCAGCTATTCTCATTAATTTCCAAGCTCCGGTGGCAAAAGATCATTTCTGAAGATTGTCTGTGTCTTTGCGTATATGCAGTACACTCGTGGCGATCAGTGAACACGTCGTGAATGGAAACGAAACTGTAGGCGAGCTTCTGCGTGTTGCTCACTCAACACCTCCTCCATTCAAACGAACCGTCCCACTCCTCAGTCAGTTTGGCTTCTAAAACTGGAAAGCAAAAGTAATGGGAAGTAACTTTTAGCTAGCGGAGCTTAGCCATCCCGGATAATGGCCTGCTAAACAGAGCTTCTGCCGCTGCCACATCTGTATTTCGGGTTTTGGCCACTCGGTGCCAGCCATTATCAGTTCAGCCCACAATTCGGGTTTTGGCACGCTCCAGAGTCAACTTCACTGGAATAATCCATTTAAGAATGAAAACAAATTCTGTCTAGCTTACCTCAGTTAGTTCTTCTATAGTAGCTCCTCCTGACTTTTTAGCAACTTTTTCTTCTATTGTAGGTGGAGGTGCAGGCTTTAGGTTTGGCGGTAAAGGAACACCAGCCTTAGCACACATGGCAGCTGCATTAGCTTTGGCTATTTCAAGTAATTGAGCCTTATCTGTAAGAGGAAAAATATAAGCAGTTTTCCTAAAAGGCTATACATTTTGTATTATCAAGTCTTACATGCTAACAAAACTGAAAACATCAATTTTCTGCCCTAATTTACAGCTGTGATCAAATTACTCTTTGGCTCAGGTTTTAAGCTAATGCCCATTTAAAGAATTAAGTCCACTTTTAGCTTCCCATTCAAATACCACAGAAGATAGCTAAATTACACGACTATAATGATCACCTGGACATACTCTAAGACACACACCTGCCAAAGCCTATTTTATTTTCCAAAATTATCATGCCCCTAAATTACTTTCCTTCTAATCTGACATTTTAAACCACTCTTTCAGCCCAAGTTCAAGTGCCACCTCTTATAACAAGTCATAAGTCAGAATTTAACATTCCTCTCCACTGTGCTCCCAAAGCACCTTACCTATATTTACAGCAATCATCACACACTGCTCTTTTTGGTAATTTTACTATTTGGTTAAAGAGACATACATATATTTTATCCATGTCTCCTCTACTAATTTGTAATCACTTCAGGAATTACATAATGTTCCTCTTCTTTGAATGAAAAATAACTCAAAAATGTTTTGTTAAACTGAATGCATTCTCCCTTATTTTTCTGTTAGGATCTTTTTTCTTTAGACAACACTGACTTGGAAATGCCCAACCTGGGATAATGATAAATGATCCATTATTTCTGCAGGTAGTCATGCATTAACCATACGGTTTATTATTACCTCTGTGCACTTCTTAAAATCGGGGCATTAGAGTACTTTATTTTTAAAGTAAGACAGATTATTAAAATCACTCTAATAAATTTCACTTTATTTTACTAGTATCACCTACCCAGGTAAATAACTCCCTATAAGCAAAATTCCCTATTCACTTCCATTATCCATTATACCTATTAGAATTACCTTCACAAACATTTAACAGTGCTATGTTGCCATTTTAAGACATGTAACACTAAAGAAACATTGTAACTTGAGGCTTATTTGCAAGGATTTGTGTTGGAATATTATAGCTAACAACCTGAGCACATATTAGCCTTGTCTCTAGACTTCTACTTTCCACTTTCGGTTATGGAAAATGATTCAAGCAAAATAAAACATTCAAGTTTAAAAACACCTTGGTTCTAACAGACTCCAAAACAGGTCTTTTTAACTCTAATTACAAAAGTACTTATCCCCACATTTTCTAAACACAAACTAACCTATTAAAACTTAAAAGAAACACTTATCCTAAACCAATAACCCAAATATCCCATGACTCAAAGATCAGAAAAACACAGATTTAAATAATTCTCTATTACACTGCCATTAAATTTTTAAATGACTTACTCAAATCTGTTAGACGTTTAGGTGATCTGCCTCTTTCAGAAGACCGGGATCGTTTACGACGGAGGGGAGATCTGCTAAACCTTCTTCTCAAGGGTGTTCGTGATCGCCTTAATCTGACTGGTGATATACTAAAGCTTCGTCTTCTTACCACAGACCTTGATCTTCTCCGACGGCTAGGAGTGCGGCTCCGTCGGCTAGGAGTGCGGCTCCGTCGGCTCGGGGTGCGGCTCCGTCGGCTCGGGGTGCGGCTCCGTCGGCTCGGGGTGCGGCTCCGTCGACTTGGGGTGCGGCTCCTTCGGCTCGGAGTGCGGCTCCGTCGGCTCGGGGAAATACTAAAGCTCCTTCTCCCCACAGATCGAGATCTTCTTCGACGACTTGGAGTGTGACTCCGACTCCGCCGACTTGGGGTGCGACTTCTAGCTCTGACAGTTTTCCGGTTATCTCTGGAGCTTGATCTTTTTCTTTTTCTTTCCCTGGACTTGGATCTGTGCTTTGGAGATCTTTTACGCTTCTCTTTTGATACAGATCGCCTTCCTCTAGACTTAGATCTTGACCTGCTGCTCCTTCTTCTGCGTCTTGAACGTGACCGTGACCGTGTTTGAGAGCGATGAGACTTAGACTTAGATGATCTCTTCCTTGCCCTAGAACGAGACTCACTGGTACGCTTCCGTGATTTGTGTTCAGAAGATTTGGACCGCTTACTTCGAGATCTTAATGAAGAGTCTCTTTTCTTCTCTTTCTCACCTTTATCACGGTTCTTATTTTTCTTGCTTTTTTCATGTGTGTCTTTAACTTTTACAAAAATTTCATAATCATCTTTTTCCTCTGAAGATGACTCTGAAGCTCTTTCTGGTATATTAACTACAACTGGACTGGCAGCAGATTTGTCACGTTCAACTTCACTCGCAAGTAAAGGTCCTTCAATACCAGCTCTGAGGCTTGTAAGACGTTCCATGTCCTTAGGAAGTAATGGTCTTACTAAATCTGCTTCATTAATATCATCAATACTGGCAGAAAATCCTGAACCAGATAGTATCTCTTTAGTAGGGAGAGGTACTTCTTTATCTGCACTACTTTCCTTAGGGCTGAGAGCAACTGCTATTTGGTCACTCTCTTTCATAGGTAATGGTCCTTCTGCATCATTACTAATAAAGTTATTAGATGGCAAGTCAAGATGAATGTCTTTAGCAGGCAAAGGTCCCTCTATGTCAGCCTCACTGCCACCACTGGGGCTCGTGGAAATTACCATGTCATGTTCAGTATCTTGAGTATTTAAAGATACTTCAACATCATATTTACTAATTGAACTGAGAGCAGATGCTGCGGCAAATTCAATACCCTTACTAGTTCCCATTGTATCAGGTTCAAGAGCAAGAGGGCCAGTAGAAGATAGAGTTCCTCCTACATCAGTTTCACTAACACTAGGGCAGGTATCCAATACTGTGCATTGTTTAGTCTCACTCGTGGGCAAAATTTTCTCTTCACCAATTTCACCAACAGCACCAGTACTGGCAGCAGACGCTGTGCTATGTTCCATCTCATTAGCAATTAAATGATTATTTATATTAAGGTCTATATTTATACCATGTTCACTTTCATAAGAGTTATTCTTCAGGTGTCCTTCAGCATATGGCTCTACTTCTGAATGCACGCTAATCTCCTGTGTGCCAATCTCTGGAGCACGAGCTTCATCACCAGATAGTAAATTTATTCCTTTTAGAACACTAGACTCCAGCATCACTGGTGCAGACTCTAAAACCATCTCAGTTGGTGTTACTTGAGTCTGCTCTGAGACAGTGACTGCAGGCTCTAAAATTGTCACAGTGGATTCTGGGACAGAAACAGATGGTTCTGAAACAATCACATTAGGTTGAAGAACTGACACTGCTGGTTCCAGGACAGGCACAGCAGGTTCCAGGGCAGAAACTGGCACATGAATGGTAACACGCTCTGGCTCAACCAAGGCCAGAGGCTCTGAGACAGCCTCAGCCAGTGGCCCTGGGACAGACACTGCCAGGGGCTCCCTGACAGTCTCAGCTGGGGGCTCTGGGACAGCCTCGGCCGGGGACTCCGGGACAGCCATGGCCGGGGATTCTGGGACAGCCACAGCTGGGGGCTCTGGAACAGCCACAGCTGGTAGCTCTGAGACACCCATGGCTGACAGCTCTAGAGTGCTCTGTGATGGCTCTGGAATAGTTACTGCAGGCTCTAGCACAGACATAGATACCTCTGAGGCAACATGTCCTGAAGCTCTCATGGAAGCAAAGGTTTCTGCCGTCTCTGACATAATAGAAGTCTCTGATGTTAACATAGTTGGTTCAGCTGACATAGGAATTTCAGATAACATGTAAGTCACAGGTTTTTCTGGAACAATTTCATGTTCTTCTGCTACTGCAGCAGACTCTATAGATGTGGATGTAGCCGAAGACTCTGGCTCTAGTGGTGGCTCTGGAACAGTCACGGCAGCCTCTGATGGTAACACTGAAGGTTCTGATGCTGACATTGAATAATTAGCAAGTACTACCGAAGGCTCTGAAATCTCACTCTGACTCACAGGAGGTTCAGGCGGCGGTACAGACTCTTCAGGAGGTAATGCTGGCATCTCAGATGGCCAAGCATTTTCAGCTGTTAATGCTGACTGCTCAGTGGGTAATGCTGGACCCTCTGGGGGTTCCTCAGGAGGCAATGGTGGTGTCATTGGTGGCTCCTCAGGTGGCAATGGTGGCATTGTTGGAGGCTCTTCAGGAGGCAAAGGTGGCACCATATATGCCTCCGTGTATGTATCAGTGTAAGAATCAGTGTAAGAATCAGCTGCCATAGACATCATTGAACGATCAGCAGTATAAGATGACATCATAGATCGGTCAGCTGCAGAGTACGATGACATCATAGACCGGTCAGCAGCAGAGTACGATGACATCATAGACCGGTCGGCACCCATGGACATCATAGATCGGTCAGCCATTGGGGACATCATGGAGCGCTCGTAAGCTGACATCATAGAGCGTTCATAAGCTGACATCATAGAACGCTCAGCCATAGGGGACATCATAGAGCGCTCATAGGCTGACATCATAGAGCGCTCATAGGCTGACATCATAGAACGCTCAGCCATAGGGGACATCATAGATCGCTCATAAGACATCATAGAGCGTTCATAAGATGACATCATGGAACGTTCTGCAGCATAGGACATCATCATAGACCGTCTAGATGCTAACATCAGGGGTCTAGGTGCTAATCTATATGGTCTGGGAGCTATCCTATAGGACCTGGGTGCTATCCTATATGGTCTAGGTGACATCCTATAGGGATCAGGAGTTAGTCTGTAGGGATCATGACCTAATCTATAGGGGTCTTGCCCTAACCTGTAGGCATCATGACCTAGCCTGTAAGGGTCATGACCTAACCTATAGGGATCCTGAGCTAACCTATAAGGATCCTGAGCTAATCTGTAGGGATCAGGAGATTTTGAACCCAACATAGAAGAATCTTGGGTACTAGATGCTAACATCTGGGCATCCATGGTACCAGACGCTAACATCTGGGCATCCATGGTGCCGGAAGCTAACATTTGAGAGTCCATAGTGCCAGATGCTAACATCTGGGAATCCATAGAGCTAGTCGCTAACATCTGGGAGTCCATGGTGCTGGTCGCTAACATCTGGGAGTCCATAGTGCTGGTTGCTAACATCTGGGAGTCCATGGAGCTGGTGGCTAACATCTGGGAGTCCATGGAGCTGGTGGCTAACATCTGGGAGTCCATGGAGCTGGTGGCTAACATCTGGGAGTCCATGGAGCTGGTGGCTAACATCTGGGAGTCCATGGAGCTGGTGGCTAACATCTGGGAGTCCATGGAGCTGGTGGCTAACATCTGGGAGTCCATGGAGCTGGTGGCTAACATCTGGGAGTCCATGGTGCTAGAGGCTAACATCTGGGAGTCCATTGTGTTGGACGCTAGCATCTGGGAGTCCATGGTGTTGGACGCTAGCATTTGGGAGTCCATGGTGTTGGATGCTAACATATGGGTCTCCATGGTGTTAGAAGCTAACATATGGGATTCTTGGGCCATCAAGGGATCCACTCCTACTGTTATAGAAGTCTCCCCCACTAATGTAGTAGGCAGCTCCTGTGCTACCGTATTATAGGATTCCAGCGCTGTCGTCGAGGGCACCTCCAGGGACTGCGACACGGTCATCGTTGACAGCTCCGTTGTCACCACAGACTGAACAGAGATCTCCAGCGCCACAGTTGCCACAGGCTGCCCAGGCAACTCTGGCGCCCCAGGCTGCCCTGGCAACTCCAGCACCCCTGTTGCCAGAGGCTGCCCCAAAAGCTCCAGTGCTCCAGCTGCCCCAGACTGCCCCGAAAACTCCAGTGCCCCAGTTGCCATGAGCTGCCCAGGCAACTCCAGTGCCCCAGTTGCCACAGGCTGCCCCGACAACTCCAGTGCCCTAGTTGCCGAAGGCAGCCCTGGCAACTCTGGCACCCCAGTCACCGAAGGCTGCCCTGGCAACTCCAGCGCTGTCGTTGCCACTGGCTGTCCTGGCAACTCCAGCACCATCGCTGCCTCAGGCTGCCCCAGCAACCCTGTTGCTGTTGTCACCTCAGGCTGCCCAGGATGTTCCATCGTTGTCATCCCCACAGGTTGCTCCAACTCTGTCGTCGTCACAGGTTGCTCGGTCAACTCCATTGCTACTGTTACGGCAGGCTGCCCCGGCGACTCTACTGCTGCTGTCACCGCAGGCAGCCCTGGCAACTCCTGTGCCATCACAGGTGGCTCTGATACCTCCTGTGGTGGCTCCAACCCCACGGATGGTGCTGGAAGCCCTGGCAATTCCTGTGACAACTGTGGCACTGATGTCACAGAGGGCCCCGACAACTCAGGCACTGCTGTCGCAGGGGGCCCTAGCAACTCAGGCACTGGGGTAGAAAGGGGCCCTGGCAACTCTGGCACCGGGGTAGCAGAGGGCCCAGGTAACTCCAGCACTGGAGTCACAGGGGGCCCCTGCAACTCCGGCATGGAGGTCGCAGGTGGCCCCGGCAACTCCATCGCTGAGGCCACCGACGACTCCAACAGCTCCAATGCTGTGGTCTTGGACAGCTCCAGCAACTCCTGTGATCTTGTCGTGGATGAATCTGCAATCTCCGATGGTACTTCTACAGGCTGCTCTGGCAATCTTAGTACTTCAGTTGCAGATGACTCTGAAAAATCCATTGTTGTTGATGTGCTTGGCTCAGGGTATGCCTCAGGTGTCTCTGATGATACCGCAACGGTTTCTGATGGTTCCAGCACTTTTACTACTGGAGGCTCTAACGTGATCTTTGATGGCTCTGGAGGTGTGCTCTCTGAAGATTTCAGCACAGATTTCATCTGATACGCCACTGACGTTGGTATAGCTGATTCAGATGACTTTAGCGCTACTGTTGTAGTAGGCATTGGTGCTGTTGCAAAAGAATCCAGGGTTTTTGTCACGGATGGTTCCAGCGTTACTGCCACAGACTGCTCTGACTGAACTGAGATTACTGATGTAGATGCAACTGACAGTTCTGCAGTTTTTGTAACTGGCTTCAGAGTTTCTAAAGTGTGTGGCTGTGATACCTCCATTGATACTACCGGAGGTTCTAGCACAACCGCAGGAGATTCACTGGTCTCAGACAGGCCAAATGCTCTTACAGGACGCTCCAGTGCCATCGCTGACGGTTCAGAATCAAACTTCAACATGGAATCTGATTCTAAATCCATGTTCCCATCATGATGTGATTTCGGTTTTGATTCAGATTCTTCTGGCTGTCTTTTATACTTTTTTTCCTTTTCTTTCTTCTTTTTCTTCTTTTTATTTTTGTGCTTTTTATGCTTCTTCGACTTTTTGGCGGGAATTTCATCAGTAGGATCTGTTTGTACAGACACACATCTACTTTTTCTGGAGGCCTCCTTCAAGTCTGAAATTAAGAGAAATTAATTTTAATTCGTCAAACATTCCTCCAAGTAGACTTAGCTAAATCATGAAAGCCAAAATTCCATGTTAAGAAGACATCGTTTAACACTTCTTGTTAAATAATTACCAAATAAACTATTTTCCATAAACCAATTATCTGAAGACTGACATTTTTCCAATACTTCTACAACTAACGCCTAGATTAAAAATAAGTTCTTAGTTTATAACAAAAACTTAGAATTACATTAAAATGTGTTTCAACCAAATTCATTTTAAAACAACTATTTTCTCCAGCTCTCAAATTAGATCACATTATTTTTTTTTTAAGTTTTTATTATGGATATTTTTCCAACATATAACCAAGTAGAGAATAACAAAATGAATCCCACAGTATTCATTACCCATAGATCACATTATTTTTAAACGCTGTTAAATATCTTTCATATTATCAATGTTAGAATTCCTATAAAAAATGCCAACGTTAAATAATTTCGTGACTTTTATAACCTAGAAACAAAATGGCACTGGCTCTGGAACAAACTGTCTGCTTTTGGACCCTGAATCAATCCACCACTCACTAGACTGACACTCTGTCTCCCATAGTTAAAGGACAAAGTAAGTTAAAACATACAAAGTACACTGAACAATGCCTGGCATGTAGTAAGTTCTCATCAATTACTAGTGATTGCTTTAATATAGCATACAAAGATGTGAATAAATGTAAAGCATCAATATGGAACATGAATTTTGCCTTATCACACCCATGCTATATCCTATTAAAAATAACATGCTCCCCCAATAATCTTCTAAAATTACTAAGAAACAACTTTTTATATGTCTGCTTCTACTAACAACAATGTCATTTGGGGGAAAAATTTCTTACAGCCTTTAACAAGTAACCTAAGAACATTTCAATCTGCCTATTTGAAAGAGAAAGTGGTTTACAGTCCACTTTATAACCAGGTGGGATTTACTCTAATGTCAGTATTAAATTAGATAAGTCTTAGTGATCCTAGAAAAAACTAATCAGAATCCTAGCCCATTAAGATTATGGGAGGGGAAAACAAATCAGCACACAAGACCTATTCCAAAGCAAAACTAACCATTTTCTATCATTTACTATGCACCAAATGTTAGCTAAGTTGTATTTCAATCAATAAAAAGTTGCTAGTGCCATAAATCAAAGTATAGCTAAAGTCTCTGCTTTTTTTTTACCATACCCTATACCAAAAATTAAAATTAAAAAACCGTACCATACTCCATTTCTAAAACTAAATGAAGATATTGCTATTTTTGTGGTTGATCACAACACTCATTTCTAAGCATCAATTATTTAATCAACTCCAAAAATGATAAATATCCAAGCAATGATTCCTCTGCATTCACCACACTCTTAAGAGGCATAAATGCAAACACAAGACAATCTCTACACGTACTTTATAAAATAAAACCTCCCTGAGTTTTAAAATCATTACAAATGTGGTCTAGGATCCTGTACCTTCCAAAGTGCACATTTACAAGATCGTTCAATGAAAACCCACTTTCAAAATCCTGGCACTGAGGCACTATAAGACTGAATCAAAGTTATGTTCCACCAGCAAAGCAAATAAGTGCATCAATGTTCATATCTCAGCAACAATTGTATTTTCAAAGGATTCAAACAAATTCTTTAGTAAACCAGTTAAACTAAAACTTAAATTTATTGAAGTTTTAGATCTAATGAACATTTGAAATACCATGCAGTCAAGAAATGATACTGTTAACCATTAAAAAAATAATCTTCAAGTTTTGAAACAGCTCATTATCTCCAACTTACCTGGCTTATATCGTAGTTCTGTATCTAAGACCCCAGAAAGTACTTCCTCTATCTTCTGAACTATTTCTTCATTTGGTAGACTCCTGGCAGAGGCAGCTGCATCACCTGCCTGGTTTCCTTCAATAGGAGTATTTGTTTCACCATTGAGCTGGCCTTCACTCCTTCCACTTTACAAGAAAAGTTATCAAAATTCATTAATATTTTTACCACATTATACAATAAATTTTGTAGCTCAATTGATTAAAATCATCTTATATGAATACATTCATATGAATTCACCAGTTTTGTATTTATTTCAGGTTATATTCCCTACTAGTAGTACTTCCTTAATACTATCTACTTATAGTTGGTACATTTTTATTTTTACACCAAGTTTTCAGAACTGAAAATTAAGAAAAACTCTTTAAAATAAGTTTCTAAGCTCATCTTTTTTAAAAAAATAAAACACTCCCAGAAATATAAATTGATTTAGATTTCAGTTACCTACATGTTTATCTCAGGAAAGAAAAATTATCGTAAGATCACAATCACAAATCCAAAGAAAAATATATGACCTAATGTTACCACAGAAGCTATAGCCACTATAAAGCCACACCTGTGCATGGATCACAATCACCATCAACAGTATCAAGGAACACAAAGTTAGCCACAGACACATCAAGTAAATAGGGTAACATGTAGACTCTGATCAGACTTAGGTTGATCAGTTAGTGAAATGCCACAAAGATTAAAACCAAAATACATTTATATAATTTTTACCCAGTCATCAAACATCCTAGTATAAAAAAAAATTCCTGGAGATCAAAAAAAATTCATGTAAAACAAGTGACCATTTATACCAACAGTAAATGAACAGATTGAATGGGTGGCTTAACGTATTTTCAACTCACTGGGTCAATTCATTTTTTTTTAATTGGAGTAAAGTGTATGTGTGTGTCTTGAAGTGCACGTAATCATCCATCATCTGTACACACCACAAGTGGTCACCATCAAAAATCTAGATACCATCTATGCCTCACCATTGACCCCTTCACCTATTCCTCCCTCCTCCCCAACCTCCCCCTCAAAACCACCACTCTGTTTCCTGTATCTATGAGTTTGTTTTTCTTTTGTTCATTTGTTTTGTGCGTTTTGGGGTTACTTTTTTAAAGGTTTTTTTGCTTTGTTTTGTTTTGTTTTACAAGAATCTTTAACAGATGTAAGAACATGTCATTTACCTGGTCATTTTCACTATTTTTGTGTAAATTTGCAAAATTGTTTTGAAAAATAATTTCAAGAACACATTCAATTTAACTTACATTTTAACTAACAAAACAGATGGAATTATGCTCCACTACCTAATAAAAAGTCTGAATGATCAAAAACAAAAAATTGGTAGTTAACTAATTAAGGAACATTTGGTTTTCTAATACAATGAGGCACATATTTAACATTTGTTGACTATTAGTCACAAGGTTCTACTCACTTTTTTAAACTCGTTTAATCCTAATGAGACCCTAAGATCAGCACTATTATTCTGATTTTATAAATAAGGAATATGAGGTACAGAAAAGACAAGAAACTTTGCTGTAGGTCACACAGCTATTAAGAGGTGAAGCTGCTATTCAAAGCCAGAGCTCATACTCTTAACCACCATCTATATAATAAATAACCTATTTTAACTACCTAAATTTCAGTCTCCTTACCGAAATTGACATATGTAAAAAATAGATGGGAAGTAAAGCTCATGGAAATGGCAAACATAAAAAATCTGTTTTTAGACCGATAATGTATTACATGTTACTTGAGAAGCTGAATGTTCCTCTAGTAATAAATTGCTTTCTCTGATATGCTTTAGAATTTCCTTCCGAAGCACTTTTCCTAAGTACTTACACATACGTAATTACCTCACTAAAAAGGCAACAGATTTAAAAATCAGAAAAGTACAACTAAAAAAAGTCAGTCTATGAGAAAGTAACCATCTTAAAGCTATCAGGATGTTTACCTCAAAAGGGATGAAAAGGGATGAAAATTTCAAACCACCTTAATATCCATCAACACATTCCTACAGAATTCTATGGAACCATGAAAGAAAATATCCCGTAAGTCCCAAAAGACTATGGAGATTGATTAAAGACAACGTTGCTCAACAATATATTAGGTGAAAAAACAACCAACACAAGATAATCACATATCACAAAACATGTATGTGCATCTGTCTGCATAGGAAAAAAAAAATCAAACATCAATAACTGGTGGTTTTTAATTTTGTTCCTTTTAAATTTTTTAAATGTTTTTCACAACAAAACACTTTCTAACACAAAAACCGATTTTAAAAGGTATAAAAGACATTACAATAAGCAAACACAACCACTTATTGCACGAGACTATTAGAATGTATCCCCCCCCCCAATATATGTATTACATATTCCCTTAGCTCAGGTCTTTTCCCATCATCCTGAAAACACAAGCAGGTAACAAAATTTTTGAAAGCAATGGAATGAGTAAGCGGATATATTTCGCATTTGAAAACCAATATATCCTGTAAAAAAAAATCCTAGCAATACTGTATCGTTGCTCCAATAACCCTATGTTAACTCGAGCGCTTAATTTACAATTGCGTTTTCCGCTGATTTTTATTGCTCCTGCTCTCAACTTTTAAACTAAAGCTAGCAAAAACATTTGAACTCGGAACAAACATTTACGTTATACAAAGCAAAAAATACTGAAAGACAACCAGTGAACAACCACATTACCCACACTATTTTCCTCTGAGTAAACAAACAACTATTTCTTTGGAAATCTCTCCTCGTTCAAATTTTGTGGAACCAAGGATAAACTACGTAAAGTCTACCAGCAATGGCAAAAAAGAACGTGCTGTTCAAATATATCAATTGGGGCAACGATAGCAAATAAAAATTTAAATCTACACACAAAGCCCATCTTTCACTTGCTAAATTAAGAAATTAGTAGTAATTCAAAGCCCCCTTCCATCCTCAACTCGAAATTTTTGTCAAAGAAGCTAACATTAATTGAGTTTTTTTAATTTGAATTCCGAATCTTACAATGCTGCCGGGTGGAAGCCACAGGACACTAGGGCCCAAATAATCTAATTAGAGGATCCCGACCCCCAAATGGTCTGAAGCATGCAGTAAAAAGCGGATTTAAGTTTACTCAAAAAACGGCCGTTAGAGACCCTTTCCGGTCATAGGCACCGACCGGCGAAATCCGCGGAGGCTGAGAGGGGGAGGGGAGACGCGGCAGCGGAGGAGGAGCTGAGGAGGAACTAGGCCCGTCCCTAGTGGACAACCAGGCCTACTAACTAAAGGGTAGGGGACGACCAAACGAGAGAGAAGAGTGAGCTTCTTAACTCGGTCCTGGAGAAGAGTCTGGGATTACCTCGGAAAGAGCGAAGTTCCTCGCTGGGAAGGGAGGGAGCCGATGGGGGTGGGGGGGGCGGAAAATGGATCCCAGGCCCAGGCGGGGCTGTAGCGGGGCCTGAGGCAGGGAACGACGGCGTCTCTGAATAAAGGTGGTATGGAAGACTACATGATGCCCTGTCGATCCCTTGGGAGCAGAAGAGTCTGGGAAGCGCCTACCTTGAAAGCTCCTGTTGAATTTCCCGGAATTTACTGACCACGAAAGACCTAAAAATCTGCTCGATGTTGGTCGCCATGGCGTCCGCTCCGTTCTCTCAACTCCTCCTCGCTAGTCCTCCAGGCTCCCAGAATGCCTCGGGAGGAGGCGCAGGGGCCAATTCCGTCTCTCGCAGTCCTGATTGGCTCCTGTGGGAGCGTCCGGATCTGCACGCTCTGCCAATGTACCAATCAGTGAGCACGGCCCTGCTCTCCTCCGCTGTTTCTGAGCGGCTTGGGTAGAGCTGCTGACGTTTGCGCCGCGCACGACTCTGTCCGCCATGTTAGTGACTGACGCAGGCGCCATTACAGGAGAAATCTCTCGAGGCGACTTTGTCAGTCCCCAACAATGTTTAGAAGCTTAAGAGGCTTACTTTAGCCACTAAACTCCCGAGATTAAATGCTATGAGGAAAGGGTATAAGAAGGGCAACATGTTGGATCCGGGGCCTCCGACATTCCCAAGTTGTTTCGGCAAGGGAGATGCATCCGGGAAAGCATTAATCAGCGCCCGCCCCCACTGAGATGCCAATAGGAAGGACACGATTTTAGCCCATGATAGCCTATAATCAGTTTTGTTTTTAAGCAATAGGAAGTCTTGAGCGACCTGCGTTCAAAGCCTGGTGCATGCTAGTCAGGAGCCAGGCGTTTCACGAGACTTATCACTGTAGCTGCTTGATTCTGACTCGTTAGCGACACACAATTAGCTAAGTGTGGATTCAGCGTTTTGGGGCGCTCCCCCTCCTCAGAGACCAGGTCGCTCTCCAGGAGGAAGAAAGACCTTAGGTGGCACCTGATGCTGTAGTATCACATAGGCAAGCAAGGAAGGGCTTGCTAGCTTTGCGCTGGAGTGGGCTCAGGCCGCACCCAAGAATGGGAGGGAACATAGTGACCACCTCCCGGCGGGGACCACGGTTTGCGCTGACCAATGGGGAAGCGAAGCCCACCGCGGGGCGTGGCCGAGCGGGGAGGAGGCGCGCGCCCCGGATCCCGGTGGGCCGACTTCCGGCGCGCGCGGGCGCCCGAGCTCCGAGCGCGCAGTCGAATTTGTGAGTTGCCAGCGGCCGGAAGGCCTTGAGTCGACATTGTGTCCGTGCGTAAGCCCTCTCCGCTTTTACGTACATTAATGCTTTGGTTTGGGGATCTAATATCAGGAATTGAATGAACTAACTTCAGTTGAGAGCTGTAGGAACTGGTTTGACTATAGGAATACTCAGTTTTTAAATGCACTGCGTGGGGGTTCGCCATGTGCTTTTCATTTTTAACTGAGGTTTACATTGGATCTGTCACTTTCCCTGCTTTCTAAGATTCGGGGCCTTTTGTATCTTTATGCTTCTTTTTTTAGGTCATAAAGATAAGTGGCATATTGTTACGCACCCATTGTGTCTGGCAGATTAGCCCACTTCTGTAATTGGTTTTTACTTTGTATCACTCGTCAAATCCATTGAAAGCCAGGCTTTACCTGGCTCTCTTCATCTCGTTATGTTACTCACTTGGATGACTGAGGCCTGAGAAAGTTAAGCCCCTCAACGTATCCTAGTGAATAAGGGACAGAGTCTCAACCCAAACCAAGGCACCGGGACTAGAGCCTGGGCCTGCCCACTCCTGGTGTAGATTCGTTCAGACTGAGGCTTCTCTGCCCCCTCTTCTTCAAACAAAATGTAATATTTTCTCTAGTTTTAAAGCTGTGTTTCTTTCAGATATTTCAATGCACATGGCAGATCTGTGTTTTCTGTTAAACTAGCTTTTCCCTTTCTGAGAAGATAATTTAGTAATTTTTTTCCCCTCCGGTTTTCAATGACCACCGTCTCAATTTTACAGTGTCTGATGAAAAATTGCTTCAGTTGCAATACAGGCTCCACCCCCTATTAGCTCTGACCTGCAAGTTACTTAGCCTAACTGTACCTCAGTTTCTTATCTGTAAAGTGGGGATGGTAATAGTACCTCATAGAATTAGGAAGATTAAGCAAAGTAGTTCATGAAAAGCGTCTAGAATATCGCATCTGGCACAAAGTAAGTGCTTAAAAAGGGTTAGTTTTTTCTATTATCAGCTTAGGTTTTTATTTAAATGTGTAATCCTAGCATCTCACAAGAAGTTACAAATTTCAGTTTTCTTTTTCCTATTTTCAGTTTGCCTTCTGAAAATTAGTAAATTAATTTGCCAAATTATTCATTCCTTGTGCTTTTTTTTTCTGTTAGAACTTCTAACTTCTGAAGTATTAATTTAAGTAAAAGTACTTAATAAAATATAACAAGTTAGCATTTACTACTGCTGAATGTCAGAAATTGTACTAATTGTTTATATAAATACCCTTTCAGTTCATCCTTAAGTAACCTTGTAAGGCAAATTTTCTCCTACAAGTAACCTTGTAAGGCAAAATTTTTTAAGATGTGAAGAAATTGAATTAGAAATAGTAAGAGCTTACCCAATGTCACACTGCTGACCAGTGGAGAGATAGCTGTTGTTCCCATCCTGCTCAGAATCAAATGCCAGAAATAATGTTAGACGTGTTCAAATTTGATTTTTGCCTTCTCTATTGATTTTCTAAAATACTGCACTAATTTCTTAAATCAGAGGTCAGCAAACTATGACCCTTATGCCAATCCTTCCTGTCAACTATTTTTGTACAGCCTACCAAATACGGATAGTTTTTACGGTATTAAATAGTTGGGGGGGAAAGAACGGTGTTTTTACGACACGTGAAAATTAAAATTCAAATTGCAGTGTCCATAAACAATAGTTTTATTAAAACCAGCCATGCTTATTTTTCATAAACCTCTGATTACTTTCTATTGCTTAAAGCAGAGATAGGCAAACTATGACCTACTGCCCTTGGCCTGTTTTTGTAAGTTTTTACCTGACATAGCCACATTCATTTATTTATGGCTGTTTTCATGTTACAGCAGATGATCACAAGATTTAAAAATAGTTATTTTGAGTTCTGGTCTAGATTTAAAACATCAGGATTCATTTTTTACTGAGGCTCGATTATTATATCTTCTAAAAACCCAAAAGGTTATTGTTCATACAAGATTTGTTTTTTGTTTTGTTTTTTAATCCAATAAGGAGTTAAAGTCACCATTTTACTCCTTAACTCTCTAAGCCCATCTGCCTCATTTTTAAAATACCTCCCTAATCCTCATGAATACAGTCATATTTCTCAAATTATTTCATTTCTCAAATTCATCCTAACTTTTCACAAATGGATCATTGGAATACATCATATTTAAAAATTGTGATTTCTAAAGTATGTGCATTCTGAAGTACTGATTGTGGTTTTCTTTCTGCAGCTCTCATTTTCCTTCTGAATTCCTACTTTGCAGACAGCAATGGCAGCCCGAGTACTTGTAATTGGCAATGGAGGAAGAGAACATGCACTGGCCTGGAAACTTGCACAGTCTAATCATGTCAAACAGGTGTTGGTTGCCCCAGGAAATGCAGGCACTGCCTGCTCTGAAAAGATTTCAAATGCTGGTAATCATGTTATAAATGATAAACTGTCAACCACATCTGTTTTTTATAAGGTCAATTGCTATTCAGATTTGAATGCTTTTCTTAACCTTAAATTTTATGAGGTAATTTGAATGTTTGCCATATATTGTAAATAAATGTAAGGTATGCTGTTGTTCACTATGTAGCATTTCCTTATCTTAAATTATTTTAAACCTTATAAAATGCATCCATTAAAAAAGTCACACATGCCCAATGTAGGTTAAAGGCATTTTAATGTGTAATTTTGGACATGAAAAGTTGAGCAGTGCTATTAAGTTCTGGCAATTCTATCTCCATCATAGATCTCAGCCTTTATCTCTTTAAGTGGTAAAAATGAAAAAATGATCAGTTCTTATGCTATGTTAAACTCTTCAGTGGCTTCCTATAGCACTTAAAATAAAACTCAAAAGTCCTTAGTGTTCCTTATGAAGCCCTTTGTGATCTGGCCTCTGCCTGCCTTTCCAGTCTTATTTTTCATATCCTTTGTTTTCTTTTCACTGTGCTCTAGCCATGCAGGCCTGCAGTTTCCCATACAGAGCTGCCTAGGCCTTTGTATTTGTTCCCACCTCCAGCATCAGTGGCTCCTCATTATTTCAGATCTCAGCTTATATGTTATCTCCTCAAAGAGGACTTTCCTAAAGTTTCTAAATTAAAGCATGTCCACCTCACATTTTATTTGTTTGCGATTATGAACCATTATCTATATTTAGTTTTCACTTGTCTATTGTCTGTCTCCTACCTTCACTTCACCCTTAGAACGTAAGCTGTAGGAGGTAAGCTACATCAGGGCAAGGAATTCACCTGTCTTGTTTTATATTACGTGCTCTGTGCATAGTACCCTATGTGGCTCGTAGTATGTATTGGAGAGAAGACTATCACCCAGCAAGCCATAAACTGGGAGAAGATAATAGCATACACAGAACCAAAAATAAGAATAATAAGAAAAAGATAAATACGGAAATATCTGGAATCTTAGCTAGGGGATGAGATATTGTATGTTTATTGAAGAACTAGCACATTTTATGTCAAAGCAATTGATGCCATGCAGGCCAGCCCATGAAAATCTCCCAGATTGTCCTGAGGCTGCTACCACTTGCAGAGACAAGCTAGGTGTGTCCTCTTCCGCATGCCACCCTCTGCTGTGCTGAGGTAGTTGGCTCTGCTCAGCCCACTTGTGTTTGCAACTGCTCGCCCAGAGTGCCTTGTACTCCATCCTTATTCCACTCGGGCAGTTCCTGTGGACTGAGAACTCTACCCTTTCTGCACTTATCCCCAACACATCACAAATACCATGTATGTGAAGTGTAATGGAGGTTTTAGCTAACTTAAGAAAAGGGATCCAGGTACAGTGGAGCAGGAGAGTATTTATAGAACCAACCCATGCTTAGTATATGGTTGATCCTACTGCCAGTTAATTAGGACTCCATTAAGAAAGAAAATTTACCTGGCTTGTAGGTTGGAGAAGTGAGCAAGGTCTTAAAATCATTTAGTTCTTAGCTTAAACATCTGTGCACAGAGATTCCACCAGAAATAGCCTCCCAATTCACCTCATATCAAATTTGCCTCATTTGTTCACAATTGTTTGTTTTCTTTATGTATTACCCAACATTCCCATGCTTAGAATATAAGCATCCTAAGTGTAGGGACCCTGTTTGTGTCAACATCTTAATGTAGTGACTAGAATAGTATCTAGTGCATGTGGTTCTCAGTAAATCTTGAAAGAATGACGTTAAAAGACTGGTTTCTGAATATACATTTTTGTTTACAGTCAACGCTAGTGACATGAACACCATAGTCGAGAAGGTTCTCTGTAGCTCTTTAGGAAGCTTACTGGTGTTTTCATCTAACTGGCTAAAGCGATGGCAGAGAACTGAGCTTTATTGGTCAGCCTAATGCCCTCTGCTCTGACTTTCTCATGGTGAAACTGGTCTGTACCAGTAAAAGAAAACCAACAGTTAGTAGGCATAACAAAGTGTAGTACTTAGTTTTCAGTGTGACACTTCGATAACTTAAAGAATATTTTTATAAGTGAGGTGGGTTTGTTGTTTTGTTTTCTGTTCACAGCCATCTCCATCAGTGATCACAGTGCTCTTGCTCAGTTCTGCAAAGATGAGAAAATCGAATTCGTAGTTGTTGGACCAGAGGCACCTCTGGCTGCTGGTAAAGATCATTTCTGTTTATTGTTACAGTATGTCTATTGCCAAAGGAACTTGGAGCTCATCTAATCCAATTCATTTTAGAGATGAGGGTTTCTAATGTAATATTACATTGGGAAAAAAAGCTTTCACCCTCTTGAAATTTATGGATTCTAGATTTTTTTCTCAAGCATCAGCAATGTGCTAAGTGAGAGATCAAATTTGCAGCTGTGGGAAGCCTACGTTTTTATTCTGCTCTCTTATGGTGTCAGTAATCCATACATTTGAATAAAACAAATAACTTCTGCTGGATTTGAATCACATGTTGGTAGCATTTTTGTTTATATCTTGTAGACAACACGGAAATCTTAGTTATTCTCTGCCACCAGTCGTCTGCTTTATCTCAATGTACATTTAGTCTAATCCTAATTCTTCAGAATGGAAAGGTACCATAAAGACCTTGGCTCACCTCATGCTGCTTGTTTCCATCCATAGGAATTGTTGGGAACCTGACATCTGCAGGAGTGAAATGTTTTGGTCCCACAGCAGAGGCAGCTCAGTTGGAGTCCAGCAAAAGATTTGCAAAAGAATTTATGGACCGACATGGAATCCCAACTGCACAATGGAGAGCTTTCACCAATCCTAAAGAGGCCTATAGCTTCATTATGAGGTAGATAGAAGACTGACTGTGAAGGGCAGTTGTTTTGTTGTGATAGTTAAATATACGGGTCACTTTTATGTCTCAAGTTTATTGTAACATAATTGTGGGGAAAGATCAATCTATGTAGGTTGCCTTTTTCCAACATCAAAATAAAGTGGGATTCTATGCATATAGTACACTCTTCTGGCCTTGCTGAAAGAGGCTTTTTATATATTTATTAGTGAATAGTTTTAGGGGAAAAGATACATTTGGGTTTACAGTCATGCACTATTTTCACAGCCAAATTGACACAGTGGCATCTATAACATAAAGGATATTGGTTTTTTTCCATAAGTAATTAACCAGAGTGAGGAATCATTGCTTGGCATTCTGCCAGCACTACTCAACTCTAAATTTTAAACATCCTTGTTCTCGATATTACATGAGAAACATTGAGAAATTCATGAATATTGGTAGACATATGACCTTGCCCTTTTTTATTGACACTTCTCCCTGTGACCTGGTATGTTTTCTTTTTAGTGGAGTCAACTTCATTCTTTATTCATTCTAAATCTTACAGAGTTTCTTAAACACTGAATATTATTATTTCCTAGTAGCCGGATGCCTTGGGTAAGTGACAGTTTTGTTACTTTGGGTAAATCTTTCTGATCTCTGGTTGCACTCAACAGAAGAAATTACCAGCAACAGTTTCTGATGTGTGCCTTCATAGATGGACTGTGTGCCCATGTTTATATTGCTCTTACAAAGCCATATCTTCTACTTGAATGAGAGTATGATTCACTACTTTGTATCATAAAGATCATTCTATACCAGCACTCTACAACTGCTTTATTCTTCCAAAGATTTTGCCAATATGCTCTCATAATAAGTGAAAAAAGGAAAATTGTATGTGCTTTATGATCACAACTATAAAGGAATACATGGGAAAATTCCTGGTGGGAAACACATCAAAAGGGTGTTAGTATGATCGTGAATTTTTCTTTCTGCTTTTCACTTGTTGCTATAGCATATCATTACAAAATCCCGAAGCATTTTATCCCGAATGATAAGGGTTTATTGGCTATTGAAGACCGCTCTGTCTTCACAGTGCAGACTTCCCTGCTTTGGTTGTGAAGGCCAGTGGTCTTGCAGCTGGGAAAGGGGTGATAGTTGCAAAGAGCAAAGAAGAGGCCTGCCAAGCTGTGCAGGAGATCATGCAGGTAGGTTGATTCCTCTGGAAAAGTAAGTTCCTAATCACACTGGATAAATGCTCTTAACGTTTACAAAATGTTCCTCGAAATAAGGAAAACAAATCTAGCGAACATACAGGTAAGTTATTGTGCATAATACCCTGTATTATAATCCATCTCTGAAAGAGTTGTTATAGATCTACACTGATAGCTAAACCATGATTCTGTTCTTTGGAAGTAAGTTCTAACATCCTTTGGTGTCTGGTACTGAAAAATAGAAAATCCTTAGTCTACAGAACATACAAATAAATTCTCAACTATCCATGAGGACAAAATTATTTGTCCTTTGTGCCCCTAGCCTCAGAAAAGTGAAGTAATGAATTAATATACTTTGCTTTTCTTTTATGATCCATCTTGGTTGTTGTGGCTTTCTTCCTTTTAGAAAAATTATTATAGGCAAACATATAAAATCATAATCAGAAATAAAAATTAAATGGTAATGATGAAAACATTTGTTTTTCCATTACCTTATTTGAAACTGGACAGCGTGATCCCCAGGAGAGTATTAGTGACACACTCACCAGTGCTAGCTGTATCATTGCCACTATAAAAACAGGAAACATTTACATATTCTTTTGAGGCTTTCAGAAAGGGAAAAGGAAATTACAATACCAGTGTATTGGTTCATAATACAAATGGTAGAAAATAACAGCCAATTAAGTAAATATTAAAAGCTTACAATTTACCTTTTTTTTTAATCTACAAAAAGGATAAAGCTTTTGGAGCAGCTGGAGAAACAATTGTCATTGAAGAACTTCTTGAAGGAGAAGAGGTGTCTGTAAGTATATTTATCTTTGGGGCTTTTATAGAGTATAGAAGCTATGGTGTCTGACCTATAAGCCCCAAAAGACTTGATTTACCCTGGTTGTTTCATCTGAAAGCATAAGCCCAACAGTTACAAAGAAATTTGTATACATTTAGTATTTGGGATGCACATGAAAAAAGAACTTACCTTCTTTTGATCTTCCCCAGTGTCTCAGTAAGAGACTTGGACTTATATCACACACTATTTAAAAGGGGCAAAGGCTGAAATATTTTACTTTGCAAGTAGTTTGGTTATTTTTCCTAACCTAGCTCAAAACTTACAGATCCTTCAGAAATTGAATATACAAGATCTGGTTATTGATATAGATAGCTTAGGGTTAGTTATATTTCAGCTCATTTTACTTTAAAAAAAGAAAACTTTTCCTCTAAGAAGAGTTAAGGTACATATAGTTCTCCTTATTAAATAACTTTTTTTTACTTTTTGGCATTTAAGCTAAGTGGACTATTTGTTTTCTGTACAGTGTCTCTGCTTCACTGATGGCAGGACTGTGGCCCCCATGCCCCCAGCACAAGACCATAAGCGATTGCTGGAAGGAGATCACGGCCCCAACACAGGGGGGATGGGAGCCTATTGTCCAGCACCTCAGGTACTTCCCAAAGGCTCAGCTAAAGTTCCCTAGTAATTGGTCTTCTCAAAGAGCTCTCAGACAATGCTTTTCTGTCTTGTATATTTCTGTAAATGATTACTTGTCAGTAATTTGATTTTCCTATTAAGTGAAATGGCATTTATGGTATCTCTTCTAGTCTCTCTAAAATTAACCTTTTCAAAAAAGCCTTTGAAAAACTAATTTAAGTATAGATTGAACAGATCTTCTGGCCCCTCCTCTCTGTACCCTGTTTTTAACCCACGGGAGACAATTAAGTCTAGAATTATCTTTTATTCATCTTTGGATATCCAGGACTCAGCACATAAGTGCTCAGTGAGAGAGAGAGAGAGAAAGAGAGAGAGAGAGAGATGAATTGAGAACCCAGTCAGACGATAATTTGTTCTTCTGGTCTTTCTACTTGATAATGGATAGATAAAGTATGTTTCCAAACAATTTCTGGACAGTTTTTATAAGAAATCTGCATTGAGTGTATTATAAGTACGTTAGCACTTCAGAAACTCACCCATTCTTTCCACTGATGATAATCATAAACTGCTAGTAATGTAGTGCCTTTCAGATTTTTTCTTGATTAAAAACCAAACAGGATTTGCTTTATTCTTTTTTTTTTTTAATGAATTCCTTATTTGCAATATTATAATCTTTCCTCCCCTTTTCCTTCTGCCTCCCCCCCCACCCTGGTTCAAGCCGTTGTTTCTCAGTCTAGTTGTGTAGGACACAGCTCCCTGGCCCATGCTGGTATTATGAGCCTTGTGCTCCCCCCAGCTGAGGCAGTCAGTCGCCAGTCGATGGTCGCAGCTCATGGCAGCTCTCGCCACCTGCCAGCCACTCACGCTGGCCACTCATGGCAGCACAGGGTAGCCCACGGCTGCACATAGCAGCCCACCGCAGTTTACACCAACCTCTGGCTGCTCACCGCAGCCCAGCTCCAGGGAGAGCTGTTGTTCACAATCTTAGCTGTAGAGGGCGCAGCTTACTGGCCCATATGGGAATCAAACTGGCGATCTCAGTGTTAGGAGCACAGTGCTCCAGCCACCTGAGCCACCGGGCCGGCCCTCTTTATTCTTTATTGTTTAAAGTTTTTTATTTCTCAATTACAGTTGACATTCAATGTTGCATTAGATTCAGGTGTACAGCACACTGGTTAGACATTTTTATAACTTACAAAGTGATCCCCCCTTAAATCTAGTACCCACCTGACACCAGTTGTTACAATATTATTGACAATATTCCCTATACTATACTTTACATCTGCATGACTATTTTGTAACTTCCAATTTGTACTTGCTAATGCTTTTACCTTTTTACACTGCTCCCAACCACCATCCCATCTGGCAACCATCAAAATGTTCTCTATATCTATGAGTTCATTTCGGTTTTATTTGTTCATTTATTTTGTTCTTTATATTTCACGTATGACTGAAATCATACGGTATTTGCCTTTCTCTAGCTAACATATTTCACTTAGCATAATACCCTCTAGGTCCATCCATGTTGTTGCAAATGGTAAGATTTCATTCTTTTTTATGGCTGAGTAATATTCCATTGTTATATGTACCACATCCTTTTTATCCAGTTTTCTATCAGTGGACACTTAGGTTGCTTCCATATCTTGGGTCTTATAAATAAATGCTTCAGTGAACATGGGGATGCACATATCTTTTCTAATTAGATTTCAAATAGATTTCTTCGGATACTTTAGACTTTATAAGTATTAAAACTACCACTTGGTAGAAGATAGTTTTAATATAAGGACTATCTCTAGGTCTCATTTTTACAATTAAGTTTATAAACTCATATTCTTAAGTTTATAGGCTTATGAAATATGCATAGAATATACTGAAAGGAATCAAAGGAGCCTCTAAATAGGAGAGGACTTTTTTCATTTTTATTACGTTTCAGGAAACTTTTTAGTTAAGTGTTAAGTGTGTATATATTTGAAAATCTATAGGTTTATTAGTAAAAGGTGATTTAACAGTCTGTTATGAAATGGTAATTGATGCTGCTCTATAAATACATAATCCAGCTTCTGCTAGTGGTAATTTTTAACTCTCAGAGGTCATCTTTTCTATTTTATAAGAATGAGGCTGAATACCTACTAGATAGGGCCAATGTGAGTATTTAAAACGTTTGTGAATTTAAAGTGCTCAGCCCATCTGAGATAGTAAATAAATGATAGTTGTCCCCTTTCATTGTCCCATGCAAGATGATTTTTTTCGGATACTGATTGCATTTACATATTGCTGTATGTTCCCCAGGTTCCTAAGGATTTGTTGCTAAAAATTAAAAATACCATTCTTCAGCGGACAGTGGATGGCATGCAGCAGGAGGGTATGCCATATATAGGTAAGCACATCGATGTCATTTTATCATTCATGGAGTAACTTGACATCTTTGGCAAAACTTCCCTGTTTTTCCTTTTGTTCACTACCTTTTAATTGACCATGTTGTAGCATTTGTTATGGCTATTCCAAAACTTCAAGTATTAGCAGTTTATGTTCTAATTTTCATAGTCACAATACAATGTCTTCATTATTTTTTTTGTTTTGTTTTCTCTTTTTTAATGAAGGTATTCTCTATGCTGGTATAATGCTGACTAAGGATGGCCCAAAAGTTCTGGAGTTTAATTGCCGTTTCGGTGATCCAGAGTGCCAGGTGGATAAAAAGTATTACTTTGTAGAAGATGTATATTGTTTTAATCTTAGGATTTATCAATCTTGGAATAATTACCTTTGAGAAATATAGTTAACCCTTGAACAACACGGGCTTGAACTTATATATGAATTTTTAAAATATATATACAGTCAGCCCTCTATGTCCCTGGGTTTCACCTCTTCAATTCAGCCACTGGCATATTGGCAGTTGGGAATCCACAGATTCAGAGGCCCACTGTCTGCATTCTATGCCATTTTATATAAGGGACTTGAGCACCTGCAAATTTTGGTCTGGGAGGGCCTGGAACCAATCCCTCACGGATACCAGTGGACAACCGTAGTTAAGTTTTTAGGGAGTGAAAAGTTATACATGGGTTTTCCAACTGTACAGGGTTTCAGGGCCCCCACCCCTACGTTGTTCATGGGTCCACAGGATGTGCCAGTTGCTGCTATCCCAGTGATTAAAATGGCTCTCAATTGCCATGTTAATTGTTTTTCCAGGTGATCCTCCCACTTCTTAAAAGTGATCTTTACGAAGTGATTCAGTCTACCTTAGATGGCCTGCTGTGCACCTCTCCACCCCTGTGGCTTGAAAACCGCACTGCCATAACTGTTGTCATGGCAAGTAAAGGTTATCCAGGAGACTACACCAAGGGTGTGGAGATAACAGGTGAATGTTAGAGAACAAAAGTTTGAATTGCAATGTGACAAGCGACTAGTGCCACTGTAGGTCTCCATGCCATGTTCCGCTCCTCTTAAGGGTGTAAACCTATCAGAAACCTTTCAGGGGGTCTTGAGGTAATCATGTTTATTGGGTATGAGTGTTCAAATATCCACAATCGCTGTATTTAAAGAACTGTTATCCATTTCCTTTCCTCTGCACAAGAAAGACTGAAGTGGGCCTGGCCAAGAGCCAGGAAGATAATGGAACTGTATGAGAATTAGAAGAACATTAGTATAAACTACGTCGATGAGATACAGTTCAGAGATCCGATCTCATCACACATGGATCCCTGCAGTTTGCAGTGCACCCCATAGGCAACTTGGGGGGTGGAATTCAAGCTTTCAAAAGTATGGCCTTCTCTTCTGTTTCTCTTTACAGGAGGAAAGGCGTCTAGTTAAATGATGTTAAGTAAAACTTTAAAATGCCAACTAAGTTCCAGTGCCAAAAGCCCAAAGGCAGACCTCTGTGATCCCTAGCAGGCTGTAGCTTGGCCTCCCTTGGTACCCCAAAAGTGTGTTTGATTCAAACACTCTATTTACTGTCTTGCCCAGACAAGTCCATTGCCCTGTAAATCCCACACATGCAACTGGGCAACTAGGATTGGTTGCCTTTGAAAATGAGCAAAGAGAGAAAGAGATATCAACATCCTTTGTGTTATGAAATTTCTCTAAGATTAAGGTGACAAGTATAATAATTCATTTTTTTCCCAAGATTTTTGTTGGGGAAGGGGTACAGGACTTTATTGGGGAACAGTGTGTACTTCCAGGACTTTTTTCCAAGTCAAGTTGTCCTTTCAATCTTAGTTGTGGAGGGTGCCGTTCAGCTTCAAGTTGTTCTTTCAGTCTTAGTTGTGGAGGGCTTAGCTCAGCTCCAGGTCCAGTTGTCGTTGCTAGTTGCAGGGGGCGCAGCCCACCATCCCTTGTGGGACTCGAGGAATTGAACTGGCAACCTTGTGGTTGAGAGCCCACTGACCCATGTGGGAATCGAACCGGCAGCCTTTGGAGTTAGGAGCATGGAGCTCTAACCACCTGAACCACCGGGGCAGCCCAATAATTCATTTTTGACACAGCGATTTTGGGTATTACCAATACCAGCGGTTATTTGAATACCTGTGATTGAATGCTACTATGTTACAAAAAAACACTTAGGAAAGGCATATATTAACAGACTACCAAATATCATGCTAAAAGAAAAATGGAGACGGAAAAGGACAAACTGGGGATATAAGAATGGTTTCTTTAAAAATTAAGAGGTTGTGTTTTTGTGTAAACTCCCCAGGTTCATCATTTTAGAATTTATAAAATATAGTAATATTTTAAGTGTAAAGTTATATATGAGTGCTTTAAAAATAATTCAAAAGAAAATGAAGCCAGAAATCTTAGACAAGTCTAAAAGCTAATCAAATTTGTCTTAAATTTTACAATTGTTATGTTAGGGAAAAGATTAAGAATATGTTTTCAATGCTATGATCCTATTGGTTATTTAAAAAAGAAAGAAAGCAACTTTACTTGGATAACTTATGAAGTAGAAATTCCTTTAGTCTTCAGTGAAAGATGTGATCAAATGCAGGATTGTTCATCGATGTTTACATTTTATATCTTTATTTTATTTTTTTAGTATTTAATTTGTCAGGTAAAGGTAACTTTCTACTTTTAAGTCTCAAACTTTTCAGGGTTTAGCTTTCTTTTTTTCTCCCTCATTGAACCACTAGTCCTTACGTGAGATTGATGATAACACAAGGTTTTAGGAATACAGTTATCACCCTAGAGCAGAATGGACTGTTCTTAGGAGAAAGGGTCTGTTTACTAATTTATTGCATTCATTCTTTCCTGATCCTTGTGAAGATTCATTTAAATGAAATAACGATTTTATTTAAAAAAAAAATTCTCGCAATTAAAAACCACTTCAGAAGTGTAGAATATTGTTATCTGAAATAACATGTCAAATGCGCTATTTTACAGGGTTTCCTGATGCTCAAGCTTTAGGACTGGAGGTGTTCCAAGCTGGTACTGCCCTAAAAGATGGCAAAGTGGTGACTAATGGTGGTAGAGTCCTTACTGTCACAGCCATCCGGGAAAATCTTATCTCAGCCCTTGAAGATGCCAAGAAAGGACTAGCTGTTATAAAGTTTGAGGGAGCCATTTACAGAAAGGACATCGGCTCTCGTGCCATAGCTTTCCTGCAGCAGCCCAGGTAAATTTCTTACCAAAGTGATGAAAGCACAGCTTCAAACTGGCATATATACCTATGTAGAAAATTCTGTAACCCTGTACTAGTCATTCTGTATTCTTTTCTCTCTGTGGGACTGATCTGATTTTGATTTGCATTTGGTTTGAATCAAAACTAGTTACAATATTCAAATGAAATGGAAAAAATTTCATGGTAGCTCTGTATGTTTAAAAAGTTTGATAAAATCACAGTGATATTAAGGATTTTTTTTTCACATTGTTCGCTTTAAATATATACGATCATTTTGTCAATCATTCAATAAAGATGAGAAAAAGGATTTTTATTCTTTTTGTTGTCATATTTAAATATTACTGTTATATCTTAATACCTGGTTTTTTCAAAAAATTCAAGATGAAAATATTGGTCATGTACTTTTACAACTTAGTTTGATTAGACTATAAATTTTGGCAGTCTTTTATCACTGCATTTATACCAATTACTGAAATGTATTTTTGACCCCTTTGCGATTCCATTTATTGACATGTACAACTAGTCCTTTGTAAAATCAATAAACTATTAATCGTGACTGGGTGTTTTGATTTCTTAAGTATATATTACAGTTAGTGTTTGTTGAATTCATCTATGAAAATAAATTTTAGGATAAAATAAGAGATTTTAGCAACTTAATTCAAGCTATACTGCTACTGATAGGCAAATTTTTAAAGTTTAAATATTGGCATTTTTTTTTTAGAAAGAAGAACATTGAAATACCATGTTAAAAATTTATTGTTTATCTTAAACTGATAATTACATTGAAAAGTGACCTCTTTTAAGGCTCTGTAGTCTTAATACTGTCTCTCGAGTTCTTTAAATTAAAGATGAAGAAAATGAGAGGCCACAATGCCAGCTGCTAACTGAGAAAAGGCTTGTTTTAAACCAGTAGAACTTTGTTTCCTATCTGAGCATGACCCTGACTGCTAACTTCATTGGTGTTAACTGCCAAAGCTCTCAAACTCTGTATGTACCCTGGTACCTTGTTCCTAATAAAACTTCACATATTTCTTCATGTATCACTGCATTCAGCTAGGCCAAAGTTCTCATTTTTGTAAGGCAAGACTGCTGAATCCACAGCGCCATTCACAAACTTGGTCTCTAAATGTACTGCTCCAATGTGTTGGCCGCATATAGAAGGAAATGATGCACTGAATACCACTATCTGGTTTTGCTTTTTTGATAGTTTTTTTCATCTTGTTTCTTATTGTCTCTGCTATAAGGAAATTTACAATTCTCTGTTGTTGCAATAATTTAGGGATTTCTTTGCAGAGTTATAATCCTGATTTTTAGAATTTAGGGGTTTCTTTGTTGAGTTTTTATAACCCTAGTTTTCACTTTTTTGACTTAGTTTTCTTACTCCTTTTCATCCCATACCAAAATTGAACAGAGAAAGATTTTGGCAAAATATCCATATATCTTAACTACCTGTGAGAAATACGGAAGGGTTAAGTTAGAAAAGTAGTTCTCAGTAGTGATGATACAATCGAATCAACTAGGGAGATTATTTAAACACATTTCAATTTCTAGGGCCAGCCCTAGACCAGTTAAATCAAAATCTGTGGAGGGTTCCCAGCACATTAGGGGATATGAAAATCACTAGGGATGTATTCTGCTTTAAATATTTTAAGATTAAAATGATTTTTCCTGATATTTAGGTGATATCCTAGGTGTTCTTTTGTTTGTTTGAATTCCTTAGGGGCCTGACTTACAAGGAATCTGGGGTAGACATTGCAGCTGGAAATATGCTGGTCAAGAGAATTAAACCTTTAGCAAAAGCCACCTCCAGACCAGGTGAGTCAGATCCCATCCTTTGCTAATTCATTAACTTTGACAAATATTGTGAATTGATTTGCGCTTTATAATTTACAGAGGAAAATGTTCCAAATTAATGCCAAGTTGTTGTCTTGCCCTATTTAAGTCAGACTCAAAGTCTTCTCCCTTCTTGTCCCTGTGATTTAAAACATCTCTTATTTAGGATGTTAAACTCAAAAGGACATGTCTGCTCCTTTAATATTTAATTACTTTCTTGATCTATGCTTTAAGCGTGGGGTGCTCTCTCCCATTCTCAGGAAAGGCATCTTATAAAAGTGTTTCGTGTACTCATGTTTACCTGATCTGTCGAAGTGCAGAAGGTAATTAATTTCCTCTCCAACAGGCTGTGATGTTGATCTGGGAGGTTTTGCTGGTCTTTTTGATTTGAAAGCAGCTGGTTTCAAAGATCCTCTTCTGGCCTGCGGAACAGATGGCGTTGGAACTAAACTGAAAGTAATCAGACACCTTTGTGAATAAAGGCTTTTTGTGAAAGATAAGAGAGAATTTACTGTATATCAAATACATATTTTGCCCTGTTGACATATAAGCACTGAAGTGAACCGTACCAAATAACCATATAATATGACTAAAATACCGACATGTTTCTAACAGTACAATATTGTTGACTCTGTCTCTGGATGGAAGGGTTATTTTAGGGGATGAAAAGGGATGCTTTTGGACCAAACAGCTTGTCAGAATTTAGTGTTCTTTTGTCTTTAGGCATTCAGAGCAGCTAGCCAAAAGTTGATAATATTTGTTAGCCTCCATTGATAAAAGGACAAGATATGATTTGGAGCTTAATTTCATGTGGATGTTTTATGTTCTATAGATTGCCCAGCAGTGCAATAAACATGATACCATTGGTCAAGATTTGGTTGCAATGTGTGTAAATGATATTCTGGCCCAAGGGGCAGAGCCCCTCTTCTTCCTCGATTACTTTTCCTGTGGAAAACTTGACCTCAATACGACTGAAGCTGTCATTGCTGGAATCGCTAAAGCTTGCGGGAAAGCTGGATGTGCCCTCCTTGGTATGATCATTTTAATTACACTTCCTTTTTACTGTATTTTAGCCCTACGTATAGCTAATGAGAGAAACTATATATCACAAGATCAGGCAAATAAAGATACAGATAACACTAAGAAAACTTAGACCCTGGTGTCTTCAAATCCCTCCTCAAGGGTTTGTTCCCCAGACTCATACTCCTACACTGTCAGCGAGGCCTTAGCTTTCTCCCCCATCTTTGACCCCCGTTTCTATCTCCATCTTTCTCAGTAGCCTCCTAGACAGGGTAGGGGTTACTTCCTCCTTAGCACCATGCAGCAGAGGCAGATGGGTTCTTGGCATTCTAAATCTGAAGTTTTATTTTCCCCCAGAAGTGATACTAAAAATGTACTCAAGGTTTATAGAAACGTTACTTCAACATATATCAGAATTTTGAGCAAATTCGATTTGTAGGTTGACTAAGGAACGAAACTATTATACCTCTTTTATATTACTGCTTCTGTGGACAAATATGTTCCAGAAGCCAATTGCCTTTTCAACCATTTTTTAGAACAATTTCTAATTTGGAATCTGCCTACCTAAACCCTGTCTTTACATGATATTCTCATAAAGTGAACTGCGGTATACTTTTTAGACCAGGGCACTTGGAGTTGGGCGGGCTGATTAAATCACGTCTCTAAGCCGGTACCATCATCTGTAACAGGGATTGTAAAGATCAACCATAGGTGAAAGCATTTCTGAAGGTAAATTGCTAGAAAAATGACATTCAGCTGAGCGTTCACCCTGTTAAAGTAATAGTGTTTGGAGGCTACACTCACCTTTTGTGTAAATTAGTACTGGTTCCCCTGAAATTATACTTGGTTAAAAGTTCTGTTAGGCAATTACTAGAGTACATTTTATTGAATGTTCACAAAATATAGCCACGTGTTTAATTGTAGCTGGTGTCACTACTTCCTAGATGGGTTTAAAAATATTATGATTTCTTTGCTCTTGAATTATCTTCCTGCCAGGAGGTGAAACGGCAGAAATGCCTGACATGTATCCTCCTGGGGAGTATGACCTAGCCGGTTTTGCCGTTGGTGCCATGGAGCGGGATCAGAAACTCCCTCACCTGGAAAGAATCGCGGAAGGGGATGTCGTTATTGGAATAGCTTCATCTGGTCTTCACAGCAATGGATTTAGCCTTGTGAGGAAAATTGTAGCGAAATCTTCCCTTCAGTACTCCTCTCCAGCACCTGATGGCTGTGGTGACCAAACCTTAGGTACATGCACTTAGGTTTTACACTCTCCTGCTTCGAAATGTTTGAGCAACCACTTCGTGGGGTTCGTCTCTGATAACTTCAAGTGGAATAAATTACATTGTCCTATGGTTTTGTTGTTTGGACATTATTATAGAATTGGTGTGTCTGTGCAGGGTCACAGTCATTTTCTGTTTCAGTTTTATTGTTTATGTATGCTTTGGTTTTATGTTCACAGGCTAAGTTTTTGTCTTATCTCTCCAACATACAGGGGACTTACTTCTAACTCCAACCCGAATCTACAGCCATTCACTGTTACCTGTCTTGCGTTCAGGACATGTCAAGGCCTTTGCCCATATTACTGGTGGAGGATTGCTAGAAAACATCCCCAGAGTTCTCCCTGAGAAACTTGGGGTGGTATTAGGTAAGCTCACTAAATGAAACTTGATCCAAAAACTGATAGAAGAAAAAGTACATTAGAGGGGGAAGCTCTATGGGTAGTTAGTACACATGTGATTATACATGTTAAAGTCTTATCGTTGGGGTTTCTTGGGGGGAAAGTAGAGCTGACCTATTTTCTATCTTTTTGCTTTATTAGCTGTGTTTATAAGGCATAAAAATCCTCTCATGTAATTGACTTATATAATATCAAGCTCTTAACAAGATAGAATCAGGAACATACCAGGAAGGGAAGAGGTAGCTATTATATAGTCCATTGCAGGAGATGAAGAGGACCCAAACCAATACATAGAGAAGAGAGACAGGTTTGAGAATCATTTTGTGCTTAGAAGGAAAAAAGAAGTCCGGTGTTTCTATTATAGTTAAGCAGGTGAGTAGATGGTAACATTCATAACACAAGAGGAAGAGTAGATTTGGAGTAGGAAGTGGGAATACAGTGTTTTAAACCTTCATTGTGTTTATTGCAAAGAGTCTTTGAACAGAAGTTGAGATCAGGTGGGAGATAATTTGCATATGGGTGCTCATATGCAGATAGTTACAGCCAAGAGAGTAGAAAGTACCAAAAGGTGTTGCTCAGTGTTCTATCTACGTTGGCAGAGGTAGAATTACTCAAAAAGAACAGTCAGAAACGGAGTAATAGCAATAGAAAACTAATACAGTGGGTCAAACTGAAAAAAAAGAAACGTAGTAAACTATGTAACAGTATCATCAATTGAAGCAAGGATTTGAACATGACACTGGTCAGTATCAAGTACAGCATAGATCTAGGGTGAGGACCAGAAAAGACCAGTATATTTCAGAGTTAGGTCAAAAAGCAGGTTGGTGAGGGTAGGTGCTATCCACTAGTTTATTGTGGGGCAGTGGGTTGCAGAGATAATAGGGACAATTAATGGAGATTGCTGTTTAAGAAGTTCATTAGTAAAAGGAAAAGGGGAATAATAAGTTAAATGCTTGTGGCAAAAGTGAAGGACAGGGATTTTCCTCCCTGTTTTTATAGGGTAGAGAGATAGGCAGAGAAACTGTTTCAGCTATCACAGTCAACTAATATACGTTGGTTTGAGGGAGTAGAAACTGAAGAAGTTCCCATAAAATAATGTCTTTTCCCACTGAAGTAGGATGAGCTTAATGAGATAAGTAGACTTGGAGTGCGGACTTGAGAAGAGCAGTAAATAAGAAATCAATCAAGGTCAGAAACAAGAATGAGACAGCAAGCAATACTGAAGGTCAAAATGAATCTGGTTGTGTAATTTTTCTCCAAAAGTAAGAGCATATGTAGCCTTGAAACAAAAAAAAAATGGTTTGGGTTGATCCAGGTGGAGGGGTCAGTTATGGGGCGAAGCAGCTGTGGATGCAGGTGAGTAGATTTGCTGAGCTAACCCTAGAGTCAGAGAGTATGTGAAGTTAAGAGAATCTGAAGAGTCAGAAATAGGTGTAAAAATGAGGAAAGAGGCAAGGTAGGCTGGCAGAGTGGTCAACTGGGATTACAGCATCTCCAGGGAAGCAGAAGAGACAGGCTTGATGGGAATCCCGCCATTAGTGTAATACAGAATTGAAGGGTATGTAAGAGGATTAAGTTAGTGGTTTAAGACACTCGGGACAGAACTGTGTTCCAGTGAGCATAAACAAAGCCTTAACGAAGTATTCGTCCTCTTTAAATCATTACAAATGGTGGCATGCTGATGAATGGGGAACAGGCAGGGCTAATTTGTGCATTTGCCAATCTCTGTGGTATAAATACTCCAATCCTGGCCAGTTTTAAATGGCTGTATGCAACGGTCTCTACAAGCTGGCTCTAGCACACCACTGGTTAAAAATAACATCATGGTCGCCACATCAGGAAATTGAGAGTTGATGTAGTATTTAAGGTCTGTTATGTTTTGAGTTACACAAATGTCTGTATCCCGTTAAAAAGGAAACTCAGTGTCTTGCATCAGCCTCTGAGGTGTCTTCTAGGAATCGTACTTTGACGACATATTTAAGTAAGGAATTCTCAGCATTAAAGTTACAACTTGTCATGTTATTAATGACATACTTGTTCATTTGTAGGAACTAGGCTCTTAGTCTGTCAGTCTTTTTTTCTATAAATAAATACTTTGTAAATCTTTTTGCTAAAATGAGATCATAGTTTGTTAATCTGCTATTTATCCTGCCATTTAATATATCACCTACCTGTCAAAATAGCATCATTTTTCATGAAGAGTATTCCATTTTTCATGGATGTAGCACTATTTGTTTTTAAGTAGTTATTCACTTTTGATTATTGGTAGAATAGTGAATATCATAGTAGCTAAATCTTCTGAGCTCAACTTTAAAAAATGGACATTTCTCAGCTAATAGAATTGGCATTAAATCTGATAGGGGACAAGATTCATACACATGGGATGCCTTTTAAAAAGCTAATCACCTGCAGGTATCCCAAATAAATAAGGGGAATGGATAGACAATGTTATTATCTAACAAAAAGCTGAGTTCGCAGTGGCTTCTCTTTCTTAGCAGCATCATAAATATTTAATTCAGTATAGTAATTTTGTGAATCATGTCCCATAACTGGATTGCAAAGAACTCTGAAAATTCCTTTATTATCCACAAATTTTATGTATGTTTATGTGTATGTGTGTATACCTTCACCTAAAATTTTTTATTAAAGATTATTGTTGTATTATTCATGATAATAAAGGATATATATCTTTTTTTATTATTATTTTTTAAGTTTTTATTGGGAAATACTGGGGAACAGTGCGTTTTCCCAGGAACCATCATCTCCAAGTCAAGTTGTTTTCAATCTAGTTGTGGAGGGCGCAGCTCACTAGCCCATGTGGGAATCGAACCGGTGACCTGGTGTTGTGAGCACTGTGCTCTAACCAGTGAGCCAACCGGCCACCCCGAGATACATTGTTATAACAGCCCTAAATCTAAATTTTTTAAAGATAAATATAGAAAGACAGAGTTTTGACCTTAAACCTTTTATATAACATGACTTTTTCTTAATGGGTGTATGCATTTCCTTTAAATCTGTATATAAGCCACCTAATTTTGCATCATACTTAAGGTGCACTTGGTCATCACTAAGATCCAGCTAAACATTCACAAAAGGGTAGTATGCCAACCTTTACTGGAATTCAGCTATTAGCACATCTGCTACATTAGGGGATTCTAAGCCTCTAGATACTAGTTAATGTAACACAAAATCTCACCCAATTGTGAATATTGGCCAAGTGTGTCAACAAAAATGTTCCTAATGTCTAAGGTACAAATGGCTCCCCCAAAAAACTTCTAAAAGGGCAGTTTATAGTTTTACCCAAAAAATAACAGTGCTGGTTGGAATTTCCATACCTTTGTGTGTGCACGCACCTATATACTTGTTTGAGACAATAGGTTAATCATACAACTTGCCTGTTTCCAGATGCCCAGACCTGGAGGGTCCACAGGATCTTTTCATGGTTACAGCAGGAAGGACAGCTCTCTAAAGAAGAAATGGCCAGAACATTTAACTGTGGCATTGGGGCTGCCCTCGTGGTATCAAAGGAACTGACAAAGCAGATTCTAAAGTACATTCAGCAACGCCAGGAAGAAGCCTGGGTGATTGGCAGTGTGGTGGCATGCCCTGAAGGTAATTGCTCCTTATTTAGTTGCCCTTAGGTATAAAATCTTGAATATAACTGTGTCCTGTCTCACAATCATCAGGGTGGCAGAAAAGCCACTCAATTAGCTGGAGATGTCAGGGCTTCTTTTTTCTCTACCTGCTTTTCATCGCTTTATTATGTTGGGCTCATTTGCAAGCATGTTCTCCAAATACCGGAAAAATGTCTTGAGCCCACATCCTTCAGCTTATGTTGCAATGAGAAAGAGAGGCCCTCTCTTTGTCAACATCCTATATCAAATCTTTTAATGGCCTTGCTTGGGCCACATGCCTACCCTTGAGACCAGGAGCTCATACCGAGTTTCCCTGAAAATAAGACCTAGCCGGACCATCAGCTCTAATGTGTCTTTTGGAGCAAAACTTAATATAAGACCCGGTCTTATGTTATGTTAGAGAAGACCCGGTCTTATTTTAAAATAAGACCGGGTCTTATGTTAAGTTTTGCTCCAAAAGATGCATTAGAGCTGATGGTCTGGCTGGGTCTTATTTTCGGGAAAACATGGTAGCACTATCTTGAATGGAAGATTGGAAGGGGTGGGGACAGAACACTGGCAGGCAGTAACATAGAACTTTTAGTCGAAGTAGGTAATATGTTCACCTTAAGGAAGTTTTTATGAATGAGTAATAGTAATAAAAAACTATTACTTGTTTTAGTCCTTAAATGTCTTATTTTGAGAATAAAATGCAGTGTTCTAAAGTTTTCATGAAATACTTTTTTACTAGTTAATTCAGTTTTTTACTTATTGACTGGGTGTGTTTGAAATGAAGGTTCTCCTCGTGTGGAAGTCAGGCACCTGATTGAAGCCATGCAAACAAATGGACCAAAATTGCAGAATGGCACCATGAAAAATAATTTCGCTGTCCAAACAAAAAAGGCAAGAGTGGCTGTCTTAATATCTGGAACAGGTGAGGTGTCGTTTCGTCTTTACTGTATCACTGTAGAAATGCTCTTCTCTTCTTCTGACCCCCTACTCACCTCATCCTCCCCACCAGAGAAAAACCTCCTTCAGATTGTAAGAACACTCAGCAGAGTGGGGTGGGGGGATCACTGAGGAGGGTTATCTGTCCTGGATTCTCAGTCTTTCTACTTTTCTCAGGCATTTGAGACAGTTCCTAAAGAAAAAGTAGGTGTCAAGAAGACAATTGAAGAAAGAGAATCTAGAAAACACAGAGAGGATGGAAAATCCAACTTCTTTTGCATAGTGGCTTTATAGTTGAAAAGTCTTATAATAGTTGAGGGGTTTTTCTTAATTGTTAATAATAAGAATATGAAATTTATGTTTGACTCTTGTGGATAGAAGAGTAAAGTGATAAGTGTGTCATATTTTCTTAGACGGATAGAGCATGATTTTTTTTCCACTATTGTAACATTGGTAAACATCTCATAAATTTATAGTACATTCATACGTGCATATCGGATTATTTCTTTAGGGTACCTTCTCAGAAGTACCATTGCTTTACAAGTCCATTTTAAGATTTCAGTATACTTAAGGCCCAACTTGATGATAAAGCAAAGATACTGTGCTTGTAAAGGCCGTAATGGTTTATTCTTCTGGAGAGGATGGGTGTTTCTTGCTTAATTTAGCAGCTTATTCAGTTTTAAAATCATGTTATGTCTACTGCTGTGCTAGGTCATATTTTTTTAATGGTAGATCATAAGCTATTACTATAGTGCAAGAGCAATTACAGATCCTAAAGCCAGGAATGCCTGTTTTTGTAAGCTATTAATCCATTATCCCAAGAAGAAGGGAATTTTAAAACCTCACATATTTCGCCAATCTATTCTAAGACATTTATCCAGAAATCTTGACCATTCCCCATTCAAAATGATACGTGTCTCTTTTTAAGAAGCATGAGCTTTCTTGCGCTTTTCTCTTTTTCAGGATCAAACCTCCAAGCTCTCATCACCAGCACGCAGGCGTCAAGTAGCTCTGCGCACATTGTTGTCGTTATCTCCAACAAAGCCGGGGTGGCTGGCTTAGATAAGGCGGCCAGAGCCGGCATTCCGACCAGAGTAAGTGACTTGGAAAAGTGTCTTTCCTGCCAGCTGCACTGAAGCTCACAGTCCACCTCCACAGGACCTGGGGCTGGTGGGCACTGGTTCTTTGGATGTCTGGATTTGGGGTGGGTGCTGGCTTGCCTTTCCGCCTCGTCGTGTCGTTCCTTAACAGATGTATATCGGGTGTGTCTTCAGAAGGCAGTGAAGTATGTTCTGTGTAAAGGTTGTAAATTGTTTTTGGTAATTCATTGAAAAAGATTGCACTTCTCTTTTTCTATCACAGGTAATTAATCATAAATTATATAAAAGTCGTGTAGAATTTGACACTGCAATTGACCAAGTCCTTGAAGAGTTCTCCACAGACATAGTCTGTCTTGCAGGATTCATGAGGATTTTATCTGGCCCCTTTGTCAGAAAATGGAATGGTAAGCAAAAATTGTGGGACACCACATTGAGAAATCAACTGAATGAAAATGGACTCCAGGGTGATTAATTCACCAAACAATCCTAGTCGTGAAATATTTACTGCAACATTTTCTTTTATGGCACAGGTCATAATTTAATTTCCTTTGCCTTAGCCCAAAGCATGACCCAATGATGATTTGTTCATTATCCTGCTCTCTTTATCAGTTTTCTTTGGCCTGCTGTAATTAGTCACTTATTCTAATATAGTTTAGGTTTGTTTCACATTACTATAAAGATGATATCTTCTGAATAATATTTGGAAGAGACTTTTTCGCTTGTTCAGAAGCAAGAGAAAGTGATTCCCTATATCCCAAAATGAAGAGTCCATCCTCTCCTTAGGAAGTATAGACCATGGCCAGAAGATGGCTAGGGAGACATTGTTGCCAGAAAACAAAATATATTGTGTTTTGCCTTTTTCCACAAAAGTATTGACTGCATCCTGTTGTCTTTTTTTGTGCACACATTTGGGCAATAAATGCATTTTCTCTCCAATGAGTTTGTTTTCCTAAGAAGATAGTCAGAGTCCTTGTGGTTTGATCTAACCAGGCAATGCCTTTGGTGATTTACGGCACACAGAACTAACTAATCCGGCATCTGGCTAGTGGACATGCCACTTGGTGATTGGAAGTCAAGCACGTAGACACTATGCGAGAATCTCCTGTCTTTCTAATAGTATGGGCCATCGACAAGCTGAATTTTCTTCAAGAGCCCTAGGATACCATTAGACACCCCGTCCCTGTCCAACTTTCCATCATTGCGGGCGCCTATTCAGAGCCCTCGCTGCGTCTTCAGCTGTTCAAGGCAGGAACTGGCTACCCCCAAGGCCTCCTTCGATGAGAACCTGTCTTCCTCTTTACATCATATCTGTCTTTGACAACGAAAACACCCATCCCAGAAAAATCCTGCTCCTGTTGACTCCTGTTTTGAGCCAGGAAAGCGTGTATTCCTTTAACAGAATCCACAGGCTGTTGCTATTCTGACTACTGTGCTTTTTATTCCCAGGGAAGATGCTGAACATCCACCCTTCCTTGCTCCCTTCTTTTAAGGGTGCAAATGCCCACGAGCAAGCCCTGGATGCCGGTGTCACAGTAACTGGGTGCACTGTGCACTTCGTAGCTGTGAGTATGTCTTCTACCAAAATTCTATATTGTTAGGGCTCAGACGTACATTGTACTTGCTAGAAAGTGATGTTCAAAACTTTGCTTCCTTTTTCAGGAAGACGTAGATGCTGGACAGATTATCTTGCAAGAAGCTGTTCCAGTGAAGAGGGGTGACACTGTTGCAACTCTGTCTGAAAGAGTGAAATTAGCAGAACATAAAATATTTCCCACAGCCCTCCAGCTGGTGGCCAGTGGAACTGTACGGCTTGAAGAAAATGGCAAGATCTGTTGGGCCAAAGAGGAATGAATCTGCCTAATTCAGGAATGGCACCAGCTTTGAAAGAAGTCTAGTTGTTTGTATGGTGGCTTTTTATCATGGACTCGGCCCAAAAGAAAAACTAAAAAAAGGAAAAAAGAGGACCTCACTCACCCTTAACCTCTTCGGCCCTTTGTTAATGAACAGAGATTCATACACGCAAAACGAGTGAAGCATTTCTAAGACATGTAGTGGCTTCAGTGGTCTTGCAGGTTTTACCTGTTGATGACCTTCCCCTCTATTTTGTTTTAATTATATATTCTCTAGTCTTTGAAAAGTTATCCAACAAGGTTAATAGTAAGAACTCTCCCCGATATTGTTTATCTGTGCTGATTTGAACTGAGATCTCTAATTATCCTGATCATGATTTAGTGGCGTAAAATTTCTGGGTAGCTCCCATTTCTGAGGGATAGTATCCCTTGTGCTTTGAAATATCATTAAACGTCCCTCTGATTGTTGACAGATTTTATAATACCCAGATTTTAGCTGCTTAGTTATTCTATGGATCATATACATCCATACTTTTATGGGGCACTGGAGGGTTAAAAGGACAGTTTTGGTGGCTTCTAGATTCAAACAGGACTTTAGGCAGGTTACGCATTCTATCACCCCATCTATTGAAGTAGCAAATGCCTATCATATGGTTGTTTTGATAATTAAATTTAGTACTTGTAAAATGCTTAGAACAATGTTTGGGACAGAGTAGGCACTCAGAGCTTAGCATTTATTTCCTAATTCCTGCTGGTTATGAAAGCTGTTGTAACTCATTCTTAAAACAAATACATCTTGAGCATAAACTCAAGCATGGTGATAAATGGAATATTGGAAGAGTGGTAGTTCTTTTTGGACGAAGTGAAGGCAAGTGGATGGCAATCTACCCAGACTAGTGAAGAATATTATGGCATTGCATATTATTTCCCTTTCTAGCTGGTCATTCACAGTCTGGATTTGCAGTTCTGGAACTAGGAGGATGAGGCCGCTAGTGAGTACCCTTCCCAAGCTTGGTACCACATTTCTGCCATGGCTGAGTGAACAAGCAATGGCTGCCTGACCCAAAGGCAGCCAGCCACCCTCAGACTGCTGAGCAGACTTGCAGGTGATGTGGCCTGAGAGCTCTGTCTGCCCAGCAGGGTTGCACCTTACTAGAAGGGCACCTGGAGGCCCTGTTCAAATCCTCCATCGTAATCAAAGAGAAAAGTTATAAAGAGGTCATAATGCAAAAGGTGAAAACAAGATGTTACTATTAATGTAATAAATATGGATTTTTTTAATTACAGATGTCTCTGTTTCTATTTCTGTCCCACTGATCACACATTGTGTTCAGGTAAAATATGGTGGGGGTTGTGGAAGGGGGTCCAGTTGTTAATGAGCCCTGTTGGTTACACACAACAATCAAAGAGAAAGGATTCAAGAGTGAGTTCCAAAATGACATCCAACGTTCTAAAGAGAAGTATTATAATTTCTAAGATTTCAGACTCTAAATATTCTCTCAATTTTTTAATATTTGTAACTGCTATACAAACTTCTAAATAACTCAGGTACAATATAGTACTATTTTAATTATGGTAAAGTAAGTAACTGGTACAGCCAGTGCCTTGTTACTTTTTATCTTGGTTATTCTCTCTCATGCTAAGCAGCCAGAAACAGCCAAAATCGTGCCACAGGGAGAGTCTGGCAAGGACACTGCACCATGGCCAGATCAGGCTCCACTGGCTCCACTCCAGTGCACTCAGTCTGCAGCTGCCCCACAACCAAAATGCACTCGGGCCGCCTGTGTCTCTGGGTCATTCGTCCAGGCTTCACGTCCCAGGCACGATGATCTGATTGGCCAAGTTGAGGTCACCCACCCTGTTCTCACAGCCAAGGGTTAGGAAGAACAAGCCCTTTGGGCTGTCAGGGAGACTGCCTGTCCACAATGGAGAGTACCCCAAACACAGCAGGGAGATTCCCGTGCCCAGGGGCACCCCCCCATGTCAAAAGTCCAACTCCAGACCTGGAGTGAGATACAACTGCAAGATGTGTAAAATCCCATGTTTTCTTTACAAAGTTCATGTTATGCTGACAGTTCTTGGCTTCTTATCTCCCCGAGCTGCTTCTTGGTAATTAGCCAATACATAAATTTTGCCACCTCCACCACTGTTTAAAAGAGACCATCTCTGATAGCCATTTTTTCTCAAGCCACTTAGAACTTGTATTTACCACAATGTAAGGCCATTTACCTTTACCTGGAGCCAGTTATAAATTAACATTTAAAAATTCCTGAGTAGAAACAATCCAAGTGTCTATCAGCTAATGAATTGATAAAATGTGGTCCAGCCATAAAATGGAGTATCATTCAGTCAGGAATGAAGACGTGCTGCACCATGAACCTTGAAACACGCTAAGCGGAAGAATGCAGTCCCATATGACCACTTACATATTTATGATTCTATTTACATGGGATAACCAGAATAGGCAAATCCGTGAATTAGTAATATCATGTAATATGGAATATACTGGGTCTTATTTTACTATAAGACCGGGTCTTATATTAATTTTTGCTCCAAAAGACGTATTAGAGCTGATTGTCCGGCTAGGTCTTATTTTCGGGGAAATACAGTACTTGCTTTTAGTTTTCCGTCTGGGAGGAAACAGCTTGGATAATACAAATTCCTGGAGTCCACTGAAGCAATGTATGAGGCTCAAAGAGACTTGTTGTTTTGGTTTGCTAGGGATGCTGTAACAAAATACCAGACTGAGTGGCTTAAACAACAAAGAATAGAACACAGCAGGGTCCCTGAAGCTCAGCATTACTGACATTCTGGGCCAAATGATTCTTTGGGGGGTAGGTGGTGCTATCCTGTGCATTGTAGGATATTGAGCTACATCCCTGGTCTCTACCCACTAGATGCCAGCAACAATCCCCTATTGTAACAGTCAAATATGTCTCCCCCATTTTACATCCTCACCAATAATGTAGTTTCCAATTTCTCCGTCCTTGCTATCACTTATTTTCCTTTTTTTTATAGTAATCATCCTGGTGGATGTGATGTAATATCTCATTGTGGTTTTAATTTGCATTTCCCTAATGATTTAGTGATATTGCACATCTTTTCATATACTTGTTGGCCATTTGTATCTTCTTTGGAGAAATGTCTGTTTAATTCCTTTGCCAATTTTTCACTCATTGATCGTTTTACTGTCTATAGATTTTTTTCCAGAATGTCATCAAGTTGGTGTCATATAACATGGAGCTTTTTCAGATTGGCTTCTTTCACTTAGCTATACGCATTTAAGATTCAATTATTTTTTATTACTGAATAATATTTCATTGTATGGATGTACCAGTTTAATCTATTCATTTATTTTTAGTTTCAGGTGCACAAACATATTGATTAGACATTTACACCCCTCACAAAGTGATAACCCAAGTCTGCTACCCACCTGACTCCATACATAGCCGTTACAATATAATTGACTGTTTCCCATGCCGTGCTTTACATCCATGATTATATTTTTAAATTATAGTTGACATTTAGTATTATTTTATGTTAGTTTCTGGTTTTATTCATTTATTAAGACATCTTGCTTCCAATTTTTGGCAATTATGAATAAATTTTTTAGAAATTAAACATGACACATGTAACATGCAGAAAAGTTACAAGAAAACACAAATATTCCAAATAACCTTTACCCAGATTTCCCAATTAACATTTCCTTCCATGCAGTTTGCTGTTTCCTTTCTCTTGCCCCCTTGCTCCGTACATGCATTTATTTCTAAATCATTGGAGAATATGCAGACATCATATCCCTTTATCCATAAATATTTCAATGTGTATTTCCTCAGAACTAAGACAAAACCAAACGCTCACTGTGGATATCCCCCAGAGTTGATAAACCTTAGCTGTCAAAGAAAAGAATAGAAATCATGTGATTTTTTAAATTTCATTTAAGATAAGAAGGTGACAAGAAGGGCCTCTTCAAAAAAGAGCTTAGGTAACAAACTGGCTGCATATGCTCATTTCCTGTGCTCTTCTATTGAGAATAACTTGGGCCAAATGATACAGTATCTTCCTTACCCAGAGTTGGAGGTGTCTCTAGACAAGCCTTAAGGTGAAAGGGTCATTCAGAGGCATCCCCAAGTGATGGGCTTTTTGAACAGAAGTGCCCATCTCATTACGAAGCTGTCTTGGAGTTAGATTTGCCTTAAAACCAATTGTCTCTGTACAGCATTTGGATGGTTCTCTAGCAAATAGTGTTATGTGACGGTTTTGATGTATTTAGAGTTTTGTTGCTAAAATCTTTGACAGTTGGACAGCAGTAAGAGAAAGGAAGTAAACCCTCCTTGTTCTGTTTTTTTCTTTATTAAAACATTTTGACTGACTACAGTTAACAATACCGTATCATATACTTGAAATTTGCTGAGAGTAGATTGTGTCTTCCCTGAAAAAATAGTAATAACGACAGCGATGCTGGGTATGTTAATTATCTTGATTGTAGTGATTATTTCACAATGTATGTGTATATCAAATTATCAAGTTGCACACCTTAAATATATACAATTTTTATTTGTCAATTATACTTCAATAAAGCTGGAAACAAATTTTGAAGGGTCAGAAAAGCAGGGAGTAGTTGTGCTGTAAGGCAGTGATTTCAATAAACACGCTGGGTAAACGTAATATGGGCTGGAAACAATTCAAATCTTGATTCCCAGGCAGCTGATGCATTTGTTTTCCCCGAACATTAGCCTGCAATTAGAGGGAGGTATATACATTATTCATAATTTCAAGGAACAAAAGGTGCTATAGACTAGTACCAGTCAAATGTAGATATTTCAGGCTCAAGTGACAATAAATCATCACATTAATTCAACACCAAAAATGAAAATTAGAAATTCTGTGTCAGGGAGGGCATTTTACCATTAGCAAACACCCACAAACTGTGTGTGGCCCTTACTGACCACCTCAGGACAGTTCAATAACTGGTTAACCTGGTTGGGGAGAAGGAAAAGGGAAAAATACCCAAGTGACTGTGAATCTTCTCTTTTCCATGGCACCTTTCCCTTAGAATTTAGAGTGGTGTTATACTATGTAAGTTAATCTACCACCTTCTTTCTTTTAAAGCTGACATTCTCTACATCAAACTGTTCTTTGATCAAAAAGAGTAAAAAATGAATTCGGATGTCACTCAGAGAGGAAAGCATTTTCATGGTGGCTCTAAAGGCTAGCTCCAGAAGATACATTTGCAAACGTCATTGGACAATATTCAGTTTTAGGATCCAGACTGAATTCATAAATCAATCTTCAGGAAAGTGTGATTTTTTGGTTACTATGGCAACACAATTTATTAGGAAAAAAAATCAGCTTCTTTGCAGTTATCCCAGAACCAGCACACAAAACAAAAAAACAAAACACAGATGGACTAAAACAGAGACCTCATTTGCTTTAGTCAAGGTGTGAAATTACATCTGAGAGTACGAAGAGAAAAGTGGTTGCTTTTGCAGTATCACACTTTTTGCAGTAGCGCAGTAAATATCTAATATAATGATAAAGTCAAGAAATTTGTTTTTTGTGTAACTTTCAATAATATCATCATCTATTTTTCTATCCATTCAGCAACATAATTAGTAAAGGTTTTGGTGTGCAAACTAAATTCTTGCAAACAGTGGTATGTGACAGTTGTCTCTGGTTATGGGAAAATTTGTTTCAAAATGCTGAACAATATTGTGAGAGCACAGACTCATGAAAAAGATGCTCTAAAGCAGGAAATGTCACATACATCTAATGTAACACACTTTCATTTAAAAACCAGTCCTATGTGTAATATTATACTACACCCCAGCTGATAAACTTGAGGTAATAGACTGGAAACGATTGACTGAGGTTCAAGTATGTTGATTTTAATCATGACATAACCTTAAAATGGTTAACAATAATGAAAACTGAACACGTTTTTAAGAATCTACAGTTTAGTTAAGCAACGTAACACAATCACATTAAAAATGCTAGTCAACCTGTGTGTTTGTTCTGACTCTAAATTTGATTTTTTTTTTTACATCATATTGTAACACTAGGATTGCTGACTGCAGACTATGTAGCCACCCTTTTAAAAGGAAAAGAACCATTATTTTAATATGGTGGTCTCTTTCTACCCATAACTAAACTAAATAAAAATGCTTTGGTTTATCATTCATTTGACCTGTTGACTTAAAAGTCTATGTGTTGCTCTAAAGGACATCGTTAGGACAATTGGTGAAACTGGAACACAAAACTGTATGTTAAATAATATATCTGTGTTAAATCTGCTGGGTTGGTAACAGTACTATGGTGTGTCCTTGTTTTGAGGAAATAAATACTGGAGTACTCTGGGGTAAAGAGACATAATATATGCAATTACTTTTAAATGATTGGGGGCGGGGGAAGTACCTATATGAAGAAAGAGAGAGAAAGGTAAAGCAAACGTGGCAACTCTTGTAGCTGAATCAATACTAGAAACTGCCCAGCTCCACGTTTCTTATACATGAGAAAAATAATCCAAGTAGTTTAGCTAGTGTACCCTCTGCAGCTGAAAGTGTTCTTTACAGGTACTCCACTGACTCCAATTCTCCTTCTCTATGTGCAGAATCACACCGTAACACTGACCCTCTGAACCGAGAAATGGACTTATTACAGTCCTACTCCTAACTGCCACTTACCGACTGCTAGCTTTGCCATTTAATGAAGTCACTGCACGACTCAGGATTAAAATATGATTACTTATAAGACGCAAACATCAAAATGAAATTCGTGATGAGAGCTTTGTAAAATGCAACACGGTATACAAGTAGGAGTGGTTTTGAAACTGTAGCGATGCTTTTTTTCTTTTATGCTGTCCAAGGTGTCGACCAGAAAAGTTAACACTATTTTCTTGCACACAGTTCATTGTTTGCTTGTAAGGAAATTCCTCTAAATCAGAATTTAAACTTGGTTCTGTGCACCCAGAGAGAAGGTAGCAAGTGTTTTCCTTCTTTTTAAAAAAATATAAAAAGTTTAAAAAATAAAAAATAAAAACCTGAAATAAAAAAGTATCTCCGCGTAGTAAATCCCCATGACGGTGACTGAACCTAAAACCCGGAAAGCCCTATTCTGATTTTATCCTCACCCCCTCCCGACGCCTGGGTGCTCCGTAAGTACTTGCTAAATTAATGAAAGACGAGGTTGCTAGCCTGGGTTGGCTCGACCTTTCCGAGGTAGGTGGATCTTTCACACCTCTGCGCCGGCATCCGCGTCTGCAGACTCGGAAAAGGTTGCTCAGGTCCTGTTTAGGGAAACGGGCTCATCTTCCCCTCCCAAAAACAAGTTACTGAGGGCCGTCGCCCTCGGAACCACGAAGACTTCAAAGGTCCCCACCTACACTCACCACGCTCTGCAATACGTCCCATACCCCCCTCTATCTCCGCTCTCAAGCTATTTGCACCTTCCCCGCCTCTCTCGCGGGGGGCGCAGGCGCAAACGCGCGGAGGAGTCCAGCGCGCGTCGCACTTCCCGACAAACTACAGCCCCCACAATTCCAATCGACCGGACCACCTCCCTCTCGAGGTAGGGACGGAGGCGGAGCGGATCGCCCTGGGATGGGACGTGTCCTCCCGAAATGTCCTGCCTGTGTCCTCTTGGGTAGAGTTCGTTTTAAGAGAGATTCTTGGGTCCACCGATAAGGTACGATACCTGTTTCTATTAGGTATGACTCTGCCCGCCACCCCTCCCTCAAACCCCTCTGTGTAAAGCGGCAGATGGTCTAGTCCAGCGAAGACACCTTGCGCTGCCCCGGAGGCTCCTGATGAGAGGAGGGCGGGCCGCGCACGCATGCGCAGAGGCGCAGCACGGGGGCAGGAGCCGCTGAGCCCCTTCCCGGCGTCTGCGGTGAGTAGGCCACGGGGCGGGGCGTGTCCCCCATTGGGACTCACCACTCCCCTGCAGCGACCACGTTGGCACAATCACCACGGTCCCAACCGACTCTAAAAGCCGTTAACCCCAATTGTCCAGAATATTGGGGCCCGCAGGAGATCAGTGTTAGCGTTTACCCTTAAAATCACACAATTAAACCATTTCCATCGTTTCATCGCCATTGCCTCTGTACAAGCCTTTCTCCTCTAGCATGCGTGTTTAAAATTCCAGCTGACATGTTGGGAGGGCTCACCTTTGTCGTGGTGTTCTGGCATGTAGCGTGTAGCACATAGCTCCTTCCAAACAAGGTATAGCGCTTGAAGCCTTTTGGATGCTTGATTCTATTCCATGTAGCGTCGGATTAGGCACATACTTTGTCCTGTCCTGTTTCGTGTGCGTACACCTTTCTGTTTCATTTTGCCTACACCTCGCTGTGACTTGGTTACGTTGCTTAGCCTTCTGGGCCTACGTTGTCTCATAAAATGAGAAGATTGGATTAGATGGTCGGTAAGAACTTGCTTGCTCTAAAATTCTGTGGTTAGTGGGTAGCATCCAGATAACATCACAATATGTTAATGCCAGAAATTATCAACTTCCATTTCTCCACGAATATAAATGAAATAGAGCTATAAGAAGTTTGGCAACAGCTTTAGAAAGAACTGCCCCGTATTGTACTTGTAATTTCTTCCTTACTGTCGAATATAGGAAATTAGTGGATAACACCACTTTCTTTACCCTATATTTGTTGTCATTTTGTAGATCATTGCTAGGAAGAACTGAGTACAAAAATGAACACAATGTATGTGACGATGGCTCAAATCTTAAGATCACATCTGATAAGTGCTGCAATGATTCCTAATCGAGTGAAAGTGCTTCCGTATCTTGGTGTAATTAGGAATAGAATGATGTCAACTCATAAATCCAAAAAGAAGATGAGAGAATATTATAGGCGCCTGAATCTGGATGAAGGATGCTCTGCTGATGATGTCAGGGAATCTTTTCGTGAGCTTGCCAAGCAGTACCATCCAGACAGTGGTTCTACTACTGCTGATTCTGCAACATTTATAAAGATTGAAGAAGCTTATAGGATGGTCCTTTCCCACGTGATAGAACAAACAAATGCCAGACAGAATAAAGTTGAAGTAGCAGAAGAAGAAGAAGAAAAATTAAAATATAAAACACCCCAACACCGGCATTATTTAAGTTTTGAAGGTATTGGTTTTGGAACTCCAAGTCAACGAGAGAAACAATATAGGCAATTTAGAGCAGATCGTGCAACTGAGCAAGTGATGGAATATCAAAAGCAGAAACTACAAAGACAGTATTTTGCTGATAGTTTAACTGTTAAAGATGTACGACAGAGTAAAGAACAAAAAATAACTAAAGCAATAGAGCGTTTAGTGGAGGATCTCATTCAGGAATCAATGGCAAAAGGAGACTTTGACAATCTCAGTGGGAAAGGAAAACCTCTAAAAAAATTTTCTGGCTGTTCATACATTGATCCTATGACCCACAACCTGAACAGAATATTGATAGATAATGGATACCAACCAGAATGGATCCTAATGCAAAAGGAAATAAAGGATACTATTGATGAACTCAGAAAGGCAATTTTAGTGTCAAGGAAAAAACTTGGGAATCCAATGACATCAACTGAACAGAAACAGTGGAGCCAAGTTTGTGAGCAGTTTCAAGAAAACATCAGAAAACTAAATAAGCGAATTAACGATTTTAATTTAATTGTTCCCCTCCTGACCAGGCAAAAAGTCCATTTTGATGCACAGAAAGAAATTGCCAAAGTCCAGGAAGTGTATGAGACCCTTATAAAATCAAAAGAAGTCACAGATAAAATCCCAGTTAACGTTGATCAGGAAGAAGGGGAGAAAACACCTGGACTCAAGACAGGTTTTTTCAACTGGATGAATATGTGGAAATTTATTAAAATGTGACCCTTTCAATGTTCACACTACTGCCCCAAATCGTTTTTGGTTGTACTGACATCACACATAGAGGCTGAGATTTATGGCTGTTAAACGGGAGTTTGAGAACTGTGTGCCTGGGTGCTTTTCACAAAACCAATCACATCTGCAGTGATGTATTTTGTAAGTAAGAAAGCTGTATGAAACTGTCAGAGAAATGTTCAACCAGCTTTGTTCTGGGAATATAGCAAGAAAAGAAGAGAACTTACTTGTAAGAAAACAGTTGAATCCATTTCGGAGTTTAACTATCAGTCATCCGGTAAAATGAGTTAGGAAAGGGATTCTGACTGGGGATCATAACGAATATTCCAAACATGCAGTTTTAAACTCTAGTAAAACTGTTGCTGTTTGCCATCTTCAAACACAGGTACTTAGCAACAGTAACAAAAAAACTAAAAATGTGTTGTCGAAAGTCAAAAAACTAAACAAGTATCAAAAGTCACAAAACTAAGCAAGTAAACCTTCAAATGATGTATGTTTTTTGCATGTTTTCTGCATTTATACCCCTGAGGTTTTATTGAAGCCCAAAACTGTTCCAAGACTTTTGGGATACTCTATATGGGTGGAAATGTTAAGATGAGGAAATTAGCCTAAGAGAGGTACTCTTCTTTTTTTTGTAAGGGCCTTCTGTGTGTGTACTGGATTTAAAGGAAAAAAAAATCTGGGTTGTACTTTTTCCTGCCTAACTTCATGATCCGTTGGCTGCACAAACCAATCAACCAAGCTAGTTGATTTAGCTATTCTAGAAATAGACTCCAGTGTCCACTTTTACAGAGTTTTGAGTGTATTTTCTGATCGTTCAGAGGTGGGGGGGGAAATCCTTGGGCTCAATGGAAAGTTAAGATTTTACGTCTGGCTTCATACCTAACCAGAGAATGATTGAGTCTGAAGTCTCTCTCTGTGTCATGTATGGGACTCCCCAGAGGCTTTTTCAGCCATATGAAAATCTCAATTTACTGTCATCCTTTAGTAAACAAAGACAAGATGTCCAAATTTTGTACCAATTTGCACCTTTGGCAAATGACAAGAGATTAACATTCATAAGATTGTTGTGTCCCATCCCCTTTCAGAAAATCTGACTTTTAGGTTTGTTGATTGCTTTAGCCACAGAAGTAGGCAACTAGAAGGATATGGAGAGTGGTCAAAAGGAGCAGGTCTGTTCCTTATTTAATTCAGAACACTGTATTCTAGATGTGTTTCAGAAACATGGCATTTGCCACTTTGGTTTTGGAAAAACAGCTATTTTGTAAATTGTGATGGTCAAAACAAAGCGACATCTTCAAAAGGAAATTTCAGGCCTTTTTACTTGGATGATGGGGAAATTCATTGGTATAATATGTGATTATTTTGTTGAATGAGTTAGAATTTGGCCTCTATAATGATAGTATTACTCTAAACAAAATTGTGAACAATATGAATATAGCTTAATAATGAGAGCTGAGTTTCAAAATATTTTAGAAGGCTATGATTCTGTCAATCTTGTTATTAAAAATAGGAATTCAATGTGTGATACCTAATTCCATTGCAGCAATATTTGTAACGGAAACCATTTTCAATATTGGGTAATGGATGGGAAGGCAAAGTTACCAGAAAACTGGTAAATCCTTAATTTCAGCACAAGACACTTTATGTTTGTAAATGTTGTCTATAGTAATAAAGTTAATTAATAAAGTTAATTATTATTCAATGGTCCATTTTTACAAAAACAAATAATAACCATACTTTTGGCTGACCACCTAAATAAATGTTTTTTAACCTTTTTGACTGATAATATCAAAACTGTAACATAGATTATTATTGTTAAGAAGGCAAATTCGCCTGTATAAAAACAGATTCACTTATTTAAGTAACCAAACTCTAGTCAGAAAAAAGATTTTGGCCAGTTTCTTGGAGTTTGTTGAATTGGAAGCTGACACTGATCTTTCTTAGGATGCAGCATTGACTCTTTTCTTGTAGTTTTTCACTTTCTAACTTTGTCAGCTTTTCAGATCTAGTAGTAATTTATTGAGTTTCTGAACTCAGAAGTACTGCCTTTCCTTTTCAACAATGTTCTGTTCATTCAACATACATTTACTGAAGTCCCAAAACGGAATCCACCATTCTACCATCTGGATTCTCAGAAATTAATAATTGAGGAGGGCAGATGGACCCCTCATGTAATCCTCAGATACTCACTTTCCTTGGTGTTACTGCTGCCACCAGCACCCCAGCTCCAGGTTGGGGACACTGGGCTCTCTCTCTTCCTGTGATCTAAGGGCAGACCCACAAATATGGTCATGATACCTCTTGCCTGCCTGAGACCAGACCAGAACACCAAATTACAATTTTCCTCAAGGCTAAGGGATGACCAGGGAAGAGAAGACAGTTCCTAGGATGGGATAACCTGGCCTGTAGCCCCTCTCTAGTTTGCTTCTGAGCCCAGTCCCCAGCCTGCTGTGGATGACAGAGCCCTCCATTCTCTTACCTCTGGGGCAGCCCTCAAGTGCCCTAAGTATGCCGCCACTGCCCCAAATCTAGACTTAGGAAAGTAGGGTCTAAGCAATTTTCTTTCCTGCCAAGACCAATTTCAAAGGTCTGGTTTCCTCTTCGAGGACCCGTATCTTCCCTAGATGACTGATGTATGCCATTGTCCCCAGCCCCAAAAGTGATAGAGCCTACCTGAAGGTCTCAACAGGACAGATACATCCAAATACACCCCAATAAGCTTACCATTATTACAAGAGAGACCTACTCGTTTGTGGGGCAGGGTTCTTCCCGGTGCCCCTTGAGAACCTCCTAGCAAGGAGCGTGTGGCCCAGTGGCGACTCAACTTTGGCTTTTATAGCTGAGCCTCTGTGCTTTCTGTGGTTTCCACCTCTGGGTGATCCTGATTCTGTGGCCTCGTCCTCTCAACTTCCCCATTCAGCCACAGTTTATATCATAATTTGCCCAGTTGAGCCCTAAGATTCTTTGCGAGCTTTCCTTAAATGATGTAGTGGACAGCTGTTGTGCTTTTGCAGCCTTTCATCTTCCACATGGCCTATACTGACGGTGGCACGTGTCATTCATCTGGAGAAGATGTTCTGGGGAAATCAGACATTTAAAGTTGGTCTTAGCAGGAGAGAAAATCCCTAATTTTCTTAAATATGCTCAGAAATGGGCATGTTACCTAGGCTCTGCCAACAAGACTTGTCCTTGGGAGACATGGGTTCAGAATGAGGCACTGGAGGAAATGGCTCTCTGTGGAGAAGTTCCACTTAGCTGGTGCAGAAAGACAGTGAATGGCTACCAGGGGGAGCTCCTGGCACAGAAGTGGCATCAATGGCAGTGGCAGTGATGTTCCTGGCCTGTAGTGCATGGTGGCCACAGCAGCTTTGTGTTTTTCTCACCAGGCCAGTTCTTCAGTGCGGTTTTAGGCATTTTTCCTGGGAATAACCTTGAGCCACTTTCTCCAGCCCTCCCAAAAGTTCCAGTGTCCTTTAATAAATCCCTTTTCTGCTTAATCCAGCTAGAGTGGGGACTGCTGTTTTGCAACTAAGAACTGTGACTGAGAGTTGAGATCAGGGGAATCTCATGGCTTTGGGATAAACAGGAACTATGCAGTGGATTGTAGTGCATGGGGCACGTGGACTCTGGTTCCGCTCTCAACTGTGCCACTTTGTAGGCGTGTGACCCTGGGCAAATTACCCAACTTCACTGACCTACAGAATGCTCGGGTGTAAATAGGAATAATGATTGGTGATTGTGAAGATTCAATGAGATATGTGTAAAGAATCTGACACACGGTTACTGACACACGACGAGCACGCCATTCTAAGTATTAAATTATGTATGTTATTGTGCTAATATTATAATAAATAGAAGTTCTTATGATTTTTAAGATTTGTGGAAAAAGTTCCGTAGGTCTTCTCTTGAGGGAGTATTAATTTCAAAGCTGATCTTGTCAGTTTCAGTCTATGTCCCAAATTGACTGAAACTGTCCTCTGTGGTGTGTTCAGCTAGCAGGGGGCTTTACATGAAAACGTAGAAGCAGCCAGTCAAGAAAGACACATATCTTATGACTCCATTTATATGAAAAGTCCAGGACAGGGGAATCTATTGAGATAGAAAGTAGATTAGTGGGTGCCCAGGGCTGTAGAGTTTGGGAGGAAATGATGAGTGACTAATGGTTCCAGAGTGTCTGTTGGGGGTGATAAAAGTGTTCTAGAATTGACTGTGGTAATGGTTGCACAGCTCTGAATATACTAAGAACTGCTGAATTGTGCATTTAAAAAATATTTTTATTAGAAATATAGCTAATATACAATATTATATTAGTTTCTGGGGTACATCATAACTATTCAACATTTATATTCCTAAAGAAGTGATCACCATGATAAGTCCAGCAACCATCTGACACTGTACCATGCTATCACAATATTACTAATTATATTCCCCATGCTGTACATTACATCCCCGTGACTTATTTTATACCTGGAACTTTGGACCTCTTGTTTTCCTCATCCCCTTTTTAAATTTATCAATTATAGTTAACATTCAATATTTTATATTAATTTCAGTTATACAGCATATAGTTAGACATTTACTTAATTTCAGAAGTGATTCCCCTGACTAGTCTAATACCCACCTGGCACTATACATAGTTATTACCATGTTATTGATTGTATTCCCTATACTTTACATCCCCATGACTGTTTTGTAAATACCAATTTATAATTTTAATCCCTTCACCTTTTCCACCCTGCCCCTTAACCCCCTCCCATCTATCACCCCAATAAATCTAGTACCCATCTGACACCATACACAGTTACTACAATATTGTTGACTATGTCCTTTATGCTATACCCTACACCCCCATGACTACTTTGTAACAAACAATTTGTACTTCTTAATTCCTTTCCTTTTTTTCACCCACACCCTCAACCCCCTCCCATCTGGAAACCATCAAAATATTTTCTGTATCTATGAGTTTGTTTCTGTTTCATTTGTTAATTTTGTTCTTAGATTCCACATATAAGCGAAATCACATTGCATCTTTCTCTGTCTGAGACTCCATTCAGCACAGTACCCGCCAGGTCCATCCATGCTGCCACAGATGGCAAGAACCCATTCCCTTCCATGACCGAGCAATATTCCACTCTATATATGTACCACCTCCTCTTTATCCATTCATCCATCGACGGACCCCCAGGCTGCCTCCACATCTTGGCCACTGTAAACAATGCTGCAGTGAACATGTCAATGCACAGGTCCACTCAAAGTAGACTTTTGGGTTTCTCCAGATAAATACCCTGAAGTGGGATTACTGGGTCTTTCACTGTCTCTTCTTACAGCCTTTGTTTAAAAGTCTATTTTGTCTCGTATAAGTATTTCTTCCCCAACTTTTTTCATTTACATTTTCATGAAATATCTTTTTCCTTCCCTTTACTTTCAGTGTGTGTGTGTCTTTCAATTTGAAGTGAGTCTCTTGTAGGCAGCATATATAAGGGTCTTGTTCTCTTATCCATTTAGCCCTCCTATGACTTGATAGGAGCATTTGATCCATTTACATTGAAAGTAATTGTTGATAGATATGTAGCTATTGCCATTTTATTATTCGTAATTTTTATCTTTTTTTTTTCCATCTTAAAGAAGTCCCTTTAACATTCCTTGTAATACTGGTTTCGTGGTAATGAACTCCTTTAGCTTTTTCTTGTCTGGGAAGCTCTTTATTTGTCTTTTGATTTTAAACGCTAGCGTTGCTGGGTAGATAATCTTGGTTGTAGGTCCTTGCTTTTCATGCATTGAATATTTTGTGCCAGTCCCTTCTGGCCTGAAAAATTTCTGTTGAGAAATCAGCTGACAGTCTTATTGGAGCTCCCTTATAAGTCACTAGTTGCCTTTCTCTTGCTGCTTTTAGGATTCTCTCTGTCTTTAACTTTTGTCATTCTAATTATAATGTGTCTTGGGGTGGGCCTGTTTGGGTTCACCATGTTTGGGACTCTCTGTGCTTCCTGGACTTGTATTTCTGTTTCCTTCACCAGGTTAGGAAAGTTTTCAGTCATTATTTCTTCACATATATTCTCAATGCCTTGCTTTCTCTCTTTTCCTTCTGGTACCCCTATGATGCAAATGTTGTTACACTTATTGTCGTCCCAGAGGTCTTTTAAGCTATCCTCATTTGGGGGGATTCTTTTTTGTTTCTTCAGTTCTGACTGGGTGTTTTCTGCTACCTTGTCTTCCAAATCACTGATGTGATCCTCTGCTTCATCTAGTCTGCTGGTGATTTCCTTCTAGTGCAGTCTTCCTTTCAGTTATTGTATTCTTCACTTCTGACTGGTTCTTTTTTGTGGTTTCTAGCTCCTTTTTTCTGCTTGCTATCTCTTTGTTGATGTTTTCAATAAGTTCCCTGAGCATCCTTATACCCATTATTTTGAATTCTGTCTCTGGTAGTTGGCTTGCCTCCATTTTGTTTAGTTCTTTCTTGGATTTTTCTGCTGTTCTTTCATTTGGGATGTAGTTCTTTGTTTCCTCATTTTGGCTGCATCTCTGTGTTTGTTTCTATGTGTCAGGTAGATGTGCTATGTGTACCCGTCTTGGCCGGATGGCCTTATGTAGTACGTGTCCTGGAGAATCCAGTGGCACAGTCTCCCTGGTCACCTGAACCAGGTGTTTAGGAGTGTCCCTTCTGTGGGTTGTGTGTGCCCTCCTGTTATAGTTGACACTTGATTGCTATAGGCCTGTCAGTGGGTGGGATTGACCCTCAGGCTGATTGGCTGTGGGGTTTGGCCACATCCACAGCTTATTGTCTGCTGTGCAGAAGGCTTACCACACTGAGTGGGATTTAGCCCAGAGGTCTCTGGTGCCTATTGAGACCACCCTTTGTGTGTGCCACTTGTGGGACTAATTGGGTGGTGTTCTGCTGTGGTCTGAAGCCAACCTCCAAGTATGTTGGGAGAAACTCTGGTGCAGGTGCAGGTCACCCACAGCTTGTGACCAGCCAGGGACTACCTGGTAGGAGCTACAAAGCAGTCCACAGTTGTTTGCTGTCTGTGCTGAACAAGGAGGTACATGGGAGAGGCCACATTGCAAACTGAGGACAACTGCCACCAGTACCAGGCCTGGGGTAACTCCACAAAATGCCAAGACACGCTGAAGAATGCTGCCACCTGCCAGCTCCCTTAAGTTTCGGCCATTGATAAAGCCTCATGCAGTGTGCAAGTTGGGTGAGGCAAGGTCTCAGGGATCCACTAGAGTGGGAAGAATTGTGATCACCAGGTTAATGTAGACTCTGGTGTGATGCCAGTGCTGAGCCTGGAACAACTCAGCAAAAGTCTCAGAGCACAGCGAGGACAGTCACCACAAACCTGGAGCATGTGGTCTCCCACAGTTTTCTAAGAAAGAGTGCAATGTGGGAGGGGCTGGCTGCTTGTGGAGAAAGTGCCTCCAGCTGTGTGAGAGTGGGGTGGGGTCCCAGCTGAGTCAGCAGGGTGGAGCAGTGGACCTGACTAGGCCAGTGAGATTCAGCTTTGGCCTGTGGGGGTGGGCTCAACATAGAAAAGATGGCGCCCGCCTGCCAGCTGCACAGGAGAAGGACCTCTCACCGGGAAAATGCTGACAGTCTTCCAGTCCTCCTCCTGAAACCACAGTCCTCAGTCTGCCCCCCATATGTCTTCAAGGCCCCCCAAGTCACCTTCTCTGTACTGGAGCCTAAGGTAAGTGTCTGTGAGCAAGTGAGTCTGTGCGTGGGCCGTTTGAGAGGATGTCTGGGTTTCCCGCAGCCTTCTGTCCTACCTGAAGGGCTGGAATCTCCACTGTTTTTCACAGCCAGATGTTGTTGGGACTCCTCTTCTCCAGGCTGGGGGGCCTGGTGTGGGGATCTGGGGTCCCTCACTCCTCCAGGGAAACCTCCCCTGCTGAGACATCCCTCCTGATTCTCAACCACCACAGAGAGGTTTGGAGCCCGTTCTGCGTCTCCACCCCTCCTACCAGTCTGGATGTGGTTTCTTCTTTATATTTTTAGTGATAGGACTTCTGTTCAGCTAGACTTCAGATGGTTCTCCATGTTGATTGTTCTATAATTTAGTTGTAATTTTAGTGTGTTTTCGGAAGGACCCAGGCACATTGTTTTTCTCCTCCACCATCTTGAATCTCTCTCTGAAGTGTGCACTTCAAATGAGTGAATTTTATGGTATGTGAAAACTGTTTTTTTTTTTTAAAGAAAAAAGTGATAAAAATGTAGAGTGGTTCTGAAGTTAGTAGGTTGCTTACTACTTTTTTATAGGCAAGAAATGTCTTCAGGAGCGTAAGAAATAAGAATTGTTTTAAATTGTGTTAAGCATAAAAATGACTAGCAATGTTTTAAGAATTTAAATTTAGATGCTCTTATATCTATAGCAAAAGTTGATTATTACTGTTGAGAAACAAAATTCAACCAAGTAAATTTGAAGATGTAATTGGCTTTAATTAAGCAATTCATGAATGGGGCAGCATCCCATCTAGCAGCTACAAGGGTGTTCGGAGGGGGTTGTACAAAATGGAAAGTTCTTGTAGGAAAAAGGGTGGGACAAAGGAGCTAGTAACAAAAGAAAAGAAAGGATAATTCTGGAGCCCAGATTTCTTTGGAGGAAGAGAAAGGGAAGGGTTTTCATCATGCAGATTGCTCTTCTTTCTATAGGGGATAGAGAGGGCCCATGAAACAGATTCCCTTACTGGTGCTTGACCAGAAACTTCCAGACTGGTTGATTAAGATTATGTCTCTGGGAAAGGAGGAAACTGCAGTTAGATGAGGTATTAAATCCAGGTTTGGTTTCATGGGCTTTTAGCACAAGTGACACTGTTTGGGGCCTATGTTTTTTCTTCAACATGACTTACAAATTTCTACCAAAAAAAATCCATAAATCTTTGTTAGTATTCTCAGGCATTTGCTACAGCGCCTTTCTTACAACAAATGACTACTCTTACCAAGTGGTAAGAGTAGATCAGAGCGGTGGCCTGACGTAAACAAGCATCCACAAACTGGATCCACAGAATGACTGAACACGAGTGGCAGGGAGCTGGCAAAGGGAGGAAGAATGCTTGCACATACCTTTGGGTTCCATTCTTATGAACTTGAGTACCTTGAGAAGTTTGGAAGATGCCCATAAACTTAACACTAACAGTGAGTGCCTGACCACATCCCCACAGGGGCCATAGCCTTTGGCCCGAGGGCAGTGAATACATCAACTGGCTGGTGAAGGGTTACATAATACATAACAAGATAAGGTACTTTATTGTGGGGAAAAAAATTATTATGAAAACTCACATGTATATAGGAAAAATCCAATCAATGCAAAAGGATAGGCAGTAAAGTTTCAGTTACATAGTATGGGGCTTCCTGTCTCCCCAGATCCTGATCTCCTGAGCCCACTTCCCAGATCTAATCACCAGTTTCTTGCATAGCTACATTATAATAGTTTTCTACTGCTGTTGTAACAAATGACTCCAAACTTAGTGGCTTAAACAACACAAATTTATTTTACAGTTCTGGAAACCCGAAGTGCAAAGTAGATCTCACTGGGCTAAAATCAAGGTTCTGGCATGTCTTCGTTCCTGGAGGCTCTAGGAAAGAACCAGATTCTTGACCTTTTCCAGCTTCTAGAGGCTGTCGGCATTCCTTCGCTTGTGGCCCCCTTCCTCTGTCTTCAAAGCTAGCAACAGCAGGTTGAATCCTTTTCATATCACATTACTCTGACTCTCCTGCCTCCCTCTTCCACTTTTAAAGACCTTCATGGATACATTGGGCCCACCAGATAATCCAGCATAATCTCCCTATTGTAAAGTCAGTTGATTAGCAACCTTAATTCCAGTTGCAACCTTAATTTCCCTTTGCTAAATAACATAACATATTCATGGATTCTGGGGATTATGACATATTTGGGGGGACCATTATCCTGCTACAACAATACTCTTCCAAATATATACATGTATATATAATTTATACACACTCACTGTCTCTCAAACTCACACACACAAATGTAATCACACTACATAGTTGTCTATATCTTTCTCTTCAGCTGCCTATTAATATATTGTTAACACATTAGTTGTTAAACCTGCATGAGATTGTTATATGCTCTTATGGAAATTAGAATTAATCAATACTGAGCAAATGAAATAAATAGCAGTGCAAAGTTACACAAAGACACCATGAGGCCTAGAGAGAGCAAATGCATGCTGAAGTTATATGAATCAGGATTGAGATATGGCATAATAATGAGGCATAAGGTATAAGGTACAGAGAAGGTCACAATAGCTGAATCAAAAATGAGATATAGTACAATAGCTCACACTCATTGAATACTTTACTTGCATTAACTAATTTAACCTTCACAACAACCCTATGACATACCATGTTTCCCCGAAAATAAGACCGGGCCTTATATTAATTTTTGCTCCAGAAGACGCATTAGGACTTATGTTCAGGGGATGTCATTCTGAAAAATCATGCTAGGGCTTATTTTCTGGTTTGGTCTTATTTTCGGGGATACACAGTAGGTGCTATTGTTAACTCTTTTTGAGAGATGAGGAAACTAAGACACAGAGAGGTTCAGTAATTTGCCTTGGGTCATACAGCTGGAAAGTGACAGAATTGGGATTTGAACCCAGGATGTCTATGACTGGTCTGATTCCAGATCCCTGTTCTTACCCACACATTGCACTGTGGTGAAGGCATTGAGGAGAGGGGAACAGATCACATTAGTGACAGCTGCTGGAGTGAAGATTCAAGAACATACACTGAGCTTCCTGGGGCTGCCTTGGATTCAGCCTGTTTTATAGTTAGACTGTTGTCATTCTTGTCCTTTATTTCCCTTGAGGCCCTTGCCTTTTTGACTGGCCTTAATACCAGTGAGCTTGAGGCAATGTAATACAGTGGGAAGGAAATGGGCTTTGGAGCTAGAGAGATTTGAATTTAGATCCAGGTTTTTCCATCCACTGGCTCCGTGACCTTCCTGAGCTTCCCTTTTCTCATCTGTCAGATGAGTATAACCAGACCCAACTTGCAGGATTGCTGTAATCCTTAGAGATGATGAACATGAGATGCTGGGTGCAGGATGGAGTCCTGGTGGTAAATCAGTGGTTCTCAGAGGAGGCGTATTTCCCCCTAGAGGACATTTTGAAAATCTTGGGGGGGGGGGAATCTTTAGTTGACAGGATGATTAGAGGGGCACTATTGGCAGAGCTTCTATTTAGCCCATTTGGACCAATACGTTGTGCTGGCTGGCATCGATTCTGATTGGTTGGTAAGTCCACGCCATCCTAGTTGTTAAATATTTCAAACGTCACCCCTCAATACAGGCTTTTAGGAAGTGGGGCCAGGGATACTGGGAGTTTCAAAATGTGCAGGCTGCTGACCACAAAAAGGAATTGCTCCACATCCTGCCTAACATTCAAACATCCTACCAGACATTCGTGTGAGCGAAAAACCTGCTTATAATCACCTAAGCCTAGAACAGAATTATGTTTTACATATAAATACAACATACTTTCCACATGATTTTAAATATACTTTTTTTTAAAATCACAAATACAACTACTGTGAGAATTGTACTTTGTTTTCTGGGGAATTTTACCAAGAATTGTACCCCATTTCACAAAAACATTACTGATGGTACCATGTATATGCCTACAGCAGTCTGCATTTGTAATGTTGGATACAAATATGTATCAGAGGAAATTGGAGATCCCTTTTAGTTGAGAACCAAATATAACTAAATTACTGACTGTCATAGCCAGCATTCAAGATAATCCCCAAAGATCCCCACTTCCCGATATTCACATTTTTGTGTGTAGTGCTTTCCCTCCCACATTGTATCAGATTTGGTCTGTGTGACCAAAAAATAGAGCAGAAGGGATGGCATGTCACTTCTGAGGCTAGAAGCTGTCTGCTCTCTTTTTCTCAGATCTCTCACTTTGGGTGAAGCCGGCTACTGTGTCTTGAAGCAGTCTTGTGGAGAGGCACGTGTGGCCAAGAACTGAGGCCTCTAGCCAACAGCCATGTCAGTGAGCTGTATTGGAAGCTGAGCCTCAGTCAAGCCTTTAGATGTCTGCAGCCTCCGCTGACAGTTTAATTAAAAGCGCATGAGGAATCCTGAGCTAGAACAATTCAGCTAAGCTGCTCCCAGATTCTGGACCCTTAGAAATGATGCAAACTAATAAGTATTTGATGTTTTAAGTTTGGAGATAATTTGCTATGTAGCAATAGATAACGAATATAGTAGACATACATGAAACTCAGTAACCTCAAGTTCATCAATAAGCAGTTTTAAATTTTCACATGTTACCCTTTTAATGTAATTACAGTCAATCTGCATTGTAAAAATTACACTTTGAAATGGTTTATTCATTTTGGGGTCGCCTATCGTGTTTCTGTTTTTTACTGTACCCAGAGGCCTTCTATCTGACTTCTCTGTGGCTTCTGGTACTACTATACTATATCTTTTTCTGACGTAGCCTCTGTACTGTTACCCATTGAAGAATTTGTCTCCATATCAGTCTTTTAAACACTGGTGTCTAAATATATCCTTGGTTTAGAGTACTTGTGATCTTTCATCACCACCATTTTCTGTGTCTCATATATTTTCTCCATCTGTATTTCTATTTCAACTGAGGTTATGTCCCATTTTTTATCAGATACAAACAGGCCAGTCATGTTGTTACTATTCTAAACTTTGGTTTCACTCTAGTTTCCATCTATAGCTCATACTTTCATTTTTCTTGCTCTTCTTGATTAGGATGCCTTCTGATTTCTTACTTCCCTTAAATCAAAACATATTCAAGTGGGTGAAAGCATTTGACTACTTTATTATGTTCTCTAGTGTAATCCTGCTTGATCATTTACATAGTACATCATTAAAATTGTAAATTATACCATTTCTATTTCTCTTACATTAGAGTTAGTGAATTTACTGATATTTTAAAAATTAAGTGCTTAGGTAAGTTACATTTTCCAGGAATTCCATTTCAACATAATTAAGGGGCATTATGAGATAGCAGAAGGTATTGATTGGGCCTCATAGAGTTCAGAGCTATTGTCTGTTCCAGTCATTGGTTCAGGTAACTTGACTTAAACCAATCATTGTCTGGCAGTTTGCTGGGTTTAGGGATGGGTTCATGGATAGTCCAATCAGAGAAAAGCTCTTTGCTGGATATGATCAGTAAAGACGCTAGGCCCAACAACTTCGAGGAGAAAGTTGGAGCCAGCCTTAGGAAGAAACCACTTCTGTGGACAACACTGTGGAGATAAAAGGTGACACAACGTTGTTGAGCCAGTGGGTCACCCTGCCTTGAAGCCCACCAGTTCCTCCAGTTCCATGAGCCGCTGAATCCTCTGTATTATTTGAGCCAGTTTGAGATTGTTTTTCTTTATGACTGTAAGTGAAACCGACTGATAAGTGTAACCACTGCCTTCAGAGTGTAGACTATAGAAGGATATCTTTTCTCTTTTGACAGAATCAAATCATCTTTTCAAGCTTTGGTTTTCTGTTTTTCATCTAATGACCAGTCTTTCCTCCAAATAGTGACACTGAATACCCATCCTTTCAGGAGAGGATCATTTCAGACCCACAGGAGTGTCACCTTAGTCTTAAGCCACTCTTATCCAAATATAACAATTCTAACTGACTGACACGAAGTCTTTTTGTCACACAACCTCATAAGCTTATGGAGGAAGAGACTGGTTTTGGAAGTACACGTTTACATGACATGCTTTAGTCTTTCGGCTAGTTCTTATGATAACATTTGGCATGTACTCTTATTATTTTAAAGATGGGAAGTGAATGCCACTCCATCAGAGGTAAGTTCATGAAGCAGCCCTGAGAAAGTTAAGAACAACCTAGAACACGTAGGACCTAGTGTGAAGGACAACTGGATTGTTCCTTACTCTCCGTAGGCTTGAACCAACTGGACTGGATTATACCTGTCCAGTTTTAGGTGAAGTAGGTCTTTAAGAACCTGTTCTGGACCAAACCTGAAATGGTTGTGAAGTCACAAAGACTTCAGAATCTAGGAAAGCCCCTCCGAGATCCTTAGGTAATACAAGTAGGAATTTAACAAAACATGTAACTTTGGTAATGACATGATGGAATACCAATTGAATCAGGGCATATGTGGAGTCTTTTTAAGGCTGATTTGCAATTTTACTAGAGACTCAAATCAGTACATTTGAAATGCTGACACTGAAGTGTTGACATCAGCAACTTAATCCCAATACGCGTATCTTTCAAATGCCTGTATTTTTGAAAGCATAGCTGTATACATATTTGACTTTCTTTGTGAAATATTTTATAGAATGAGAGAGAAGCAAGCTACATTAGTGTAAGTTCTACTCACTTCTGGAAAAGCAACTCATGTACATCCTGTTGGCAGGTCAACAGCAACCTCTTCCTTCATACATTTTCATAATGTATGAAGGCAAACATTTTTGTACAGATATTCTTCAGTAAAAAATCTTTAAAACATCTTGGGGAATCCTAAAGTACTCAATTTTAAAACGTGATGATATTTAAAATTATGGTAGAAACTCCTACTTGTCCCCCAATATCCATTCTTCCTTCCTTTCTCAGTACTCAAACCCCATTTCCCAGCCTTCCTTGCAGTTTAATGTAGCTAAGTGAATATGTTTTTGCCAGCAGAATGAAAGCAGAAATGGTAGTGCAACCTTTGGAAAGGTTATTAAAGAGAGGAGTGTTCCCTTCTTTCTCTTCTCTTCTGTTGGTTGGAATGCAGGCACAATGGCTGGAGCTATTGTAACTCTCTTAGACCATGAGGAGATATTGGGAATGGAACCTGATATTTTCTAAATGCCCATATATTTGAAAGTATAAATAAATCTATGTGTGACTCTCTTGGCTGGAGCAAGGAGGCTGGATCTGTCTCCATGAAGTGCCAGACCAGTTCTAGACTAACTTTGGACTTCTGACACGAGTCCATTTTTTGCTTAAGCCCCTGTTACTTTATGATTGTTTTGCCCTGTTACTCTCAGTCAAACTTAATCCCAATACAATAATCAAAACAGAAGCAAGATTTAAATACTTATTTTTAAAAAGTCAACCTTTATAGGTCCGTAATTTAACCAGTTTTAGGGTTGCACATATTTCAAAAGTAATTTATTCAGCAAATATTTATTGAGCACCTATATCCTAGCACATGTATCAGGATGATGGATAAAGTAACTATAAATGTATTATTTGCCAACTGACAAAATATAAAGAATAGAAAAATGGTATACATGAAAATGAGAACAGAAGGAAAGTGGAAAAATAACAAGAAGTAGGGATTGTCCCTCTTACTTGTATAGTAAGATCTATAGAAGTAACAGGAGTATAAGGATGGCATTTTGTGATAACTCGGGACACAGAACCTTTTATTGCATTATACCTCGGGTAAAAACTTTTTTAGATTTCCGTTGAAAATACCTGGACTTACACAATGTCTTTTGCTGAGACAACTAAATGATGTTTTATATTCTGTAGGAAAAATCGAGACGGGGCTTTCAAAGGCTGTTGAAATGATGCTGAAAATTCAAGACACAGTGTCTTTAAAGGAGACAATAGGAAGAGACCCGACTTTAAGAAAGCTGTAAATCTGGGTTGGATGGTCGGGAAAAGCATCAAGACAGTTTCAGAGGACCAGTGGTATTGTGCTGATAACCTCGAGTTACAGTACTAGGTGGTAGCTCTGGACGAGTAACTTCACCTTTCCAGGTCTCCTTTTCTGAGTGGCGGGTTAGGGCAGAGCGTCTCTACAGACCTTAAGTGCCGGAGAACCCTCCAGGAGCACCTGCCCTACTCTGAACCGCTCGCGGCCAATGCCGCTGGACCTGTAGGCAAAGGTAAAGAGAGCCCCTGCCTTCTGGGTCTGGGGCTCCCCCGCTCGTGATCTCACGGATGCTATATTTGAAGTTCGCGAGCAGAAACGCAGCGCGTCGGGGGTTAGGGGGCAGCGCGTCGCAGCCGCCCCGAAGACCACTGGAGGGGCCAGGTCTACGCGGCCGCAAATCGTGTAGCGCGGGGTCTCGCTGACGATCCGCAGAACCGCAGCGCCTTCGCCCCGTCCGCGGGAGTCTCGCCCCGCCCACTAAGCCTCGCCCCGCCCCCGGCCGGCCACTTGCCGCGCGCCGATTGGTTGCTGCGGTGCGCACGGCGCCGCGCCCCGCCCCTTCGGCGCTCTAGCCTGGGGCCGGTCCTCCGCTCCCGGCTCCTGGCAGAGGCGGAGCGGGGTCGCGGGCCCAGCTGCGGCGCAGCCTCCTCCCGCTCCGTGTGCTCCCCTGGGGTCGGCGTGGGCGTCGGGGAAAGCCGGGTGAGTGCTGTCGGCCAGGCCCCCAGGCGCACTAGGGGAGGCGGTCCCCACCGGCGCGGCGCGGCCCGGCCTGCCAAGTACAGCGGCGCCCCCGGAGGCCTGCGGAGTGGGGGCCTCCGCTGCCCCCTCCCGCCCTGCCCCGGTGGCCTCGGGCCCACGGTGGCCGTGACGCGCCCTGGTCGGCTCTCGGCCGGGGCTGGTCTCGCTGCAGCGTTATCTCCCCATCGGATTGCGTCCCCGGGAGGTCTGGACAGGTTTCCGCCCGGAGCCTGGCAGCTTCCCGGGGAGACCGGCCCGGGGCAGCGACGGTGTAAGGCTCGCGCGGGGTGTCTGCGGGCCACCCGACGACCTCGCCGTGTCTCCCGGGTGCCCTGAACCGTTGCCGGGAATGTGGCCCGCGCTTTGTGGGCTTTTCCGACCGCGTCCTACCGGAGTCAGGTGCAGAGGCGGGAAGAGGAAAGGGGAGGGGATCGACGTGCTTTGGAGAATGACTCGTACAGCGTGCGGCGTCCTGGTAGACGAGTGGCAGCGGAGCCTCGCCGCCTGTAGCGCTGGTGCTTGCGCAGGGCAAGACCGTGTTGGTGTTTAACCAATAAGTGGGCTTGCGAGCTGATTACTGGGAGGCGCTTATTCTGAAAGGTAAACACGACCTGTTCCACGCCGAGGCTGTGGGAGACGGCTGAGCTCGCTGTCTCGCTGCTGCGGCCGCGCGCGCGCGACCGGGGGCGTTTCAAGCCTCCGAGTGGGATGAAGGTAATCCTCGTGACGCTTCTCACCTTCTTTTTGGCGTGTCCGCCTCTTAGACTTTTCACCTACCTGTACTAAATCCCCCTTCCCAACAGCTCCCGAGGCTCTTACTCCCAGGCCTCTCACACTTCCAACACTTGTCTTCTTTCAACCTTGCATAGGTTTCAGACGTAGAATAAACGTTAAACATTTTTTTACCCGTAATAGTGTCGCAAGACTCTTCCTTCTTAAAATGAAAATAAAAAGTTATCTTGAATATTGATGCCGCTGGAAAAGCAGGTTTATTGAGAGCGGGGGAGGATGTAGTTTTCCCCTTCCGGAGACATGCCTTCCCCACCTCCATCTTCTGCCAAATTCTCCAAATTCTGCGTTAGGATTTACGGGCCGCTTTCACTGGCTGGTCTTTCCTGAATTCACTTCTGGATTCCGAGGTAAATAATTTATCTTATCATTTTATCTTTAATTTCTCCTCTTAGTTGATTACAGAAGTATATTCAGGTTGTCATTTTTTTTAATATTACAGAAGAATATCAAGAAAAAATTCATACAGCACAGAAGTATATCAAGGGAAAAGTCAGAAGTCTTTACTTCCATACTTTGCATCCTTACATCCTGAATTCCACTCCCTAACTGGGGATCATGTGATAATACTGTTGGGCAACTAGCTTAATGTAAGGACAGTTTTGTATCAGTACTGTGGACCTCATGTTTAAAATACTGTATAGTATGCCTTTGTTTGGATGTACTGTAATATATTTATTAGTTCCTTATTGATGGACATTTTGGTTGTTTCTGGGTCTTAGCCATTAAAAGTCTTGCTGCATAAAAATCATTTTGCTCTGATTGTGTAGAGCACTGGAAACCACGAGGAAGAGGTGCAGTGTTCTCTCCTGTGCGTGAAGCCAGATCTTGGTGTTGCTTTTGTAACTGTCATTAACCCTTGATTTTTCTTCTCTTCCTTTGGGAGAGTAAGAGAGAGAGAACACAGTCTGAATGAGTGGTGTCTATAAAAATAAAATAAAATTCATTTTGGCATTGTAGAATGTTTCAAGTAGATAATTGAAACAGATCATTGTACTTCAGTATAAAAATAACTCTTTTCACCAGGATTCTTTTTATAACTTAGAGGATTTCATAATTTAAAGGCAGTAGCTGATTTCTATTTGATTTGAATGCATTTCTTAGAAGCTGTGTGTCCTTTTATATTCAGAGATTGGATTAAGGAAATTTTGAGGACCACAGTAAATAATGGCGAATTTATTAACCTTGTTACCATTCAGTGTGTTGACTATGAGGTTGTATTGACTCATTTGATTGGCTTGGCAGGAATGAATAGAGTGCCTGCAGGAAGAGAAAATGTGAACAGACATATTTCTCTAATACCATCTGGTGGTAATCCCCTAGCATATCCAACAGTAACAGAAATTCTTGTTCGCTTTTTAAATAAGTTTCCTTTATTGCAAAATGTATCTCAGGTACAAGAAATTGTGTAAAACATATATGTATATTTAAAGACTACTTTTGCAATGATCATCATTGTACCTGCCATCGGATTACGAAACAAAACATTTACATCTTTCTTCCAGAAGTTGCCTCTATCTTGATTGTTTTGTTAATCTTTCTCTTGCTTTTTAAAATAAGCTTTATACATAAATGTATAAATACACACATATATTTACACATATATACATAAAAGTACATACACACACATCCTTAATAATATATTTGATCTTGAATGAATAGAGTTAAAAACAAAATTCTTGATAAAATAGATAGCGTGTTTCAAAGTTTTATTTAACTTATTGACAGTGCCACAAAGAGCTGATTTTAAGAGGATTTAAGGAATAGACATTTATGTAGTCCATAGAGAAAGGAATGTCTCAGTAAAATTGCAGAGTTAGATATAATAGTTTAATGTTCTACAGGGCAACAAAATCATACCTTCAGAATTAATTTTTTTCTGCCAGTCTATAAAATCATAACACTGTACAAATTTCTGCAGTTCAGTTCAAACCTTACATACTATAAATTATGCCTTTATTAAGTGGACCTTTCATTAAATAAACTATGATAGTAAAGTTCTCTCCCCAACAGTGCAGGTGAGATCTAAAGAGGCTTAATAAAAAATGCTAGAGCTTTCTAAATTTGAGATTAAAATTTTGTTTCATAATTTTAAGCACAAACCTGACTGTAAAGAAAGGACAGTATTGTCACTATCAGGAAAAGATGAGCAGAAAAGAATGGCTTCAGCTTCTCTGTTTACAGGGGCCCTTTCTGAGGAAGTCAATGGTCAGGGATCTGAGTGGGTCCTAGGAAATGGGGTTCACTGCAGTCAGGGGCTCTGGAGGGCTCTAGTGTGGTCCACGTACTGGAAGGACAGCAGAAATATGAGGGAATGGGCTCCTCTGTATGTCTGCTGCTTAGTTCACCATGGCCTGCCTGCAGTTAGCAGGGTAGGTCAAAGCAGAACCCTTCTGGGAGGGAAGTGAATGCCCTCTGCTGATCCAGGCTGCGGGGCTTGGAAGGAGAGCAGGAACCGCATCGGCATATGACCAAGATGAAGCCAAGCCCAGCTGAGTACAGACAGGAATCTGGGCCAGGTTCAGGGGCATTCAATCCTCAGGTTAACAAGCTGGTGTAGCAGCTGGGACATAATCTGTCTCTCGTGACGCTGCTTCAGTCTGGCCTGGCTATCCTCCTCATCTGGGGCACAGCTGGCTTCTCCTGAGCTCTCCTGTGTTGGATCTTTCCTGTGTCCTCTTTTATTGATTTACTCTCTCTCATGGTACTGAAACTCCAGTAGCTTCTTGACAAAAAGAGTAACACTTTTTGGAGACTTTGCCTGTGTTTTGATTCTGTCCTCATACTTGATTGATGTTTTGGCTGTTAATAGAATTTTAATTGGAAATAATTTTCCTCCAGAGTTTTAAAGTTACTGCTCCATTGTCATCCTGCTTCCAGGGTTGCTGTTGAGAATGCCGAGCTTTATGATTCCTGATCCTTTGTGTGTGACCTGTTTGTTTTTTTCTCTCCGCAAATTTATAGAATCTACAGTTTGACCCCGGTGTTTTAACATTTTAAATGATGTGTCTTAGTGTAGACTTACTCGTATTTTCTTTCATTAGATTGAATATTTGATGGACCTTTTAAAACCTTTATTCTTGGGAAATTTTCTTGAAATATTTTGTTATCTTCTCCCTTCTATTTTCTCTGTAGTCTCTCTTTTGGATTACCTAATATTTATATGTGAATCTTTTAAAGGTCTTCTAATTTTCTTATCTGTTTTCCATCCTGCTACTTACTGCTATATTTTAACTGTTATTTCTCAACCCTATTTGGATTTTTTTTTATTTGGATTTTTTTTTTAATTGCCAAGATCATGTTTTTAATTTCCAAAAGCTGTTTTTTTAGTCTGAATGTTTCTTAGGATAGCATCCTATTGTTTAATAGATGAAATGTGTTCTCTTATCTTTGAAGTTACAGTGATTTGTTTTAAGGTTTCTTTCTCTGCATAGTTTTCCACCTTCCTGTGTGGACGGAAAGGATTCAGCTGCCGGTTTTCCTGAGCTAGAACAGGAGAACAACATTATCGTATGTCCATTTTCCAGTGTGATATGTACGTCTTCTATGGTGCTTAGTATCCCCAGTCCAGAACACGAGAGATAGGGAAAAAAGTCTCAGACTTCTGCGAGGATATGGAAGAAGCAGTTGCCAGGCCCATAAAGAGAAAAGAGAGTATCTGGGGATCTAAGTTTTCTAATACTGTCCCAAGTCTTTACTGCGTTGGTTGTCAGCTTTCCCTGCCACTGGCTTGGAAATTCAGCTTTCTTGGGTGTGCTTAGTCAGTTACCATTGTCCATCTGCTTTCTAGCTTTCAAAATTTTATTGTTGTCTCCTTTTCTGTTCTCTGTATCATTAGGAGTTTATGACACTTGAAAAACTACTTTTCTTGTCCTTTTAGTGAAGTTTCAGGAGGGAGCAAAATGAGATACTGATGTACACTCTGCCATCTTCGCCCAGAAATAGCAATAGTTTTTCCTCACCCAGGAGTCCTGACTTTCCTGCCGGGAGCAGAGTGCCCTCTGCAAAGCAGTCACACGTATCTGAAGCCTCTTTTTGGTAGGTAGTTGACAGTATTGAGTAATCACATGTGCTGGACACTGCTGTTCTTATGAATTCTCACATTCTGAGGGACGTGCTTTCATCACCCCTGCTGACATACCAGAAGACCAAGCCTAAGGACTTTTAAAGCTTGAACAGTGCATTGCACATAGCAACTATTCCATGAAGAGTAGAGTGGATGAAGGAACCTGGCCAAGTAGGCGCAGCTGGGCAGAGACTGAATGTAGGGGCGCGTGCAGGCCAGGACTAACTCCAAAGCCTATCCCTGTAGCTGCCTCTGTGGTGGCAAATTCTGGAAGATGATAACGGACTGGAAGGTGTCCACTTTCTTTGAGTCCTTTAAAAATATTCTTATTGGGCCGGCCCGGTGGCTTAGGCAGTTGTAGCTCCGTGCTCCTAACTCCGAAGGCTGCCGGTTCGATTCCCACATGGGCCAGTGGGCTCTCAACCACAAGGTTGCCAGTTCGATTCCTCAAGTCCCACAAGGGATGGTGGGCAGTGCCCCCTGCAACTAACAACGGCAACTGGACCTGGGGCTGAGCTGCGCCCTCCACAGCTAAGACTGAAAGGACAACAACTTGACTTGGAAAAAGTCCTGGAAGTACAATAAAGTCCTGTTCCCCTTCCCCAATAAAATCTTAAAAAACCCAAATTCTTGCTATAGGCCTTGCTTTCCCAGTACTGCTTGCCGGTAGAGTTCTCTTTCCCCTTGTGGGTTGGAAGCGGTGCCCCTGGGGCCGGTTCCTCGGAACGGGGGAGTAGGGCATTTACTGAGCAGTCCCAGGGGATGCATACATGCCTCGGCCGCCGGGCTCCTGCTGGACCCAGGCAAGGATGGCCTTCGGGAGGGAGTGGAGTTTTGCCGTGGCTGGATCCGCCCTGGGATTGTGCAGCACTCCTCTATATGTAGGTGGCCATTCATGATAGTATGCCTTTGTTTTCTTCAACTTTTTGTTACAAAAAATTTTAAACAGAAATGTTGAAAAGTAGAGTCAGCATTTTAACATTTTGCCCTATTTCCTTTATCCTTTGTTTCTTCGCTTACCCATTGGATGATAATGTTGCTGACATCAGCACTCCCACCCCTAAATATATAAGCATGTTTCTCCTAACAGTAAGGCATTCTCTTTACATAACCACAATTCTATCATTATCACATCCAAGAAAACAATTCTGTATTATCCTCTCATGTCTGACCTATATTCAGATTTTCCCGAGTGGCCCAGACTGCCTTAAACTTTTTTTTTTAAACCAGGATTAATAAGGTTTACCTATTTCACTTGGTTTGTTAATTGTATATTTTGACATAGATGAAATTACTGATAAAATTCGCCAACAATTCATGGCTCTTGCATCACGACAATGCACCAGCTCACACGGCACTGTCTGTGAGGGAGTTTTTAGCCAGTAAACAAATAACTGTATTGGGACACCCTCTCTACTCACCTGATCTGGCCCCCAATGACTTCTTTCTTTACCCGAAGATAAAGCAAATATTGAAGGGAAGACATTTTGATGACATTCAGGACGTCAAAATGTAATATGACGACAGCTCTGATGGCCATTCCAGAAAGAGTTCCAAAATTGCTTTAAAGGGTAAACTAGGCACTGGCATCAGTGCATAGCTTCCCAAGGGGAGTACTCCAAAGGTGACCGTAGTGATATTCAGCAATGAGGTATGGAGCACTTTTTCTAGGAAGAGTTCACAGACTTAATTGTCAGACCTCATATATATGTATATATACATTATGTTTACATATATGTATAAAAATCTCTTTGGAATGCCCCTTTTATCTCTTATCTATAGACAAACTCCCATTTTAACCTTCAGGACACACATCAAACAATTCCTTCTCCAGGCAGAAATCGTGTAAATGCTTTCATGAGCAGTTTGACAAATGGTATTCAAATAATGTCTAGAAAAAAACGAACCTGGGAAACCTCCTTCTAGTACTGGCTCAGACATTCTCCAGCTGTGTAACACTGGCCTATGAATGGGATGGACCAAATCAGTGGTTCCCAAACATAGGTACACGGACCAGTGACAAGCTAACTTCGTACTGTGTTTCCCCAAAAATAAGACCAGATCTTATACCGTATTTCCCTGAAAATAAGACAAGGTCTTATATTAATTTTTGCTCCAAAAGATGCATTAGGGCGTATTTTCAGGGGATGTCTTATTTTTTCATGTACAACAATCTACATTTATTCAAATACAGTCATGTCATCTTCTGGAACATCGTCATAACGTACTAAATGCTTCTGTCTGGCTGACGATCTTAACTGGGGCTTATTTTCAGGGTAGGTCTTATTTTTGAGGAAACATGGTAGTAACTCAGGGAATTCAGGTGGGGAAAAAAAGTGTGATTAGGACTTACTCCTTCCCCCATGATCAGAAAATCAAGAGTAATGCCAGGTTATCGATTTCTAAAAACTCTCTAGGTGAACCTAATGATCAGCCAAGTTTGGGAATTACTGAACCAAATTCCTCAAGGGTTCCTTCCATTGCTAAGATTGTAAGCGTCACCATCTGTCCAGTAATGAGGCCGTCTCCGAGAGCCAGGAATCGTTGTCGAAAAGTTCAAGTCGTATAACTTTTTCATGCAACCTTTTCAGCACTTCCAAACAGTAAACTTGGTTAACTGTTTGTCCAGTTGGTACAAATTCATAATGAATAATCCCTCTGATATCAAAAAAGGTTAGCAACATCAGTGCAACAAGTTCGCAAACTTAATTGTCAGACGTGCGTGCGTGTGTGTGTGTGTGTGTGTGTGTGTGTGTGTGTGTAAACTTAGCAGTTTGCCTAACAGATATTCAACAAGTATTGGCTGCCTTTTACCTTTTCTTTGTGGCTGGAGTATAGAGTGTGTCAAGACAGCAGGTGATAAGAAAGCTATCTTGGGAGATTGGAAGCCCTCTGTATATTTTGGACTTTATCTCACAGGCTGTTGGAAGTTTCTGAATGAAAGGCAAGATCTAGTCTGAATTTTAGAGAGAAAAATCTGGCAGAATCTGGACTTGGGAAGCAGGCAGGATGATTTTAAGAAATAATGTTTTTGAATATATTATCACGGCAAAATTTATTTCCCTCATTGAAATGAAGTATCTTATGGTAATACAACTTCTACAGATTATCAGTTTAAATAAATATAGGTATAAAGTTGACTCCATTTCTTTTTGTGACAGGATAACGAGACATATATTGCATTTCAGAATTTGAAAGCTGTAATAGTTAGATTCAGTCATTCAACCAGTGCTTGAATGCCGACTAGTGCCAGACAGTCTGTGGTAGGCCCTGGAAAACTACAGTGAGCAAAAACGGAGTGTCTTTCATGGAGCTTACTCTACATGGAAAGGTAGGTGATCAAATCATAAGATTAATAATGACATACCAGGGGTATTCCCTCTGGTCATGGAAATCGGTATCTTTCACTGGGATTAGTCCAACAGCCCTTAAACATAAGTCACTCTGTTCAGAACTCTCTTATGGCTCTCTTTGTCAATCCGTAAAAACCAGAGTTCTCGTGGTGGCTGCTGAGGCTCTAGAATTATCCTTCCTGGCCCTGTCACCTCTGATCTGGTTTTCCCCGACTTACTCCACTGCAGCTACTCTGGCTTCCTTCTCCATGAAGACCCAGACCCTGCCTTAGCGCTTTACCCCTATGTTGTTCTCTCCGTCAGATAGCCACAGGGCTAAGTCTTGGCTCAGGTGTCATCTTCTCAGCGGGGCCTAACTCGATCAGTTTGGCCTTTCATCTAGCACTACTATCTATCCAGCCTTACTATATTCCCAATGCCTTCTCCCCATGAAAGGTATACTACCGTGGTATATAATTTACTTTAAAAATCATGCTTGTTGTCTGTTTCTCCCCCCCGCCCCGCCCCCACTCCCGAAGGTCCATATAGTGCTTTATCTGTTCACTGATGTATCTTAAGTGTCCATAGCAGTGCCTGGCGTGTCGCAGACACTGTAGATAAATGAAGGAAGGGAAGGCTGATGAGTTGAAAAGTGACAGCTAAGCTGACATCCGACAGTATGAGTTGGATTAACTCAGTGAGTTGGGGATGGAAAGGTATCCGAGAGGCTATGTGGGTTTTAGATGAGGTGATTTAGCAAGAATGAGGCACTAAAAGAGAAACCAGGATGACTGGAGGAAAGAGAAGAAAATGTAACAGGAGGCTGGGCCAACTGACTGGCCTTCAAATAGAGTTTTGTCTTTATCTTAAAACAAATGGGAAAGCAGTGAAAGGTTTTAGGGAGGAGGGAGATGCCAGCTGTGTGCTTTTTTTTTTTTTAATCATTCCAGCTGCAGTGTCAGAACATATTGATGGGGGCAGGAGTAGATGAGGCTAGATCAGTTGGGAGGCTGTTGTAATGGGACAGGTGAGACAGTGCTACTCAGGTCACTTAGGGAACTCCGGAATGGGATCAGGTTTGGAGGAGGATCATGAATTCGTGTTTGGACATGTTGATTTCGAGGTGACTTTGCTTGCAGGTAGTTGGATGTATGGATCTGGGACTAGATATTTAAATCTATGAATCAATTGCATAGAGAAGCAGTGGAGAATTTATTAAATAGCCCACATTTTGAATAATTAAAAGTTGTTAAGGATGTTACTGGGGAAGTTACATAGTTATAAAATTAAAGTCTCTAAATATCTGTGCTCCCTATCCTTTACTTTGGATTTTAGATTTAGATCTTCAGCCATAATTGGTGGCACTTACTAAATTTTATTCTTGTTATTTGTAATTTACAAGTTGGAAGGCAAATAAACATTCCCTGGGGCTGTCGGGCGGCTCAGTTGGTTAGAGCGCGAGCTCTTAACAACAAGGCTGCCGGTTCAATTCTCGCATGGGATGGTGGGCTGCGCCCCCTGCAACTAAAGATTGAAAACGGTGACTGGACTTGGGGCTGAGCTGCGCCCTCCACAGCTAGATTGAAGGACAATGACTTGGAGCTGATGGGCCCTGGAGAAACACACTGTTCGCCAATATTTCCCAATAAAAAAAAATCTATGTCATGTTTAATACATTGTTTAAAAATAATAATAATAAAGCATTCCCTGAAATTAAGTATGTAAAATGTGTTTTCCAAAAGTATTTATATGTCTGATTAATTCTTGCTGTTGGATTTTAGGCCTATAAAATATTCAAGCTGGAAGTGCTTAGAAACCAGGTTTATATCAATCCAGGAACAAAAACTGTATTGCCTAGACTCCTCTGGCTAGATTTCAATCAGCAGTAATCACTGCGGTCATGGTAGACCTCACAGGGCTGCTTTCCTCTATTCCCAAATGATCACAGTGTACCTGTAAATTGGGGCTGTTTCTTTTCCATCTTGTTCTTCTTGCTTTCTTCACCATGAGTAGTGGAACCATAACGTTCTCATGCAATCTGAAATGAGAGACATGCTGTGCGACTGTCTGGTGATGGGTGGCACTGCCGTGTAACAGCCATGAGTGCAGGTTCTGGAATCAGATCAAAACTTCAGTGGAAATTTTGGCTCTCCTCCGGCTAGCTGTGTGACCTTGGGCAGGTTAACCATTCTGGAAACCTTTGCAGTAATATGAGCTAATAATAGTAGCTACCTGTGTGTGTGTGTGTGTGTGTGTGTGTGTGTGTGTGTGTGCGGATTCAATGGAATAGTCCATGAAAAAAGTGTTTTGGAGGGTGGAATGGAGTGGTCAGCAATCTATAAGCATGCTATAACTAACAGTGAGTTGTTGTGGGAAGATGTAGATTTTGTTTTGTTTCATTTGAGTCAAGCCTATTTTGCTCTGGCTATGTAGACCTAATATTTTGAATCATATTTGTATTTTGTTAATCTTCTGGGTTTTTTTGTAACATGACACGAATTTTAATTTTAATGATACAAATTATAATTTAATTTTAAGAAGTGTTCATTTATTTTTCTGCTAGTTTGTATCTCCCCTGATGATAAGGGCTAAGTTTTATTCATCTTTATTTTCCCCGCAGTGCCGTGCTCATAGGAGATGATCTGTAAATATTCAGCACGTGCTGTAGAGGAGTTCTGTGCTGATTGAATACCCTTATATACATACATATGTCTGCTGTAATGCCTGTAATTCAGGGAAGCAAGGAAGTGACGCAGATGAGCACTGGCTCAATCCTCGGTCATCTTCCATATTTTCTCCCTGAGATACCTTCACTGCCCCACTAACTGACTGGGAACCTGTAATTTGTGTTTCTGACTTAAACCAATCTTTGTGCTTCTGTCTTACGTTCCTCTCCATCTGAATGTCCTTCAGTCATATCAGTTATGCTGAGACTCTCCTTTCCCGTTCTTTCTTTCCTGTTTTGGTGAATGGTGTCTCACCAGCCGTTGGCACCCAACCATAGTCATGCTTAGCTCCTCCCTACCTCTTGATAATACTACTTTAACATTTCTCAAATAAAAACTTCGTTTTCACTTGTACCAATATGATCTCAGTTTGCATCCTTATTCTCTCCCTGTCTAGAATAAGGGCAGGTATCTTTAACATTTATCTTCAGTCCCCAAACAGTGCTGCTGCCAGAATTCTCTTTCTAAATCACAGAGCCTTTTTTGTCACTTCCCTGCTTATAAGCCTCCGGTAGTTTCCTATTGCTTAGAGCAGGAGTCTGCAAACCACGACCTGTGGGCCAAGCCTTTGCAAGACCTGCTGCCTGCTTTATAAATTAAGTTTTATGCATGGACTGCAGCCATGCTCATGTGTCCATGTACTGTCTGTTGCTGCTTTTATGCTACAACAGCAGTGTTGAATGATCTTGGGGGTTTTTTGTTTGTTTTAATTGGTACCAGGATCAGTTTTGTGGGAGAACATACCAATAATTCCTTGGCCTCAAAAAAGTCTTTTCAACTTGATTAAAAGCAGTTACAGACATATTACATTATGCAAGAGATTTCTCGACAGGCAAGAAATATCAACAATTCCTTGTGTCAAGTACAATAACTTTTAGAAACTTTGTATTTTAAAAAAAGTAATTCATGCTTAGGGCAGCAAACTGAAAACAGACAAACAAGATCCTATCACACAAACATATATACAGAGGGTGCCAAAAAAATGTATACACATTTTAAGAAAGAAAAACTGTGTTAAAATTGTAATACTCAATATATACCAGTAACTAAAGATGAATACAAGTCACGTTTGACTTCTGCAATTACAAGAGCTGCTCAAAGTGGTTCCCATCAGCGTCCAGACTCTTCTGATGACAGCGAACTACTGCTTGAGCAACGCTGACCAAAGTGACCACTTGTATACTTTTCTTTGGCACCCCCGGTATATAATATATATGCATATTATGTAATATATACGAGTATGTAAATAATATTACAAAAGTACTGGTGTTTGCCCTTCTAGTATTTTTATATGTATATGTGTGTTTATATATGTATATTGTTAATTCTTTTTTAAAAAGGAAATGATGCTATGAATACACTTTTTTCACTTAGTATTAGCCATTGCCATTTCTTCATGCCTTTAAATGGTTTTCAAAAATAGACTTTTTATTGTCTGCATGAAGTAAACAATTTTACTTTAACATTTATTCTGTTATTGCACATTTAGATTTTCTTTAAGTAGTTGTTGCCTTCGTTATATTAAATATTGTGTACTTGTTCTCTAACTAGTTGTTGCCTTCGTTAAGTCTCCAAAGGCCTGTTACATTAAATATCGTGTACTTGTTTCTACTTTAAGCCAGGGAGCCAGTGTTAGTATTCTCAGTTTCCATTACATCAAGACTGTGTCATGATACGATATGCTTATCCTTTGGCAAATATCAATAGTAAAACTCGTAGGAAAGTCAGTCTTCCGAGTTGAGAGGTTAGTTCTTAACACACTAGCCCTTCCCCCTCACTGTTCTCTCCGTAGTGACTGGGCTCTTGGTGCCTCAGCAACTTTTCTCCTTCAAGACCTTCAGTTGATTCTCATTACAAACCATGGTGAAACCCCCAATCCATCCTAAGGTCCAAGTTAATCTGGAATATGACCTGGCCCTTCCCTGTTTGTCTCCAAACTTATTCCAAGCCACTTGCTCCACTGAATTAATGATACCCTGATTCTCTGGTTCCAGCTAATTCTTCCTCATTGGTACCAAAGGGCTTTAGGGGCTTTATGTCTAGTTTACCCTCCTTACTCTACCCCTTTTGCTTCTCCTTGATCTAATTAATTTTATCCAGCTTTTAAATTTCAGTATGTTTCAAAATTTTAGCAAATATTACCTCTTCGGAGAGGCTTCTCCTAACCACTCATTCTAAAGTAGGTCTCCCCTTTATTCGTTATTAGGATCCTGTGCATTTCCTTCATAGTAATTATTTGTATTACTTTGCTTGATGTTTCTCTGCCTCACCCCATCCCTGACCCACCAACTTAAGCCCTAGGAGGGAGAAGACCATGACATTTCATAAATCACAGTGTGGAAATAACTATATATTTTTTGCCTATTGAATGATTTATAATGTTAATATGTAGGAAATTAATATTTTTAATTTTAATTTTTTTTAAATTGGGGAATGTTGGGAACAGTGTGTTTCTCCAGGGCCCATCAGCTCCAAGTCATTGTCCTTCAATCTAGTTGTGGAGGGCGCATCTCAGCTCCACTTCCAGTCGTCATTTTCAATCTTTAGTTGCAGAGGGCACAGCCCACCATCCCATGCGGTAATTGAACCGGCAACCTTGTTAAAAGCATGCACTCTAACCAACTGAGCTATCCGGCCATCCTGGGAAATGAATTTTATAAGAGGAAATAAGACTTTTGTTTTAACCTTCAGACATGTCTTAAATTCATGTTGACCTTCCCTGTACTTGCTGTTAACTAGTTAATATTTAATCTCTGATAACAGTTCATTACCATGTCTGTAGAATATCTTGATAACGTGCTCAGAATGCAGAATAAGACTTTTGTGCAAACTAAAGCATATCTGAATGGTAAAAACATTTTTAAACTTTTTGTGGGTAAAATTTACATACTGAAAATAGACAGATCTTAAGTATTACACTTGAATGACTTTGATAACTATATCTACTTTCCTAACCATTATCCCAATCAAAATATAGAAAATTTCCATCACCCCCAAAAGTTCTCTGTCGTCCTCACCCCCTTAGGCAACCACTGTTCTGATTTCTGGGACCATTGATAAACTTTGCCTCTTAAGTTTCATTTAAGTGGAATCACACAGTATATACTCTTTTGTGTCTGTCTTTCACTTAAATTCATATTTTTGAGATTCTTATCTGTGTGGTTATATGTATCAGTTCATTCTTTTTTGTTGCCGAATAGTATTCCATTGCATAAATTGATCATAATATGTTTATACATCCTTTTGTTGATTAATATTTAGGTTTTTCAGCTTGGGGCTATTATGAATAAAACTGCATTAAACTTTCTTATACAAGTGTTTTCGTGTGTGTGGACATGTGTTTTTACTTCCCTTGGTAAATACCTAAGAATGGAATTGCTGGATTATAGGGAGGTTTATTTTCAACTTTATAAGAAACTGCCACAAGAAATGTATGAGATTTCCAGTTGTTCTACAACCTCACCAACATTTAGTTGTTGTCAGTCTTTTTAATTTTAGCCAATCTAGTGGATTTGTGATAATATTTCATTAATTTGCATTTCTCTGATGACTAAAGATGTTGAATACCTTTGTATGTGCTTTTGGTAATTCATTGTCTTCTTAATTCTTTTGCCCATTTCAAGTGTGTTGAAGTTTTCTGCATATTTATATTGCCTATATTTTATGTACCTTTTTATTATTAATATTTAGGAGTTCTTTATTTTAGATACAAGTCCTTTGTCAGATATTTGTTTTGCAAATATTGTTTCCCAGTTTGTGTCTCCAGTGTTTGGATTTTCTGTAGTATATTTATTGTTTTGTGTTTTTCCCCCCAGATTAACAATTGGACCCATTACTTTAAATTTAGAGGCATTTCACCTAAATCCATGTTTAAACATTATTTGAAAATGTAACTGACATACTATTTAGAAATAAGTTTATTTTTGTGGACATCCTATTCAGTGTTATAATTTTTGCTTAGTTATCTTTTAAATAAAAAGAAGAAAATAAATGTCTTTTATATTTACCCCATCTTAAAAACAGATCACATTTTTTCCTGTTTCTATGAATGTCTAGTAATTTTTTACTATATATTAGACATTGTGGGTGGTACATTATAGACACTCTGGATTCAGTTATCTTCATCTAAAGAGTGTTACTTTTGGTTCTGGTTTCTAGGGGTCAGGAATTTGGAAAGGACACAGCCAGGATGATGTATCTCTGCTCTGTACATATGTGGCCTCACCAGGGAAGCCTTAAAGTCTGGGGATAATACTGCAGCTGGAATAGCAATCACCTGGCAGTGTCTACTCACACATCTGGCAGCTGATGCTAGCAGCTGGCTGGGACCTCACCTGGAACTGTGGGCCAGAATACCTGTAGCAGGGTCTCCTTGAAGCATTGTGGCCTCGGGTTTTTTACACAGCAACTCAGGACTCTAGTATTAGTGTTCCAGAGAAGCAACTACAAGCTTCATTGCTTTTTATGATTTAGTCTCAGAAGTTGTATAGCAGAGGTTACATAGCATCACTTCTTCTACTTTATAGGTCAACCAGTCTTTATTGTTGGCCCAAATTCAAGGGGAAGGACATAGATGCACCCTCTCAGAATTTGCAGACATGTTTCAAAAGCACCATGCTCATTTAGGAAATAGTAAGCTCCCTGTCGTGTCCTAATGCAGTCCTGTGTACATCTCATTAGATATTCATTGAAATATTGAATTTTTCTTCTTAACTATAGTAGATTTGGACCTAAAGTAAATTTGTGTTTAAAGCTTTAAAAAAGGAGTAAGTATGTCATTTCTTAAAAACATTTCCTTAGATTAATTTTTTGTGTGTCTTTTTATTTCTAGAACACAGTATTTAATGAAAAATCCATGCTTAAGGGGTGATAATGGCAGGCTTCCTAGATAATTTCCGTTGGCCAGAATGTGAATGTATTGACTGGAGTGAGAGAAGAAATGCCGTGGCTTCTGTGGTAGCGGGTATATTGGTAAGTGAAAAAGCCTGGTTGGCGGCATTTATGCCTCATCTTTTTCCCTGAAAATTAATGCTGATTCCTTTTGAACTGTGAATATCCACTTAGAGCTATTTATTTCACTGGTTATTTTGTATAGATAATTTTAAGAATTCTAGATACCGTTACTGAACAAAAACAAGGTAGGGCCTGGGTTCATTTGACTATAAATTTGCTAAACTTAATATCTTTTCTTCAGTTCCAGTGATAACACAATTATTATAGGAAGTAACATTTTGAAGTTCATGATACAATATGTATAAGTCCTTTAAGATCCTTAGAGGCTCAGAATTTGATGTAACTAAATATTATTATTGTGACTCATTAAAATTCAGGCTGTGTAGACAGCAGTAATGACCTTCGGTTGCACTAGAACGGATGCCCTGCAGTGCCCTAGCAAAGAGATGCCACCTCCCCACCTCCATTTCCCCAGGTCTGAGAAAGTGAGAGGAAGAAATTTGTGGAGAAAACTAGTGCTTAATTTTCTTCCCAAAGTTTTTTTCTTTTTTTAATATTTTATTATTAAAAATGCCCCTCGTGTAAACAAAAATAGGGAAAGTGGTAAAAGAGTCTCTCCCTGTCTTGCCCCATGTACTTAAAAAAAAAAATAAAATCAAATCATGACTAATCTTTAGCACTCCATCAACCACTCTGCCCCCACTGCCTTTTTTGAAGCAAATTTCAGTAGCTATTACATTTTAAAAATTCTTCTTTTTTAGTATATAGCTTTATACTTGAAGTCCAATAGAAAAAATAAAGCAGAGCAGAAACTAAAGATAATTGTGGAGCAGCCCTCTTAGATGATGTTTCTAAGTTTTCCTTGTTCTTTATGGTCATCTCGTCTGCACTTAATTTGTCTGTGAAATTCTTTAGCAACTTGTCTACTTTAAGTTGATTCAGCTTATTTTACATAGAAACATTACATTTTACAAACTCATGTTCAGTCAGTTATATAGTTTTTAATCAAATCACAGAATTAATACCATAGCAGATTTAACTAGTTTTGGACTCTTGGTAAGTGTACAGCTCATTTGTGGAAGCAGAAATGCATGGGCATGTTGAAAAGGAGTTGAAAAGAGCATGTTGAAAAGAGCGAATGAAACACGTCATGTAATCAGAGAGCTGGTTATTTGGAAGTTAGTTAAGAGAACTTCAGTTGCATATATTATTATGGTGGATGAAAGAAGCAGAGAATTGATTTCCACATAATTTTTCATCTTGCGTTGAGAGGAGAACTTTAGAGTCATACACAGATGTGATTAGATTCACTCATGTGCTGTAAAGAATAAGTAAACAAGGATTCTTACTTTTTTATATTTCAACTCTGAAAAGTCAAAGTAGAAATGTTTTATGTTTCACTTATATGGTCTATAGAAAAAGAGGAATGTTAAAGAGCAGGTATAATGCTAAGCCAAACTATTGGTGTTATTTTAATGACTTGGGCCCTTTCTCAAGTTCTTCACAGGTTGGTGGATAATGATTGACGCAGCTGTGGTATATCCTAAGCCAGAGCAGCTGAACCATGCCTTTCACACATGTGGTGTATTTTCCACATTGGCTTTCTTCATGTAAGTATGAAGGAAATTCTCAGTTCAAGATTATTTTTCTAAAAATATTTTTGCCTTAAAGTTTAATGCTATTTGCTATCTGGAATAAATTTTTAATTTAATTAATGGATTCTTTGTTAACATGATAAATAAACCCACAAACAAACAAATCCCCATTTTATTAAGATTTTTTAAAATCAAGAATTAGTGTTGCTGTGTGGACAAAACCCCAAAAAACAGTTTCCAGGCTCTCGGCCTCACAATAGAAAGGTGCTGGCTCGGGTAGTAAATGGCCATCAACTGTGATCAGATGCCAGCAGCTGTGGCTAGTTGGCCGTCAGCTGTAACCCGTAGGCCATTGGCCACTAATATAACGGCTGTGGCTACGCTAGCAGAAAGGAATGGGGGCTAGCAAGAAGATGGTGGCTGGCAAGCGCGGACTGCTGTTAGGCAGATTATGTAGATCCTGCTTCCTGTGTCTCCAGCCCAGCCGCCAGCGAGAATATATTGGTTTGACTCCCCTATCTATGGCTCCGTGGGTGTTCCTGTTTGGCCTTACCGTGTCCTGCGTTCTTATGTGGGGAGCGGGAGCGGAGACCCTGCACGACAAATGGCGCAGCGAGCAGGGTCCTCCGCCCGACACATGGCGTAGTCGGCAGGATACGGTGCTGGCCAAAGCTTTCCGAAGGGCAGTGGAGCAGTTTGTGCGTATGAAAGCTCCGTCTGAGGAAGACCAGGAGGAGCAGCTGCCGGAGAGCTCGATTCCCGTGGAGGGGTGGAAAGATGTGGATGGTTCCCCAACCAGCAGAGGCCGGAGAAAGCGGAGAAAGCGGAGAAAGCGAAGGTTGTTGCTGCCCTGTGGGCTGGGAACTGCTTGCTGAGGCAGCCCGGATGGGGGACTTGTCCCAGGAGGAAATGCATGCTGAGTCCTCCGTGGGACATGAGGGTGAGGTCAAGGTCATCCCTCACCCCCAGGACAGCCCTGGCGAATGACTATGGACTATGGGGAATTGCCTTCTATCCCTAATTTATTGAACGCTTGACTGTTTGGGAACATACCACCATGTAGTGGGACTGGTTTGATGTTTGCTTTTGTGTCTTGACTGGCCGCCATTGATAATATGTAAGCACCTTGATGTGAGCCGCTGTTGTTCCAGCACAGTACCCCGAGAGGCCCAGAGAGAGAGTGGCAGTGCCCTGAGAGCCCTGGCTGTGTCCAGGAAGTCTGGCTGTGTCCAGAGAGAGTGGCAGTGCCCTGAGGCCCTGGCTGTGTCCAGGAAGTCTGGCTGTGTCCAGAGAGAGTGGCAGTGCCCTGAGAGCCCTGGCTGTGTCCAGGAAGTCTGGCTGTGTCCAGAGAGAGTGGCAGTGCCCTGAGAAGCCCTGGCTGTGTCCAGGAAGGCTGGCTGTGTCCAGAGAGAGTGGCAGTGCCCTGAGAAACTCTGGCTGTGCCCGGGGAGACTGTTGGTACCTTAAGAAGCCCAGGAAGTCTGGCTGTGCCCAGAAGTACTGGTGGTGCCCTGAGAAACACTGGCTGTGCCCAGAGAGCCTGGCTGTGTTCAGGATAGTGCATTCACCTCCAGGCTCCTTGCACAGGGCCCCTCACAGAAGACGCTTGTTGCGTAGATTGTGAGGCGAGACCCTGTAGGGGTGGAGTGTGTGGACAAAACCCCAAAAAACAGTTTCCAGGCTCTCGGCCTCACAATAGAAAGGTGCTGGCTCGGGTAGTAAATGGCCATCAACTGTGATCAGATGCCAGCAGCTGTGGCTAGTTGGCCGTCAGCTGTAACCCGTAGGCCATTGGCCACTAATATAACGGCTGTGGCTACGCTAGCAGAAAGGAATGGGGGCTAGCAAGAAGATGGTGGCTGGCAAGCGCGGACTGCTGTTAGGCAGATTATGTAGATCCTGCTTCCTGTGTCTCCAGCCCAGCCGCCAGCGAGAATATATTGGTTTGACTCCCCTATCTATGGCTCCGTGGGTGTTCCTGTTTGGCCTTACCGTGTCCTGCGTTCTTATGTGGGGAGCGGGAGCGGAGACCCTGCACGACAAATGGCGCAGCGAGCAGGGTCCTCCGCCCGACAGTTGCATTAATCACATGTCTTCTTAGCTAGCATCTGTAAAGATTGTCATGTGATTTTTCTCCTTATATTTGTTAAACTGGTCAGTTACTCTGTTTTATCCATTCCAAGATTGTTTTTTATATTTTCATATCTCTGAATATTAGGTGCTTTTTTTAGTCAGTGCAATCTTATAATTACCGTTGATAACATATTTTTCTTTCTTAGCAAGTTAAAAAATAATGGTGCTCCATAAAAATCAATGCATCTTATACTTAATGAAATGTTACATTTCTAAATTTTTTAAGCAGTGACTCATCCTTAAGTATTATAATACACTCAACTTTTTCCAAGGAGTATTCTTTTTTTTCAAATGTGTTGCTTGACTGGGTTTTTCAGTATTTGGGAGGAAGGGTGGGATTAGTCTCAAATGAGAAAGAAATGGCTTCTTTTTAATTAAGTCATCTTCAGGTTATTCGTTATCTCACTTCATAAAAGAGTTTGAAAGCTTTTCATGGATGTCTTTTAATAAAAAATGTGTTAAACATTAAGATTATATAATTCCCTTATACTGGCAGGAATTTTTTAAAAGTTTAAATTGTAGAAGATGGAACTACTTGTATTCATTCTAAATAGTTGCTAAGAAAAGTCAATTTCTGCTATAGATGCACCTTTCTCTAACAAAAATAGAAAGAAGCTGAATAAAGTGGGCCTATTTATTATACATAGATCAAATGTTCTCTGAATTTGAGAAATGGATCAGAGAAAATCATTTGACTTTTAAGACAAAGACAAACTGTTAAACTCTTGATTGTAATGAGCACCTTAAAATGGGAAAACACACACTGAGTCATTCATGTATAAATGTGAAATAGGCAAAGAAATCAGAAAAATGGCCCCTCGTTCATAATTTCTGGAGAAAACTAATAGTAATTTCTTAAAATTGAGTGTTTTCTGGGTGTCCTTTAGGAAGATAAGACTAATGTAACATTTATATCCACTAGGACATTAAATTAAAAGGTATGTTCAGTTATTCAGATATTGACTTTAATTAGGAAATGTTCCCTTCTAAATAAGTAAATACCTGTAAACATTTCAGCATCACGAAAGCTTATTAGATGATTTTGTATTGTTCTAGGATAAATGCTGTGTCCAATGCTCAGGTGAGAGGTGACAGCTACGAAAGCGGCTGTTTAGGAAGAACAGGTAAAGGCATTTGAGTTGTTACTGTACGCTGATGAAAGAGGGATTCATGAGCAGGAAAAAAACAAAGCCTCTAGTGAGTCTTTAGAACTGATAATGATTAGTGGAATATTTTTTTATTAACTTTAAAAAATTTTAGCGTTAATAAATCCTTAAGAATGTTAAAGTTCTAGAAGTTACTCTTTTTGGCATGTTATACTACCCATAGTATGTAGATAAAATGTTACTATTGAAAATCAATGGATCTTGGACTTCCAGTGCTAATGATGGGTTATTCTTATCCCAAATGTTGACCGATGATATTATTTATGAGATCGTTGTTATGATTACTACCAGCAAAGTATGGACACATTAGGAAATCAACCTAGGACTACAGCGTTTTCACATTCAGTTCTGATCACCTGAGTAAACCCACACATACTGTTAACAAAACTGTTTTAGAAGCACATTCTGTTTGTTACATATAAATCATTTTTTTGGAGGTTGAATTCTTTTGAAGTGTCATCCAATAGTATTTTTCTTTTGTTCAGGTTATAACACATTCTGTTAGAATCCAGGAGTTTGTTTTCAGTGGAGTTTCCATGCTGTATGGAAAAAGCACCAGGTTAGAAGTCCTGTTTTCAACATTGAAGGACTAGGGAGGGTGGTTTGTGAGTATGGCCAGAAATTTGGAGTAGGTGGGAAAGGAATTTTGAAGGATGGTTAAGAATAATAGCAAATACTTGTAGAATACTTAGTGTGTGCCAGAGACTGTCCTGAATGCTTTACACATAGTATTCACTTGTTTAATTGTCCTATGAGGTAAGTGCTCTTACTGTCCTCAGTTTTAGATGAAGGAACTAAGAGACAGAGAGATTAGATAACTTGTCCAAAGACACAAAGCAGGTCGTGGAGCCAGGATTTGAACACCAACAGTTGGGCTCAGACCCCATGTTGTTTGCCACCGTGCTATGCTTGTTTCTCTTTGGTGTAGTAATACATATTTATTTATTTTTTGTCAACTTGCTGAAGTATAATTTATATCAAATAAAATCCACCAATTTAACATGTACAGTTTGATGAGTTTTGACAAATTTATACAGTTGTGTAGCTACTACTACAATCATGATCATTTCCATTACTCCAGAAAGTTCCCTCATACTCCTTTGTAGTTAATCCCCTTCCCCCCACTTCCTGGCCATGACTGATCTGCTTTCTATCCCTGTAGTTTTGCCCTTTCTAGAATTTCATATAAGTGGAATCATAAAGTCAGTATAACATTTTATGCCAAATAAAGAAGCCGTGAAGAGTTTAGCTTTTTTAAAGTGTTTTTTTCCAGGACCCATCAGCTCCAAGTCAAGTAGTTGTTTCAATCTAGTTGTGGAGGGCGCAGCTCACACTGGCCCGTGTGGGGACTGAACTGGCAACCATGTTGTTAAGAGCACCACACTCTAACCAACTGAGCCACCCCAAGAGCCTAGCTTTTTTAAAAAGAATTTTAATTAAATTTTTTGGTGGTGAGAACACTTAACATGAGATCTACTCTCTTAATAAATTTTTAAGTGCACAGTAAATTTTTAACTTCACGACAGGTACGGTGTTGTACAGCAGATCTGTGAGACGTATATTCATCTCGTATAGCTGAAACTTTATACCATTGGACAGCAAACTGCCCGTTCCCCCTCTCCGGCCCTGGCAACCACTTTCCTACTCTCTGTTTCTATGAGTTTGACTATTTTATGTGCCTCATATAAGGGGAATTGTGCCTTAAAAAAGAAGGAAATCTTGCCATATGCAACAACACTGGACCTGGAGGACATTATGCTGAGTGAAATAAGCCAGTTACAGGGGAACAAATTAACTATCTTTTCTACCTGATGCTTTAAATGCTGATGCAGAATTTATGACTTCACTTCATTTGAGATCCTGTAAGAATTAGAGAGGAGGGCGATAGTGACAAATGACAGACAAACCTAAGTTAAAAGTGCACTCTGTGTGTGTGTGTGCACGTGTGCACCCACATGCATGTATGTGTGCGTGTGCGTGTGTGTGCGCGCACACATCTTATGCCTCAACCACAGCAGGTGATATCAGGAATGGGGGAGTAAAGAATAAGAAAGCGTGTATTAGCAAGTGAAAATGTAGTGCATAGAACACACAATAATTTATTTGATTATTTTTCTTTAAAGAATATTCCAAAGACATTGCTGTGAATTGTGCTACTATTAAGTATTTTCTGTAGAAAATTTCATGGTAACTTACCCAAAGTTTTTTAGCTTAAAGGTAGAACTTGTATTTGCCTTGGGTCTCTCTGGTTGCAAAGCCCATACTTTTTACGCTCACTGAGTTATGTATGCCATTTTATTCCATTTACCTAGTTAAAATTTAGAATACAGTTTATATGTATTTCTATGTGGTACATATAGTGCAAGTTCTATCTAGTGCTTCAAAAATGAAGGGCAGACTGTCTGTTAGGCACGCTCAGGTGTGGCACCGTTCTGAGTAATGGCATGATTTTAACAAAGGGGACACACTGGTCCTTACTCACGTGCAGTGTCTCGTTCCTGTGTGGTGATGGCTATTTGACAGACCTTCGCTACTTCTCATAGAGCGATTGCTTTGATAATACCGTACATACAACAGGGTACATTTTCAGTTAGGGCTTAAGTAATCAACTTAGTCAAATAATTACTTATGAAGCTTGCCTAGTGTATTCAGCTTTTAGATTCTGTAGCCACTAAAAGAAAGATAACTTTCCTTTTTAGGTTTTCTTTTTTTTTAATCTTCATTCAGGTAACTGTTATAGCAGGTGTACGTAAATATGTGACTGTCTTTGATACGCATCACGTATATTAGGTTAATAGTGTTTCTAGTGTTCCTTATTCATAAGACACAGAGCTGCAGACATGAGCAAAATCATAAAGCCTATTCTTCACACAGGTGCTCGGGTTTGGCTCTTCATTGGTTTCATGTTGATGTTTGGGTCACTTATTGCTTCCATGTGGATTCTTTTTGGTGCATATGTTACCCAAAGTAAGTATTCATTCCTCCTTTATTTCATAGGGGAGATTCAGATATGTCTTTCATATTTGCCTTAGTCTGTTAACTCCACGTGGAGTGTAATTTAGTTGAATTACTCAGTTAGCTTGAAGATATGACTCTGTGTGAAGGTACATAAGTTCCTGAATAAAATTTCTTAGTGGGGTCGTTGATTGCAGTGGGATACCCTGGTTAGGAAATGCAAGCCACTGATATGACTGTGTAAGTCGGCCATGCCTAGAGTTTCTGGTTTCCTTCCTTACCCTGAGCAGCGAGGCTCTCTACTAGAGGCTCATTTACTGAGGCTTGTAGTAGTGAAAGAAACCTGTACAGGCCTACAGTTCTAAAATGTACAATTCTAAAATCTATAAAGTGCTAAAAGTCATTTTTTTTAATTAAGAGTGGGCAGCCATACCTCACCTACACTGACGTGGGGCTCATTATAGTCTTTATTCTATTTTACACGTCTTCAGATGTTTTCTTGCAGGAATGTGGTTGTAACTGATTGTGGGATGCTGGTCCATACCTAGCTGGGTTTGCTATGTAATGTTTATACCCTGTGTTATCATTCCTAAATCTGAAAAATTCTGAATTCCAAAATATACCTTGCCTCGTGGATTTCAGATAAGAGGCTGTGGACCACAATCTTTCTTTCCACCAATACTTCCTCTCTCTAACCTAAGTAGGTTTTCAGTCATAGATACAAGAGGAGCTTTTTAAGGGCAAAACCGAAGGTGTGTGTAGTCTTCATGCAGAACCTGCTGATGCAGTGGCGTGAGCTCTTCATACTCCATCCTGAGTTCTCTGGCTGTTCCAGGCACCAGAGCTTTTCATCGAGGATGGGGTTGAAAAGCAGGACCCAGTCTGAGCATGTGCCTCTGGAAGCATTGGAAGAACCTGTTTCATTGGCTGTCTCCCTTCCTTCCAAAGACAAGAGTCAGTTTCAGATAATACATAGCTTATTCATCTTCTGACCCCTTTTCTCTCTGGAATCTCCTTGTCACTCTGCGTAACTGTCACATCTCCCTGTCCTGACCCATAGCTGGTCTTTTAATATTCTTGTTAGGAGCCCTTAAATCTCATACTTTGATCAGTATTAGATCTTTGAGATACTTTTGTCTTTCACTTGGCACAGAATACGTCAGTGCAAGAGGACGGTGGTGGACTAATGCTTAAATAATACTGCTCACCAAATATATCTAAAATGTGTTATTTTAGTTAATTAAAAATACTAATGGAGCACATCGTTCTAGTATGCAGCTCGTGTAAAGTGCTTTTTTAAAAACAGCTTTATTGAGATGAATTTGCATATCATGATTCCATTTTCAATGTACACTTCAATGTTTTTAGCAGAGTGTTGTGCTACCATCACCACAGTCCATTTTTAGGACTTTTTATCACACCAAAAATAAATCCCTTACCCATGAGCAGTCACTCAGCATTCTCCTTCTCCACAAGCCCTAGGCAAGTACTACCCAACCTTGCATCTCTGTAGACTTGCCTATTTTATATAAGTGGAATCATATAGGAAGTGTGTTTTAAGCTCATTTTATCCCTGACTCTAAGAAGGATGGGCTGCTATCATTGATTTCCATGGAAAGCCTGCATACATATTTAAATCAACTTGTAAAATTTTCCAGTTACCGTTTATGAAAATAGGAATCAGTTATCCATCCTGAAAGGTGTGTAGAGAAGTATTCAGTTTATGAAGGTTGTGCGTTCATTGATTATATCTTAATCTTTAAAGAACTAGTGCATATCGAGTAATTTCTTGATTATGGACCTCATCTTCATATTTCTACAGCATTGCTCATTAAATATATTTTTCTGTTTGTAAAGTGAATATGCTTTTACTTCAGAGAGCATTTCTAACACATATTTCAAATCTTTCACTGTACAGATTTGCTTGAACTATTCATCATACTAGCTAACATTTATGTAGCACTTTATGGGTCAGGTGCTATTCTAAGTGCTATATGTAGTCACACATTTCTCACACTCTGGGGGAGGTGCCCATTTTACAGAGGCAGAAACTAAGGCATGAGGTTAAATAATTTGCCCGTGGTCATACACTTAGTCAGTAATAGAGTTAAGATTCAAATCCAGGGATCTGGCTCAAACTTGGAGCTCTTATTAATCATGCTGCTATATTGTTTGCTGTGATGTCAGAAAGTAAAAATTGAACATTTCTTCATCTTATCCAGTAGTTTTAATCAACATTTACAGTTTTATAAAAGTTAAATATTCACAAAAATTTAAGTAGTTTCCAATTTTTCCTTTTCTCTCTTCTGAAGATAGTAACAGTTAGGGTGGTGCAGAAGTAATTGTGGTTTAAAAGGTTAAAAATAATTGCAAAAACCGCAATTACTTTTTTCCCCAATTTTTTTTTTTATTGGAGAATATTGGGGAACAGTGTTTCTCCAGGGACCAGCAGCTCCAAGTCATTGTCCTTCAATCTAGTTGTGGAGGGCACAGCTCAGCTCCAAGTCCAGTTGCCGTTTTCAATCTTTAGTTGCTGGGGATGCAGCCCACCATCCCATACAGGAATTGAGCCTGTGACTTTGTTGTTAAGAGCTCGCACTCTAACCAACTAAACCATCCGGCTGTCCCTCTGGAAGCTCAGCGGCAGTTCGTCTTCAATCTAGTTGTGGAGGGTGCAGCTCACTGGCCCATGTAGGAATTGAACCGGCAACCCTGTTGTTCAGGGCTCGTGCTCTAACCAGCTGAGCCATCCTGCTGCCCCAAACTGCAATTACTTTTGCACCAACCTAAATATTTCCTCCAGGAAAGATTCAGTGAAAGAACATGACGATGAATTATAATAACCCTTTTTCTATCTGTCAGATTTGCACAATAAAACTCCTGAATTAATGAAAGAAAACAAATGAACAGACTAGGAAATCATCAAGAATTTAATTTGTATCTTTCTAACATTTTGTGTTTATAAATTGGCCATTGGAAGTGAAGAAATGAGCTACAGCTTCCGCAACAGTTTGATGCAGCAAGAACCATAACAATTACTTTAGACAAAAAGAAAACCCAAGTTCATTGTCTTTTAGTCACTGTGAGACCAATCCTTTGTTTTGGGCAAGTGAGACTGGCATTTTCTTATTTCAATTTCATTATAGATTTCTTAAGAGTTAAGGAATAACAGCAATATTGTGTAGTATACAGAGCATGTCATTACGAATGGCACGGAGATTTTGCTACTGCCAGTTGCCTTTTGTAATCTTCCGTTTTATTTTGTATGTGCAGATACTGATGTTTATCCAGGACTAGCTGTGTTTTTTCAAAATGCACTTATATTTTTTAGGTAAGTTACCTAATTTCTTAATCATACCTTGAACATTTACAGAAATGTCACCTTTCTTATAAGAGCAGAATATACAATGGAACATGTATAAATCCCTTTGATTAGTTACAGTCTAAGCCGGATGGTTTAGATGTGTTACCATTTAATTCTCATTTAATTGTTCCCATTTAATAGATGAGGAAGTGAGGCTCAGCGTTTACTTAAGGACACCCAGCTAGTACATACAAAGCTGGTATTTGAATCCAGATTGCTATTTCCATAGTCTGTGTTTTGTTAAAATAAGAACAAAAAATATCAGGTACCTTTATTTAAAAAAAAAGAAAAAAAGAAATCAGAATTTATACAGACTATTCATGTCTTATACAAAACTTGATAGGGGAATTGGGTTTTTGATTAAGTGTTTTTTAGGGGCTATCTTCTAAAAAGCCCCCAAATGAAGCCCATATCCTGTGAATGTCTTTTAATGTAAAGATATGTATTTTAGGTATTTTTCCATTTATAAAATTATACCTCCCACCCCCACCCCAAATCATTGCGATCTAAGCCTTGAAGAACTTTGCTTTGTCACTGGTTTGAAGCAATTTGATTATGATATTCTATGGTATAGTTTTCTCCATATTTCTTCTGCTTGGGATTCATTTATTGTCTTGAGTCTGTGGGTTTATAGTTTTCATCAAATTTGGAATCTTTTCCGCCATTATTTTTTTAAATATTTTTTCTGTCAACCTGTCCTCCTAGGATTCCAAGTACATATATATTGGACTGCTTAAAGCCATCACATAGCCCACCAATGCTTAGCTTTTGTTTGTTTGTTTGTTTTTGTTTTCTCTGTTTCAGTTGGGATAGTTTCTATTGTTATATCTTTGAATTCTCTGATCTCTACTTCTGTAGTGTCTAATCTACTGTTCCTCCCATCCAATGTATTTTTCATTTCAGACATTATATTTTCATCTCTATAGCTTAATTTGTGTCTTTTTAAAAACATTTTTCACATCTCTCCTTAACATGTTCATGCTTTCCTCTACCTTCTTAAACATAGGAAGTGTGTTTATAACTATTTCAGGGTCTTTGTCTAATTGTGTCATTTCTGAGTCTGTTCCTGTTGATTATTTCTATTTTCCTTTATTTGGGCCTGTTTTCCTTGTTTGCTTTGCATGCAGGTGGTAGGGGCTGGACTTTTTAGCACTTCTTTAAAATATTTTGAGCTTTGTTCTGGATGTCGTTAGGTCACTGTAAGCAGTTTGATCCTTTTGAGTTTTGCTTTTAAGCTTTGTTAGGTTGGACCAGAGCAGCTTGAGTCTGCTACTGACTTGTCCCCCTTACCAAGGCAACAGACTTCTGAGTATTCTTCCTGATGCTGCATGTGTTCCGGGATTTCCCACTGTGTTCAAGACATTAGGAAGCCCTCTCAGCCTGTGGCGGCTCTGGGAATTGTTCTTCCCTTTGGGTCTTTCCCTTTTCTTGGGTATTTTCTTCACAGGCATCTACTGATTAAAGACTCAAGGGGAACCCCCTACACATCTGAGCGCCCGTTCTCTGTACCTCTCTGAACTCTGCCTGACAAACTCCAGCCACTTTGGCCTCCCTGAACTCTCAACTCCATTTCCTCAATTCAGGGAGACCACTGGCTCTGCCTGGGCTCCCTCTTACTGCGTCATGGCCTGGACACTCGGCGCTTTGGAATGCTTTGGACAGTTTTCTGCTGTCTTGTGACTGTATTTCTTGACATGTGACTGACAGCCTTCTAGGGGTACAGGAAGTTTTTATGAAGACATCATTTAGAGAGCACATTTAAATTCCCATCCAGCCCTTTGTAGTCGTAGGTGAATCCACATAAACGCCGGACGCACAGAAACCTTGTCTGTGTGTCTGAAAGCCTGTGCTCACGTGGGCAGTGACGTGACTAGTGCACCATCTGTGTGCTCCGCCCGGAGGCCCATGTTGTCTGGCCCGCTGAGTGCGTCCTCTGTGCTGGGCCTGTTCTACGCACCAGAGTGCAGCTCCTACTCTCTGGCCACTCTTCCTGTTTCCTTTGCAAGCTGATGCTCCACCCCCGGCCACTAATTTTCGAAGTTTCTTGGGGCTCCATTCTCGGCACTCTCTTCTCTGCTCGTTCTTTCTCTCTGTCTAGCTGAGCTCCTCTAGGCTTAGGACGCCAGTGAATGCCGGTACGCCGATGAGTCGCAGAATCTTCTCTCCACGTCGGGGCTCTGTACGCAGATTCCTCCTTGTGCCCTCTTGGGTGATAGACATTTCCTATCCAACACATCCACACGCCCGCAACTCAACTCATGGTTCCAGAGTGCCCCATTGCTCTGGTCCTCTCCCTCTTTCCCCTTGTGCTTTGCTGAGATAATTCCCGCCCTTGTTTTAGATCTTAGTTCAGTCACCACTTCCTCAGGAAAACCTCTCTTACCAGGTCAGATCCTTCTATTTCACTTTCTTGGTACATTGCCTTAGAAGCATTTTGTTTTTGTTTTTGTTTTTGCAGTTGGAATTTGTTGTCTCCCTCAGGAAACTCAGCTCTATTAGTGAGCACATTTGTCTCGTTTTGACTGACAATCACATTCTAAGCATTTAGCCAGTACCCAGTGTGAGGTGTGATCAAACAATATGGTGAATATTTAAGTAAAAAAATTATTACAGTAAAAGACTCATTGCCATGAACCCCCCTCAAAATATTCCCCCTTGCTTTGAACATGCTCATTCCATCATTCTTGCCACTTTCTGAAGCAGTTCTGGAAGTCCTCTTTCGTGAGCATCTTTAGTTGCACTGTCATGGCTGCCTCGATGTTCTGAATCATTTTGACTTTGGGGAAGAACCAGAAGTCACACGGCCAGATCCAGTGAATAAGGTGGATGAGGACACACTGTCATGTTTTTATTTGACAGAAATTGCCATATACCAGAAGCGATATGTGGCACGGAGTGCTGTCATGATGGAGGATGAAACTGTTTGCCCATTTCATGTTAATGCATTGTTCATGATCCATGATTTACAACACACTTTAAAACACACCTTCTCTCAACCGTAGCTCACACCGGACTGATTGCACCAACCAAGTTGAAACTTGTCACACACTGTTACTAAGGTTCAATGCGCTAATTCCCGTATTGAAGATCCCTGCCTTTCCGTTGCATGGCACTCAGCAGCAGCATTCACTGTATATTTTTTAAATCATATCTGTACAATAATTAGTTGTTAAATGAACAGAAAATTGCAGGATGGTCCGTTTTAAGATGCTTCGGTTATTGTAGCTCAGATATCTTAGAATGCCCGCCACTATGAAACATTCCCCTTTTCCTTACGAGTTTCCTATCTGATAACTTTCCAGGCTTTAAGAAAGGGTATTTAATTAAGCTCAGACATCAAAGTCAGCAAACTGCTCTACAAAAAGCAAATTTAGACCAACACCACCACAGTCTTTAATTTAGAAATTGATACAAAGGGATTGGTGAGGTATCTGTCAAAGTATATTTAGAAAATGAATTTTCTTTTGCTTATTCCATGTATTTTTTTCCTCATAATTTATTTTAATATTTTTATAGCACTCTGATCTACAAATTTGGAAGAACTGAAGAACTATGGACCTGAGATCACTTCTTAAATCACATTTTTCTTTTGTTATATTCTATTTGTAGATAAGTTTTTATCTTTCAATATAGTTTACACATTGCCAAATGGAATAGATTGTACATTAAAAGTTGTGTTTCTTTACACTTTTATGCTCTGAGTTTTGAAATAGTTTTATGAAATTTGTCCTTTTTTTAAATGAATAGATTGTTAATATGTACATAATATAAGACTATAGAGATGGGATGGTGAATATCAGTCTTTCATTCCTGAAGACTTAAAGCTTGATCTGTTTTCTGAGCCCCGGTTGTATCATCATGTCATTTTAGAGTTAACGGTTTTGTTTCAGTATCTCTGATTTTTGAAGATGTACGAAAAATAGATCCATGTATCTGAAATAAGCACTGAGCCATTAAAAAGGGTATTTCAGCAAGTTGTAATTTATTTTGGCTTAAAAATGAGATTTTTTAAAAGGAAAAATGTTCTTGTGTATTAAAGAAGTGGATTTTTATATGAAGATTTTATAAATGTCAGACTAGTTTGAAAGCCTCTTTTAAAAGCAATTCCTTTAATATGACTTTATTTGAGATGGGATAATACACAATCAGATAAGCTCAGTTTTATATGGTTAATGTAAGAAGACTGTAAGGCAGCTAGCTCAGCAACATGCTTCTTATAAAAGCAGCTTAAATGATCTGTCTACTGGGGTTCTCATTTGACAGCTTGCTATTTTCTCGCATTACAAAATTCAACATCAAGCAAGTTTGAGACAACTGCAGTTTAGAAGCAGGAAGATGTAACAAAAGGTGGATGTAACAAAAGGTGGAATAATTAGTTTCCAGATAAAGCACTTCTTCCCAAAGGGAATTATTATGACCTGGTGAAAAATTAGGCATTTCATCCCCTTAGTTACCAACTGCAAGTCTCTTTTTGCTCCAGCTCTCAAGGGGTGGGTGAACTCTTCCTGAAAAATGTATCTCTTGAACCTGAAAGTTCATAGTCCAGTCAAAAACTTCATTTGCTGAATTCAAAACACTGTATTTGCACTGCGTGTATATTCCTACCAGAGATGTCAAATGGATATTTGAGTCTTTATTGCTATTGTTGCTTTTCTTTGTAGACAGGTTTTATGTTGCACTTTTTTCCTCCAGAGGGATTTTATAGAGCTTTTTGTTGTAAGACAATAATATCAAGGGTATCATATGCAGCTTCTAATGCAAGCCTTATTTATCTTAACTTCTCTCCTCTCTGAGAGGATTTACTGTGCAGAGTATGAAGCAGTGATGGAACGCTGTGCCTTTGTCTAGATACCATCTTGTTTAATTACTTCTTTCTTTGTTGTTTTTTCCTTATGATGTCAGTAATACTTTGTTTTGCTTCCAACAAATTGTAAGACTAATTACTTGTTTCCATTCTCTTGTAACCTATTGCAATAAATAATTACTTCTCACACATTGTAATATCGTTGAATCTGTTTGAGAAAACGAACCATAAACATTGGTTTGCTGTTCATTTTTCAATTATTCAAGTGCGCCCAGTCAAAGAAGCAGTTGATCTTTGTAAAATAAGGAGTCTGGAAGCATGACCACTGTCTGACCCTTGAGCTGGACCGGGCCAGAATGGAGATTGCTTAGCACAACCTCCCTTAGAGTCTGTCTGATTGTAATCGATGTTCATTCTGAAATCAACACCCCTCCCTTGCCCCCTGCTATGCGCTGGTTCCTGGAACAGGCCATTGTCCTGATCAGTTCAAGTGTGTAATTTCCCGTACCTGTTAGCATTCATGTACTAGTACCTGTGATTGCCCCCCTCCTTTAACCTACGTCATTCTTTGGTGCCTGCCAAGTGGTGTGGCGATCCATTTCGTCCTGCAGCCACCCAAGATACGCCTCACATACAAGTTTCCCGTAAATAAACTCTTATTAATTACCACATTAGAGTGGCCAGCCTCTTTATTCTGTCTTTCCCTGCCCTCCGCTTATGGAGGTAAAATTTCAGGCTCAGGGCTTTTCCCTGGGTCTGCATGATCTAATATATAAAAATATATATATATTTTTTTTAACAAGGAAAAATATTATAGTCAGGTTTGTAAAATGCTAGTGTGAAGGCTAATGAAGGGCATCTGAGAAGACCAACAGAAAATGGCTGTTTTTTTCTATTTTTGACTCTGCCATGAATTTATTTAATTGTGAGCAAATCATTTCTTTTCTCATTAAAAAAAGAAGATAATCTTAGTATCCACTCTTATAGGTAATGTGAGTTAGAAAAGAGAGTCTTTTGTAAGTATTTTTAAATATGTGATTCACTTAATATAAAGATCTCCATGTTACAGTTTCAATGGCAGAAGTGGAATTACTGGATCCTTCTTTGTCTAACCTTTGTTTTAAAGTATATTTTGTCTGATATAAGTATTGCTACTTGAGCTTTTTTCTTTTTTCTGTTTTTATGAAATACCTTTTTCTATCCCTTTCTGTCTGTGTATGTCTTTTCATCTGAAGTGAGTCTCCTGTAGTCAGACAGCATACAAAGTCTGACAATTAAGTTTGTGAACTCATCCTAGAAAAAGTTCTACATACCTCATTGCTGAATATCACTATGGTCACCTTCGAAGTACTCCCCTTGGGAAGCTATACACCGACACCAACGCCTAGTCCATCCTTCAAAGCACTTTTGGAACTCTTTCTGGAATGGCCATCAGAGCTGTCATCATATTACACCCTTGATGTCCTGAATGTCATCAAAATGTCTTTCAATATTTCCTTTATCTTCGGATAAAGAAAGAAGTCATTGGGGGCCAGATCAGGTGAGTAGGGAGGGTGCTCCAATACAGTGATTTGTTTACTGGCTAAAAACTCCCTCACAGACAAGTGCCATGTGAGCTGGTGCATTGTCGTGATGCAAGAGCCATAAATCATTGGTGAAAAGTTCAAGTCATCTAACTTTTCAACGCAGCCTATTCAGCACTTCCAAATAGTAGACTTGGTTAACTGTTTGTCCAGTTGGTACAAATTCATAATGAATAATCCTTCTGTATCAAAAATGGTTAGCAACATCTTTACAACAAGTTCGTGAAAATTATTCAATCTAATATATAAGGGTCTTGTTTTCTTATCCATTCAGCTACTGTATGTTTTTTATTGGAGCATTTACGCCATTTGCATTTCAAGTAATCGTATATAGTTATTGCCATTTTATTATTCATATTTTTTTATCTTCTTAAAGAAGGTCCTCTAACATTCCTTGTAATACTGGTTTGGTGGTGATGAACTCCTTTAGCATTTTCTTGTCTGAAGCTCTTTCTCCTTCAATTCTAAATGATAGCTTTGCTGGGTAGGGTAATATTGGTTGTAAGCCCTTGCTTTTCATCACTTTGAATATTTTGTGCCAGTCCCTTTGGGCTGCAAAGTTTCTGTTGAGAAATTGGCTGACAGTCTTATGGGGGCTCCCTTGTAGGTAACTAACTGCTTTTCTCTTGCTACTTTTAAGATTCTCTCTTTGTTTTTAGCATTTAATTATGATGTGTCTTGGTGTGGGCCTCTTTGGATTCATCTTGTTTGGGACTCTCTGTGCTACCTGGACCTATATGTCTATGTCTTTCCCCAGGTTAGAGAAGTTTTCCATCATTATTCCTTCAAAGAGGTTTTCAACTTCTTGCTGTCTCTCTTCTCCTTCTGGTACGACTATAATGCAAATGTTGGTATGCTAGATGTTGTCCCAGAGGCCCCTTAAACTATCTTCCGTTTTATTTTTTGTTTGTTTTTAATTCTTTTTTTTATTTTTGTTGTTCTGATTGGGTGTTTTTGCTGATTTGAATCTCTGTTTCATCTAATCGGATGTTGATTCCCTCTAATGTATTCTTTATTTCAGGTATTCTTCATTTCTGACTGGTTATTTTTCATGTTTTCTATCTCAATTTTTATGTTTTCCTATCTCTTTGTTGACGTTCTCATTGAAATCATTGAGCATCCCTATAACTAGTGTTTTGAACTCTGCATCTGGTAGATTGCTTGTCTCCATTTTGTTTAGTTCTTTTTCTGGAACTTTGTTCTGTATTTTAATTTGGGACACATTTCTTTGTCTCCCCGTTTTGGCTGCCACCCTGTGTTTATTTCTATGTATTAGGCAGGGAAGGCTGCTATGTCTCCCAGTCTTAGTAGAGTGGCCTTATGTAGTAGGTGCTATGGGGCTCAGTGACACAGTCTCCCTGGTCACCTGAGCCAGATTCTCCACGTGTGTCTCTTGTGTGGGTTGCGTGTGCCCTTCTGTTGTAGTTGAGCCTTGTTTGCTGTTTGTACATCAGTGGGAGGGATTGACTCTCAGGCTGATTGTCTGTGAGAACTGGCTGTGACTACAGTGGAGGAGCTTTTGTGCAGGGGCTGACCCTACAGTGCAGGGTTTGCTTTAGCAGGGCTCTTGTGCCTGCTCAGTCTGCCCTTTGGGTGTGTCATTCTTGGAGGCGGCCAAGGTCATGCTCCTGATTGGTCTCAAGCCGGCCACCATGTGTGCCAGCCCCAGGATTTTCTGGGAGGGGCCCTACTACAGTTCAGCCAGTACCTGTGCCCTGCCTGGGGCCATCTAGAATGAGCCACAAAGTAATCTGGGGATTGCTGCCACTCATGCTGGGCCTGGAGGTGTCTGGGAGAGGCCAATCTGGCCTGACCAGAAAGAGGTACGGGGCATGCTGAGGCCAAATGCTGCTTGTTTAGGGTTTGTGAACCTTTGAGAGATTCTAGGAAAGTCCACAGCATGAACCAAGACAGGCCGTTTGTATGGAAAAGCCACTGGGGGTGGCTTGGGTGGACCTGCAAGTTGGGTGGGAGAGGGTCTCAGAATCACCAGGGTGGGGTGAATGGAGTTAGCCAGGTTGATGGAGACTCAGATATGGCTCCCACTTAAGTCTGCATGCTGGGTTGTGAGGGGTACTTCTGTTCAGTTAGATTTCAGGTGTTTCTCCATGATGGTAGTGTAGTAATTTTGAACAACAGAGCTTCTGCCAATACTTCTTTCTGGAAGAAAGCTGCCCTTCCAGTCCTCACCCTGCAGCCAGACAATTCATTTTCTCCTCTTATGTCCCTGGCGCCTTCTGAGCTGCTGCCCCAGTGCTGGAGCTCAGAGCAAGTGAGTTCCTCAGCAAGTGAGTCCATAAGCAGGCCCTTTAAGAGGAATGCCTGGGACTCCAGCTGCCCTCCATCTCACTCAGCCACAATCTCTGCTGCTTTTCACAGCCAGAGCTTGTGAGGACTTCTCTTTCTGGCACTGGGTCCCTCATGAGCTGAGGAGCCTGGTGTGGGGCTGGGACCTCTGCAGCTGAGATATCCCTCCTGGTTTTTAGGTGCCACATGTGGGCATGGGACCTGCTTGTTCAGCATCTCCGCTCCTCCTACCAGTCTCCATGTGGCTCATTCTGTATGTCCTTAGTTAAAGTACTTCTGTTCAGCTAGATTTCACGTGGTTCTCAAGGATGGTGGTTCTGTAGTGTAGTTGTCATTTTGAAAAGGTTATGAGAAGAGGCAAGCACAGCGTTTACCTACTCTGCCATCTTGAGCAGCCGAGACTTGGAAATATATCTCCTGAAACACTTCGAGAAATAAAATTTGGGGAAACTGTTGCTATGGTGGCTTTAGAAGAATAGATAGAACGCAGGAAATTAACAAAAGGAGAGGGAAACTTACTTGTGGATGCTGCTGGCTTTAGGAAAACCCAGTGGCCAAACTCACATGGAGAATAAGAATGGTGAAGATGGAGATGGAAGGAAGAGTATTTGCAGTTGCATTGTTATTAGACATCTCTGGTTTTGAAGTTGGGGTTCTTGGGGGCACCATGAGTTTATGGTTAGGTTGGTTTATTTTTCCCTAAATCTGGTGCTGCCACTTATTATCTACATGACCCTGAGCTGTTTACCTATTTGTGTGTGTGTGAGAATTAACACGTCTAGCATAGTGCCAGGAAACAGTAAGTGACCAATAAATAAATGTGGGCCCTCCTTATCTTTTTTTTTTTTTTTTAAGATTTTATTGGGGAAAGGGAACAGGACTTTATTGGGGAACAGTGTGTACTTCCAGGACTTTTTTTCTAAGTCAAGTCGTTGTCCTTTCAGTCTTAGTTGTGGAGGGTGCAGCTCAGCTCCAGGTCCAGTTGGCGTTTCTAGTTGCAGGGGTCGCAGCCCACCATCCCTTGTGGGAGTCGAACCAGCAACCTTGTGGTTGAGAGGACACACTCCAACCAACTGAGCCATCCGTGGGCTCAGCGGCAGCTCAACTTAAGGTGCCATGTTCAATCTTAGTTGCAGGGGGCACTCCGACCATCCCTTGCGGGAATTGAGGAATCGAACTGGCAACCTTGCAGTTGAGAGCCTGTGCTCCAACCAACTGAGCCATCCGGGAGGCAGCTCAGCTCAAGGTGCCATGTTCAATCTCAGTTGCAGGGGGCGGAGCCCACCATCCCTTGCAGGACTCAAGGAGTTGAACTGGCAACCTTGTGGTTGAGAGCCCACTGGCCCATGTGGGAATCAAACTGGCAGCCTTCGGAGTTAGGAGCATGGAGCTCCCACCGTCTGAGCCACCGGGTGGGCCCCTGGCCCTCCTTAATGGCTTTGCGTGAAGGGATGTTGCCTTCCTTATTCAATGGCTTTTTCACTTTTTGTCACAAGGTGGCGTGCCACCAAAAAAAAAAAAAAGTTGGTTTTTGTTTTGTTTGGAACCTTCCAGTGATTATTTTTTGTAGCAGTTTTAACAGCTTAAATCACTTTACATAGAGGTTTCAGATGACAGTATATGCCTCTTCAATTCTTTTAGCTATAGAAGATAGGATGTTTTATATTTCTACAGGTCAGTGTGGCAGGGTAGGCCTTCCAGACCCTCACTGATTATGCCAGTATAGAAAGCACCCAGATCTTTGCCTTGGGAGCTTATGGCCTCTCCCCACCCAGAGGTCTAGGCTAAAAACCAGAGAACTCTCAGAAAAAGAGTGAAATAGAGCTTCTTTCCAACTGTTCTATTCCAGGTGCCAAAAAGTGATTCAGTATGATGTTGTGTACTTTAATGCCTTCCGTTATGAAAGTTGTGAATTTAGAGATTAACTTTTCATTTAGAAATAACTTCAGACTTACAGGAAAGTTACAAAAATAGCACAGAGAATTATTGTATACCCTTAAGATTTCCCAAATGTTAACATTTTACCACATTTGCGTCTATTTTTTTGAGGTGTTTGACAATATGCTGCCGATGTGATGCCTCTTTAGCTTTGAATATATCTGTGTATATTTCCCCAAATCGGATACTAAAAGGACGTTGACACTGACATAGTACTAAGCCCTTCATTCAAATTTTGCCAATTGCTGCACTGATGTGCTTTATGGTAAAGAAAAATGTGTTTTTTTCTGTCCTAGAGTCCAATTCATGATCACACATTACATTTAGTTGTTATGTCCTTTTAGTGGCTGTTAATGTTGGAATAATTCTTTAGGCTTTGTCTTTTATGACTAGGTATTTTGAAGAATGCAAACCAGTTGTTTTATAGAATGCCCCTCAATTTGGATTTGTCTGATGTTCCCTCATGATTAAAAAATTCTGGTTATGCGTTTTTTGGCAGGAATAATAAAGGAGCGCTGTTTGTTTTCAGTGCAGCATATCAGCAAGCAATTACCCAGCCGGTATCCGCATATGGGTGATTTTAACTTTGTTGCCTGCTCAAGGGGGGGGGGGGTGGCACCAGCTTTCTCCACTGTAATGTAACCGTTTTTCTCCTTTGTAATTACGAAAGTGTCTTGTGGGGAGAGGGACTGATTAATTTATTAAATCAAATAGAACAAATTTCTTGCATTTTTTACTGACAGCATTACGTGGAGTTGAACTAAATTGGCCCTATGACGTGACAGGGGGGATATACAATTTGTATGTAACAAATTATAATCTTTACATCTGGTTGAAGGACAACTCAGATGTGTGTGGGGAGTGGGGGCAGGGTGAGGATTTCGCCTCATCCTGAAATCTGCCTGTTTTCAGTCCCTACCATGCCAGTTTCTCTTGGGCCTGGAGCATTGTCCTTTCATCTCATGAAATTTGTAATAATTACTTCATTGTAAAAGAATATTCTCATAGAAAATTGCTGGAAAACATAGAGTAGAAAGAAGAAATTCACATTGCCATCTAAAGTCTACTAGTGGCATTTTGGTATATAGTAAGTTTTAAATCTGATTTTGGGAAACCTCACCATTAATTTTGACAGATTTTTATGAGAATATTCTGTCTCAAAGGAACCAAATGTATTTTTTAAACTTCACTGGATTACATACAAGTCAGGATAACTAGCAGTTGCTGTGTACAGTTGTGCTCTGTGTATGTAAGTGGCACCACTGGACTTGCACAGTGCACAACCTGCACAAATGTATGCATGGCCCTTGGTATTGTGTATGTCTTTTAGTAGTAGCGTGGGGCTGGCCATTTGAGAAGTGTTTTAGGGTACACTTGGAGATTCACAGCAACATTTCAGAAAGGAAACAGTCAAAAATGAAATTGGTTTAATTAATTGAATTTTATGCCAGGCCCATTCCCAAGGATCTCTGGGCCCTAACTGGACTCATCAACTCTTTAAGAGCTTAGGCCTTCTCTTATGTTTTCAGCTACAAAAAATATACTTACTACCTACAGAAAATATCAAGTAGTTCTATTCACCTGAGTGCAAAACGAAACAAGTTCAATTATATTCCTATCCATTATAATTGTTATTCATACCACTCTTTAATTACAAGGAAAAAATACTTAACTATATTTTAGGTTATCTAATGAATGGCATGTGTGTAAAGAAACCCTGAGGGTCTGCCTGCCCCCCCTTTAAAAAAATAATTGAGGCGCCCAGGGGAGCCATTACTGGCTGTATTTCTATCCCGGGATGAAATTTTAGGCAGCATTGTTCTTCGTCTTCCCAGAGCGCTGGCTAACTGCGCTGACCAGAGCTCTCCCCACAGCAACACGCTGCTCTGTGGGCCCAGGTGCCTAGTACCCACTCTGACCAGTTTCCATTCCCTCCCAAAGCAGCCAGTTGTCTTCTGCCACCACGAACGAAGCAGGAGGAAGAACTGACTTTTGCTACATTCCCATCAGAGAGAGCCCTTGCTTTCCTCGGGGGGCCTGTGAGCAGCATGGAAGAGCAGGGTCTGACTGCATTGTGTGAAAATGCCCAGTAGATTCTCATTCTCACCAAACAGTAAGGACCGTTTAGGATGTTCTCATCTAAAGTACAGGCTGTTTGGCACACAGCAAATTTATTTGGGAGGGTTCTGGGGAACCTCAAAGAGAAGAGTAGTTGTTTTGCAGCTGCGAAGGGAGCGAGCCACAGGGACTATGCAGATTTATGTAAATACTGTGGACGAGATAAGCACTGTAAATGAAATAAAAGTCACAAAGGCGGCTGCCCCAAGCACCGGCTAGGAACTGAGCTCTTCCCCAGAAGGGCCAATACCTGGGTGAGAGGGCAGAAGCGATTTCTCCAGTTATCGGTCCCACAGATACAGAAAGTCTCCTTTCTGTCTCTACCCCTCCTCCTGCCCTGCCGGGGGACCCCGTGAGCTCCGCATCGTCCCGGCCGAGCACCACCCGGTGTGACGGGCTCAGCCTGTAGCTTCTCCCACAGAGCGCCACTGTCCAGTCTGCGGCTGAACCACTGAGAACTGCGGAACCCCCAGGGGGCGCGAGTCACAGTGCAGCCACAGGTGAGACCGGTTGAAAAAGAAAATCCTTGGCACTTGAAATCAGTGTCTTGAAAGACAGACGCCTTTATCTAATTCACACAAAGGTACCTTAGGGGCTAGCAATGGCCTTGATCTAGCTAACGCATCATCTCTGGGTGACCTATTTTTGGTATAGGGCTCACTTTCCTCTACTGAGCTGCACATTCCTAAACTCTGTATCCAGCCTTTCCTAGTCACTAGTTCATAATGTGCTTCGTAGGATACCTGCAAGAATTAAATACCCCTCCTCACATGTAATATGTGGCCCCTGAATTAAGATAATCTCAGTGTCAAATGGGGTCTTGTGGGACCTTCAGTAACTATAAACCTAAATAACCCGGGTGGGTCTGTTTCTCCCATACAATGAACACTTCACCGTATTAGTTCAGGGGTCAGCAACTTTTTCTTGTAGCAAATATTTTAGGCTTTGTAGGCACACAATCTCTATTGCAACTACTCCGTTCTGCCTTGCAGTGCAAAAGTAGCCATAGATGATGATACATAAAAGAATGAGCATCTCTGGGTTCCAGTAAGAGTTTATTTATGCACACTGAAATTTAAATTTCGTATACGTTTGATTTTTTTCAACCATTTAAAGATATTAAAAACTATTGTCAGTTCACAGGCCATATGAAAATGGAGCAGGCTGGATTGGGTTCTTGGGTGCTTTCCTGTTTGTAGCTGATTTATAAGATTGCTTCTGCCAACTGGAAAACAGTATCAACTAAGTGTTTTGTCACCAGAAAGGAATTATTGGTGGGGCAGGAGGTGGGGAAATAAAAGATTGTAATCCAGCCATGCAGACGTGACCACTGAAATGTGTGCCAAGATGGAGGGTTATTTACAGAGGGGGAAAAAGGAAGTTAATGGGAGTTACAACCAAATAATTCCATTGTAAGCAGAGTTCTTCCTCTGGAGTGCTCCCCCTAAAGTGGAATGCCAACAATTCCTCCCATAAGCAATAGCGCCTGCCAAAGACCCTCCCGACTGATTATACGTTCGTTTAAAGTCCCAATCTATCACTTCCAACTCAAACATATTATGATTATGTACTTAGCTTGACTAGAAATTAAGACCCAAATTAGTATAAGTATTAATCTCATCGGTTAGACATTTATTTTGCAAAGTGGAGCTGGATGTTTCTTTTTGGGAAATAAGAAAGGAGTATCTTAATCAAAACCTTCCTGTCCATTCCCAATTTAATAGGCCAACCTCATGTCTACTTGAGATGTTTACGAGTTAGGATAGTGAGGAGGGCCCGCAGGGGGCAGCACGTTTGGTGTCTGGGTGACTCCAGTTTGGTGTTGTGCCAGTCCCTCCCCTCTAAGGTAATAATCTTAGAGAGCTGGCCTGGACAGAACGCTGGCCCTGGGCTGGGGCTCTCCGTCTGTCACCACTAACCTATGATTGACAATTAAGTCAATTGACAAGTGACAATCTCTCACTAACTTAAGCAGCTGCCTTCCACTAAGAAGAGCCTTTCTGAGCTTGGACCACAGTGACTCGTGCCCCAGGACACTAGCCTGGTTCTGTCCTGAACCCAGCTCAGCCTCGTTAGAATCTGGTCCCCACAGCCAGCCTCCTTGCTCCTGGTAAGCTGTAACCGCCCTGTACACAGGGGGGCGTACACGGGCTTACTGCAAACGTAACTTCATACTTCTAACTTAACTTTCTAACAGAATTATCTGTCCCCCTTTCTCCTGGCCTCCAACTCTTAACCTGTTCTCTTTCTGACACATACACGTCCCCCTCCCGCTCGGAGCTTCTTCCCGTGGCCCAGTACAGGAAGCTCTTCTACCTTAAATTACCTAAATGATCCAGGTAGGTCCTTATAATGTGCAGCTACTAACTCTTCTCTAAATCTGTCCCAACTCAAGGTGCACCTCATACGTAGATAAAGTAGGGGGAATTGCCAGGGTGTAGGCTGTGGGTGGGCGTCCTTTTATCTCTTATCACCCTAGACTGGCAGGATGCACAGTGCTGGGTCAGAAAGTCAACCCAAGTTTTCACCAGTGGCACAGAGCTCCAACAGAGAGAGAGAGACAGACAGACAGAGAGACAGAGACAGAGACAGAAACAGAGAGACAGAGACAGAGACAGAGAGAGAGACAGAGAGAGAGGTTCCATTAACTAGTGCTAGAGGTTTCATATACCCAAAGTCAGCACCTCTTCTTCCCGTTGTCAAGGTTAGGCTGCCAGTAGGGGCTTCTTTTTAAAGCAGACCTTACAGCACTATGTCACTTTGTGTGATTGGGGGAGGGGGTGAAACCACACATCCATTTCCTAAATACTCAGTTATATAAATGGGTTATAATCCATGTCCTTTGAACAAAAGAGCCCAGGGGTACTTGCACAATCAGAAGACTTGTGTGCCCCATGGATGTCACTATTGTCCACTAGCTAATTCTCTTTACTGCCTACAAGCCCTGCCTTGGTCAGCACATGCGACTCATCCCATTAAATGAAATGCTAATGTAGCTTCTGAAAATCTCCTTTAAACAAGAAGCAAGCAACACATATAGAAAGTTCTTGCTGAGTGACCATGAGGCTTCAGTAGCCCTACTAAGGGTTATTTAAGAAAACATGTTCAGGTATAGTAATTTAAAAAAACTGTAACTTTGCAGAAGAGACCAAAAATAAGATGGCAAAGTGGAGAGGAAAAACTTCACATAGACTTTTAAAAAGTTAATTATACAGTTTTTTATTTCTAGCTTGGGGGGAAAAAAACCCTTAAGTTACTAGGAAAATATTTACAGGAGTAATCACATTTTAAGCTGGGAGACTGGATGTGAAGGGCCACTCAGTGTCCCTTGTAGGGACAGGCTGAGACAGGTTATGTGACCTCCCTGAGGGGCCACGGCTCACTTTCCAGACAGAGTCAAGAAGAGGACCCGATCTCCTCACTGCTGGGTCCAACCAACAATAAACAGAATATCAGAGGTATGCCAGAACCATGTTGCTAAAAAATAATTACGTTCCTTTTTAGTGTTTAAGAGAAATCTTAATTTTTCTGGGATATTTCTATAGAATCACTCTAGCAAGTTGCATAATTAGAAAACTCCAAAAGATAAAAAAAAAAACACATAAAAGCTTGTCAGGAGACCCACTACTTCTCCCCAGGCACCGACGGCCCGTTTTGCTATGGGAATAGGGAGTCCTGGGCTCCGAAAAGTCCTGATAGGAAGATCAGCAGCTCATGGGCTCCAAGTCCTCTTCCCACGGCCTGGCACACGGGACCCGTGCTTTGGAGCAAAGTGCTTCGGAGCCCATCTCCTCACTCCTTCCCTGGAAAGGAAACAACGGACACGGAGTCCCAGGCATCATCCTTCGGCGAGCTGTCCTTCTCCAAAGCCTCTAAAATCGGCTGAGCCGGGTCCTTTAAATACTTGAAAAGATTGAAAACCAACATTGTAATAATCCGTTCAACATACCAGCCCTTGTACTTTGGCTTTAGTCGGCACCACCATATTTCATTCAGGTGTAACTTCCTATTCTGTCCACCAATGAAACAACTTCTGTAACTTGACTCCCCTGCACCCCTCATCTCATTGGTAACTTGAACACGAACCCAAGGCCCTACTAGGTGACGCTCTGAAGGTGGAAAAGGGATCACGCCGAGGAGAAGCAAGCTCTGACCGCTGCACCCGGGCAGGCTTGTAGGTTATTAGCCCTAAAATGTCTCTGAAATTCTAACTTTTCAGCGAAGGAGAAAACGGGATCTCTCGTTCACCTACAATGGGAGCAACGACATGAGCATTTTTCTCAGCCCTTCTATCCACCGGCTGTTTCTACTCCACACAACGCACAATGCGCAGTCTGGACGTGCAGCATGGCCCCCGTGGCCCGGGGGGGTTGGTGGTGGGGCTGTGAGAAAGTGGAGGTCCTCAGGGGAAAGTGATATTTCACACCACCTGACTCACCCTTCCCCTCCTGCCTCTGCTTCAGGCTGCGCCATAACCTCACCAAGTTACCAAGAAGCCAGCGCCTAGATCTTCAAGATGCTGAGAGATACTGAAATACGGTTAAGCTTAGAGCTGGCTGACTAAACGAGAAACAACGAATTACGTGTGCTTGTGAAACCTCGAAAATAAGTGAAACAGGATTATTCTCAGGTAACTTCAGTGGCCTTTGATATTTTTCACACTTTCCCAAGCAAGTGAACCGAAAGACTATGTTTGGAGATCCAAGCCCCCAAAAAACAACTAGTAGTAAATTAACTCCCTAGGGCTAGTGGCTAGTTCTACTGTGTCAGAGAGATCATTGATGCAGTTAAACCTCTGAGACCCTGGAGAGCTGACATTTTGTGACAATATTAACCAGGGAAGGTTTGGGTTTTTTGCTGTTTTTTTCTTTTGTGGTAAGAACACTTAACGTGAGTTCTACTCTCTCAACAACATTTTAAGTACACAATACAGTGCTAACTCTAGCCACGACGTTGTAAGATAGATCTCTAGAACTTACTCATCTTGTATAACTGAAACCTTATACTTGCTAAGCAGCAACTGGCCGTTCCCCCCTCCCCAACTCCTGGTAACCACCATTCTACTCTCTGTTTCTATGAGTGTGACTGTTTTCAATGCCTCTTATAAGGTAAATCATGCAGTATTTGTATGGAGGTTCTAGTAGGGAATTTAACCTATAATTTGTATGATGCCCGTGTCCTTTAAATGCTTCATGACAGATGAAAGAAAACAAGTGACTACAGCTCTTTCCAGAAGCAACACTCTGTATAGACTTGGACCTTATCTAACATCTATTCGTTCTAGATGTCACAGAATAAGATTCTGTTTACAACGAAACAGAATTTTAGTTTTACCCTAATTTTACCAAAGAATAATAAACCTCCAGAAGCTATTTAAATATATTTAAAATATTTAAAATGCTTTTAAATATTCTTCTATCAGCCAGCTTGTGATCCTAAGAATGTGCCGACTGTGTCGTCAGAGGGACCGGCTGCCTCACAGAGCCTCAGGGGGCTGGGCATGTGCAGGAAAACAAGACTTTCCACAGGGCCCGCTCTGCTTTTCTTTCTGAGGACCTTTATGATACTCGTAACACCCATGAGCACTTGGTGTGCAAGACCTTCCAGAATCTTTCTAAGTGCTCACTGTGCTGCCTCAAGCCAGGGCCCTTCTGCAGCCAATCTCTTGGCTAGGCCGGATCACCATTTTGACCAACTTTGTACCCTTAAAAAATTTTGTTTTTAATTGTGGTAATACACACATAACACAGAAAATACCATCTTAACCATTTTTAAGTGCACAGTTCAGCAGTGCAAAGTATATATTCACATTGTTGTGCAACCATCACTATCATCCATCTCCAGAACTTTTTTCATTTTGTAAAACGGAAACTCTGTACCCATTAAGTGCTAATTCCCCGTTTCCCCCAGCCCCTGGTTGCCACCTTTCTCCACTGTCTCTATGAATCTGACTACTCTCAGTACCTGGTATAAGTGGAATCATAGGGTATTTGTCTTTTTGTGACTGGTTTATTGCACCTAGCACAATGCCCTCAGAGTTCATCCATGTTGTATCACGTGTCAGAATCTCCTTACTTTTTAAGGCTGAATAACATTCCACTGTATTTGTACATCACATGTGTTTATCCATTCATCTGTTGATGGACATCTCGGCTAGTTCCATCTTTTGGCTGTTGTGAACATGAATGTACGGATAATCCCACACCACTTTTAACTCAAATCTGTGTCCACGGCTTTGTCCATTGCTGGACTCTTCGGTGTTACCAGAGGGCTATGGAGGGCTGACACATCACCCAATTAGATGTATGCATACATACCTCTTCTATTTGTAATGGGATGCTTGGTGGAGACTGAAACCAGTATTTAATCAGGCTTCTGTATTTCAGGACCAGGAAGAAACAGCCGCCTGCCAGCACTGACAGCAACAAAAAGGTTCCCAAGGCAATCAGGATAATTTGTTGAAGCTCGGTGGAGGCTAAAAAGATGTTGTAAAAGTGAATAAGAGGAGTATCCCACACATACAAATATCAGGTAACTTTTCATCTGCTGACTGCTCAAATAGCATTCATGTCCCAATAAAATGGACAGATACCAGTCCCCTCCCCACCCCATTTGCTGAAATTAGTAGACAGTGAGGCAATCCTAAGATAAAGCACGTGTTAGCTGTGTGGCAGCTTTTGCTACTGGAGATCTCAGCACCAGCTCATGCTACCTACAGTTAAGAGTGTTCTTCTCGCCCCCTTCGCTCTGGGTCTCCTCACTCCCACCCCCCTTCACCTAATAAGTGGTCCCCAATTTCACCAGTTTAGTATTCTTCTCCCAGCTCAGAAAGGGCACAAGAAGGCACAACTTACCATCTGCTGTCGTTTCGTGACAAGTTATGTTGCTCAAATGTCCGAATCTGGAGATGTGTGGTTCTGTCACAAACAGTTGTGCCTTGACTTGTAAACAGTATACTCTTAGGGGTTTTAAATCCTTCAACACAATGACGTTGCTTCTGTAAGGGCCTTTATCCTGTGTAAAAATCACCAACAGCCACACATGTAAATGACCCAAACAGATGTGCTCAAGCCACTTCCATCCTTTCAGCATTTCCTCAAATTCACAGTGAACACAATAACCAAAGAAGAAGGAGATTCTGTTTTGAAAGCGTCAGTGGACACATTTTATATGTGAAAATTGATGAGTAGTGTGAAGAAAGATGCCTATGGCTTTAGGACTGTTTTTGGCTGTGAGGCCTCAGGTGGCCCACTGAAGACCCACTGCAGCAACGGAGGATCCAAAACTGGAATTTAAGAATGAAATTTTCTCCTTTAAAATGACCATTTTGTATTTCATGGTTAATCTAATCCAGATACATCAAGTTAGTAAACGGGGAAAAAACATCATTCTAGGAAGAAAATGTGCCTTGAATTCCCAACCTGCTTCTAGTTTTAACTGAAATGTGCTGACTCCTATTATAGTTTTGGTCAAAATGACCTTAGTGATTTATGCAATCCGTAAACAGTTGGCTCCAAAATTCTTAGAGGATTCTGTCTTGTCTCTGCCTTCCCTCAGGCCTTGTCACCTCCACACCTGGGTCACTCCAGTCAATGGCTTCTCCCTCTTGTCCTGAACAAACCTGCCATTGTTCCACAGGGAAACGAGAAAAAGATATTATACTACGACAATATAGGACTTTTTAGAAAGGATTGCTTTCTTATTTTGAGATACAGTAGGATACATTGTAGCCATTTGAAATGGTGGTAAAACCATCAGTCACAGAGAGATGAAGGTGCTACAGTATTGATTGAAAAAAGATTATTCACTGTATATGGAACATGATCATTTTTTTCAAAAGTAAATATGGTCCAGTTTTTTTCAAAGGTCACTGTGACTCTGCTTCAGAATATTGCAATTTTTCTACCATATATATATATATATAATATAATGTATATTATATATTCATAATATATATAATATGTATTTGGTAGAAACAATATAATAATAATATATGTATAATTTATATATTACACCTCTGTTCTCAATCTAGATGGGACACTCTTCTTTATATCCTTAGTTATAGGGGTTCTGTTCAGCTAGTCTTAAGATGATTCTTGAGGTTGATTGTTCTATAATTTATTTGTAATTCTGGTGTGATCCTGGCAGGCAGTAGGCACAGCGTTTACCTAACCCACTATCTTGGATCTTCTCCTACATTATCTTATTTTTAAAAAGATAAAATAATTATATTATTTATGAACAGTGGGATTACAGATGATTTTTAATTCTGTTTCTTTCTGTTTAATGCTGATGGATTGCCAGGGCAGAGGGAAAAAAAAAGACAATTTTGTTCATGATGCTACATAAAGCAATTGTAAAGACAGAATTGCTTTTGGGTTTATTCCAGCAGCCAGTTGGCATTTCTAAAATTTAGAATCACCAATTGCAGAGAAGAACAAACATTCAGGCTTGAGATTGCTGTCCTTAGAAACAAACGTCCGCCTGCAAGGCTGACCCTTGGCTGGCACCTTGGATCTCAGGAGCATCCTACCATTCTCCAATAAGGGTGGTTTATTATACAAACAGTATTTCTTTATGCTGAACACCTGCTTTCCTTCTGGAAGTCTGGAATCTTTGTATGTGCTAGGGAGAGGACTGCCTACGTGACCAGCCACCAATAAGAACCCTGGGCACGGAGTCTGTAATGAACTTCCGTGGTAGATAACATGGGTATGTCACAGCTTGTTGTTGATGGAATTGAGTGTATCCTGTGTGAGTCTACGGGAGGGGGCTCTTGGAAGCTTGTGCCTGGTGTCCTCTGGACTTTGCCCATGGGCCTCTTCTCTTTGCTTTGTGATTTTGCTTTGTGTCCTTTTTCTGTAATAAATCATAGCCGCAAGTACAACTACATGCCACGTCATGCGAGCCCTTTGAGCAAATCTAGTAGTTGTTCTTGGGGGCCCCGGACACACAGACTTGCAGCTGGGATGGAAACCATATTGGTGGTTTTCAGAGTCCTTTTTTAGCCCTAGAGTATTTTGTTTATGGGAATCCAAAGTTTAGAAGCTCTGATTGAAAGGGGGGAAGGGGCTTGGGGCCCCCACAAATTCCAACTTACAATTCAATTATTTCTTTTTACGGAAGAGGAAACTGTAGCCTAGAATGTCTAAGTGACATTGAACTAGTTCCAGGTGGTAGAAGCGCGGTCCATGTCCTTTCCATTAGGGCACACAGCTAAGTGAGTCTGGTTTCAGCATCCTGGAGGCTGAATCCTCCAGCATTGGGCAGCCCTGCCCAGCTCTACAATACCGATAGCAAACTGCCCCCTGGGGGCCAATTCAGTGGAGTGAAGCCATCGACTCCATCATAAGTAACAAAAGTAAGGACAGGAAGGGAGCACTGTAACATGACTCATGCATGCTGGACAAGAAACCAACTAAATGGCAGAGAAAAAATGTGGTCAAAGCACCCATCCTATCTCCCATATTTCCAGCATCACATCTGAAGTCCAAGATGTAGATGGCCCAGAATGTATATGGAAGAGGCAGCCGCCTCTCCCTCCCGGATTTTTCTAAGCCTTCTCTATTCCAGTTGACCAGATCTCAACCTCTGATTTGGGGAAATGATTACTTCCTTCTTCCTTGAGTTTTGCTAAGAACATGTTCTTCCATGAGTTTTGCCTTGCCCAGTGATTTTAGACTCACTATAAAGAAATGAAGTACAATACTCATGGGATACGGAGTATAGCATAGGGAATAGAGTCAGTGGAACAGTAATACTGTGTTTCCCCGAAAATTAGACCCAGCTGAACCATCAGCTCTAATGCATCTTTTGGAGCAAAAATTAATATGACACAGTCTTACTTTACTATAAGACCGGGTCTTATATAATATAATAATAATAATAATATAATATAATAAATACCGGGTTTTATGTTAATGCTTGCTCTAAGAGATGCATTAGAGCTAATGGTCCGGCTAGGTCTTATTTTCGGGGAAACACGGTAGATATATATGATGTCAGAGGGGCAATAGATTGGGGAAGGGGGGTTATCACTTTGTGAGGGGTGATACGTCTAACTATTGCATTGTTTTGTACACCTGAAACTAATTTAAAAAAAAAAAGCAAATTTGGTAGCACCAAATCTAAGTAGGCATTGTTAAAACAAAGAGTTGCCATTACCTAGGAGCGTTTAAAACATCTTGATTACAGACTACTGTTTTAGTTGCTGAGAATATCTAATTGTAAATAGACATTTATATTTCTTTGGAAAGTCAATGTATGTAACTTGTTTAATTACATACTTTCTTTTAATAAAAACTTATTAGCGGTTCTGCTACTCTTGTTTTAAAAAAAAAAAAAGGAAATGAAGTGCAAATACGAGCACGAAGCCTGAGGCCAGATGTTTCCTTCTCCTTTGCTAGGTGTCAGCTGCTGACCTTGGGTTAGCTACTTAATTACTGATTTCTGTCTCTGTAACAGTTTGGTGTAAAGCTTAAATGAGATGATTTACCTTAAATGCCTGGCCCAGTGCCAGACACAAAGAAAGATCTTGATAAACATAACCTCTTATTATTATTAGAAAAATTATAATAGTGTTGAAGTTAGGAAATCATGACGTTTACATAGACATTGAAACCTCATGAAATGCGGCTTGGCTAATCAGGCACTGGATGATTAAAAACCATCATTTTGTTCTTGTACTACCCATGGGGGCTGACCCACCTTTGTCAACCTTATCACCTGCCACAGCCCCTTCTTACATGGCCTGTATTTCTGACAAATCCACACACTCATAGTTCTCAAAATTGGCCCAGTCTTCTCATACCTACTGGTCATTCTCCCTAAAACACTCTCTCCTTCCAGTTGACTTGTCACCTATTCACATGTACCTTCTTTGCAAACTATTCAAACCAGAGAAATTGATATTGGTAAACGCTGCAGACTGCAGGTGAAGATTCCTAGTTGTAGAAACAGGCCCACTAGAACCTTCTCCAAACTCCAGAGTGTGTCAAAGTCAACGTGAGCAATGTGCCAGCAAAGTCTGGACCCCAGGTAACGCGAACAGGGTGACATCAGACAGAGGGGCCCCTCAGATGGAGCTGGCGGAAGGGAACTCTCAGCACAGTGAGGAGAAAAATAGTCTTAAAGAGGAGGATTAAGACCAGCTTAGGTCTCAGACTCTAAGGTGATACTGGGATAGCCTGTTCTCCTTGTCCATTTTAAAGCTTACTGTCTTTTGTTGTATCAGAAACTGCAAAGACAAGAAAATCAAAACACACGAAAATGCTTTTACCTGTTGGATTCCCGCCATTTCCCAGTAACGGACATAGTACACAAAAGTAGCCCTGGAAGAGGCCTCGATGTCAAAGGGAGGGTAGAACCTGATGATAAGGGAGCCATCTCCTGGGGTCACCCAAATGTTTTCTGGAGGCCCAATGGTAACTGAAATAGAATTACAAACAAAAACAAAAAAATATATAAATATACATACATACACACACGTATTGTATATACATACATATATGGTGCCAAAAAATGTATACACATTTTAAGAAAGGAAAAAGCTATATTAAAATTGTAATACTCAATATATATCAATAACAAAAGATGAATACAAGTCACGTTTGACTTCTGCAATTACAAGAGGTGCTCAAAGTGGTTACCACAGTGCAATTTTGATAGTTTTTCCTTTTTTATAGTGTGTATACATTTTTTTGGCATCCTCTGTATACATACACACAACATATATTGTATATATACACATTACATTGTATATATTATATATATAACATGTATATATACACAATATATCTTGTACTGTATATATACACATTGTATATATACAATATAATGTGTGTATATGTATACACACAATATATATTGTATATATGACGTGTACACATACACATATATATGACGTGTACACATGCATATGCTTATATATGCAACGAGGTTGCATTCAGGCACACAAGACTAGCAGAGGTTGCTCTGGGCACAGATTTACTTGGAAGGCTGTAGGGCAGGAAGCCCAGCAAGACCACAGCGCAGCACCAGGGACTTCTTACCTTCAATGGGAGAAGGGGTCCTCGCGGGACTCCACACGGCAGCCCAGAGCGATTCTCTCTGGCCCTCCCAAGAGACAACTCAAGTGCAAGGAGCCGAGACCTATGTCAAGCAGGTACAGGAGCCTCCGTGGCTTAAAAGCCACAAGAACTGATACCTCTTATAATAAGTCCACAGGAACACTTCCCAGAGTCCCCATAAGGGATATGCACAAGAGTCCCCATAAGGGATATGCACAAGTTACAAGAATCACTGAGCTCTGTACAGCCCAAAGATAGGGCTTCTTATTGGGTATTTCAGAACGTCTCAACTGAAATGCAGTTTACCTATCAGGGTTCATTTTGACCATAAGCCATGCTGCCTAGTATCATGGCTGACATGCCACGTTTATCAGGTTTCCAGAGAAAGAGCTGGAAGGCTAACCAAGGGTCAAATGCAGTGGGGAAAAGATTTTGTTACCTCTCACCTATCTATATTTTGTTATATAATTTCTATACACATGAACAAAAAGTGATGTTTATAAACTTATAAATAATTTGTCTCCTAGCTTATTGTAATACGATACTTAAATATAATAACTGATCAACATTACCATTGTTAAGTCTATTTGTGCAGGCTTTTCATATGATTCACAGGCCAGCCAAGGAGTGTGACTCACCATGTGCTATAAATGAAAGTTTACAGTACTTATCAAGTAAGCGTTTAAAATGTATAATTAACCAGAGGAACTCAGATCAAAGTACAGGTTGGATCCTACAAGCTCTAAGAGGCCTGTTTATGTATATTTTATACACGGAGACCACCACATCACTGTAACCAGTTATGTGTTCATGACATTGGGGCTGATTTCTCTTAACACTTCCATGCTCTCCCCTGAGCAAGGGTGAGGAATATGGTCTGGCCATCCTTCTTTCTATGCGGAAGTAACTGGTCCCTACGGGGTTTGCAACTGTGCTCTCTGACCTCATTTGTTCTGGTGGAGGAACTAATCCAGACAAGAGACAGAGCAGGGCCTGGCCCACCACCAGCCAGGGCGAGGTTGGCAGACTGGCTGCAAGTGGCAAAAAGCTCTTTTACTGAACCTACTCACAGATGCTGACACACACACTCTTGAGCTTCCCTTTTAACGGTGAATTCACTGGAGCATGGGAAAACCTGCTGACTGCAGGGCCCAGCCACCTGCTGTGGGCCTCTCACCTCCGCAGCACATATCCTCTAACTTCCGTGACTTACACATGGGAATAACATGTGAGTACAGAAACCAGCCATGACTAATCACTAAATCTCTGCAAGGTCAGAGCTGAAAGACCCTCCTTCTAAAGAGAGTCCTGGGTCTGGAATCTGATACCATCCTGATAAGCCTGTCTCTGGAGGAGGGAACAATCTGTTTTCTCTCAGTACACCGAAGGAAGGCTCGATGGGACTACAGATAACTGTTGAAAGCACCTTTCATGTACTGAGTAATTATTATAAACCAGGCAACATGGACTTTACCTGTGTGTCCACAAAGATCCATGCCGCAACCATACAAGGTGACCCCCATTGCCCAGAGGGGAAAACAGAAGCCCAGAGGTGACAGTACCTGCCCAGAGTATCAGCCAGTAAGTGGCAGAGTTGGAATTTGAACCCAGGTCTGTGTGATGCCAAAGCCTGCCCTCTTTAGCCATCTCATCTGTTCCCCCTCAGGCACTGGGTAAAAACGATCTTGCTGGTTACTCATCCCGACGCCATCCCAAGTGGTGAAAGCAATGATGGGACTGGAGCACACCACCACCTCAGACTCGATACATGAGGGGGCAGAGAATGACAACCCAGCCAGTAACTAACCAAGAACACGGCTGCCCAGCTCAGGCTGGGTGGACAGAGCAGCTGACACTGGATGAGTGACTTTCATGACACGTCCTGCTTCTATTACCACCCCTTTCTCCTGGGCAGCAGCTGGTAATCACCATTACTATAAAAAGTTTTTTTAAACTAATTCTCGCTTAGGTGACACTTCCTAGCTCCAATCTATGATGATTCTCTACTCAGGGACAAAGGACTAGGGCACAGTAGATGATCAGCGGGCAGGGATGGCATGTCTACTCCATCCATCTCTGCAATCGCCTAGAACAGGCCCTTGACTTTTTCCCCCTCAGCTTCCTATGACAGAAAATCTCCAAACACATAGAAAGCGGAGAGAAGATTGTAACAAAAGCTCGTGTACTGGTCACCCAACTTGAAATCAACCACCAAGTCATGGCCAGTTTTGTTTCTCCTGTGCTCTTTCCCTTGTCCACCATGCCCCTCTCATTCTGGACTATTCTGATCAAATCTCAGACATCACATTGTTTCATCTGTAAATAATTCAGTACATATCTCTAAAAGATTGGACCCCCCCCCTTTAAAAAATGTAAACAAAATACCATTATAACACCTACAATAAATTAACAATAATGGCTTAAGGTATCATCAAATATGTGGACAGTGATCACATGTCCTCAGTTGCCTTATACTTTAGTTTGTTTGAATCAGGATCCATATAAGTTCCACACTTTCTGTTTGCATAAACCATGGACACTGAAGAAACATCGGGTGTAACTGACCATGTGAAAAATGATTCAGTGAATGAACAAATGTACAAACTAGTATCTGACGATTCTTATGCCCCCTTCCAATATCTGGGAACACATTTTCCATTCAATCATTCAACAAATATTTACTGAATGTATACTATGTGCCAGGAACCATTCAGGGCTCAATTATAGTCTTTCTTGAACATAAAAGAAGTTGTGCCAGAACAGGTAAGTGTGATCAGTGCAGCCAGTATGTTAGTATTCTGTCTAGTACAGAGGTCAGCAAACTTTTTCAGTAAAGCACCAAGAGTAAATTTATGCTTTGCAGACGAGACTTGTTGCAACTATTCTACTGTTGTAACATGAAGGCAACCATAGACAATACATTAAAAGATGGCATGGCTGCATTCCAGTAAAACTTTATTTACAAAAACAGGATGGTGGGCTGGATTTAGCCTGCAGGCTGTAGTTTGCCAAACCCTGTCTAAGCAAATCATACTCCCCTAGCACCAGCCTCCAAGGTCAGAGCTGTGTATAATGGGTTTGACCATTATACCCACCTCTTTGCTGGTTATTTAGGGTGAGAGGAGGGACGGAGGTTCATGGAGTCAATACTGCTCAGTGAAAAAGGAAGTGAAGGAAACCTGGCAATGATAACGGAAGTTTGATACCCAAGTTCTCATACCATTCCGAAAGTGCTGGAACCAAGGCACTGTCACCCAGTCAGAAACACGTTCTTCCAGCTCAGCGCGGACACGTAAAGAGATGTTGAAATGCAGTGGGAAACCCTTCGAGAGGCTGGTTGGGGTGAAGTTACACTCTGTTGAGGTGATCTTTGTACAATTCACCCATACGTGTGCTTCACTTATGTCCACGTTGAACCAATCATTACTAGAGGAGCTGGAAAGAAAAACAGGATTTCACTTCACAGAATTCCCTTTTCTATCACACATGACAGTTTTCCCAGAGCTTTATTCAGATGCAATTTATGTAACACACAATTCACCCATTGAAAGTGTATGATTCAATGGCTTTCAGTATATTCAAAAGGGTTGTGCAGCCATCACCACAATCCATTTTAGAACATTTTCATCACCCCAAGAAGAAACCCTGTATTATTAGCAGTCACTTCCCACTTCTCCCCCACCCCCCAGCCCTAGGCAACCATTAATCCACTTTCTGTCTCTATGGATTTGCCTATTCCGGTCATTTCATATAAATGGGATTGTAAATGATGTGGTCTTTTGTGAACGGCTCCTTTCATTTAGCGTGTTACACTTCGCATATTTTCGAGCATGATACGTGCTATAGCATGTATCAGTATTTCATCCCTTCTATGGCCAAATAATATCTCACAGTAGGAATACACCATGTTTGTTTACCCATTCGTCTGTTGATGGACATGTGAGTTTTTCCCATTCTTTGGCTATTGTGAATAATGCTAAGAATATTCACATACAAGTTCTTCTGTTTTCAATTCTCTGCGCGTACATACCTAGGAGTGGAATTGCTAGGTCACGTGGTAACTGTCTGTAACTCTTTTTCAAGGAGTCTGCACCATTTTATATTCCTGCCTGAAATGTATGAGGGTTCCAATTTCTGCACATCCTTATTAACATTTGTTATTATGCCTTTTTTCTTAGAGCCATCCCAGTGGGTGTGCTGTGGTTTTGATCTGCATTTCCCTGATGAATAATAATGCTGAACATATTTTCACGTACTTGTTGGCCATTTGCATTTCTCTTTGGAAAACTGTCTATTCAAATCCTTTGTCTATATTTTAACGGGGCTATTTATCTTTCAATTGTTAAGTTGTAAGAAGTCTTTGTAGATTCTGGCTACAAGTCACTTATCAGATATGTGGTTGGCAAATATTTTCTCCCATTCTGTCCTACAACCAATTTTTTCAAAGTTGTTTTTTTTAATTAACTTAATGAAATAAGTCAGATGGAAAAGGATAAAAGCCCTCTGGTTTCACTCATATGTGGAATATAAAACAAAAAGTAACTGATGAACAAACAAAACAAACAAAAACGAAGGCATAGATACAACAGAATGGCGGCTCTAACTGATTTTAGTGCTTCAGACGGAGCCTCTGTAGGCCCATGGCTTAAAGGTGACACTGTGTTCACACTAACCACATTCATGCATCCTGCTAGTGTGGAGCTGGTTTTCACCCCAAAGCTGCCCATGCAAAGACTGTTTTGCTTCGCCCATATGAAAACCCTGCCAAATATAAGGCCATGCAGCCTTGTAGGTGACAATGCATTCCCCAGAGTCCGAATGCCTCATCCCCACACGGGACTCTAGTTTCCCCCTTTGACCTCTGTCCTCGTCTTAGGTGACAGACTTGAGAAAAGCCAGGGAGGTGGCTGCTAGTAGCCTCAGTGGGGAGCAGTGGGCAGTGTCCCCTCTAGGGACAGGCTATACCATGGACAGCAACACTGCAGGTCACTGCCACCAACCTTTCACACACGTGCTTCTAAGGATAACTCTGACCCTGGCTAAGGACTTATCTTCTGTTGAAGTGGCAAGTGACAAGATGAAAGCCACTTCAAGATGCATAACCAGGGCTTCCACAGAAGACATCTGTCATATTCACGCACCTCCAAGGCCTAGGGTCACAGACCCTACTGGGGAGGAGAATCCCAAACCACAGGCCCCCATTTAAGATTGGGGGTTATGCTTCAGAAGGGGTGATTTTTTAAAATTTATTGGGGTGACAATTGTTAGTGAAATTACATAGATTTCAGGTGTACAATCTGTATTACATCATCTATAAATCCCATTGTGTGTTCATCACCCAGAGTCAATTCTCCTTCCATCACCATATATTTGGATTTTTTTTTCAAGGTATATGAACACTTAAAGATAGTCTAACCTCCCCACCTATCCTAGCTGTTGAACTTGGGCAAAAGGCTCCCTACATTTCAAAGGCTCATTCCCTATGGAATCAACGACCACGTACCACCCCCTCTCTCCTCTTCTCCAAACTTGCCCCTTTCTCAGAAGTACTTTTTAAAAATGTTTTTCAGAAAAGGATTTAAAAGGGAACAAACCATCCAAATGGAAATGACAGCTGGTACACGAAGGCCAGCAGTTTTGGGGGAAGGAAGAGTGGGAAAGGAAACTGAATTCTGGAAGGCTGCCTCCCCATCTATTTGCAGAGGATGAAAAGAAAGGAGGCGCTGGCCTCATTTAAGTGAACAATGAGCACGGCCTCAAGGGCACGACACTGCCCATCACTAGACTCCTGGCTTCTAGTCCTGGGTCCTGTCTGCTCAGCCAGCCTGAGCCTTACTCAGAAAGTCGTCCTGGCTCCTTGCAATGAATGCACCCACTGGGAATTGCCTCTGTCCCTGAATTTACCTAATTTACAAAGCAACCCTCCTCCTGAGAGAGAGCATAGGATAGTGGTTAAAAACATGGACTTTGGAACCAAATTACCGGGGTTCAAATCCCAGTTACTTCACTTCTCCATTCCTAACTCTCATCTATAAAACGGAGATAAACTACAGTATCTGCCTATCAGAGTTGCCGTGAAGGTGGAACAAGTGGCCATCGGGATGACACCTGGGCCAAGGGCCTGGTGCCGAATAAGCACCCTGTGGCGACTAAAGCCTCTGTTAGATCACTTCCAAACATGGACGACATGCAATAAAAATATTTACCCAGAATTAATCATATGAAAAAAATGCTCATACACGTACTACGTTGAAAAAAAAAAGGATGCAGGACCCAAACGTTAACCCTCGTTTTGTTTCATTTTCACACACACACACACACCCCTCCAGTACGTTTTCAAACAAGTGCATGCATTTAGAAAAAAGTCTAGAGAAATACACTAAAACGAGTATAGTGATTATTCTTAGACTGTAGGACAACAGGGTGTTTTAATTTTATTCTTCCAACTTTTATGGGTTTTTCCAGATTTTCTATAGAGGACATGTATTGCTATTAAAGTCAGAAAAAAATGAAATCAAAAAAATGTTTTAAGAAGACTTGTCTGGCAGCAGGCCAGATGGGGCGTGACCCGGAAGGGCTCTGCTACTTGTCTGTATTTTCAAGAAAAAAACAAATTTTTTTTTTCTTTTTAAGTGAAACCCCCAGATTTTTTAATGTTGGCAGTAACTGGGAAAAGAAATTTAAACACTGGGCCAAACACAGCCTGTAGGCCCTACTATCTGCAACCCCTGATATAAATTTTCCCACAAAGTGCTCGATGTAATTTTGGCTTTGCTACTGTGACTGTCACAAAACAGAGGCATCTTCATTTATAATTATAGGAATGCTTCACTGTAGATAAACAGGATGGAGAGTTTTAAGTCCCACAAGCCTCAAAATTAAATTATTTAATGTAACAAAAATGTCCCAAACATGTAAAAGTATATGAAACAAAACAAAAGCAAAGCCCTCTTCCATCATCAAATCTGCAATTGGAAACAAAAACAAAATCAACTTCAGGGACCCCCTCAACTTCTCCAAACAGGGACATTCACATTCACCCCATCCTTTGTTTCTTTTACCCAAACCAATCTCTATCCTGAAAAATTATCCACAAAATGCTTTCTGAAAAGAAAACAACGTGAAACACGTTAGTCTGTGGTGTGAAACTGCCAAAAGCTTTGAAAAAGTATTTCTAATATTTACAGGCACTGTCACCCCACAAATGTTACTTCCCTATTCAAGGTTAAGGAGTGCCAGTCAATAAATCGTCTGTGACTTCCTCTTACTGAAATCTTGTTTAGCTGTAGGATATTGTGTACTAAATGCCGAGTAGGGCCAGCTTCGGGCCTGTGACCTGTGCAGTGTCACAAGTCCTGCTCTGGGAGGGCACTGGTTTGATGCTCTGCTGCCGCCATCTTGAAATTCTTAATGATTTGTGAACAAGGGGCCCCACAGTTTCATTTTCCACTGGGTTCTGCTGGTCCCAGTGGACTGACCCATTTATTAGAGATGATCGTCTCTGTAATTTATAATTACTTGAGAAACAGATAAATATGATGCAAAGATAACCCCCAAGTCTCAGTTGAGAATCTATTTCTATTAAGCACATATTGTTACAATGGACATTTAAAGAGGGAAAACAAATCATCTGGAACACACTCCTCTGACAAATTAAGTGCCTAAAAGTTTTCCACCTGTTCTTGACCAAAGACAGTCTAGATTTTATGTAGTTGCAAACATTACCAGCTGACACACAATGATCTTTTTTAGCGATTGCCTAATATACAACTATAAGTTCACATGATTCAGTTTGCCACTTTTCTGTTGATGGACATGAATATACACTTTAATGTACACTTTCATGAATATAAGTCTTTTTTTTCTGATGGTGGGGGTTGTATTATCTACTTAGCATAAAAATAACATGGACATGTCCATGACTAAATGTGTAGAATTACTTTCTAAGAGGGCTGTGCTAATTGACCCTCATCCAGCATTGTATCCACTAGCCACATTCTCATAAGCACTGAGCCATACCATTTCTTTCAATTTTGTTTTAGTAATATAAAGTGATTTAGCCAATAATTTTAACTTAGTATTCAATGAATACATTTAACAAAGTAAACAAATAACACTTCAAGACTTGGGTTTTGCCTTTCTACTTCCTATATGTGTTACATAAAAGCTTGAAAAGCAGGTGAGATATAGAATGAGGAACCAGAATAATATGCAAAATAGAAAACCCGGTTAAAACCTGAGAACTGATAGAAGTTAAATGAATAAATTCCTTATGAGGCCAAATGTGGCCAATCAGGTGAAAGAAGCCAGATTTTTAAACCTGAAAATGAAGACTTAAAGCTGCCTCCAACCCTTCCAAGACAGAAAGCCCTTCCTATATACACTTCTTCTGAAACCATTGAGAGAATGAACTTCCCCCAAACTAAGAAGCCATATGGTTTGCAGATGAGCAGGGGTTGTGAAATCTGTCCTCGGAGATTTAAAAAATGGGGGAGAACTATCTGCTTCCCATGGGTTTGCTTACAATCCTGCTGAGAGGCAGGAAGAGCAGCTGGCCTAGGGTTCCACCGCTCCCAATAAGGACGCCAACAGAAACATCAGGCTTACTATTTGTACTGCACCCGGTAGACCACTGGCCTTGTGTCATTGTCCAAGGACACTGGCTCCCAACTCAGAACCTGCTTGGTTTTGTGCAGGTGAATCTTCGGGTTTTGAGGGGCAGGCAGCTGGGAAAGAGAGTCTGGAAAAGGACAAAGAACAAAAGAAGGTGGAAGAGATGGGAGAGAAAGGGAGGGTCAAAAGGAGAAAAATCAATTACAAACATATTTAAATACACAGTGCCAAACCATTTATACAATTCAGTTTTTGTTCAAGTGCAGAAATAGCGTGATCTCCCTGGCTCTCACCCCACCTTTGACTAAAGATGGAGCCATCAGCACAGTCCGTGGGAAAAAAGAAGGATTCGGGGCTGCCTTTCCATTGTAGGTTCCAGGTCCTGGATGCCGGAGTCTGGCCAGACTAGAACGCCTGTCCCACTTTCAGTGAGTGTGCATGACTGGGCAGGTAACAGGCAGACCCCAGTTTCTTCTTCAGGAACAACGGTAAATAATAGTACACTCCACAGGCTACAGTGAAGATTAAATTGGTGGCCATGTGACATGCATTAGCCCCAGACTCAATATGAAGGGAGTTACATGGTAAACCTACACACACACACACACACACACACACACACACACACACACACACACACCAACCCAGGTATGCAAAACCTACACACATAAGGGAGGGTGAGAGCTGTCTTCTGGGCTTCACAGTTAAAAGGCAGATTCCCAGGTCCCACTCCAGACGAAGAAATCTGCATTATCAGATTCTCTATCAGATTCTTCCTAGCTGATTCTCATGCACATAGAAGTCTGATAACACAATCTCTAGGCAGATACTTTACAGGACTGGCCAGACTACAAGCTCAAGAGCCCACTCTCCAGTAAGAAAATACAATAATGATGAGCTTCTCTGAGATTGAAAGATTAATGAGAAACGCCCAGAAGGTGGGAAGCAAGGTTGGGGAAACATGTTCCGGAATTCAAAGCAGGAAATCCAAACCACACATTTTCAGTAAGTACATCACTGTAGAACAGGACCGGAGCCCACAGCCTGGCCTGCCAGCTCTCCTTCTGACAGGCATTACCAAGAGTCTGTGGCCACTGCTTCCTTATGGAATGCCCCTCATCTCCACAGCTCCAAGCTTAGGCAGACCTTCATTCCCGATCTTTATTGAACAGGCTAACCACCACTTCTCCCAGTTCATACCAGGCCGCATGAAGGCCAGGGCCAAAGGCAGACAGACAGAGTGTGGGGGAGGCTGCTCTCCTGGGCAGGCATATCCTGCTCACCGTGGCTGCTATGGCCCAGAGGACCCCAAAACTGAGCTGAGCACTGACATCCTGCTTCCAGGAGGGCTGTGCAGCGCCCCAGTGGTGAGCGCTTGGTTAGAGCAGGGCACCCATCAAAGAACCTCAGAACTCCTTTTACTGCCTGTATTAGTTTCCTATTGATGCTGAAATAAATTACCACAAATTCACTGTCTTAACCCAGATTTATGCTCTTATAGTTGGAGCATATATGACCTCCATAGCCTCTGGAGGTCAGAGGCTTGAAACAGGTCTCACTGGGCTAAAGCCAAGGTGTCAGCAGGGCTGTGTTCCTTCTGGAAGCTCTAGAGGAGAAACGGTCGCTTGCCTTTTCCAGCTTCCGGAAACTGCTCACATAGTTTGGCTCGTGGCCCCTTCCCCCAGCAGTGCTGGGCTGAGTCCTTCTTGTGCTGCTGTCTATGGTTCTGACTCTTCTGCCTCCCTCTTCCATCTTTCAAGGACCCCTGTGGTTATAATGGGTCCACAGAGCCCAACAATCCAGGGTCACCGCCCCATCACAGGATCCTTAATTAAATCACATCTGCAAAGTCCATTTGCCATGTAAGGTAATAGTCACAGGTTCTGGGGCTTAGCATGTGGACATCTTTGGGGATTCTGCCTGCCACGGTGCCCCTTCAGCATCTCTCCATCCCCGGGGAGGAGTCAGCAGGAATTTCCTCTCCCTCCATCCTTCCTGGCACCCCCATCTCCCCAGTCTGGACATTCAGCTAAGGAAGCACCAAGGGACCCAGTGATGAAGGAAGGGCTTCCAGCCCAACCAACATGTGGACCAAAAGGGCATCCTTGTCACAGAGGAGCCTTCCACTTTCTTCAACTTTCATTCTTACTGAAGCGTGGGAGAGAGGACCCACAGTTTTGCTCTTGGAATCCCCTGTCTCACCACATTCAGAGAAGAAAACAAGTCTTCGAACTGTGGGTTTCCAGTGAAGTACCAAAGCTTGCCCACTGATTAATAATTGCCTTGTCACACGCAGAAGGCCCATCCTTGAGTGGCTTCACTCCCTTTATTCTGGCCCAATGGTCTCCTAGTTTCTGGGAAATGCTGGACATATTCCCACCTCATATCTCCCTTGCTGCTCCCCTTCTCTGGAACCTTCTTTCCCGCTATTCCATGGCTCTCTACCCTTCAGGTCTCCGCTCAGGTGCCACTTTACCAGCTGTTTCCTGCATACAATGCCTAGGGCACAGGGCTCCCCATTCCTGCTTTCCCACCACCTCTCCTTACACCACAGTGATGAGAAGCATGGATTCCAGAACTAGACTACCTGGGTTCAAAGCCACACACTCCCTGTGGGAGGTTGGGCAGGTTGTTTAACCTCTTTGTGTCTCTGTTGTCTCGTCTGTAAAATGGGGATGATGACAGTACGGACTTCAAAAGGCTGCGACAGGGAATGAACGACTTAATCTTATGTGCTGTGCTAAGGACAGTGTGAGCACCGCATGATCGTGGCCTCTGGTCACCGCTAGCAGCTTATCCAGTCTCCCCCAGACACTGAAACAATGAGCTCCAGGAGGGCTGGTGGTGTTAGACTTGGGGGCGTTTTATCCCCAGTGTCTGGAAGAGCAGGCACTCAATCTCCTTCAGAGATTATGTAGCCAGTGTCTTGTGTCAACTTTCATTCGGCCACACACAAAGCTCAGGCTCTTTGCCCTTCCTTACTTGACGTGTAAGTCCTCCCTTTTCTCTGGTCTTGGAGGCGGGGGCAGGGAGTGGGTGGATAACTCTGGACCACGGACTTATCTAGATGGCTCTAAAGTCAGTACGTTTAGGGGCAAAGGTCTTGCTGTCAATGGTGTTCACAAAGGCTCAGTGGGAAGAGAACAGAATTTATGGACAAAGGAATCCCGATCCTGCCACCTCTAGCCCCGGGATCCTGCCAAGACCCTACCTGAGCCTGTTTCCTCATGAATAGTGAAATGATAACCATCTCTCCCAGGAAGGGGCAAATGCAAGACCACAAACGAAAGGCAAAGGAGACACTGCTGCCTCAGTGTAATTTTTAGGATGTGATGACTGCAGGGTGTCCCAATGAATAACTGGCCCAATCAGTTACCCAGACACTCCCTTTAGTGACCCCCAACAGGATGCCCAGCCCTGAGCTGAGCACTGTGTTCAACGGTCTGTCTGACCCTGTTGAAGGCAGAATAGTGGTGCCCCGCAAGATGTCTGTGTCCTGCGAATATATTAGGTTCCATGGCAATGTTGAATTAAGGCTGCAGTGAAATTTAGGTTCCTAGTCAGAAGATGCTAAAAATAGGGAGATTATCCTGGAATATCTGGGTGGACCCAATGGCATTACAAGGGTGTTTCTCTAGAAGCTGGCAAAGGCAAGGAAATGATTCTCCCCGCTAGCACCTCCAGATAGGAATGCCTCAGTGCATCCCTACCAACAGCTTGATTTTAGCCCAGTGAAACCTGAATCAGATTTCTGACCTCCAGGTAACAAATGTGTGTTAGGACAGGAAGTGTGTTTAAGGCATGAAGTTGGTGGTCTTTTGTTACAGCAACGACAGGAAAGGAATACAGTTCCCGCAGACGGATGCCGGGCTTTAATGACACCCCAGCTCCTACAAGACAAAAGCTCATAGTCCTCCAACTAGGCTGTACAAAACCCCACTCTTCCTTCTTTCTCCAGGGTCTGGCGGCAATGATTCATAAATCGTTAATGGTTAGAAGAATCTAGGAGTCAAGTGTGTCCTCTGCACTTCACTACCTCAGCGCCTTCTGTTCCGCCTTTCTGTCCCAACCTGCCACCTCTAATCCACCCTGGATCCAGGCAGATCCAGGCGTTTGAGATGTTATCCATATTTAAGAATAGGCTATCCTGGGTCTTAACATCATAGCTTGATTAACACATCATCACCTACAGATAATAAAGTAGTTATTAAAATTAATCGTTTAATCTTGACAATGGAAGACCCTTCAGGAACTTTCCATAGATGGGTCATTATGATGAATATCAATGAGCCCACCTCCAGCACCCTGCAGGTGAGAAGTGAAAAAAAAAACAAAAAAATTCCCTGAATCCTCAGCCATAACTAGGAAGTTGTTCTTATCAGTAAATACTGTACATCAGCTAATTCACCGAGATCATCTCTTCCAAAAGAGCATGGTTTTGTTTCTTTTGCAGGAACATGAGGCTGTCACCTACTCAAAAGAACTGTTGAGAAAATTAAGAAAGATAATGTATATGAAGCACTTAGCACCTTGGCTGACTGAAGACAGTGGCCCAATAAATAGCAACTATGACTGTCATTTGTAGAGTTTGCCCAACCAAAACCTTCCAGCTACTGAGTGGTTGCAACAGCTGGGAGTATGACAAACAGGAGTTACTTGTGTGTATCCATTTGCAATTGGAGATTTACTGTCTTTCTCAGTGGTCTCGAAGCACATTAGAAGCTTTGGAAGCTCAAAGCAACAAATCATGGTAATAAAATTCTGTGGCACCAGTACAGATCCAATCCACCGGAAAATTAAGTAACATCTACAACAATTACCAATAGAAGCCTTAATACTGCAACATTCGGGTGATTGAATTACTAAAGAGTCACTTGACTTACTGCGCTAAAGTGCTGTTGATTAGTTTTCTGTCCAAAGCAAATGGCCGCCACTTAAAGCACCTCTACAGACCGGGTCAAGACCAGTATTTTCCATGTTATCCCTATAACAACTCTAAGGGGTAGACATCGTAAGTCTCCTTTTTTAAAATTTGCTTCCAATACCTTTTTTTTCTCTCTCACCATAAAAACAATTTCATGATTACTGAAGGGCTTGTAAATTATGGAAACATGAGGAAATTTTTTTTCATTACCCATTTACTATATACTCATTGTAATTATTTTCACTTTATGTTTTCACTAACAAAGAGTTTTTTTAAAAATATCAATTTTTAAGTCGTTTATTACAAAAAATTTCCAATAGTCACAAAAATAAAGGTTACTATAACGTGAGGCTTTGTTTCAAAGGGTCTATGGTGAAGAGCCAATTTATTTCATCAATCATCACACAGACCCAGACTGTTGCAGAATCCAATAAAAGGCAATTACTAGAGAGATGGACATGGCCTTGGGTGTCCGCAAATGTCAAATTGCAGTTTTCTAAATATTCTCTCAACCTCTGGGCTCGTGCAGTGGAATCACAAACAGTTCACAGACCTCCACTAGTCAGGAAGGGCACTGGTATAAAGTACCACCACATGCCCATCACCCAGCTTGGGTTAATTATCAACATTTTGCCAATCCCCAAATCTCCCCTGAAGGAGGCCCAAGAAGGGTCCAGACCTAGGTTGCACAACACTTGAAGGTGGGAAGAGGTGGGGTCAGGATTAAACCCATCTGGCCAACTTCCAGGGGAAAACCCCTGAACCAGGCACAGCATCCACATAAGCACAGCTCCTCCTATCAAGGACCTGTGGCATTTAAGGGCCTCTGCAAGATATGCTGGTAGAAAAAACAAACTCGCACAACACCTTGAGACTTCAGATAGGAGGAAACTGCTAAATTCCTGAAACTTCTGAAGTGCTACCCAACCTATGATATCAGTCTCTCCAAGGGAAAGAACCCAGGAAAACGCACACACATACACGGAGAGAATGTTCTCCCACCTACACCTCTGTCACCGAGCTCTGTTTCCCCCTTTCTTTCCTCTTTTTTAAATTTATATTTGGTTCGTAAGTACGGTCAGGTAGTGTCAGAGGTAAGAAGGAGGCAGAGCCCAGGTAAAGGGCTGTTTGGATGGGAGCAGAGCTGGGGATTACGTCTGGTTCAGTGGCAGCCTCCCCAGCCCGACATAACTTGAGGTCCAGATATTTGTGGGTCTTGCCCTGAGGGCTGCCTCCATCTATCTGATCCTGGGGAACTGACCGTTTGGATTGCACACCCACTATCAAACATATCCTGAACACAGTAGGGCTAAGTCGTGGTCACTTCTCCAAGACATACGTCCCTGCCCCTGGCTGACCGCTTTGGCACGAAGCGACAAGGAAGGCTGCCCTGGGTCCCGCTTCTAGCTCGGGCCCCTGGCAAGGCCACGCCAGGCAGGGGCTACGTTCAGTGGCCAGGAAGAAGAATGTGTGGCCAGCAGCGCCTGCCCTCTCCCGAGCCCTGGACTCGGTTCTTCCTTTGTTCGTTTTGAGAAGTCCGGAGATCGCAGCGCACGTAGGGTGCAGCGGCGCGGGGGTGGGACAGGAGGGGCAGCAGCGTGTCCAGATTCAAGCAGGGGGCGTGGGAGTGTCCTCCTGCCCTAGAAAGGTGTCCTGAGGGCCAGGACGCCGCGACGGGCGACGGCCGTCCCGAGCCCTCCGGGCCGCCAGCTCCGCGCCAGGAGGCTGCCCGGAATTCCCCGCCGTCCACGGCTTGGGGCTCCCGGCTGGCGCCCTCCGCTGCGGGCTCCCGGGGAGCCCCCTGTACGGGACCCTCGGGACGCCACCCGATCGGGGCTCCCTTGCATATTCTCAACCGACTGGAGCTCCCTGTGGCTCGCCCACGCGCTCCGGGCTCCTCGCGGAACCCCCACCCGATCGGGGCTCGCCGAGAACCCCACCCATTCGCGGCGCCCCGCGGACCCCACCCGCTGTGGCGACGCCTCGGTCGGTCTCGGGGCCCGAGGCCCAGCTTACCTGCTGGGGGCGCCGCGACGCCGCGGCCGCCGAGTTGCAGCAGCAGCGGCAGCCACAGGAGTGGCGACGGCCGCATGGCCGGGGCCTCTCGGCGCCGCGGGCTCGGGGGGCTCCGGCCGCGCCCCGGCCCAGGCGCGGGGTCCGCGGGGGCGCTCACGTTGCCGCCGCGGCGGCCATGGCTAGCGCAGGGCCCGCCTCCTCCCCGCGGCGCCCGGCTCCCCGCCCCCCCCGCGCCCCGCCCGGCAGTCCCTGCCCCCCGCCCGGGACTTTCCCCGGCGCTTCCAGCCACAACCCTGCCGACGCTCCTGGGAACCGCGTCCCGAACTTCCTCGATCCGCAGCGCCCAGCGCGGCCCAGGCCGGGCCTGTGCGGAGGCCGAGCCGCCCCCCCCTCCATCCCCCCCCCCCCCGAGGCGGGCCTGGGCCTGGCACTCAGGAGGGGCGGAGATGGACCCCTCCAGACGCGGCGCTTCGGGAGAGACCTCGCGACACCCAAGGCCCGGCGTGGGCCTGGCGCCCAGCTTGGAGCCCCCCAGCCCCACGCCCTCCTTTCCCGCTGCTCCCTGATACCTGGGGTCGCACAATTCGAAGATCCCTCTCTTTAGTTTGAACGTTTGCTTTCTTAATAGCTTCTAAAGTACATGTGAAGCTTTTAACCCGTTTTTGAAAACAGATTTTAAGGGTCGAGTTAGAAGGGGCCTGGATAAAGGAAGGAGTGGGGCTTTGGGAGATAATGTTGACAGACAATGCGGAGGGAAAAGACAAACGTCCCACATTTCTCAATGGCCTGTGGGTTTGGCTCTGGTACAGGCCGTGAGCTGTAGGAGGAAGTAACCTCCGGACATGGGTGGGGGGCTGGGGGGGCGGGGAAGCCCACTTTCTGAGCCTGAGCTTGCGCTGTTGCTACTTGGATGCCATCTGGAAGGATTTGAGTCTTCTCTGTTCTCCCAAGGTGGGACGGACAGAAACCGAGCTCAGCACGGAAGGAAGGGAGCAGAAAGGGAATAAATGGGGGAAGACCACGAAAGAAAGAACAGGGTCATCGGGGCACAGTCGGGAGCCTGCTGAGCTAGCTGGCAGCTGCGTATTTGGCAACATACAGCTTTACTTTTGGACTTCTTGCATTTTATTTCCTTTTTGTGGAACTCTTTTGAAATTGGCCACCTTTGTGAAAATGTGTGATGAAATATCTAGCTGTTATTTGAATGATGCTTTGAGTTTTTCAAGGATACAAAGACATGTTTATATGTTTAAAAAGCAGGATATAATTCAGAATCCTTGCAAAAATGATGCATGGAAAATGACTGGAGGAAATATTAACATGAACTAGGTAGTAGTGGGATAGTGAATGGCAACACTTTTCCTTTTTTATACTTTTTCCCCCAATGGACATATTTTACTTTTACAATCAGGACGCAGATCTACCTTGTTGAAGAAAAGGACAAACCTACATCTGTCTGAGCCCAGACCAGAGAGGCCTTGTGAGGTTTCTTGATATCACGTTTTCAGGGGCAGTGACAATGCCGCCTGTGGTCTTTGAGGGGGATGGCAACGCCTGTGGTCTTTGAGGGGGCTGCTTGTTTCTCCCAGGATGGAGAAGCTTCCAAAGCTCTTCTCTGTTAGAACTTAGCTTCACTTTTCCTTGTAGAAGTCCTAAAAGGGGCATGCCCATTTTGCTACTTGGATGGACATCCTGCTGTGTCACCTCAAGCACACAATATCCCCAAAACAAGCAACTGTCCCCAACTCCAAAGCAGCTCGCCATGGAAAGGCCAATTCTTGGTGATTGGCATTTCCATGTTCCTGCTCTTCCTGCCTGGAAGACATTTGAAGTCGCCTAGAGACTTCCACCAAGATCCCAGATGTGATGAACACAGGAAGCCGACGGTGGTGGTATTTCTAGTGTCCACTGCCCTGTCTTCGGATGCCTCCCCCACATAGCACCATGCAATACTTCGATTATTGCACATAACCTTTAAGTGGGTCCCCTTCTGCAGTTTCTGCCTTTTGGAGGCAGAATTACTGTGAAATTACTGAAAACTTAAACCTTAGGGGCCCTCACTTGCACAACTTCTTCCCCGGCCATAGAAGGCACTGCCAGCCCTATGTTCACGTGGTCATATACTTTTGTGAAATCTGCAAAGAGGTTTTTAACCACAGTTGTTAGGACCTCTGTCTCCTTCCTCTTTGATTTCTCCTTTAACATACTTCTATAGTGCGTTGTTGGCGTGGCTGTGGCATTTTTGAGAAATGTCTTGACATTATATATCAACAAGTTGTGAAGTTAAAAGAAACTTTCCTAAACTGTCAAGAATAAACATTTTGATAAATCATTCTAGAGGAGAGAGCGAATTAACGATTGTTTATTGTTAATCCGTTGTTTCTATAGAACATATTACACATATGTTGTCAGATGCAGAAGCAAAGATTACAGTAAAAAATGTAGGTAAAAGTATTAGAGAGGTATGTACAAATATTTTTCTAGATTTTGCGATGTTAGTGGTATTTGGCGGCTTTTAAAAATGTGTAATTTGTGACTTATTTTCTCATTCTAAATAGACACTTTGGTATTTAATTTTACATTCTTAGTTTTTTGGGGCTTTTTTGTTTTGTTTTGTTTTTTCAAAAAGGGCTCCCACCTAGGATCTAAACTTCAGCCTTACAAACCCTGAATTGTCCCATCCCTTTCCATTAATTTGCTGCCTTCCACCCAGTTGATTGTCCCTAAATATTGTTCTCATGCTAATAATCTAGAGGTGCTTTCCCTCAACACCCTCAGGAGGATGGATGAGAGGTGTCAGAGAGAAACCAACATTGGCTGATGGCCAGGAAGGCTTCTACATGTGTTCTATCACTTAGTCCTGACTCCCATTTCACAGATAAGGAGACCCAGGCTCAGAGACTGAAGTCACTTGCCCTGTGATGAATTTGTACTTGTCTATTTATTTATTTTTAAAACCTTTTTTCTTTTCAACAGTGTTTTCAGTTGGGGCATATTGGGGAACAGTATGTTTTCCCAGGACCCATCAGCTCCAAGTTGTTGTCTTTCAATCTAGTTGTGGTGTTAGGGTCCGGAGTCAACCCCTCCTCAAGTGAACAGAAGTCACACGGTAATGCAAGTCACACAGCGAGGTTTATTTCCAGCTAGCTGGGGTCCGAGTATCTGCCCGACGCAGCGGGTTTCAACAAGGACCCCAAACACTTAAAACTCAGGATTTATATAGCATTTTCAAGGCACACAGTAATTAAACTGCAGGACTTACATAGCTTTAAGGAGTATATGATAAACTGCAGGACTTACACAGCTTCAAAGAGTATAAGATAAGCTACAGGGCTGCTTGTCTCCTTGCTGTCACTGCCCACATCTTGGAATTTACAGTCAGGTTGTGTTTACACTTAGGTTGTTTTTCAAGCCAGGGGCCGTTAACCCTGACCTTAAGATAGCAGTTCTCATGCTAACAGTCTCTTACAGTGGAAGTCTCAGCTCACTCACCCATGTGGGAATCGAACCGGCAACCCTGTTGTCCAGAGCTCAAGCTCTAACCAACTGAGCCACCTGTATTTGTCAATTTAGCTAAGCTATAACTGCATTTCCTAGAATTCCCCTTCTTGCATAGTTCTGAAATGGCATGGGTCAGGAGATATGTTTTTGTATAAGATTTGTAAGATAGAAGTTAAGGTGCAGCCATTTTCTTTTATGCTCGGGAGGTTGGGGCAGGGCAGCGGGCATTGCAGTCACAACATTGTGGCTTATCTGCTAGCTTCCTGGATGGCAGGGACCGCAGCCAGGCCCAAGCCTCCTCCAGCTCCTGCCAGATCCTCTGATACAGCTCCCCTGTGTCCTGGGCCAGGTGTGTGTTTTGCTCCGTGATAATGGGAGCCAGATTCCCTGCAGGACATCCCGTGCAGTCATGCAAGTTGGAGGCTTGGAGGTGATGAGGGCCTGATGAGGGTTCCAGCTGGTTCCTGCATCCTCCACCTTCTCTCCTCCACCTCCCGCCCTGAGAACTTCAGGCTCCTGCCCTAGACACAGAAAAAACAGTCTCACGTAGCCTGAGGTCAAATCCCTAAATCATACACACAGGGACGCACCCATCAGGCTCAAGTCACGTCACGTCACATCCCCTGGTGGTTCTGCTTCTCTGATCAAAACGTGACTGATCATACCCCCAAATCACACAGCCAGTAAGTGGTGGGGTGGGCTCCTGGCCAGTCCCATCTATCTCCAAAGCCCCTCCTATCTCATACCAAACTTCTCATCCTGCCGTTTCAGTTTCCCCATAATCGGGCTTGCTGGATTGTACTTTCAGCGGCTCCCCAGCAAGACCCTGCTATTCCATCAGCGAGTCTTTGAAGATGTGCTTCTGTGAAGGTCACAGGCGCAACTTGTCTTCCCACGCTGTCCCACCTGTGCTACCTGTGCTTCCTTCTTCCTTCCTTCACTTACCACCCTCCCCCCCCCCGCCCCCCGCATACCCACAATCTAAATTCTACGTACAATTGCATGTAAAACTCTATCTCTTGCGTGAATTTCCACTTCCTGAGAACTTTGTCGCCTTCCCTGATTACTATCTTCTACCGTTCGACACCATTTAGTATCAGTGATAATCTAGTCTAAGACGAGGCCTCCTAAGTGTAGATGGGTGAGTGTTCCCCACAGATTCCCAAAGAGCAGCAAGAGCTCTGATCCTGAACTAGATCTTTGAGCACTGCTCTATGGGCCTTTGATTTGGAACTTGGTGTCTGTCCTCTGTTCCAAGAAATGCCAGCAGCAAGGTCAGGGGGATTGACTGGCATTTAAGTGAAAGGACAGATTCACCTCAGGTCTCCAGAGGTTGGACCCTGTCTTCTCACTGTGTCTCTCGCAGCCGCTCCTTTCATCTCCCCACAAATATTGCATTTCTGCTTCCCCAGTGCAGCCAGCATAAAGCCTTATCACAAAAATACATACCCTTTTCTCCTCTATTTCCTCCTACGGGGGAACTCTTGCAAGAGTAATTATTACAAAACACTACATTCTGCATTTCATTTCTCCGTAAAACAGGGGGTGGGTAATATCCCGAAATTTGGCAGGGAGAAGACAGAACAGTCAGAGATTAGAGAAACATGTATTAGTTCTTTTATCCTCTTTAAAAAGAGAAGGTGCGCCTCCATTTTAGGTAAATGCCAGAGCTTTGAGCCGACCCTGATGAGGCCGCTGGAAAAGCCCCAGCAACCCCTGGGGACAGGGCGCAGGGCTTCAGGAAGCTGCCGGGGGGGGGGGGGGGGGGGTACTGGAAGGCAGTGGGCTTGAGCCTTCTCAGGGCAGAATCGATGACTCTGCCCTGTCCCCAGGGGTTTTGTAATTCAGAGAAACTCAAATCAATCTCCGTTTCCTGGAAAGATTAAGATTCTATCACTATCCTTTCGTATTTAAATTTTCCCTCTGAATGCTGTAGATTTCCGGGAAGAACCTGGCAGGTTGGAAATGAGTAGGAGTGGTTCAGACAGGAGTGGAACCGACTGGCTCCGGCCTGGTGGTGGCTGGTGGATCCCTAAGTCAGCAAAGTGCAGCCAGGCGGAGTTAGAAGGGACATCTGATGAGTCACTGCAAACACCGTCAGTAAACCAAGGAGTTTGGCCCTCACCCTCCCTTAACAATAGTTACCATTTATGGAGACGCTCCCCCCATGTTGTTTATATTGCTTCCTTCATCCTTGTAGCCAACCTGTGAGGTAGGGGAAGTGGCTATCTGTCCTGTTTTCTCACTGTCAGGCACCTTTTGAATACCCTCGCTATATTTAGGCAATTTTCAGCTCTATGAGTACTTCTTCCTCCAGAAAACTCCAGTTCCAGCCTCCCTTACAGTTTGTGCTAAGCATTCTTCCACTATGCTCCTCCTTTGGGCCAAAAATCACAAAAATTTCATCTCCAAGAACCACCAGGAGTTCTCTGCAGACCCCAGTCTTGAAAAAGTTCTTCAAGACTTTTTCATGAGGGAAATCAGCACCATATAATCAAAAGAATTGTATGTTATATATCCTAAAACTTAAAAACATATATGATTCTAACTCTCTTTGCGAACATATATATGAATATCCTTTCATATATATTCTTTACCTTGTTTACTGAGATTCCCCTTGTTTTCAAAGCATATATTTGAATCTTTTTTCCATATGTGTTTTCTGATTTGATTTACTGTTACTCTTTGTGTGTGAAAAATGTGTCCTGGAACATCTTGTCAAATGTATACTGTAGGTTCATTTACCTAAGAGAACAGGGCCTCGTGTGTGTGTGTGTGTGTGTGTGTGTGTGTGTGCAGGCATGTGCGCAGGCATGCACGTGTGTGTATGCATTTTGGAGCGGGGTTATGGACTGAATATGTTCCCCCAGTTTCATATGTTATAGTCCTAACCCCATTGTGACAGTATTTGGAGATGGGGCACCTGTGGGAGGGGATGAGGGTTAGATGAGGTCATGGGATTAGTGGCCTTCCTGCAAACCAGGAAGAGAGCACCCTCTGGATCCTGTCCGTGCTGGTAGCTGGATCTTGGACTTCCAGGCCCAGAACTGTGGGAGGAGAAATGTCTGTTGCTTAAGCCACACTGCCTGTGGTATTTTGTTACGGCAGCCAAGTGGAATAAGACAAGGGGTCTTCATCTCTGGTTACACCAATGTGTGAAGAAGAGTTCATAAAACAGAGCTGTTAAGAACGGAAATGAAAAAGTCACCTGGCTTCCATCTGAGGGATGCTCGTCTCATTTCATGGAGATCGTTTGGGAATCAGGAATAGTGACATTTCATAAAGTCTGTGTTGGCCTTGCCACAACATAACCCCTGCATGGACTAAGTCTGGGCGAGTTCAGTTCCTGTTTTATAACCTCTCAGAAGTCGCCAGTCAGCGTTTCTGGTGGTAAAACCATATTACCACACCAAGGGGGTACAATTCCAGCCATAGAGAAAGAAACTTGATGTTTGAACTCACCCAGGAAGCTTTCCTGGGGGCAAATGAAGGATTTCTCTGAGGCTCTGAGACAGTCCTGGGGGCCTTCGTTCCCTCCATGAAAGACTCCCAGAGCTGTGGGGACTTAGGCTGGGTGGGAGCCCTCAGCTCAGAAATGGGTGACCCAGTTGCCCTTCTTGTCAATGTGCCCTGTGGAGGCCTGCTTGGGCCCCTATTACCCGGGGCTGCACGAGTTTTCTCTGGCTGCTGTAACGAATTACCACAAAGTTTGTGGCTTAAAACAAAAAGTTATCTTACAGTTCTAGAGGTCAGAAGTCCAAAATGGGTTGTCAGGACCGTGTTCCTTCTGCAAGCTGTAGGGGTGAATCTGTTTCCTTGCCTTTTCCAGTTTCTAGAGGCTGCCTGCATTCCTCAGCTTGTGGGCCCTTCATCTTCAAGCAGCCAGCAGACTAGTGTCTTCAGCTCTCAATCTCTCTCTCCAATCCCTGCTTCTGCCACCACATTTTCTTTCCTTTATAAAAAATTGAGATGTAATTGGCATATAATATTAACTTTGGGTGTACAACATAATGATTCAATATAGCTATATATTATAAAATTATCTCCACAATAAGTCCAGTTAACATCCAACACCACTCATAGTTACAATTTTTTTTCTTGTGCTGGGACCTTTTAAGATCTACTCTCTCAGCAACTTTCAAATGTGTGATTCAACATTATTAACTATAGTCACCATGCTGTACATTACATCCCAGGACTTATTTATTTTATAATTGGAAGTCTGTACCTTTTCATCCCTTTCACCCATTTTGCAGCCCCCACCCCTGCCTCTGGCAACCATCAATCTGTTCTTTGTATCTATGAGTTCGTTGTTTTAGTTTTTAAGATTCCACATATACGTGTGATCCTATAGTATTTGTCTTTCTTTGTTTGACTTATTTCACAACATAATGCCCTTGAGAATCACACATGTTGTGCAAATGGCAGGATTTCCTTCTTATTTCGGCTGAATATTATTCCATGATACCAGGATCAAAGGCCAAATAATAGAAAAGAAGGTGCTCCGAGTGCTCTCATCACTCAGGAAATTACAAGGGTTTCAGGAGCTCTGGCAAGGAACCAGGGACAGAGACCAATATATATTTTCTATATTTTCTCACAGTAGGGAAGACAAAGGGTTATTGTGAACAGCACCTTTCTTCATTTAATTCCTTCTTCCGTCCAAACAATCTTTTTCTGGATACACATTCCCCTTGAACAGGCTCCTGCCAGAACTGAGACTTCCAGGAAATTCTGGTGGGTGATGTAATACTGTCAGTCACCTGGATCAACATGCTGGCTTAGCTTGGGCAGCACCTATGAAAATCAGCTGAAATCTACTACTCAATAATAAAAAAAAGTTAATCACGTACTTCGTTCTCTAGAATTCTAAGGCAGGTTAGAATAATAAATATACTATATGGCTGTTTGTATCCTATGCATGTATTATTTTTTAATGTAAAAATCCATAACTAAAGAAGCATACATGGTACAAAATATTAGATAAAAGATTATAGGCCTAGGGTAAGTATATGAGTTCAGGGAATTAAGACAGAAAGAGTGTCGTGGGGGAGTGGGGGCAGTATGTTCATGTGTAGTCAAAAAGGCCTACACATTTACTAATATCAGCTTCCTAGCAACCAAACTGAAAACCTGACTACTTAATATCCCAAGGTGCCCTAGTATCTGAAGTAATAAAAGGCAGTTTACAAGACATGCATTTAGCTTCCAGTCTGACTTCTGCTCCAGACAATAGCTACTTTTGCCTTTGCTGGGCCTTTAGTATGTGGGTTAACTTAAAATGAAATATTCATTGATTTGGAACTTCTAAATTTAACAAACACATACATTTTCTCCTTGTTATAATAATAGTATTTGCTCCTTGTGGGTGAATCTGTAAAGTACAGAAAAAGAATAAAGAAGAGAAAAAAATTCCCCCGTAATCTTACAATCCAGAAATAACCACAGTTTACATCTTGAAATTCTCAAGTTCTTGAGCACCTGTAAAATGGGAAGGAGGCAGCGTTATTTCACCCTTTTTGAGACGGTCATAGGAACCACATTCAGGACACCACAGAAAGGAATCTTTTGCTTCTCACATGTTTGTTTTATAATTATGTAAAAATCAGGCTGCCTATATTTTCAGGACATTCTACAGATACAGCTTGACTTTGCAAAGCCTGGAACATGACTTGGGCCAGGAAACACAGAGCCAGACACCTCACGTTCACGCTCCAGCCACCCTCAAGCTTAAGCCTTAGATTGGCTCACTCTTTCTGTGTCAAGTCGTGGGCATTGTACAGCAGTCCATTACACGGGCTTATCCTACATCTCATGGATGTTAAATACTTTGTGGATTTCCCTTCTCTTGCAAAGTCTTGGAATGTTGTCAACATGAACTTTCCTTTTTTTGTTTTTGAAACTTCAAGCACCATAGTTATGTGACTTACTGTGTGTCTATACAAAACAGAACAAACCCAAATTCATTTATATACATTTGTTGATGTATCTATTTATCCCCTTCACTTTAAAGCATATTAACTTAAAAATAAAGGAACAGAGAGAGTCCAGGGACAGAGATGCATGTTCAAAAAGCATAGGTTGTTTTCCATATTGTGTCCTTCCTTCCTTCCTTTTCTCATTCATTTAACAAATGTTTACTGAACATCTGTTCCATGCTAGGCCCTGTTCTGAACACAATAATCAAAAACCCTGAGCTTGTGGAGCTTACTTTTTAGTGGACGTGACAGAGGTCACACAGGTCAATCAACAAACACAGCACCTCGTGTCTGGGGTGACGATGGACATGCTCTTGAGAGGATGAGTCAGTTCTGTCCCAGGCTTTTCCCTTGGTGTCTGCAGTTGCAGATTTTGTAGGAGCCCCTCCTCTCTCTTCTGTTAAGTGTTAGCAGTTGGTCATGAGGTGGGTGGACCCTCTGCATGGGAAGTGGGGAACCCCTGGCAGGAACTGAGGTGGGCTCTTTGGCTGTGCCAGAGAGGACCCATCCATGCAGTTTTTCAAAGTCCCCAACTGTAGCTTGAGGGAAACACTAGTTTGGGCACCTGGGAGGTGTCCACTGAGTGGCAATGTCTTCCCACCTGTCTACAGGTCTCACCCTCAGCTCACTGTCCCCCCACCACCCTTGACCTGGGGGGACCTTCCGCCCTGCCTTGGCCTTCCCAGGACGTGCAGTTGGGGGGGGGGCACCATTGCCTTCTGGCACTGTCCTAAATACTCAGAGACCTGTGTACCGCTACAAGCACGTCCTCATTCTCTCTGTCAGGTGATACAGGGGCATCAATACAGATGAAGCCCCAGAACCTGCTTGGACAATCTCAGTTGAGACCCGGGACGCTCTTGATTCCCAAATGGACTTGCTCACATGGCCTCAGGAAGCAAAGAGTCCTAAAGAACTTTGATGCAAATGAAGGTAATACTAGTAAATAACACATTATTCTAACCCCAAAATTTTCACTTATCCAAGTATCCAAAGAGACAGATCCATTTCCTTTTTCATTCTTCAGCAAATATTTGTTTCATACTCCTATATGTCAGGCATTGTTCTAGACACTTGAGATACATACAGCCCAGACCAAAGCACTGTAGCTAAATTTAAACTTCAACAAACCCTCGGACTTCAGTAATTTGATAATTATCTATAAGAAAAAAAGCGTCGTTTAAATGGGAAGCCAGAGAGAAGACTTAGTGGGAGAAACTGATTACTGAAAACGTTTTGTACTTCCTGACCTAGATAAACCTTTTCACCAACAGAAAGAGTGCATTTGTTAAAAAGGTGAGCGCCACTATGGGTTGGCTTCACAACTTTCGGAAATAAGAACCATCGAATCATTTTTGCTATGTAAATCAAATCAAATCAGGCTTCACTCCCAACTTTCCAGGCCACTAGAGTTGGACAAAACACGGGAATGCCGGGAGGGTCAGCCGCGTTGACCCTGCTCTGAGCACAGCTGAAATGCTCATGAATCCATTAGAAAAAGTGGATCCCCATCCCTGAGCCCACTTCTTGCACCCCTAGAGAACCCAAGCATTCTCATCCGGGTCCTCCTCTGCCTTCTGCCACTCAAGACCTGGCTCCACCAGCTGCATCTTCCCAACCAGGGGAAACGGAGCCCCGACCCCCGACACCCCCCACCCCGAGCCTGTTTTTTCCTCCTTCTGGCTCCCCTTTCACAAACATTCCCACCCCTCCTCTCTCATTCATAGCAACAGCAGTATCAACAGCAGGGCAAACACAAAACAGAAGAGACAGTTTCTATCCACCAATTAAATTTCTATTTAGCCCCTTCACCTTAAAGCATATTAACATAAACATAAAAGACCTTTCAAAGTGAGAGGGCAACAAGCATTTCTTTGAGATCAAAAAGAATAGCCATTAGAAGCCCAAATAGTGTTCCCTTTAGGAGGCAAAGGTAGGGGGTATTTTTAAGAAAGGGAAGGGGAACAATTACATCAGTAGAAGAAAGGGATTTCTATTGGTGCAGAAAAGCTAACGTATTGATGCTATTTCTAAATAGTGTTTTTAATTTTCAGTCTGGTAGTCATAATATCTGCTTTCTTGTTATCTTTGCGAACAGTTCTTTGGTACACAATGTTGCTTTAGGCTCAGTCCAAAGGTTATTTTGCGCTGTTCTAACATTCCAAAGGTTTGAGGAGTAAGACGTGCAATGCAATTCCTCTGGGATGGCAGCTCCACTCCATTTTAAGGTGGCTCCATTTATGTTATTACAAATTTTTTTTTACAAGCAGATTAGTCTTACTTCCCAAAATCAAAATATAAACCTGCTCAAGCTTGCATTTAGAAATGGCTGTAATTGGTAGGTAAAGGACCCCACAGGTGACAATGAAAATGAATGAGAAGATGATGAAATCAAGGATAAGGAAAAGGTAGCACCGGAAAGTGAAATATGCTTCATTGTTACTTTTTAAACGCTACAATATAAGAGCGATTGCTTGCCCATTATATAGAATTATAATAAAATATTTTATGTTTAAAACACTGCACGTGTGATAAAACATGGTTCTCTGTTAATAACTAACTGTCTTTGGAACCTTTTTCTATATCAAGTCTACATTTTGGATAATTTTAGATTTACAGAAAAGGTATAAAGTACAGAGAATTCTGTACACCATTTACCCAGTTCCAGTTTCCCTAACGGTAACATTTTACATTACTGAGGTACATTTGTCAAAACCCAGAAACCAACGTGGGCACCTTAATATTAACTAAACCCCACGCTCTATTTGGATTTTACCAGTTTCCTTTTTCTGTCCTAAGATCCAGTCCAGGGCACCACCTTCCTTTGCGCTGGATTTTTTTTGAAGTGGCAGATATAGGATTACAAAGAAGGTAGGCTTTATTATAATACATGTTATCCTATTGGAACTATTGAAATCTAGACCTTCTTTTGAGGTTTTTTGTTTGTTTGTTTGTTTTTTAAATAAATACAGTCAAAAAGACAAATAACTGAATTTGTCCCTTACAAGCAAAAGGTTGCTAAGGGAGGAAATTTTGTACTTTTTTTAAAAAATAATCTTATTTTAAAACCATGTACAATGAGGAAACTTTGGGAGTGATGGATATTCATTATTTATATATGGAAAAACTCATAAAAATGTACATTTCATATAAGCACAGCATGATGTATACTGATTGTTACCTCAATACTGATTATACCACAATCAAGCTGTCACAAAAAGAAACAAAGAAAAAATTGCATATCTTGTTTAAGACTATAAACATAGGGTTGCAAAATGCTTTGCCAATGATGGTCAATGTAACAGATCAATCTATATATTCCATGAGTCAAATTCCACCTTTGGAGAACGTCAATGAGAGGGAATTCCAACTCTAAAGATATTTCACCCCTAACCTGAATTGGAATTCCTAGAGTTTCCTCCCTAGAAATCAAAGCAGAACCTATATGGAAAAATGACCCCAATTCAGTGCCCCAATCCTGGCCTTGGAAACTACCCGAAGAAACTCCAGTGTCACTCTGGGCTTGGGGATGCCATCAACCCAGTGATGTCATATACAAACTGGGGCTAACCCTGCCTGTGGGCCAAAGGTCACCGAGGCTGATAAGAAGAGAAACTATGCCAAGAGGCCAGAGTTGTCTCCACTGAGAATTCAGGCTGCTGTTCAAGTATTAAAAAAAACCCAAGTATCACAGAATAAAATAATTAAGCCACAGGAAAATAATGTAGACATAATACAGGTCCACAATCCTGATCCACATCTCTAAAATTCAGACTCTGAAAATCACAAACTTCTTTTATAACTCATGACCTGTGTTAACTCAAAGCTAGATATAGTCTTTGTTCCACGAGATGGAAATAGTTACACGATTCTCTTGAGAACTAACTATAAATGGTTTGATTACAAGGTGCTGGCCCACTCCCTGCTGGAGGTACTACATAATGTTACTTGTACCATATCCTCTTTCTAAAATCCCAAATTGCAAAATTTTCTGACCGAGGTATCCAGGTGAGAAGGGGTTGTGCACCTGTGCTGATAACCACACTCATCCACTGAACACCAGTATGTTGATTCTTGGGGAGTCTTCTCAACCCACTTGTAAAGAAGAAATAGGTATCCTCTTAGGTGAGTGGAAACTGGGGCTCAGAGGCTTTGTAGGGTCTATATCAGACACAACAGAAGCCACCCTGGCCAGTTCAAGCAGAAAACAAGTGTGTGGAAGGATATTAGGAAGCAGAATCTTTGGCTGAGCCAGAAAACAGACCTGGAGACCTCATGGCCAGGCCAGAAATGGTCTTCATTGTCACCTCTAGGCAGCTCTGGTGGGCACATTCGTTTCCCACAACCTCACCAGCACCAAAGTATTAAACTGGTATTTGCCCATGTTATAGGCAAAAAACCAAACAACCAAAAACTTCCTGTTGTTTGATTTGCATCTTTTAACTGTGACCATCTCTTGTTTGTTTAAGAACATTTGAATTTCCTTTTCTATGAACGGGCTGATCACATCTTTTGCCCTTTTTTGAGTGGCTTATTGTCCCTGTTAAAAGTGATTTGTTTTAGTGATATTAGGTCTATTCAGTCATATGTGTTGCAAATATGTGACCCCGAGGTTGTCGTTTGTCTTTTAAATTGGTCTATGATAGTTTTTCCCATATAGGAATTAATAATTTTTATGCAGAATAATAAAATAAAATATTAAACAAGGAGAAATGAATGAGACAGCATTAAATGTAGATGTATAAATTGATCTCTTGGTTGGAGTAAGTGAAAAATCTTAGGTTTTTCTTTTTTTTTTTTTTTTATTCTTTTTTCTTTCTTCTGTTCTAATTGGGTGTTTTCTGCTACCTTGTCTTCCAAATCACTGATGTGATCCTCTGCTTCATGTAGCCTGCTGGTGATTTTTTCTAGTGCAGTCTTCCTTTCAGTTATTGTATTCTTCACTTCTGACTGGTACTTTGTTTATGGTTTCTATGTCCTTTTTTATGCTTACTGTCTTTTTGTTGAATTTCTCACTAAATTCCTTGAGCATCCTTATAACCATTGTTTTGAACTCTGTCTCTGGTAGGTTGCTTGTCTCCATTTTATTTAGTTATTTTTCTGGAGTTTTCTCTGTTCTTTCATTTGGGAGTATGCCTTTGTTTCCTTATTTTGACCGACTCTCTGTATTTGTTTCTATATAGTAGGTAGATTTGCTATGTCTCCCAGTCTTGGCCAGGTGGCCTTATGTAGTAGGTGTCCTGTGGGGTCCACTCGCATAGTCTCCCTGGTCACCTGCACTGGGTGCTCCATGAGCGTCCTTTGTGTGGGTTGTGTGTGCCCCCCTGTTATAGTTGAGCTTGATTACTGTTGGCATGTCAGTGGGTGGTACAGACCCTCAGGCTGACTGGCCGTGGGTTTTGTCCACATCCACAGCTTATGGGCTGCTGTGGGGGGAGGGTGTTTACCCCATGGACTGGGGTTTGCTCCAGCGGATTCTGGTGCCTGTTGAGACCACCTTTTTGGTGTGCTGCTTGTGGGGTTAATTGGGCGGTGCTCTGCTGTGGTCTGAAGCCAATCTTCCAGTATGTTGGTTCTAGAGACTCTTGGCAGAGGCTCCAGTATAGGCCCAGTTCAGCCACTGCCTGTAACTGGCTGGGGAGTACCTGGTAGGAGTTACAAAGCGTTACAAAGCGATCCATGGTTGGTTGCTGCCTGTGCTGTTCCCAGAGGCTTGTGGGAGAGACCATGCTGAGAACCAAGGATGGCTGCCACCAGTACCAGGTCTGGGGTACCTCTGCAAAAAGCCAGGACCTCTGGCTTGTGTAAGGTTCAGCCACTAATAAGGCCTCCTGCAGTATGCAAGTTGGGTGAGGCAGAATCTCAGTGAGTCAGCAGGGTGGAGCAGTGGAGCTCACCAGGCTAATCAGATTCCGATTTGGCCTGTGGGGGCGGGCTCAACACAAGAAAGATGGCGCCCACCTGCCGGCCATTCGTGATGATGGCCCCACACAGGGAAAATGGGGACTGTTCCCCCAGTCCTTGCCCGGAAGTTCCACAGCTCAGTCTTTCTCCATATGTCTCTGACACCCCCAGCGTCACCATCCCTCTGCCAGAGCCCAGGGTAAGTGCCTGCACGGACCCTTTAAGAGGGTATCTAGGTTTCCCGCAGCCTTCCCTTCCACCTGGATCATTGGAATCCCCACTATTTTTCACAGCTAGAAGTTGAGGGGGCTTTTGTTCCTGGGACAGTATTGGGGAGCCTGGTGTAAGGGATTGGGATTCCTTGCTCTTTCATGGGGGACCTCTGTGGCCGAGATATCTCTCCCAATTTTCAACTGCCACAGGTGGGTGTGGGATTAGCTCATTTCATGTCTCTGCCTCTCCTACCAGTCTCGCCATGGTTTCTTCTTTATATCTTAGTTGTAAAGCTTCTGTCCAGCTAGACTTCAGATGGTTCTCCAGGTTGATTGTTTCATAATTTAGTTGTAATTTTGATGTGTTCACAGGATGAGGCAAGCACAGTGTTTATCTACTCCTCCATCTTGGAACTTCTCTCCCCAGACTTACTTTTTAATTCTTTGTTGAAAATCTTTTTGTGTGTGTACATTTTTGTTTTTTTTTAAATTTATGATATGTGGACCAGTTACCTTCTTTAAAAAGATTAATAATGAATTAATTATTTAATGTAATTAAAATAATGATTTTTAAATTAAATTTAATTTTTTAAAAAGATTTTATTGGGGAAGGGGAACAGGACTTTATTGGGGAACAGTGTGTACTTCCAGGACTTTTTTCCAAGTCAAGTTGTTGTCCTTTCAGTCTTAGTTTGGAGGGCACAGCTCAGCTCCAGGTCCAGTTGCTATTGCTAGTTGCAGGGGGCACAGCCCACCATCCTTTGTGGGAGTCGAACCGGCAACCTTGTGGTTGAGAGGACGTGCTCCAACCAACTGAGCCATCCAGGAGCTCAGTGGCAGCTCAGCTCAAGGTGCCGTGTTCAATCTCTAGTTGTAGGGGGCGCTGCCCACCATCCCTTGCAGGACCTGAGGAATTGAACCGGCAACTTTGTGGTTGAGAGCCCACTGGCCCATGTGGGAATCCAACCGGCAGCCTTTGGAGTTAGGAGCACGGAGCTCCAAACGTCTGAGCCACCGTGCTGGCCCCTATTGATTTTTATGCTTATGAATAGTTTTTCCTTAGAAAGGACTTCCGTAGCTTAATTTTGTTAGTAAATGTATTCATGTTTTCTTCTGGGACTTTTACTGTTTCATATTTGACCAATCTATAATTTATATTCATTTAAAGAATAAAGTTAGGATTTCAGTGCTATTTTTCCTGTTGGTATTTTAATTGGGACACTACTGAATTTAAAAAATCAAATGACAATTGACATATTTTATAAGAACAAAGTGAATCTTTCTATTTACTTAAGCCTTCTTTTATATTCCTCAAAATAATCCCTATAGAGTTCTTGCTAAATTTATTCCCTGACATTTCATCTGTTGATGTGTTGTTGTCACTATTATAAAAGAGATATTTTCTTCCATTATATCTACTCTAACTGGTTTTTATTTCTATGTAGGAAACTGTTGCTTTTTACATATTACTTTTGTAATGAGTTGCATGATCAAATTCCCTGATTATTTCTAATAGTTTCTCAGTTGATTGTCTTTGTTCCTCATGTTCATACAACCCAACATCATCTTCAGGCAGGAATGACTTTCCTCCTCTTTCGCCTGCCATTACATACGATATGGGTGAAGCCTGTGCTATGATGCTTGTTTCCACAGACCTAAAAACACACAGGCACAGATGATGCTTTGGTATTTATAAACTCAGCAGGACTGCCTCAGTTGGCAGGTGTATCAGAGACGAGGTTTTAGAGTGATTGGCATTTGTGCTGCCTAAGAAAGGTGGGCTGGGTTGGAGGTGTGAGCAGACACTCCTCCGTCTACCAGGCTCTGGGCAGGATCTTAGGGTGGGTGTCTTTGCTGCCAGTTAATGGCACCGGTTACTTTGTGCACCTTTCCTTTGCTTTCACAGGGCCACTCTAGAGGTATGTGAGCAATAGGACTCTGAAGAATCCCAGTGTCCCCTAGAAAGAGAAAGACCCCTGAAAAGGTGCCAAGACATGGGGCTGGCATTAGGGACCCCATGGCACATATTTTGCAAAGTAACTCTGAGGTCAGGTTCCTCATTAACAATACAGAGAAAGGCCTGGAAATTCTATTGAGGATTTCAACAGTTCTCCCACGAGGGAAGAGAAGGAGTTGAATGAGAGAGATGATTCCTGATGAAGGAGATTTGTGTCTCTGAGCTGGTAGCGGGGACATGGTGGTTCACTCAGGGGAATCACCCCACTTGGGTCCAGGACAGAAAGGAGAGCAAGTTCCCAGCTGCTGAAGACCTCCTCAGACCCAGAGTGGGCTATGGGGGCCAGTGCAATGACCTGGGCCGTTGGGTCACTGGGGGAAGTTAGACCCTCAGGACAGAGAGGGTCTGTGCTCTTCCTTGCAGAGGCGAGGGGAGTCGTGGCTTTAAAGAGCCCCTGGCCACTTGGTGCTGGTGATCAGTCCCTGCTCCAGGCACCTACTGGGCACCTACTCTCTTGGAAGCAGTTCCACTAAAGCTGGGGAAGGGCCAGATGGCAAAGAAAGGCATGGCTGCAGCCTGGGATGGCCCCTAGCACACTTACCTTATGTAAACATGGCATGGACTTCCCACCAGAGTTATCAGACAGACTTCGGAAGCTGGGGTCAGTCCCAAAGCTGGCTTAGAACTAACAGGAAAGAGATTGAAAAAGGACATTTAGCTGCCCAGAGAACTGTCTTTGGCTCACCTACACTCAGCCAAGCCCAGGTAGTTTTACATTCCGCCTGTAACTTATACTCAACCCACTCAGTGAAAATAGCCATTTGATTCACATAATACTTGCTGCTGTGTGGTTGATGTGTGAAGACACTTTTACCCGCGGTTAAAGCCCTTCGAATTTTTCACCATTGACAGACAAGACAAAGTGACATGTGGTTATTATGTTATAACCACACAGTATCAGAGGTTACTTAGCTAAGTGTGAAAGTAACAGTAAGCACTCGAACATCAAGAAACTCAGGAAACTATTCCTCGAAGCCTTTGAGTGCATATCCAGTACTGCAGAACAATGAAGCCGCTGTGTCAAGGTCACACGCTCTTTCGTGTGTTGAACCTTTCACTTGAGAAATCAGACCCTGGTGAACGAGTGTCCTTGGTCCGTTCTAAGGTCCCCTAGAGGAGCAGTTGAGAGGTTCTTGCTCATGTCACTGAGATGCAGGGTTGTTCAGAGTGGGATGGGTGGACACTGTCTCATTCTGGAAACAAATGTACACAAACAGCTTAAGTGACTTGACATCAACAAATATTTGTTGAGAACCGATAAGGCGTGTGACCTTCCACAGGATGTGAAACGATAACACAGACTTTGCCGTCAGGATCTTGCAATCAAACAAGACAAACGAGGGGAAAACATATGCTAAGACAAGGCAGAGGAAGAGGAAGGCAAGAGAGTTTTCAGAAGGAGAGGGCTGGTCAACAGCATCAACCACTGTAGAGGAAAAGGACGGGAGAGGTTGGCCCAAACACCAGGGTGAGATTTCAGAGAGCAGTGTTGGTGTAACAGCAGGCAGTGAAGCCAAATCGAGAGGGATTAACCAATGAGTGGGTGTGAGGAAGCCGAGAAAAGTGTGGTGATGAAGCATGGTGATGAGCTGAGGAAGTGGTGGGGCCAAAGGAAATGTGTATCTATGTTTTTAAGTTGAGGGAGACCTGAGCATGTTTATAGCTGGAGGGTGGCGTCGGGGTGGGGCATGGTGCCAGTGGAGGAGGGATATCTTTAATCTGCACCTTTAGCTGACGTCATGACAGCGATCACCAAGCTCTCTTTGTATTCCGGACACGGTCCTACCCCATGCCTTGTAACTGCTGACACACATTGAGAATGTTGGTGTTTCATCGCTTGATGAGTGTCGTTTGAATTTTGTTTGTTTTGTGAGGTTAAAAACAAGAGCCAGAACAAGTGTTTGCTGAGGTCTGTCTTGTTTCCTGGGGGGCCTGGAGCAAGGCGGAGCTCAGCTCAAGCTTTCAATAAACATAACTATGGATAAACAAATATGGCATGTCCGTAACATGGAATATTATTCAGCCATAAAAAGAAACGAAGTACTGATATTTGCTACAACACAGATGAACCTTGAAAACATTATGCTAAGCGAAAGAAGCAAGGCACAAAAGGTCTCATATTGTATGATTCCGTTTATGTAAAATGTCCAGAATCGGTAAATCCATAGAGATGGAAAACAGGGCCGTGGCTGCTGGAGACTGGAGGGAGGGGAACAGGAGGGTGACTTGTTAATGGGTACAAGATTTCCTTTAGGGGTGATGAAAATATTTCAGAACTAGATACAGGTGGTGGTGGCATAACATAGTGAATGTAGTAAATGCTGCTGAAATGTACACTTTAAAAAGGTTATTTCGTGGTGTGTGAATTTCATCATCATCATCATCATCATCATGCCAGCCCAAAACGATGCCGGGCCTGCCCATTGCTGGATTCCACATCCCTCCATTCACAGATTCGTTACTCACCAGCCTTGCAGCCGTGAACAAGTTACCCTGGTCCACTGTGTTCTGATCTCTGAAATGGGGATTCAAACGCTTGTTGGGCAGGTGATCGACACCGCCGTGGTTGACTTCCTGCTGTCCTCACAGCGTGGATCACGTGACACTCCCTATTGCTTCATCACACCTTGGTCTTTAGCCAACCTTGTGGCTAAAATGTACCATGCTCTGCCAGGTACCCCCACAGTCCTGATTGTTCAGGGACCAAGGGTTCTCCTCAGAGACAGGGCTTTCCGTGTGAACCTGGGAAAGTCCCTGGTAAATTGGTTGAGTTGGTTGGCCAGTCTTGTGCTCTGGTTAAACAGGCGTGCGGAAGTCAAGGCTACAGTGTCTCCAGTCCTGGGAATAATCTCAGGTTCTCCTCCCTGAGGCAGTCTCCTCTGGCAGTCACACCACTGCATGGCAGAGGTGTGGAACAGGGCTCCGTGGGCCCGTGGAGGAGGCTGCGTCTTAAGCATGGTGAAGCTGGGACAGCACTATATCTGGGGCTGTAGCAGTGTCTCCTTCTGGAGTGGAAATTGGAATTTCCGTTGTGGTCCTCTTTGAGGTCAAAGGCTAACATCATGAGTGGCCCCTTCAGTGACTTAGATACAAGGCAGCCTTCCAAGGGTTGTACTGGTGGTGGTGCTGGGAGCTTGGGCACGACACTTTTGGCTGGATAAGGGCCTGGAGCTTAGAGGTAGTCAGCCTGTGAAATTCGGTGATGCCTCAATCTGAGAGATGCAAATAGACTAATTTATAGAGATGTCAAGGAGAAAGAGTAACTGAGACTCTCCTCTTTTGCTTTGAAGTTTAGTGTTATTGGACCTCGTCTGGATGGATGTGGGTGGGGAGAGCTTGACTGAAGCTGATGGAAAAAGGAATGGGGGCCCTGATTCACCCTAAGGGCTGGGAGTCTGAAGGGTTGAGGCTCAAGAGGCTGTGAACTGTGGGTCCAGAGCCTACGTCACGTAAGAGAAGTGTTAGTGTGGATCAGCCTGTGAGGGACAGGGCCACATGCACACGTGGGGTGCCTTCAGGAAATGGCTGCATGGGACTCAAAAGTGGGCAGCTAACTCTCTAGTCAAAACAGCCCCACAGTGGAAACAACGCAAATGGCCATCAATTTATGAACGGATAACCAAACTGTGATGTAATGTATAATGGAAGTTATTCAGCAATTAAAAAACATGAAGTGCTGATACATGCCACAACATGGATGAACCTTGAAAACACTATGCCAAATGAAAGAAACCCGTCACAGAAAGTCACACGCTGCGTGATTCTCTTTATATGAAATGTCCAGAATCGGCAAATCCATAGAAATACAAAGTAGTTAATGGATGCCATCTGCTGGGAGGAGGGGGGTGAGGGTGACTGCTAATGGGCACGGACCATCATTTTTGGGGTCACACATGCCACCAGTGTGCCACCTGGGGCTATGCTGTGCAACCCTGTGGGCCCATCAGCCATGGGCTTAGTTTACTCTTTAAGATCAGCTCTTCTGGAAAGAGTCTCAGAGGCCAGGGGAGGGGAGGGAGGTGGGTGGGAGAAACCAGGCAGAGGGAGGGCTGCACCGTCCTGGTGCCCTGGACACCCTTAGTCTCTTTCGCTCAGATGTAGGTTTTCCTGGGTCACAGGAACCGTTGTTGCTTCAGGGTTTTGGTTTCCTGTCTGTTGCCATGTTCCGGTTGCCATCCTGCTGTGTGTTAGAGCAAGTCATAGCTGGGGACATGGGAGGCCCAGAGACGGCCCAGTGTAGATGTTGTCAGCTCTGGCTGCACTTTAGAAATACCTGGGCCCGTTTAAGTACTTGCAATGCCCAGGTTTGTCCCAGAGCCATTGGGATGGGTGGTAGGGACACACACCTTGACTGCTGGGAACTCTCTTTTCTACAGAAATGATATTACACTATGGATCAAAGAGAATGCAGCAAAAATGTAGGCGAAAAGTATTACAGACATGTATCAGGCTGTTAATTAATACAAATATTACGTTATTTTCCTGGATTTTGTGACGTCCACGATATTTGACCCCTTTTTAAATTTGTAACTTGTAATTTTATTTTTTTATTCTATGTCAATATTCGCTTTGGTGCATATTTTGTATACTTTTTCTTAAAGAGGAACTCCCAACATTGTATAAGTTTTATATACAATAAGTATAAGTTCTCATGAGACTTGGATCTGCCTCTCAGCTAAAGGCTCACTTAGGTTCAAGTTAAACATTTTGGCAGGAACACGTCCTAGTTTTACATCACGTCACTGCTTCCATAATGCCCGGCTGTCTCACATTTAGTGACCACTCATTTGAGGCAGATCTGTCCATTGTAAAGGTCCATTTTCTCCACTGGAACTAGGAAACGCTCAGTGTAGTGGTAGGTTGTCTCTGTGCAAAAATTCCGTTCCCCAACTTTTCACCAAAGGGTTTTAACATCCATTGATGAGCTTTTCCTGAAGCTATTATTCCACTGGGAGTTGCAAAAGGCTAATTTTATGATTCTTTCATTAACTTTGCCGTTATCAACTGGAATTCTTCTATGAAGAAAGCGTACCCTCATCCATTTCACCGGTGATTTTAATGTCAACCAACCACAGTTCAGAAGCACTGAACCAGTGCAACTGCCTCATTTGCAGATAAGAAATACGGAGACTCAGAGAGGTGAAAAGATTTTATCAAAATCACACAATCACTAGCAATAGAAGAGGTATTTATTTTTTTTTAATACTAAAAAAAAAATCTACCTTGAAACAACTCTGAAAAGCCAGAGCAATGCATCACCAATACCTGTCAACACTTTCTAGACCAGGACACAGCTTGGGAAATATGACCAGGCTCTGGGAAACCTTAGAAGACTGGTCATTTCAGCCAAGGAACTAAATTAGCTCCCTGCTCTTTCACCGCAATTATTTAATATGGATCTGGAAGATCTGACTAACAAAGTAAGATAAGAAGTAAAAAAGAGGTATCATTATCTGAAGTACGAATACAAAATTACCGCTATTTGCATGTAGTGTGCTACTTTTTCTAGAACAGCAGTTCTCAAACCTTTCAACCTTGGGATCCCTTTACCCACTTAAAATTCATGAAGGACTCCAAATGACTTTTGTTCTAACCATGGTAGAAATTGACTGAGAAAACATTTTTTAATATTTACTCATTAATTCATTAAAGATTAACAAACTAACTTAACTGTTAACGCCACACCATTTTATGAACAGTAATTATATTCTCCCTCTCCCCCCAAAAGCATTTGGTGAGAAAAGTGCTATTCTTTTGCTGTTCTACAAATCCCCTCTGGCCATCCGCAAGGCAGCTGGGTTCCTATGTGTGCTCTGCAGGTTTGCTGTCACACACAGTGTGGTTGCTGGGAAATGCCACTGTATACTCGTGACAGAATAAGAGCGACAAAGGCAAATGACCTCTTGGTATTATAATGAAAATAGTTTTGACTTTGCAGACGCACTGGCGTGGGTTTCTGGGACCACACTTTGAGAACAGTTGTTCTGGAACATTCAAGAGACTCAGCTAAAAGTTTTACTAGTGTCACGTGGCTTACTAAAATGGTGGATAAATGATGCATATATGAAAACAAATCACTTTCCCATATAGCAGCATCTCTGGAATGTCCCAGACTCTACTCAGTGTGTGTGTGTCCTACACGTCACCTTCATAGCAAATCTTTGGGTGTAAATTGCCAAGAGTCCAGACTTCTCAAGGGACCCTTCCCCTTCGCCATCCATTCCTGCCCCTGCTCCTGGATAAGGAAAGAGAGGCAGACAGGACGGGAAGGTAGACAGGAGGGCTCACACATATCATCAGAGCTGCTCCTGCTGCAAACAGCCCTACTGTGTGCTGTTGGCCCTCCCTGCACTATGCTGCGCACACGCCTGCTGACAGCCAGGCCTTTCAGACAGGACCCTACAGTTCTTTCAGTGCCGCCCGAACTTCCCAGGGTTCTGGACACCGGAGGAAGCAGGTGACTGATAGAGACTGACTCAAATAGTTGTCAGGAAGGGCACGTTCTCGTGGTCTCTGGGATCTGCCACCATCTCTGTCACTCTGGTCACACCTCTGCATTCATGGAGCATTTTTCAAAAGGGCAGCGCTTTCTCTTCCTCTAATTCAGCAATTTCCAGGTGGGGTCTGTGCAGGTGAGTCCCCGGACCTCATGTAAATCAGTAGGTGTGACTGGGGTGTCTGTGTCGTCACCGTTACCAGGGCCTTTCAGAAGCAGCTGAGCAGCTGGTGGCTTTCACCTACTGAATTTCATTTCACACCTGTCCAAAGACTGCGATTACCGCTGTCATGCCATGAGGGTGGTAACCTTTCGATAGGATGGGGGACAAAAAGACCTTTCTTATCTTAAAAACATTGAAAACATTGGCAAAGTTGGAGAAAGTAGAGCAGATGGAGGGCCGGGAAGAAAGGAGGAGAAGAAATAAGAAAAGGGCAGGATGAAAATGACGTGATCGTTGGGAGAAAACAAGAGGCCGGGAAGTGAGGACATGGTGCCTGAATTTTCTGGATTTTGGCAGAGGTTTTCCCAAAGAGGTCAGGTGGGAAGCTCCTTCCTCCAAACATCTCTAAAAGCCCAGTGTGTTTGTCCTTCTGAGCGTGAAGGGAGAGCCAGTCCTTTTCAGGAGACAAGTGACTTTATGGCTAACTCCAAAGAAAGCTTTTTAGCTCCTATCTTCCCAAAGCTATTGACAGTTTCAGTGTCATCCAAATTTATTAGAAAAAACTTGTTACCTTTGTAAACAGAAACAAAGTTATTTTTTTAAAGATTGTTTTCTGTGGCTGTCAGGATTTTGTCCATGCCAGTACTATTTTTCAAATGTCCCCAGACTTGATCCTACTTACACTGAAATAATGTGGAGTCTAGTTTTGTCTCTGCCCTGAAATACTCTTGTTTGGATGTTTTTACTTGATTAAAAACTCACTTAGTGCTCAATTAAATTTTTAAAAAAGCTTTTATTGAGGTATAACTTATGTACACAAAACTCATCTGTCTTCAGTGTACAATTCAGTAATTCATCGTAATTTCATAGAGTTGTACAACAATAAAGACAATCTAGCACATTTGTCAATTTTCTTTTAATTCTTAAAAGCACCCTAAGTACAATTAAAGTTAGAGAAAAATATATGTCTATTTTTAAAAACCCTGAAATTTGAAAGTATTTTTAAACTTAAAAAGTATATATTCTTTTCAGTGGCAATGACTTAAATTAAGCCAATTGCAATCTTATTTCAATGAATCAATCAACTATTCAATCATTTGTCAGGCATAATGTGATAGTTAATTTGATGGGCCAATGTGGTGAGGCTGTGGTACGCTGATAATTGGTTAGACATTTGTCTAGCTGTTACATGTGTCCTAATCTCCTCTTCTCATGAAGACACCAGTCAGACTGGATTGAGGCCCAATCTAATGATCTCATTTTACCTTAATTACCTCTTTAAAGGCTCTATCTCAAAATATAGTCACATTCTGAGGTGCTGCTGGTTGGGACTTCAACATCTCAATTTCTAGGGAGGAAAAGAGAGACACACTTCAGCCCATATGAAATGGAAAGCTAGTCTGTTGGCTGGCCTCTAGTAACTCTTTTTTCTTCTTTTTTCCCTTGAAACATTCATTTGGGAAAAAAAAAAAAAACAACAAAACCAAAGTTTCACCCAGTGTCTTAGTCAATTTGGGCTCCTCTATCAAAAATCCTGGGTGGTTTATAAACAACAGAAATTGATGTCTCACAGTTCTGGAGGTTGAAAGCCCAAGGTCAGGGTGGCTTTCAGAACATATTACTCAGTTCTGCATTACTCAGAACGCATTACTGAGTTCTGGGGAAAGTTCCCTTTAGATGCAGACTGCCAACGTCTCATTGTATGCTCCTGTGGGGGAGAGCCAAAAGGGGAAGCGAGTTCTCTGGTGACTCTTAAGGGCATCAACTCTGTTCCTCAGGGATCCACCCCCATGACCTCATCTAACCCTAATTACCTCCTAGAGGCCCCTCCTAATACCATCACATAGGGGGTAGGGTTTCAACATATGAATGTTGGGGGGAAAACAAGTATTCAGTCCACAACACCCATACTGGAAAGTCAACATTTAATTTTTAATAATATGAGCTCATTAAGGATGTAACTTAAGATTTTTGTCAAAGTGGTGATGTGTAGAGATTGTCAGCAGCCATGGCTGCCTATGTTTGCTTGTTTTCAAAGGCACATAGTAAATTGAAATCTCTGTAAAGAAAATTTAACTTTTCCACCATGGTGTACCCCCCTGCCCCATGTGACTCCATGTAACATCATATCAAGTCAAGAAATAGGCCTTCATACTTTTAGCTTTTCTTAATACTTAGTAATTTAGTGAATAAATCATTTATTTTTCCATTTATCCATTTAACCATTAGTTTTTATCAAACATCTACTGTGTGCCAAGTACTTTCTAAGCATTGGAGATACTGTAGCTACTGAAAGAGATTAAAAGAAAACAACAAAAATCCCTGCCCTTGTGGAACTTACATTTTAGTGGGGGAGGCAGAAAATATACATGATACATAAGTTAAAAATTTTTTTTTCCCTAAAGAGAAAAATAAATCAGAGAAAGGGGGTTAAAAATGTGTATGTGTTGTGTGTGGGGGGTGCAATTTAAGAGAAAGTGAGCAAGACAGGCCTCCCTGAGAAAATAACGTTTGAGTAGAAGCTGAAGGAAGAGAATGTGTGAGCCATGAGGATAAGTATGCAGGAAGTGACTTCCAAGCAGAGCAATTGGCAAGTGCAAAGGCCCCCGAGGCACAAACGTGTCTGGAATGCTTGAGGAACAGCCAGGAGGCCGGTGTGGTGGACAGGAGGGAGCAAGGGGGACATGAAATCAGAGAGGTTCCTCATACCCCTTTGGCAGGATTTGGGGTTTTACTTTTAGAAGGGAACCATGGAAGGATGTCGGGTCAGAGTGGCATGATCTGGCTTACATTGCTGAAGAGTCACCTAAAATGATTGAAGAGGGGAAAGAGCCGAAGGAAGGAGGACCATATAGGAAGCAGTTGCAGTCATCTACTGAGAGGTGATGGTGGCTTGGACCAGGGTGGTAACTGTGGACATGGTAGAAGTGGTCAGATTCCAGATATTTGGTAGTAGCGCTGACAGGATTTCCTGACGGGTGGAATGGGAGACGTGAGAGAGCGAGGAAGTAAAAGTGGCACAAGGTTTTTGGCTTTGGCAACTGGAAGAAAGGAGTTGCTACTTATGGAGTAGGAAAGGCTGATTTGATTTCAAATCATCATCAGCATCTCCCATTTTATAATAGAAGACTTAACAAAAAGATGTGTCTGAGGCACATGAGTCTAGAATCTTCTAGATAATCTTGCAACCATGAACTGTTCTGGAGACTGTATGTCCATTCCTGTTTATCCCAGCAACACCTCTGTGACGTGGTGTGAGCATGCTGATTTTACATTTATTACTTTATGATTCATTATGTCATACCTGTGGTGTAATTAGTGATAGCAACCAGTTACCAAGTACTTCTTGGGCTCTAGGCCGAGAGGAGAAGTTGTTTGCCCCAGCTCACACAGCCAGTAGGTAGCAGAGCAAGGATTTGAACTGGTTTGCTGGACCTTGAAGCTCCCCATCTCTTTGACACATTGTGGTGCTCAATTGCAAAACTGAATGTTGGGCCACATAGGAAAGAAGTGCTTGATAGTAATTCTGAATTATCCATTCTCATACTCCAGAAGGGTAGACTCGGTAATTTATTTGCTCTTACGGCAGTCGAGTTTTTGTTTTTTAAGTTCCGCACATGAAAAAATAAGCTTGTCTGCCTTAGAGGAAGTATAACTAGATAATGCATACTTAGTCAAGGGGAATTTTTCTAAATAAATGACAGTGTACATTTGAGGAAGTGGGTTACAAGGCCAGGGGACCAACAGGCCCACAAAGACTCAGAGAACTTTGTACTTCTCCATAATAATTCTTTAAAACCGAAGGAAGGGCACAAAAGCACTATGCATTCGAAGCTTGTAATCGAAGTTGATGATCACTGAACTTGGTAATGAGGAGACCTGCATAGCGTGGGGCAGATAGTACACATGCAAGGTTTGTAGGATGAATGAATGTTCTTGACCTTCTTCTGTTTTTCAACTTCCTTTCCCTGAAATGACGGAAGCAACAGAACTAGGAAGACCCAGGCTTCAGTTCACATATTTATTCTTGATGGTTATTGTCATAAAGATGTGAGTTCCAGGAAGTAGATACCAGTCACAGCGGGCACTGGGCCAGTTACAAAAGGAAGCTTTAGGGTACAATCTGGTTTAGTTTTAGAGAAAAACAAATATGCAAGACAAATGCTTCGTTTGACCAATTCCTCTCTCTCTCAAAAACAATGACAACAACAAAAAAATCAAATCTCAGGTATTAGCTTCCATATAGTTATGATTTTAATGAAATCAAATGAACGCTTCTTGCTCAGGATAAATATATACTTGAACTTTGCAAGTAATTGGTCATTTAAGAGGAATTCTTCCAATTTCTCAGCCTACAGATTTGTTGACCACACCATGTAGGCGTGCCTGGTACTCTATTCAGCATATCACAAGGTTGAAATCCAGGTGTTGGCTGGACTGAGTTCTTGTCTGGAAGTCTTTTGGGGGAAAAATTTGTTTTGGGGAAAGCTTGTTCTTGTTGGCAGAATTTAGTTCCTCAAAGTTGTAGGACTGAGGACCGGGCCTTTAGTTCCACGATGACTGTCAGCTAGTGGTTACAGGCCACCCCAATTCCTTGCCATGTGGCTCCCTCCATTTTCAAGCCAGCGATGGTGTGGTGAATCCTTGTGGCTTCAATTCTGACTTCCTCTTCTGTGATGAGCCAGAGAAAACTCTCTGCTTTTAAAGGGCTTGTATGATTAGGTCAGGCCCACCACAGTCATCTATCTCAAGGTCAACCGTGCTATATACTATAACCTAACCACAGGAGTAAAATCCATCATATTCACAGTGCTGAGGATCATACAGCAGGTGTGGGGATCTTGTGGACCATCTTTGAATTCTGCTTCACCCAGCTTCAAGAATTATCAACCCATGGCCAATCTTGTTTCATCTCGTTGCAGAATGGGTTCCCTGGGAAGCAGGTTCCGACACGAAGGTTGGCTTCTCAGGACCAACTCTGTGCAAGGGAAGAGAAGAAAGTAGGAGTGGGGAGAGGGAGCTCTGAAACTCAGATGGTCCTTCAGAGGTGTCCCAGGGTGGGGCAGCCCCTGTGTGGACAAGACCCTGGACATGGGCTGCCCAAGCAGGGTTCACTGAGGTCGTGGCAGCGGTGAGGCACTCCCCCAATATACTGAGAGTAGCAGGGTGTCTCTTGGCAACCTGTCAGCAGGTGAGGAAATAAACTGCTCATTTCCGATCAGTGCATTACAGCAATTGTATTGCACCCCATTTCTACGCCCCTCCTTTCCAGTCATCCAGTATTATTTTGAATTAAATCCCAGGTATCCTATTACTGCATCTATAAACATTTCAGTATTACTTCATCTATAAATATTTCGTATGTGTCTTTAAAATACAAGGAATCATGATATCATCATCTCATCCAAAATAAATTAACAATTCATATTATAAAAATGCAGTTAGTGCTGAAGCTGAACAATAATGAATGTCAACTACAAGTTTATATATATATATATATATATATATATATATATATATATATATATATATACTTACAAGAAGCGGAGTACAGCATTAGGAGTAGAGACAGTGGAAATGTAATGGCTGTGTGCGATGTCAGAGTGACAGTGGATGGGGGAGGGGGGTTGACACAGTGTGAGGGATATAAATGATAAACGTCTACGTATTACTTTGTTTTGTGCACCTGAAACCAATTAAAAAAAAGAAAAAAATGCAGTTAGTGCTAAAATTTTTAATTGTCTCAAAAATGTTATAATTTTTACTCTTCATTTCTCTGAAGTTTGCTTGTTTAAATCAAAATTGCAAATAGATAAACTCTCTTGTTCTTTGCACTTGATTTGTTAATAAAACCAGATCACTGGTCTTGGAGACTTGCTCTGTCTGGAGTTTGCTAATTGCATCTGCATGACATCTTGAAGCATGCTTTTTTCTGCCCTATGTTTCCTGTAAGTTGGTAATTGGATCTGAGGCTTGAGGCTTGATCAGATCAGGACTGAATTTTTGGCAAGACTTCTCCACAGATGGTGATGTGTTCCTCCAACAGGAGTTGTGTAATGTGTCTCTTGTTGTGATGTTCGGAGCTGTTGATGCTTAACATCTAAACAGAAATAATTAAAAAGAATTTATTGGGGAAGAGTGTGTTTTTCCAGGACCCATCAGCTCCAAGTCAAGCCATTGTTTTCAATCTAGTTGTGGAGGGTGCGGCTCACTGGCCCATGTGGGAATGGAACCAGCAACCTTCGTGTTATGAGCACTGCTCTCTAACCACTGAGCCGGCTGCCTTGTTTTGAAATTTTTAACTTTTCCTGCCCACTCACTTTACTGGCCCTTTCTTCCCTCTTGTAGCATTTATACTAGAAAGTGATGCCTTTGCAAGGATGTCACTTTCTTTGGCAAAATGTCTAATCCATTTACATTTCCAGAGCAATATCAATATTTGATCAAAGGAAGGATACAGGTGAATGTAGTGCAAGGTTTTGCTGTTAGCATTTTAGCCTCTTGTGGACATATGGCCCAACTCTTAGTGATGCAAAAGGCGTATTACAACCTGGTTTCTCAGCTGTGAGGTATTTTTGTGTTTTGTTTTATTTTTAGCATTTAGAGACGATGGTCATAGAAAATATAAAAATAAAAATGTATCAATTTATATACTTTTTTGTTGCAAAGGTGTACAACAGGTGATCGATAAACACATTACATTAAGAAACATCTCTGGGAAGAAGATTACGAATTCAGGGAGAACAAGTTATGAGGCAAATTTCAGAACCAATAAAGAAGAGTTTCTGTAACTAAAGTAAGTGAGAGGGGGGATCAATTGCTTTGGCATTAGATTCCGTTGGATACGTTTATAAGAGTGATAAAGTTTATTTTTAAGTGTTAATATTTACAACCTACTGGAAAGTAAATCCTTTGCAAGTATTTAAACTTATCAGGAAATATTTTAGATGTCAATGAAAACGTGTGAGGGAAGGACTTGAAGAATTCTTTCAGGGGCTATGCAAGCAAAATGTTGAAAAACTACATGCAGTTTTCCTGCTCTCCCTCTCAGTCTGAAGATACTGGCGTTCATGTTCCTTCACGATTTAAGGGCAATGGGGAAGGGCTTGCTTTTACATTAATATCAGCAAACGCCTGTGTGACTAACTGTATACTTGCTTTCAAAAGAGATTTGCATATAACAAAAACTTAGAATAAAACATTTCTGTACTTGTATTCTGGACAGCTGAAATAATGGTGGATTAATGAAAAGACTCCCTTAAGAGAGTGAAAGAAATAATGTATCAGGAACCAAGGATGAAGTGGTGACTATAAGTCTGCCCTGAATTACTTTTTTATTAAAATCACGACATCTTTTTTTTCATTTATTAGCCTTTCATCTTGGAATATCTAGGTTTGTTTCCTCTCAATCTATTTTGACTCACTTTGTGTATGACTCAGATGATTTCCCAGTGTTTTCATAATTGAAAACACCCAAACCTAATTCTTTTCTCCCTCCCACTGTTAGAAAGAAATAAAATACTAAGAATCTCCTCCAAAAAACAAGCAAAAACATGCAATAATGAGGGTTTGCTCTTCATCAGAAAAGCCAAAATATAGATATCCAGACTTACAAAACTGTTAAACTGTGATTGAAATCTTTTGATCAAATATATGGTGATGAAAGGAGAACTGACTCTGGGTGGTGAACACACAATGGGATTTATAGATGATGTAATACAGAATTGTACACCTGAAATTATGTAATTTCATTAACAATTGTCACCCCAATAAATTAAAAAAAATAAAAAGTAAAAAGTAAAAATTAAAAAAAAGAAATCTTTTGAATAAAAAATAAACACACAAACAAATATCCTAATTTGTTTCTTTTCCCAATTAATTGCAGACTTAAAAAAACCAGACAATACATTTTTTAACATGTGGTAAAAAACACATAGCATAAAATTTACCATCTTAACCATTTTTAAGTGTACAGCTCAGTAGTGTTGACTGTATTTATTGTTGTGCAATAAATCTCTAGAACTTTGCATCTTGCAAAACTAAAATTCTACATCCATGGAACAACAACTCCCCATTTTCCCCTCTCCTTAGCCTCTGGCAACCAACACTCTATTTCTTTTAGTTTAACTTCTTTTGATACCTCATACGAGTGGAATCATAAGATATTTGTCTTTTCGTGACTGGCCTATTTCACTGAGCATAATGTCTTCAAGGTTCATCCATGTTATAGCATGAGACAGGATTTCCTTTTTAAAGGTTGAAAAATACTCCATTGTATGTATATATATTTTTTCTTTATCCATTCACCCATCAACAGGCATTTGGGTTTCTTCCACCTCTTGGCTATTGTGAATAATGCTGCAACGATTGTGGATGTGCTAATATCTCTCCAAGATCCTGTTTTCAATTCTGTTATATATATCCATAGAAGTGGGATTCCTGGATCATATGGTAATTCTCTTTTTTGATTTTTTTGAGGAACCTCCATACTGTTTTCCATAGCAGCTGCACCATTTTATATCCCACCAAAAGTACACAGAGTTCCAGTTTCTCTACATCCACACCAACACTTGTTATTTTCTGGTTTTTGATAGTTGTCTTCCCAATGAGTGTGAGGTGATGTCTCATTGTGGTTTTGATTTATATTTAAGAATTAGTGAGGTTGTGCATCTTTTCATATGCTTGTTGATCATTTGTGTATCTTCTTTGGAGAAATTTCTATTCAAGTCCTTTGTCCATTTTTAAATCTGGTTATTTGTTGTTTTGTTGTTGAGTTGTAGGAGTTCTTTATGTATTCTGGATATTAATCCCTTAACAGATACATGATTTGCAAATATTTTCTTCTTTCTGTAGGTTGCTTTTTTATTCTGTCGATTGTTTCCTTTGATGTGGATTTTTAAGTTTGATGTAGTCTACGTAGTCTATTTTGTTTTTTGTTTCTTGTGCTTTTGGTGTCATATGCAAAAAAACCATTGCCAGTCCAATGTCACGAAACTTTTCTCCTGTTTTCTTCTGGAATTTTTATAGTTTTAGGTCTTATATTTGGGTCTTTAATCCATTGTAGTTGGTATGTAGTATAAGGTAAGGTTCCAACGTTAATTTTTATGCATGTAGATATTTGATTTTCCCAGTTTCATTTATTGAAGAGATTATTGTTTACCTATTTTATGGTCTTTTATCCTTATCGATCATTTGACCATTTATACGAAGCTTTATTTCTGGGCTTTCCATTATGTTTCATTGGCCTATGTATCTGTTTTTATGTCTGTACCACATTTTTTTAACATAGTTTTGTAACATGTTTTGAAATCAGGAAGTATGAAGCCTTTAACTTTATTCTTTTCCAAGGTTATTTTGGCTATTCAGGGTCCCTTGAAATTCCAAAAGAATTTTAGGATTTTTTTTCCTATTTCTACAAAAAATGCTATTGGGATTTTGATAGGGATTACATTGAGTCTGTAGATCACTTTGGGTAGTATGGACCTTTTAATCACATATTAAGTCTTCCAATCTATGAACTCAGGATGTCTTTCTGTTTATTTACTCTTCTTTAATTTCTTTCAGCAGTGTTTTTTAGTTTACAATATATAAATCTCTCATCTTTTCAGTTAAGTTTATTCCTAAGTGTTTTATTCTTTTTGATGCTACCATAAATGAGACTATTGTTTTAAATTCCTTTTCAGATTGTTCATTGTTGGTGTATAGGTATGTGTCCAATTTTTGTGTGTTGATTTTGTATCCTGTAACTTTGCTAAATTTGTTATTCTGCCTTAAATTTACCATTCTGGAAATACAAACATTTTGAAGGAGAATTTTATTTCATTAATCTTTGCTGGAACATTATTTGGTAATATAATAGATGACATCACCATCCTCTTATATTCTGAAGAAAATAAACATTTTTGTAGTCATTTCTTTTATTTATTCTTTCATTGACACATGTAAATTGAATGCTTACATATTCCAGGCACCATGCTTGAATTTGGGTGTATATTGATAGATAAAGCATACTTGGTTTTTACCTCATTGCACCTAGATTCTAGTACCAAACAAATAAAAACAATGACAAAGTGTGATAAGAACCATGAAGAAAAGGATCCAGGAATCAGGTCAGGGACTACAGAGAGCTCTCTCTGGGGAGGTTACATGAAAGCTGAGACCTGGGAGAAGGAGAGCATTGGTGAAGATGGGTGGGGAGGCACAGTGGGGACACCATCGAGGGAGAGATTCCTGTTTATGAAGGCCCTGAGGCAGGAAAGAGCTCCCAAGAAACAAAAAGGAGGCCAATATAGCTTGAGTGTAGTGTGCAAGGAGACAAAAAGGTGGGAGGTGAAGGTGATGAGGTCATGCCCCTTGAAAAGCTTGAGAAGTAATATTGAATCGTAGTTTAGCATAGCAACTTTCATAGGGCTTACTGAAGTCCATCTGCTGCTTTTCTATATTCAGAAAAATGGATAGTTAAATGTGCTCTCTCCAATGCTTTGCCATGCTCTCAATCATACTTAGACAAGATAGAGAGCAATTCTTCTCAGGTTGAGCCTTCTAGGGAGTGACTGACCTATAATGTGCTGTGTGATTGGGAGGAAAGAGGTGCAGATGGTGAAAACTGAGGCTCTGACTCATGTTTTTCCTTATTAGAAAGCTATTCCATATTCCTCTGATCATGCTGTGCAGTGAGAAAGTTCAGTAGACATTGCAAAACGTCTTAACAGAGCTCTGAACACACTGTCATTGATATGCAAGTAGAGTAATTTCCAGTAACATAAAAATTGAGCCCTAAATGAACCCTCCAAGTAAAATGTGTGAACAGATTCAGTTTCTTGGTTTGTTGAGAAGAAATTTTAAAGGGAATTTTAGAGTATACCTAACAAACTGATTTTCCTATAATTTTGGGCAAGGTTATTTTTCTTCTTTTTTATCTTACGAAAGGGCTCATCATTGTTTCATATGGTCCTTGAGTTAACTAGTGAATTAAGATGAGAGGAAAGCATTTTATCAAGTTTTTTCAAAACTTTTCCACCAGTGAGTTGAACTAGACATGTTATATCATACTCTGTAGAAAGAGGAGACCTCATAGGCCATTTATAGTCTATTTATTGGGTTCAGTAGACAAAGAAGGAAGGAGTGATACCAAACACTGTCCTCACACTCCACTCTAGCCGTAACTTCAAGGTGGTATCCTGAGTGGTCCAGCATCTCCCTGGGAGTGGATGGGGCAGGAGACACTGCAGTATATCTCTCTTGGGTCATAGCTCTGACTGTTCTATACTCCTGTCTTCAGCTGCTTGTTCAACAGGTGAGTCAGAGTTTAATGAGTCATGTCCACCAGCAGGGTGTGCATTGCAATGATACCCTGGGGCCAGGCCTGTTTCCTTTCCGGTTCAACTCAGCTCTGAAGACCTACTCTTCCCATCCTCCCCAAGGTTGTTACTATGGAGGGAAGCTTCCTTCTCAGTGACTTAACTACTACAAAGTCCTGTTCATTGAAAGGCAAAGGTGGTTATAGTAGAGAATGTGGTGGCTAAGTATTTGCTCAGCTGCTTTTATCTTGCTTAGTAAAACCAACAACCAAACACTTTCTGGGTCAAGTAATGGTGACCAGCACATGATTCTTACATTTGCTTTCCTTTCCTAATTGTGCAAAATGAGAAATTCAAAAATAGAACTTTAAGAAACTCCCTGCAGAACCATACTTTGAGGAAGTATTTTCTGATGGTAAAAAGGCCTAAGGATTCAAGTGGAGCCCTGTGGAAAGAATTGAGTTCCAAGCCAATGTTTTTCAAATTTCAGATTTGTTTTTGGGGTCTACAAACTTTTCTTCCAGAAATTAAAAAATTTGTGTTCACTTTGATAGTAATCTTTTAAAAAATGAATATAGGCATATTCTGGAATCATCAGAATTAATCTATTGTGTGTTTGTGTTTAAGGTCTCCTTGGGGTGTAGTAGCACTATTTTGACCATTTCCAGGCAATGGGACATAAACAAAGACAGACTCAATTTATCTATTTCATCCAAACATGGTTAAATGATATTAACTGCATAGTATAAGATCAGATATTCATCATAGTTTGAATTTTTAAAAAAGTAATGGCTAAATTGGTTCACTGCAGGATGTTTGGTAGACAAGCAATGCTGAACTCAAAAGAATGACCAGATTTATTCTGCCAGTGACAATTTAATTTCAACAAAATAATATTATTCTAAATATTCACATATACTTAAGGAATATTATAATAAAATTTTTCTCCAACATTGGTAGGTGCCGAAGAAACTTTTTCCTTTAAAGTGTTCCAAACATTTTTCAAGTTTGAGAAACATTCTGCTAAATAAACTAATGTTATGACAAAAGATTGTCTCTTTTGCTCTCCTAGCTTAAAGTGCTTGCTCTGGTGATTCTCAACTGACCACACTTCAGGATCAATGGAGGAGCTTTAAAGATATACCACGCAAATAACAATACATAGCTGGAGTAACTATGCTAATACCAAACAAAATAGACTTTTAAGACAGAAATTGTTGCCAGAGACAATGACATTTTATAAATGATAAAAGCATGGATCCATTAGAACTCCAAATTATAATCATATACAAATGTACCAACAGAACTTCAAAATACATGAAGCAAAATAGACAGAATTGAAGAGAGAGGTACACAATTCAATAACATTAGTTGACGGTGTCAATATCACATTTTTAATGATGGATAGACCAACGAGGCAAAAAATTAACAAGGAAATAAAGATCTGAACAATACTATAAACCAACTAGACCTAACAGGTATCTGTAGAAAAGTCCATTCAATAACAATAGAATATACATTCTTCTCAAGTGCACATGGAACATTCTCCAGGATAGATCCTATGTTAGGCTATGCAAAAAGTCTCAACAAATTTTAAAGGATTGAAATCAAACAAAGTATGTTCTCTGATCATAATGGAATGAAATTAGAAATCAATTAACAGAAGGAAATTTGGGACATTCATAAATATATGGAAATTAAATAACATGCCTATAAACAACAAATGAGTCAAAGAAGAAATCACACACAAAAATTAGAAAATACTTAAAGATGAGTAAAAAGGAAAACACAACACAACAAAACCATGGGATGCAGCTAAAGCAGTTCTCAGAGGGAAACTTATAGCTGTAAATACCTATAATAAGAAAGAAGAAAGATCTCAAATCTATAACCCAAACTTCCACCTTCAGAAACTAGAAAAAAAAAAGAAAAAGAAACTAGAAAAAGAAGAGCAAACTAAACCCAAAGAAGCAGAAGGAAGTAAATAATAAATATTACAGTGAAAAATAAATGAAACAGAGAATAGAAAAACAATAGAGAAGGTCAATGAAACCAAAAGATTGTTCTTTGAAAAGATCAATAAAATTGACTAATCTTGTGCTAGACTGAGCAAGATAAAAGCGACTGAAATTACTAAAATTAGGAATGAAAGAGGAGACATTAGTTACTACAAAAGCTTACAGACATAAAAAGACTAAAAAGGAATACTATAAATAATTGTATGCCAAAATATTAGATAACCTAGATGAAGTGGATAAATTCTTAGAAAGACATAAACTACAAAAGCTGATTCAAGAAAAAATAGAAAATCTGAATATACCTATAGCATGTAGAGATTAAATTAGCAATCCAATCCAATTACAATCCAACTTCCCACAAAGAATAGCCTAAAGCAGTATGGTATCACTGGTGAATTTTACCAAACACTAAAGGAAAAAAAACTAGTACCAATTCTTCACAAACTCTTCCAAAAAAAAAAAGAAAAAAAGAGAGAGAAGGAAACCTTTTTCAACTCATTCAATGAGGTTAGAATTACCCTAATACCAAAAACAGACAACTTCATCAGAAAACTACAGACCAATATCCTTTATGAATAACAATGCAAAAATTCTCAACAAAGTGCTAGCAAACAGAATTCAACAAACATGTAAAAAGTATTATACATCAGGATCAAGTGAGATTTACCCCAGAAATGCAGGTTGGTTTAGCACACAATAACCAATCTATCATTTTAATAGAATAAAGGACAAAGAAAAAAAAAGATCATCTCGGTAGACACAGAAAAAACATTCGATAAAAATTCGACACTCTTTCATGATAAAAACAGTAAACAAACTAAGAACAGAAGAAAATTTCTTCAATTTGATAAAGGGCATCTACAAGAAAACTCCACAGCTAACATCGCAACAGTTAATAGTGAAAGACTGTAAGCTTTTTCTCTAAGATCAGGAACAAGACACTATTTCTATTCAGCATTGTATTGGAGGATTGGGTTGAGACAATTAGGCAAGGGAGACAAATAAAAGACATCTAAATTGGAAAGAAAGAAACAAAACTATCTCTATTTACACATGATATAATCTTGTATGTAGAAAATCCTAAGAAATACACCAAAAAAACTAAAAGAGCTAATAAACGAGTTCAGTAAGGATGCAGGATACAAGATAAATACAAACAAAAAATTTGTTTCTATTCACTAGCAATGAACAATTTGGTAACTAAGTTAAGAAAACAATTCAATTTTAAATAGCATCGAATAGACTAAAATACTATTAGTATTTATTTAGGAATAAATTTAACCAAAGAAGTGCAAGTCCTATATACTAAAAACTAAAACCAAAATAAAACAAAAAAAGCTCCCAAAAAAAACAAAACAAAACAAAAAAATCACGGTAAGAAATTAAAGCAGACCTAAATAAACAGAAAGATATCCCATATTCATGCATTGGAAGATCTAATATTGTTCATATGACACTATTCCCCCAAATTGGTCTAGAGATTCAATGCAATCTCTATTAAATCCCAGCTGCCTTTTTTTGTAGAAACTGAAAAGATGATCTTAAAATTCTTTCTTTCTTGTACTGTGCATTGTAGGATTTTAGCACCTCTGGCCTCTACCTGCCAAACCTCATGAATCCTTGGGTAAAACGGGTTTTGGAAGCCAGAGATTTGGAAATTCCTTTGTGCTCAGAAATATTAAATGCCAAAGAAATATGGGGAAATGCCAAGAGCATCTGCTACGGTTAACTCCTGTACCACTCAGAACCACTTGTGTCTCACATTAATTCATTTTATGCTGTAAATAATTATTCCAGGTGATGAAATAATGAAAAAATATTTTTTTAAAAACCCCTATGATAGGGAGATTAGTGGGACAGCTACAGTCCTTATTTCTGAAGGTGGTCTCCAAGCCACGATAAACCTTTATCTTCTTCCTTCTCTCCCACCCATTTGAGAGTCTCCTTACTTTCAGCTCGCACTTCTGATCTGGGTTGCCCACCTGGTGGGATAACTCAGACCTTTATCCCTGATGGACTTACATCCCCTACTCTTCCTTGGTCAGGCTTTGTTCCTATAATTGCCCATTCCTAGTCACCACTTGGCATGGAAGCAGCAAAACCTGCCTGAGGTAATTCCCAGCATTCAAGACCCACTCCTCCCTGCCCCAGTTTGTAGTTGTAACTGTCTCTCATAATAATTGGAGTGAATTACCTTTGTCTGTATATCACCTCCTTTCTCTGCACACTGGTCTGTTGGCATAAGAATATAATATTCCTCAAAACAACTAGGCTTTAGCTACAGATTCAGGTTTAGTGGAGCCCTTACTGAGTCGTTTTGCAAAGTGTCCCCTTGTCCCTCTTCACTCCCCCCATCAAGAAATTAGGACCTCAAGTCCAGCTAAACCTAAATTGCAGATACCCCAGGGGACGCTGAGAGTGGTGGTGAGAGATGCCAGCAGAATCTCACTCCTTGGTTTTACCTATCAGAAGCCCAGCACCACAATGCCTCACGGCTCACTTGCTAGCTGGCGCCTGAGTTGTGGCGTTTCAACCCGTCCCAATGTTCTACTAGACCAGTAGCTTCTGTGATGTGTATATGCTACGACCATTGGATCCCATGATCACATGCTTTACACAGAACAGTGGGAAATGCCCATTGTTGCATCTCCTTTGACATAAAATGGGTCCCTTGGTCTGAGGCAATCTATCAGTTAGGACTCTATCAGAGAAGCAGAACCATTCTGAGTGATATAGAATAAGGTACCGTAGTAGGCAGAATAATGATTCCCCCAAAAGATGTCCATGTCATAATCCCTGAAACTTGTGAATGTTAGTTTAGATGTCAAAGGGGGAATTAGGTTAGGGTATGGAATTGAGGTTGCTTATCAGCATACCCCCAAAGAGAGATTATCTTGGATCTCTGGACAGGTCCATTGTGGTCAAAAGGGTCCTTCAATGTGGAAAAGAGAGAAAGAGGAGGTCAGAGCAATGCCACGTAACAACTTGACCTTTGAAGATGTTGCTGGCTTCAAAGGTGGAAGAAGGGGCCACAAGCCAAGGAATGTGGGAGAAGTCAAGGAAATGATTCTCCTCTAGAACTTCCAGAAAGGACCAATCAAGTGTCAGCGGGACGGTGTTCCTTTCTAACTGCTGAGGGTCTAATCCCTATAATAAATACCTAAGTTAGTGTTCTGGTGCTACTCGAAAAAAATTGCCACTAACAGTGGCTTAAAAGTACAACATTTTTATATTACAGAATTGTAAGTTCTGGGGTTCAGAAGTCCAAAATGGGTCTCACTGGCATAAAAGTATTGTGATATGAAAGATGTGATCAGAGCCAGGTGAGAAGTGATGAGAGGCTGGCAGCTGGTCAGATTCCTCAGAAAGACCTGCATGCCCTTCCCGGCCCCCAGGATGGAGACGCCTCCTATGCCTTCTCTTTGGGACAAAATTAGATCGGAATTGATTTTTCTGGCTAGATGTTTGTAATATTCACTTTCTTAACCACTGTTTTAAATGGTAAATAAAACATGTTGTGTATAATGTAGCTGGTATAATTTTCTGTGTAAAGCATGAGTATGTCACAAATATTGCACAGGATATGAAAGTGATTTGTTGTTTATCTGAAATTACTAATGGGGCACAAAGATGCCTTCTCCATGTTTATGTCCTAGAAACCATGTAGAAGATGTCAAAGAGGGAATGATATACTTTCATTCTAAAAAATTCATAATCATCTCTTTCAATAAAATGCCAGAGCATTCAAAACATTATGCAACAAAACTATTTTTTTAGTGTAAGCATGTACCATGTAGTATTTGGTACATAACTTAAAAAAAGTGTTTACCTAAAATTCAAATTTAATTCAAATTTAACTGGGTGTCCTGCATTTTTATTTGCTAAATCTGGCAACTCTAAATGATGTACACAGCCTTCAGCTACACACTGTCTTCTTCATGTTTCCTGGTGACACAGCTATTTAGGAACCTATTTCTAAACTACCAGCTTAAGGGTGCGGCCAGATGGCTCAGTTGGTTACAGCAGGAGCTCTAAACTGTAGGGTTGCCGGTTCAATTCCCACATGGGCCAGTGGGCTGTGCCCTCCGAAACTAGATTGAAGGACAATGACTTGAAGCTGATGGGCCCTGGAAAAACACCCTGTTCCCCAATAAAATTAAAAAACAAACAAACCCCCCCCCCCAGATAATTGTGCATTTAAACTGTGACTTGTCTCCACCTAGTGGCGAATCCAGGCAATGTATGTACTTTCAATGCCATCACTTATTAAACATGTAGCAAATGCTGGCTCCAGAATTAGTAAAATAATCCTCGCTTTCCTGGAGCTTGCCATCCAGCAGAGGTATGTGGGCACATGCCTAACAGGGCGTGTGCTACACAAACATGCAGGGACAGTTGGCCACAAAGAAAACTACACGGAGGTCTTTTAGGAAAATTTCAGAGTGGATGATGTACCTTTATTCTATGAAATTCATAATAATCTTTGTATAAGCAAAATTCCAGAGTATTAAAGCGTTATAAAAATTGGAAATAGACAATAACTGAGTACACAAAAAGGTATTACACTCTGTTAGATATTTAAGGACTAATTGCAATCTTTTGGAAAAGATAGAGGGTGCCAAAAAAAGTATATGCATTTTAAGAGATGTTATCTATGTAGCAGTTCGCCGTCCTCAGAAGTGTCTGGACCCTGGTGGTGACCACTTTGAGCACCTCTTGTAATTGCCTGGAGTCAAATGTGACTATATTGAGTAATGCTATTTTAATACATTTTCCTCTTAAAATGTATATCCATTTTTTGGCACCCTCTGTAGACCATCTTTCTACTGGATAGATAGGAAAATGATTTTCTGATTCATTTTCCCCTCAGCTCCGTCCTCTCTGATGGATCCAGGAGATTTTGGGGAGGAGGACAGGCGGTGAAGGACAGGGGGTGGGGGAAGTGGGAGTACTGTGAGAAGAAATGTTTAATTTAAATTAGCTATTGAGAGGTGTAATTTTTCTATTTCCAGCCTCTTCCCAAGCCCTTTTTTTCTAAGCAATATCTACTCCACCAACTCTTTCTTTTCTTCATCCTCACCAATTAACTAATTCTTCAATCACATAATGTCCTGTGTTAGAAATGAGTTCTAAGTGGGGACAGACCACAGGAAGGGTAGAAAACTGGTATATCCTTTGCATGTAAGACTACTAAAATTTTCTCTTCATGCCTCTGTTCCCTTAGGTGGGATACACGGTATTTCCTCCATCACTAAAAACATGCCACAACTAATATCCACATATATTTATGTGGCCCACAAGATCTATAATTCTGATCACCTAAACCCAAGAAAAAAGGTAGTGAGAAAAACTGGATGTTACTGGTATTTGTCACTATTGTTAAGGAATGGGGCATTTCTTGGGCATCAGAGATGAATTTGCTTCCCTATTTTGAAAAAAATGAGGAAGCTTGTCTAAAACATGAATATAGAAAGGTTCCCAATTGAATGTCAAGTGTGTTCAGATTCAGATTCAAATGTCTAGATGGCAGGGGAGATCAATTTACATGTGGGATTGGGGTCTCCTTAGAAGGAGCTTATTCTGAGAAGAAATATTTGTGAAATGACAGCAGTTTGGTTCTAGAAAGCAGAGTAGGCAACACCACTGAAAACCTCAGGAAGCCTGTGCTCCAGCCAAGTCTAAAGTTGAGGCTGTGAAAAGATGAGAGGGAGAAAACGGACTCTGTGTGGGACAAGTGACGGGACACTGGGGCAGTGGTGGCACCTTCCTGCAGCTCCTTCCAGATTCTAACGCTAAATGTGAGGACCCAGGGAGCGGCATCAGTCCCCATCGTGAATACCTTCGAAGGTGTCAGTTGCAGCACTTTCAATGCCTCATTTATTGATTAAGTTCAAGTACAATGACAAAATCGAAGACTTCTGGCCCCGCCCAGTGCTTATTACATAAAACTGTTCATATCAACAGGGTTTAAGACAGAAATACAAATAAAATAGGAGATACAATAAAACATTGAAAACATTTGTACGTCTTTCCACAACTCAGTAAACACACAAACACTGTCAGAAACACCCACGTGGTTCAAATTCCGTATTTCATTTGGTAATTATTTTCTGCGTTCCATCTCCGTGCCAGGCACTGCATTGCTGACATGCTGGGGACACAGTCATGAGTTAGAACGTCCGTGCTGTCACACAGCTTCTGGTCTCGTGGGTGCAGACAGACACCAGACCACACACATAGGGAAGAGGTCAGGAAGGGGGAGGGAGGAAAGTTTCTGTGCACGCTCCAAATTCTTAAGAGCTATCTGAGGCTGCTTTAAAGGTCAAAGCTTGGGGAAAAGATAGAACTCTATATTGTAAAATTACTTTTTTGTAGGTTGCAAAGTTCTGGTCAGACTATAAAGTTCACAGATTCTGAGCAGCATTTCTGATTATTCTAGAATCTATACTAGTACTTGATGGTTCCCTGGGTAGAGACGCTAGGTCCGTTAGTGGCCGTAGTCATGTGCGTGTGCCAGCCTGCTCTGGTAGCTTCGTCTCCTTTCCCATTCCCTGCTCCCTGCTGCAAGCGCTCAAGCTGACAATTCTGCCCTGGAATTCCTAGACTTCCTTCCCACGAAGGATCTCCATGAATGATCCCAAATATCAAATAATAGAAAAATAAGCTAGAGGTGCCTTTGAAAAGCATTATGATTATATACTTTCTAAAATAAGGTGTTCTTCCCAGTTCAATTTCCTCCCTCATCCTGATACTAATCTGCATTGTCCTGAGTCCATGCAGGCAGAGCAGAAGGGGACCTGCACACTGCCACGCGCAGTCAAGAGGCTGCCCTCGTACTAAAAATGACACAGATAAACTATAAACACAAACAACTCCACAGGACGTTAATAATTAAAAGTCGCTTACATACATTATTCTTATTTTTCACTAAGGTCGCCTTCTTCTTTCCTACTGAATTATTCTACTACTTACTCTGTCTATTCTACCAGTAGCATTTTCTGGTTTGAAGGCTTCTTGCATACACTGTGACTAACCACGACGTACTCCCCGTTAGCTTAAAAAATGATAGTTTGTAATTTCTCTAATTAGGTAATTTCCTATTTCTCTATAACTTTAGTGATTGTAAATTCTAATCAGAAGCTATTCTAATAAGTTATGAATCAGGACATCTTTGTGTATAGTACAAGATTACCTGGTTTTCATCCTAAACCATGGCAGGACAGATAACTGTGGTAAAGGTGGCAATGTTCTCAGGATAAATGGGTAGAATTCCCCCCCAAATTTTTCAGGATCCCGTTTCTGGCATCTTCTGTAGATGTTTTTTCAAGTAAGGTATTTTTTCAGAATTTCTTTTAGTGGTAGCAGTATTCAGCTTTTCTAAACAAATCTCCTAAGGGGCTGCTTTAGCATCAAAAGAAAAGGCCAAATGTTTTAAGTATCTTGAAACATAATGGACAACACCGGGAAAGGAGAGGGAATCAGTGCCACAGGCCGCCCAGCAGCAGCCGTGGTAGCACTCCACTAACTGACAGGACAGGACACTGCACAGCCAGACTTCCGATACCATTAGAAACACAGACGGCATCTTCTGGCTTTAACTCATCGCATCTAAGACAAGCCCAATGACAAGTCTTTCAAGACGTTACACATGGAAAGGACTTCTTTCCAAATTCCTGTAATTTCACTTGTGAATAGTTAAGTGCTTGCCTGTATTTTTAGGACCTATGATCTGAGACATTTTTTCTTCTCCAACAAGCAAATATCCTCTTGATAGTTACTGAGAGAAGCAAGAAGCTCAGGTTCCCAGTGTAACTCCACAGAACTCCCTAGTATTTTAGAGTTCATTGCTGGTCACGTAGTTTCCACTTGTAGAAATTCTTCACTTGTTTTACTTCCACTGTTTTCATCTTCATACGAGTAGTTTCCTGAATCTTGACTAGTTTGGGAATTAAATTTTTTGTGATTTTCATCAATTTGATTAATTCCTGTTGTAGAAATAGTGTCTATATTTTCAATTATAAAACATCTTTCAATTTGTTCCTCAGAAGTGGAAAGAAACAGATTCTTTAGTGGCTGTTCGGAGAAATACTAATTTAAAAAAGGGAAAGAACACAAACAGATTATTTAAAATAATAAAAATCAGTTTTCTAGTTCTAATAGCTTTAGTTTCTGAAGTTCATGATCTAGAAAACCTATCTTTTGGCATGCATATTAAAAAGTCAGCTAAGCACCTATCCCCTGCATTACAATGTGTATCATAAAACCATCATTGGTGAGGTCACGTACATCTTAATACCGTTTTTTGGTAAGTACATGAAGAGTATCTCAGTACAGTGTGCTGGCAGGGGATGGGAGAGCACTGGGATCGTGGACATTTTGAAGTAATAAAAATTTTCGTATCCAATCCACAAAAATCCAGAAGCAGCACCAACGATACATTAATTTTCCCGTGTTCAACTAAGATTAACTGTTGTAATCAGCTAGTGTTAAGTTCTTTCAGTAACAGCTATGCGTATTAGAGTATATTGGAATGATATTTAAAAACTCAGGGCGATAAGAGTAAAATAGTTGATATTTACGGAGCATTTTTACAGGTCTAAGCCTTTCTGGTTTCTCTTCATTGCTCACCACTCTGTGGGGTGGTATTACTGGCTCCATCTTACAGCCTGAAAGGACTTGCTCGAGTGCACAGAGCTCGCAAGTGCAAATATATTACAGGTTATCAACAATTCACCGTCAGATCGCTCTAGCTCCAAAGCCCGAGCTCTTAATGATACTCTCACGGCAGGCAGCTAGGTGGACATACCACTCCCGAGCATAACCCACTCCCGAGCATAACCCATGCTTCAGTCTTCATCAGTTAGTGCTTTCCTTAAATATGCTGATCTCACAGGATATTTAAGGAAATATCTGACACCCCTGCCACCAACAAATCCACAAAAACAAAAACAAAAAACACCTAAAATTGAGAGGTGTCATGGAAGGGAACTCATGTTTTCTTATTTCATTTTCTGTGATGTCATCCATAGAAGACAGTTTCTGCACTGATGGCAGTGTTCTACTCTTTCTGTGAATACAAAGACTTTCAATGGAAAAACAAATGCCACAGTAGCCAAACGGCCAGAAAAATGTAAGATTAAGGACAAACTTTACCATTCCGTGTTATATTATACTAAATGACGTTTCCAAACTTAATTTACTGAAATTTTGAAGAAAATACCCAAATCAGTCTGCATTACTTTCTAAATATCAAGAAATCGTGTATGTTCTGTTGAAACCAAATATATTTCCCATTTAAGGAAAATCCAGACAAAGAAAAGTAACATACCTGATCAATCGTGGAAGGAGGTTTACTTGATGGAAAGAACACGTAAAGGATAAATTTCCAGAGGGCTTTCACAATGTAAAGCACAACTGGGATCGAAAATACAGTGCAAATTCCAGCTATAAGCCAGGTTTTAGAAGTATTTCCTAAAAACAAATAAATGATGTTTGGCATCAATACATGTTTTGACACATAAATATGTTAAAAGTGCCGACAGTTTGTGTAAAAGAAATATAACCATATGAAAGGAAATCTGTTACATAAAAATCTACTAAATGATACCCTTAGAAACGGTTCTGGTAGCACTGAGCCTACCACCGCTGTAGGCAATGGCCTTTACTTTTTAAGAGAAGCCTGGGAAGTGAAATAAGAGATCCTTAGTAAAGGATACAATATTGCCACATAGCTCCAATCATACTAAGTATTCTCCAGCACTTCTGTAACAGACAGCTAGCACAATTAAAAACATCGAGGGACTGTCTACAAGTCTATACTAGAAACTGTAAAATACAAAATGAAACTAAGTCATTCCCACATAACAAATAATTCACAACTGAACTCATGAAGTGATTTCTAAATGATGATGAAGGAGTATGTAAAAAATTTAAGTCTTACTTAATGCTAAAGAGTAATAATCACAAGAAATTATGTATGTACTGGATGAAATAGAAAGCATTCAAAAAACACTGAATTGAACTGAGTGTTAACAATATTTACTAAAACTGAAAAGACTTAGCTTGAAGGTCTACTTTTCATTGATGTAGTTCATAAAGAAAATATTCTTTTTACAATAAAAAGGTAGTAGTTTACAATTTTCAATGAATTGAATATTTTTGTTAAGTCTAGTAATATTTAAAAATATATATAATGAAAGATTCTGACCTGGTTTTGTCTTCTCGCATACAGTATCACTAAAAACACTGCTGTTATTCCACTTTGTATCCTCAATGACGGCTCTGACTTTGACACAATATACAGTCAGCGGTTTCAAGTCAGGGAAAGTAAAATCAGTTCTTTTCTTTACAATTTTCCTCTATAAAAAATAAGTATATCATTGATAAAACGTAGTCACCTCATAAAGTCATATAAGGAACATCTATTCCTGAATTCTTTAAATATTCAATCTAAGATTGGCCTTTCCCAAGAACAGTTGGTGTATGTTTAAGAAATATAAATTTGTTTTGCACAACACATTATAAACAAATCAGGAAGTTAAAACTGCTGCTGTCAAAAAGAAGTATGACACATTCCTAAGACGACTCTAATTTATACGTACATGCTGATTTGGTTTACCACGGTATTACCTCCGCTTAGTGGCAGAAGGATTATAAGTAGGGGTCTGGCCTCAGACTGCCTGTATGAAGGTATCATTTACAGCTATGTGGCCTTAGGCAAGTGATTCCATCTATCTGGGCCCTACACCCAGATAGGAAATAATGAAGACAATTATTGCTCCTATCTGTATTAGTCAGCTATTGCCACCATAGTGTGTAACAAAACATGTAAGTGTTGTGCAATGTTGTGGGACAAAACATTCCCTGGCTCAGGACATACTTCTTTTTCTCACTCCTGAGTGTCCTGACTGGCTGAGGAGCTGTAGTGGAGGTTGTGGTCTGGTTCGGGTCTGCTCTCATTGTCTTCGGACCAAAGACCATGCCGAGCAAGTGCTCCTCTCGGCAAGCAGAAGGCAAGAGCCAAGCCGAGCCAGGCACGCACAGTTAGGCCTCTGCTCACATCACAACCGTTCAAGTCCCGCCGTCTGAAGCCCAGCCAGTGAAGCAGTAACGAAAACCCCATCCCAAGTATTTGCTGAATAGTCATTGAATTGACCATACTGTATGGCGGGGTTGTTTTGAAGAATAACTGAGACAATTCATGTGAAATACTTCTTAGCACGCACCTGAGAGTAAGTATTTAATAAACACGAGCTGCTATTATTACTGTCATTATTGATGAATTATCCAGCCTAGGATAGGACGGTAACTAAAAGTTACTGAATCGTTACCATTTATCAAGCAATGGGCTACATAGGTAGTATTGCACATGTTACCTCATTTTAAACCTTATAAACATCCGCCCTCAAAATTCATTAGTATGGTTACCACCATTTCAGAGAGGAGGAAATGGTCTCCAAGAGGTAAAGCACCTTGCCTAAGGATACACAATTTCGTAGCTTGAGACACAAATTTAGGTTTCCCTGAACTGGGGACAACTGAGAACTGATCACAACTATCAATGCGCTAAATTATGCTATAATTACAGTGTCAGATACCTATAATAAAAGTAGCCAAGTGACCGAAATTTTCTTAGATTTCCAACAGAAAATGAAGTTAAAGAATTTACCAAGTCAACGGCATAAGATTTTTAAAGGTTGATTCCTTGATTGTAATTTCACAGGGAAAAGTGACCTGGGAATAATGTGGATTACCTGACGCTGTGTATTATCTCTGTCAGGGTGTTTTTAGTGGTAAGCCAGTGTTTCTCAACCCTTTTTTCATGACTACCCCCACGAGGAGCCTTTCTAAATGATTTTTTTTCTAACCTCTCTCCACAATGAAATTGAATACCAAGGAATAAGATTCTGTTGGGCAATGTTGAATTTTGGAAGCATGTTTTCCTCCACAAAACATCGTAATACCTAAGTTTTTTTTTTTTGCCCCCTAAGAACCAATTTTTCCCCCTTGGAGGTGTCCTACCCCCAGGGGGTATTTGGCATGTCTGGAGGTAGTTTCGGTTGTCACAACTGGGAAGGACTGCTGTGGCATCTAGTGGGCAGAGGCCAGAGATGTCGTGAAATATCCCATAATGTGGAGGACAGCTCCTACAACAATGACCCAACCCAAATGTCAACAGTGCCGACACACAGTGGTTTAGGTAAATACCGGGCAATCATATTAAAAATGCAAATTCCTGAGTTCTACCCCCAGGTATTCTGACTGAGTAGGAATGGGCTCAGGAATCTGAATTTTGAAAACAAACCGGGGCCGACATGCAGGTGACCTGTAACTCTGCCATGCAAAACACGGGAAAAGGCTAGTCATTTTCATATTGTAAATATGTGAGTTAATCACTGTCTTAAAGTTTAAAAATTTCCCTAAAATTTCAATTTCAAGCTTTTTTTAACCCCGTCAATTATAACTCTAAAGTGCAGAATTATACTACATATTCTTTTTACCTCAGCAATTGAAGTGTTTTCCCAAAAAGTAATTTCATAAATTAGTGGGTAATGCTGGTACACAGACTTCTTCTGAGACACTTTTGGGGCGCCAATATAGACACGCAGTGAGTTATTAATGGGCTTCAGGTTAATGACTGGAGGAGGTATGAAAGCTGGAAAACATTTGTAAAGGCACAATGTTAATTTAGATTATAGAAACAATTTTAAGAATCTCTACCAGACTGGAGAATTACAATCTATAGTAAAAACTATTGGCTTACTTTGTCTGTCAGTATCAAATTTTTCCTCTTCAGACCAAAATGATGTGTTATTTCCATCAGATGCTTGTACACGGATAAAGTAAATTCCTTTTTGGAAACGATTTTGAGGAAAGACACACTGGGTAGTTCTGACACTTTCACAGTTTGGTATTTGTTTCCATTTTCCTGAATGGTTCTCAGGAATCTTTTTTAAATAGGCACTTTTAAGACAAAAAAAAATTTTTATTCCAAACACATTAATAAATATTTTTATTGAGTACCTCTAATAGGTTAGACCTTCTGTTAGGGGCTAAGGTTATAAAGATAAATAGTCCCCACTCTCAGGAAATTCACAATGCAGCGGAAGAGATATACAGAGGGTGCCAAAAATATGTATACATATTTTAAGAAAGGAAAAAAACTATTAAAATTGTAATACTCAATATATACCGATAACAAAAGATGAATACAAGTCACGTTTGACTTCTGCAATTACAAGAGGTGCTCAAAGTGGTTCCCATCAGCATCCAGACACTTCTGATGATGGCAAACTACTGCTTGAGCAATGCTGACCAAAGTGTCCACTTGTGGCACCCCCAGTATATACAACACAAAAGAAAACAAAAGATCTTGTTCCAGAGTGTGATAAAATAGTGGTGTGCTAGAGTTGGCTCGTATCAGTGCACAAAGACAGCTGTTAAATTTTCAGGAATGCTGTGAGCCAGTTGTTAAACACAGCCATTATTAAAAATTAAATAAACTTATAAGTAAATAAATTGTACTAAAAAGAAGAATAACAAACACTCAAAACTCATCTTGTCCTATTTTACGACATTTATGACCTATACTCAGGCTATTTATGTCTATTGTACCCATATGGTGGAAATACTGAATAATGGAGTGCTGCCATGCATCTTGTCCCAACTCCACGTTCAGGGACATTATATTAGTATCTTGAAAGTGGCCGTGGTGGGAATATTTACATCATGAAAACTGGCAAATACTACAAATAAGGCTTTTCCCTTTTGGTGCATGCTAAATGCGTACCAGCACCACACCGGGTAAGTGCTATGACCGAGGTATACACCAGTGTTATGAGAGCAAGCCTAAACAGTGTGGGCACCTGACTGAACCTGGAGAGGTCAAGGAAGTTGCTCAGAAACCAACAGCTCAAAGCATCTCAGTTTAAGCCTGGAACTACAACAGCCTCCCAACTGGTTCCCTCACCTTTAGTGTCCCCTTATTCCATTGCACCATATACAATATGGCCGTCTTCACCTTCCTCAAATACAGACGTCATGCGACCCATCCCGCAACACAACATTCCCAATGGCACCCAAATGCCTACAGCAAAGTCTGAAGCTAAGCCTCATATTATCCCGTCCAACTTATTCAACTTCCTGTCTCGTTGCTCTCCGATACCTAAATGGTCTGCTGCTCTCAAAGCAGGTCTTCCCCACCGTGGTGGGCAAAATTCTAAGCTGGCCCCCAAGAGCCCTGCCCCCGGGTGCACACCTCCTCCCCTTGAGTGTGGGCAGGACCCACGAACCCCTGACTAGGTTACATTATACAGCAAAGGTGAAAAGATTTTACAAATGAAAGTAAGGTCCCAAATCAGTCAACTTTGAGTTAATCAAATGAGACTGTCCTGGGTGACCTGACCTAATCAGATGAGCCCTTCAAAGAGGGTCCAGAGGTCAGAGATTCACTCTTCTGATGACCTTCATGAAGCACGCCACCATGAGTTCCACAGCTGTAAGAAATGAATTCTGCCAACTGCATGAGCTAGGGAGAGGAACCCAGGCCGTGTGTGAGCATGTGACCCCCGCTGACCTTGGCTGCAGCTATGAGACTGAGCAGAGGACCCCGCCGTGCCATGCCTGGACTCCTGACCAGAGGTCACTGAGACAATAAACAGGGTTTTCTAAGCTGCTAAGTTTGTGATAGTTAGCTACAGAGCAACAGAGAACTTACACGTGTCCCTCACCCCAACCTGATTTTACGTGTCTTCATATCCCAAGCTTTCCCTTGTGCTATAGATCCCTGCCTAGGATGCCGTCCTTCGTGCACTTTAAAATGTCCGATTCAACACCCACAGCCTTGCTCACATCTCGTCTCCTCCCAGGCGGCTTCCCTGGTCTGTCCAGCCCCTCCCCCCTTTGTGTTTCCGATTTCTATAACCCTTGTAATTTGTGTCTCACTCCTCAGTCCTAACCACACTTGCTATGCAATGTCAGCTGCTGCTTCGCATTTCTAGAACCATGTGTCTTCATTCTGCTGCATCTTTTCAATTCCTTCAGTGCTTTGTACCCAAAAGAAAATCACAGACAGCAGCCCTCAGAAACCCTTATCCCTCTCTAACCTGCGGCCCTATTATTTAACGTACTTCTGAAAGTGAAGTATACGCAAAAGATTACTGCAGTTTCCTGATCGGTCAGAGATGACACACGAGATACTGAGAGGCACGTGTATACACGAATGTGTTTCCTTTATACAAACTGTTCTTGGTTCAAAACTAACACTAAAGGATAGAGAAATCGATCACGGCAGTGTCAACTTTCCTTCTCCCTCATTTTCTGTTTCTCTCTAGTCTCTTCCTTCTTCCTCCTCCTTTCCTGCCTTACCTATACTTGCTTTTGGTACCTCTGCTCCTCTGCCCTCGATATTTCTCTTTCTCACTCCTTTTCTCTCCACTTCCCCCATTTGATTTTCCTCTTCTCTATTTGTCCCCTACAATTTCCCATCAGTATAAACTATGTCCAGGCCTCTTTTACTGCGTGGTGCTTAGACTTCATATTTGTCTAGTCTCCATTCGACCACATAGAACACAGTTCTTTCCAACTTTCTTTCAATTCCCACTAATCACTGAAAAATTTGTCAAAACCACTGAAATTATAAAGAAAATGGGAAGGCTAACTTGAACTGAACAAGTCATAGTGACTGGACTGGGATCATTTCAAGGACTCATGGAAGAAGTGAGCTCTGAAGAAAAGATCAAGGTCACGCGTCAAGCATTCTAGATTGGGGAAGTAACACATGCAACTAGAATCACAAGGTGCCTCGTTAGCGCAGTAGGTAGCGCTTCAGTCTCATAGAATCACATCTTTCTTTTTAAAAACCAAGAGCTGGTAAGGACAGTCGGGATTATTGGAATACACTCATTTTACAACAAACGAAGAAACCGAGTCCAAAAGAGATTACATGATCACTTCTCAGCCTTTTGGCTAATATCAAGTGGAGCAAAAGATGGTAAGTGATTAGCTTAATGTCATCCAGTTAGTTACTGGCAGAGGAAGAATGAGAATTCAGTATCTCATTTCCAATATATCGTAACTGCCTCTCTATCAGTCAGCAAGGAGCCGCAGGGGCTGCGGTGAGTGAAAAGAAGCATACAAAACTGGGCAAAACAAACCGTGCCAAGGGAAAGTTATGGAATAGAACTTACGAGAGCCACTGAGCTTGAAAAGTCACGTTTTCATATGTGTAATCCCATTTAAGAACATAGACCTGATTTTTAGCAATGACTTGTATATTTTCTGGCGGAGGCAGTTTATTTTCAACTGGAAGACAAAGAATACACACACAAAAAAGCATACATATTTACTCTAGTGAGATAAAACGTGCTAAGAATTCTCAACAGCATGGGCAAGATAAAAGTCTTGCACTTTATCATTACGACGTGATACTTAAGTTATGGTATATATTCACACAATGTAATACTATGTAGTCATTTAAAAGAATGTGGTAGACCTAGATGAATGTACTGACATGCAAAGAGATTCTCAATACAGTAGCTTAAATAAGCAAGTTGTAAAATATTTCTAGCAGGATCCTATTTTTTAATTTAAAACACAAAACAAAAAAACTGTATGTCTGTACACATGCCGATATTAAGTCCTGGAAAAAGTCAGAAGGGAGCTACACAAACTGTTAGCAATGCTTCTCTCTGATAAATGGAATTGGGGGTAAGGAGGCAGGAGAGGAAAACTATTTTGAACCCTTCTCTATGGTTTGATTTAAAACACAAAGTGTATTAAATTTATAATTAAAATAATACACAAACCTAACGTCCTACCCATGACCTTAATTGTTGCAAGAGGTCACTGATAAACATATTAGGACACTCTCATATTCTAACATCTCACTTATGGAGGAATAAGTTTTGAAAGACTAACTGTTCTTCTATAATAGCAACTGCCTCCCCCTTTTGGTGGATTCTGAACAAAATTTTTTTGCTAATGTAAATGCTTTTGTTCTGGTATCTATTAAACCATCATATACATTTCAGCAACAATGGGAAAAATGCCAAAATTATTAGATTGCTAATCTGTATATATAGTTACTGAGTCTAAAAGCAAAATTTTCTCCTTACCTGTGGTAGCTATACAATACACTGGACTATACAAAGCAACTTTTATCTGCCGACGTAATCTTGCTTTAACTTTTAAACAGTAAGTAGTCTCCGGTGCGAGTTTATGAATTTTAGCTCTGGTATAAACAGCTTCAGTTTCAGCCCTGTTCTTTAAAAAAGTACAAAGTGAAATTTCAGAATTAATTCACATCTTTCTTTTGTCCTATCAAACAAAGGTAAAAGTAATACTTACTTCTACATCTGAAGAATTTTTCCAGATCACTAAGCTGTATATAAAGTTGGAACTTTCCATAGCCCACATGATACTGTCTTCTGTTCCAGGAGGAGAGATGTTTATTATTATTGCCTTATCTTCAGCTTGTAAATGGATTTCTGGAGGACCAATCTGAGCTGTAAGACTCAAAACGTTTACTATACAACTCCATTAATACAATGCCAAAACATTCAATCAACAAATAATTCTGATTATTTAGTATGTACCTGACATGGTCGAACAGAGACCTTCGTGGAGCTTACTCTTTAAAGGGGGATATGGCAAAACCCCCCAACACACACATACAGTATCATGTGTGCTCTAAGGAAAAATGAAGTAATCTAAGGGAACAGAGAATAGTAGCAAGACCTGTTTTAGGTAAGTTAGTCAGGTAAAGCCTGAGACATTCGAGCTGATACATGACTAAAGTGAGGGAGTAAGTCATGCAAATATCTAAGGTCAAAGTATGTATGCCAGACTGGGGGTGCACCAAGAGCAGGGCCCTTAAGATGGGAAGGGAAAGTGCTTACCATTCTCAAGAGACAATAAGGGGGCTTGAATGGCTGAATGGTAGAAAATGAGATCAGAGGTAGCTAGCAGTCAGATAAGAAAGAACTTGAGGGCTGAGATTGGAGGGGTGCCATGGCGTGATTTACGATTTGATAAGGTCAACCTGGTTAATGTGTAAGGAAGTGAAAGGGGCTTGGTGAGGGCTCGCAGCAGGAGGGGAAGTGACAAGGGATCAGATTCAGCACACACTTGGAAGGTTGATCACTCAGCACTTGTTGACAGACTGAATGTAGATGTGAGGAAAAGAGAAGTCAAAGATAATTCCAAGGCTCTTGGCTTGAGCAAATAAAGAGGTGACGTCATTAACAGAAATGGAGAAAAACTGCAAGAAGAGCTGGTTTTGAGGGGGAAGATATAAAGAGCTTTATTTGGCCATTTTAAATCTGAGATGACTTTTAGACATCTAACTAGAGATTATTGAACAGAGAGTTGGTGATTCGAGTCTACAGGTAAGGGGAGGGAGGTATCCTTTGGGGAGTCCACAGTACATAGATGGTACTGAAAGCTGCACAATTACCAGTGGAGTGAGTGCAGAAAGAGAAGAGGTTAAACGACTGAGCCCTGCAGCAGTCCCACATTTAAAGGTCTGGGAGATGAGGAGAAACTGGCAAAGAAGCGACCAATGAGCACAAGGACAGCCAAGAAGGAGCAGTGCCCTAGAGGTCCAGAGACGGGAGGGTTTTGAGAAAAGGGAATGACTACCATGGTGGGAGCCAGAAGAGGACTGGGAACTCCCTGGGCATCATCGTGGAGGTCACTGGTGACCTTGACAAGGGTAGTTTTAGTGTAGTGATGAGGAACAAGCTCGACTGGAGAGGGTTGAAGAAGGAGTGGGGGGACAAAGTACAAAAAAGAGGTACAGATCATTCTTCTGTCAGTCCCGTATAGGGCAGTGGTTCTCAAACTTTTTGGTGTCAGGATCCCTTTACACACTTAAAGAAACTGAGGGTCCCAAAGAGCTTTTCTTTATATGGGTTATGTCTTTCGATATTTAGCATATTAAATATTAACTGATAAAATATTTATTAATTTATTAAAAATGACAAACCTGTTACATAGCAACAAATATTTGTTATGAAAAATTAACTATAGTTCCCCCAAACAAACCAAAACTTAGTGAGAAGAGTTTCACGTTTTTGTTCACATCTCTTTTATGTCTGGCTTAATAAAAAAGGCAGATGTCCCTCACACCTACTTCTGCATTCACCCAGTCACCAAATCACACACCAAACGGCATCTGGAAAATGCCAATGTACATTCAGAGAGAAGGAAAATGCAAAAGGAATGTAAATCTTCTGAACTGTTAAGAAATTGTTTTGACTTGACAGACCTCCTGAAAGTGTCTTGGGGACCATGGTCTAAGAACCACCATTATAAGGCAAGCAGAAAAATCAGGCCGTAGCAGGGATGAGCTAAGTTTAAGTGAATCCTTGTTGCTGTTTATTTTTTTTAAGATGGGAGATTTTTCATCATGCAAAATGAATGGGTTTAAGAAGTGAGCTGTTCTGGTGATATTTAACAAAGAATATAATGCAACTCAGCTGGCCACTTTTTCTTACCTTGTTGAAATGGTATAAACGGGTCAACCTCATACCATGGAGAAGCACTGTTTCCTTTTTCTGTTCTTATACGCAATTTCATTTCTTCATAAACATTTATATCAGGTGAAGAAAAGTTGCATTGGGTACTAGTAATATATTGACACTCAGGCAGTTTTATCCAATTATCTATTTCAGGTCTTTAAAATAAAAAAAAACAAATGAATAGGCAAATATATAAATACAAAGGAGTGTTAAGACAACTGTTCTGTTTACTAACACTATAAAGCTAGTCTAAGTAGTTACTTTTACTTGAGTTAATGTCCTGTTAACATTTTAGTGTGTAACATTCCATTCATTTTCACAGCATATATCCCAAGTCATTATTTATAAAAAGGATTAACTCTGACATGTAATTACTTTTTAATATAGTTCTAAAGGTAAGGGGAAGTAATGGGCTGGAGATACCATTTTGGGAGTCCAGAGCATATAAATGGTGCCTGTGTGTGTAATTGTGTGTACTTGTGTGTAACTGTGTGTGTGGTTGCATTAGATTTCAAAGAAACAGAGAAAGAAATGACCCATAAGGTTACAGTGGACTTAGTGTCAGCTTTGTTCAACATAGTTGTGTGACTTCTGGGCAATGACTTTGCATTTCTGGATCTTCTCTTTCTTACTGAAAATTTGGAAACTGGATCAGATGATTCCCTTCTGATCTCCTACGAACATTCCCTCCTCCTAAGACTGACCTCAGAATCAATCTGGTTTGAGAATTTCCTCTGCCCTCCTCAAAATCAAACCATCCCTTCTGCTTGCTGATCTCCTTTATTCCTTCTATTATATTATTAAAAACAAAGAACTTAAAATGTTAACAGAATTAAATTCTTCAAAGTGGATTTAGTCAATAGAAAAGTTTAAGTGATTAATATCAAATTCTTCAAACACATGAAGTAATCAAGGTGGCATCCAGCGCCCCAAGCAGAAAGGACCTGTGGCTACAAAGGAGAAAAGGAGTCTGAAGTGAATGTGAGGGACACAAAACAAATATTATATTTCAAAACTTCTGCCTATGGTAAGCCCTGCCTACTTTAAACCACACAGAGAAACTATCCTCTGAGAAGACATTATTGTCAAGGTTAATTCAGAATTCTAGCATTAGCTGATTTTTTTTCTTTTTGGAATACCGTAGACTTTATTTTTTTTCTTTTTTTTATAACTTTTTTTTATTCGTTTCAGGTGCACAAAACAATGTAATAGTTAGACATTTATCATTTATATCCCTAGACTTCATTTTAAAGATGCTTTACAGCAACAGAAACTAGGGATGCTATCCAAATAATTTTGGTGCTGACCCAAATTCAAGTCTACCTTATTTTTCAAAAAGGAAATATTTTTAAAAACTACCAAAAAATACACACTAGCATATGGAACCCTTCCTTCTCGGCCAGTTACCCCTTCTAATGACCTAGCTGAGCTCTGAGATTAGAGCTGGTATTAATGACACCTTAATTTAACATAAATATTTTTGAAAAACTCCTCCATATATCGAAATCCAGATTTTTTTGATAGTTTTGTTTTTCTCAAATGTCTTTGATTAGAAAATACAATTCCAGAGAAAGCAGGAGCTATAAGAAGTCTGGGAAGTGGGTCCAGTATACAGACTTCTTTAAATCAGGGGCACAGAGGGTCAAAATAAAATGAACTACAGGCAAAAAGTAGGTCGTGACTGAACGACTGTATGGTCCATTCATCTGGAAAACTCTTATTATAAACAGAAAACTTTATAAAAAATTTAAAACTAAGCCCTGATATGGTTTCAAACCACCCTCACGTTTTACAGCTGTCTTTCCTGCACACTCTATTACAACTGCTTTTGCATCTAAGGGAGCTACTACAGAGGTAGCTACTTTTATGTTTCCTTAAAAAAAAACTTTATCATATACAGTATTTACATCAGAACAGAATATAATTTGCAAGTGAACATATAACCAATATAAAATTCATTTCCTAAAACAGGTTTCATAATATAACTTCATGCCATCATTGTCTCTCCTATTTACTGATGTAGTCTAAGCACCCAGAACAGTGTTTGGAATTCAAATGAAAAACAATGTAAATAAAATATTAAAAAGCAAATAATAAAAGCATTCAATATTTGTTGAATGAAAAGAACACTACGTAGTACGTAGCATCATAACAAATTTTAGCTACAGGTCACAAGCAGTGATGCCTTAGCAGCCATCGGTTCCACAGGCACTAGTATCTGACAGCTTATTCATGCACCTGGGTACCATTTATCACCATTACACGCGCTCCATTCTGAGAAACACTAAAAGATACCAGTCTGCTGTTGCTATTAACTACACTTTAATTGATCACTTACTCTATGCCACTGTTCTGAGCACTTGATACACAATTGTTCAATACTCATAACAACTTTCTTAGACATTTTATTATTCGGGTGTCCTAGTAGCCCAGTTTACCTAGAACAGTCCTGGTGTAAGCTTGTTGTTCCTTCTTATGTAAAATTAAGTGCCTCTTTTCACTCTCAAAAGTATCTGCTTTGGATGCTAAATTATATATGGTGATAGTTTTTCTCTCTCCTTAACAGATAAGGAAACTGTGATGGAGTAAGTAGCAGAGGATGGGTTTAAGCCCAAATAGCCTGGCTCACATCCATGCTACACTACACTGCCGTTATACTGTCTTCCCCACCTTGTAATCTGGCATATTTTTACAGGGGCAAATGTTTATAAAGCTAGTAGAAAGGAGTAAGAACGCATTGGAATAATGCATTTGATGCTCCAGTCAGAATGGAAGGATACAAGATGACTGTGGACTGGAGAATTCAGTATAAGCAATAAATGTAACGTGTGAAGGAAGACCACGAGAGCGGTCTACGGCTCTGTCCTTTATCACTGGGTAACTTTAAAGAAGGGTAGCTGAGGTCATCTTTGCTATACTTAAAACAGCTGTTTAATTAAAAATTCTGAACTAATACAAAGAAAATTGGTAACACAACTCAAAATTCAATTTAAAGAAAAACTCTAGAGATAAAAATTCGTATATTATCAATTCTGAGAAAAACCGTACATGTGTATGTGTCCATGTACACATACGTATACATACACACTCGCACACACTACTAAAGCTGTGAAGTGAAAGTCATCTCACAGTTTTATTAACAATCAACTGGACAATGACAGTGCCATGGCCACGCGTGAAGGGGGGACCCCGGTACTGGGGGTCTTACACCTGGTTTCTTCACTGCCTGATTACCTGCCTGCTCTTTCTTGGACAAGGAGCATGGTTAGCAGACAGGCACCAACAGCAAAGTACTGCAGTTCCTGAGCTCTGTTCTGTTTCCTTCTGCACTCTCGTTTTCACCTCCCTTCCTGTTTATCCTCCCAGCAATTATGAAGTACAAAGGTAGCACTACGGACGAACTGAAACCCTAAAATCGAGTGTGGAAACGCTGGGTCCAATATACAGAGAGTGCCAAAAAAGAAAGGAAGAAAACTGTATTAAAATTGTAATACTCAATATATACTGAGAACAAAAGATGAGTACAAGCCATGTGTATACATTTTTTGGGTACTCCCAGTATTGACGTTTATAAATTGCATCTAAAATTAAAATGTTGTGTATGCTGGAGATAATAGGAAAGCCTGACCATAAAAGACCTGGTTTCCTATTCCAAAACCGTGGATAGGCTTTCTGGGGTTCTCTCCTATATCCTCAAGTTATGGTGATGCTCTAGTTCAGATCCAGACTCATATTTAAAGAAGGTGGAGCATCTGGAACAGAGAAGGTGTGGCTATGGACTGCAGAAAGCTGTCTGCCATCAGCATCCCCCAAAATCTTTTTGTGTCAATGTCCAAAGATAAATTTGACTAGGTCTCTACTGGTACAAATGAAGTTATACGTATCATGCAAAGTAGACATAACATTTCTTTAAAACATGGAAAAACAAAATGTTTCACAAATCTGAAAAAAGCTATGGTGTTAAAATCATAAAAATTCTTCAGGTGATTCTGGCAAATCAGCAAGTAGAGTCACATACATTTTATAATCTACTGAATAAGTCACATTTGTGACAGACTCATTGCTTCTGTTCCACTTCAGGCTAAAGGTGTCATCAATGATGTAGACCTCTACATTTTCAGGAGATTTTAGATTTGTTTGTCCTATAAAGATAACAAAAAAGAAGCCAGTTACATACACACTACAGATTATTTTTTAAAATGTTATTCTTCCCTTCACATCACTGATTTAAGCATGAATACATTTAAATACAACAAAGTATATAAAAACATCTAAGAATACCTAATCATTGCTCCCAGCACAGGGAGGCTGCTAATTATTTATATCTCTGCATCTCAGAGAACTGGAAAAAGACTGAGTTTTTTAACTCTATAAACAGTATTATGTCAATTATACTTCAATAAAAGGAAAAAAGGTATGTATTTTAATTGAAACAAATAGTCTCTGTATATAAATAGAGTTTTTATTTTGTCTGGAAGTGATAATGATATAAAGAATACAGGGTGGAGCTGTTTAGTTTCACATTCTCTATTCAGAGATAATATTTGCTTCACATACTCTGGTAGAGAACTGTACAGATGCGATTTTTAAACTTGACAGCGATTCACAGGAAATGAATATTCACGTAACAAAATCAAGAGATAGAGGTATGAATGTTTATGTCAGCCAAGCCCTATAGGAACCTGAAAAGGTCATGACTGCTGAACAAATCAAGGCTGAACCCTTCTGTTTACTTTTAAGGACTTGTAGAGACCTTTATTTCTTACACTCCTAGTACAAATCTTCCACCAGGTGGACGCCATCTCTTCTCATTTTTCCGTTCTGGTCCCTCCGATCTGCATTTTTCTTCCTATCTGACCACTCAAATCCTCCAAGACTCAGCTCAAGTTTGACCCGTTCTGGAAAACTTCCCTCAAATACTGCAGCTCACGCTGATCTTCCTTCACATGCTGTACCACAAATCTGAACTGCTCAATTTCACAGGGGAAGCGGGTGGAAAAAAAAATAACAATAAAGCACAGTACGTGTTATGTACTAGGCTCTCAAAACTTGTTGAATAAAGATTTTTTTAAAAAATTGAGTTAAACACAAATCTCCACCCACCCGCAGGTTCCTTAAGGGTAAGGTCTATATATCTCCATACTTAATGTGCGTTTTTCAGAGTACTTAGCATAATGTTGAGCTCACAAGAACTTCTTCAATATCACAAAGGTCTGATCTTTCACTATGATAAACTACAATTTTTAAAAGACCAGCTTTTAAATTTATTTCTGGTTCCTACGATATTTCTAGCCTTTACTTCTGCCTAAGAGCAAGCATGTTATCTCCTTGCAGACTTTTGCTAACATAGGGGTCCTTGCGTGGGACTTTCTTTATTGGGACTGCTTCCCTCTACTTTCCATTTAGAGACATTACGGTATGGAGTCAAAAGGGGAGACATTTGAGAAAATATTTCCTGAATTTCTTTTTAAATTGGGGGAGGTATTCATTGAGTGTCCGCACCCTCTATTTTATTTCACACTCCTATTCTCTGAGACTTCACCTCTGAACAAAATACTTCCCCTATCCCATTCCTCTAAACTTAATTCCTATCCCATTCGTTAGAATTTTATATTCTATACAACTAAAGGACAGTGACTGGCTTTACAGGGGTTAACAAAAGATCTGATGGCATTTGTAGTATTCAGTCTAGAATATTCTAATTCTATAATTTGGAGCCTTGAGATGTGAGGAGGAAATCTGATGGGGTCCAACCGGGGATTTCCTCAGGATGCAATTCTGCTAAAGGAAGGAACCCTGGAATTAGAAGGAATCCTGGCATTTGGGAGAGCAACACATAACTGACCGATAAATGGACAGAGACTTGGAAATAGTTATTAAACAGGATTTTAGATTTCACAGATTTTTGTTCTATTAGTATTAGCAATATCCTTTTGACAATGGTTCATTTCACCCTTTTAGCATGTAAAATAAATAAATGGGCACTTAACCCAAACTTCTATTTATACAATTGGTTGCCTTCCAACCTTTCACATTCATATTAATAATGGGCCAGTTTACTATTTTATTTAAGTCTGACATAAATCCAAACACATACATCCACACAAATATCAATTTCCTCCCATATTTTGGATAGTTTTCTTAGGCTAGGGTCCCAGAACTGCATTTACTAGGTTTAAAGGTACGAATATTTTTATGACTTTGAAAGATGGAACAACATTATGATCTCAAGTTAGGGTTAACATTTCATTTAGTTTTCAAGACTACTTTTCCTTTGAGAAAAAAAGTAGAGTAGTTAATTGAAAGATAACTAGGCTCTTAACATAGAGGTGGATAATCAAGAATTTAAATTGTTTGGTCTTTAGGAGAACAGTCTAGCCTAAAGCACCAGGACTCTGAGGCCAGTTTTCCTGGGTCTGATTTTCCACTCAGCCACTGGCTAGCTAGCTGTACAGCTTAGGCAAGTTACTCAAATCTCTCAGGATCTTAGTTTACTTATATGTGAAATGAGGGTAAGCACACCTAGCTGTTGTTTTGAAAGGTAAAGAAGTTTATACCGTTAAAACAGACCAGTGCCTGGTACAGAGTTAAGAGCACAGTAAATGTTAATCCTAACTTGAGACTGAATACTTGAGATACACAACTGTGTTGTGTATAAAAGTAATTTTAGCAGCTCTCTCTCGAGTAAAATTAGGATCTCAAAGCACACCCTTCTGGAATGTTAATTTTACATGAAAACTCTCGGGAAATTCTTATTAAAACACACATGAGTTTAACGCACATTTTCACGAACAAAAGACTTCAAAGAAATTACCACGGGTTGACCTGGACCCCTACTACCACCCGAGTACTGTATGTGTGGAAGAGTTTGAGAAATAGGATACCATGAACCGCATCGGGGTACGGTTTTCAAAGCCAACAGTTAAGTATGTGAATCCAGTAGGTGGCCTTCCCGACGTCCTGGATTCCCGCCCGCGATTGTTCGGCCCCGTTTCTCTTTGGGCACCCCTCCTCACTGCAAAAATCAACCTTTGTAATAGCTGCCACTCCTCAGCAGCTACATCCTGGCTAAGTATTAAAGATGCCGCCCCGTCTTCTCGGCCTGAGACGGCCTGGTGGTTCCCAGCCTTTGTATTTTGGCTGCCTAATTTCCTTTTATTATTACTTTTTATTAGACTGTACGAATCCTGAAGGCACAGAAATTTTTGCAACGCTCATCTCCCTCCCACGTGGGACTGTTGACTAAATTGAGGATATGCGTTTCAGGAACAGTAGCACAGTTCGTGTCTAAAGCCTTAGTATTATTAAGCGGTCCAGCCGAGCTGCCCAAAGAAACAAACTCTACACAAAGGCTCTCGCACGTGACGTGCCGCGGGGGACAGTGAGCAGCCCGCGGCCGAGGGGCGGAGGACCCGCGGGGAGGACGCCCCCAGCCCGGGGACTGGTCCGCGGCGCGCCACGCAAGCGGCGTGGTAGGATCTCGACCCCCACTTCCTCCTGTTCGATAGTCGAGTCCAAGGCGGTCTCAACCTGAGCACTGCGGCCAGGGATGACCGGAGGCCTCCCAGAAGGACGTCCACTACCACCCAGCCGCCTCCCCGGACGGCGGCTTCCAGCCTCGCCCCGCCCCGCCTCGCGCCCCGTCCACGGAGCCTGCGCCGGGACCCCACGTCTCTCACCTGCGGCTGAGCGCAACACCCACGGCACGCCGGCGACCAGCACCAGGGGCGTCACGCCCAGGAGGGCGAACATCGTCCGCGGGCGTCCGCGGGCCGCCGCAGACCGCGCCACTCACATCCCGGTCACCCCACGTCACGCAGAGCAGCTAGGGGGAAGCCCCGCCCCAGTGCCCCAACCCCCGCGTTCGCCTCGCCCCTTCCGCACACGCGCCGTCCCCACGACTCGAGCGCGAGGGCTGCTACTGGCGGCGTGAACGGTAGAGCGCGCTTGGGAGCGCGCGCCGGGGAAAGGAGCTTGAGCCCGCGCGGTCCGGCCTGAGACCGCCCACGGGGGGTCCTCCCACGGCCTTCCCGGAAGACAGCGCCCGACGGGAGCCTTTGATCCTCGCAGGAGCGTGGCGCGTGGCCAGTGCTCCTGCGCCGGTCGCGCGGCCCTGGAAACCCCTTCCTCCTCCCCGCTGATGGCTGCGGGAGGGCGTTGTCAAGGCGCCCTAGGCCTGCCGGGCAGCTGCCTCCTTCGTGCCTCCCTTAACCCGCAAGCCGCGCCAATACCGCTCTCCGAGGCCGCCGAGTCGGCGAGCAGCGCGGGCCGTTTCCTAAGTGCAGGGCGCTGCGAGCGAAATGCGGGCGAGTCCGGAGTTAGGTCAAGACGCGTCTAGCGCTCGTTTCCGGAGCGATCGAGCCGAGGGCCCCTGGCGGAGAGTCGTGAGGCCTCCGCGCTTGTGGTGGTCTCCAGAGCGGCCGACGTCAAGCTCTTTGGATCGCCAACTCTTTTATCAGTAAACAGTTCGAACCCACCATTCACATAGTTACGTAAATCCTTAATAGATTATGTACAGTATGAAAATAAGCAAAATGAAAAATAAAGGATGAGAGATGAAATAAATGCTTAGCTGTTAATTGTATAACACCTAACAATATTGTCAATTGTATGGCAAAATGAGTATTTGTAGAGGACAACACGATTGAATATGCCTTATAAAAAACTGAGGTATGATTTACATACCATGAAATTCACCCATTTTAAGTGAACAATGCTTTTTAGTAAATCTCCAGTTGTTAGGCCTCATTTTAAAAACACGTTGGATTATCATTTTGGGATTCAACGATTCTTTGGTTTGATTCTGAGTATGTCTGCTTTCAACGATGTCACAGATGGAAAAATACCCTACCAGAATATGTGAATCCAAATGAAGAAGAAGGATATTCCTTGTTGCAATTACCAAATCATTCTCATGTTAAAAGCCTTTCCTATGACTCATTGAATGTGTTTATTACAATTCCATTTTCTGCTTTACAAAAGTTGTTCTGCAAACTAGTTGGAATAGGTTGTATTTTTACATTTAGAACAATGGGCCCCAAATCAACTGAAACATTGCATTTGAATAATTTTTAAATATGGTGGTAATTCCTCCACCACACACACGCTTTCTTCAGTAGACAACTAGAGTTTACAGGTGCACAGTGCTTTTGGCAACAAAAGTCACAGCCAAATGGAAATATCCCCAAATATATTTAGAAATGTGAGAGTTGGGGCCAGCCAGGTGGCTCAGGTGGTTGGAGCACAGTGCTCCCGGGTTTCATTCCCACATGGGCCAGTGAGCTGCGCCCTCTACAACTAGAATAAAGTCAATGAGCTCAGCTCAGCTCCTGGGTGACCAGGTGGCTCAGTTGGTTGGAGCTCGGGTTCTGAACCACAAGGTTGCCGGTTCCACTCCTTGACTCCCACAAGGGATGGTGGGTTGTCCCCACTGCAACAATGGCAACTGGACCTGGAGCTGAGCTGCCCCCTCCACAAGAAGACTGAAAGGACAGCAACTTGACTTGGAAAAGTTCCCGAAGTACACACTGTTCCCCAATAAAGTCCTGTTCCCCTTTCCCAATTAAAAAAAAATTGCGAGAGTTATATGTAGCTCACACCTATGTAGTTTCTTTTGATATTCACTTTCTCTCACAATAAAAGCAGTTTTAAGGAATTCATTCACCGGTGTTATTTTTTTGCTTTTCAGTACTGTGACATAACATGCTAATGTTAGCCACTTGTTAAAGAAAAGGTCAGCAAATATCTTTTGTAAAAAATACATAATTCATCTTGGGGTTGACAGCATTTGCATGCACAGATTTTCAAGGTCTTTCCTCATCTTAATACAACATATTGTAAATACTGGATTGTGTTTTAATAAAATTTACCACAGAAGTAACAACCTGCAGCACTTTATGCACTTCAGTTTCAGTTTATTTGCTGTAATAGTAGTTTGTCTGTGGCTGAAGCATGTGTTAATTTCCCCTGTTGTGGGTTCTAGCTCTCCAACCTTAACCCAGAACCACCCACTCTTCATTCAAGTCAAAATGATCCATTAGAGGTTACACTTGCAGGTTTTTTATCAAACATGTTATTTTAAATTTTTGTTTTGAAATGGTTTCAAACTTACAGAAAAGTTGCGAAAATAGAGAACTCCAGATTCACCAAATTATTAATATGTTGCCACATTTGTGCTTTCTGTGTATACACATACACACATCTATGTACAAACTCCATATCTATATATCTATATCTATACCTATACATGTATATGTCTATCTGTGCTTCTCTGAACTTCTTTAGATCTGGCCTTGGTCTTTCATGGCACTTTTTTGTATATATAATACGGGCCAATTATTTTATACAATGCTGAATGCCTCTCAATTTTGGGCTTGTCTGATGGTTCCTTATGTGTTGCGTCCAGTGCCACACGGGCAGTGAGGGTGCGAGAAGGGGCGGCTTTTGGTTAAGTTTTTAAGAAAGAAAGAAACAGAGAGAAACTTAATGCAGTTAAAGCTCAGAAAGCCAGGGGGTCTCACAGTCATGAAATACTGGAGCCCCCAATCGTATCGAATGGTGGCTTTTATTGCTAAGCATACAAGGGAGCAGTGTTGTTTTTGACACGGTCTGTTAGACTCATTTATCACGTCATAGAGACAACCCAAATCAGTTATGTCGGTCCCCAAACAGCCAAAGCAGAAAGTCCTATGATGACTGAGGTGAGGTATGCAACTCCCTAAGGGACATATATAACACGTCGAAACTGTTCCATAGAGCTGAGCAGAGAGGGCTTGATCTTTATCACTCTCTTGACCTCTCTCACAATCAGGTGAGAGGGGAAAGTCAGAGTCAGCAGTGGTTTTTCCCAGGTAGGGGGGAGGGGAGGCAAGGCCCCTTCCCAGATCTTTTTAAGGCAGCTCATTGGGGGTCTCCACACGGTTCCGCCTGGTTCGAATTGTTCCCCCCGTGGGGAATCTTACTCGTCATTGGCTCTTTTGAAGACTAGATAGAGAGACATGAGGTGTAAAACATCAAGATAAAACAAAGTCCCCAAAAGGCACAGTCTCGCAGACTCTTCTTTCCTTAAGGAAAGACACGGGGGCGGGGGGCAATCAGCTAGGCCGTTGTGTGACAACACTTATGATTAGATTCAGATTATGTATTCCTGGCTGGAATACTGCATAAATTGTGTGGTGTCCTCAGATGACCCATCTATGAACTATATTCATTCACCCCTTATTGGCTAATTTTGAGCACAGAGTCAAAGTGTTATTTTGAGCACAGGGTCAAAGTGTTATCCTACAAAGTGTTCTCCACTGTATAGTTACTGTTTTATCCCTTGCAACTAATTTGTGGAGAGATACCCTGAGATCCTGGGAATACTCTGTTCTTCATCAAACTTTTCCACCTATAATTAGCATCCCCATTAATGGTCCCCACCTAGAGCAGTCTACTGTGATGATTGTGAAACAGTAACGTAACACTGCCTTTCCTACTACAAGTATTAGCCAACGTATTACAGGAAAGTGCTTTCTCTTCTTTTATTTATCATTATGGACTCTCATTTTATTCAACTGATTATAGTTCATTACTATCTCTATTTGCTTATTACATTTTTTTAATGAATAGACTATTTTTAGAGCAGTTTTAGTTTTACAGAACAACTGTGCAGGGAGTTCCCATATACAGCCTTTCATCTTCCTCAGTTTTCCCTATTGTTATCAACATACTTATCAATAAGTATGGTACACTTATTACAACGAATGATCTTATACTGACACATAATTAACTCAGGTCCGTAGTTTACATGGACCTTACATGGTTCACTCCTTGTGTTGTACATTCTATAGGTTTTGCCACATGCCTAATGTCATTGTAGGAGAGGAAAATTTTTTCCTTCTTCCCCTTTAAGTTCTTTGGTTGGTTTAACAATTAAATTGACATAAGACAGATTAACAGGAGAAAAACAAATTTAGTTATATATGTACGGAAGCCCCATAAAAATATGAGACTCAAAGAAGTGACCCAAAGCAGGCAGCTTTTACACTTATGAGACGGAAACAATAAGTTTGTCAAGACTTGACAAGACAAAGGGGTTGGAGCTCAGAGTAGTAAATTGCTGAGGTAGCAAGGTTGGTTTACACAGCCTTCTCGGCCCTCAATTCCCTATTTCTGGTGATAAGGATTCCTTCTACCTTCCTGGTACAGGGAGGTACCTTTCACATGAGAGAGTTATTGCCTGCTTTAAGGGGGACAAAGATGATCAGAGTGTCTGTCCCTGCACCAGTTGTTTCTCAAGTTACTTTAATTCAAAATAATCAGTGTGCCAAAATAACATATTTTGGGGTGGCATATTCTGCCCCCCTTATCATGTACCCATCATTACAGTATCATACAGAATAGTTTTACTGCCCTAAAAATTCCCTGTACTCCATTGACTCATCCTCTTTTTTTATTTTAATGCTTTCAAATTGTCCCAGTTTAGGTCCATGGGAGCCATTTCAAGCTGCCTCCTGTTCCTTTTGATATGTCCCATCTTTTTTTCTTTTTTTTTTTTTTAAAGCAGGGACTTTTTTTAACTCTGGTATAAGATGTTTCAAGTTCATGTAATACTTTTCAACCCCAACCCTGAAATCAGCCATTTCTCCAAGAGATACTGATTTCTTTTAATGGGGAATGATATTTAGAAACCAAGGTCTAGGCCCTAAAACTTTTTGTTTTAATTAAAGAAGTAAATTCCTGTTGCCTGTATATCTTGTCTCTTCCTTGGGGGCTAACGAAGAAAAGCAGTTCCTTGTGTGTTTCACTTTTGAAAAGGGCTTGTTAGAAACAGCTGCCTGCATGGTATGTTGCCATGTAGTTATACAGCAAACATCCCACACCGTGAAACTCTTGTTTCTTTAAATCTTCAGCCATATTTTTTTTAAAGATTTTTTATTGGGGAAGAGGTGAAGGACTTTATTGGGGAACAGTGTGTACTTCCAGGACATTTTTCCAAGTCAAGTTTTTGTCCTTCCAGTCTTAGTTGTGGAGGGCGCAGCTCAGCTCCAGGTCCAGTTGCTGTTGCTAGTTACAGGGGGCACTGCCCACCATCCCTTGCGGGAGTCAAACTGGCAACCTTGTGGTTGAGAGGACGCTCTCCAACCAACTGAGCCATCCGGGAGCTCAGGGCAGCTCAGCTCAAGGTGCCGTGTTCAATCTTAGTTGCAGGGGGCAGAGCTCTCTAGCGGGAGTCGAGGAATTGAACTGGCAACCTTGTGGTTGAGAGCCCACTGGCCCATGTGGGAATCCAACCAGCAGCCTTCGGAGTTAGGAGCATGGATCTCCAACCGCTTGAGCCACCGGGCCAGCCATTCAGCCATATTTTTTTACACATCTTCCAGTAGTGTTTGCTGGCAGAGGAATATGCTTTAGTTTATCATCACGTAGTGGCAAGAAGAACAAGTGTTTCCCCATGACCTGTGACTTTTTGTTTTTTGCTGTTAAGTAACATCAAAAGCAACTTGTAAACATTGTCATCAGTTGTGAAATTTGTAAAGAGTAAGTATCACACGATGTAAACACTTTTGAAATACTCTTGTAGAGGTTTATTTTTATAGTCCTCCTAATGTTATGGCTTCAGATTGTCATTAGCTAATATCTCAAGTCTCAATATCATTTAGGGGGAGAGGAATGGTTAATGACGATGAGTGTAAAAACATTTCACAAATAGTCTTTGTGATGATTTTTTTTTAAACTGAGTTCTTGAAGGGTCTGATCAGATTGTCATAATGTGGCACAAAAATATCCCACAAAGTTCATATCAATAACAGGAAATGGGTCAGTTCTGACGTTATCTTATTCACTTCTCTGTTACTAGTAATATATTTAATTCCCTAGTATTATATTATATCTGTTATCTATAATTATATCATATCTGTATCATATCTGTTTTATATATATCAGTATCAGTATATCAATATATCAGTATCTATATTATATGTTACCAGTATTATATTTAATTAATATTCAAAGTTTATTTGCAGAAATCTTGTCACATCCATGTACTGAGATTTAGTTTATTAAAACTAGCTGCATAATCTGTAAACATGATTAATTGGGCCAAGTAAACAGCTAGACATGGTCACAAACTCCAAAAACATACAAGTGGAAGCAACACTGCAGATTTCCACCTGGTAGGACCCCCACTCTGGGCTCAGGTATGTCACACATCATTGAATGTGACGTGTGATCCTCTGACATTTACACTAAGTGAAAGTGCTAGTGCTAGACCGTATGTCAAACATTAGTAAAGCTTTTTTATTTAACAATGCAAATATAATTTCATTGCACCCTAGTGGACCCTTTATTCCAACACAAATCCCAGAGTGGTGCACCCCAGTTTAGAAACTACTGTATTACAAGCTTTCAGAAAAATGAGTTTACTTCTTTTTGGTCAGAGAGGATGGTGGAGAAAAGCTCAGAGGAGCAAACTTTTAGGGTGCAGGAATACTAGCTCCAGGATGTTCAGGGAGGAACCTGAGGAGCTCTGCTCCCGAATCTCCCAAATTGCTATTCTCCTTGGTGCTTTATCATCTTCCTTTCCTCATCCCAGCAGGCAGACAATTAAGTAAAGAATAGCAATAAAGCAAACAGTACAAACAATCAACTATTCTGGTGGCAAGAGATGTGGATTTTGGGAGGTGCCCTGGAGTAAGAGGTGTTTAAGTGGAGACCGAGAGTATAAGCAGGAGATAGCCAGGAAAAGGAGAGGGGAACAATGTTCCAAGCAAAGGGACCATCATATTTGAAGCCTGTGTTCAAGGTACCTTGTGTAGGGTTTCCAGGCGGGAATTCTCGCCGGTTCTCAGGAGTTTTTTTCGCTTTCCATTTCCTGAATCCCGAGATATAAACTGTTTTCTGTTCTCCACGATTAATCGTTTCCACAAAGTGACGGCTGATACCACCAACCACCTGGGTTTGAGGAGCCAATTTTCCCGATTTCCCAACCAACTCTTCTCAGGATTCGGGAACGGGAAAGCGAAAAAAAAAATCACGAGAACAGACAGGAATTCCCACCTGGAAACCCTAGGCTTGAGGAAAGAGTGAGATCGGCTGCATATTGACTGCATAAAGGGAGAGGAACATATCCGGTTTTAAGTGATATGGTGGAGGACAGCCACGCCTCTGCCCAGCTGGTAATTAAGTATCCCTGAAACAAAACAGTAGGCCTGCTGGTTAAGAGTATGAGTTCTAAAGTTGACTTCACCTGGGTTGGTATCCAAGCTCCATCATTCTGGGACCTTGAGCAAGGTATTTAATTTTGTTTCCTTATGGGGACCACAAGAATATGTATGTTGTAGAGGTGTGATGAGGATTAAATTAATTAATATATGTAAAGAGTTCAGGCCAGTATCTGACATACGGTATTCAATAAATATTGGCTATTTCCCCCCCATCCGCCCACCCCCACCCTGACCATTGTGGTTATAATTTGTCTATGTCTGAAAGGCTCAGGGGAAGATCCAGTGCTAGTAGAAAAAACCTGAAGGGTCACAGGCGCCAATGATCCAAACTTCATTCTCCAACCTCAACTGTGCTGAAATGTAAAAACGTCTCCACTTACTGCAAATCTCTGCGCCACCACTTCTCATTTTCAACAGATGTTCTTCCCACCCAGCTCCTACTTTGTGGCAAAGTTCAAGCAATCAACAGATTAGACCTCAGCTTCCCACAACCAAGACCTCAAATGCACCTGAAACCACAGCCATTCTTTCTCTCCTATTAATAGGAAGACGCCCTTCCTTCAGTTGAAGGACAATCTCTCCATCTGGTTCTGTGAGCAACCTCTTTGTAGAGATGGCTTTCCATTGATTATTCCCCCTCTCCCCTCATGACTTCAGTCTCTCTTTGGCTCTTTCTCACCAACAATTAAACATTCTCAAGTCTCTCCTATCTTAAAAAGTCACATTCTTTACTCCTTCCAGAAGCTGTCCTTTCTCCTACCATTCATATTTACATTTATCCACACCTGTCTTTGTTTTCTCACTTCCCATGTATTCCTCAGTTTTACTAAGTCTGGCTTTCTGTTCCTCCTGTCATGCTTACCTGTTCTCACCAAGATCACCAGCTAGCTTCTAGTATTCACACTCATTAGACTCTTTACAGCCTTGATCTTACCTGACTAGTCAATAGCATTTGGTGTTTATTACTTCCTGTTCCCTTTTGCTCAGGGTCTCATGATTTCATACTCATTTGCTGTTCTTTCTGTCCCTCTGGCCATTCTTCTCAATCTCCATTGCAAACCCACTCCACTACTTGTCGCATAAATATTGGTGACCCTCATTTTTTTGTCCTAGCCCTCTTTCTTCTCCCATCTATGAGTTTATTGGCTTTCATTTATGCTGATGGCTCCCAAAATTGTCTTCAGCCTAGATCTCTCTCTTGATATCCAGATTTTACACCCACCAGCATATTGGAAATATTCCCCAATTATTCTGCTCCCCGTTTGAGGAGGCTGGTTCTAGGCTAAAATCCTACATGGGATCTTTTAGTCCCAACCAAATGCAATGATAAAGTTTTGTCTGGCAGGCCTCATGGGAAACTGCCCTCTCCACACCAGACCCTCTCCACACCAGACCTGGTTCAGAGCAGTGCATTGCAGGTTCCTAGAGGGGATTGTAGTCAAGAACTCAGGCTTCCTCAGGCCGGCCATGCTCATTTGCATACCTGCATTCCAGGTACTTCCATTCAGAACCCCAGCTGAGGTACTTCTCTCTACTTTGATTCAGTACCTTTCCACTCTTAGCCCTTCTCCCTTTCCCTCACTCCCCTTTGGTTCATTGATTTTTTATTGTTGTTGTTGGGGAGTCTTTTGTGCAGGGATCTTTGGCAGTGAGACAATTTCCCCCATCTGTGCTGTATCCACCTGACTTGCCTGAACTCTTCTGTGAGGATAAGGGAACTCGGGGAGCCGTTGACTCTTTTGCTTGCCTGTGGCAGTAAATGAACAAAGGCACGCTTATTACTCTCAGTGTGTCCTATTGGACTACCTGGACCCTTAATTACTTGACATCATTCAGTGGGCCTTTTTCATTTGAAAACTTGTATCTCTTCAGCTGAAGGAAATGGGGTTTGTTGAAATTCTTGGGTCTGTGTGTGTTTATGGTTTTCGTCGTTTGGAAAATTAAATTTACTATTATTTCTTCAAATATTTGTTCTTTCCTGCCCTCTCTTTCCAAATACACATATATTAGGTTGCTTGAAGTTATGCCACAGCTCACTGATATTCTTTTCTTTTCTTTTTTTTTCCTCTCTGTCTTTCATTTTATATAGTTTCTATTGCTATGTCATCAAATTCACTGATCTCTTCTTCTACAGTGTCTAATCTGCTGTTAAATCCAATTCAGTATATTTTTCATTTCAGACATTGTATTTTTTATCTCTAGAATTTTGATTTGGGTCTTTTTAAAAGTATCTTTCGTGTCTCTCTTTAACAGACTAATGCTTTTCTCTACCTTCTTGAACATATGAAATATGATTTTAATACATGTTTTAATGTTACAATCGATTAATTCTATCTATTTCTATTAATTTATTTTTCTTCTCATGATGGGTTGTATTTTTCTGCCTCTTTGCATGTAATTTTTGTATGGATGCCAGACATTGTACATTTTACATTGTTGGGTTCTTGAAATTTCTGTATCCCTATAAATATGGTTGAGTTTTGTTTTGGGATTCAGTTAAGTTACCTGGAAATAGTTTGGTCATTTCAAGGCTTGCCTTGAGGTAATAGCCTTCTGAGTACTGTACGTGATTCTCCATGAATTATGAGGTTTTCCACTCTGGCTTGTGAACTATTGCCACCCTGTATGAGCCCTAGGGGTTGACCTCCTTCCAGCTTTTTGTGTTTTTTCCCCTGGTCTTGTGTTTCCTTACAACAAATGCTCTGATCAGTGTTTAGCCAAATACTTGAGGGAGACCCTGTGAAGATCTCTAGAGTCGTCTCTTGGTGTGCAGCACTCTCCTCCCTGACACTCTGCCCTGAGAAATCCAGCTGCCTCAGCCTTCTTGGACTCCTAGTTCCATCTCCTCAACCCACAGGGCTCTGAGTTCCTCCTCTCTGTGCTGAGGCCTGGAAATTCTCTCTAGTAAGTCAGCCTGGGTGACTATGTCTTATTTGTTTCTCATTTGTTTTTCTCTTCTCAGGAATCACGGTCCTGAACTGTCTATTGTCTAATATTTAAACACATATATCAGATATATAACATAACATAATATAATATAATATAATATAAATATTCTTCCAAAAGCAGATGTCCATCATTGTAGTATTTTTCAGATCCTCTTCTCTCCATTTTCTCTGCTCTCTCCTTATTAGTAGAAAGTTTACTTCTTTGGTTGACCCTCGATGCCTTTTAATCTGTTCCCTCTAGTTTTTAATCTCTTTGTATTTTTGCTCTTGGTTATGAAGGATTTACTTGACCTCTAATTAAAATTTTATTTCTGCAATTATGTGTTTAATTTTCAAAAGCACTTTCTTTACTTATCTGTGTACCTCAGCCTGCATCTTCTATTGGCAAGCACCTGTGTCTTTTTTGGAGTAGGCCAGACAGTCTTAAGAATGGTGTGTGGGAGTGTAAACACCAGCTCCCTTGATCCTTGGCCAGGATATTTCTAAGGAATGTGCAGTGTACCATTCTTGAGCTTGTCCATGGGATAAAGATTACTCACCCACTTTGATAGCTGGTTTATTGAAAGTCTTCCCTTCCTTGTAGCATCTCTCCTCTGCTCTGGTGCTTCCTCTACACCTCTCAGAAAAACTACATGCTCTCAATTGTCATCTCAGGATCTCCTCCTGGGAGGGACCCCAGTAAAGATAGAGGGGCCAAAAGTTGACATCCTTCCTATAACCCCTTACACCAAAAGCTCCACTCTTCTCTCTTCAAAAGTTCATTAAGAGAATCTGGTGATGGGAGGCAAATTTCTACTCCTGTGCTTCCTGTATTATGTTTGATCCTGCTTATGGCAAGAAGAATTCAGACACCCAGAATGTGGCACATTTGTCTCTTAGATTATTAAACCACAATGAACACAAACCTGCAACACCAGTTAGCGTGTAGGGTCCAGCTGCCATAAAGAATCTCTCCTGAGGGTGCTAGGGTTTCATATCCATTTATTTCCACCACAATAGGGTACTTTTCAACTCCTGCAAGAGTAGGAAACCACAATAACACAGAAATCTGTACATTTTGTACTCCCTTGACAATTTCTGTGTCTTTTGAGGGAGTGGTTCTCAAACTTTTGTGTGCATCAGAATCGCCTGAGAGCTTGTTAAACTAAAGATTAAAAGACAGGCCTCATCTCTAGAATTTCTGATCCAAAGGTCTGCGGTGGGACCAGAGACTGCATTTTTTTTAATTAATTAAATTTATTGGGGTGACAATTGTTAGTAAATTTACATAGATTTCAGGTGTACAATTCTGTATTATATCATCTATAAATCCCATTGTGTGTTCACCACCCAGAGTCAGTTCTCCTTCCATCACCAAATATTTGATCCCCCTTACCCTCATCATCTACCCCCCCACCCCCTTACCCTCTGGTAACCACTAAATTACTGAGACTGCATTTTTAATAAGTTTCCAGGTGATTGCTGTTGTCCAGGAAACACACTTTGAGAATGATTGCTTTAAGGAATTTTGTGTTCTTACCTTAGCTTAGATGATTATATCTTACAGTCTCTGTGCCTTTCATGGAAACTTCTAATACAATCTATGTAGTTTTCCATGTAATTGTATAGTATCTGATAGACTGTCGAAGTTTCTTATTAGTGATGATAGGACATTTAGAATTTTCTACTTATGTGGTTATCCTCAGCATATTCATGTTAGCAGTTCTCTTACCCCAGTAAAATATCAACCCACTTCATTTAATTTTAAACACAATTAGCAATCTCATTCTTTTCAAATGTAACACTTAATTAACATATCCAAATATATATTGCAAATACAGTGCAGCTTCTGTCAAAAGTTATGAGGTTTCCAACATGTCAGGATACTTCACACGCATAAAGTGATATACTTTGAAAGCAAAGCTCTGATATTGCCCTAACTCTGATGCATTCACATTATGTTCCCAGAAGAAAGAACAAGGTCCCCTGGGGAGTTTGTAGACCGCAGTGTTTCCTGTTTCTGTAAAGTGGAAAGATCGATGCCAGTGTGGGGAGCAGAGAGGAAGGAAGACCTCAGCCGAGAGGCTATGGCAGGTGTGGCCAGCAATCGATAACCTGGAGGGCCAGCAGTGAAGCCTAAGAGTACGTGGTGAACACCCAGAGGGTCCAGGCCAGTCAGAGAGGATAAGCAGGAAAGCAGGAGCAAGGCAGCTCAGAGGAGAGAAAAGGGAAAGCAAAAAGTAGAAAGCACTGCCTGAATTGGAAGTAGCAAATATCTAGCAATAGTTCCTTCACTGTGGCTTCAGCAACGGGCAGGCAGAAATCATCTCTGATAAACCTTAATCATGAAAGATGCTTCGATGTTCTTTAATGAGAAACACTGTGACATTCAATTTCTATGTTGAAGAACAACATATGAAAAAGGTTAGAAGCTATTTTATATGAAACATCGTTAGCCAGGTTGGGCAAGGGTCTATTTAGCTTATACCATACACACCATTCCTCCTGTTGCCTTTATTACAAATCTCTTCAGGCTCCCTAATAGTTAAGGAGAAGAAGGAGGAGGAGGAGGAAAAAGAGAAGGAGAAGAAGAAAATAAGGTTTGTGGGAAAATGTGATGTATTTGATGACAAACATGTAAGTTATGTTTGTTCTTGGAAATGGAATTTGCTTGATACATTGTGAATGAATACTTGTAATATTTAACCTACCAACTACAATCTATGCCACAGTGTTGTGTTATTTCAATTCACCGTTGTAGTGGAGGTTCTTTTGTTAGTCAGAAAGCATTAGATTCTAGGCTTAGCTTTATTTTTAGAGACCTGCTCAAAAAGAATGTTGCTAGAAACAACTGGGTTCACCCCTGGACGAATGGATGAACAAAATGCAGTATACAGTATGCATTGGGATATTAGCATAAAAGGCATGAGGTCCTGAAACATGCTACAATACAGATGAACCTCTAAAACTTCATGGAAGTGAAAGAAGCCAGACATAAAAAGTCATATATTGTACGATCAGTTTATATGAACTCAAGTAGATCCACAGAGACAGAAAGCAGATGGGTGGTTACCAGGGAGTGGGGGAAGCGGCACTGGGGAATGATTACTTCACGGGTATGGGTTTTCATTGAAAATGGTTTGGAACTTGATATGGGTGATGGTTGCACAACATTGTGAAGATAGTAAATGCCACTGAATTGTGCACCTTACCATGGTTTATTTCGTGTTATGTGAATTTCACCTCAGTTAAAAAAAGAAAGAAAACGAAAAATATTGCTTGTGGCACAACAGATTCAAATATAATGTGAACCTTTTTCTTCCATAGCAGGTACTCCACTTCCTTTTCCCAGAGCACCAAAGGAGGGGTTTCTCAGCTGCTTCTTCCCGCAGCACCTCTTAAACAGAGAAGGCAAACCTGTCTCATGCAATGAGAACCCCCAAACAAGGCAGATTTCTGTGATAAAGATTCCTATGAAGCAGAGGGTCATGGGAGGAAGAGAAAAAGCAGTGAGGAAGTAGAATCTCTGCCATAAATACTACATTTTAGGATGGATGAGAGAAAGATCAATGTGAAAATGCTTAAATTTCTACATGGGGAAAAAAAAGATGCTGTAAAGTCCTAGTTATGGGTATAGATATTATTTAGCCACAAATTGAATGTTTCAGAAGGTTACATATGCTGGTTCCAAATTATGTATATATAATGTTTGAGAATCTGAAAGATGGGAAGTCCTGGATTGCAATGCAGCAACCAGTAAAAGGGACATAGAAGACCTCAGCTCTAACTGCCAGCTCTTCTGCCACTAACTTACAGGATGACCTTGGACATTCACCCATTTATTCATTCATGTATTCATTCATGCATCTAATCAATGTATCCCGAGCACCTCTTAAGTACTAGGCACTGTTCTAAGGGCTGGGGATCCCGCCCTGAATGACACACACACAGTCTCTGCCCTCATGGAGCCTACAGTCTAGTGTGGACACAGTCAAACGTGCTCCAAGTATGTGTCTAACTGAATTGAAACACTGTAATGTCAAGTAACAATATGAGCTATGAGAAAGGACAAAGCAGGACAAGAGACAGTGAGAAGGAACACCTCATCAAAGAGGAGACACTGTAGCAGAAATACAATGACATTATGAGAGGGCTGTGTGAACAGAGCATCCTGGGCATAGGGAGGAACTAATACAAAGGCTCTGTCACACACGCATGTGCTTGGCATGTTCCAGGCACGACAAGGAGGACGGAGCAGCTAGAGTGTGGGGAGCAAGGGGGTGCAGGGTACACAGGCCTGAGCAGTCGTCTGTGGCGCCTGCAGCCTATGAGAAGGGTTTGGGTTTTACTGTGAGTGAGATGGAGGGCCATTTGTGGGGACAGAATCCCACAGAACAGTTTCCAGGCTCTCGGCCTCATGTGGAAAGGTACTGGCTCGGTTATTAGATGGCCATCAGCTGTAATCAGATGGCCATCCGCTGTGGCTGGGTGACCATCCCCTGTTACTGGTTAGCCATTAGCCACTAACAGAACTGCAGTGGCTACGCTGGCAAGGCAACCACTAATCTACTTTCTGTCTCTATGGATTTGCTTATTCTGGATATTCCATATACATGGGATCATACAATATGTGGCCTTTTGTGACTGGCTCTTTTTACTTAGCATAATGCTTTAAGGTTTATTTGCATTGTGTCATGTGTCAGTACTTCATTCCTTTTTATTGCCAAAGAATATTCCAGTGTATGCATAGACTGCATCTTATTTATCCATTCATCTGTTGGTAGTCATGTGGGTTGTTTCTACTTTTCAGCTGTTATGAATAATAGTCCTATGAACATTTGTGCAGAAGTTTTTGTATAGACATATGTTTTCATTTCTCTTGGTTATATACCTAAGAATGGAATTGCTGGGTTACAAGGTAATTCTACTTACCCTTTTAAGGAACTTCCAGACTGTTTTCTGAAGTGACTCCACGATTTTATAATCCCCCCAGCAGTGAACGAGAGCTCCAATTTCTCTACATCCTTGCCAACACGTGTGATTATCTGTCTCGTTCATTATGGCCATCGTTGTGGGTGTGAGGTGGTATCTCATTGTGGTTTGAACGGTATTTCCCCAAGGCTAATAATATTGAGCAACTTCTCATGTGCATCTTGGCCATTTGTAAGTCTTCTTGGGAGGAATGTCTATTCAGATCCTTTGCCTATTTTTAAATTGGATTATTTGTCTTTTTATTCTCTTGAGACTCTTGAAAGCCTCAGTTCTTCTTCTACCCGGAACAACGCATATGTGACCCCAGATCAAGAAATTGGGCTCTGGGGCTGACGCAGGACAGCATTAACAGGTGAACTTGGGAAAGGAGGGATGCAGTGTCGCCCAGGGCCCACCTCCCTCCTTGCTCACAGTGACACTGGACTTACTCCCATTTTAATCATTTTTAATGTTTAAGGGCTGTTGTATGCTGAAAGGAAACCACACTAAATTTTTGTCTCTTTTTAAGGAGTTGGTAATTATCTAAATTTTCACATTCTGCTTAGATAACTATTATATCAAAAAATATGAATTTTAGAAATAGGAGTTCCCCAAACCTTTTAACAGTGATTAAAACCTTAATCAGCTAAACTCTTCCAAATGAAAATTTTAAGCCATATTATGAGACACTTTAAAATGCTTTAAACACTTTAAAAATCTCACACACATGAATACAGTGATTATAAAAATTTTCAGTATAAACCCCCAAACCCCTTTCTGCAAAAATGTTATGTATCTAAATTTGTTTCTTCATTATCTCTGTTCTTATTTTCTTGTTTTCATACTGCTTCCCTGGGGGGTTGGACACCTTCCATCTGCCTCCCCAGATCCATTCTCGCCCTTGTCTGCCCTGCTCTGTGTCCTGGGAGACTCCTCGTATAAAATGCCTCAACAGAGTCCTTTATTCTCAGACTTCCAACTTGTTGGGTTCTGACAGTGGGGGACTCAGCCTGAGATTGGAGGGTGGGGGGACAGTGAGGCAGGCTCTTTCCTGCAGGGTCTCCTGAGTTGGTTGTGTCACCCACAGAAGGCCGCAAACCCTGTTGCTGACCCTCCTCTCTCTGGGATAATGGATCTGCCCTTCCCCTTCCAGGCCTGGAGCTAGTCAGCTGCCCACGCCGGAGCTCATGCTATTCCTTGTTGGTTTCCCTTAACCCTGCCCACCCTTTTATAAATAGTCCTTTCATTCCACCCTCCTCTGCACTCTGTTGAAGTGTGTCAGCTCCTTCCCGATAGAACCCTGACAGATAGGATGACATTTTTATTTGCTGGAGAGTCACTGGCTTTTGCTGACCAGTTGAGGTGAACAGGTGAACCAGGGCCAGGAGACTTGGATCTGCCTCCCTCCAGGGGATTCTGTCTGAGCAGAACCAGAACAGGCTCTTTATCTTTTGGGGGGATAGCCTTTGTCCATTACATGAGGAACTGCCAAGGTGAATGGCTCTAACCGATCAGTTTTACTCTGATTTTTTGGTGTCCTTTGTCTTATAATCTTTTGAAAAATAATGCTGTTTGAATGTCTTACCTTGAAAGTAGAGCCTGATAAAAGACTGCCTAATTACGTAAGTGTTTATGATGCAAGTGATATAAGCCATTTCGCAAAAGCTTGTTGCCAGAACCATGTGGTTTTAATTGGTTACAGCCAAGTCAGCTGACGGAGAATTTTACTTCCCATTGACCATGAAGACCAACAATAATGAGGCCTCTGCTACCTCTGGGTCTGGATCTGTGTATGCCCAGGACCTTGGGGTGCACACAGCCCCGGGACAGTGAGCACAGTGAAGGACCCAGGCCTTTCAGGCAGCCCACTTGGGACACCTTTAGGCTTTGAATAAAACAAATTTAGTGATTGATTCCCCATCTGACCGACGGAAGAACCCGAAGAGAAAGAAGCCACAAGTCCACAGGCGAGCTCTTTCCCATACACACTATCTGTACTCTGTGAGTAAACAGTGGCTGGGGATTTACTGCTTGTGTTTTGCCAGTCGATTTGGTGTCTGAATTTCCCTGGCTGGGGGCTTTGCCTGCTCAACTGGGTGCATCGAAATCCCTGTTTGAAGCACCTTCTGGACTGCTAGGAACAGAGCGACATGTCATTGTCACCGCCCCCCCCCCCCGGGGAGCATTTCTTCCAGCCCTTTCCCATCGAACAGCACTATGCTGTCCCCACCCTGGCAGATATGCGTGTGGCACTGGAAGCGGGGAACCCGCTATTGCAAAATGCCTGCTATTTGCCTGTCGCCATGTCAGGCAATCTGCAAATATTCTGCCACTGATTTTCAAATAGGCTCTCATCTCAACACTGCCCAGGTAGCCCACTCCTTTGCTGGGTGCTCTCTTTCTCACTCCCTGTGGGGACAGAGTCCCAAAGAGCAGTTTCCAGGCTCTCGGCCTCATGTGTAAAGGCGCTGGCTTGGGTAGTAGATGGCCATCAGCTGTGACTAGTTGGCCATCAGCTGTGACTGGTTGGCCATCAGCTGTGACTGGTTGGCCTACAGCTGTTATGGGTTAGCCAATAGCCACTAATATAGCTGCCGTGGCTGCATCGGTTGGTTGGTTGGTTGGTTGGTTGGTTGGTTGGTTGGTTGGTCGGCAGAGAAGTGGGCAGCAGATTGTGCATCACGTGGAGCCTGCTTCCTGTATCTCCAACCCAGCCGACAGCGAGACTGTAGTGATATAAGCCCCCCATCCGTGGCTCCGTGGGTGTTCCTTTTTGGCCGCACCATATCCTGTGTTCTTATGTGGGGAGCGGGAGCAGAGACCCTGCACAACACTCCCCTAGAGGACGGCTTCATGCCTGCTCATTTCTCCCCAAGCTCTGATGACCTGGACCTCGTTGGGATAATAGGAGACACCAGACTTCCTTAATTTCCCACCACCCAGTCCAATAGCCTGCCAGAACCTGACCATGTTCTCCTCTTCTCTCCCTCCTGTCAAAGGCCTGTGCTGGGGCTCTGGGTCCTGTCATTGCGCTCTTGTTCTTTCGAAGGGTGTCAGTCCTTTCTCTCATGGGTATCATCAGTGTTTGTGTCAAGGGCTCAGCTGAGTTGGAGACAGTCGTAGAGAGTAATTTCTTCCTAGTGAATCAGAATTAATCTCAATAGTTTTTACTTTCCTGAATCTTGCTTTTTTCCTTTTTCCGAAAATGTGGTGGTTCTTTATCTACATCTAGTGTGTTGTTATCTTCTCACTGACTGTAATTTCTTCAATCTGACTGGCCGGGTTCTGCAATCACAGTCACAGGGTCTGTTAGGCCTAGGAGGCCATATACCAGTCAAGTGGCTTTGTCTTTGCTCTGGAGGGGGTCTGGGTGACTCTTCTTGGTATTTCTTGACTCAGTTCTTGAGTCAGTGCTGTGTATAGAGTAGGCTCTGAATACATGACCTTTCTTCTGGGACTGAGCAAGACCTTTGGCAGTCTGAGCTTGCCAAGCATTCTTGACAACATTTTTAAATAATAAAATGTGTGGATACATCTAGGCCACAAGTTGTTTTTATCTACCTGTCTATATTAGTGTGCTAGGGCTGCCATAACAAAGTTTCATAGACTGGGTGGCTCCAACAAGACATTTATTTTCTCACACTTCTGGAGGCTGGAAGTCTGAGATCAAGGTGTCAGCAGAGTTGGTTTCTCCTGACACCTCTCTCCTTGGCTTTCAGATGACCATATTCTCGCTTCGTCTTCACATGGCCTTTTCTTTTGTTGACATAAGAACGTCCAAATCTGTGGATAATTTTTATAAGGGTTTATTTGCACCAAAATTGATGACAATTGCCGGGAAGCAAGATCTCAAATGCTCTGGAGAATGGCAGTTGGCAGTTTCTTTTATGCATTTGAAATTAAGAAGTTATCAACCGTTGATTGCCAGCACCAGTTCAATGCCAACAGGAATCCCTAATTGGGGATGTGGTGAAGAATGAAACTTTAGTTAGTGCAGCCACCTCAGTTGTGATACAGCATAGCTTTAGAACAGCTCTATAGTTTCACAGCTCAATTATGAAGTAGTACAGCTGAGAAACAGCAAGGCGAAAAGGAGGCCCTGCGGGGAGGCCACTCTCTGTCTAGACAGCTCTGCTCCACATGTTCTAGTCTAGTCTGCTCCCCTCTGCTTCAATGAGAAGTCTTTGATGTTTCAGCTCCAGCCAGGGATATGCTGTCTTCAGTCTTCAGTGAAAAGGGAAAGGTTGCTCCCTGAGCCAGAGGGGAACTGATTTATATAGAAAGAAGTCCCTGTCCCTGGTCCCTGGTCCCTGACTGGTCTGTCTTCATGCAAATGAGGACTCCAAATTATCACAGTTTGATAGGTCCAAAAACCACTGTTCTGATTGGTCAGAATGGAGCTGCTCTGATTGGTCGGTGAAGACACTGATAGGAATATAGCTGTACAGCTCCAATTGGATGGGGAAAGTCTCAGTCCTATTGGTTGAAATACAATTCCAGGAACTGCTTTATAAGGGCTGGCTCAAATAGCTGGAACACAGTGGAGGCAGACAGTTCTGTTCAGGCTTCTCTCCCTGAAGTGTGGTTTGTGTGAAACTGCTGCTAGGCCCTGCTGTTAAATTTCAGTTCAGTTAGCCACCAGGAGTCCTTCTTTGTAGTTATCTTCTTTTCAGGGTCCACAGAGGGAACATAAGGAAAATGACATGAAGGTGGGAGAAGACAAGGTGGGGATTGGATTATAGGGTAGTTAGCAAGGTTGTGAGCTCTCTTGAGGGTTGTTACACTTATTTCAAAGGTGTGTAAACCTTGATGCACAAAAACAATGGACAGGGCTTGCTTAAGGCAAAGATAAACCTTTTACTAAAAAGTTATATGCCTGGAGTGTAACTACTCACCATGAACTACCCAGTTAGGAATTTACGATCAGATCATCCTGTGAGGTTACTTTCCATAGGACCTCATGTTTCATTTACAGTCAGATGTCATCTTATGTACTTGCCAGGTCCAATCCTTAATTGTCTTCAAAATGGGCATCCTTTTCATCACCTTTCACGTTACAGATTAGAAAACTAGGACAGATAGATGTTAAATATTTTACCAAGGTCACGCAGCTAATGATGACAGAGTCAGAATCAGAACACAGGCTAGGCTGCCTGCAGAACACAAGCTAATGTCCCCATCGGTATGAGTCTCCTGTGGCTGCTGTAATGAAGTCCCACAAACTGTGGTACTTTATTTAGTCGTCGAGGCCATAAGTCCCAACTCACTACCACTGAGCCAGAATCAAGATGTTGTCAAGGCTGCACTAGCTCCAGAAGCTCTAGAAAAGAGTCTGTTCCTTGCTTATTCCAGAGTCTCATGGGTCCAGACATTCCTTGACTTGTGGCCACATTACTCCAATCTCTGTCTCTGCGGTCATATCCTCCTCTTCTGTCTATGTAATCTGCTTCTACCTCTCTTATAAGGACAGCTCTAAGGGCACTTAGGGTCCCCCTGATAATCCAGGATAATGTCTTTATCTCAAGATCCTGAATTTAATCCCATCTGCAAAGACCCCTTTTGTGAGGACCACATTCCTAAATTCCAGGGATTAGGACGTGGGTGCCTTTTAGGGGGCCCCTTTTCAGCCTACCATAGCACCTGATCCTACTGCCTAATTAATTCCATGGTTTAATTAATGCATGATGCCCTTTGGACAAAGTGGAGAAATGTAGCCTCCATCATGGCCCAGTCATGGAAAAGCTGAGAGGTGCTAAAATCTCAAGACTGTTGGAAAGTCATTTCCAAATGTTTTAGAACAAAATAAGGCTGCCACCAAGGCACGATAAAGAGGAAGAGGCCCTAAGAATTGAAATCATGACTGTAGAGTATCCTGGAAAGCTGAAAGGGGAGTGTAACTAAACAAATGTTTACTCATTAGTGATTTTTGAGCCTAGACTCCAACAGGATTTATTCTAAAGATTCAAAGTGGGCACACAACCACAGGCAATTTTTTCAGAGCAGCTAGGTAGAACCTTCTAGAAAGAATGCCAGTAGAATCAGAATGAGTCAGAATCTTCTAGAGGTGAGATTTGAGAAGGCATATTTGTAGCAGGAAAAAACAAAGAAGGGCAGCCCTTTGCTCTGGGTGGAAGTGTTTTGTAAGTGGAAAACCAAGAGGAAGCACAGCTATTTACCAGCTGTTTTGCTTCTGGCTTCACCATCAAAGAGACTGGTCAGACAGGAAAGGACAACTGGGGTGACTTGCCGCCAGGCAAATCAAAGCCGGAGACAAGCATAGTATAGGGACCACGGGTGTGAGCTCTCACCTCCAAGGCTAGGAGCCAGCCCCCTAACATCTGAGAAATACTCGCGGGGCTGCTGGACAAGGGCCAGAGGAGGGAGGACGAAGGAAGCACAGGGAACTGTGCAGATCAGGGTCCTCACATCATGCAATTACCCAGTCTGACTCCTAATGTGGAGCATCCATTAATCACGGCCCTGAGGTTGAGGCATGAGGACATTCTATTCTTGTTTTAACTCACCTGGGAACTTAAACTTTGGAAACTTCCAGTCAATGCCTAGATATATGTCAGACCTCCAGATAGTCCTCTGATTGCTCCCTGAAGGACTCACGTATCCAAACCACCTGACATCTGACTGGTAACCATCCTGGACCCATGCTGGGGCTAAGAACGAAGGACTGCTCATTCTCAAGAAGGCACTTTTTACTATAAGAACTCTTAACTTTTCTTTCTTCCTCGGAACATTTCTGGGTTTTTGCTGGATTTTGTTTAGTTGTGTTTCCGGTTTGCAAACCTTACGATGCTTGAATAAATCTTTATCATTTCTTTCTGGCAAAGCCTCCAGAGCCTTTCTGAGTTTGTTCAACAGCCCAGAGAATCATTCTGATTTGGGGGAGATTTGCTGGTGATGGAGACTTTCAGTTGAAAAAGCAAGGGAGATTTATCCTATATGGATATATTAAGCCAACTAACCAGCCACTCCTCTTTTTGAGTTTTATCCTTGGCCCTTTTCAAGGAGAATCAAGAATATATATCTCTTGAAACCACTGGATTCAATTCTTGGGAGTCGCCTCCTTCCCTTCCCCCCTCCCTCATTTTCCTAAGCCAGTCTGGACACAGATCCTCTAGCCTGCACCCCCCCCCCCACCGCACCCCCAGCTCTCTTCTTCTTTGATGTACATGAGGGAGATGAAGACGTGGAGCCCATGAAGGGAAATCCTGACAGCTCTGAGCCAGCTAAAGGGCTGGCAGCGGAAATTATAAGAGACAAGAGACTGATTAAGGAAGAGGTAACAAGGAGTTAATTTGGGGAGAAGGTCGTCAAAGTAGGAAAAGCTTTACCAAGAAATGTTTCTCAGTCTCACAGTGAGTGTCATGGTCACCAGTGGAATGGGGAAGATGGGCTGCAAAGAGCAGAGAACTTTAAACCAGCAGAAATCTCAGGAAATATCTATTAGCACCTTTGTTCCAAGTGTTGGGGAGACAAGGATAAGACTAGAATATGGTCCTGCCCCTCTGATAACAAACAGTGGGGACAGACACTGAAAGGATTGTTTAAAAGTGCAGAACTGCTTTGGAAAACAGTCTGGCAGTTCATCAAGGACCTAAACATAACATTATCAGAAGACAGTGCATTTCCACCTCTAGGTATATAACCAAGAGAATGGAGAACACAGTCTACACAAAAACCTATACACAAATGTTCATAGCAGCATTATTCATAGTAATCAGAAGGTGGAAACAACCCAAATACCAAACAACTAACGATTGAACAAAATGTGGTCTATGCATACAATGGAACACGATTGGCTATAAAAACAACTGAAGTATCGCTATGTGCTACAGCATGGATGAACCTTGAAAACATTGTGCTAAGCGAAAGAAGCCAGCCACAAAGGATCACATAGTGTATCATTCCACCTACATACAATGTCCAGAAGAGGCAAATCCATTGACACAAAGTCGATTAGTGGTTGCCTAAGGGCTAGGATGGGATGGGAGGAATGGGGAGTGACTGCTGATGGGTAGGGGGTCCTCTTTTCGGGGTGATGAAAATGTTTTACAATGAGAGAGTGATGGTGATTGCACACCTTTGTGAATATACAAAAAAACCTTTTGGGTTGTGCACGTTAAATAGGTGAGTTGTGTGACATCTGAATTATGTCTCAGTAAAGCAGTTTTGGTTTTGTCTCAAGTGCTGACATTGCACTCAGGATGCTGTCAGGACGAAAGAGGGCCACTAAGTCACTTGAGGGTGTGCTGAGAGCTTCCTGTGTTCTTCACACCTATCTCACTAGCACTGCTTCCTGGAGGCACCCCAGTGTTGAATCACCACAAACACTTGCTCAGGTTTAAAACAGGAACTGAATATGACCTTTCCCTTGTTTAAATAAAACAAGCAAATGCAATGTGTTGTCATTTTGTAAGAACTATATTTTCTTGCCATGAATTAGTTCTACATAGAACTTCTGGAAGACTAGAAAAGGAAAATTATGGTGTTGTGTTTTTTGTTGTTGAACTTTTCTTCCACAGTATTTGTTCCACTCTTGTCACTTTCCATTTCATTTGTCTTCACCTTTGGGTGGCTTTTAACATTAAGACAAAGTTTGCCACTGAGGGTATGATTTCTAACCTATTCTTCTGTTGCTAACTAAAATAAAGGGTAGGGCCGGCCCGGTGGCTCAGGCGGTTAAGCTCCCTGCTCCTAACTCCGAAGGCTGCCGGTTCTATTCCCACATGGGCCAGTGGGCTCTCAACCACAAGGTTGCTGGTTTCGACTCCCACAAGGGATGGTGGGCTGTGCCCCTTGCAACTAGAAAACGGCAACTGGACCTGGAGCTGAGCTGCGCCCTCCACAACTAAGACTGAAAGGACAACAACTTGACTTGGAAAAAAGGCCTAGAAGTACACACTGTTCCCCAATAAAGTCCTGTTCCCCTTCCCCAATAAAATCTTTAAAAAAATAAAATAAAATAAATAAAATAAAGGCTACATTTTAGCAACAAGAAACAAAAACATTAAAAATGATGTCTGACGGTGGGGTAGTTGTGTAACAGCCACTGTATGAGAAGGTATCTTAAAACTGACAATCTCAGCAGGCAATTCCATTGACTATAACTGAATTTACCGTAGGGTAATTTACTTGTGGGAAGATTGGGTCGGAGCAGAGAAGACGACCCAGAAGTCATACAGATTATTTTCTGCTAACAGTCCACTGTTATGGTACTTATTTAATGGTATAACTTGGATACTAACGGCTGACAGGACAGAAGGACAAAGAATGCAATAGTGCCAGGGGCCACTGGTGGTTGATGATTGTTTACAATCGATGCTGTCACCAGTATGATATTTATTGGTTGTCATGCCATTCTGGCTGTTACTAACAAAAATATTTATGGCTACATTTTAAGGAGCACAGTTAATCATAAACTAGAAAGCTCTGATATGCTTGCTAAGGACAGTGAGGTTGGTCAAAGTTCACAGCGTGAAACAAAAAATGAAAGGAAATCTGGGACATGGAGATGGAGTTAGTGTTTTTTACATCTACATCTGTATAAATGTATCTGTATAAATGTATAAATAGAATTGAGATGCTGTAAACTTCTGAGTGACTTCTGATGTACAGTGTGCCAACTTGTATATCAAGTTGAAAAACAACTTCGACTCAATTTATAAGTACTCAGAATAACCTTACAGAGCAGAACCCTTTTCTTTAACCTGGACTATTTTCATTGGTTTTGTTTTTCTCCTTCATGTGTTTTATGGACTTACTTAAATAGAATTAGCTCTGTTTAATCTGCATGTGTAATTGTCACATACTCAGGAAGGCTTCAGTTTACCACTTTTTATTATCTATTAATTCAACAGATATTTCTTAGTACTAGGCACTGAGTTAAGTGCTGACGTGGAGATAAGCAGTAGTGAGCTGCTCAGAAGTCTGGAGCAGAGCTGGGAGGGAAAGGTGTCGGCCATGAAAATATTTCCCAGAGATGCTCACAACCCTGGATAACTTCTGACTGTCCTGCAGAAGCACAGGGTGACAGGTGGACGCTGTTAGCTGGATATTAAAAGAAAGAGTGATCCCTTTGAAGGCAAGAGAACGGGAAGACGTATGAGAGTGCTGGTCAACAAGTACATGCAACCTACCATACCTGCTCTGAAAGATCAGTGGTTCTCCACCTTGGTTGCACGCTGGAATAACCTGGGGGAACTTTAAAACATAGTGATAGCTGAATCCTGCTCCAGAGAGTGGGAGTTCATTGGTCAGGGTGAGGGGTGGACATTGACATATCTAAAGCTCTCTAGGAGGCTGCAATGGGCAGCCATGGCTGAGAACCAGGTGTCAGAGAGGGCACAGGGGGCTGCCCTGGAGGCTAATCCAGTCTGGGGTGGGCAGGGCAGGGAGCCCCCTGAGCAAGTGGAGTGAGTTCCTTTTCCACAAGGCTGGGCTGTCAGAAAGCATTGCCAAGGGGAAGAATAGGGAGAAAGAGAAAGATGGGGAAGAGGGGAAGAAAGGGAAGTTGGCACAGGCTGGCTTCCCTCCGGGGGCTTTTCAAATAAACAGGACACATGTTTCTGCTACGACATCTAAGTGGTGGCACACAGATGACCGGTCGAATCCCTTTCTGGTTTCAGAACTCTTGGCCATTTTCTCACATGTGGGGTTCTTCCATTCTTCACTTCCTAGCTGCAACATCAGCCGCAGGTAGTTCACCCACATTCTCCTCCACACACCTGGGCTCCAGACACTTGGCAAGGCCACGAAAAACACTCTGACTACCAGCAGGGCACAGGCTGGCCCTTGTCACACATCCGGCATGCACTCTTTTTGGTACACGATTTCAGAGTTTCCTGTGGAAGGTTCAACCACAAAGCATAAATAAGATAATAAATGTCATGTATTTCTCACAAAGCCTGGCACACTGTAAGCACTTAATACATGTTACTTTTGTCAAGATGATTACTTATTTTAAAAGATTTAAAAAAAAAAGACTCACGTGCATTTGAGAGGAAGCTACCTCAAATAGTCCCATGATGTGAAGAAAGAGATTTGGACAATACTGGGGAGAAAAGGTCTCTGAGTGTCTGAGCTGACAAATTATGCAGATAAAGAGGAATCAGTGGAAAGTTACTCAGCAGGAGTTTGTTCCCAGCGTCCTTGCCAGTATCCATCAGCTCTGCTGTTCCACCCGCTTCTCCAAGGAAGCCTGCAAAGGCTGCCCGGGACACAGGCTCAGCCCATCTCACTCGCCAGCCAATGTGGACAGTCTGTACACCATGGGTACGGAGCTCAGTATTTCTCTGGTCTTTGGGAGCCCCCTTTCAGCACAGGCAGTGCCCCTCGTTTGGATGTCCTCCAACAACACCCTCCCTGTCAAGCTACAGTGTAAATGTTATCTATCACACAGGCAGAGACTGGGCCAAAACAATGTATGATGTGAAGCAGCAAAACCAATTTTTTTTCTGAGACAGAGGCCCAGCTAATTTGGAGGAAATTCTGTGTGTTTTGAACTCATCTGGGAACTGAATGCATGTTGGAATGATGACTATTCGTAAGCAGTTGTATATTTGTTATGATTTCTCCTAACTTTTTATTTTGAAAATTTTTAAACCTATAGAAAATTTTACTGCCCAGATACCCTTCATCTAGAACAATGACACTTTGCCACATTTGCTTCCTCTCTCTTTCTACACACACACACACACACACACACACACTTTAGCATCTGACATTTGGATGTGTCTAACAATTTATAGTGAGACATAGGTTGACAACATTTTCTTTCTTTTCCCCCAGTGGTTCAAATACGAGTGGTGCCTCTTACAACTGATAACATCTTAGATTCAACAGACAAAAGAATCGGTAATGTGGTCAGCACAGTGTCTGGCTCATGTCAATGCTACACAGATGTTAGCTGTTATTACTATATTAATATAATGACAAATTTGTCTACTTCTCCTATGGCTCTGTCAATTAAATCTATTTTGAAGCTAGGTTGTTAAGCACATATATTTTTTAGAACCATTTTGAGTTGCTGATGGACTGAATCTTTTTTATGATTATATAATGGTCCTCTTTAATTCTAGTAATGCTTTTTGCCTTAAAATCTATTTTGTATGATATTAATATAGTGAAATCAACTTTCTTGGTTAGAATTTGCCCTCTTTTTACTTCCAACTTTTCTATATCCTTATGTTTTCTGAGGCCATTTTAAAAACAGCTATAGATTTGCTATTTTTATTTTTAAAAATACAGTTTGACAATATTGTCTTTTACTGGATCATTTAGTCCATTTACCTTTTGGATGTATTTCTATTGTATTACTTTATGTTTTCTATTAGTTCTGCCTTTTTTTAAAAAGATATCTTCTTCTTTCCTTTCTTGGAGTAGTCTTTCGACTGAATAATTTTTCCTATTCTACTTTTCCTTTAGTACAGTTTCTCAGCCTCAACTATAGTGACCTGTTGGGCCAGATAATTTGTTGTGTAGGGGTTGTTTTGTGCATTGTTGGATATTTTTGCAGCATTGCTGGCTTCTACTCACTAGATGCCAGGAATACCCCTCCAGCTGGAACAACCAAAAATGTTTCCAGACATTGTCAAATGTCTCCTGGGGCACAAAATTGCCCCTCTCCCCAGGTGAGAACCACTTCTGTAACGATGAGGTTACTGTAGAAATTTTAACACATTTAACTTCTCCATGGCTCAAATGAATCTTTATTCTTCTCTGAAATACAACAGGAACTTTAAAACTTCAAATGTTCCCTTCTCTGGGTTTTAGTTGTTGTTTTTAAACCCAGAAGATATTATTATTGTTTTATACAGTCAATATTTATTTGGATTTACTCATGTATTTATCCATTTCTTTCCTATATTTCTTCTTACATGTCATAACTTTCATCTGGGAATGGTTTCCTTCTGCCTAAAATACATTCTTTAGATCTTTATCTAATAAAGTTCTTTTGATGTCAAACACTCTCAACTTCTATTTGTCTGAGTCTTTGTTTTATCCCTTTTCCCTAGATAGGATATCCAATTCTAAGTTGACAAAGATTTTTTTAAAGGTCTTATTGGGGAAGGCGAACAGGACTTTATTGGGGAACAGTGTGTACGTCCAGGACTTTTTTTTTTTCCCAAGTCAAGTTGTTGTCCCTTCAATCTTAGTTGTGGAGGGTGCTGTTCAGCTTCAAGTTGTTGTCCTTTCAGCCTTAAATGTGGAGGGCACAGCTCAGCTCCAGGTCCAGTTGCCCGTTGCTAATTGCAGGGGGCAGAGCCCACCATCCCTTGCGGGAGTCGAACCGGCAACCTTGTGGTTGAGAGGACGCGCTCCAACCAACTGAGCCATCTGGGAGCTCAGTGGCAGCTCAGCTCAAGGTGCCATGTTCAATCCCAGTTGCAGGGGGTGGAGCCCACCAACCCCTGCGGGACCCAAGAAATCGAACCAGCAACCCTGTGGCCAAGAGCCCACTGGCCCATGTGGGAATCGAACCGGCAGCCTTCGGAGTTAGGACCAAGGAGCTCCAAAAACCTGAGCCACCGGGCCGGCCCGACAAAGATTTTTAATGCAGTTTGATTCTTGGCTTCTATTACTGCTGAGAAATCATCCATCAATTTAACTGCTTTTCCTTTGAAGGTAACCTGTCTTCTCCACTTTTGATGTCCTACAGTTTCACTTTAATGTGAAATCTTCTAATTTGTTCAGCTTGGGATTTGTTGGGATCCCTGAATTTGTAAACTAGTATCTTTCCTTAGTCATTATCTTTTCAAATATTCAAATGCAGGCTTACCTCATCAATATTGTGGGTTTGGTTCTGGACTGCTGCAATAAAGCAAATATCTCAATTGAGTCACATGGAGTCTTTGCTTTGCTAGTGCATATAAAAGTTATAGTTATACTATACTGTAGTCTGTTAGGGGTGTAATAGTATTATATATAGTAAAACAATGTACATACCTTCGTTAAAAATATTTTATGGTTAATGCTAACCATCATCCAAGCCTTCAGCAAGACGTAATCTTTTTGCTGATGGAGGATCTTACCTACAATTTGTAAAAACGGCGAATCTGTGAAGCGTGAAGCAAGTAAAGCGAAGTGTAATAAAATGAGGTATGCCTGTATTGCATTTGCCTCATCCTTTCTCACCTCTCCTTCTGAAACTCTGATTAGACATGTAATAGATCATCTCACTCCATCATTCATACAGCTTATAGCTTAACCTCGCATATTTTCCATCCTAATGTTTCTCTGTACTGTACCCTTGATAATTACTTCAGATTTACTCTCCCACTGCTGGTTAATTTTATGTGTCACCTTGGCCAGGGCATAGCGCACAGATATTTGATCAATCAACAATGAACACCAGTCTGAATGTTGCTGTAAAATTATTGTTTTAGATAAGATTAACGTTTAAATCAGTAGACTTCGAGTAAAGCAGATTACCCTCCATAATGCGAGATCTCATCCAATCAGTTCAATGCCTTAAGAGAAAAAAGAAAAAAGAAAAAGAGAAAGAGGTGATTTTGCCTTGAGACTGCCTTTGGATTCAACTGAATTATCAACTCTACCTGGGTCTCCAGCCTCTCAGTCTGCCCTACATCTTTCGAACTTGTCAGCTTTCACAATCATATGAAAATCATATTTGAAGCCTGTTCCTTAAAATAAATTTTTCTTTCTCTCTCTACATATATACACACACATCTTTTTGGTTCTCTTTCTCTGGAGAATGCTGACTAATACACTTCTCCTTCTGTCCAGTGTACTTATTCTCTCTTCAGCGGTGTCTAACCTGCCGTTAAGCACATTCTCAGACTTTTAAATTTCAATGATTATATTTTTTCATTTCTAGACATCTATTTGCCCCCACCCCAAAAAACGTTTAGTCATTTCTTGGTGTGTAGTCGATTGTAATTGTTGCTCCTAATTATTCTCTCCCTTCCTTGTGAGAGAATTATACATTCCCGCCTGTTGCTATGCAACTTTCAGTTCTTCCCTGGGGAATAGTACACTTCTTCACTCTGTTCACATTAGACTTTGCCATGTCTTTGGCCAAAGGAATGTAGACAGAAGTGACTCACTCCACGTCCAAGCAGAAACTTCAAGAACAATTGTGGGGCTTGTATTTCTTTCCCCATTTGGCATGTCCTTCAGCCTCGATCCTAGAATGAAAGTCATTTTAGAACAGACCCACATTTGATCTCCAGCCACACATAAAATGAGCGAGAAACAAGTCTTGGTTTTTAAAAGCCACTGAGATTTGGGGTTCATGTGTTACTACCACAAAGCTGAATGATTCAGCCTCTTGTGCTTTTCCGATATTATCAATGCCTTCTGACATTTACTTTTTATTTAAAATTTATTGGGATGACAATAGTTAGTAAAATTACATAGGTTTCAAGTGTGCAATTCTGTATGACATCATCTATATCTCACATTGTGTGTTCACCACCCAGAGTCAGTTGTTCCATCACCATGTATTTGACCTCGTTTACGCTCTTCTACCACCCCCCTCACATTTATTTAACTGAATGAAGCATGCTGCATAATCTCTGTATCAAGATCTAAAGTCTTTGTGGGTCTGGCTTCGCTGCTTGTTTTTGCTAGCTAGCTCTTGCTCTGATGTTTTCCTTTTGGGTTTTGTGATTTCTAACAGCTAACCCTGAAGTTTTACTTGACCACCCAGATAGTGTGATTTGGGGCTGCAAACCTACTGTTTGAGATTATATTATTACTTCTCAGGAAAGATATATTTTGCCCCTTCACTCAGAAAACAAAATCAAAACCAAAAAGGTTTATTTGTAACCCTTGGTGGGGGTATGTAGTAGGCTGAATAACTACCCCAAAGACACCAGACCCTGCTCCCTGGCACCTGTGAATATGACCTTATTTGAAAAAAGGGTATTTGCAGATTAAATTAAGGATCTGGAGATGGGGAAATTATCCTGGGTTATCTGGGCAGCCATTAAATGCACCACAAGTGTCCTTATAAGAGAGAGGCATAGGGAGACACACCTGTGGAAGAGGAGAGGGTGAGGTGACTACAGAGGCAGACATTGGACTGATGCTATAAGCCAAGGAATGACGCATTTGGAAGAGACAAGGAAGGATCGTCTCCTAGGACTTCTGAAGACTTCTTTGACATCTTGACTTCAGCCTATTGATACTGATTTTGGACTTCTAGTCTCTAGAACTATGAGAGAATAAATTTCTGTTGTTTTATGTCACCCAGTTCGTGGCACGTTGTTATGGCAGCTACAAGAAACTAATATAGGGAGTTAGGATTAATTTCTTCCTGGTTCATCATTACACAAAGAGGAGGGCTTTTTGGGATTTCAGATTTATGGGGAGGGCTTCTTTAGACCCCACCTTGTGTGAGCCCTAAGCTTTGTCTTTTGTCCCCTGAGCCCTTGTGAGCGACTGCAATCTACAGGGTTTGTCAAATGCCCTCAAAGGAAAAGGTGGCATTTAACCAGCTTCTCTAGGTTTTGGCCTCTGAATATTCCTTCCTTGCTTGCTAGGAAACATTTTTGTGTGTGTGTGCTTTATGTTTTCAAAAATGGCACCCAAGAGGCTCATTCTGCATCTGACAATTCTGCAAACGGAGTATCATGAACACACACAGATTAAATAGAGAATAAAATTTTAGTAGAGCACCATCACGATATGAAACAGGTACAGGGAGAGAAACAAAACCCAGTCATCCCTGAGAATCCAGAAAGCTTGCACTCTGTACAGCATTTTTCTGACCACTGTTGAGGTGAGGTTATTTTTTGGATCAGTCTATTGGCAGTCTGGTGGGATTTTACAGCATCCATTTTTACTCCTCCTTTGAAATATTTTTATTTCTCACAATTAAAATCTGCTCCTTATATTAGTGAGCATAAGAGGCTGACAATTATGCCTTCAGTGGTCAACCATTTTGTAATCATTAACGTCTTTATAAAGCGGCATGTTCCCAAGATGGAGTATTTTTGCCAAGTGAGCCTTTAAAATTTAGCTCTTCGGTTGTTTAGATGTGGTCCCACCATCTGCGAGTCTTACTCGGGCTTGCTCAGGTGGTCTCGGTCCTCACTTGTTGCTCTGATCACCCTCAGAGGCAGCCGTGAGAAGTAGGGGGTTGCTGAGTCCAGCAGAGTGGCTCCCTCTTCAGAGACTAGCATGAGAGCAAGTCCTGCCCAGAAGGGGCCCGGAGGCTGCAGCCGTCCACAGGCTGCTGGCTGCTTTCAGAGACTTCTGTGATGACACTCAGTTTGTCAAAAACTTCACTCTCATCAGAAAGCGGGAAGGAGAAAAACAGAAGCTTGCTGTGATGAGGGTGGCCCAAAAACTGCAGGAGGAAAAAAAAGAAAGTCAATTATCAAATATTCCCTGAATGTTTTCCCTTTGGGCTTACAAAGATTTTATACAGAATTCATGGCTGGAAAACGTTGTTTAAAAAAAAAAAGTGACAATAATAATATGAGAGTTCCTCAAAAAATTGAAAATAGAATTACCATCTGATCCAACAATTCCATTTCATGGTAGATTCCCCAGAAGAAATGAAAGCAGGGTCTCAAAGAGACTCTTGTGCACTCATGTTCACAGCAGCGTTATTGACAACAGCTGAAGGGTGGAAACAGCCCAAGTGTCCATCGATGGATGGATGGATAAACAAAGTACAGTATGTGTACACAATGAATTAATTATTCAGCCTTAAAAAGGGAGGAGATTCTGATATATGTCACAACATGCATGAACGCTGAGGACGTGCTCAGTGAACTAAGCCAGACACAAAAGGACAAATACTGTATATTCCACGTAGATGAGGGACCTAAAATAGTCAAAGTCATAGACAGAAAGTAGAACGGTGGTTTCCAGGGGCTGGGGGAAGTCGGGATGGGGATTGACTATGTAATGAGTGCAGAGTTTCTGTCTGGGGTGATGAGCAATTTCTGGAGATGGGTGGTGGTGATGGTTGCACAACAATCTGACTATACTTAATGTCACTGAGCTGTACGTGTTAAAATGGTTAAGACAGCAAATTTTATGTTATGTGTATTTTACCACAATTCTAAAAAAAGCAACAACAAATCTGCAGCTCATTTCTAAGTGATTGTGGGTCAACTGGGAGGGAAATGTTTAGGCCACTCGTGCTGCTGTGGCACTGACACAGCCTGGCTGTCATTTCTAGAAAGCTGGGATGTCGCAGGCATGGGATAAATGTGTCTTGAAATAACCAACAGAATCTCCCATGCATCCTCAGGCTGAGTTAGGGGGCCCTCTTGGGTGCTCCCAGCATCCTGTGCTTCCCTCAGTTTCAGCCCTCCGTCCTGCACTGTCCGGTATGGTAGCCAAGAGTCACCTGTGGCTACAGACCACTAGAAATGTAGCAAGTCTGAATAAACCTGTGCGCTAAGTGCAAAACACATACCAGAGTCTGAAGACTTTGTGTGAAAAAAGAATGTAAATATTTCCATCATGTCTTAAAAGACTGATGACATGTTGAAACATTTTGGATATATTGGGTTATAAAAAATATATTAAAATTAATTCCACCTGTTCCTTTTTCTTAAAAAATATGGCTATTAGCCAATTTAAAACATACATGGCTCACGCTGGGTTTCTGTCTATCACGTGTTATGGACACTGACTCCTCACGGTTTGTCTCTCCCAGTCGTTGGGGCTAGTCAGGCAGGGACCACCATCTAATCATCCTGTCTCTCCACCTCTTTGAACAATGAAGATGCATTTATGTTTCCTGAAATATCTGATTTCACGTTCTCCATTTTTTATCCCTGTAGGCCCACAATGCTCTTAAAGCGTTGAATTTCTTTTTTTTTTTTTTAGGGAGGGCACAGCTCACAGTGGCCCATGTGGGGATTGAACCGGCAACCTTGGTGTTATTAGCTCTCACCAACTGAGCTAACCGGCCACTCCAAAGCGTTGAATTTTTAACCTGTCCTTTCCAGCCTTTTATTCCTAGTTCCATCTCTAATTGATCCCTTTACTCCCTAATTTTTAATGTAATCTCTACACTCCACCCTTTGCTATGATTTAATCTACTGGTGTGGACTTGCAGGCTCTCTCCACTGGGTTCTGACCAGCCAATGGAAGGGAGGGGCAAAGAGGAATTATATCCATATTCCTATTGGGCAAAGGATGAGGCGGTGGTTGGGGGCGGGGAGGAAGAACCGCTCCAAACCCTCAGATCCAGTGGATTCATAAGGACAGACTAGAAGCTACCCTTGCTTCTCCTGGGAAATGGGGAGAGGAGAGAAGAACACAAGAAGATACGCTAAACCTCAAGAAAGCAAATGTCGGGCTGGTCTCCTGGCTGGACCCACACACAGAAACTGGTGGACGGCTCAATATATCCGTGTTGGATAAATCTCACTGTTGCTTTTTCCCATCCGCAGCAAATCTGCCCAACTCAAAATTTTTCTCTGGGCCATGTTTCATGGATTTTCTACATTATGAGTCAAACGAGAATTTCCCGTGAGGACCCTGACCTGCTCATAGCTCCTCGGACCTCCTTCGTCCTCCCTCCTCTGGCCCTTTCTCCAGCAGCCCCGCCCGTATTTCTCTGCTATTTTGGGGCTGGCTCCACAGTCGAGTCTGCAAAGTCTCCCAGCCTTGGAGGTGAGAGCTCATGGCAGTGGTCCCTTAATACTATGCTTTGGTTTGCACGTCGCCCCATGGGTCCTTTCCTGTCTACTGGTCTCTTTGATGGTGAAGCCAGAAGCAAAAATAGCAGGCAAATAGGTGTAGTTCCTCTTGGTGCTCCAACAGCAAAACACTTCCTACTCAGAGCAAAGGGCCGCCTCTCTTTGTTTTTCCTGCTCAAATTTCACCTCTGGAAAATTCTTGGCTCGTCCTGGGGCTGCAGTGTTGCTGGCACTCTTGTCAGAAGGTCCTTGTCACTTGGAAACATACGCCTTGGGTCATGTGTCCCGGGTCTCCCTGGTGAAGGTGCTTGCTCCCTAGCTCCCAGGAGCACTGGAAATGGAACACTCACAGAGAGGTCCCTCTCCAGAAATTGTCCTCCTTGGGAGAAAGCTGCGTCGGCCAGGGGTACGTGTCCTTCCCAGGGGTACGTATCAGTCGATTGACTGGTGTGGGGACAAGGTGTGACATCAACTCTCAAGAGCACAGGTGAACAGGACCAGAAGAGCAGGAAGTGACAAGGCCTTGGTAAGATACATGTAACTCACCCTGTGAAGAGTCAGGGACCTGCCACATCAGTGAAGTTTTAGGGGTCCCGTGGAGTAGGCATGGCAGGACATCCTCTCCAAAGTAAGGACCGATTATCGTGTCTCACCCCTGCCACTGCCATCAAGGCAGCAATATGCTAGATGGAGTCTGTGGGTCCTGGAGGCAGCACCGAGGAATACGACTCCACTGTGCGGACAGAGTGACCTAGAAGGCTGCCCCCCTGAGCGGCCCCGAGCAGAAAAGGGCCCTGCAGGAGGGATGGGCTATGGAGCAAGCTGCCCTGGCCACATGGCATGCAGGCGTACAAGGCCTGGCCTTAGTTACCATGACAACACGGTACTCGAACCCCTGGGACCTGGCAGATCCTTGACAGGTCTATGGTGGAGAAAGATGCCGTGTGGAGCTGATGGCAGATCCGAGAGGAGAGTCACAACGCACATCACATAGTCCCGGGCCAGGCAGCGACATTGCCCTGGACAATGGGAGCCTAGGTGAAAATCAGGTCCTGGAGTGCTGTGGGGACCTGGCAGAGACAGGGCCTGTGGTCACGGGACACCAGGTGACGCCACCCGCACTGCCCATCGTGAGGCCTGTCAGACCCACCAAAGGAGGTCACAGAGCCCAGAGGCAGGTGGCCCGGCCTGCCATGCCATGTACCCCTGCTGTACCAGGAGGTCGCCTCTGCTCACACCGTGACCATGTAGGGGGACGGGTCCTACGACCAGCTGAACAAGGAGGAAAAGGATAAGTGTGGTTCACAGAGAGGTGGAAGTGGCATATGGGTGCAAACCAAAAACGGACTGCTGCAGCACTGGAGTCCCAACCAGGGGGCCTGAAGGGCGAGTGGTGAGGAGAAAGCCTTCCACTGGCAGACAGGTGGAGGGACGAGTGGCCCTGCTGACCTCATTCCGTGACCCATCTGGGGAACGGGCGCTCCCGGGCCGTGTAATTTTAGGCTCTGTCCGTCTAAAGCAGGGTCAAATCCATGGCCCATGAGTTAAGAATGGATTTAGAATTTTAAATCATTACGTTTAAGTAGTTATGTAATATCTACATAGTATCACAATTCTGAGTCTTAGCTGCAAAGCCTACAATATTGGCTGTCTGGCTCTTTTAAAACCAGTTTGCTGATATCAGGTCTAGAGGGTTCCCAGAGGAAGAAGAGTTTCCACCAGGGCACACAGTAGGAATCCTGTTCGACTTGAAATTATGGCTGCCACCTCCTCATGTCAGGCTCCTTATGCTAAGAAACTAGCCGGCAAGGAACAGAGCCACCACCCTGGTCATCAAGGGGAGAAAAGGCTGCTGTTCTGTAACAGGGGCACTTGAGTCATCGGGCATCCCACGGTGTCCCCAGCCCAGTTCTGATGCGAGCGGTGAAGTGCAGTAGCCACAGGCCGCGAAGGCTCAGACGTCGCAGAGCGGAGGGGCTGGGTCACCCAATCAGGTAAGCAGAGGCTAGTGGTGGCAGAGAGGTCTGTACAAGGGACAGCAGAGCAGCCGGACCCTGAGTGTGTGTGACCTGTGCTCCTGAGACCCACAGCAGCAGTGGGGCTGGCGCTTGTTCCACTCACCCTCCTCTTGTAACTTCCCAGGGAGAAGAGATGGGCTGCCACCCGGGAGGAGCTGCTCCAGCAGGTCCAGTGGTACAAGGGGTGGACTGTAGTGGGCGCTGTGATGAGGCCCCCAGTCCTCCTCAGGGAGGAGACACCCACTCCCTAGGTGCTGGGAGCACTGTTTGCTGGAGTCTCGCAGTTGAATGTCCCCCCAGGACGATCGTTTGGTTTTGTCCCCTTCCTAGGGGTAGCCCACATCTGGCCCAGGGTTAATGCACGGTGCACAGGCTCTCTTGCTTCAGCTTGGGACACCCTGAACGGGCCATCCTGGCTCCAGAGCCCCCCTGGGATTGGCTGAGGCCTCTGTTGTGACTGCCTCACAGCTCAACCTCTCTGTCCCTTCACCATCCTGCTGCCCTCCCACTCGTAGAGGTATTACTCCCCACTAAGCCTTCTGAATACAAATCTCCATCTTAGAGTCTGTTTCCTGGCAAATGATGAACCTATCCTGGCAGATAGGTTCTTTGCGGGCTGGGCTTGGCATGTGTTCGTTTTGAAGTATTGGTGGACATCTAGAATTTCACTCCCAGGGCCTCTGCAGTCGCTACCCAGGCACATCCTTTCTTCTTTCTTAACCTTTTGAAAACAGCTTTCCTAAAATCTACGACATACATCCCATAATTTCAGTCACTCTCAGATATCCCCAAACTGAAAACACACTTGTCCTGCCTCCCATCTCTCCTCTGGCTGTTCGCTGGCGCTCAGCTTAGCATTTTCTCTCTTACTCTGAACTCTGCTTTTTCTCTTCTTGTCGCCGAACCATCATCACCTTTGCTCCCTGATGACCTGGGGTGTTAGGCAGGGAAGGTCAGAGAGGGAATGATGTTCAAGTTGGAGGGAGAGCTTCTGGAACAAACCTTTGCCTCCTCTTTTAGGGCTGTTCCATGACCACAGAGGTGCCTGCATCGGGCACCAGGAAACGGACCAGCACGCAAGACACGGGTCATTGTCTAGGAAAACACGCTGGCCTGAATTAGCGGCCTGGACTTAAAGGGAGGATTGCTTCCAATCAGGGTTTCCAATCCACACGGCCTCGCCCACCACTTACCTCTTTCAGGTGCTGGGGAAGAGCGTTCCTAGGGCAGAAGGTGTACTTGGTCTTCTTGTAGACGTACCACAGCAGGGCGAAGCAGCCGAGGAGAAGCAGGCAGGCTGCACAAACCGAGGCTGTGAGGACCACGGCAATGATGATCCAGGATGGGGATGAGTCTGCAGAGAGGATGGGGGTGGGGGTTACATTCTTGTCACACAGACTGGGTCACGGTGACCTTAACACTGTTTCCACCATCACGATCCAATGGCAATCCCTGAAAACAGGGCCCATACGTTCCTCTCGGAAGGTACGAGGAAACACAGCAGCCGTCTGAGGATTCAGAGATTTCCAACAAGTTTCACCCCTTTCCTAGCTTCTTCCAAGTTTGGTTTCTGACATGATGGCTGATACGCACAAAAAGAATAAGCATGAACTCTGATCCACTTTCCCTACTCGCAGGTTAGGCAGTGAGGGGTCTCCCGTTCTGGATAAATCTCTTCTACCTAGAAGCAGAAAACAGGACTCTGCTGGGCGCCAGAGCCCCAGTTAAACATACGCACTATAGCGCTTTGTGCTGAGAACTGCTAAAGCTCTCAGCACAGATAATGCCACAGAAACACCTGCACTCAGACACCCAAACTCTAGCGTGGCTTCCAGCAGCTGGAGGCCACGCTGCTGGGCAACACAGCGTCCTCTTAAGCTTCTATCTGGAAAAATTCAAGGGCTGCCAAAGGAACTTTCTATTTGTCCCACCAACATCTGACCTTCCTTTCTTAGAACATTTACTATAAAATGAGTGAGTCCTTCCTCTGTCCCTGAGATGTGTATGAATCTCCTACAACCCAGGACTGTCTTTCTCAAGGACCCGAAAGCCATCCTGTAAAATGTAATAAGGAAGGAGTGGCCTTTCTCCCAGTCTCTGTGGATGGCACAGCCTACCTTGATAAATGCCAGTTAGCATTAGACACAGATGGTCTAATCACACTGACCTTGACCCACCTTCTCACTGGCTTTTTTACTTCCCTGACTGCGCTTTTCTTTTACCCTCTCCCAATCTTCCTTTAAAATGCCCAGTTAGCTCTTTCCCTTCCTGAAACCCTTACTAAGTGAAATCTGTTCTTCCACTTTAACTAATGTCCAGCTTTATCTTTGGCAGTATCCAGGATGTCGCCCAGGTCCTTTGTGGTCCTAGCTCCTCTGGTTCAATACTAGGGCCCTTTTCCAGTGCCCTGGCCACCTGGCCACCTAACTTGCCAACCCCTGGCAACCAGCACCACCCTCCAGATCAAAACCCAAAGCATTTGGTGCTGAGAGAGGCCAGGAGAACAAACCCTGCCCTTTCAGAGCACGTCATTTCCAGGGGACCATTTGTGGGGGCAATGTCAATTTTTACTTACACAGGGCAGATCAAGAACCCCGAAACAGCAAATGCTCCTAGAGCTGCATTAGCTGCAGCCACCTTCTGGTCTCTCCCAGCACTTAGCACAAGGACTCACAGACATTCCTTAAATATCTGGTAATGGAGGTGCGTCTGTAAGGCTGGGCAGAGGCTGGGAGGGGCCTGCCGCATCTCCTCTCTGCCTCCCTTCCTCCCATGCCATGCTTTAATTCACTCTGGCAGGGACCTCCTAGTCTTTCCAGCTTGTGATTTCAGAGGACCTCCTTTTCCAAGTTCCTCTATGAATTCTTGTTTCATTTATTAGAATTAAAGGGTGGTGCCTTCTAACCCACGCTTTCAACATGTTCAAAGCACACATGTGCTTTCTTGGTGAATGCAGGGTCACGTGGCAGTGAGCTGGCTGGAGTGGGCCCAGGCTATGCCCTAGCAGACAAGAGGAACTTGACCTGGGGTCTGACATCCCAGCTCTTGAGGAAGTTCCACCATCCACATCCATCTGTCCTTTTAAATATTTCAATAGTCTCTAAGTGGCAATGCATCAGAATCGCTTGTTAAATGCTGATGGCTGGGCCCACCCTGGCACTGCTGGTGACATTGTGACGAGCCCCTGGAGGCCAGCACTGGGGTCTCCTTGCGTCTCCAGCCAGGCCATCATAGCATCTTAGACCAGGACAGTCCACAAGCACACCTGGTTGATGCTGACAAAATTCAAAAGATGCTTTTGTGACTCAACCCAAGGGAGAAGAGAGGAAGGAGAGAGGACACTGCTTTAGACAGGCTGTGAACTGTCAGAAAATCTATTGATGGATACCCTCTGCGTAAAGCTTTCTAGCTGTGTCAGTTCCGTGCTGTCAGGCAGACCACCTTCCTCTGTTTTACCCACAGAGACATCATGCCTTTGCTCACCTATGGAATTAACCTTCAGGGAGTAAATTACAGGGAAGATAACCTGGGCTTCGACCAGCCTGTTCTGTCATTTACTAGCTGAGCAACTTTCACCTCTCTGAACCTTCATTTTCTAGTCTGTAAAAAGGGAGACGATCCTTTCACTGAAAACGTGTTGTGAGGTTGAGATGAGAGTACTCTGTGTAAGCAAACCTAAAATGATGTTTGATGAAAGCCATTTTTCAATGGGTCATACTTTCATAAAATGTTTGGATTTTGTTACGTAGTGGGTGATCATTTATAGTCACAAAATATTTTTAAAAATTTTCTTTTTGGTCCAATTGTATGCCTCACACTGTGTGTCATGATATAAACCTTCAGAAATACTAAGCGATGTGATTTTAATGGTATCCTTATTAATGACAGTAATGACATCTAACATGTACTAAGGGCTTATTCTGCATCGGATATTGTTCTGAGTTCTCCCAACCCCTACATACAGCGGCAACATTTTATTCCACCCATTTTGCAAATGAGGCAGCTGAGGCTCAGGGTGGTTCAGGACTTGCCCGTGCCACATGTTAGGTTGGCATTCACAGTGGGGAAGGACAGTATACGGGGATACTTGGGCATCCACTCCAGGCTTTGGGACAGCAGACAGCAAATGTTTAGAGGAAGGCATGGTTCCAAGACCAGGGAGTCCAGTGATTCAAGTGAAAGGGGGGGTTCCAGGGGACAGAATTCTGCGTTAAGTACAAATGACTCAAGAAAGGAATAAAATGAGAAAAAAACATAGAGAAGGCCTGTGAAGATAACTTGTGGCACATATAATATAGGGTTTTTTCTTTTTTTTTCTTTTTTCTCTAAAGGTGTAGTTGAGAGGCTCAGCCAGTTCAGGCATGGAGGAAGGCACTCACGCAGGTGCCCTCGGCCACAGACCCCGCCAGAGGCAAGCCACGGAAATGGGGCTACAGACAAAGAAAGGAGTGTGCTAAGCGAATTCCCTCCAGAGACACAGCAGGACTTCTCAGCTTCTCTGTGGCTTTGCAGTCCTGAGGAAACTGGCTAATACACTTGCAGAACAGCTCGGATGACACTGCAGAGAGCATGTGCCTGGGAGAGGTAAAAGAATCCTGGATTCAGGCAAACAATTTGTGCCTTTACAAAAGAAGAGGGAAAAAAACCCAAGAAGATTCAGGAAACTACAGGCCAGTAAGCTTGATGCTGATCTCCAGAAAACATACGAACATTCCAGAAGGGATGATGAAGTGGTTAATTACATACCCTTAAGAAAGATAAGAATGATAACTAAACATAACATTAGGGGGGTGGCCAGTTGGCTCAGTTGGTTAGAGCACGGTGCTGGCAGCACCAAGGTTGCCGGTTCGATCCCCGCAAGGGCCACTGTGAGCTGTACCCTCCTTAAAAATAAATAAAATAAACATGATAACATTAAGGCACCAGGAAGAAATTAGCTCAAAGAAATCAGCTGCCTTTCCTTTTTCGGATTGGGTTACTTGTTGATAAATTATGGCGTATTATGGGCTGGTGTTTCCCAAACCGTGTTCCTTAGAATGCTAATCCTCCAAGGTATGGAAAGATCAAATATGCTAAAAATGCTAATATACAGGGTGACTTTTCTAAGAGGGAAATACAGTGCACCATCATTTCCAAGCATACCCGTCTACAGGACTCTTACTTTGAGACACTAGATACTCAGAGAACACGGTGGGGGCAATGCTGCACCTGGCACTGGGTGTCGATTTCAGCTGGCATTTGCCAAAGTCTTTCACCAGGACTTTGTGTTCAATAGAACGAAACAGCTTACATAACAGGGCACCACATTCAAATGGACCGGTGACCAGTAAGCAAGTGGGTAAGCAGTCTAAAGGAAGGTGTGTGTTGGAACACACCGACGCTTTTCACAACAGGCTGGTAAGGACCCTGAAACTCTTCCTAGCAAATCAGGAGATGAGACAAAGCAAAACTGGGCGAGAAATGTGTTCGATGACGAAAACCAACATTCAAGAAGCACTTGATAAGCCACACTGGTGATTTCAATGCACATGCAGCGTCGCAATTTTCTCAGACCTGCACAGTGACACCGAAGATGAAAAGACTGCTCTCATTCAGAGGGAATTCCTTCTTTCCTCCGGTTTTCTGTGGCCCCCAGCTGAATGCCTTGCACCCAGAAGGGCCTTGGTGAATGAAAATGGCCCGCAGTGGCCCCACTTGCATTCATCCTTCCGTGGTCTGAGCTGGCTGAGCCTCTCAACATCGTTAATGAATCAAAAGGCCTCTCATTTGTGTGCAGACATCTAGGCCACGAGATTTTGTCACGTTGGATGCAACTGCAATGTGTCTGCATGTAAATAATCACAGTCCCCAGGCTAACTGGTACCCGTCCGTCTTTCTCTTTTCCTCCTTTGCTTTCTCTTCAGAAACACCAAGTGTGGAGGCACTCTGCCAGATGCAGTGGCCCACGTCGTATGTGAAGGAGTGTTGCGGTCCCAGGACGGTATTTGACGATGGACTCTGAAACAAGCAGCGCTGGCTGAGGAGTGACAGGGTTTCTAAATGCTTCCTTCCTGTCATGTGTCTGAAGGAAGTGGAGATGTGCAGCCTGGGAAGGAAAGGCTTCTGGGGGGTGGGTGGGGGGGGGGGCGGTGACGGAGTCTGACCTCTGCTGGGTGCTCTCCGGAGGGCTGATGAGACTTGCTTCAGGGACAGAATGAGCACAGCAGAGGTGGGCGCACAGAGACAGACCTCAGCTCCCCGGACGGAAGACGTGTCCCTCCAGCCCTCTGGTCTGAGTGAACTTGCTGCCTCACAAGCCCATCAAGTCAGGGCTGAACTGGGTGGGAGTTTGCTCGACGTGGTGATTTCTGAGGAGCCTTGCAACTTGGGTGTCTATAAAGTCACTTAACATGCTCAGAGGAGGAAAATTACAGACGCTGCATGTCAACACTCACCGTCATTGATGGTCTGCTCACAGACAGGCGCACTCCATTCCCCGGTTTTGTTTCGATCACTAAGAAACCCTTGAACTTGAACACAGTAAGTTGTCCATGGCTCAAGATTTCTGAGGACCTCAAAGTCATACTGAGTACTGACCGCATGCTAGTAACGAAGACAAAAATAAGAACATGTCTCAGGAGTGAAGGGACATCCTCACCCTCATCCCCCCCACCCCCCACACACACACTTACCGGTTATAATCTTTACTTCAGGCTCAAAACAGGAAGATGAAAGAATGAGGCATGACTCCCTGGTCATTTCAGGGGTCCCATTCTAAGGGACAGGGCAAGGACTGTGATCCTGACTAACCATCTCATTTCTTGAATTCTCTCATTTAAATGACATACAAACCACCCCACTTCTTTTTGAAGAACAGATAAACTAGTTGCATGGGTTGAATTGTGCCCCTCCTCTCCAAGTTCATATGTTGAAATCCTAACCCTGTAGTACCTTAGAGAGTGATTCAGTTGGAGATAGGGTCTTTACAGAGGTGATCAAATTAAAATGAGGTTTTTAGGGGGCCTAATTCAGCATGACTGATGTCCTTATAAGAAGAGAAAATTTGGACAAAGACACACTACAGAGAGGATTCCATGTGAAGATGTGGGCAGAGATCAGGGTGCTGCTTCTACTACAAGCTAAGGAACCAAAGAGTTCCAGCAGCCACAGGAAGCCAGGAGAGAGGCCAGCCCTGCTGACACCTTATCTCGGATCCCTAGCTTCCAGAACCCTGAGGCAACACAGTCGCCCAGGTTGTGGCATTTTGTTACAGCAGCCTGAGCTAATACACTGGTCATCTACAGTAAGACTCAATGAGATTTTTCTAAGTCAAGAGCACGTTCCTGACTCTGGCTGTCTGGGGAGGGCACCTGTGTACCTGGGTTGCCTTCCTCCAGCGGCCGCCTCACCTCGAGGGCGCACACCACAGCCTGCCTCTGATGAGAGCACCCCTGCCTCATCTTAGTTTAATCTAAATATAAAATACCATCATTGATTATCTGTTTCTGAATTTGAGAAACCAAAATAGTTTCCAGGGAAATAAAGAAAATTAAGAATATATACAACTTGTATTTCCATCAGGGTTGTAATTTCCTTATAGAAAGGTCCTATGCAAAATTTGCTTTAGGAACAGGAACTTCAATAGAAAAGAGGGCACACACTTTTTTTTACTTTTGTAATTGATTATTTTTCCTTTTGGCGCTGGGTTTGTTGACCTCTTGTCTATATTCCTTTATTGTATGAGACGCTAAATTCATTGAGGTTAAGAATTGGATTATACCAATTGGCCACATGAAGAGTATGGTATAACTTCTAATAATTAAAAACAAAAATAAAACCCAAAAGTCCAGGCTTTCGTTTCTAGAAATCCAATACCTCTAAAACCTTGCAATGCTCTGTTTTCAAAGACTAAACTCAGAGGCTGACCCATAAGGGGCAGGCAGGGAAGAAAGCAGCACAGATGTGATGGGACCTGCTCCAGTCCCCTCTGATTGCTCCCCCCCACCCCCACCTTCCTTCACTTCTGGGCGACTTCTGGTTTTATCTTCTCTATTTCTCCCATCAGGAAGCAATAGAATTTGCAAAAGTCTTTTATGCTATCAGTTTCAGGATCTAGTATGACACCCTCTCGGAAACATTTGCATTCTAAAAGAGAACCATACTGTCTTATTCCTTTTGGACTGCTATAGCGGAATACCACAGACTGGGTGTCTTATAATCATTTATTTCGCACAGTATTGGGGGCTGGCTGGAAATCCACAATCAAGGTACCAGAAGATTTGGTGTCTCATGAGGGCCTACTTTCCGGCCCATAGCTGCAGTCCTCTCGCTGTGTTCTCACATGGAAGAAGTGGCAAAGGAGCTTTCTGGGGTCTCTTTTGTAAAGGTAGGAATCTCATCTATGAGGGCTCTACCTTCATGACCTAATCAGCTCCCAAAGGCCCCACCTCCTCATACCATCACATTAGGAATTAGGTTTCAACATAGAATTTTGGGGTGGGGGACACAAATATTCAGTCTATAGCACAAATAAACCAGTAATGCAGGCACCAGTGAGGAGCTGGGGAGCAGACAGCCTTTCCAACACTCAGCATGTCACACCAAAGGCTTCCACACACTGGCTGAGTGACTGGACAAATGTGCAACCAGATGCCTGTTCAGTGGGCATACTCTAGATAAGAAGCTAAAGATAGGCTGCGTTTTGTATTTCATGCTTGGTGTAGGGGGCACTCAGACATAGTAACTGTGGAATCAAATCCTTAGAGTACATTGATAACTCCTTGAGTGGGTCCATCTGTCTTTAGTTTTGTATCCCAGAGCTTAGCAGACAGTTGCATGTGATAAGTAACCATGAAGCACATTATTCTATATTGCTTTCTAGGCTTACATTTCCTGGGGTCTTGACTATAAGCAAAATCATCCATTCTGTGAAGAAGGCAGATATTTTATGCCATTTAATGGAGCATTTTCTGAGGGAAAAAGTTAACCTGAGATTCTTTTGGGCTATGCAATATGTACATATAAGTTTAATTACATTCTTAAGACAATACACATCAGTGACCCTTTCCTCCTAAACTCTTGAGAATTAAGTGATAATTTTAACATTGAATGTAGAAGAGATAGCATATATGTAACTTGACTGATATAACATACATGTAAGTCAGTTTAGGACCACTGAAGGCATTCAGCTCAGAAGCACTAAGTATAAAAATGAAATTTGATCAAGGATGAATGAAAATTACCTTAACGTGTCTACATAAGGGGAAAGGACCTCATGTACTGACCATATACATTGGTCAGGCAATGAGACAAGTTTCTATTTTTCATTATGTCATTGAATTCTCCAGTAATCCTATGAAATACATTATTATCCCCACTTCATTAATGAAGAGGGTTATTATGCTCATTCTGCAGAGATGAGGAAGCTGTGGTCAAGCACGTGACCAGAGTCACACAGTGGCAGGGGCAACATTCAAACCAGGTCTTTCCACTCCCAGCCATGTTTTCAAAGGAATTATCCCTTGAAAAGGAGGAGAGCGATGGGGAAAAGTGGGGTCAAACAGGTAAAATGTGACACTGTGCATCCAGTATCCAGGGGTGGGGCTGCCTGACCATGAATTTGACTATTCTGTGGTGGATGCGGACATAGGGTTCAGGCCACGGAACAGTAGTCAGTCAGCTGATCACCAGATTTGGCTGACTCCACATTCCCCAGCCAACTGCTGAGTCAGCTCTGCCTTCTCCTGCAACTTCCCTTAGGGGAAAGAAAGGCCTGTTCTCACCGCACCAGCATTTTGAAAGTCAGCTCTGCACATTTCCCTGGGTCTGGGAAGCATGAGCCCGGGATGCTGGTCATCTGTCAGACTGGGAACTTCTGGTGCCCAGATGACCAGGCCTTAGATCCTCTGGACCTTAAGGTGCTGCCACCTAGCAAGACCCTAACTAGATGGCTTCCTGGCCTCCTCTCTCCATTGTCCTGGTTTCAGACCAATAGTGAGCAAAGAAAAGGGAGCCTATATTTGAAATACATACGATTTGCCAAGCTTACCTTTTCATCAGAGCCATTCTTCCAATATTGCACATTATAAACCCATGAGTTATAAATATTCCTCATGGTCCATGTTTCATGTTCCTTCGCAATTTTAGGGGCTAAGAAACGTATATGTAAAGAATTAGCAAGTGCTTCTACTTGCATTCCAGGAGGTCCAATAACGGCTAAGTATGAGAACAAAGCAAAAATGACAATCAAATATCACATTTTAAAAACGTCAACATTTACTTTTCATAACTGTGCAGACCAATTGGTCTACTGAAGTACTCTATTTGATATACCATTGCTATGATGTTGGTTGACATGCCTAAGGAGAATTTTGCTGTTTAAAAAAATAATCTGATAACCTTTGCCTTTATTAATCATTTTTGTCCATTATGTTTATTGTGATTTTTGATATGTTTGAAATGATTCCAAGTACATTATTTTGTGTTTTCTGTAAAGACTATTTTTTTTCTTTTTGGCTATTTCCTCTCTTCTCTTTTCTTTCCATTAGTTTGAATTTTCTTTATTTCCTTTGCTGGGCTGGAAACTAAAGATGGTATTTCTATTATTTTTAATGTTTAGCATATACAATTAACCACACACATTTTCTAACGAAGTCTGAAGCTGTTCTCTTCCAAATGCTCTTTTACTAGATAGATATTCGTGGGGGGGGGTGACCCCTTCACTTCATCTGGATCTCAGCTCACATGCCACCTCCTCGGAGCAACTGTCTCTTACCACCCTGTGTAAAGAGCAGCTCCCATCACTTCCTGCCCTGGTACCTTGGTTTATTTTCTTCAGTTATAATCACTATCTATCCTAAAACATGTGTCTGTTTATTATCTGTCTTCCCCACTAGAATGTATGGTCCACGAGGGGAGGGATTCTTGCCTTGTTCACTGCTGTAGCTTCAGCACTAAGAATGTGCTTCGTACACCGCAAGTAGTCAGTAATAACTGCAGAATGAATAATAGGTGGCTCTGGGCAACGGTGCCGTTTGAGATCTCTCCTGTATTCTTCTCTAGCTGCTGTGACTTTTTGGGGGGCTGCTCATGGGCCTGCTTTTTGCATTCTACCCTGTTTCTAATCTGCGGGTAGCTGAAAACCAGATAAAAAAAATTATTAGCTATTTCTCCAAAGCAAGTATAAATAGGTTCCACGTGATATCTTGAAGCATTTTCCTATCATATAAACTTCGAGAGGCAACTATCCAACATGGGGTGGTTGTTGCTAAGAGCACGAATGCAGAAGCCTCGTTTGAATCCTGCTCGGCCACTCTTTACCAGTGTGACCTTGGGCAAGCTGCTTATCTATTTCATTTCAGTTTCTAAAGGGAACTTCCAAAATAGGATTCTCTAAAATAGGATTCGGAACTAGTCAGGACCTGTTGGTGAGCAATCACAGGAGCAGAAACCTGTACTATGTTTTAGAGACTTGACTAGTGTTAAGCTGTTTGTACTTTTTCATGGTCACTTTTTGTTCGTTTTAATAAAGATACCTTTAGAAAAGATAATGTAACTTTGATAATTTCTCACCAGAAATAAGAGTTTTTTACCTAAGCCTGGGACAGAACTGAGAAAGGGCAGAAGGGCATCCCAGCTGAGTTCCCTACAAGGGTGGGCAAAATTGTAGGAGCCACCGGGGTCAAGAGCAGGGGGAAGGTACAAAGGGTGCTCCCCACACAGAGACAATCCAATGCTTCTCTCTATCTACTCCTTAGAAGCTCGCCCTTGAGTTTTGTTCATGAGGTTCTTTTGACCCCTTATCTTCTTATTTTCTCTACTGCTATATAGGGGTGTAATTACTTTTCAATTCCTGATATTCCAATTATGTTCATTTCATGACCTCTGGTGGGTCCCCATGACCCTCCAGATATAACCTGGGACCATTTTCATTTGATGCTTACCAGCCAGCCTGACCCAACACATCTGCCATTAGCTGTATCCATCCTTTTGTCCTTCATTCTGCGCAAGCTGGCTGTCTGCACCTGGTCTTCCTTTCTCCACACCTGCCTAGAATACCTTTATTCTTCTGCCTATCATGTCACATTTCCTTACGTTATAATTCCAAACTGACTTCCCCCCGGAAAATGTACTATGGTCATGCACCGCATAACAGCATGTCAGTCAACGATGGGCCACATGTATGATGGTGGTCCCATAAGATTATAATGGAGCCGAAAACTCCCTTTCCCCTCACATCGTCCTAACTGCCTAGCATAGAGCAGCGCATGACGCACGTGTCTGTGGTGATGCTGGTGTAAACAAACCTGCTGAGCTGCCAGTCGTGTAAAATACAGCACGTACAATTATTTTTTAATTTTTTTTTTGTAAGAAACTATTAGCTTTTTTTTTTTTTTTTTTAATTTATTTTTTTTGTTTTTTGTTGAGAGCCCACTGGCCCATGTGGGAATCGAACCCACAGCCTTCGGAGTTAGGAGCATGGAGCTCTAACTGCCTGCGCCACCGGGCCGGCCCAGCACGTACAATTATGTACAGCACATAATACGTGACAATGATAATAAATGACTATGTTACTGGTGTATGTATTTACTGTGCTATACATTTGATCGTTGTTTTAGAGTGTCTTGTTTCTACCTATAAAAAAGTTTGCTATCAAACAGCATGTGGCTCCAGCAGCAGCTTCATACTGTACGTCTCCTCTTTACCGCATGTCTTGACTGTCTCATTTTCTCTTGTGCTTGATTCGATCTCGTGTTATTTTGTAGACTTCACGTAGCCTGTGTACGGTGTTTACAAAGTGTAGAGTAGAGTACAGAAATGCCCGAGGCCTTCACATTCACTCACCACTCACTCACTGACTCACCCAGAGCAGAACCTCCAGTCCTGCAGGCTCCATTCGTGGTATGAGCCCGTACAGGGGAACCATTTTTACCTTTTATACTGTATTACTTTACCTTTTCTATGTTTAGATACACAAATACCACTGTATTACAATTGTCTAGAGTATTCAGTGCGGTAACATGCCTGTAGCCTGGGAGCAATAAGCTATCCACACAGTCTAGGTGTGAAGTAGGCCATGCCGTCTAGGTTTGCGTAAGTGAACTTTATGACGTTCGCACAACAATGAAATCACCTAACGATGCATTTCTCAGAACGTATCCCCGTCGTTAAGCGGCACATGACTGTACATTAATCATTCCAGTTCTTCTCATTAACGCTGGCCCCAATTCATGCTCACCCTCAAGACACTAAAGTTATTACATTTATAGTTAATTATCTTATTGACTTAATGTGCATCCTTTCCTGTCTCTCCCATGAACTTAAGGCCACAGCCCTCTTTATTATATATTCCCTAAGCTCCTTGTACCAGGCCACCCACATTATGGGCATTCAAAGAATTGTTGCTGATGGGAAAACCAAGGGAATAAAACCCAAGGCATGACGATGACATTATAACAAGGTGACTTACTGTCATCCACAGGACAGAAGGTGACGTTTACCCAGTCTGAATATTCATCTGCAAGTTCAGCCCTGACTCGCAAGGTGTGGTCACCATACTTGGAAAGATTTGAGAAGTCACATTCCAGCAAGGCAGTACTTGTGCACGTATCCTGGAAGTTCCTGTAACTAGATAATCAGAAAAAGAAAATCATGAGAGTTCTAACTCCAGTCTCTCTAGGGCTGACTGGGGCTTTATTTCCCCTGCTACCAAAGGATAATGGATGATAACAAGAGGAAAATAAAGCAAATTCTTAATCCTCACGTTTGATGAATAGTATGCATCATCTATGAGCATTTTCTAAACTGTGCTCCATGGGACCTTGATGATCCTTGAGATATCGTAAGACATTTCAAAAATAATCTGTTCCACGGTCAAACAATTTGGGGCAGAAACTGGTATCTGCCTTCTTCACAACAGAACTTCTCAGAAACGTTCATATCCTCATGAGCACGTGCCACTCCAAAAAGGGATTGAGGGTTCAACATATTTGACCAAGAAAGCTTCCTCTCTTGACTATGTATGTCTGAGGGCAGTGGGACATGTTTTGTGCAATAACTGATACACACAGATTAGCAGAAATAAGTATATTACAATGATTTCAAATAATGTCCTATAAATGACTATGTTGCAATCACCCTGGAAAAATTATAAAACAATTTGTGGACCTCAGATCTCTAGCCCCGACACCAACCACGAAAGGAAGGGTGGCAGAAACTTAAAGTGGAAGAAGAAAAGCGAAGTTTGGGAATCCACAACAGGTGCATCAACCTCACAACAGCCTGAAAAGATCTGATTAGTCGGACCTGACACAAGAAAACTCAAGCTCTTTTCTTGCAAAAAGTGAGGACTTTGACTGGATTCTCAGTACACTTTCTGTCTTGGTGTCAAAGCCAAAAGGGTTGTCCTTCGAGTTTATAATAAAAGTGATTAACAGCTAACACTTCTGAGTACTAGGTGTCTGCGTTGGTGCTAAGTGTTTTATCAGTATCATCTCACTGAATTTTCACAACCCTGGGAGGGCAGAACTGAAATCACTTCTATTTTATAGATGAGGCACAGGTATGGAGAACCTAAGAAACTTGTCCAACTGAACTCAGGTCTTTTTGACTCTGGAGCTCATGGTCTTCGGCACCACACCACACCTGGGCACCTTCTTAGCGAAGCCCAGAACAATCTCTTGCAAAAAGGAGGTAGAGATGATTAGGCTCATACTATTTTATATGCTGCTTTTTTCACTTAATGCACCACAAATATTTCGCCAATTAGTCACCTCTTTGTGGCTGCCTAATATCCCGCCATTTGGAAAGGGGGTCATTGCATGAAGGTGATTTTCTCACATGTGGCCAGTTGCTTCATTTAAACTAATGCAGCAATTGGCTAGAGGACAGAGTATTTCAAAAGTTTTGCAATAACTTCTCTCTCACTAGATCAGCTTTATCGCATTTAAAAATATTTTTCTTCCTATTAAATAGGTACGATGACCCATTCCCTATATTTACACCTAATTTGTTTTAGATGTTTCCATATAAAATCACCAACACATCCTCTGAAGTGATCCTTCTCTGGTCACCCCTACTTAAAGCGAATATTTAAGAGAGTTTGTGCTTTGCCACAGCTCAGGCTAAAGTCTTCTTTTTTTTCCTCTGTTTTATTTTTACTTTTTTTTTTGTTTTTTATTTTATTTTTAAAGTATTTTTAAAAAATCCTTTGTTTCCTTTTTCCCCCTCAGGCTAAATTCTAAACAAATGTTTTACAGAGCCATGAAAAAGTAATCAGATTTTTCAGGACAGAATTTCTTCCCCAAGGACATATCCAGCATGTATTTTGTTCTCCCCAGTACATGCCATTCTTGGCCTGTACTTCTATGCTGAGACCTGGAACCCAGGCACTGACTCTGGGTTATTGGGAAATCACTGGGAACGCTCATCTAAACAGATGGACGACCCGAACCCAAGAGCTCTACTACAAGTGCAAAGAACTGAACAATAAAAATAAACTGCAGGGGGGAGAAAAGACACAGAGAGAAGGAAGTTCATTTTCCACAGTGAAATCTCTAGAGCTATCAAGACTGAGTGGAGAAAACAGGTGAAATTATAAAACCAATCAGTGCTAAAAAACACACCACAGGAAAGAAATAAGTTGTAGAATGACTCTTACGTCCTCGGGAAAACTGACAAAAGTGGAATATGGACTATTGAGGAGATAAAAGTATTGTATCAATGTTAAAGCTGCCAGTTTTGATGACTGGTGATGTAAAAGATTATCCTTGCTCTTACGAAATACACAATGAAATGTTAAGCGGCAAAGGGCATGCTGTATGAGAGAAGGAGAAAATGTGGTGACCCTTAAAAATTGGTGAATTTGGATATAGGCTATTAGGAAGTTCTTTGTACTGTACTTGAAATTTTGAAAAGTCCTGTTAGCTTGGAATTATTCTGAACTAAAAAGTTTTTTTAAAAAAAGTAAACAAGGACTATTTTATTCATCTTTCTACTTCTTCTTTGACTTAGCAGGCCTTAAATATGCTTAGAAAAATGAAAGCTGGATGAAAAGGAGTATGGGATTAATGGAATCCAGGACCCACGTTTTCTCCTGCTCCACTGAAGGAATTACCTATGTATGTATGTTTCTGAGTCACATTGGAAGCAGGTGACCTCCCACTGCTGTTTGCACCTGGCATAAAGATGTGTCACCTGCAGTCTAGCCTATGGCCTATGACGTCAGATTGCTAAGGGAGGGTGGGCACAGAGAAAAACTGATAGGCAGGACAGGTATGGGAAGGTCAGAGCAACACTTAGATAATTGTGTTGGATGTCACACATCCTTCCTTCATAAGCCTCTGATGTTTTCAGAGAATAGAGCGTTTAATAGCAGTAACTATCTTACCTTCAATTTCAGGACATAGCCACAGAATCCCTGAGCACCCAATATGCAAATTACCTGTACCCCACAGCACTGGGGCATGCTGTTACAATTTATTGGAGGGGGTGGATGGTAAAATGGCACGGGCTTTCCTGACTTGGCATACCTGTTTTCCTCAGTGGCTTCCACCTGCTTGTATATTGCTGACTTCTATCAACAGTACTGTAATCACTGGAAATGATAGTTTTATCTGTCAGTTTCAGTGTCAGTTTTCTCTTAAACAACAATTGTGACAAACTCGGTATGTTCGCTTTGCAGTAGGCTACCACTGTGGGCAATGACATCCACGTCCAGGTGATTAAATGTCTGTATCTACCACTGTCCCTACGATCATCAAACCATGAACCATCACAGCAAGAAAAAGTAAAAAGAATTTGATTTGTGTGTTTTCAGAGAACAGAGTTTTCACAGGAATTCCCCGGACAGAAAGAAAAGGGCCAGCAGGGACGGTCCCCCAGCGCTGTCCTGGTCACGTGGGTAACAGCAGTCAGACTTTCTCCTGTGGCCCAGGCCAGGGCCACTATCCTCAGGCACCTTCCTACCAAGAGCACCCTAGCCTCACCTTAGGTGCTGAGCTGTGAAAGTCAGATTCCCTTTGGGAGAAGCAGACGACTCCCATTGTAGAATGTTCCGGAAATTAACTGAATTCATTCTGACGTTTTCAGGAGGAGGCACCATTCCTAACGCTGTAAAAATAAAGCGAAAAAGTTTGCACCTTTTTTCCTCAGAAAGGTGGTCCAAAAAAATGAGGATATCCAATACTTGGGTCTCCCCTAAGGCTCCATGTCTTCAAATGGGTACATGGGTGAGGGAGAGACAGATACACTGTTAGTTGTGTTAGTTGTGAGCCTGGATTTTGCTTTAAGAGCAAGGAGAAGAAATTGTTGCGGGATATGGGGATGAAGAGCAAGAGCGAAGTGGATTTAGGTGGTGGACCATTTGGGTGTGTGTGGGGGGCGGTGTAGATGGAGTTTAGATACATTTCCAGAGGTAGAAATTTCTGTCACATTTGGTGTTGAGAATTAGAACTTAATCTCCATTCCTGGCTTAAGCACCTGATGCCTTGACTGCGGCTGGGAGCAGGGAAAGCAAGAGTCCCATTTTATTTGTATTATATTTGAGATGATGGAGAGGTATGCAAGAAATGTCAAGGACATTTGGACAGCTGACAATGAGTCTGAGGCACAGGGGTCAGATCTGAGCTAGAGATAGAAATAAGTCGGTGTTTCACTGAAAATAAGACCTAGCTGGACCATCAGCTCTACTGTGTCTTTTGGAACAAAAATTAATATAACACCTGGTATTATATTATATCACATTATATTAGATCTGGTATTATATTATTATATTATATTATATGACCGGGTCTTATATTAATTTTTGCTCCAAAAGACACATTGGTGCTGATGGTGTGGCTAGGTCTTATTTTCCGGGAAACACCGTTTTAAAACCTTTTAATAGAAAATGTCAGACATACACAAAGGCAGAGAGACTAGTATCAAAACCACCACTGCCCGTCACCCAGCTGGTGCCAATAGAGACAGAAATTTGAGTCGCGGGCCTATGGCTGGTATTTAATGCCGGGGTTCTGCTGATCCCACCCAAAGGGACGGTGTAGGGGAAGGAGAGATGAGGGCTCCGGCGTGAACTTGGCTGTGCAGAGATCCCGTAGAAGTGGCGGGAGGGGTGAGCCATCATTGTCTGAATCTGGGCAGGTAATTTACAGGCGAGCAGAAAAGGTTTCACTGGACTTAGAGCTCAGAAGCCACAACAGAGTGGAGTTGAGGGGGCAGAATTCAGACGTTGGGGTGCCGAGGGCGGAATGGGAGGCCCTGGAGGCTGACCGGGCACTTAGTCGCTTCCAGCGTGCCCACGGGGTCCGCTCAGGGGTCACCACCGCTGTCCCCGTCGCAGCCGAGCCTCCTGGTCCCCAAGCGCACCTCCCGTGGGGACGCGGCACGGACTGGGGTCCAGGTCCCTGTGCAGGCAGCCTGGCCTAGGCAGGCGCACGGCGCGGGCCCGGAGGCACCCGGCGCCCACTCCCCGCAGACCCCTCACCTGACATCAGGAGGCAACTGCCCAGCAAGCTCCGGAGGCTGCGCGCCATGGCCGCGCCGGGAAGCCGGGAGGGCGCTCGGGGGGTCGCCGGCGGGCGCCGGGCACACCCCCGATTGCCCCGCTTCGCGCCACGAAACAGGCTCGCCCAGCCCCGGGGCGCTTCCGGGAGCCGGCGGGGGGGTGGGGGGGTGGGGACAGGGGGCGGGGAGGAGGAGAGCGGGGGGGAGGGGGAGGGGGGCGGAGGGCGGGGCTCTCCTGTGCCCCGCCCGCTCCTTCGCCGGCGGAGTTCCCGGGTCCTCCCGGGTCCTCCCGGGTCCTCCAGGGTCCTCCCGGGTCCTCCAGGGTCCTCCCGGGTCCCCGCGAGCCCTGCGAGAGAGGCCGGTGTCACGGGCTTGGCAGGGCGTGACGCGGAGGAGGAAGAAGAACTTGCTCCTCCCTCCGCGTGCGTGGACAACACCAAAAGTAAAACAGGTTTCGAGATGTAGGTACAGTGTCCCGATTTGGGGGCCACCCCCGCCAACGTTAAATGTATGCTTTGAAAGGTTCCCGTAAGATACATACACTACACCACCATCCCAGAGGTTCTATGTGGATGGTGCCATTATGGGTGGTGGTAGTTTTTCTCTACCCCCGTCAATACTGTGTTGCCCAAGTTTTCCCCAACGAACCAGCACGGCCTCCCAAATCCCCACCCCGCAAGTAAGCTAATTTGAAAGCACTCCATCCAGTTTGATAGGGTCTTCTTTACCCCGCCCCCAGGGAAAAAAATGAAACCAAGTCATTTATTTGGCAATAACTCGTTTTTCTCACCAGGCTGCCCGGAGAGGTTTAATTTCCTCTTTTTAAACTTGAGCAGTGGTGAGGACGGAAAACCCAGAGCAGGGTAAGTACTGGGGCTGCCTGATGTCTGACGCTACAACACTCCACGTGCATGCGGGCACCGCGGGGCGGAAAGTTCCTTTGGCCCCTGCAAGCCAGCACACAGAAATAGAGGAAGTTTTGTGCAACCTTAGTGATGCCAGCAGAACCACAAATCTGCTGCGTGTGTACTCTGATGAGAAACAACTCTGAAGACACTACCAGGTTTGTATTAAAAAGTACGTCTTTATTACCCTTCATCAATCTCCAACCCGTATACAAAATTTAAAAATACACACACACCCACGCTGACATAATAAGGTTATCCCAAAAGATCACTGTGGAAATCTTTCAAAATATGGTAGCTGCATTCAGAGGCGGAGAAATGGACTCTGTATATGATCAAGTCCCTTGCCTAAGGAATTTCATTAAATAACACTTACCCTCTCACAGCCCTCTCCTTTGACTTACTTTAGGGCAATTATAAAAATAATCTGTTCAAAGTCCTTGAGCTAGGACTCATGATTTTTGTTTTACCCCTTTTGAAAGGATCCAGAAAGGTCTGAGAACACTGCCCTTGGGGTGAGGGGGGTGGGATACCTTTCATTCACCCCGGGAGCCCCTCAGGGTGGCAGCTCCAACACCAGCGTCTTTATTTCTGTATTTTCTAATATTTCTCCTACCATTATATGAGCTTGGAGATTACCGAGTCCAATCTCATTTCACAAGTGAAGAAACTGAGGCTCACAGAGGCTAAGCAAAGTGCTCAGGGTCACACAGTGAAATGGTGGCAGTCATTCTTCTGAGTCCCAGTCCTTATGTTTTTTGCTATTGATATTCTAGAATTCTCCCTCCCGCCCTCACCCATTCACAGGAACTGTAGTCACATGTAGGACATTTGGAATCAGCACACATAGCACTTCTTGACTTGTTAAACATGACCTCTTGGAAGTTATTTCTTCTGAAGACCTTGAAATACTTTTGCATTTGTTGTCTCACTTGCTTTTTTAAACATCTTAAAATATGGCACTGAGCTTCTCTCCCTCTCCCTCATGCAAATGTTTGTTTCCTCTATTAGGTACCTGCCTGACATAGAATTAACGTGTGCGAGTCTGTCTTCCTCACTCAGATTGAGGAGGGGCTGGACGAGGAGCCGAGTCAACTTCTCAGAGTGTAGGCCACAAAATGACACCTGAGAGCTGCCCAAGACTTGGCTGGACCTCTCCTACTTCCAAAAGGAACATGTGCTTCTATTTTTTGTGAGTCACCCTCCACTTCCTCCCGTGGTCCACGCTCCTCCTGCCACTTTTTCTGCCTGTTTTCCTGCTCTTGCCTTGAGCCTGTGGAAAACACTGCAGACTGCTCCTGCTATGAACCCTGCTGAGTGTCTTCCTTTTCTCTTCCCACTCCCACACTGGCCCAAATAACTTCCCAGGGCCCCGGACCACCCCTGAAAACCACAGGGAACCTTGCTCCTTACTCTGGAAACCATGAAGGAGAAACATTATAAATTCATGGGTGTAGGGGCATTCCCTTCAAAGCTGTCACTTTGGACATGTAAACAATGCACCAAATGATACTGTGATACCAGTTGGCCCACCTCCCCTCATCCCTATACTGGGAATTTGCATAGATGATGTCACCAGGAAGAGGGGGAAGGGCGCAGTCTCCATCTCCTTCCCCCAGAGAACACTTGCAGACCACAGGAGCAAGTGAGGGTGCAGGGGAGAGAACCCTGGAGGTATCTGTCAGTCCAAGTTAATTCAGTATTTTGGGATTCATCATCTCATCATATAACCATCCCTGATGTCAACATCTGACTCGGAAGTGTCACTTGTTTCAGAAGGAGAATCTTCAGGCCATAGACACGCCACGGGAAAGGACGACTGTGTCCCTCCTCCACTGGCCACCAAAAGGTTTGTTTCCGTTTCATTGGGATCCTCTAGTTCGGTGCTATCTTCTGGAAGAGATAACTCTGGAGGGACTTCTGAGTTGTCCTCGAGGACCCTCACAAACACAGAGTTTAAATCCACATTGAAGATAATTCTGTCCCCAGACCCCTCCGTGGAGCTGCCATCCTCCTCAGAAAAGCGGTCCTCCAGCCGAGTCCCCCTCCCCTCGTCCGCCTCACTAGTGCATTCCGGCTGCCAGGGGCCGGGCCCTGGTGCCATCAGAGACTCACATTCAGCCTCAGGCTCGGGCAGGTCAGCTTCCTCAGCGTCTGGGTCACAGCAGTCCTCCACGGTGGCCGAGGAACCAGAGGCCGGACACAGAGGCCTGCCAATTAGTCCATGCATGGTGTAGCCCCCCGCGTTTGTTCGGGGGGCTGCTTCATTATCGCTGTCACTTTCATCATCATAATTATAATCCCACACTTTCTTCTTTCTTTTGACGTGAATGACCTCCAACAGAGCCATGGCTTCCAATGGCGGCAGCTCCGCAAATACCCAGGCTGAAAAGTTATTAAAATTCTTTAAAAGAAAAAAGAGAGAGTCTATCAATTCTAAGTGTTTGTTCCTTATTTTTTGACAGAATAAAACTTAAATGAGATTACCTGCACAATGATGAGGATGGTGATGATGACCACAGTAATACCTAACAGATAATATTTACTATTTGCCAGGCACTGCTTAGTACTTTACACGTTATAACTCATTTCACCCTCACAACTGCTCTATGATGTAAGCTTACTATTCTTATCCCCACTTTACAGATGAGAAAATGAGTCAGAGAGGTTAAGGTTCATAATAGTCAGGGGTGGAGCCTGGATGTGAAGCTAAGCAGGCTGCCTGCAGCACCCGACTATGTGTTAGCCGGCTCCTTCCTACTTCTCTCCCCTCACTGCTTTTTGCATGTCAGGAGAATCTATCCATTGGGCTGAAGAGATTTCAATTCTGGATTGCCAAGACATTCTCAAGTGGGTGAGCAGAGACTCTAGGGAGCTGATGCCATTAGGTCAAAGCGCCCTGGACCAGAGGACCTTAAAGATGCAGATGGCCACTAACGGGTGAGGGGTGAGAAGAGTGGGGAGACGGGAGATCACTCTATTCCAGCCCTTGAAAGAAAACACCTCCAAAAAAAAAAAAAAAAAAAGAAAAGAAAACACCTCCAGGACACACAGGGTGGGGTGAGCTAAGGCGAATACAGACAGGCTGAGCTTCATCCTGTCTCCAGATGGACTACAATGGGGACCAATGAGGAGGGTGGTCATGAGATTCCTTTCACTCATCCTTAGCATTGTCTGCCTCTCTAATCGCCCATGCCTGCTTTTTCCCTGCTCTACCCAGACCCAGCTTTGGGGTGAATGTTTCTATTGGATTATTCATCCTTTTCCTTATTGATTCACAGGAGTTCTGTCTATAATCTGAATTCTAATTATGTGTCGATTATTTACGTTACATATATTTCCCTCCAGTCTGTGGTTTGTCACTTTATTCTCTCTATGATAACAGTTGAGAAAAAGAAATTCTTAATGTTAATGTAAGAAAATGTATCAATGTTGTTCCTTTATGCTTTTTGCTTTTTGTTTCTGAGAGAATCTTCCTTACCCCAAAGTCATATAGAATCTCCTCTAGTACCTTCTACAATTATTAGGAGTTTTGCCTTTCACATTAAAGTGAAAGACAATATAGCTGGAACTGGTGTTTGTGTATGGTGTGAGGTAGAGATGGAATTCCATTTCCTCCCATACAGACATGTACTGATCAACCAACCAATCCTTTCCCCACTTCAGTTCTACTCGTGTTCAGTCTTATTTCCTTCCGTGTAGGTCTGTTTCTGAGCTCCCCATTTGACTAGATCTTTGTTAATGCCTTTCAAGAAGGTTTGATAATGTTCTCTACAAAGGGCTTCTAATGACTTCTGTTAGATTTCTTCCTTCAACGTTTTAAAAATATTTTATTACCATTATAATGGCATTCCTTTTTTTTTTTTTTAATTGTATGATTCCAAGTTCAAAATCAGGTAAAACTAATCTATGCTGCTAGTAATGTGGATAGCGGTTACTGCTGGTAGGGGGTAGTGAGGAGAAGGTGGCAGGAGAAAGACAGATCTGGGGAGGCTGGTCATGTTCTCCTTCTTGATCTGGGCATTAGTTACATGGGTGCGTTGAATTCGTGAAAATTCAAAGAGCTTTACTCTGTAATTTGTGTACTTAAGTTCTTGGATGTCGCAAGCAGCTTCATGATTATTTGCTAAGTGATTGTTGCTATGTATAAAAATGCAAGCATCTTTGTATAGATTATTTTGTATGTAACAACTTTGCTAAACTTATTAATCCTAATAACTTATTGCTAGAAACGTGAATTTTTTATAGTCATATCATCTATAAATCATTGTCTCTACACTCACTCCTCAGACTTTAAGCCCCATAAGGGCAGGGTGTTTTGTTTGTTTCGTTCACTTCTGTATCTCCAGTACATAGAACATGTGGAAACAAAGTAATACTCGATAAATATTTGTTAAATGCAAAAAAAAAAGAAGAAAAAAATAGATACATTAAAAAATTTCTAACATCTATTCTTGACCTAGGCAAACACACTGGATCTAGAGGGTTCTGTTTTATTGTTCTTAGAGTTTTACTTAAACACAGAGCAACAATTTTTAATGGAGAAATACTAGACAGACATGAGATAACAACACCTCCTGTAATTATTTGGGGTTAACACAATGACAGGCACATATATAATTGGCCTATAATTCTGAGGCATCTTAAGGAGGGGAGGAACCCCAGGAGGACCTGGGAGGAGGTTTAGTCATGAGTTTAGCTAATTCAGGCACAAGATTTATTTAGGAGGGTAAGGGTGGTGCTACCGGCCTTTACATTTCAAGGCCTGTTGGAGAAGGATTTACAGAAGACCTCAAGGTCAAAGCAATGCATGGCAGATAGAGTTGGAATGAAGAAAATATGCTACACTGATGGATAAAAAACATCAATTCTTGCAAAACATGGATCACAGTGTGGATGAAACCCAACACAGAGCCACTTACATCTCATCAGGCATAGCCAAACGCCAACTAAGTTCAAAGACTAATTGTAATTAAAATCTCCAGGAGTACCTATACCACCCCAATAAAAAATCCCTCCCCTAAACCACCTGGATCAGTAAAAATAGCAAGAAAAAGAAGAGAAAAATTTTATCAACTACAGGAGAATATTTAAATATGTGGCTATCGAAAAATAAGAAGAAGGTGAATGAGTTCAAACAGAAAAAGAAGATACTTCTAGATGAAAAATTATAAAACTAACATAGAAAGAAAGCAATGGAATAGGGAAAATGATAAACGATGAACAAATGTACTTGAGCCAAAAGACATGAGGAGGTTTTAGAAACCTCCTCATGTAAGATCAACACCCAGAAAGTAAGATCAATACCCAGAAAGTAAGATCGATATCCAGACTTGGCCGAGTGGTTAAAGGCTCTGAACAGAAAGTATGTGCCTTGGGAAGCACAGAGAAGAAACACAGACAAAGCGAAGTGGCTGGTTTCGCTAATAATTAAAGTAACAAAAATGAGAGCAACCATGCGGGACTGTTATACACACAATAATGAACAACAGTGGTAAACATGATGAATCAATGTCATCAGAGCTTTGGAGAAATGTGCACACCTACACGTCACCACTGGCATTGTGAATTACTTCTTTTCTTTTTTATACGATGAATCCACTTTGTGTATTTGTTCCCCTGAAGTAATTCAAAATATAAAGGTAATCTGTATAAAAATGTTCGCTGCATTATTCTTAATGGCCAAAAAAGAAAGAAAATAAAGGAAAAGAAATGAAAAAGAAATCAATCCAAATGCATCACAGCTCGGACATGATTAAAGGAAAAACGATACATTCATAACAATGGAACAGAATATGATGGTTACATATAATATGTGGACAAAGTAGAAAAAGAAAATATAAAATGCAAAATATATGTTTATAGGGACGGAAAAGAACCCAGAGTGTTGAAGCCTCATGGTGATTTTAGAAAACGGGATTTTCTTCTGTGAGAATGTTTAAGTATATAATAAAAATTCTTAAGGTAAAATAAAAAATAAAGACAGAAATTAAAAAGAAAAATACATACCAGCACTTTGGGGAACTTATTTTTTAAGCATATATAACCAGTGTGTTGCAGTATTACTATGGTGCTTATGAAGACAACTACTATAAAAAACATAGTAATCAATCCTCCTATTTTGGCAGATTCTGATGACTCTGTGGATGAAAAATAAATAACTTTATTTCAAAATAAATCCAATAGACGATCTCAAGTGGGAATAAATGCACGTTGGTCTGGTGGTGGAAGGAGATAGCAAGGGAACAAAAGTTGGAAAAACTATTGTTAAATACAAAAAAAAAGCAAAGTAATCCAATCTATATTTTTTAAATAATAGAAATGACAGATTTAGTTTTTAACAGTAAAATTTCTTTCAGTTTATAATTGTGTTCTATGACTGCACTCTAATACAGTAGTCATTAGCCACCTATGACTACTTAAATTTAAATGACCAAAATTGAAAAACAACCCTCAGTTTCTGAGTCACACTGGCCACATGTCAAATGCTCAACAGCCACATGTTCATATGCACTGCATGAAGTGAAAAATGGGAGTGTGCCTGAAAACAATGGGGTCATTCTGAGGCTGGACTTTGGCCACGCTAGGACCCCAAATCTGGGCTCTGCTGACCTTGCTTTGGCCTATGAGTTCTGCCTTAGAGTCTTGTCAAAATTCCATTTGGAAAATTTTAACATTCTGACTGAAAACAGCTTTTTCCCATAAATCCAATTGGACCGAGAAGACATCAGTAGTTATGTAATGACAATAGAAAAATTGTCATTTTTTGCTGTCAATTTAATTTAGAGCTGTTCTAAATTAAATTCCAGCAAATCAGAGTGAGAGAGACAGCCAGCCGTGGAAGAGAGTCTTGGGAGAGACATCAAGACTGCTTACATTCCTGAATGTTTGTTGAAACTTTGAATCAAGTTCCAGGTGGCTATCTACAAAAAAACCACACACACACACACACACACACACACACACACACACACACACACACAAGACCCACCACCAGTTCATGCTTATATGTTACATATGTGAACTTGATTGCCTATAACCAATCCAGAAGTAGTAAATATTTCTCCCTTACAGACTCTACACCTATCACAGAACTGGCCCTGCATCATCCTTTCCCCACCCCCGTATCTCTAGCCAAGGTAAATTCTTTCAAAACAACTTACATCTTTCTTCCCCAGACTCATTGTCAGCCCCAGGGCAGCGGACCTGTTGTCTTCTCCACCCAGCGATGTTGCTGGTGGTTCAGACTGTATGTCCCAGGACCTGGTCCTTTTCTGGCTTGCATATGGCTCAATAAACCCTTTCTTTCAAAAAAGCGCTTGACCGTGAAGGTTTTTATTATAACAGTAACTAAGGCTCTTAAATTTCCAGAAAGACTTTTATTAATATTAATCTTGTAACCATAGCCTCAGGTAAAACAGGTACAAAGGAGAAAAAAGGAAAGCCCTTTTTTCAGCCCTCCTGTGAGCCAAGGGTGGTGGACCTCACAGAGTAGGAATGAGAAAAGGGCAGTAAGGGCAGTGTGGCTACTGCAATGGGCCACCATGGATTCCAGCGCCTCTTGTCCAGCAACACCTGTCACTAGCTGTAACCTCTGGTTTCTCTTCTTGGGGTCCTCATCTGTAAGATGGGATGAACCCCTACCGTATTAATGTGGTTGTGAAGATTAAAAACCAAAACAAAGCAAAAAACCCAGCAAAAATGGGAGTCCCTTTTACTAAGCCGCTGTCACCAAACCAAAACTTAAAAACGAACCTAATTGCAGTTTTAGCCTCTCCCAGGAGTGGAATTTTAAACCAATTAGTCTGTAATTTCCAGGTTAACACTGGTGAAGTGATCTGCCTGATAAGTAAGACGCCTCTGCCTTTCAGGAAGGGAGTCCCATCCTCTTTCCGCCTATAAAAACCTCTCATTTTGTACAACTCATCGGAGTGCTCTTCTACATAGCTGCTGGGTCTTACATTAATTTTTGTTCCAAAAGACGCATTAGAGCTGATTATCCGGCTTGGTCTTATTTTCGGGGAAACAGGGTAGATAGGATGCTGCCCAATTCATGAATTGCTTTATAAAAGCCAATTAGATCCCCAGATTTATTCAGTTGAATTTTGTTCTTTAACATTACTACTTTGAGTTTTTATTTGTGTAATATTGTGATTTATACTAAGAAATACATTTTTTTTTTTTTTTTTAAGGAGGGCGCAGCTCACAGTGGCCCATGTGGGTATAGAACCGGCAACCATGGTGTTATCAGCACCACGCTCTAACCAACTGAGCTAACCGGCCACCCCAAGAAATACATATTTGAGCTTTGACCCAATTCCTGGCATAGAGCTCTGTAGACTATCCTAAGTGATAAGAACAAAGGTGAAAGGAGTGTCTTTCATTTCATAACAAGTCCCTTTCAACAGCACTTGAGTTTTTATTAATGAGTGTCTTTTGGAAAGCTCCTAAGTATGGGTGCCAATTGCCAGGGGAACCAACCGTGTTATTAAAGTGTTGGAACTTCCAGTCCCACCCCACAACTTCCTGGGTGGGGAGAAGGACTGGAAGTTAAATTAATCACCAATGACCAATGATTATTTAATCAGTTATGACTCTGTGATGAAGCTTCTGTAAAACTCCTATATGATTGGGTTTGGAGAGCTTCCAGGCTGGTGAATCCATGGAAATGCAGGGAGGATGGAGCCTTTCCCCCATATCTTGCCTCATGCACTTCTTCTATCTGGCTGTTCCTGAATTGTATCTTTTCATAATAAACTAAGAATCTAGTAAGTAAATTGTTTTCCTGAGTTCTGCAAGCCATTCTACCAAATTATGAATCCCAGAGAGGGTTTCTCCAATTTGGGAATCTCCAAATTGGGAAAATATGGGAATCTCCAATTTACAGCTGGTCAGTTAGAAGCCCAGGTGACAACTTGGATGTGTGACTGGTATTTAAAGTGGTGGTGGTGGAAGGGCAGTCTTGTAAAACCGAAGTTGGATTCCAAGCCTTGTGCTACTAGACACAGAACTCGGACAGATGTTAATCAATCATGCAGCACCCCTGCCTCCTCCAATGCTTGGCTTAAATAATGCCCAACCTAAGGGCACACCCAACTGCATTCAATCACTCCCTGAAATAAAAGTGTTTCCACTTCAGGAGGATTTCTGACCATATAAAGGTAGGTATCTGCTTGTCCCTATGGTATGGCAACATACAAGTGACTCCGCCACTTAGTGTTGAAGGACCCATAGAAAACATCTCTGCGATATGCCTTTAGCAGAAGAAATCCCATTAGTAGTCCCGGACTTTCAAAGTCTTCTTTAAATAGGGTTTCCCTCAGAGTAAAAGCAAAATATGAATTTTCTAAAACTCTCATACCTGATTCCTGTCCAGGTTTAAGCAGAGTACATTTTGTGGGAGATTCAATTATTTTTTCCACATCGTTAGGCTCAAAATAAACAGATACACAGTGGTTTGTGTTTGGAATTAAGTTGTTGATGACATAAGTGAAATTTCCAGTGATGGTTTTTGCATTTATTTTCGGTTTATGCTGTAAAAATAAGCAAAACAAATCAGTAAGACTTTGAGTAGAATTTTGTTTAGAGGCAGGCCCTAAGAATATCTTTGAGTATTTGTCTTCAAATCTTAAATACGGATAGAAATATCATAAGCTTGGCAAGAAAGTTTTTATAGTCACTTGGAGCAAGCAATTTATCACAAAACTACACATATGTGTACACAAACACATACATTTTAAACATGAAATCTCATCTAGCAACTTCATTTTACAAATGAGGAGAAAAAGTCCCAATGAGGACTAAAGATCTCCATGAAGTCATTTTTGCAGGCTTATCTTACAACCAGATAAGCCTGCAAAAATAGGAAAATAAGATTATCTTATTTTATTAATGATAACGTGTCCACTTTACATTTCAGAAAGTGCTTTCATACATATTAACTCATTAGACTATCAAAACAGTCTGCAGAGTAGGTAGTATTCCCATGATCCAGACAAAGGAACTGCAGCTCAGAGTGGTTAAGTAACTTCCCCAAGGCCACACAGCTTGTCTGTGGCAGAAGTGAGGCTGGTGTCTAGTTCCCGGTCTCCTCCCTTAAAACACCTTGCTTCTTCTTTCCCAGGTAGTTCTGTTCTATTTTGGAATTAAAGAGCTGACATGAAGGCTCCTTCATGAAAAATAAGTTTTTTATAATGCCTTACAGCTTTCAAAGTACATTCTTACTAGAAGTTCTATAAATTAGGATTTCTGGCAGTTCAAACACAGCCTTCTGTAATAATGTTTTTCTTCAAGTTTCTATATGAAAGGAGGGAGAATTATTTAAAAACAAACCAACACACTGAAAGCTCATGCATGGCAAATAAGCAATGAAGAGGAAAAGGGGACAGAGTCACAAACAGCGCCATGGCAAGAGGGCTCTTGCTTTGTAGTGGAACAGTTTAGGGGTAGCTGAGTGTCACAGTGTATGGGCTCTACACCTGGTGTTGCCATCGTGGGATCTTGATTAAGTCTGCAATGTTGCTCCCTCCTACCGTGTTTCCCTGAAAATAAGACCTAGTCGGACAATCGGCTCTAATGTGTCTTTTGGAGCAAAAATTAATGTAAGACCCGGTATTATATTATTATATATTATATCATATCATATCATATAATATCGTATTATATTTTATATTAAAGACCGGGTCTTATATTATAGTAAAATAAGACCTGGTCTTATATTAATTTTTGCTCCAAAAGACACATTAGAGCTGATGGTCCGGCTAGGTCTTATTTTCGGGGAAACATGGTGCTTCAATCTGCCTCCCCCGTGACTGGGATCCACAGTCCCTGCTCTCAGCCAAGGCCAACCCCTCTCATGCTCATGATACTCCATCCACTGTCATCTCCTTTAGGACACTGCTCCAACAACCCCCACTGGGACACTCTCCCATCTTAAAAATTCCTTCCTTTGACCCCACTTTCCCCTCCAGCTACCACGGCATATCTCTCCTTCCCCCTATAGAAAAACTCCTTAGAGAAATTAGCTTTCCTCACTGCCTCCAAGTTCTCTCTTCCTTCTCTTGCTTGAATCCACTCCCACCAGGTCTTTACCCCATCACTCCATCAAAACCACTCTTACCAAGGGCACCGTGACTTCCGTGTGCCTAAATCTAATCCCCGATTCATAGCCGTCTTCTAACGTGTTCCATTTATAGCACTGGACGCAGTAGATCACTCTCTCCTTCTGGAACTTTCTTCTCTCAGCTCCCAGGACATCACCGTCAGCTAGTTCTCCTCCTACCATATTGTGTTCCTCCTCAGTCTCTTTGGCTGTTTCCTCCTCGTTTGCTATCTCTCTCCATTTTTGGAGTCCTCCAGGGCTCTTTCCTTGGATGTCTTCTCTTCTCTATGCATGACCGCTCCCAGGTGATCTCACCTGGTCTCAAGACATTCAGTCCATACCAAGAAGCCAACGCTCCCCACAATATCTCTCGGGCTAGGACCTCTCCCCTGAACTCCAGGCCTAGTACATTTGATTCCTGCTCACTATTCCCCCGGATGCCCTCTAGGTACCTCAAATTGAGCGTGTCCAAGAATGAACTACCGATATCCAACCTATCCACCAGCTCTGCCCATAGTCTTCACCATTTTAATGAATAGCAGCTCTGTCTATCCAGGTGCTCGTGCTGAAAGTGTTGGAGTTCTAACTTCTCTCTTTCTTTACCACAGTGCACATCTAATCCATCTGAAAATACTGTTGGTGTCACTCACAAAACATATGCAGAATTTGACCGTTTCTCATTACTGCCAAGTGGTCTAAGCCACCACCATCTGCCACCTGGATAGCACTGGCTTCTTTTTTTTTAATCTAATGTAATTTAAAGACTAATTTTCTTTAATGAAGATGTTTATCAATGATAACTTTCCTCTTACAGTGTTGTCAATGTCCTAAAAGCATAGGTGTCTTATTTTAGAAACAATCTAAAACAGAGAGTTAGTAGCTCATGGATGGAATATAAATTAGATATGACTGGAATAGCATAATGAATGAAACTTGATAAAGTCTCTAAGCTATATAAGCTTATTTTTGCTCCCTCTTCCTAATCAAAGGATTAGGGTGTTGATTATAATTCAGGTGGAGATAAAAGAAAAAATTGTAATAATTATATGATGTGCTAATTCCTATAATTCCTATATAAATTGCTAATTCCTAAGAAGTTACCAGCCTCTTAACTGGTCTCCCAACTTCTGCCGTTGGCCCCTATGGTCTATTCTTAACACACCAGCCAGGATGCCTTATTAAAACCCTGGCTTCTCCAGTGGCTTCCGCACACTCCAAAGACTCAGACCCACAAAGCCTGACAAGATCAGGCTCCCTTCCCTCCCTGACCTTGTCTCCTTCAACTGTCTTGTCTCGGTCACTCCATTCCAGCTCCACGTTGCTCAAACCCACTCATGCTCATGATACTGGGACCACTCCAGCCTCAGGACCTCTGACTTCCTGTGCCCTCTGTCTGAAATGCTCGATACCTGGTAGGCTGGCATTACCTGCAAAGCTTTTATAATTGGTAAAGGGCCATACAAACATAAGCTGCTAGTTCAGCAAGGCCCACCGCAAGCACAGTTTGTCCATTTTTCACTCATTCCAGCTTTCTAAGCGAACACATAATATAAGATCCAGGTCTGTCTAATACCAGGATCACCCCGAGGTAACTGACATTCAGTTAGGTCTTTCTGGGAAATGAAGAGGGAACAGAATTGCCAGAAAGAGCCATTTCTCTTACTGTGCAAGAGGGCTGGACTGGCAGAGATAGATGCTTTTTACATGCGGCTAAACCATCCCTTTGAAAGAAAATCTCACCCTGACGTGTTGAAATTTGCCTGTTCTCCCCATCTACGCCACACACCTCTCTCTCTCCGTGTCCCTTGATGTTGTGCATGTGACTTATTCTTTGAAAGAAGGCCGTGCTGGTGGGCTCAGGCAATGTATTTCTAAAGTGAATGAACTATGGACGCTTCTCTCCCGAAATCAGACCACACTGATCCAGACACTTTAGTTTTAATTGTTCAAATCATTACAAATGTCTTTTCTTTAAAAGAAGATAGTCAAATATCTTCATTGCCAACTCAAAACTGTTTTGACCACTTACCTTCTTAATAATCCCTCCTGACACTTCTTCGATGACAAGTGATAAGTAAACATGTAATCCTTCCCCACGAAGTATCTTGGGTATGACAGGTGGAAATTTCACTATCACTTTAATGTGGTCACTAAAACCAACAATCTCAAAGTTTGGTGGTTCCAACGACACTGTTCAGAAAACAAAGTTAGAAACAAACTCCAGCGTCAATGATTGTTCTCACTGTCATGATATCACCTTACTTCTTTCCAGCCATCTTTCTTTTAATCTGTCTGTGGCCCGAGCTAAGGCATGGGCTATGGTTTTACCTGTGAAAAACTGGGAACAATAAAAATGAAGTGATTTACTTAATATTACCACAAGAAATGGAAGATAGATTTTGGGATGGAAGTCAGTACTTTCCCAATTTTCAGGCTGTATTTCAAACACAAAAAATGACTTCTGTCCATATTATAATAATACATAACCATTGTAGAAATATCAGAAAACAGGCAATTGTTCCTGAATGTAGTTAATCATGTTTTGTCCATGCTGTACGTGTGAAGATATATTTAGACATATATAAATTGAACTAGGGTGTGTGTATATGTATGTATGTATATATGTATGTATGTACACACACATATATGTATATATATGTATACACACACACACATATACATACACCTAAACTAAATTTAAATCATTCTTACCCATATTGCTTTGCGTAGAATATATTTTCACTTATTTCATAAACACATTAATACATATTTATCTACATCAAGGGCTGGCAAACCATAGCTGGAGATTTTGAATGGCCTCCAAGTTCAGAATGGTTTTTAGTTTTGAAGGGGTTGTAAACAAATGAAGATTATGTGACAGAGACCATTGGTGGCCCATAAAGTATAAGTATAAGGGGTTGTTAATCCATAAAGTATAAGGGGTTGTTTTCCTCTGGCCGTTTATGGGAAGTCAGCTGATCCCCGATCTTCACCATAAGTTTTCATGGCTAATTCCATTCTGCTGAATGGAGGTACCATGATTTAACTGATTCACTGTTTTGAACTTTTAGACTGACTCTAATTTTTCTGAATAGAATCTGTGTATTCTTGAGTGTTCTTGGAGCTAAATCTTTGTATTTGTCCTTAATTTCTTTAGGACAAATCAGTAAAGAGAAATTCTGGATTAGATGAGACACATGTTAAAGTTTTTAACACATACTGCCAATTACCTTCAGAAAGACTGTACCAAAGTACACTCCCTAGATTTCCTCTAAACCTGGGTATTTGCATATTTTTAATATCTGCCATTTTGAGTCTTGAAAAATGGTATCTCATTATTTTAATATACTTTCTTTAAAGGTCTGAATACCCTGATCTATATATATTGTGCTTTTCTTTCTTTTCTATGTGGACACACACAGATATGTCTATGTGTACGCACACAGAAACACACAAACCATTCCAGTGAATCTCATAAGTATCTAGGTGTTTGCTAAACTGGGATTAGCTGTCATTATCACCTTGTAGGTGGTAGTACACACCCACACAGCCTTTCACAGGATTCTGAAACCGAATCTCTCTCTTGGAAACAGGATGCATATTAGGACACTGAAAAAATGATGGAGTCTGGCTGAGGGCCAGTGACAACTGCCCTGGAGCGGTTAACCCAAGTGCCATAGGAAGCTGACTCCAGTCATAGAGAAAAAGGGCAAACCCATTTGGGCTCCAGTCTTCTCTAAGTCTGGGCCCCATGTGCACGCACATCTGGGCCTTCACGTATAAAACAGCTACTGGGTTATGATCTGGGGGAGGGGTTGTAGTGTTAAGGAAACCTTTGGCCTGCTCCCCACTTTCTGTTACACTGTAAAACAAGCCAGTAAGTAGCAGCTACTACTGACTGACTGCCTTCTGCAGGCATTAACTAACCATCATTCCACTTTCTGGACAAGAAAACTGAGGCTCAGAGAAACAAAGTGAGGCTCCACGATTACAGAGCTAGGAAGTCAGAGGGCCAGGAAGTGAACCTAGCCCAGACTCTAAAACACGTCTGCAGGCCTGCCTATTTCATGGCAGAGAAAATAATGATGATCTCGATGGCAAGGATGAAGATGATAAGCAGAGATCCACTCACTCTTTATTGCTGGGAAGATGCTCTCCCTGCTCGTACAACTGACCAGGGTTGTGTTCCCTCGGAATGCGACAACTCTGGGGACATAGGTCTCAGGCATGCTTTCCCACACATCGGTTAGGTCACAAAATGATCCTGTGACCTCTGTACAGTCCTTCACAACCTTCATATCCTCTGGTCTACTTCAAAAGGAAAAGAAATGGTAAAAGGAAAACATGAGCATTTATGGGATAAGAATCTGTTAACTCCATATCCCACTTTCTCAGTCCTTCCTGATTCTGCTCAAATATCAATTTATCCAGTCATTTGGCCCAAGCACCTCATAAAAAATGGAACTCCTTATCCCGCCCTGCATACCTCCTTTTCTCCCCCACCCCCTTCCCTGTCCATTTTTATTCATACCATTTACAACAACCTGCCTCATTATGTTATCATTGTTTATTGACATCTGCGCCAACTTTCAGAATGTCTGCACCAGTGGGGCAGGGACTTGGGTTCACCTCCTGGCATGCAGTTGGTGCTCAGTCAATATTTGCTGGATGAATGAATGTGCAAACCTCAGGCTTTCATGGTAGAGGCCCCAGGTCTCCTCTCCCCTGCAGGACAATCATAATTGCCCTCCGTGAGGTCCCTTCTCTCTCCTGCTGAGGACCACACGGCCCAGTCCTACGTCAGCCTGTGCGACACAGGGACAACATGGGCTTCAGAAAGGTAGGTGGGCGATCCATGTGACTGCCTAGTGCAGAGAAAAACTCAAGTCTCAGCAGGGACCAAGGAGAAACTTGCCAAAGGCCCTCTACTGGGTCAGTCAGAAATAGGAACAGCTGTAAGCCAAATTAACAACGAACAACAGGACACTCTGAGGGGCTACTGGATCAAAGCAATGACTTATGAAGGGGACTGTCGCACACGGGAAGAAGAGAGCAGCAAAAGGCTTCATCGGTTGTGTCATTCATCCTTGTGGCAACCCCTAAGTAGAAGGATTAGCTCACAGAAGACTGAGCTCTGTGCCCAGAGTCACAGCAGGTTAGTGACCAAACCAGACTTTGGACCTGAGCCTTCCCTAGTCTGGGCCAGGCCGCTTTTTGATGTGCACATGCCTCCCTGAGCAAAGAAAAGTGAACACAAACCATCCATATGGTCACCAGACCTCAGACAACTGTCCTCAGAAAACATACTGCTTTTACACATTCAGACTTACTAAATCAGGGAAATAATTGTGAAAACCATATACAATAACAATTTTGCTTCTGAGGCTTGGACCTGTAGAAATTAACTTTGGTTATAAATATAAGCTTTATCAAAAATAGTTTTGGATTTATTCGATTTAAAAAAGTGGATTTGTGTGTTGTCTTTGGACTTTTAAAGCTCTGAATGCGGGGGGAGGGAGAGCGAGAGCGAGAGCTAGAGAGAGAGAGAGACTGTCACAAGTAAAATCACCTCTTCCCCACTCCCACATAATAGAAATATATATAGCAAGAGAAAAATGAACCGTCAAACTAACCTCATGATTGTGTACCACAGTGTATAGTGAGTCGGTACAATGGAATGATTTCCTAATTCCCATGATAAAATTACCCGGAAATTTCTTAATGTCATCCTGAAAATGCAAAAGTCCTCTGAAAAATATAAAGAAAACAGGAGGAAAAAAAAAAAAAGAAACACTGAAATCCAGAATCCATGCTTGTATCTTGGCCACAGCCCAGACCATCTCCAGGGATCTAGAGCCCACATTTTCAGCAAAGCCCTCTGCAGAGGCCAGAGTTCTTGGAAACACAGGAAGGAAACGCTTCTACTGGACAAGAGAAATGAACTCATATAACTGTACAATTCATTAATGAGCAATACAACGTAGGGCAGGCCACGATGGGAAACAAGAAGTCACTACTGTGTAAACAGAATTTGAACTCCTCCAATTATCAGTGACTCTCAGTAGCTCATGGGATCAAAATGATCCAGGATATCCTGCGCCAACCCATTCTTTCCTCTCAACTTCCAGCTCCCCCTGCAATCCTCCCTAAGCTCATCCCACAGCAAGCCTTTCCGCCTGCGAATTCCCCACTCAAGTCATTCCCCACTGACTTGGGCAGAGGGGAGGGAGAGATAAAGTGGCCATACCTTTTCAGGCATTAACCGTCCACAACAATGCTATTGTAGCTGCTATTATCACACCCATTCTACAGACCATGAAATTGAGAAGTTGAGTTATACAATGCTAACTCCGGGAAGTGGCTGCAGCGAATGAGGCTCTAAAGCTAGGTCAGATCCCACCTTACAAGGTTCAAGTTTTTAAGGTCATCTAAGTTTCCTAACCATAATAGGTTACGGCCTGGGCCTCTGCTTCTCGGTTACCAACTCTTCATTCCCCAGCTCATCACAAGGCTGGACACATATTTAATGAATAGTGAAGTTCTGTGGACAGATTTATGTATATGGGCAAGACGGTTAGTTAAAAAAAATTATTTTCCTTTGTCTGGTACCAGATATTGGATAACAGGTACAAGAGTGCAAATTATAGGGAAATTATTTCTGGGTCATTTTTGCTTGGCATATTCTGTGTCTCCTTATTCTTCTATTAAGAGGTTTTAAATTGAATATTCTTTTAAGGGGTTTTAAAATGATCTCTATTGTTCTTATAATAGTTTTGTGAGACAAATGTGAAAACCAGAATTGGCTAATTTTGGCTCCTTTTACAAAGAAAGTATTTGAGAAAAAGGATTTAAACAAAATGGGCAATAGATCTACAGCCAAAAATGGGTTCTTGGTATTGGTCACAGGAAAGAATTCCAGGACACACCGAGTAAGTCAAGCGAGCAGTAGATTTATTAGAAAAGGACCGTACTGCTCTCAGGATGGCGAGAGAAAGGGCAGGCTCAGAGAAGAGCAGCCACACCAAAGAAAAGAGAGGTCTGGAGATTTATTACATAAAAAGTAAAAGGGTGGAATATTCAGGACTTAAGGGCGGTGAGGTAGATGTTTTTAGGTGGGTCCTTGCTGACCCCTCCCTCCATTCAGGAGGGGGCATTTTTGTCCTCATCTGGCTCTCTCAGAACTGTCATGGCAACACAGGGGGTGGAGATTTTTCTTGGCTGCCATGTTAATAGCTTTATAATCTATACAATCATCTCAAGTTCACGTCAAAGGGCAAGATGATGGCAGATTCTCCCTCCAGCCCACCCTGCGCCGCAGAAATCCAGTTCTGGCCAGATTGTAGTGGGCTTTTTCCTTAACTGCTGTCTTCGCCTCTTCCTTCCTTTTCTCCCCCCTCCCTCGCAGTCCTATTCTTCCTGCCTATAGTAACAGACCTGGGATCAGAAATCAAATTTCCCACATTTTAGACTTCTGAATGGTCACCCCAACATTCTGACCCTTACACAAAATTTAGTCAAGCTAAGAAAAATCTCTTACCAGACAAAGCCTGTAAAGTACCAACCACGAGGCTGAGGTACACTAGGAAGAAGAAAAACATGTTAGAAAAACACTAACACTTTCTCTGGGCTCAATTTAGAGTTGTTGCTCTGACTCTGGCATTCTTTTACACACATCTATTGGATTGAGATGTTCTTGGGCAAACAAACAAAAAAAAACTGCTGAACTTAGTGATTCTTAGAGAGTTGACATTGGTCACATGACACAAGGATTTAGTCCTGAGTGGATCCAAAACAAGATCTGCTTGGGAACTGACCTAATAACAAGGGTTGGCTGAAGGAGGGTCCTGGGAAGCAGTTATCTGTCTGGAAAAATTATCAGAATAGGAATAAGCATGTTGCTAATTAATAAACTTTCAAGGTAAAGATACTTATCAAGGGTGTTGAAAGGTATTGGTGATGGGAATTGGGCTTCTCATTTGTTTTTTTGGATGTGATAATGAATTGGGAGGAGGGGTTACTGGCATTTTTCATGGGTGGAGACCAATGACATTATTTACACACTCCAATGCATGGAGCGTCGTGCTCAGGGGAGAAGTGTCCCATTCAGGGATCCCATACTCATAAACTATGGGACAAATGACACAATGATACTGAAATAGAAATCAATAGAAAGGTAGAGAAAAGTCATGAATAGGGCCACAGGAAAAAGTTGATAATAAATGAAAGAGTGGAAACCAAAGTTCAGGGATGACTTTTCAGTCTAGTGACACTGGTAGGAGATAAAGGGTTTGGCCTCTTTCCAAATATAGGAGTAGACTGATCAATTCCATCCTGGATTAGAACGAGGGTATTAAGAGAAATTACTCTTCAAATTACATACAAGGATATTCCCCATCATTATTAAGCCTTAAGTCATTCTTGTTTATCGTTTGTTTCCTTAAAAATAACAATAGGGCAGAAACGCATAAGCACAGGCTTCTTATCTGGCCCATAACCTTGAGCAGGCTGAGCCCCAGTCCTCAATAGGGCTCCTGATGGTGATGACTTCACATCCTTGCTTCCATTAAGAGCTGTGATAAAAAGTAGCACTTACCCGCGAGATACACATTAAGTGGTGTCATTGCAGAGGCATTCTGGCTCAAAAGCATCTTTGTTGTTTGATAAGTCCTTTCTTTACTTTTACATCTGAAAGGAAATCAATATTAGGTGATCAAAATGCTGACGTGTCTAATTAAGAATGATTGAATACAAGACAATGAAAGACTAGCAGGAAACTCCGGCTCCCAGGCTTCCCCTGCCCTCCTGGGAACTAGATCATTTACTTACATGTACATGAACAGCCTGATCTCAGCTTCTGGGCCCAATTCCCTACTCGGACAGGAAGAAATTTTAAATCTAACTCTTGAACAGGTAACAGTCATTTGGTTCCAAAATTTGAAACATACAGAAAGGTAAAAATGAAAAGAGGGAAAATACAGAAAAGTAAATAGTGAAGAGTGTTGCTGCCTTTAGAAAACTACTTTTATTTATTTATTGTTTTTGGTAAGTTCTTCAGAATATCTTTATGCATAAGCAAAAACAAATCTATGTCATTTCCCCCCTGCTTTTTCCACTTAAAAATGTATTTAGGAGCTCTTTCTACATCAGTACCAAAGATAATTAGTTGTGTTGTCTATTCTACGGACAGGCACCACTTATATAATCAGTCCCTATAATGGCTATTTGAGTTATTCCCAATTTTTTTCTGCAATTAATCATCTTGGACATGCATCATTCCACCCATGGGCAAGTCTAAATGAAGGGGAGATTTCCAGAAGTAGGACTGCTAGGCAAAAGTGCATTATCAGTCAGGGTCCTAGCAGGAAACAGTGTTTTGAGAAAGTTTTTCTTTTTCTTAATTTTTTTTTTCTTAACCGGACTTTATTGGGGAACAGTGTGTACTTCCAGAACTTTTCCAAGTCAAGTTGTTGTCCTTTCAGTCTTAGTTGTGGAGGGCGCAGCTCAGCTCCAGGTCCAGTTGCCGTTGTTAGTTGCAGGGGGCGCAGCCCACCATCCCTTGAGGGAGTTGAGGAGTGGAACCAGCAACCTTGTGGTTGAGAGCTCACGCTCCAACCAACTGAGCCATCTGGCCATCTGGGAGCTGAGTGGCAGCTCATTAACTTTATTCTAGTTTCAGAGGGCACAGCTCGCTGACCCATGTGGGAATTGAACCGGCAGCCCCGTTGCCCAGAGTTCGGTCTCTAACCAACTGAGCCACCTGTCCACCCCGAGAAAGTTTTTAATCCAACCTGTGAGCAGGATATCCGTAGGCATAAGGAAGAGTGTAGTACCTGGAGCTACCAACAGCAGGGGCTGTTACCTCCCTGGGCCTGAGGCGCAAAGGGAAGGTGCCAAAACCCAACTTTGGAAGGAGAGAATCCTGTGTGAGGATGTAAGATGTAAGCCAGACACAGCCAGCCAACATGACTGTGCAGAGTGGGGGCTGAGGGATAAATAGGTCGTCCATCACTGCCTTTCCTCCCTTAACTTGGGGCTCCACGTTGGTTAAACCCAACCAGAAGTCAGAGAACAAAGACGCTGGTGGTTGTACCTACAGAAGACAGGATCCCAGGGCAAAGTAAAGGGTGGGGAAGGAGGAGGCTGGGTCTGGAGGGGGAGACAGAAGAGACTCAGGACAAAGGGGCTATGCATTTGTAACTTTGATAGAAGAGGCCACAGTCCCGCCCTTGTGGCTGTACCAGTTTACACAACCACCTGCAAGGTGTGAGAACTTTTTGCCTTCCCACAGTCTCTTCAGAGAGGTTATCATCAGGCTCTTGGATTTTTAGGAAATAAACTCATAAATGAAAAATTGTTTTCAGACTAATATTCAGTTGTATTTCTCTCATTCTGAGATTGAGCATCTGTTCATATCTGTAAGAGCTATTTGTATTTCCTTTCTTGTTAACTCTGTATCTTTGCCCATTTTTCTATGGAGTTGTTGCTTTCTCTTCTTACTGGTTTGCAGGAGATTTTTAAGTAGGCTGACCCTTTGCAACAGGTCACCTCTTTTTTCCCCTCCTCTTGACAGTTGCCCTTTGATTTGCTTGTGCGCCTTTTTTTTTTTTTTTTTTTAACCACACAGCAGTTCCTGAGTTTTACAGCAGTTTCTGAGTTTTGTTTTCAGATTGAAAGTATTTCTTTTCTGGGGGAGGAGCGTGGTAATGAGGGTAAGGGGGCTCAAATATATGGTGATAGAAGGAGAACTGACTCTGAGTGGTGAACACACAATGTGATATATAGATGATGTATTACAGAATTGTACACCTGAAATTTGTGTAACTTTACTAACAATTGTCACCCCAATAAACTTTAATTTTTTAAAAAAGAAAGTATTTCTTCTCTTAGTGTCTGCATTTTGAGTCACAGTTAGAAAGCCTTCCTCACTTCAAAGTGAGAGAGAAATTCAAGAATTTTAAGGAGCCCCGGCCCCAGTCACTCTTGTTCCTTTCCTGACTCAGAGCTTTGGTCTCCATCTAAGCAACGGGGTTCTATAGATTCTGGGTGTTAAACATTGGGGCAGCATCAAGCCCCAAGTCAAAATGAACAATGACCACAACATAGCACACTTGACTTCAAGCTAAAAACAAATTTAGAAGTCCTCTTGACTATCACGGTAACAGGTCCCACCCAGGGTGTTCTAGAGAAATACAAGAGACTCCAAGTCAACACTGCCATTCCAGCTGCAGACTCCACGGACCATGAGAGATCAGGGCATCTGTGCTCACAACTTAGCCCACAACAGTGCACCCATTTAGAACATCTAGAGATGTGTCTGTGATACGTGAAGTTATTTCCCATCACTACTCCTCAGCAGAGGGCTTGCATGGTTGGAGACATTCCTTAGAGGCTGGGCGTCCCTAGATTGCAGGCTGCCACATTGGGGGTGACTCCCTTACACTTGAACGTCTGCTCTGTGCCCTCCGGTCCCTGTTTTTGTTTGATAGTGGTACATCTTCCTTCTGCATCTGCAGAACACGAAGTCCCTTCAGCAGCCGAGAAACACACACACACACACACACACACACACACACACACACAACACACACAAAAGCTCACAATTAGAAGTCGGCTCTCTGGTTCAGGGCCAGGGAACACTCCTCCCCTTTTTGTTGGCTGGTGACTCACAGTCCACTTTCAACCAGATATCTGGGAACTAGACTCCAGCTTGCTCAGAAAATCTATCTTCTTGTCTTGGCATCCTGCCTGGAATTGTTAATGAAACTCCTTACAACTCTCCCTGACTACGAATAGATCAGCCTTCCTAAAGCCTCGCTCTTGTTACTGTCATCTCTGTAGCCAGGGCCAGCTTTAGTGCCCAGAGCCCTGCCCACAGAAGGGTCCCACATTTGGTTTTCTGCTCTTCTGTGGCTGTTTAGAAATTCTTAACAACTTTATCTCCAAACTGGTCATTTGTTCGGGAAGACTGACGGGATAATGAAACATGCACTGGGCTTGGAGCCTCAGCTCAAGCTTGCTCTTGCTACCCTCTCCCCTGCAGTGTGAGGGTCCCAGGCCCTACCTGGCCTCTTTCTAGATCCGTTCTTTGAGTGAGGTGGAAGCTGGATCATTGTTGGAGAGTCCCAATGATGCACTGATGCCTTCCTGGTGGGTGTGCAGGGAGGGTGGGGGCTGGGCAGGATGGCAGCCATCCTTGCCCTGGGCTGGCAGTGTCCCACTTCAGCCAGGAAATGCCAGTCTGGAGGGGCTGCACATCTAGGTCAGCTTTGATCCAGGAGCAAAGTTTAAAGACCCTAGGACTTTGTCAGCATGCTGTGGCTTAGGATGGTAGGTCCTCGGGAAGGGGAGACTTGACTTCCCCAGAGCCCATCCCAGGCTGGGGTGTGGGGCAGCTAGCAGGTGGTAGGTGCATGCGTGCCTAGAGTCACCAGCGCAAGGGGCCCCAGGTATGTGTAGGAGCTGCCCTGGACCTGAGTTTCCCTGTGCAAGAGTGAGTGCTCCTTGAGTGTGTGTGTGGGTGGGGGGGGAGGGGCTGTGGGGGAGGGGACACTCTCTTCCTCCTGGCTACCTTCCTGAGCCTGCCTTCACTTTGCTTCTTCTGGCTGGTTGGAGGCACCTTCCCAAGATGTGTAATTTGATGACTCTCCATGCGAATTAATTGTTCTTATATTTGCAGTTAGATCTGACTTTGTAAAATATAGATTAGTCAAATTCATGCAAATAATTAAAAACAAATTTTTTTAACTTTAGAATGACATTAAATAGCAAATTTAAAAACAGCAAGTTGAGACAGACTATGGAAGAAAAGAAAAAGCTTTATATTTTAGTACCTTTAGTGGTACTTTTACCTGGAAAATGGCATTTTCTTTTGGCCCATAGATCATTTTTGTTCCATTTTACAATCAGAATGCTTCCTATAGTGGCACAACATAGTGTTAACTGACAGTGTTTTTTCTTACTTGGTGACATAAAATAAAAGTACATCTTATAGTCAATAGCATTTTAGTTTTGGTAGAATATAATGGCTGATAGTCAAAGAATATAGATATGCTGTTGACTTTTAATAGTTTGAAGGTTTATAAATTTAATAGGAAAATGAGTCCAGTATGGCTGTGTGTGTGCAAGTGGGAGGGATGGGATATATTTTTTTAATAAAAGTTTCACTTTCAAGACAGTAACTCTGGTGCTATGGTTCTCCCAATTTTTTTGAAAACAAATTACCATTTGTCAAATTATAGGAACCAAATTTTGGGCAGATTAACTTTTAAATAAATACATTAGAAACTTTAGAGGGAAAATGGGTAAGAATAAAAGAGCCGTGTAGATTTTTGATCATTTAAAATTGAAAAACAACTTGTGAACAACTTGTGAACTTCAAAGTTTGGGGTGGCCGGATGGCTCAGTTGGTTAGAGCCCCAGCTCTGGGCAGCAAGGTTGCCTGTTTGATTCCAACACGTGAGCTGAGCCCTCCACAACTAGATTAAAGGACAACTTGGAGCTGATGGGCCTTGGAGAAACACACTGTTCCCCAATATTCCCCAATAAAATTTATAAAAAAGTAATTCAAGTCGTTTCCTGGAACTAACAGGTCAAATCTCATCAAGTATACTGCATATTGCTATGAAAGTTTACCAGATGTTTTCTTTAGAACAGATTTTCTTAAGGCCTCGCTCTGTCTCTTTACTCCCTAAACCTAAATAGCAAATGTATATGTGTGAGTGGGTGGGTGGTACTTAGAAACCTTGCCAAGGTGTGGGACAGCTGTCGGCCTGTGTAGCATGACACCAGGGGGGAGGGAGGACGGACTCCAGGACTTCCCTGCACCTGCCTCTGCCCCTCCCACCTCGTCCCGCTCAGATCTGACCCTCAGGCATGTCAGACCGGTTTCTAAGACCTCTTGCCAAACAAAAAGTAGGAAACCAAAGAAATAGTAAAAGAAAAAAAGGAGGCCAGGTATCTCGAGTTTCCCAGTACAGCCATCGCTAGACACACAAGTAGTTTGATGGACAGAGCTCGACTTTAACTGGTTAATTTGCTCCGGGTCGCAACGCAAACGTCGATTCGCACGTTTCCCACTACCTCCCGACCCCGGAGGGGTGGGGGGGTCCACTCCTCTGTCTCGGTGATGATGCCCCGTTACCCACTCCAGCTTCCAAGCGATGGATCTGGAGGGACGTAGGACACTCCAGCCCCGGTTGCCCCTGTGACCCTCTCCCGCACGGGAAAGGATGGTTGATTCCCGGTGTTCTCTTGGAGAACAGGCCCAAGTCCCAACCAGAGGCCCGAGCGGGTAACCCAGTTTTGCAGGCGGGGTGTCCCGGGCATCCTTGCTGACGGGGGTGGGGGGGAAGGAGGCGGAGTATGGGGGAGACGAAGTGCAGGGCTGGGTGCAAAGAAAGGGGCTCCCAGGTGGGACTAGAATGGAAGAGGCCGCGGGGGGACGACCCTTAAGGGGGGCGGGGCTGCAAAGCCAGAGCCTCCACAGCCGGGAGGGAGGCGGGAGGGGAAGGAGTCCCCGGGAGGCTCAGGAAGTGGAGCCGGATTCCGGGAAGCGGCTGCAGGGACCCGGCGTTTGCTGGGTAGTCAGCTGCCCTAGCGATCCCCGCCCCCGCCCAGGCCCGCCTTCCCCGCGTTACCTTGGCAGTTTCGCGTCGCCGCCCCGCTCCGGGGCGCTAGCCTCGGTCCCGGCCTCTGGAGTCAGGCTCCACCGCCGCCCTTTCGTGAGCCGGTTCGGCGCTCGCGGCCAGGACGCGCGCTGCAGGCGACCCGCGATCACCTCGGGCGGGAACCCGCCGAAGTCCGCACGGAGCGAAAGTGGGAGGAGAGGAACGTGGCGGCCCGATGCAGGCCTGCAGACGCGGTTCCGGAGGGCTTACGGGGTCGACCCGCAGGTGGTCCTCCGGCCGAGGTGGGGAAAGCCCCCAGCGCGGAAGCGCGCCCCGAGTGCCGGCCTCCCCCGGCTCTCCGCGACCCGGGCGGGCGCCGGGCGGGCTGGGGGCGGGGATGGCGGGTCTTGTCATTGGCTGACGTTTATTGAGTCCGCCCCTTGCCAACCCCCAGCGCCACTCAATAAAAATGCGTTGAATGAATCAAATGAATGGATTGTTTCCTGGCATTCCCGGTTACTAGTTATATAAACCGCTGCGATCATAGTTTTCCAATCAATAAAACAGGAATAAAAATAGCTGCCATTGAGTTGTAAAGGCTTGGTTGAGTCCCAGGCTCCAGCAGGCCTTTGTAAATACGGTAAGTATTGGTCCCCTCTCCTCTTCGGGTCTTGCCTCGCTGCTCCTCCTGCCTGGATCCCCACTCATGAACGTGTGTGGGGTAGGTGGAGGGGAAAGAAAGGTTAGTCCCTCATTATTTTGTTTACCTATTGTTTATAACCTGTCAGTTTCCAAAATAGAATATGACGTAGCTTTCAGTAAAATGTATGTGTGTTTTTTAATTAGTTTCTCCTTATGAACAGTGTTTGACATTTCCCTCAAGTGAGATTGCTTATTCTTTTTTTATTTAAAAACTTAAAAAAAAATTTTTTTATTGGGGAATATTGGGGAACAGTGTGTATTTCCAGGGCCCATCAGCTCCAACTTTTCCCTCAATCTAGTTGTGGAGGGCTGGAATTGAACCCTCAACCTTGTCGCGCAGCTCACAAGGTGGGGGTGGGGGGCTCCTTGCCTTCAATCTGGTTGTGGAGCACGCAGCTCACTGGCCCATGTGGGAATCCAACCGGCAGAGCTCACGCTCAAACCAACTGAGCCATCCCACCGCCCCAAAATGTATGTGTATTTTCAACATTAAAGCTACTAAAATGGAAACGTTAAAGTCCTTTTGAAGAAGGAAAAAAACACAGGAACCACCTAGATTATTCAATTTCACGTTCAGCTTTCTGGCCTCTGAGGAACAGGAGCAGGAAGATGTTTCATACTTTTTTTTGATGAAAAAAAGAAACAATTACATCTAAGTCCACTGCCATTTGATGATCTCCCTCTGTATTATAGGCACAGAGGTGAAATAAGAGGATGTCAGTCTGCTTACCATGTTACCCTCAGACTGCAAGAGGAGCAGAATTCCCACTAGCCCCTTAAGACTTTGAGGGAACCCATCACAGGGTCCTGGTCCTCACAAAAGACATTCAAGATTGAAAATATTTTCGGTAGCAGTGTTAGAGAAGATGCAGAAATAGTCTCTGACTTTGGGGGAAAGCCAAAACAAAATTCCATGTACTCCTTTTATATAAACATATATAGATAACAAATGGAAATACATCAAAATGTTAACCATGGTTAATTGCAGACTAGGCTGCTATAGGTGATTTTTATTGTTTTACTTTCCAAATTTTCTAAGCAAATAGTTTTACTCATATAATCAAGAAAAATATGTTTAAAAACAAATGCAGCCTGCTGCTTTAAGCGGTAAAGAATTTGGAAGTTGTCACTCACAACAGGAGAAAAGCTGAACCAACTGAAAATCAACAACTCTTCTTACATTCATCCATGAATTAAAGTCACAGGGCAAATTGCAGCCCCGAAAACAGGAGACACAGGCAAATGCAGAGAATCAGTGTATGCGGAATAGAAGTTTCTGAAATCATAGGAACTCTTAAACTGTACTTGACTAATTGCTGGAGGCTGAGCACGGACTAGCTTGAGAGTTAAAAATCTGAAAGCCCGGTTTTAGTGGGATCCTCCTTGAGCATTACTCCCAAGTGCCCCACCATGGAAAACTCGCCTCCTGTTTGTCCAAGAGAAAGGAAAAAAGTATTTTGAAATACACCCAGAGTGTTCTGTAACAAAAGTCCGCCTTCAAAGAGAATTATTCTACCTGAGCCTTATCTGATTTAGCTCCAGGGAAAGTATTAATAGGTAACTCAGTCCCTCTAGCCTTCCTGCCTATCATGAGAGGAGGAAAACAAAGGGTGTGCGTGTATCTGAGAAACTCCTCCAAAGGTCACAGCTCAGAGTCTCAGGCCCATTAAAAGAAAAACAAATCCTGAGATTTCATAACATTGTAGAATGTTTCCCCTCCACTATACCTTACCAGGACATCCACAGGACTCCAGTATAATAACAGATTATCATTCTATTTAAGAGGGAGTCTCTAGGAATTCCGAAGATAACAGAAAGAGGAAAATGAGGACACTAGATGAAATCAAAGCCTCTGACACCTACAGGTACAGCAAACATTAAACACAGCCTAACCCTTAGCCAAATAAACATCGTACTTCATATATCATGTCTGGCTTTCAACAAAAAATACAAGGTGTGCTAAAAGGCAGGAAAAGACAAAATCTGAAGAAACAAGGTAAGCTTAAGAACAAGACTAAGTTGTGGCAGAGAATTTGGAATTATCAGACCAGGAATTTGAAATCACTATGATTAACATGGTAAGGCTTCTATAATATCATAGAAAGATATTTGGTCTTTGTCCACAGTTCCTGACACATGAGGTGCTAAATCCCTTGTAATGTCATGAATCATAGCGGGAGATAGGAGCTATTTGTTGTTCTAAAGAGGTGACACTTGGTAGGCTCGTAGGTAGCTTCAGGATAGGGAGAGGTCACCAGAAAAACCAAGTCTTGTAATCAAGGAAGTCTGGAATTTTCAGCTTCCCACCCCCACACACACCACTACCTTCAACCTCTGGGAATGAAAACTGGGCTGAAGATTGAGTTAATAATCAACCATGCCTACCTGATGAAACCTCCATAGAAATCTCTAAATGACAAGATTTGGAGAGTAATAACGGCTGAGAATTTTCTAAAATTAATGACAGACACCGCCCATGGATCCAGGAAGGTTAAGGAATACTAAGAAGAATAAATACCAAAAATCTACACCTTGGATTTCATATTCAAACTACAGAAAACCAAAGCCAAAAAAACCTGGAAAGAATCCCGAAGAACAAAGTATCAGAAAGAGAAATTAAGAAAACAATCCCATTTAAAATTGCATTTAAAAAGTACCTAGGAATAAATTTAACCAAGAAGGTAAGACACCAGTGTTCAGAAAATTATAAGAAATTGAAGAAAGAAATTGAAGAAGATATAAATAAATGGAAACATATACTGTGCTCATGGATAGGAAGGATAAGTTTTGTTAAAATGTCCACACCACCCAAAGCAATTATAGATTCAGTACAATCCCTGTCTAAATACCAATAGCTTTTTCCACAGAACTAGAACAAATAATCCTTAAATTTACATGGAACCATAAAAGAACCTCGAATAGCCAAAACAATCCGGAGAAAGAACAAAGTTGGAGGTGTCACGCTACCTGATATCAAACTATACTATGAGGCTATGGTACTTAAGACAGCATGGTACTGGCATAAAAACAGACACATAAATGGAACAAAATAGAGAGTCCAGAAATAAACCCACACATATATGGTCAATTAATCTATGACAAAGGAGGCAAGAATATACAATGGGGCAAAGACAGTCTCTTCAATAAATGGTGTTGGGAAAACAGGACAGATACATGCAAAAAAATGAAACTTGACCATCTTTTTACTCCATATACAAGAATAAACTAAAAATGGATTAAAGACTTAAATATAAGACCCAAAAGTATAAAACTCCTGGAAGAAACATAGGCAGTAAACTCTTTGACATTGCTCTCAGTAATATTTTTTTGGATATGTCTCCTCAGGCAAGGGAAACAAAAGAAAAAATAAATGGGACTACATTGAACCAAAAAGTCTTTGAGCTGCAATTGAAATCATCAACAAAACAAAAAGACAACCTACTGAATGGGAAAAGATATTCGTCAATGGTACATCTGATAAGGGATTAATATAAAATACATTAATATAAAATACAAAATACATAAATAACTCATACAACTGAACACACATACACACACGCACACGCACGCACACGCACACACACATACACACCTGATTAAAAATGGGCAGAGGACCTGAATAGACATTTTTCCAAAGATGAGATACAGATGAGCATTAGATATATGAAAAGATGTTCAATGTCACTAATCACCAGAGAGATGCAATTAAAACCACAATGAGATATCATCTCACCTGTCAGAATCGCTATCATGAATATGTCAACAAACAAGTGTTGGTGAGGTTGTGGAGAAAAGGGAACCCTTTAGCACTGTTGGTAGGATTGCAAATTGGTGCAGCCACTATGGAAAACAGTATGGAGATTCCTCAAAAAATCAAAAATAGAACTATCATATGATCCTGCAATCCTACTTCTGAGTATTTATCTGAAGAAATCCAAAACACTAATTCAAAAAGATATATGCATCCCTATGTTCATTGCAGCATGTACAGATGTAGATGTGGAAAAAACCCACTTGAATTTCATCTCATTTTTAAATTTTGTGCTGTGATCTTTGACCAACCGTACTGTCCTTAGCAAGCACATCAAAGCTTTCCAGTTGGTGATTAACTGTATTCCTTAATATGTCATCATAAATATTTTTGTTAGTAATAGTTGGAATGGTATGACAACTGAGATCAATATCGAACTGGTGACAGTATTGATTATAAACAATCATCGATCACAAGTGGACCCTTACACTACTGTATTCTTTGTCCCTTTGTCTTGTCAATCATTAGTACATGAGTTATACTATTTTAAAAACTACTGGAACAGGGATCTTTTAGTGAAGAATAATCTGTGCAGACTGCTGGGTCATTGCTTCCATTCCAACTCAATCTTCCCATAAATAAATTACCCTATAATAAATTCTGTTGTGTTCTACGGAGTTGCCTGCTTTGTTCTTTTGGTCTGAAAATATCTTCTCGTTATGGTGGCCATTACACCTTTGCTCTACCATCAGACACAACATTATTTACAATATCCAAGACATGGAAGCAAACTGTGTCCACCAAAAGACAAATGCAACAAGAAGATGTGGTACATATGAGTATATGCAATGGAATATTACTTGGTCATAAAAAAGAATGAAATCTTGCCATTTGTGACAACATGGATGGACCTAAAGGGTATTATGCTAAATGAAATAAGTCAGACAGAGAGACACAAATACCATATGATTTCGCTTATATGTGGAATCTAAAAAACAAAATAAATGAATGTACAAAACAGAAACAAACTCATAGAAACAGAAAACAAATTGATGTTTGCCACAGGGAAGGGGGGTTGTTGGGCTGGGTGAAAAAAGTGAAGAGAGTAAGAAGTACAAATTGGCAGTTACAGAAGAGTCACAGGGATGTAAAGTACAGCATAGGGAATACGGTCCATAGTATTGTAATAACTTTTATGGCGTCAGGTGGGTAGTAGACTTATTGGGGGCATTACCTTGTAAGTTATAAAATGTCTAACCACTGTAATGTAAACCTGAAACTAATAAAATGTTGAATGCCAACTGTAATTGAAAAATTAAAAACAAAAGAATCCAGAAGAAAGAAGCATTTCACCTGAAGAGGAACAAAGGTAAGAATTACATTTCACTTCTCAGAAACGATGCAAGCAAGAAGAGAGTGGAGTGAAATAATAAAACCCCAGCACCTAGAATTCTATATCCAGCAAAATTATTCTTCAAAAGTAAAGGAGAAATAAAGACTTTCTCAGGCAAACAAAATCTGAAGGACTTTGTCACCAGTAGACCTTTCTAGCAAGGAATGCTAAAAAGAAGTTCTTCAGAAAGAAAACATGTTAAGAGAAGTTCCTCAGAAAGAAAAAATAATATAGGTCAGAAATTTGGATCTACATGAAGGAAGAATGTTAGAGAAGGAAAAAATGAAGGTAAAATAAAATCTTTTGTTTCTTTATTTTAAATTGATCTAATTGATTACTGTTCAAAATAATAATGGCAGCATTGTTTGAGGTGATGACAGCTTGTGGATAAATGAAATACATAATAGTAATGTTATAAGGGATGGAAAGGAGGAATTGAAATTCTCTGTTACAAGGTACATGCACTATTCATGAAGTGGTATAGTGTTACTTGAAAATGGATTTAGATTAGTTGTAAATGCATATTGAAAATGTAAACAATAATATAAATGGGAAATGGAGTTGGAGCTGCAATCCCAGAGGAACTGCCTTGCCCATCTTATGCCTTAAAACTTTGGGATGTTAGAACAGGGCAAAATAACCTTTGGACTGGGCCTAAATCAACATTATGTCCCAAAGAACTGTTCCTAAGGATAACCAAAAAGAAAAGCAGATATTATGACTACCAAACTGAAAATGAAAAACATTGTATAGAATCGGTGACATTATGTCAGTTATCGGCACCAACAGAAGTTCCTTCCTTGTTTTGATGTAATTGTTCCCCTTCCCTTTCTCATAAATACCTCTTGCTTCTGTCTCCTAATCAAAACAATATTTGGGTTTCTGCCAGTATTTCCTGAAAAGCTTTGTTTTTTGTTTTTTTGGTGTTGTTTTTTTATCTCAAATAAATACTTTTTCCCTCTTGCGTTGAAAGGCCTTTTATTTTTAGGTTAACAAAAGCTCTAGGGTAATCACTAAAGATATGTTATAAAGAAGTATAATTGATATACTAACAGAGGAGAGAAAATGGAAAGTGTTCAATTAAAACCAGAAAAAGCGGAAAGAGAAGATTAAGAAAAATAAAAAAGAAAAAAATGCAATAACTGGAAAACAGTTATAAATATGTTAGATATTAATCCAACTATATCAGTAGTCAATTTAAGAGTGAATGGTCTAAACATGCCAATTAAAAGCCAGAGACTGACAGAGTGGATAAAAAAAATGGACCCAACTGTATGTTGTGAACAAGAAACCCACTCTATATAAGACACAGATTAAATGTGAAGGGGTGGAAAAATATATGGTGTGCCAACATTAATCAAAAGAAAGCTGGAGTAGCAGTATCACTATCAGTCAAGCAGATTTCAGAACAAAGAAAATTATCAGTGATAATATCACATGATGATAAAGGGGTCAATTCCCCAAGAAAACATAGCAGTCCTTAATGTGTATGTGCCTAACATGAAAGTGTCAAAATATGTGAGGTAAAAATTGATAGAACTGCAAGGAGAAATAGACAAATCCATGATTATAGCTGGAGGTTATATCAGTAATTGACAGACCCAGCAGGCAGAAAACAGTAAGATGTAGTTGAGCTGACCAACACCATCAATCAACTGGATGTAAATGATATTTGTAGAACACTTCATCCAACAACAGCAGAACATACATTGTTCTCTCACAGGGAACATTCACCAAAACAGACCACATTCTGGACCTTAACAAACACACCTTAACACACCTTAACGAATAAAACACACCTTAACAAATTTGAAAGAATAGCAATCACACAAAGTATGCTGTCACGTCACAGTAGAATTAAACTAGAAATCGATAATAGAAAGATACCTAGAAAAATTTCCCCAAATATTTGGAGATTAAACAACACACTTTTAAATAATGTATGAATCATGAAGAAATCACAGGAGGAAATAAAAAACATTCCCACTGAATGAAAATACAACTTATTAAAATTTGTGGGAAGCACTGAAAGTCATGCTTGAGCTGGTGGTATCAGGAAACAACATGAGAAAGACTGAAAGACAAAAACGGTCTAGGGGTGGAGGATGGAAATCCAACATTCTGTTTTGTAGTGCTATGCTTGAGAGGCCTGTTGAGCTCAGGCAGAGAGAAAGAGTCCTAAAGCTGCTAGGTAGAGGACAGCAAGACAGGGGCCATGCCAGTGGGGGATGAGGGAGCCATGGAAACCCATTAACGGCGTCAGAATCTGAACAGGGTGAAGGGAACATCAGGGGAGCAACCTGGTCTGAGGGGGGTCAGAGCAGGTCAGGAAGGGAGGGTTATAGCTACACTTGGGATTGGGGCAGTGTGAGGCACCAAGGCCTGAGACGGGTAAGGAAGGAATTCTCGGGACTGCCTGGAGTGTGGGGTTGGGCTCCAGGTGGGGTGAGGAGAATATCCATGCTGGGATGAGGGTAGCAGGGGAGATGGGAGGCTTGTTACACACAGGAGGAAGAATCATAATATAAATTATTAAGGATAATGGGAGCTAGGGTTCTCCTTGTTGGAGAAGGAAGTTATCAGTTTTGAAAGGAAGAAATTGGAACCAATGCTGTGGTATTGGATTGGAATTGAAAGTGTTGAAGTGAACACATGGTTTTCTACATATAGAAAGGATAGTTAGATACATACGAGTAGAGGAGAGATAGAATTAAATACAGATATACATGCATATGTGTGTGTGTGTATATTTTCCCCCTAGCTTTGTCCTCTGAGGGGCCTGGTTACCTTAGATGGTAAAAGGGACTTTGCAGATGGATTAAGAATCTTAAAATGGGCAGATTATCCTGGATTATTTCTCCAAGGTAATCACAAGGCCCATATAAGAGGGAGGAAGGAAGGTCAGAGTCAAGAGAGACAGAAGATTGGACAGAAGGAGAAGTCAGACATTGGAAGATGCTACACTGCTGTCCTTGAAGATGGGCATAGGAGCATTGATGACCCAATGAATGAAAGAGGCTTTCAGAAGCTAGGAAAGGCAAGGAAATGGATTTTCCCTACAGTCTCCAGAGGAATGCAACCCTGCCCTCACTTTCATTTTAGGACTCCTGACCTCCAAGACTGTAAGATAATAAATTTGTGCTGTTTGAAGCCACTATGATTGTGATAATTTCTTAGCAGTAATGGGAAACTACTACAGAGAGAAGGTTAGGTACAAAAGATAGGAGCTTAGAAAGGAGAGAAAGCAACTTTGGAGAAGTTTGGTTGTGCAAGTGAGCAGAGAAATGGGGTGGGAGCCAGGGGGGGCTACGTGGGACAAGAATAGATATTCTCATTTTTTTTTAATGAATACACTTTATTTTTTAAAGCAGTTTTAGATTTACAGGAAAATTGATTGGAAAGTACAGAGTTCCCATATTACTTCTTTCCCCCCGTTTCCCTTGTTAACATTTTGCATTAGTGAGGTACATTACAATTAATGAGCCAATAGTGATACATTATTAACTCAAGTCCCTACTTCACATTGGGGTTCACTCCTTGTGTTGCACATTCTATGAGTTTTAACAAATGTATCATGACGTGTATTCGCCGTTACAGTAGCATACAGAATAGTCTCACTGCCCTAAAAGTCCTCTGTGCTCGCCTATTCATCGTTCCTTCCCGTCAACCCCTGGCAACCACTGACCTTTTTACTGTCTCCATAGTCTTGCTCTTTCCCCGCATGACATACTGTTGAAGTCATATAGCATGTAGCCTTTCCAGATTGGCTTCTTTCACTTGCAATATTCTTTTAAAGTTTCTTCCGCGTCTTTTCATGGCTCCTTTCTTTTTAGTGCTGGACCCTACCTGGAGGCACCACAGTTTGTTTATCCATCACCTACTGAAGGACATCTTGGTTACTTCCAAGTTTTGGCAGTTATTAATAATGCTGTTATTGACATTTGTGTACCGGTTTTTGTGTGGACATGGTTTCAGATCATTTGGGTAAATATCAAGGAGTGCAATCACTGGGTCATCTTGTAAGAGTGTTTTTGTTTTGTAAGAAGCTGCCAAGCTGTCTTCCACAGTGGCTGGACCATTTTGCATTCCCACCAGCAATGAATGAGCGTTCCTACTGCTGCATATTCTCACCAGCATTTGGTGTTGTCAGTGTTTTGGATTTTAGCTGTTCTAATAGATGTGTGGTGGTATCGCGCTGTTTTAAAGGGTGGGTATTTTTTAAGATGAGAGATTATCATGCATGCTTTTAGTCTAGTAACAGTGATCCCATAGTGACAAATTGATAGTGGGAAAGAGAGGAGATAGAGGCATGAATGAAGTCATTGAGATGGGAGAGGGGATCCAGGAACACGGGAGGGGCTGGTCTGTGGGAGCAGGGACCTTTTGTTCTCCGTAATAAGAGAAAGGAAGGCAGAAAAAGTGGGTAGATTTGAAGGCGGAAGGTAAGCGAGTGTCTGACAGCTTCTACTTTTTGCAGGAAGTATGTGGCAAACTCATCAGCCGAGAATGAGGTGAGCAGAAGGGTCCTGAGGGAGCTCTGTGGAGGAAGAACAACCGGATATGGAAAACCCTTGTGTATCAAAGACTTCATCACAGGAGGTGACCCAGTGATGGCATTCTCTGGGCTGGAGAGTACTGGTGCCAGGACGATCCTTTCCTCAATAACATCCGTACCCCTCCACCATTCTACTCTTCTGAAGGGTCAGTGGAAAGAAAGCCAGATGAGGAGTCTGGAGAACTGGATGTGGTCTCCACTGTGGCTTGAACATCTCATCGGTCAAGCTGACCTCGGAGGCCTAATGATCAGCGTTAGCTTCCTCTTGGCAGGTCCTGACTGAGGTTCTAGATGGCTGTGCACACGAGAAGCCATGAGCTCTCCCTCAAACTTGCATGTGAGAGGACAGTGGGGGCCTCTTCCTCCTCTGAGTCTCTAAGGAACGCTCAACCATAGTTTGACCACACTTAGCCTCTTTCTCTCTGCAGCTGCAGAAAGAGGAAATGGGGCAGGAGGGGGCTGCTTCTGCCAGCTCAGCTGCGGGGTATTTGTACTAACAGTTCAAGGCATGTCTGCTTTGGTACCTTCTGGTCCTGTATGCTAAAGAGGCAGTTGCCATCATCACGCCCAACCACAACTTGGGGCCTAAGCCACATGCACATGACCTCTTTTCTCACCTGGCTCTCAAATTGCTCATTTCCTTCCTTTTACCCCCTCTTCTAAAGCCAGCATTATCCTCTAGGGAGTAGCTCTACCTATACCTTCATCCTAACAGACTTCTTATGGGGAAGTCTACTTATCAGCCCAGATCGTCTCCCAAGCTTGCTTAAGAAATGGAAGCAACCAGGGCTTGAAGGGAAAGAGAAAAGAAAGTGAGGGATTTGAACCATCTTTCTCATCTAGAGCAAGCCCTGTGGATGATAAAGGGTTCTACGGAAAGAAACCTCACAGGGTGATCTGATATAAATTCCTAACTGGGCAGGCCATGATGGGAGTCACGCCCGGGGCATACAACTTCTGTGCTAAAAGGCTTATCTTTGCCTTAAGCAACCCTGGCCACTGTTTCTGTGCAGCTAGGTTAACACAGCTTTGAAACGCCCCCTTGCAGACGCCAGACCCCAGCTTCTAAAGTGTGAGAGCACGTAATCTTAACTATCCTGTAATCGGACCCCTGCCTTGCTTTCTCCCATCTTCATATCATCTTCCCTACATTCCCTCCTTAATTTCAAATGCATAAAAGAAACCACAAAACCGTTATTCTCTGGAGCATTTCAGATATTGCTCCCCAGCATACGTCCTCAGTTTTGGCTCAAGTAAACTCATAAAAATTCTCTACAGGTTTAGATGTTTCTTACGTTGACAGACCAAATGATTCCTAAATTCTCTCGAGACTTTAAACTATGGCAATGAGTTAAAATTCTATATATTATTGAATCCCATCTAGTAAGTTACTATGGAAATATAGATTTATTTTTAAAAAATCCTCAAACCTCACTGTTTTCTTTTGTCGCTTGAGTCTCCCAATGGCTGTGGCCATCTGCTGAGAGAACTACACACAAGGGGAATGGATGGCTTCCCAGGAGACCCTGCTTTTCTAGGGAAGTAGTGAAGACAGCAGGTAGCTCATATGAGGCTGGCAAGGAACCTGGACACAATCCTACATCCTGGTACATTGCTGGGGCGCAGTAATGTCTTGGCTATAGCCAAGATCCCCCAGTCTTGTCCAGAGGGAAAGCTGTAAGAAACCCCGAGACAAATGCAGTGGACCGCCCATGATGGAATTAGTACCCTTACAAGACAAAGAGACTCTTACCAGGAACCGAATTGGCCAGCACATTGATCTTGAACTTCCAATCTCCAGAACCAAGAGAAATAAACATCTGTTGTTTAAGCTACTCGGTCTGCGGTATTTAGTTATAGCAGCCCGAGCAGGCTTAGACAGCATGGTTTTAATATAACTGAATTTTCCAGGAATGTCATCTGCTGTGTACACTGAAGGAAGATTGTACTTTGTTTTGTTTAGAACTTTACCCCCAATTCTTCTCCATTTTGGAAAATCACAGGTCAACCACTTCACTCATGAGAGACCATACCTGTATCAGACTATATGATAGCTGTGGCTTTCGTGGTGGGTCTAGAGCAGGATATTAGCATGATCCACTGAACAGGTTAGTCAGTCATCTCCTGGCTGCAGCTGGGGAAGATTTGAAGGTGAGACTGGAAGTGTGGATTGCAGTGTGGAGGCCCTTGCAACAACTCAGATGTGGTGGAGGCCTGGGGTGAGGACGATGGTGGGAGGGTGAGGACGATGGTGGGGCGGGGGGTGAGAGATATTTAGGAAGATGAATAAATAGGACTTGGTGCTAGTTTGGCTGTGTGGAGTTAGGGTTACATAAGGACACAAGGCAAACTCCCAGGATCCTGTATTAGGCATTTGTTAGGTGGTGGTATCATTTTTTAAGATGGTTAATTTCATGTGTCAACGTGGCTAGGCCATCGTATCCAGTTTTGGGTTAAATCCCACTCTGGCTGTTGCTGTGAGGGTATTTTTTAGATTAATATTTCAATTAGTAGACTTTGAGTAAAGGAGATCACCCTCTATTGTGAGGGTAGGCTTCCAGTCATTTGAAGGCCTGCAGAGAGAAGACTGCGTTCTCTTGAGAAAGAAGGAATCCTGCCCGAACACTGCCTTCAGACTCAAGCTGCCACAGCTCCTCTTTCCTAGATCTCCAGCCTGTCAGTCTCCATCATCATGTGAACTAGTTCCTTAAAATAAATTTCTCTCTCTGTACTTGTGCACATCCCATGGGTTCTGTTTCTCTGAAGAACCCTGACAAATGTACTATATATACATCAAGGAAGGAGCAGATGTTGGGGGTAGAGAAAACGATGAGCTCATTTGGGGCACAGAGAGGTGCGGGGGCGGTGAAGAAATTTCCAGCAGGCAGTTGGTTCTCTGTGCCCAGAGCGAAGATGATTTCAGCTGTAAGAAAGGATTTGGAGACCAGCAGTGTACAAATGGCAACTGATGCGCTGAGGGCAGGTAATCTGCTTCATGGAGACGACAGCCAGGCGCAGGATGTGAGGACAGAGCAGCAGGCAACCTCTACGGTTATGGAACAGCAAAGGCAGGTGAATCTGCAGAGGAGCCAGGACAGGAGCCATCAGAGAGAGGACAGCAAAACCAGAGGGCTGTTGTATCTGCCAAGGAGAAAGAGTTCAAGGACGAAGTCGTTGATGGGAGTCAAAAGGTGACAAAATGTCAGATCAATTAAGTGCAGAGCAGTCCTCAGTGGTGACTTTGGTGGAGCGGAAGTTTTATGCAATGGGGGTGGTGAAAGCCAGGTGGCCAGGGCCTGTGAGCTGAGACTGAAATTGTAGAGGACTTGTTTGCCGCAAGTGTTGCTGGGGAAGTGTGGGAGGGAGTTGGTGTTGCTGCCGGAGGGGAGTTTGGGGATGAGAGAGGTCCTGCTTCATTCTTGCCTTTTTTCTCCCCCCAAATGGGAAAGGCTTGAGTGTGTTTAAACCCTGGTGCAAAGGAGCCAGTGGCCCCGGGAAGGTGGAAGAAACAGAAAACAGGAAAAAAACAGCCTGAAATCTCAGTGGGTGAAAGTGGATTCTGATCTTCCCAAATATTTTCAGACTAGGCTTTTCTAAGAACACATGGTAATTTCTATTGACATTGTGGAACTTTTCCAGGGTGATGTTTGCCCTGAGGGAATAAGTCATTGCCCCTTTGGTGCCTCCACCACCCTAGAGAGAACACATTTTTAAATTCCATAATATATTCTTTCATTTAACAAGTATTTTTTTGTTCCTTCTTCATTTTTAATTAGATCTCTGGTACATAGAATAGGAATAATCATAATCCTTACTCCATGACATTCTCTCAGCATTGTTCCATACTTGTTCTGCATCAAATTAGTTATTTATTTTTTAGTATTTATTTTTCCAGTTTTATTTAGATAGAATTGACATACAACACGGTATAAATTTGTTGTTTTAAATAATATAATAACATGTATGAGGCTACTTACCCTTTGCACCTCTCTCCCCCAAGTCTAGGCCCTAAAAATAACCTATATCTAATTCCACAGCATCCTATCTCCCCATCTCCCCCAAACTGGGGCATCCGGAATCCAGCCCATAATCTCCTTGCTTTCTTTTTTATATCACTTTGTTACATCTATATGGATCCCTTAAAAGTACTTTTCAAATTTTAGTTGTTTAACATTTAGTGTCTTTGGGGACTATATTTTTCCTTACAATATTAAATTGCTAAAGTTCATCAATATTGTTTCAGGTGGCTATAATTCATTTCATTTGACTGTTATGTAACATTTATCATGTGACTAGACCATTGTGGACAGCACAATTCTATGATGGCTACCCAGCTGAGATGGTCTTGAGATTCCTGGACGCTGGTATCCACACACGTCATATAATCAAACACGAATCTAGGTCTTGCTGTGATGGAATTTTGCAGATGTCATTAAGACCCCAAACCAGAGGATCTTGAGAAAGGGGCTTGACCCAATCACCCTTTCAATTGCATCCTCATGCATCTATTATTGCTGTGGGGGAACATGCTATCAATCTGGTTTTCATTCCTCAGTATGAAATAACGCTTTTCCTCTAGAAACTTTCAGAATTTTCTTTGTTTTGGATAGTCCCATATTTTTTTATAAGGTATCTAGGTGTGATTTCCCCACCCGCTTATTTTTCCTTTCTCATTCTGTAGGTCCTTTCATTCTGAGGTATTTCATTTTCCTTTTTTCTCAGTTCTAGGAAATCTAACTCTGTTATGTCTTTAACTATTTCCTCTTTTTATTCCTTTGTCTTTCTGTGTCTCATTATCTGGATATTAGCACGTATATATAAATGACTCATATTTCTTTGTTTTTCTTTAATATTTTCTATTTTTTGTCCCCCTTTTAAAGGATTTCCTCAATCTGGATTTCCAATTCACCCATTTGTCCTCAAGTTGTATCCAGTCTGCTATTTATTCCCATCAGTGTGTTCCTTACTTCAACTATTTATATATATATTTAAAGTTTATTGGGGTGACAATTGTTAGTAAAATTACATAGATTTCAGGTGTACCATTCTGTATTACATCACCTATAAATCCCATTGTGTGTTCACCACCCAGAGTCAGTTCTCCTTCCATCACCATATATTTGATCCCCCTTACCCTCATCACCCACCCCCACCCCCTTACCCTCTGGTAACCACTAAACTATTGTCTGTGTCTATGAATTTTTGTTTCTCATTTGTCTGTCTTGTTCTTTTGTTGTTTTTGGTTTATATACCACATATCAGTGAAATCATATGGTTCTCTGCTTTTTCTGACTTATTTCGCTTAGCATTATACTCTCAAGATCCATCCATGTTGTCACAAATGTTCCTATATCATCTTTTCTTACCGCCGAATAGTATTCCATTGTGTATATATACCACAACTTCTTTATCCATTCATCTATCGAAGGACATTTTGGTTGTTTCCATTTCTTGGCCACCGTAAATAAAGCTGCAATGAACATTGGAGCACACGTGTCTTTGTGTATAAATGTTTTCAGATTCTTTGGGTAGATACCCAGGAGAGGGATTGCTGGGTCATATGGTAATTCTATTCATAATTTTTTGAGGAAACTCCACACTGCCTTCCATAGCGGCTGCACCAGTCTGCATTCCCACCAACAGTGTATGAGGGTTCCTTTTTCTCCACAGCGTCTCCAACACTTGCTACTATTTGTCTTGTTGATGATAGCCATTCTGACTGGGGTGAGGTGATATCTCATTGTGGTTTTTATTTGCCTTTCTCTGATGAATAGTGATGAGCATTTTTCATGTCTATTTGCCAATTGTATGTCCTCTGAACTATTTATATTTTTTACTCATTATACTTAGTAACTTTTTTATGTTTCTTTATTATTGTTTATTTTCCCTTACTGCTTAATAATTTATTAGACTAAGTTTAACTTCTTGGACTTGAACAACATTTCTGCTTCTGATGGAATCTGTAATCCAGTATTTTTTGTTTGTTTGTTTTTGTTTATTTTGAAAATAGTTATGTTTCTAAAATGTCTTTTGCTAATTTGACCTGTGAGCTCGTTTTCCATGCTGGGGCTGTTGGGGACTGGAGACTCCATCAGGCAATACCTATGGAAGAAGACTGGCTTCCAGCCCCCATCTGCCCCAGGGCGATGGGTGGGACAGATGAGTCCCAGACACTGACGCTACCTTCAGTCACTCTACAACTCAGCCAAAAACTCCTCAGGTCTGCTGTCCATCCTTTGTGCAAGGGAGAAACAATTTAGGAGGAGATACTCTTTGGACTGTGATTCCTTTGGCCTGGAGATTTGGAAAGAGAGGTAGCAGAGAAAGGAATCAACTGCTTGGGGTTTGTTTTTCCCAAAGCCTCACAAGCACAGGACTTCTGAGATGCCTGGATTTTTCTCCTGGGAACATCTGGAGCATAGGTCTGAGTCAGCATCAGTGTGAGGCAGGCACTGTTTGCCCCTGGCATTGGTGGGGGAGGACCAAGCACAGAGCCCCCAGTTCCTTTCCATGGCCAGCCCACCAAGCCCTGCTTCTGGCCACAGCCCTCTGTCATTTCGCACCAACCCAGTTTCCCCCCTGTAGTTTCTCCTGAGTTTATCTTGGCTGACTCAGCACTCTTGCTGATTCAGCATCTTAGTTGAAACTAGAACTGGAATCCACTTATTAGATATTTTCTTTATTTTTATTTTTATTTTTGGGGGGCAGGAGAAGTTTATTATCTATCAGTCTCTGCAAGACTAAAAAGTTAAAAGCCTTATTAGATATTTTCTGATTGTTTATGTTGCTAGGTACTGTGCTTGTTGCCTCATTTCTCATCACGCAGAGCTGCTTCCACACACTGAAAAAAGACATTAAATAAACAGCTACACAAACAGGTAATTCATGGCAGTTGTGATCAGTTCTAGAACAGAGACAGACTAGGAGCCATGAGAATGTATGGGAGACTTATTCTAGGGAGTTAGGGAAGACTTCCTGGAAGAGGTAGCATTTGAACTGATACTGGGATATTGGAGTAATGTTAGCATTAGCCATGGGGAGGGTCTGGGGATGGTGGATAAGAGAGAAGGGTATTTGCTAAGATGTGGATTTTTTAAAAAAATGCTTATGTAATTAGAGTTAATTACAGAGTAGAGGATGGGTTAACATAATAAAATGTTCTCTAAAGAAGGGATTAGGTAGTTTATTTATTTATTTAAATGGTCAGAAACAGTAAAAAATTTTTTTGCTGAGAAGTCTCAAAAATGTTTCTTAAGTAACCAAAATTGCTCTTTTGGGTAGTAAAAAAATATTATAATGGTAGCTGGCATGTATAGTGTCATTGAGGAGCTGGCAGGAGGCCACCATGGCTCCAGTGTCAAACACGGGGCGACCGATGCTAGAGAGGCAGGTAGCATTCTCCTCACAAGCCGGGGTAAGGATTTGGAGCCAGATTCTAGAGCAGCGGGAAGGCATTGGTGCATTTAATCGGGACAGTGATAGGATCAGAGCTGCTGTTTTAGAAGAGGCCTCTACAGAATTGGATAGCTACATGCAAAAGAATGAAACTGGACTGCTATCTGTCACTATGTACCAAAATTAATTCAAAATGGATCAAAGACTTAAGCATAAGACCTGACACAATAAACTGCATTGAAGAAAACATAGGTACTAAACTTATGGACCTTGGGTTCAAAGAGCATTTTATGAATTTGACTCCAAAGGCAATGGAAGTAAAAACTAAAATAAACAAATGGGATTATATGAAACTGAAAAGCTTCTGCACAGCAAAAGAAACTATTGACAAAATAATGAGGCAACCAACTGAATGGGAGAAGATTTTCGCAAACAGTTCCTCTGATAAGGGGCTAATATCCAAAATATACAAGGAACTCATGAAACTCAACAACAAAAAAACAAACAACCCAATTGAAAAATGGGCAGAGGACCTGAAGAGACATTTCTCCAAAGAGGACTTACAAATGGCAAATAGACATATGAAAAAATGCTCAACATCGCTAATCATCAGAGAAATGCAAATGAAAACCACAATGAGATATCACCTCACCCCAGTCAGAATGGCTATCATCAACAAGACAAATAGTAACAAGTGTTGGAGAGGCTGTGGAGAAAAAGGAACTCTCATACACTGTTGGTGGGAATGCAGACTGGTGCAGCCGCTATGGAAGGCAGTGTGGAGGTTCCTCAAGAAATTACGAATAGAATTACCATATGACCCAGCAATCGCTCTCCTGGGTATCTACCCCAAAAATATAAAAGCATTTCTCTATAGAGACACGTGTACGCCAATGTTCATTGCAGCTTTGTTTACGGTGGCCAAGACATGGAAACAACCAAAATGTCCTTCGATAGATGAATGGATAAAGAAGTTGTGGTACATATACACAATGGAATACTATTCGGCGTTAAGGAAAGATGATATAGGAACATTTGTGACAACATGGATGGATCTCGAGAGAATAATGCTAAGTGAAACAAGTCAGACAGAAAAAGCAGAGAACCCTATGATTTCACTGATATGTGGTATATAAACCAAAAAGAACAAGACAAACAAATGAGAAACAAAAACTCATAGACACAGACAATAATTTAGTGGTTACCAGAGGGTAAGGGGGCGGGGGGTGGGTGAGGAGGGTAAAGGGGATCAAATATATGGTGATGGAAGGAGAACTGACTCTGGGTGGTGAACACACAATGGGATTTATAGACGATGTAATACAGAATTGTACACCTGAAATCTATGTAAATTTACTAACAATTGTCACCCCAATAAAATTAATTTAAAAAAAAAATATTAAGGAACAAAATAGGTTATAAAATTGTGTGTACACTATTACTATAACTTTTTTATAAGACCAGGTATTAAAGAAAGGTTTAGAAGGAGATAAAATGTTAACAGAAGTTGTTTAGGTGATGAGATTATGAGTAATTTGAATTTTTTCTCTTTGCTTCTCTATATTTTCAAATTTTCTTTAATGAGTATGTAAAACTTGAAAATTATATATTTTAAAAGTTTGAGAACAATCTTTACTTCCTCTGTAATTCTCCTCCTTACCAAAATAAAATGAATTTTTGATTTCCCAAAAAAAAAAAAAAAAAAAAAAAAAAGAAGAGGCCTCTAGTTGCAATGAGGTCAGGAATTGGGAGCATAGAGGAGATGCCTGCAGGAGTCCAGGTAGAGAAGATGGTGGCTGAGAGTGGTGCTGGCAGTCAGTGGATGTGGGAGAAGCGGATGGCTTTTACTGAGAGGTAGGAGCTGGGCCTGGTGGGATTTGGTGATTGGCTTAGGCACAGAAGGCCAAACGGTGATGGTGAGCACTAAGGAAGGGCATTTGGAGGAGAAGCAGTTTCGTGGGGAAGATGGGGTTACTTTGGACATACTGACTTGGATGTGCTTGTTAGATTTCTAAGAGAAGTACCAGAGCGCAGGGGAGAGGCCTGGCGGGGGAGTCATTGGCCTGCAGAAGGTAACTCAACTCATGAGAGTGGATGTGGTTGCCGTGTTTCTCAGTGGGGGTGAGTATTAGACTTGGGCTGGACAGTTCTTTGATGATATTGCCCTCTGTTTAGTCTCTTTGGTCCCCACCCACTAAATGCTGGCAATGGAGTCTCCACCCCAGCATTGCCACAACCCCATCCTGCCCTCACACATTTCCCAATGCCACCTCCCCCTGAGACCTTGAAGCCTAAAGAGAGAATATAGAATGAAAAGAGGAAGTGGACTAGGACGGAATCTGAACACTTGAGGTTTTGTAGAGGAAGAAGAGCTGGAAAAGGAAGCTGAGAAGAAGTGGCCTGAGAGGCAGGAGAAACACTCGGAGTGTCTGGCATCAGGTGGAAGCAGAGAGAAGCCAGGGAGTTCGATTGTATTGAATGGTGCTGAGAACCAAAATGTATTCATCCCCCTGGATGAAACTCAATGGAGTTTGGGTGAGGGGTGTAAGCCAGGGTGAGGTGGCTTGAGAAACGGGGCATGAAGACAGCCAGGGGGGAGTCCTGTGTACCTGTATGTGAATCATGTACATGTACTCATAGCTGGTGGCGGCAATCATGGATTTTCTAGGATAATACCATTAAAAAAAATAATTCTTTCCCACCAAGGCAATTCATTAAAAGTGTACTTAAGTATAATTTAACTTTATAATCTTGCAATAATTTTTATATCAAAAAATTTACCAAATTAAGACTCCTCATCAGTTTTTAGTTGCAAATATATATATATACTGTGTTTCCCTGAAAATAAGACTTAGCTGGACTATCAGCTCTTATGTGTCTTTTAGAGTAAAAATTAATATAAGACTCGGTATATTATATTGTATTGTATTGTATTGTATTATGTTATATTATATTGTATTGTATTATATTATATTATATTATATTATATTATATTATATTATATTAGACCCGGTCTTATATTATATTAAAATTATATATATAATTTTTTTTTTAAAGAAAAACCCCCAGCTAATCCTGAATACTCCAGTAATGCTGCAATTACTCAGAAGACTCTTGATACAATGTCCAAGGACTGAATTGCAGCTTTGAGGGAAATTCCAGAAGCAGAAATTCCCACTTTTCCAAGTCCTGGCCCTTTGCTGGCACGGAAAAGCAAAGACTGATCTTGGCCTGAGGGCTTCTGAACCAGGGTGAATCACTCCAGTCATACTCAGGCCAGTGTAAAACAAGAGAAATAATCAGCTAGATTGAATATTAACCAGGAAAAAAATTGGTGGAGAGAATAAACTATTTTCCACTCACTCTGAGTCATCATCTGGCAGATTCAGCCACGGGCTGTGGGTGTTGGATGGTTTATTTTTTACTCTGTAGTTTCTTGAGTTACTCTGTTCTGTACTTTTGTGTGTGACTCACTGGACATGGCTGATTCTCTCTGCTTTGTATTTATAGTTTCACCTTTAATAGCTGGTTTGAAGAAAAGTTACAACACAGTACGTGCACACACACACACGTCAGTACTTATCTCCTATGTGCCACATGCTCTACTCTACTCCACTCTCCTTCATTCCATTCCTTCTTTTTCTTTAATGATATCTGACACTCACTAAGGTGATTTCATGCCCCACCAGCAGGTTCCGAGCTTCAGTGTGGAAAACACTGATTTGGACGAAGGCAAAGGAAACCCACAGGCCACTGTAAGTGAAGGGGTGATTAAAAACAAAAACTTGGCTCAAATTAGCCATGCAAACACAACAAAAGGGCCCTTCCTATTGGCTGCCGTGGCAGGCTGTGAGGCGGCAGCCGCAATGGCAAGGTGGCCTTGTGCCATAGCTGCGTCCCAGACTCGACCGACACCCCCCCTTGCCACCCTGCTTTGACATCAGTGGCAGACAACAGATCAAAGCTCCCTTTCACAGTGGACTGTGGGTTTCCTTTGTTCCCTCCAAATCAGTGTTTCCCAAACTGCAGTTTGGAACCTATTAGTGGGTCATGAAATCAATTTAATGAGTCTCAGACATGATTAGAAATAAATAGAATGGAATGGAATGGAATAAAAAAGTAGAATAGAAAATAGCAGAACACGGAGTACATAGTAAGGATAAATATCGACCTGTTTCAAGTATGTGTGCTATATATGGTGCATGTGTGGTGAGTGGTGTCTGGTGTATGGTATGTGTGTGGTAAATATATGATGATTGGTGTGTGTGTATGTATGTGTGGTGTGAATTGTATGTATGGTGTTTTGTGTGTGGTATATGTGTGTATGTGTGGAGAATGGTGTGTGTGGTATGTATGTGTGGTGTGAATGGCATGTATAGTGTGGGCTGTGTGTATATGTGGTGAATGGTGTTGTTGTATGTGTGGTATGTGTGTTTCTGGTGTATGTGATATGCAGGTATTGGGATGTAATCAGAAATGCTTTTACCTTGAGGCTAATGAACTTGAACTTCAGAGGGCTTAGCCCTGCAAAGGGGGCTCAGGAAGTTGGGTCAAGAAGAGGCGGCCTTGTGTACGCCATGGAGGAGTCTGCATTTTATGTAGAGGGTGATGGGAGCCCGGGAAGGTGTATGCATTTGTGATGTCATAGTAAATTATTTTTCTTAAAAATGGATATGCTTCATTCCCCTCAAACCCTGGGCCTGTTTCTTGCGATGTGGCATACATTACTTCCTGTGAGTCACAGCCAAACATGAAAAAACCCCCAAATTCCACTTTCTCACTCACTTTCCACATAGCAGCCAGAGCCATCGCGCTAAAAAGCGAATTCGATGCCTTTGCTCCCTTGCATGCATACGCTTTCCCGGGCTCCCATCACTCTCAGCATAAAATGCAGACTCCTCCATGGGGCCCACAAGGCTGCCTCTTCTTGACCGGACTTCCTGCTCCAGTCTTATTCGGGCCACTCTTCCTCCCATTTTTGGCCCCTGGAGAGGCTAAATTAGTGTCCTGCCCTCGAACTCTGTTCGCCTTGTGCCTATGCAGATTTGTACTCAAACACTGCTCCCTGCCCCTGGAAGACCTCTTTTCTGGCTTCTCCTTTTCTTCCTGAACTCTGGGAAGCCTCCCCTTCTCCAAGTGTGGGTGAGGGGACCTTCCTGTAACTCCCACCACATCCTGTGCTCCCACCATCATAGCACCGTGACACCACACGAAGGGTTTACCTGTCCCTATGTGTGTCACCTGGCTCCTCCTCTGCCTACCACATGGCAATACCTACTGCACTGCTACTCCATGCCTGGTGCTGCTATGTACTTGCCATGTACTAAATCACCCCTCACACCGACCCTCAGAGTCAGGAGCTGTTATCACCTGCCCCTTTTACAGATGAGAAAACAGAGGCCCAGAGGGGTTAAGTAACTTGCTCAAAATCAAACAGTAAGTGGTGAAGCCAGGAGGCTAACCTTAGGGTCTGGTTCTAGATCCCCCTTTGTGACCACAGTGTAGAAGGCATTCAATGAGAATTGGTTAAATGGATGGTTAAGAGAACAGAAATGTTAAAAAATAAAAACCAAAACAGATGAACAAACAAAACAGAAGAGAAACAAATTCAAAGATACAGAAAACAAACTGATGCTTGACAGAGGGGAGGGGGCTGGGAGGATGGGCGAAAAAAAGCGAAGGGTATTAAGAAGTACAAACTGCCAGTTATAGAATAAGTCACGGGGATGCAATGTAACAGCATAGAGAATATAGTCAATATTATCATAACTATGTACTGTGTCAGATGGGCACTAGACTTATTGTCGTGATTCAATTTGTAAGTTATATAGATTTCTAATCACTATGGTGCACAACCAAAACTAACATAATGTTGTATGTCAACTATTATACAAAAATAAATCTAAAAAACTCTGTATGTAACCTCAGCTGATCTTTGAAAAGGGTGGATCATGTTAAAAAGAAGGTTCAGGGGAGCCCTAGATGGGGTTGAAAATGATGGGTGTCACAGGGACTGGGGAGAGCTGGATTTGCCTGCAATGCCCACCATAGCGCTTTGTGGGACAGAGGCAGCCCTGAGGGTGGGGGGCTTCCGGGATTGAGGATGGGAACTCCAGTGAGGTGGGCACAGTGAGTGAGAAGGGGAGAGAGAGAGAGTGTGCTGGGCAGGAGAGAGCAGTGACCCCCACCCCCAGGTCCCCACCCCCACACCACCCCCACCCCCGTGCCCCCTGTAGGCAGGGCACCGGGAGAACCAAAACATCAAAGCACATATTGTGAGGTTGTTTGCTGTGGATTATGTGAAGTATCCACTGAGCACTACCCAGCCCCTCCCCCGACCCCAATACAGTATTTTGCCAAGTGCTCACAATGCTTTTTTTGTGTGAGTGTATTCCTTTGGTAGAGCTCAGAGAAGTCCTGAGATTATGCTGGGGTAGAGAGGGAGAGTCTAAGAGCTAAGGTCCAGTGAACTGATATCCTGGGTTATGATACTGACGGACCTGCACCAATCACACTGATCTCCAAAGGGGAAGGGGCCCCCACTGACTGCTGGGATTTAGAATAAATGGCTGGGCAAACCAGTGTTGATTCAGCACTACCCCTTATCTCATTAGTGCTGTGTCTGTCCCACAGCCTTGCCTGCCTCTGAACCCAGACTCTGGCTTTCCATCTCTTTTCAGAAAGTAAACTACATCTGACATGCCCAGTAAGCACAAGTTATCTTATGGTAAAGCAAGTGCCCTTTATGCAAAAAATTGTTCTTTCTAAGTCGCATCTACTATACTAGTGGTGGTAATGGTATATTTTGCATCAAATCTCTGCTCTGTGAATGCGTAAAGAAGCATATGCCATAACTTTCTAATGATGTTTATTTGCAATGAACTAATTGCAAAGTAAGACAACTGGTTACTGTTTAGATGCATCCACTCATCCTTAAGACAGCTCTTTAGATGGGTAGACCCCGTTTTTAGGGCTGCAGGGTGAGAGCTGCAGTTAGCTTGACTTCTCAAAACACCCGTGAATGCCCTAGTCTATGCTCTGAGGCTCTAAGTCAGGGCAGATTGTAGGACACTCTGTTTGTGTGGGTCACCCAGCTTGCTCCATTGCAGTCAGATTGCTACTGTCTAACTGCAGGATTGATGAGGTGTACCAGGCCCAGTGAAGTTTCCCTGTGCAACTCCAGGCTAGCCCATCAGCAGAACTGCCAGCCTTGGGTCTATGAAGCTGGCATGGGAGAGGGGAAGTCAGGGGGGAGGACTGAGTATATGAGACTGGGCTTGAGGCGATCTGGGGTGGCTCTTACTACCCTGGCTTTATCATCTGCATCTTCCCCTTGAGTGCCTCAGGCTCTGCAGACAGCTGCCATCCGTCCTGCTTGTATCTTAACCTCAGCAACTGCTTTCTGTATCTTCACACATGTGAACTTGCATGACTTTCCCAAGAGGTGCCTGAGTGGGGGCTTTCTATCAGATTAATACCGTTAATGTCTGCCAGCATGGCGGGGGGACAAAGACCTTGAACCATTGGTTTATCATCATATAGGTGACCTAATTTTTAGAAATAAGGCGAAAGCATTTAAAAATAAGTCTTTGAAAAGGTTAACAACATTGAAAACAGGTTGGCTGTTATGGGCTGACTTGTGGCTCTACCCAAATTCCTATGTTGAAATCCTAACCTCGAGTGCCTCAGAATGTGTCCATATTTGGAGATAGGGTCTTTAAAGAAGTAATTAAATAAAAATAAGCTAAATAAGCTCATATGGGTGAGCCCTTATCCAATATGGCTGATCTCCTTATAAAAAGAGATTAGGACAGAGACACACACAGAGGGGTGACCATGTAAGACTTGGAAAGAAGACTGCCATCTATAAGCCAAGGTGAGAGGCCTCAGAAAGAATCAACACCGCTGACACCTTGATTTCAGACTTCTGGGCTCCAGAACTGTGAGTAAATAAATTTCCATTGTTTAAGCCACCCTGTCTGTGCCACTTTGTTAGGGTAGCCCTAGAGAACAGTGGCCATTTTGTTAGTGTCTGTAGCAACTTTTATGCTAGGGTATGGCTCCCTCTGCTGGGTCTTTATATTAAAAGCCAAATGATGCCCTGAAAATACCAAATTTCATGTTTGTACAGTACAGAATTAAGAACAAAGTACTTAGATGCTTCTTTATAGAATCCTTTATAGGATCTATATAGAATAAATAATATAGAATCTTTGTAGAATAAACAATATGGAATCTATAGAATTCCTTATAGAATCCTTCATCTGTAATCAGGGTTGATATTAAAAATATTTAGCCACTGGTGTGGCTCCCTACTGTTCCAAGCAGGGAGGTCAGACTATAAGGAGGTGGTGGGGAGGGTTCTGGGGGAGGGGCTGACTGCCAGGGCAGTGCGGGAAGGACTGGGGTGGGCTGGCAGAGCGACACTGCACCAACCTATACGGAAGATGCAGGCACGCTGGATGTCTGACTGAAGATCAGTTTATAATCACATACACATCGTTTCCTAATAACTCCTTATAAAACTGCAAATCTTTAACTTAACCCAGTGCTCCTAGAAATAATCTACAAACAGGCACTCCTTTCTAAGCAGGAAATCACTGTCCTGCTGTGGCTTGTGGTTGTTCAACACATGTCTCTTATAAGCGGGCTTAATTCTATTAACCTCACTGGCCTTCTGGTGGTCAAGTTGCATCAGCACTAAGACTAGTTATAAGACAGCAAGTCTGCTAACCATATCTGGTGCATTGCAGTTAGACTGTTAAGCTTTCCACCACTTTCAGCTTGTGTCATCGCTATAAAACAGAGGGCAATCCAAACAGTATATGCTCCAAAAAACTATCATGAGAATAAAGACCTCAGCCCCTAGGATAGTGTTTGGCACACAGCAGGTGTCCAATAAATAAATGAGTGGTGGTTGGACGCCATGAAATGAAAACACTGGCAGCCAGTGTTCCAAAGTTGGGTAGTCACTTGCCTCTGAAAAGTGAGGAGGATTCTTCTTCTATTGCACAGTCTGGGACGATGATAGCACATTTTTGTAACTGGACACAAATGAGAAAAGTTGGGGCAGATGTGCAGAAGAGTCTAGCTCATCCAGCCTCAGCCTCCATGACCCAGTCTGATAAGAGGACCTGACATTTGAAATAGGGACTGTCCTGGCATGTCCAGAGGGGAGAGTCTGGTGAAGCCATACCCCTTAGAAGGATAAGGAAGTGCTCAGGGGCTCCTTACTTGAACCTCCCACCATTCCATCATTCACGCATTCAGGAAGCATTTACTGAGTGGGTTCCATGTACCTGGCATGTGCAGGGTTTATAGCAGTGAACGTGAGGGATACAGAGCCTCCTTTCTGCGAGCTTAAATGCTCATGGGGAGAAAGACAATTTCACACATGCTTATAATTGCGATGAGGCTAATTTAGGGAGAAGTACAGGGTAACAGGGCAACATGAGAGGAGAAGACTGAGCAGCGTCCAGCTGTGAGGGGCTGAGAAGGCATATCTGAGACAGTCACTTCCAAGGTGAGACTTGAAGGAGGAAGAGAATGGGCTGCTGTGGGGAAGCAATGTAGGAAGAGAGAACAACCTGAGTAAATGCGGAAGGCAGCACGCACCACCAGAGCAGGGCTGGGAGGTGGTACATGGGAGCTCAAGTCCAGTTGTGGGCTGTGGGTTTTACCTAGTTCCCGAGAAGGAATTCTCTGCTTGCCAAGCCCACACCTGGGCTGCACCAGCCCAGAAGATGTACCTTTCCTAAATGCACACAAAGGGCAGGCAAGTCCCGAAGCTTGGCTCATTCGAGGAACTGAAAGTATGCCAAATCACAAAGAGCTAAAACCTCTTTGCCAGTCGCTCCTTGTAGACAACTGTCTTCACCTTTACCTATGTACCTACATGTTCCATTCCCTCCAGTTCAGATAAAATCACTCCCCATCTGTAGACTTTGCCCCTCAGAAAGATATCTCTTATCCCCCCGCCTAAACTCCCATCTCTTCTGGACCCAACCAAATGCCTCATCTGCTTATATTCTTTTAGAATTGCCCAAGAACTTGGTTTGTTGCAGTCATCCCTCTATGCCCAGTGCCTGGCACATAGTAGGTGTGTAATATAATGTGTAGTTGAATGAATTTGTTTTCTAAAACACGGGGACGTCTCCATGGGAACACCTCTTACTCTGCCTGAATCCTGACCTCACTGTACACCTTTATACACACTGTGCCACCATCAAAGGTGATACATATTCTTAATCTCGAATATCCCATCTCTCTGGAGCTACATCAGCCCTCCAGATAACTGAGAACAAAAGAAAGCAGCCTCAGAAAAGAACACACTGAGGACAATGCTCTGGATACTGCAGAAGCAGCCCTCAGTACTCTGTCCTAGTTTATTAACTCTTAGTTTGTACACAGTGATAACTAGTACAGATCTCTGTTGGCCTAGCCTCCTGAAGATTCGATATTATAAAAAGGAGGTAAGGGTAATGAGGGTGGGGTGAAAAGAAGGAAAAGAGGCAGCTAGTAGTTGAGACACATGGACAACACTGACAAACGACAAAGGATTGCTAATCTACCATCATTGGGGCTTGAGAAGGTTTGTTTTTTTACCAGGTTCCAATCAGGATTCGCTTAGCTACCACTCCTGCTGTTGTGGCTCACTGCATGACATGCTTTCAGGGACACATGCATGTAGACAGTTCTGCTCTTCTGCTCCAGTTCTTTCTTGGTGGTTGCCTCTGTGACATCAGCCCCGAGCCAGGCTGGTTTCCTTCTATTTCCTCCTTCTCAGCCTTAGCTTCTGAGACACCCCAGGAGCTGACACTGCCAATTCTGATTGCTTGAAACGAGCTGGATAACAACCAGTAGGCATTCTTTCTCAACTCCTAATTAGCTGCAACTTGGTGGTCACTCAACCTTGAATAACAATTTCCTTTGTGTATAAGAGATGTTTAAAATTGAGAAATTCCTCACTTGCATAATATATTATTTTTTCCCCTAGCATCTGCCTTGTGGTTTAGATATCATATCTTAACTTCTCCTTCTCCAAACGGTCAACCCAACATTGGTATCTCGTTCCATCTGGGTGTTTTCCTACACCCATTCATAATCCAAAGTTCACAGGCACTTCTCCTATCCCCCTCCCAGCCAGGCTCTTTCCTTAGGCTCTGTCCTAAAATAACTCAGCTATCATTGCAAATATGTCTGGACACCCCAATCTGTCTGTGGGGACAGAGGCAGAAGTGCAGTTTCCAGGCTCTTGGCCTCACATGGAAAGTTGCTGGCTCAGGTAGTAAATAGCCATCAACTGTGATCAGATGGCCATCAGCTGTGGCTAGTTGGCCGTCAGCTGTAACCAGTGAGCCATTGGCCACTAATATAACTGCTGTGGCTATGCTAGCACCAAATGGGGGCTAGCAAGAAGATGGTGGCTGAGCTAGCAAGCATAGATTGCAGTTAGCAAGTGGGGTTGGTTGGTTGGCAGAAAGCGGACGGCAGGTTGCAGATCGTGTGGCTCCTGCTTCCTGTGTCTTCAACCACTAGCGAGAATATAGTGGTATGATTCCCCTATCTGTGGCCCTGTGGGTGTTCCTTTTTGGCCTCACAATGTCCTGCGTTCTTATGTGGGGAGCAGGAGCTGAGACCCCGCATAACACCCTGCATGACACTGTATAATTCTTGTTTTCTGCATGTAGACCATTTCCCCCCCAATGCATTGGCAAATATTTAGTGACTTCATATTTAATTGCCCAGTACTCTGTAAAGTGTAGAGGGGATACTGTGGGGACAGAGCCCCAGAAAGCAGTTTCCAGGCTCTTGGCCCCATGTGGAGAGGTGCTGGCTTGGGTAGTAAATGGCCATTAGCTGTGGCTGGTTGGCCGTCAGCTGTAACCGTTGAGCCATTGGTCACTGATATAACTGCCGTGGCTACAGAGGGGAGCTGAGGAGAGTGGAGGAGAGTGAGGATAGTCGGTTGGTTGGCAGCAAAGCGGACAGCAGGTCGCACGTCGTGTAAACCCAGCCTCCAGTGAGACCATAGTGGTATGACTCCCCTGCCTATGGCTCCGTGGGTGTTCCTTTTTGGCCTCACCATGTCCTGCGTTCTTATGTGGGGAGCGGGAGCAGAGACCCCGCAGGAGACCCAGCACGACATATACAAAGACCAGAAAACTTGATCTCACCAACCAGAGTCACCTAAGCATATGTGAATATAGGAAAGCATGAGATACACAGTCCAGAGCACCCAGAACCCAGCAATGGTTCCCCATCTCTCTCCTCAGTGATGTCCTTCCAGATATGAACCATCCCTGTGGGCTAGCAGATGCTCCTCCCCTTTCTCAACCAAGAAAACCTACGGACTTTAGGGAGTAATGGGATGCTATCAAAGGGACAATCTTAAATATTCTTTACTCTATTTCTCAAAAGAGTCATCGTTTAAAAACTGTGATGCTTACTTAGTACCCTCAGTGGTTCCCAGATCTGTCTCTTGCTTCAACAGTGTTTGGATGGAATAGACCCAAGGACTCCCTATCTTCCAGCCTCCAACCACCGTCTAACTTCTTTTCCAGTCTCAACCTTCAGAACCAACTCAGCCATCCTTGGTCTCTGAGACCAGCCAACACCGTCTTTTGAGCTTAACTCCTTATTGCTGAGCAAGCACGAACTCCCAAGTTCGTCAGAATTATCCCACTGACCCGGTCAACCTGTATCTGCAGGCCTCCTACACCTACCTCTCTCTGGGCTTCTATTTCGACAGTGACAATGTGGCTCTAGAGGGTGTGAGCCACTTTTTTCTCGTTTTCGGAGAAGCGCTAGGGCTCCCAACATCTTTTGAAGATGCAAAACCAATGTGGCAGCCACGCCCTCTTCCAGCATCTGCAGAAGCCGTCCAAGATGAGTGGGATAAAACTCAGGATGCCATGGGAGCCGCCATGGTTGTGGAGAAGAACCTGAACCAGGGCATTTTGGATCTGCACGCCCTGGGTTCTACCTGCACAGACCCCCATCTCTGTGATTTCCGGGAGAGCCACTTCCTGGATGAAGAGGTGAAACTCATCAAGAAGATGAGCGACCTCCTGACTAATCTCTGCAAGCTGGCCAGCCCTCAGGCTGGGCTTGGCGAGTATCTTTTCAGAAGACTCACCCTCAAGCATGACTAGAGCTTTTGGAGCCCAGAGGCCTTTAAGGGGCCCCTGTGCATATCCCGCCTCACCCCCCCCCCCAATCCAGCACTGAGCTTCTGCCTGAGGCTCTCCCTACAATCACTAGGCAGCCTTCTAACTACCATGGCGCTCTCTCCCAGGTGCTGTGGACCAAACTGAAATGAAGCTTTTCATAGCATAAATAAATAAATAAAATTAAAAAAAAATTAAAACTGTGATACTTAGTAACAAATCACCACATCACACATAATGCTGAACCCCACTCCTGTGGCTTAGGGGGCGGTAACTAAGGCTGGCTAGCAAAGATAGGATTGTTTTCTGCGTACAGATCACACTTCAAAGAAATAAAGGGAGTTCTTAACTCCCTTAACTGCCTTAACCACCAGTTGCAATCGGGGAACAACATAGCTAAGACATAAACTCTCAAAGGGGCACTGGCTGTCCCGCTGTTGGTTGATTGTGGTCATCCTTACTCAGGAGGACTGTGTGAATGTAAGAGTTTGCATATTCAAGCTGGAAGGCCAAACTGTTCTGTGTGGGTCTCTCTGATTCTCACTTTCCTTATGTTGAAACATGAGGATCTGAATTCCTACCCCAAAAGGGCTATTGTGGAAGTTCAATAAAAATAATCTTGTGAGAGCCATCAGCACTGTGCTGGCTCAATAAATATGTTCTGGGTAGAAAAAATGTTTTTTTCTTAACAGTCTTCTCTGTAATTTTTCTTAATAAAAGTATACAAGGGATATCTCCAAGTCGATATCATGTTATTAAGATAGCTGGAAACTAGCTTAAGTGGAATTGCCGAAAGAAGAGGTGTGTCCGTGATCATTGTTTTATGGGCTGCGGTTCCAGTGTGTTCCTCGCTTCCTTTCCTTCCGCCAGGAATTGTTCGGTGGGTGAGCTTCCTTAGCTGGGCGCTGTGATAAGAGGCCAAGGTCATGCATCTGTTCCCGTGGGCCCGTTAGCGCAGTTTGGCTCCAGGTCCATACACATTGATTTTAACACAGCTGACAGACTCACAAATGTGTGACCACATCCCAAAGGACACCAAGGGGAAGGGTTACTGTGGATCTGGCAAAGAAGTATCTCCTATCTGCTGGAGAAGCAACACCACGGACTGCTCTGTTACGGTCATTGTGACCTGAAGGTGGCGCTGTTTTCAAGGAAGAAAGGTATGGGGATGCTGGTACCTTGTTTTAAAAGTTTGTGTGTATAGAACATCATTTCAGGTACAGACAAATTTAGAATCTGCAAGGTATTTGGTGCAATTTCCTCACTTTCCATACAAGGAAACTGAGACTCAGTGACACAAAACTCTTGCCTGAAGTCACAACACAGAGGCAACCCTAGACTCAGGTCTCCTAGATCATAAACGTTTGCAATTTTCACTACTCTAAGGGTTTCTTGGTCGTAAATGGTATCAAGCAATTATAATATTTAAAGAAAAATTGAATGAATCATTGATATTTAATCCAGTGATATTTCCAAAGAATTAAATTGTAATTGAATTTCAAATGTCTGTTATGTTAGTCCTAACCATAGGCCAGATTCAAGCTATTTTGGTTTTTATTATAAAAAGTATTTTTATATATCTGTGATTTAACAGATTATTTATTTTTGTTTTCCACATATCTGAGCGACGAAAAATAATTGGTATAAGTAGAATTTTATTCTATACTGGCGTTTTTTCAAGTGTCGAAAAGCGTAATTTCTGTTTAAATGATCACAAATGGGAAAGCATGTATGTTTTTTTAAGGTGCACATGGATAGCAGCCTGGTAATGAAAATAATTCCAAGGAGGTTATTTTTAGTCCTTTCATAATTCATAGAAAGGGGAGCATATTAAAGAGTGTATGTGGCAGGTACACCCCACAGTCATGTACAAAATCTGAATTCAATCTTTTAGAAAATTTCTGCTATCAAAATAACTTACTTTTTTTTTTTCCACAAAGAGAAAAGCTGAAATTTATTCCTCTGGTTACATATCAAGTGATGTTTTATCTGGGTAGGTCATTTACAAAATTGTGTTGAAGACTTATTTTGGGAGAAATGTTGTGAGACATTCTATATATTTTAATTTAATTTAATTCTTTTTTTTGTCCAAAATTTTTTTATTAGTTTCAGGTGCACAAAAACAAAGTAATAGTTAGACATTTATCATTTATATCTCTCACACTGTGTCAACACCCCCCATCCACTATCCCTCTGACATCGTACACAGCCATTACATTTCCTCTGTCTCTATTCCTAATGCTGTACTCTGCTTCTTGTAAGTATATACACACACACACACACACACACACACACACACACATATATAAACTTGTAGTTGACATTCATTACCGTTCATCTTCAGCTTCAGGTGTACAGTGCAGTGATCAGGCATTTTTTTTTAAGTAAGCTTTTGCTTGTTTCCTGGGGTAGTAGAACTGAGGAAAGTCAAAGAGTGTGCTACATTCTCCTAGTGGAGGTTGTCAAGATGTGGTCAGTGAGCGTCCTTCAGGTGTTTGGAACCTGTCGTACAGAACTCAAGGTCACTGAAAATGGCGGCGCCTGCACCTCTGCTCTTGGCACCAGTTGAAGCTTTCTTGAGATACTGATTGAAGAGAAGACACGGTCTCAGTGACAGCAGCGCCACTTCCCCTATTCGTCTTGGAGAGGTGATTTTTATCATTCTTGTGTTTGTTTTTCACTTCAGTACTAAAGGAGACTAATAAGACCAGATGGTTCTTGAAATATGTGTCTACTGGATTCAGGAAGACTATTTGTATTATCTGAAAACTATTGTCCATCCAATCACTTAGGTTTTTCCCCCATTGCACCTTCCTATGATATCACAGAATTTCAAAATCTTCAGGTCGTGATCTGCTCTCTATTTGAACTTTATCTGTGCTCTTAAATCACCCACTTTGCGACATCAGCATCACCTAGGAACTGGTTAGAAATACAGAATCTCTGGCCCCAACTCGGACCTACAGAATCAGCATCTGACATGTTGGGGTTCCCCGGGTGAGTGGTGCTCCCAGGAACATTGGAGGAGCACTGACTAGAACACACAAGTCTACCAGGAGAGCTGAAAAGACCATAAACACTTACTATAGTTCAATCTCTATTTTCTTTTTTTCCCCTATCCCTAACCCTAAAAGTCTCTACTTTCTTATCAGTGTTTTATCTTTCCCCACGTAGTCATCTCATTCATGCAATTCCACAAAGATTTATTGAGGCCCATGACGTAGCGGGTACTCTGTAAGGGCTGAGAGGAAAGGGGAAAATCCTTGGTTTCATGGAGCTTATGGGAGGAGATCAAAAATAAACTTTGTTTAAAATATGCAATATGTCATATCGTGACAAACTGGAGAGGAAAATGAGGCAGGTTAATGGGGACAGGAGCGTGAGCAAGGGCGCAGTGATGTATGGGAGGGTCAGTGATGGCCTCTGAGCAGTTAGGGCAGGAATGAAGGAGGGACCATGTGGGGCGCTTGGGGAAACCCTCCCCCACCTCCTCCAAGGTCATCCCTCAGGTCACTGTGTGCCAGGGTTGCCAGATTTAGCGAAAAAGAATACAGCATGTCCTATGTTTTTGAATTTCAGATCAAAATAAATACGTTTTTGGTGTACTAAATTTTAATATTATATGTATATATAATTTAGTACATATACCAGTACATAGTACTAAATTATAGTGCCATTTTTCAGTATGTCCCATGCAATATTTGGAACATATTTATAATAAGAAAATTCATGGTTTAGCTGAAATTAAAAATTCACTGGTGTTCTGCATTTTATCTGGGACTTTCTGTGTGGTCAGTGGCATTGGGGCATGCCATGGTTGGAAGAGATGGCCTTCTCAGAAGAATCACCATTTCATTTCTCTGTCAACCTGCACTCTGCTCCCTGGGCCCCAGCCAGGGCCACTGGGGAGGCAACAGCCATCTGTGACCTTATTGCGTTATCCCCACAGGTAACACCTGAATGTGGGTCCCCTGGACCTGTCTTCTGTAGTCAGATAAGAATTTCCTGAACAAAATACCCCTAAACTGTCTTTTCTAGTAAAAAAAGCAAAACAAAAACAAAACAACACAACTTAGAATACCTCTAGTTATACATTATATTGTGAGTGTGTCATATATCACCAACTGGGAAGAAAGTGCTAATTATTCCTTTGTTCATGTAGCGCGTTTGGGAGAAACTCATGATTAATTTTCAGGGAACCCCCACACAGTACAGCGTTTGCAGTTTTCCAAGTTCTGTTTTGGTTGTGGGGTGTGTGCCCCTCCCCCCGGCGTTTTCCCAGAAGAGTCTGTGGCCCAATATCTGTGTGACTGTGCTCAGTCAACCTTCCAAATTTAAATAAGGGGAAATCCTCCTTCCCTTCCTGCTCCTCTCTATTTATTTATTTTTTTAAAAAAAACCATAGCAATTGTAAAGTATGTGGCTGGTACAATAACAACAGCATTATGCCACTTGGGTAATTACCTCTTGCAGAGCCCAAGCTTGAAGGGAAGGTTCTAGAACTTGAAGTTTTATGTATTCTAATTAAGGGAATAAAGACTGTACACAGACCACCTGACTGAGCTAAGGTCACCTGAGGGGCCACTTTGCCATTTTCTCTCTTATACTTTTGAACACCTGCCATCACAAGTTAAAATAATCAATGACACCCAACAAAACAAGCTTTAGTTGTATTTCACAATAATAAGCCCCTCCAATGAGAGGTCACAGCTAACTTGAAGAACAGAACTTCCTCTGTGTCTCCTGACTTGGGACCTCCCCTGGTGGCTAGGCCGTAGGGACCCAGCTGGTCTGCTGCAGTGAGTTGTAGGTCCTGAGCTGAAAATCTGACAGGTTCATGGGGTGGGGCTGGAGCGGGCCAAACAATAGGATAACTTTTCAGAAACATTTTCTACAAGTAACATCAACACTGTCAATTCAGCTTCCAAACAGTTTTAAACACTGATTTTAAAGTACCGCTAAAGCTAACAATTCGTCCAAGTAATTAGGAATACACTTTATCTTAGTTTCTCATGCTCTATTTTCAGTAAAAAGTGAGAAGACCTACATGAAAAGAAATTGTTGTTTAAATTAATCTGTGGCTCTATTGGGAGTGTAAACGAATTTAGAATTGTTGTCTGCTGTTCCCTAGTGCACTAGAGAGTATTTGTTGAACTAGCTGGTTTGCAATTTTAAAACCTGTCTTCAGAATTTGGGATAGTGAAATAAATTGTAGTGTGTGTGTGTGTATGTGTGTGTGTGGTGTGTTTGCATTTGTATGTTTCACATTTTCATTAGTTATAACATGCGTTTGTAAAATCAAGACTTTCTTAGAAACTTCAGGATAACAATAAAGTAAAATGCTCAATAAAAGTGAAAAGCAAGAAAACCTACCACCAAAGATCAAAGGAAACCAACCAGCCAACCAACTAACCAACCAGCCATATAACTAAACAACCAGCCAACCAATAACTAAATAAAAAGGAGGAAGAACAATTACATTTTAATTACTCACTGGGATATATCAGAATGAATTTGAAAAAATTTAGCTTTATAAAAGTGAATTATTTAAACTGAAAATTTAAGTAGGAAGATTGATAGCAATATTAATTTTTTTGTTTATAGTTTTCACATTAACTTAGAAGTAAAATTATATATAATTTGCACATGCACTATAGAAGTCATGCTACTTTTAGCAGTTGTATATGTTTAAATATAATTATTTTCTTATTTAATAGTGATACATCTACATTGTAGAAAATTTAGGACATAGCTATAAGCAAGAAGAAAATAAAAACCACAGGTTCCAGACAGAGAGGACCTCTATGAATTTTAGTGTACATCTTTCCAGTCCTTTTTTCTATATGTATTTAGTTTTTAAAAATAGTATTGCCTAGTTTTTTTTTAAAGCTGTCATTTAATTTGTGTGTAATGCGAGGAAGGGAGGAGGCTGCAATGCAGAGGAAGGAAGATGTGATTTTGCAACGACTGATACTAACACATGAAACAAAGAACTCCTGGACAGATAGAAAGCAGAGTGCCACAGCTCTCTGCTGCTTTTACTTATGTCATAGTTAACAGTCCATGACACACCACAATTTTGATCATCAGAGTCATATTTATTTTTGCATGGGTAAAACGCACATTTCTGTATGGTTTAAGAATTAATGAGTAGGATAAACTTTTCTTTTCTAGCTGATTAATTTCAGAAACATTTGAAATTTCCAGTCTTGACCTATTTGAACCTAATCACGTCGATTTGGGGGTTCAGACTCTAGCACATTTCCTGTCTGCTTTTAACAGACGCAAACACTTGGCAGGAAATGTCGGGCTTCTAGCCTTATGTGGTAGGGGCATGCAGGATGATGGAGAAACTCAGAAGACAACTGCAGTAAATTTACATGTAAGCCGGAGGCCACCGCGAGGGACTGCTAGGTTAAAAACCTTTTACAAGGAAACGTGCAGTAAAAAGAAAATGAAAAACCTCACACATTCGCCCTGTCCCTGAAAATAAATAGTTAGAAAATGGTGACTCTAGCAACCAAATGTCTTTATCATCATCAGAAATGTACTTCATTATCTGAAAGATTTTCAATGCTGTGCAGACAGAAGCCGGCATTAAAACAATAACAACAAAACTATCATGCCTTTCAGCCAGGTGTGTCACCATATTGTACTCAACGTGAGGATATTAATTTCACAGTTTCCACAAATAAGTTTAAACATAGGAGCATGTCACAAATAAGCAGCAATCTCTGCGAGGCTACATCAGCTGGGATTTCATAGCCTGCAATTTTTAAATTCAGCCGTGTCCCCAAGGGCCAATCAATATTGGTGGCAATTATTCTTAGTACACAGTCCAAATGAAATGGGTGTGTTTTTCTTTTTTATCAAGGTGGGAGACTGTGATATCGAAATAAGCAAATTCCCCTGTGGATGGCAATTGGGCTGCCTACCAGCTGCAGCAAGTCTGCCGTGGGTCTCTTTTGCCCGTTTCTCGAGACTAACCCAATAATGATCCCATTATTTTAACCCTTCAAAGTAAGCTCTGTTGGATAGCAGGCTCAGAAAAACCTAGCATGTGTCAAAGAAAGAAAGAATGAAAACGTAAATAAACAAGCCAGGAGCACCTCCCAATGCAGCTGCCCAGAGCAGCACCCTCCACACAGGTTTTATTTACACCCTGGTTTCTAAGCCGCAACCTCTAGAGGGCCAGTGCTTGGGACGCAGGGATGTTTTCACAAAGCAGAGTCAGTTTACATTCTAGAAGGAAAGATGATAAAAACCTTTTTTTAAAAAAAAAATTTCCAAAAGGCAGATACTGAATTATGCAAATCCTCAGAGTTTCATCTTTGAAAAGTTATTATTATTTTTTCTTTCTTAAGTTTTTGCCTATTTGGGGGGTGGCTTAGGGAAGAGCAGTGATGGTAATGAAGGTGGGGAATAAGGAACAGAAAATCAGAGAAGTGAGCCTCAAAATGACATTTCAAGTTCCTTTTCCTGGTGGGGCCCATGTTTAAGTCAGCTGGCACTCACGTGGCTAACACCACCAACAAAACCAAGTCATCAAGGGACAGTCGCGGGGACAGAAACACACACACTTGCCCTTATGACAAATTAGGGTTAGTGTGCCATGCATTCAGTTTCCTAGTCCTTGGAGTGGGGCTTCTTTTGTCTTCAGCCTGATCCCAAATTGGGCTTTTCATCCCATTTGACTTTTTATCTAATTAATCACATAACATGTCAGAGAGCTAGGAATCTAAAATTATTCTGTCATTTTTATGTTAGCTGATAAACAAAGCAAACCAAAACAGCGTGCTCTGTTTCTACCTGTGTTTTTAAACCACAAGTTCTCCTAAATACATGTTATAAGAAGTGAAAAATTCTGAAAAAGGGGCAAAAAGATGCAAGCAGGACAGACCCATAATAAAAACAACCTGGAGTTTCTTTCTATTAACCAAATAGCTCACTAGCTACCTTGGAGTTTGGGATTTTTCTTGTGGAATTTGGTTGTTTTTCTTTCACTTTGAAAAGGAAAATGAGAATGAATGAAAGGGGAATTTTAGGAGAGTTTTAAGCTCATGTTTGTCTCTTGAAATTTCCAGGTACCGCGGATGGTCATCTTTAGTTTGGAGGGGTCTCCAGGAGGGATGTGATGAATGTATGAACAGAGCTGGGTGGTACTGAGTTTAAGATGGCATTTAAATCTTTCTTGACTAAAAATGGGGTATGGGTGAGGTATTGCTTCACTCATAACTCTGTACTGCCTTTTCGTAATCACAGTTCTTTCTTTTAGTTTCTTTGAGAGAGTGGATCAAAGTCACCGGGAATTGGTGGTTAGAAGTCCATGTTTTAAAGCTCAGAAATACTTTGTTTTCTTTCCTTCCTCCCCTACTTTGAAAATGTTTTAGAATAAAGATTCCTGATTGCAGTGGTGATTGGTGGTTAATATCATTAGACTTCTGGTTTGGATTAATGCTGCTAATTAGTTTTTGTCCTTGACTTTTTCCAATTAAAGCATAGAGGCCTGGGTGCTAAACACCTGGGCAGATTACCTAATTAGATGACAGAAACATACACAGTTGTTCGCAGGTAATTATTTTAACTTTCCCTGCTTGGTTGGTACTAAGCACACTGATGGAAAGGACCTCCTTTCTTCCCTACTAACCGCAAAACATCAGCTTGTGGGCAAGTCAGCTGGTCCTGGTACTGCCTGCTAAACAGACAATGTTGAGTCTGTTTTTTGGGGAATATGTGCAGAAGTGACAGATTTGGGTTTTGACCCCAGACATAGGAGAAAACACACGTGCTGGTGGTTCCCACTCTATGTCCCACCTGTTCCTCTGAGCAGGCAGTTTCCTTTGATGAGCCAAGTAGGACCCAGACTCTTCCTTATGACAACACGAATGGACCTAGAAATCATTATGCTAAGTGAAATAAGTCAGACCGACAAAGACAAATACCGTGTGATCTCACTTATATGTGGAATCCAAAAAACAAAACGAAGACCATAGAAACAGAACAGATTGATGGTTGTCAGAGATACAGGGTGGTGGGTGGGTGAAAGGAGTCAAAAGGTACAAAATTCCAGTTATAAGATAAGTAAGTCCTGGCTAAATAATGTACAGCATGGTGACTACGATTAATAAAACTGTATTGTATATTCAAAAGTTGCTAAGAGAATAGTTCTTAAAAGTTCTCTTCACAAGAAAAAAAATAGTTCTGTAACTATGTATGGTGATAGATGTTAACTAGACTTAGTGTGGTGATCATTTTGCAATGTATACAAATATCTAACCATTATTTTGTACACCTGAAGCTAATATAATATTGCATGTTATTCTATCTCAATTTAAAAAACAAAGCAACAGGAAGCTTGTGTGTTGTTCCTTTTCCGTATGGAGAAATGTCGATTGGTTTGCGCTTTGTCCGGGTACAGCTAAAACTGTAAGGCCTGAGCAAGTCGAAGGCACCACATCTGTGACTCTGGCCAGTTAGCATTTGTCACTGCACTGCTGGCATTGATTTGTCCCCTCCTCCTGACCATGAGTCAGACAGGAGTATCCATTGAGAAAAAAAGAAACGTTCCCCTTATAGGTCACAGAAAAACAAACACTACCATGCTAGCTATCCTTTTTATACAACTGTGACAGATTTTGCCTGGAATGTAGTAGACTCTCAAATAAATATTTGCGGAATGAATGAATGGGCATCACTTCCCGCAGTTACTAAATGACATCCTGATATAATTATTTGAATGCTCAGAATTTAAACATGGGCCCCTGACTTTATCAATTAATTCTTTTCTTCCTTAAGTACTTCTGATGTCCAACGCTGTGGTTCTGTTTAAATTATGTGATCAGGCACTACATGGCGTGCCCCTAACTCACCAGTTCAGCGTCCTGTCTCTGTTTCTTCCCTCCTCCACCTACAGTGCTCCAGCCACATACAGCTCCCTTTACTGCTGTAAAGGGGCAGGCCTCTTCCGGCCCCAGGGCCTTTGCATGTCCTGCTCTCTCTGCTGGAGCATTCCTTCACCATCACCATCACCACCACCACCAACACCAGATTAATTCTTTCATACTCATTCTTCATGTCTCTCTGTGTGTGTCTGTTTATTGTTGGAACCCTGCTGCCATGTTGTGGCAGCAACAGGGTTTCAATGTAGACGAATCAGCCTTATTGGAATAAGACGACATTTAGGATTTTCATAGCTAAGGGACAATCATCAATGTCTGGCTTGAAAGCTTCAAAGAACAGGCTGATTCTCTTATTAGGGGCTAATGCAGCTAGTGACTTTTAAGTTGAAGGCAATGCTCACTTATGATTTCCAGAATCGTAGGGTCCTTAAGAATTATACTAAATCGACTCTGCCTGAGTTCTGTAACTGACACCACAGAGCCTGTATGACTGCACATAGGTTTAAAACATGGCTTACTGAAAATTTTAGGCCCACCGTTGAGATCTGCTCAGGAAAAAAAGCTTCCTTTCAAAATATTACTGCTCATTGACAAAGCACCTGGTCACCCAAGAGCTCTGATGGAGATGTAGAACGAGATGAATGTTGTTTTCATGCCAATGGGCATAGCATCCATTCTGTAGCCTATGGACCAAGGAATATGTTCAACTTTCAAGACTTATTATTTAAGAAATACGTTTCATGAAACTGCAGCTGATATAGACAATGATTCCTCTAATGGATCTGGGCAAAGTAAATTGAAAACCTCTGGAAAGCACCCACCACTCTAGATGCCATTAAGAACATTCATAATTCATGGGAAGAGGTCAAAATACCACCATTAACAGGAGTTTGGAAGAAGTTGACTCCAGCTCTTATGGACGCATTTGAGGGATTCAAGACTTCAGTGGAGGTCACTGCAGATATGGTGGAAATAGCAAGAGAACTAGAATTAGAAGTGGAGCCTGAAAATGTGACTGAATTGCTGCAATTTCATGATAAAACATTAACGGTGAAGAGTTGCTTCTTGTGGATGAACAAAGAAAGTGGTTTCTTGAGATGGAACCTATCCTGGTGGAGATACTATGAAGCTTGTTGAAATGACAACTAAAGACTTAGAATATTACTTAAACTTAGTTGATAAAGCATCAGCAGGGTTTGAGAGGACTGACTCCTATACTGAAATAAGTTCTGCTGTGGGCAAAATGCTACCAAACAGCATCATGTGCTACAGAGAAATCGTTTGTGAAAGGAAGAGTCAATCGATGTGGCAAATTTCATTGTTATCTTATTTTAAGAAATTACCACAGCCACCCCAACCACAGCAACCACCACCCTGATCAGTCAGCCGCCATCAACATCGAGGCAAGACCCTCCACCAGCAAAAGGATTATGACTCACTGAAGGCTCAGATGAGGGTTAGCATTTTTTTAGCAATATTTTTAAATTATGGTCTGTACATTGCTTTTTTTAAAAAAAAGTGTTATTGTACTCTTAATAGACTACAGTATAGTATATACACTGGGAAACGAAAAAATTCATGACTCACTTTATTGGGATATTCACTTTGTCGTGGTGGCCTAGAACCAAACCTGCAATATCTCCGAGGTGTGCCTATATTCATTCGCATGTGACTGATTTACACTCTGCCCCTCCACTTGTTCATATTTCAGCAATGTAAGTGTTTGGGTGTGAGACCACTGGGGAATGATTTGGCAGAGCCAGGTGTCACAGGAGCCACCTAGGTCAACAGGAACCAGGGCTCCTCTGACTACACCATTCTTCTCCCCAAGATGGACCACGCCTGGCTGAAAGGGCTTTTTAATAGAGCTCCTCTAGAGAGGCTTTGATTCAGCAGAGTCTTGTGGTAGATTCTCAGTTTCTTCTTGTTTCCAACAGAGCAAAAAACATGTTATGGATTTCTGCTTAACACATCACTCCAAATTTAGTGGCTTAAAACAGTAATAATATGTTAGCTCTCAGGATTCTGTGCTGTCAGGAGGTTAGAGAGGGCTCAACAGGTTGTTTTGCTAGTGCAAGTGATGTCAGCTGGGGTGACATATGGGGCTACATTCAGCTGGGAGCTCAGAGCTTGGCTGGGGTTGAAATGTTCAAGATGGCCACTGATCCCTCAGGCCCTCTCTCTACGTGGCCTCTCGTCATCCAGGAGTCTGGCTTATGGCATGGAAGCTGAGCAACAAGAGCAAAAGTGGAAACTGAGACTTTTAAAGTCTAGATCTGCAACTGACATGAGGTAACTTCTATGGCATTCTGTTGGTCAGAGCGACTCATTAGACCAGGTGAGAGTCAAGGGGAAGAGAATAGATTCCTCCTCTCAGGGGACCAGTGGAATGACCACAATCAGAACACTCTCATGTCTGTAGATTTCTGGTGAATGACAGAAGCAGATAAAAAGGGGGGCGGGGCACAGAGTCATCTTTTTCATGCTTCTCTGGCTCTGGAAGCACACTCTTTGGAAACCCTTTCCTTTGCTCGGTGGTACAGGCTATAAATACCTTGCTGTGGATAGAGAGAGATGGGCTGTCTCCAGGGAGCAGTTCTGTCAACAGTCTGTGGGGAGGAGTCAACAATTCAGTGAATTACAGCATGAGGAGATTTTGATGTTTAACTTACCATGACTCTGCATAATTTCTTGCTCCTAGTCGTGATCGCCACCATAGCCATCACACCGGTATTACCCTCAGCAGTGCAGAACCTTTGTTAGGCACCTAATTGCATGTGGAATGGTGCTGGGAGATGGAGCGCAAGTACAGGAAGGCACAGCTCGGGCCGCCCACCCGGTGGTGCCTGTGGCTGGAACTGAGGTGGCGGGACTCACGTGAAGGCAGTGAAGGACCCAACCAAGAACTGTGAATGGGCACCCAAACGCACAGCGAAGGGCTTACGTGTCCCAACGGAGGCAGCTCAGCGTTGAAGAGCCACAGCACAGCGTTTTGACTTCAAGTTCTTCTACTTCTGCCGGTTATTAAGGCTCAAGGTCAGTTTGCACAAAATTAATTTGCTGAAACTGTGAGGTAGATTCCTCGATCTGGGTCTGAGCAGATTTTGGTTTTGCCGCCAAAGACAGAAGCAGAAGCAAGACATAGTCTATCGAAAGAGAGGCGGGTGAAATCGGCCCGTGGCACAGCTCATGCATTCACATATAAAATATAACGTGATGGGCAAGGCCCTGACCCCACAAATGTGAAACACTGGGAAGGCCAACGGGCAGCTGTGCTGGGCCAACACATTTAGAGCAAACCAGCCAGCATAACAAAGACTGAAGTGAAACTATGGTAGCAAATCCAGATTATACTGTTTTACCCACAGATACTTTAGTATAGAAAAAGACAGACTTTTTTTTTTTTTCTAGCATATCAATGTTAAAGACAGTTTACTTTGGAAACGGGCTTGTGGACCGGTGCTATTTCCAGCTTTATTTTGTCCTTAATCGACTTGCTATTTGGGACACACTTCCCCATTCACTAGAAGTGAATATATTAACTATTCTATTTATATAACTTGGGACTGTATTTTAAAAAGGGGACTTATTTATTCAACAAATATTTGCTAATCCCTAATACGAGTCCAGAATGTGCTGTGCACTGGGGACTGAGAGACAGAACACGCCCGGGGTTGGAGGAGATCAGACAAATCGGCCCTGATACAAATGTACCTTGATCCACTCTTGGGCCGAGGTGTGGGGGGGTTGCTTTGTGTCTAAGAGATATTTCTTTCTCTTGCCCATATTTAAAAAAGGCACCTTGATCCTGGTCAAATTTGAAATGTTATTAATTAATTTGGGATATATAATATATAGCCCATTCTAGGTGGGCTATATATTATAACAAACAAACCAAAGGAGGTGTCTTTCTTGATGCGTGCAACTTCAATTAAAAGACTTGTCTTGTTTCTTTCAACTTCCTCCCATACAGTATACACATTGCCTCTGCTTTGGTAGCAGACAAGTTAAAATGAATTCTATTCTTGGAAGTGAGGGAAGAGCAAGAGAAGAAACAAGGGGCTAGGTGGGTGGGGAGTGGAGGGCTGGGAGGAGGCAGGGCAGATACCAGCAGGACCATCTCAGGGTCAGGGCTTCCCAAGTAGTGGGAGGTGCCAGCAGCGGCCTGGGTTTGGAGATGAAGTGATCTAAAAGCTGTCAAATGCCTGTGATTTACACACACACACACACACACACACACACACACACACAAAATCAATCTCTCTCTCTCTCTCTTCCACTTTTATCTTCTGGATCCAGTTGGTCTAGTGCAGGGGTGGGGGGTGGCAGCCACCTCCTTAGGCAGGTGTCTTTCCCCTGCCATCCTTCTCCTCTATTCCTTATCTTGGTCTCCTGGCACCTACTGAATAAGAGGATTATATATCTGATTTGTGTTAGAAGCAACTGCTTCCTGGCCTGGGGAATAGAGAGAGGACCTGTTCTGGGGACCTCTTCTCTCCCTCCCTCCTCCTTCTCTCTGGGCTGGGATCTTGGGGCTGAATCTGAGCTTGGTGGGCTTCCGCCTGTATGCAGCTACATGTGCTCAGCCCCTGGGGGCCCTGGGCAATATGCTTGGGCCCAGGCCCTGAGCTGCCAAGCTGGTTAATTAGCACTGGTGCCCAGGAAGCCCCATCTGTTCCCAGCACTTGTGCTGCTCCAGCCACCCCCCCACCTGACTCCCAGAGCAGGCAGAATTCCCTTCTTCCCACCCTGCTGTCTCCGGAGTTGTTCCGTCCCTAAGTGCCTTGCCATGGGCCACAAATCAGTTGTCACAAGTCTAGGTAAATCTTGCTCTCTGCTCTGTAGGACAGGTAGGACAGGTGGGGTGGGGAAGGTGGGGAGGTGCGGAGGGGTAGCTCTCACCAGTGATTGATGAACCCTTTCTGCGCTGCCCACAGATCCTGAGGCCACTTCCCTCCTTTGTCAGGAGCAGGTACAGCCTCCATAAGGACGGTTTTGTGGTGATTCTGACGTCATAGTTGGGTTCCCCCAGTGCAGAGCCTGAAACAAAGGTTTGTGTTCACTGGTTTATTTGAGGGCCTACAGGAAGCAGGGGCTGAGGGAAGAGTGGTTGGGAAACAGAGAGGGAGGAGGTGCAATGAGAGGTCCATTATTACGATTGCTGCTGGAGGCAACAGGGCTCTATCTTGCAGGTGAGAAAAATGTCTTTAAGAGGACCACTTCCCAGATGGGTTCAGAATGTGTGAAGTCTTTCCAGGCATCATCCTGCAAATGGACAGGTGAGGGTTGGGGGCACTGAAGGGAAGCCCTAAGTTGCAGTGCAATGGGTTCTAATCCAGACGGTGGGTCTAGAGTCTCTCTCCTACTTAAAAAGACTGACACTCATTCAATGTAGCAAATGCTGGTTGAATACTTCCTACTGTAGTTCATGGAATCTGAGATCTCATTGGCTATAAGGCCATGCTGTTGTTTTAAGAAGCACTAAGAAAGAAGCCGCCAATTAAAGTATGATACACTGTCAAATGTAAGACACTTTCCTAGTTCAGAGATGAGAAAGTGTGAAAAGAATGTGGGTCTTGGGATAGGTGCAGCATACACTATTCCCTCATGGACATAGTTGGGGGTCACTGCCTTTGCTCCCAGGAGAGGAGAAACACCACGCAGGGATGGCAAGAATAGCAAGGTAGAATAGGATTAGGGGAACAAATCAAGTACTTTCAGAGCACAGAGGAAGGAGAGATGAATGCTGGTGGGGAAGAATCACAGAGGACTTCCTGGAAGAAGGGGCAGTATCTGAGCTGGGCTCAGAGGATGGCAGGGTTTGGACTATTGGGGCTGAAGGGGAAAGGCGCTCCATGCTGTGGAAATCACACAGCAAAGGCTCTGAGCTGTCCTAGAAATACAGTGATTGTACTTATCTGGAATGTAGGGTTTGTGGGTGAGCAGAAGAAAAAAGGTTGAGAATTAGAAAAGCAACGAACATACCCTTTGACCCAGGAATTCCATTCCTAGGTCTATGCCCAAGAGAAACTCATACTTGAGTGCACCAGGAGACAAATATATCAATATTTACAGCAATGCTGCTTATGACGGCAAAAAATGAGAATGTACCTGAGTAAGAAAATGCAGGGAGCAGCCTTCTCAGTGTTTCGTTAGGAAAATCAGTCTGGCTTCAGAGGAGTGGGAGAGGCTGAAAGAGCAGACACTTTTAGTGGATAGTACAGACCACAGGGTGTGAGGTTCTGGACCTGGATGGTGGCAGTGAGAACAGAGAAGAAGGAGCAAGTATGAATGACACTATAAGGGAAGGGTTGACTGAACTTGGTGACAGAGGAAAGTGCCAGGAATAGAGACTGGGACTTTAGGACCAGGAGCAGGGGTCTTTTTTGTTAAGGGAGAGGGCAACAAGGATGATTTATTTGATCTGTACATGAAACCACCCAGGGCACTATACCTTGCATTTAAATCCGCTGGCTTCAGTGACAGGGTTCTGCCCCCATTTCTTTTTTGTTCTCACCCTCCTTCATTAGCTACTCTGCTCCCTTAGCATTCAGGTTTCCAAGGGCCGAGACTCCTTGCTTTGTACACACCCTCTCTGGGGGTTCTCTTTCCATCTCATGAGCTCCACCTCTGTCTGACATCATCTAAGGGGCCCACAGTCCTTTCAACTTAGCATTTCTCTGATGAAACCCCTTATCTTTCCAAATCTCATCTTTTCCTTGTGTTCCACACACTAGTGGACAGAACACTACCATCCACTTGACTACCTAATCCAGAAACTGGGTCTTCTTTTCACTGCCTCTAGCCAAGCAGCTTCTTCGGACCTCCCCTTTTGTGCCTCTTCCCAAATTCTCTTGGCTCACCTTTGGCTTCTGGGCGTTGCTGTATAATGAACTCTAAGGTCTGGACTGACAGCAGTGCAGTGGGTACTTGGTGCTTTCTACCCAAGTTCGTGGGGACTTGCTTAGGTCATTCTGGCTTACGTGCAAACTTGGAAGTCCTAGGAAGGTAATATTCCTCTGGACAAACCTTGACCAATAGAGGCAGGAGCTGATGGGTAAATATTCCCTCCGTCCATATTTTGAGTGGATAATTCTGATGTGTCTTCCACACACTTCATCAGGCGTTCCCACCTCAGATGCCCAAGAAATATCTTTTTGGACTAAATTCTAAATTTAACTCACCAGTGATACAAACTTCATGTTGCCCACATTTCTTACAGTTGCTGGTCCCATGGGGTATCAGGCTGCAGGGAAATGCTGGGACAAAGGTTATGGAAGGTGCCCTTTGCTGCTGGGTCAAGGAGGGGATTGGACCTCCTCTATGCCCTGCTTTACACTAACACTGCCCTTAGCTAGCTGGTTCCTCTTCAAAAACATACACCCCACTTCCAAGTACCAAAATCGGCACCGGTTTCCTCGAGCTGCCATACACAGTACCACAAAACGGGTGGTGTAAAACAACAGATATGTATTGTCTTATATTCCAGAAGGCCAGAAGTCCAAAATCAAGGTGTCCACAGGATCACCTCCAAAGGCTTTAGGGACGATTCCTTCCTTGCCTCTTCCTAGCTTCTGACGATTGCCAGCAATCCCTGGCGTTTTGCCTTGTAGTTTCATTATTCCGATTTCTGCTTCTGTCATCACGTGGCCATCTTCCCTCTGTGTGTCTCCAAATTTCCTTTTCCTTATAAGGACACCTGTCATTAGATTTAGGATCTAATCATAACTTGCTTACATCTGCAATGACCCTGTTTCTAAATAAATAAGGTACATTCACAGAGGCCAGGGTTAGGATTCCAACATATCTTTTATTTGGGGGGGGGACACAATTTAACGCAGAACAGCTACAACTCAAGAACACTTCCCATGTGTTAGGGATTGTGTTAGGTGTGCTGCCCACAGGGTCATCTTTAATATTCCCCACAACCCTGCCAGGTAGGAGTGTTGTCAGCCTGCTTTTACATGTGTGGACACGGAAGCTCAGAGAAGCCACACAACTAGCTGAGAAAATAAGACCACCCTGTGGTGTATGTCATGCCTCATCAGCTCCATGGGCACTGTGAATAAGATGGTTTTGAAGGAGGTACAGGAAAAAGGAGTCCAAGGCCCTGTTCTCAGCAAGCTTAAATCTGACGGTGGAGTCAGGATCAAAATATCTGAAGAAAACAGGAGACTCTGTAGAAGGGAAATAGATGTGCAATTATAAATTGAGCACCTCAGAATCTGAGGTTGAGCAAGGCCTGGGCTGCTTTTCTTTTCTGAAGCTCCCAACATATTTGGGAGTGGGTGGGGGGAGAAGGAATGCTCAAACAGGGTTACGTAACGTATGAGGTATTTTAAACATTTACATTGAACAACTGAATACTTTGACATGTCAAAAATACAATGTCAGCGTATTTAGCCTCAGTTGGAGACAATATCAAAAGCCTGAAAATTGAAGCCTCTGGGAATGTGAGCTTCTAGTTCTGGGATGAACATGGGTCACAGAGAAGAGCAGACGTGAGCAGCACATGCTGGCGAAACAGTGAAAAAGGGGTTAGCACCACCGGCAGTGTGCTGCTGGGAGGACCAAACTCTCCCACTGCACCATGACCAGCAGGGATGGCTGTACTTGTGAGGGTCAGGAAGGGGCGGGGCCTGTGCAGAGCAGGCCGACAGAGCAGTAGGTGACCCCGTTTCCCCAGCTTTCATCCAAAGATGTCCTGGGAGAGCAGTTGGGTGCACTCAGTTCTGTGTCTCCATGCCTCTGCCAGTTTGGCCCCAGACAGCGGTGTCCATCAGCCAAAGGTTTTTAGAGAAAACCTTTGCCTGGGGGACCTACAGCATGTGGCTTCAGAATTAATCCAGAAAAAGATCCCTGTTGTGAAGGGGAAGGGAGCTGCTAGCCTCGATACAGCTCCTTGGAGCAGGCGCTGGAGGCTTGGATTCAAGTAAAAGTGGTGCATTCCATTTTGCTTTCCGATCTTCTTAGGATACATTTCTCCACCTGCAATCAGATGTACCCAGCTCCCATCCAAACCTGCCGAATCAGGATCTGGGTTGAGGCAGGGAGGGGCTAAGGTACTGTGGGTGATTTTCATATACACTGAAGTCCGTGCTCCATCACTCTAAGCTTTGGGGTGGAGGTAGGCCGGGGATGGTGGCTTAAGTTGCGGATTCTTGAGTAGTAGGTGAGTCAGTTCAAGTGACTGGGAAGGAGAAGGCCACATGCTAGGTTGGGTTGGGGGTGTGCCAGCGTGCTGGGGGCTATGTAGGGAAGACTGAGCAGGCAGCATCCTCTGAGTCTCAGTTACTAAAGCCTTGTATCAACCTGTTATCTTGCCATTTATTATGGTTGCCATTGCTATGCAGCAAATCACCCCAAACCTAACGGTTTAGACAAGAATGATCATTTTCTTTTCTCTCACTGTTTCTGTTGGTAGTGAATTCAGGAAAGGTTCAGCTGAGTGGTTTTGTCTTGGGGTCACTCATGCAGTTGTAGTCAGATGGTGGTTGGAGCCAGAACATCAGTCTGGAGTCTGGAGTCTGGAGTGGCTGGGGCTTAGCTGTACATCTCTTTGTTTCCCTTTGGGTATCCTCACGTGCCTCTCTAGGAGGCCTCTCTGTGTGAGGTTGTGTGGGCTTCCTTACACATGATCACTTCATGGGCCTTTTCAAAGCATGGTGGCTCAGGACCTACGCAAGTGTTCCAGTAAACAGAGTGGAAGCTGCATAACCTTCTATGACTCAGCCTTGAAAGTCACGACATCACTTCCGTCACATGCTATTGGTTACAAGTTAAAACCTATCTAAATTCAAGGTGTGTGGGCACTGACCCCGCCCCTCAATGGAAAGATTAGCAAAGTCATGACTATAGTCATGACGTGTGGGTGGGAGATATTATATATGTACTAATTAATTTATATATAAAATAATAAATATAATATATAATATTTAATTCTGGGTGTGAATATATATTATACAATATATGATATACTAAGTTATATATGTATACTATATATATACTATGTATACTATATATACTAGTATATATATACACTATATATATATATATACTATGCCACACACTGAATCAAAATATTGTTTTAAAAACGGAAAGTTCCTCTGCTGATCAGTCTGTTAGTGATAGGGGAAACTGCCTTTCCTAGGACTGTTTTCAAGGAGTTGGACTCTTTCATTTTGACAATGAGATGGAAATTCTTTTTTTTTCCTGAAAATATGCCATACATAGTGTTTCTTTGGCTATCATTAAAAATAATTTGCTTGTTTATGCATAAATGGGTGCCTAAGAAACACTTCTTCCCATTTTATTGATGAGGCAACAGGATCAGAGAAAAGACCCAAGATCCAGCATAATAACAGAACTGGGATTAACTACTGCGTTTTCCCGAAAATAAGACCTACCCGGAAAATAAACCCTAGAATGATTTTTCAGGATGACATCACCTGAACATAAGCCCTAATGCATCTTTTGGAGGAAAAATTAATATAAGACCCAGTCTTATTTTCAGGGAAACACAGTAGGACTAAGAACTTCTTGTTTCCATGGGCATATATTTAAAACTACAAAACTGTACAATTAAAAATGGTTAAGATGTCAATTTAAGGTTGTGTGTTTTTTTATCACAATGAAAAAAAGAATTTCTGGTTTCCATACTAAAGCCTCCATCAGGTGACCCCTGTGGGTGTGGGGAAGCTGTTTGCAGTTTTCAGGAGCCATTTTGCAAAGTCTGGAAGCTGCTGACACTCCAACACTCATACAAAACCGAGGGCAGTTTGCTCCCTCACTCCGAGACCTTCAGTGGCTTCCGGCACCAATGGAATCCGGTCTAAATCTCTTTGCAGGGTGTTCAGGGCCCTTGATTATCTGATGTGCTTCCAGGAGGACTGGGTACCTTGCTGACCTCCCACACTTTCAATAAAAACAGGGGGATGAAATGGTCAGATTTCTTGTATGTTTCAGTCCTCAAAATCAATTCAAACTTGTTGGAGGCCAACAGGCATTTGGTAAAGATTGCAGTTTCTGGAAAACCCACTACCCCATTGCTCCCTTGCTCCCAACACCCACCCTCTCTTTCTTGAAGAGCTCTTGGGGGTTTTAACAAAGGAGAGAGACCCACTTTGAAATTTCCTTTGTTCTGTCTGAGGCATGAAGCTGAAAGAGAAAAGGCTTAGCTGTCTGGACTGACACAGGAGTGATGGGGGTGAGTACAACAGGCTGCAGAGGAGGAAGAGAAGTCTTGGGGACATTTCCATATGTTGAGGAGTTTGTGAAAGAACTTGAAGCCAACTGCACTTTTTTGAACAGTGCTTGAACCGCACGGATCTAATGTCTCAAGTGGCCCATAAAAATTTTACTACATTTTGTCCACCCATGGATACTGTGACCTAATGTGACCCAATCAGAAATCTGTTTTGGCAATGTTTTCAGAGGGGATTGGAATGGCCCGGGCTGCGGCCACATTGACAGTATTTGCTTTAATCAGGAATGATGGCTTCTGGTGGGAATGGGAAGCAGGTGGTACGGGGAGCCGTGAACTTTGTCACACAGCAATGACTTCTGTAAAATTCACAGCAGTTCCTTCCAATTCTGTCTCAGTGAGCTGGAGTGACTACATATGTGTCCTATGGGCTGCAAGTAATGATGCAAATGGAGTTTCATTTCAATCTTGAACTCACGGAAGGGAAGCTTAAATGGGTGAAACAAGAATCATTGTAATTGTTTGAAAGTATTTTACCCTATTCTTTTATTTTAATAACTCAGGTTAAAGAAATGAAAAATATGAGCCAATTTTTCCATCTATTACAGTTAATCTGTTTGGAGGATATGTCTTCTAAATTGTCAATTAGTTGCCCATGGTTGGTTAACACATCCCCAAGATACAGAGTATTCACACGAAAATGCCTGGCTTCCAAAATGATGACTGGTTTTATTCTGAAGACTGTAAAGACTTTGAGACTTTTCTCAGTGTTTCTAAAACTTGAGATATTACCAACAATTCCTCTGGATTACTATTCATTTGATTCAACACCAGGATGCCTTTGAGCCATCATTTGATGGTCTGCTTTATTATTCTGACATTATCTTGTCAACCACGTTAAACTTCATGCTTCTTATACTTAGTTTCTTGTTACGCTATCAGACGAAGCCAAGAAATCACAACGACATTATTAATATCATTTCTGGCAACAGTAACACCATCTTGGTGAATTCAACATAATTTTAGAAGTGTACAAATGACTTTATTAGAAACAGACGCAAATAAAAAAAATTGTGACTTTGATGAAAATAATATTAGATGTAAAACTTCAAGGTGGTAGAAGTGCTTTGCAGAACATAATGCTATTTGAAGCAATAAGGAAATCACCACGATGACCACCACCAGCACCGTCATCAGAACCCTGTGAGTGACAGCAGCCCGGAAATGCTGATCCTGCAGAGAGCAAGGCCACTAAAGCAGCTCTGGTCAGCTGCGTAATGGCTTTTTGTTGTTCCCGATTTTATCATTTTTTTTGCAGAGCCATGGCTTAGCAAGTATGGCTTTTCTAAGACCTCCTTCTGGCTTCATTAAATTTGCTTCAATGCTATGGCAAAATAAGACTGGTGACTGAATCCAAATTCACAAAAATCCAAAGCAGGAGAGCCTCCAGAAATTTTGAATGGAAAGGTCTAATTCAGTCAGGCTTGTGGTATTTGGGTGAGTGACCAAAACAAACTTTGCTTTCCCCTGGAGCTGTGGCCACCATCATTGTAAAACAGTGACCCTCACTCATTGGTTATTTGGTTTGTTCACATTTCCCCCTATTTTTAAAAGAGCGATTGTAAGCTATATATTTACATAAGTCATGTATGTATTTCAATTTAGGCAACATTGATTTCATTTTATTTTGAAAACATTTTATTGATTTTACTATTTAAGAGATTTGGAGATGCTTTGGGTTTTGTAACACTGACGCTGAGAATAGCCATTCCAGACAGATCAGCTACAGGATTTGGGCATCTGTCAAATGACTTCTCCCAATTCCAGACTGTGGGAAACAAGAGAGACTCAACAACTTGTGTTTGGCTGTGGTGAGTGAGACACTGTGATTTGGAGGATAAGGGCTGAGGTGTAACCTGCCCAGACATTTTCAATGGTCGCTCTTTGAGCCTTTTACCAAACACCTTCCTCACCACCTTGACAGAAGTTGCTAGTTGCCATGACCAAAAGCCTTGCTCCCTTCTTAGAACTGCTGATTCCCAGGAGGTACATGACTGCTGGAAATAATACTACAATTTCCAGCCTCTCTTGCTCTTGTGTGATCAAGTAACTAATTTCTGGCTCATTGGTCAGGATGTAAGCGAAGAGTAATGCAACAGCTTTTAAGGACCTTCCTTCAAAGAGGTAACTGGCTCAGGCCCCTCATCCCTTGTACCCCTTCCCTCCAACCATGAAGATGAAGGCCACACCCTAGAAATGGCAGAGAAAGAAAATTGGGAGAAGTCTAACTGGGGTGCCTGAATCCAGAGTCTCTCATGACAGCAAAGAAACTTACATCTTCTGTAAGCCATTTTCTTCCAGGACTCTTACTGGGAACCAAACCTAATTTTAATGTGTAACTTCCTTATTTTCCTTCAAAATTTACCTGCTTATATTAATCCCTGCAAACCAGATTCATTCTTATGACTAGATGGGGTTGTCTAATACATCCCAAACAACTACATTAAAAACTTGCTTTCAAAAAAAATTCTGCACTCTTCCCATTGTTTCTGAGGATTTCTGGCATGTGCACCAGTCACCTCTTTCCCCGCCCCAGGTCCTGGATTTTTCTTTTATCATCACTGTTGTTGAGGTTCTTCATCGATACCCACAGTGTCAGTTAGAGTGGCTTGTATGCTGTGGGCTGCCGTCATCTGAAATCTTGTTCACTCACATGTTTATAGTTGGTGCTGATCGTAGCTGGGCTATCAGGTGGGACATCTCCACGTGATATCTCCATGTGGCCTGGGCTTCCTTACAACATGGCGGCCGAGTGTGAAAGGTGAGCATCCTCAGAGAGTGAGCTAGGCAGAAGCTGCATTACCTTTTATTAACTCAGAAACCATGTGGCATCACGTCTACCACATTCTGTTTGTTGAGGAGTCACAAAGTTCTGTCTAAGTTCAAGAGGAGTGGAAATAGACTCCACCTCTTGATGGAGGGTGACAAGATTCTGGAAGAACATGTGGGAATTGAAATATTGTTATGGCCATTTTGGGGAAACACAGTTGGCCACATCCATCATGGGGCACCCTTTATTGGCCATCACACCTGGGTTCCGGGGATTGCTGTCTTCCAGTGGGGTCCTTGTCCACCCCACTATTCTCAGGTTATTCTTCTCAGTAAACTTGAGTCATTTGTGTCAATTCAGGGAAAACTGAAAGCATCCACTCTTAAAATTATTATTATTATGCAGAGCCGTTGGGTTCTCTTTGTCTCACCCTTCCCGTTCCCAGCTCTGCTCTTGACCTTACCTGTCATAACCAAGAGGCTTATTCAAATGTCTCTTTAAATACTGGTTCTCTTCTAAATGAAGAAATGGGCATAAATAACAGACACTTTAAACAAGTTTTCTTTCTTCCTCATACATCGCTGACTCTTTTAGGCACTGATCTATGTGCAGTTAATGACATTTGGAGGGACTTTGGCATAAAGCAGAACAAATGAGAATCTTTATTTTACATTTATTAACAGTGTGATCTTGTGCAAGTTGTTTAGCTCTTTTTGGCTTTGTTTCTTCATCTGTAAAAAGAAGACTACTATTCCTCACATTAAAAGTGGGGAGTTTAATAGGGTGACATGAGACATGGTGTGACACAGTGTGAGGAGGGCTTAGCACCACAGGAGCGTATGAAAAGTGAAAGCTGGCGATCTTATTGGTGGGGGTTGGTTGAAGGGGATAAAAAAGTTTTGTAAGTTGTTAAAAATTTATAATAAATCCCCAAAGAGATGTGGTTTTAAAAGCATACTTATTAAACATTTATCAACAGGGGAAAACTTCTTAGGAGAGAATTGAAAAACATTTTAGCATAAAGGTGATTTTCTCATATTTGAGCAAAGCTTAAAAGAGTGGTCAGTAGAAAACAGTCCCTAATCCTTGGACTCAAGGATGGTCCCACGATCTTGATGGAGCTCGGGCTCATCATCTGTGACATGCAGAGTATGTGAAACCAACCACCCTCTGAGGTCCCATGTACCTGACACCTGTGCTTTTTATGTTATACTATAAATGAAGACATTTTATCAAATGTGTGCTTAGTATGGATTATACTGAAGAAACATACCCTGTTTTTCTTTCGTGAAAGTCACTGGAGTGAGAGCAGACTGGAATTATGTTTGGGGTGAGATACTTTTCTTGGTGGGCTGGTTTTCTTGGTAGTCTTTAGACCAAAGGTCTCATTTATAATAGAACAACCTGTCCCTAGACATTCCCCCAAAACATGGGCGGTGTCCTTGGTGCTGAATTACAGTCAAGGAGTGCGGTAATGAACACCCAAAATCAACATCTCTGCTTTTGATGAGAGGGAGGGAAAGAAAAAGAGAGGAAGGGAGGGAGGGAGACAGAGAGAGAGAGGGGAAGAAGAAGAAGAAGGAAGAGGAGGAGGAGGAGGAGGAGGAGGAGGAGGAGGAGGAGGAGGAGAAATCTGACACATGACACATTCCTGGGTTTTTTTGGAAGAGGGAATGAGAGAAAGTCTAGACAGAACAAGATTCTTGAAAACAAATCCATGGTGATGCCCAGGGAGTGAGTGCTTCCCAGAGCTTTTCAGGGCTTCCCTGTGTTGTCATGGGTGTTAATTAGTCAATGTTTTCGCCTAATTTCCGAGTCCTTGTGAGTTAAAGCATGAGCGGGAGCTATGACTCAGATGCTAAACTATTTTCAAAAGAGCAAGTGTGTTAGGGTTTCTTTGTGGTGGAGCCTGTGTTAGAGTTTCTGAGTGGTGGGACCCCCATACATGTAATGTCACATGTGGAGAATACCCTTTTGAACAATGAGTAACATCTTGCCAAAATGTCTTGAGAATATTTGGCTAAAAATTTTTAAGTTAAAATTAAATTTGCAAAATGATGTTTTAAATCAGTACATTGAAATCTAGAGAGAATGGGAGTCAACAGGGTCTTTAAGAAAGTTCCCTTCCTTCTTCCCCCCCTTTTCACACTGTATCGACATAATAAAATGTCGACTTTTCATAATATAAAGTCTTTATTGGTGGATTAAACAACAAAAGTTTATTCAACCATTATTTATTTCATATCTTTTCCATTCAAAACACTAGATGTACCTTATTTATCTTTGATGTCATCAGAACAGCTAGAATTGAATTGCACTCATTCACTCAACAAACATTCATTGAACACCCACTCTGTGCCAGGCCCTGGGGATGGAGTGGTGTCTTGTGGAGTTTCAATTCAATGCTTCCATTTAATATGCATTCAGTGGATTGATTTTCTTAAATAATTACCTATCAGGAAGTGTAAAATCCTTAGATTCTTAGATATGTACCAGATACATGAATGAATGTTTTTATTAACTCAGAGTAGACTCTCATGATCATCAATTGTTGCTGATAATTTATACAAAATATAAATGATCTTGCCTTTACTTTCAATTAAATTTTGCTTTTTAATTTAATCCCTCTCAGGTGAAAAGATGCTTCCTGGTTGTCTTCTTGCTTTGAAGAAGCAGATTTGTTTCCTAGTCCCAGGTAACCACTAGTGTACGGTCTATCTTCAGGTAAATCACTGAAGATGGTAGAGGTCAGTAGGAAACTCCTCAGGTTTGAAGGGAGAGTTAGGGGTTAAAAATAATACCTACTATTATCATTGACATAGTCTTGTTTAGAAAAACAACATAATATAAGATTCTTATAAATTAGTTTGTATAAACTAAAACATACCAGCCCGTAGACCTCTTTAATTCACTAAGAACACTTTTCATGTACACCACACATGATAAATAGTATTTGATTATTTGGATTATTAATACAATTTGGATCGTTTTCTTTGTTTGTTTTCTGTGGCATGCATGCTGGTCTCAGGGAATCTTAAAGGACTACATATGGCAAAGTATATATCTGTAACTGACATTCATATTTAGGCAACTGCTCAGTTATAAATGAGTTGCTTTCCCAAATGCCATTTGTTAAATCACAATTTTGCATTCACAGCATATTTCTCAGTAAAAGTACCATTATACCCATTTTGTACATATGTCAGAAAGCTCATTTCGGGCAGGGCCAGAGTCTTTTTCACTTTGGGTCTCCAGCACCTACTACCATGTTTGTTTGTAGTACATGCTTGGGAGTGGAAAGAATGACTGTAACCCCCTCTTTCAGAAAATCCCCTTCTATCCCTCCACCTCCTGTTTTCTTTGAATTCTTCAAGATTCAGTTCAAATGTCACACCCTCAGTGAGGCCTCCCCCAAGTGACCCCAGGCAGGACGTATTTGTCCTTTTCTCAGCACCCCCATGGTACCTTCAACAGGTACCACTTATCACACTGCATATCGATAAATTGGTGACAATTTTCCTGGTGTCCCTGTGAACTTCTTGAGGGCAGTGACCCTGGCTTACTCACCTGTGTATCCTTAACACCTAGTCCAGTACCTGAAACCTGGTTGTATTAGGTTGGTGCAAAAGTAATAGCAGTTTTTGCAATTATTTTTTACCTTTTAAACCGCAATTAGTCTTGCACCAAACTAATAGCTCAATTTAAAAAGGTAGTTAAATCAGTACACATTTGTTAGAGTTGCAGGCCAGCCCAGAAAAAGTTAGTATAACCTGTGATGTGGATGAACGCTCATGCCCGTGGAACCTACCACTACAGGTAATTTCTAGGTAAAAGCTCATTCTGAAGTTCAATGTTGGAAAGGGAAGTGTCCAGTATGGAGGGTTAGAAGGAGTCTTGAGGGGAGGGGAGGGGAGAAGAGGAAGGGAATCCCAGGCATTTCCAATAGTAATACAGTGACCAGGGGAAGAGTTTCAGGACCAGTGATAGATGTGTTCTCAGCAAGGACAGCCATTGACATGTGAGGGACAGCCGTCACATTTAGAAACCAGAGAATGCTTGTCAAGGAAAACCCACCTCGTCTCCCTCTCTAGCTGGAGATGTAGTGTACTATGGTGGACTGGATCTCCTCTGCTCACACTCCCATGACATATGAAAGGTCTGCCAATTAAGTTCGTGAACTTGCCACAATGTAAGCACACAGTGGCAAGTTCTCTCACTTCATTGTCGGACGTAGGAGGCTCCAGCCTGGCTCGCCGGGGGTATGGGGTGGGCAGTGTATGAGGCAGCCACCGCACACTTGGTTTGCTCTGTACTCTGGGGACAGATAACTGTGTGTTCAACGCACCGAATGGTGAAGAGACACTCAGATATCCCTTCCGGGGGAGTCATGTGCTGTAGTGTTAGTGAGAGAAAAGAATGTGTCAAATGTGCCAAGGACGACTTATTTAAAACACAAAACCCAAACCCACTGAGGGCCTTTAAGAAATGGCAGCTGACTTCTGGCTTCAAATCTGGCCGTCTTCCTCTCAGCCTCCGACTTGCAGCACAATACAGGCCCGTTTGGCTAAAGAGGCTAAGTGCCGGCATTTAGAGTTAGTTCTTCCATGTGATATTCCTAACCAGCCACAGTGAAATTTAAAGCAGGAAGTGGATGGTGAGACAGAGTGGAGCCCTGGCAGTATCCGGCCTGATCTTTGCACACCACGGAGTCCCGCATAGGCCAGGAATCAAAGTCCTCCCGGTTAGATTTGCATTCCGCTTTGTTCTATTGGGTGAAACTTTAAAAAGAGAACTACCCCTTCTGGTCATTTGGGGAAGGGTGTGGAGACAGAAAGGGGCGGAGGAAAGCATGTATTGAAAGACAAGATTGCAGAGACAGATGAAGTCCAGTGATGGCTAGCGGCTCTGTCTTGCTGCCGTCCGGCAGAAGGCCAGGAGGAGGGGAGCATAAACAGAGGCATCTGGTCCCCCAGCATGGAGCAGCGGGTCCGTGAACCATGGCAGATGCAGCCTCAGCTGTGATTGGGCACGAGGCATCGGTGTCCAAGCCTGGGTCACGCGCAGGGCCCGTTTTAACTGTGACAGTGCAGTGTCAAACTGCCATTCTTTCTTTCTCGGCTGGTTTTTTTTTCTCCCTCTGAAATCTGCCAGCTCTCGGAAGCAGCCTAGACGAGGCCCCTCGGGTTCACAGGCTGGAGGAAGCAGGCAGGGAAAAGCAGTGAGTGACATCCAGAGAGTGACACTGGAGGGGGAATGAGAAAGCCAGTAGCAAGCACGGAAAAATGTGAAAAGAGGCCTCTTTGGGTTTTGCGTGGCGGGCAGGATGAAGTTTAGAGAAGGCACAGGTGCTGTGGTTAGCAAATTATGCAGGAGACATTTTAAGGCTTTGCTTGTGAGGTGCGGATATGCACTTTGGGAAGCCGTAAGGAAAGTGTTCTGTATTACGACTTAGGAAGACCGCCAGTAGTTAAAAATCACTTGATAGGTTCATGGAGGAAACCAAACAAATAGTTATATTTGAGTAAGGGATGCTATGTTCTGGAAAAATGTAACTTTGCTCTCCCAGCTCTCTGGGGTGTTTAATTACTGTAAGTACCCTCACCCCAGTGTTTATCTGTGGGGAAGTGGGGCGAGGAGGGAAATGGATCCTTTTCTGAAGGTGGTGCCTTTGGCAGCTAATGATTCTTAAACCTCTTCTGGAAGCAATTCCCAACACCCTGCCTGCTTCCATTCTGGGTTTTGCTCAGTCTCTCTCTCTCTCTCTCTCTCTCTCTCTCTCTCTCTCTCTCTCTCTCTCTCTCTCTCTCTCTCTCATTAGGAAGGAGGAAATTATTTCCAGGACTTGGTTTATTAAAAAAAACAAACACACAAACACCACACTTCCAAGTCAGGTTTTTACTTTCCGTTTGTTTCTGAGAGCCTGGAGGTGGGGAAGGAGGGAATGCTGCAGGCTGGCCCAGAAGAATGTTTCATCAATTGTCTGAGTCTGGGGTGGTAAAAGTCACATGTCTTACCGACCTTTCCTTCCATACTCAAACCTTTTGTGTTTATCCTCTGTTTTCTTTTCTTTAGTGCATGTCCTGTGGGGCTCCTTCCAAGTTTTATTTTTTTTTAATTTTCTTTCCTGTCCCTCATACAGCAGGGAGGGACTAATAAGTCAGACATGACTTAGAAATCTCTAGGCAAATCACTTCCCAGTTCTGGGTGGACAGACCTGGAAAATAACCTAACGATGGGGCGTTTGAGAGCCTGGGGCCTCAGAATGCCAGGGACATATAGTCCCTGGCAGGGTAGTGCTTAAAGTTTTTTTTAAAAAAACAAAACAAAACAGGCAAACAAACAGAAAAATTGATCGTATTGCTTGTCACAGCCTTTCTTCTCTTAAGCCCAGATTTATTCCTAGCAGATGAGGATCCTGGGCCCCTAAATCATGTAATTCCCCATAGTGATAGGAACTTCCTCCTTTCTTTTCTTCCTCACTTTCCCTCTCTTTAGAACTATATAGTCCTCACATCCTATGTCCTAGAGTCTGTTTCCATTTTTCACTAGATGTATATTCTATACCTACATTGAAGGCCCTTCCGACTCTTTAGCTCGATGTGTTTCCCTCCCTCTCTTTTCATTTACATGTCTCTATGCATTTGACTTTCTCTCTGTGTGTCATTCCATGTCCCCACCTGCTTACCTCTCCATTCCCAAGAGACTGGACTTTTGATCCTCACTTCCGCACCATTTTCTACTCAAACTCTCGAAAATGGGCGTGGGACAGTGCTCTGACACCCTACACATTTCTTGTCTCTGAACAGAAGTCACACAAAGGCACTGGTTCCAAGTGACACGTCATCCGGGTGTCCGAGCCGTTTGTTGTCAGTTGAGTTTGTTCCCGTTCAGATGAAGCCGTTCAGTCCCTCTAAGCGAAGTCTCCCTGAGAAGACTATCCCTCCGTTAATTATACCAGAGAGTGTACTAAACTTTCAGTGTTGTCGGTGCAGGATGACTTTCCTCTCCAAACACCTGGCCCCCTGATAAACTGTCACAGCGCTTTGGCCCAACGCGGTGCCTCCACGCGCTGCTCGGGGTCTGTTCTCAAGTTGTTGTGGGGACCCCGCCGTATGATGACAATTAGGAGCTGTTAGTGTGCAGATGAGGCCTTCGAGTGGCAGGTGGTGGGAACAGGCCTCAATTAACTAACAGGCACCAAATCCTTTCCTAATGAGGCTGGGCCACCCAGATGAGCCAGGAGGCATGTGTCAGTGACAGCAACAGAGGATTTGAACTGGAGGGGGAGAGGCTGGTCAACAGGTACCTGGCTCAGCCACAGAAACAACCCTTTTGGTCACATGGCTGAGAAAGACAAACTGGCTTAGGCCAGCCAGGGACAGTGGAAGGGCGGGGGCAGGCAGACTTGGTTTTGTACATGTCATCTCTCTGGGTGGCCCTCTGGGTCAGTTTACCTCCTTAGTGTGTTCAGGTGAAGAAGAGTTAGACCATCTCCCACGATAAGTGGTACATGATATATGGCAGCCATGGAGTAAGGTAATGACTGTCAGAACCGTAATAAAGGGTCATTGTCTAGAGTAGAATTTGAATTCCAAATCACACAACAGAATAACACTGCAAGTGCCACGTTGGGTTTTGTGGTTAAGGGCTGGTTGCCATTTCCATTGCAAATCTTCCGAGGCTTTGTTGTGAATTCATCATCTGAATTGGTATAGGATTGAAACTTGTCTGGCTCACTGTGAGCTTTTAAGAATTAAGAAAAAAGAAGAAACTTTAAGAACGCACGAAATGTTAGCAGGGCGGCATCACTGGAAGAATTCTCTGCTCCTGGGTTGCTCCAATCCCTCGTCTTACCCAGCTTGCAGGAAAGTTTTGAGACATACAGAAGCAAGAGCCACGACCCTGGAGTGTGAATCTGCCCAGTTTTTCAAGAACTTGAAACAAATCGGGATCTCTTGCTAGCTGTGCATTCATCACTCTACTGTGCAAAGGAGGGGGCTGATAATATGTGCATTTTCTGGGGTCCACAGCTTATTCCCCGGGGGGTCTCAAGATGGGCTTTGTGCTGTGCACAGTTCTCTAATCATGAAGCCATATCCCAGTAGGGGTTGGGGGTGGGAGGTTAGAGCTGTGTTTGCAAGTGGTTATTCGCCCCCCTCATTCTTCTCTTGCAGCACAAAAAAAAATAGTGTTGAAAAATGTCCGACACCTTAGAAATGAGGCACGGAACTGGAATTGGGATTGTGGCTGCTCCTTTGTCCACACACGTGACAGGGTTTGGATAATACTGTGTACCACGTGTGCCAGGCTGCCGAGCTCAGAGACCATGGGTAAACCAAGAACCCACTGGGGACCACCACACATTTCTCTCCTACTGTCGTTTCTGATCCAAATAGCATTTAATGGAACGTTTCTGTCCTTTCCCTAATTTTGTTGATATAACAACGTATGTTTAAAAAGGATCCTCCTTTTGAAAGAAGGAATGGGCCAAACTTTGTACATCTAATCCATTTTATCTTGACATGTTTGTAGCTTTGTGATTTGGAAAATTGAAGCGTCTCTATTGAAATTCTGCAGCATAAATAGTGTCATTTGTTGTCATGATATGTGTCCTTAGATATTCTCTGAATCTTTTAGGGACAGTCCAAAAACACCAGTGACTGTTGAGTTGTAAGACTAGAAGATGGTACAAATTTCATTTTCTTTTTCCTCCCTCCTACCCTTCTTTCTTTCCTTTCTTCTCTCTCTTTTTTTGGCAAGACCGAGCTCCAAAACTACTTTAGGTCAAACACGTCTTTACTCTTCCAGAAGCTCTATAGGGAATTAAATCCATCTGTCTTAGAGACATCTAACGTCTTCCAAACCAACACAGAAACTCTCCCCCAGTGAGTATGTAACTTCTTTCAGGCCCTGAGGCATCTATTATCTCATACCACCCTTACAGCATCTGGGAGAGGGGCAAGGGACAGTCTGATGTGTACCTGCTTTATGGAAGAGAAAAGCAAGCCTCAGACAGTTTCAGCCATTTGCTTAAAGGTTCTTGGCACATTTTTAGAATCCTGATGTTTTCACTTGGATTCTGCCAGAAGCTGACTTGGAGACAAAGATGCGAGGCAAACACTTTATTTTGGAGATGACCCCAGAAAACAGTGTAAAAGGGTGGGGAAATGAGATAGGGAAGGGGAGGAAGACTATAAAAATGTGTTATTACTCTAGTTACCGCTGTGGGAAACCAGTGTAACCCATGGGGGGCTGAGGACACAGAAGTCCCCGGTCAGAGTTATTCCAATCAAGGGGCAACCAGTCTTCACTGGCTGAAGCTGCTTCCGGGAGTATTAACGCTCCAGTACATGCAGGCCAAGCGTGGCCTCCAGGCCAGAAAAGCCTTCAATTAAATAAGTGATGTTTGGAGGGATTGTCAATGTCTAGGGGATATTGATGGGACACTGCCAGCCTCTGCTACACCTGAGTTCCAGATTCCTCACCTGGTTTTGTTTTGGTTCAGAGCTAACGCTCTGCTTTTTCCATACCCTTTGGTATACAAGATTTGGGGACACAGGAGAGGTAGAGAAGGTGGGAGGGAGTAGGCTTCCGCAAATTTTCTTTTTTTCCCCCTCTTCTTCTGCCTCCTCCCCACCCCCACTCCGGTTCAAGCTGTTGTTTCTCAGTCTAGTTGTGTAGGGCACAGCTCCCTGGTCCATGCTGGTGTTATGATGGTATTATGAGCCTTGCGCTCCCCCCCCCCCCCCCCCGGGGCTGAGGCGGTCGGTCGCTGGAGCACAACAGCCTGTGGCAGCCCACGGCAGCTCACGCCTAGCTCTGGCTGCTCACGGCAGCCCAGCTCCAGGGAGAGCCATTCTTCACAATCTTAGCTGTAGAGGGCAAAGCCCACTGGCCCATGTGGGAATCGAACCAGGACCTCTGCGTTAGGAGCACGGTGCTCCAACTACCTGAGCCACCGGGCCGGCCCAAATTTTCTTAATATGCTACACATCACTTAGGAAGAGAGATGTCATATCCAGCAGGTCTCAGAGTTCGAATTTGATGAATGAATCAATCTAGCTCATTTTCAATACCCGTGCTTGTGGACAGGACCAGTGGTGTGGCCTGCAGGGTTTTTTTGTGTATTGTTAGTTAACTTTCCATATATGGATATATATAGTGAGAATCATGAATGTTAGCTGGAAGAGAACTCAACAAATGGCCTGGGCCTGAAAGAAGAGAAGGATGTCCCTTATCTTACCCATGATGCTGTGAGGACTAGGAAAGTCACCTGCTCCAGAGCCCATCACCCGTGCTGTGCATGAATGGCCCCAGGTCACATGTCCTCATGTCCACATTCCCAGGCTCCTAACAGGTAGAGCCACGGGGGAATTTCCAGCCAAATTCCCCCTCTTTAGCTTTGCCTTCTCTCTTTAGCTTTGCCTTCTCTACATCTTAGGTTCCAGCTAGCTCCCTTTTCTTGCCCTCTGACCCCTAACTGGTCTGGAACTCAATAATCAAAGACTCCCAACCTAACAGTTCCTTCCAGCCAGTGGATGTGAAAAAGGTTTAACATCCGGGTTGGGGTGGAGAGAACCCTGACTTTTAGCATTTCCCTCTTTCCGGTCTGCAAATACTCCCAGCATGGCTTTCTTTGAGCCTCCAACCGAATGTCACTAAACACTGAGCTGGGAAAGATGCTCACAGTTGGCACCAGCACATGGTGCTCTGCATCCCAGCATCTCCAGTCCCCAAAGCCTCCCGAGCTCCAAGGCTGCGCAGCCCAGGAGCTGAAATGCCTTCCGAATTGGTAAACGTCTCACCCCAAACACCTACATCCCCAAAGTCCCCCCAACCCCCAAATCTACTTCCCTGCAACCTCACCCTTCCTAGTCCCTCATCCCCTCTAGATGGGGGCTTGGTCACTTCAAAGTGTCCACTTACAACAGCTGGGGAAGAGATGAAGGGGTCTTCTAACTCCTTCTCACCATGTGGCGACTGACCCACAGGTCTGCAGGTCAGGTTTGTCTTTCAGATGTTAGGTGCGTGCAGGGGCACCTAGACCTCCCTCCAAATCTTTCTGCAAGATACGTCTTTGTTCACTGGGACAACATTGCTACGGGGGTGGGAGGTGAGGCTGACACTGCTTGTATCTGATACTTAACTATACTGGCTCCTTTACAGCCAGTCCTGTGCTCAGGACACCTCCTCAGGGAAGCCTTCTGTGACTTCCCCCAGTGTAGTTCTTTGTTGTTGCTGTCACAGACCTGTGATCTTTTCCACCAGTGCCCTTTGCTCATTCTTCGATGTGATTATTTAGTTGAGGGAAAAGTCTGTGTCTATTTGGACTTACTGTGGTGTCACCGGTGCCTGACACATAGTATCAATGAATATTTATTCAATGAATGAAAGAACGCCCGAACAAAATGAATGAAAGACATGGGGTGCTGCTGCTCTTAGGGAACCACTGTTCTCACCCCCAGATGCACAGGAGATTCATCAGGGGTGCTTTCCAGAAACAATGTGCTGCTGGATCTCTGGCTCCAGTGGTTTTGAAAAGCTCCAGTGTTGACTGTCATGTGCAGCCAAGGTGGGAACCGCTGCTCCTGAGGAAGGGGCCGGAGGGGTTTTGACACAGTCTTTTTCAAATCTGACAGCATCTAATGTGACCCTAATGCCAAGACTGTACCCTATAACAGAGTTTCTGAGATAGGACCCACACATTAGTATTTTTAAAATTTCTGTAGGTGATTCCAATGTGCAGACAATGTTGAGAACCGCTGGAAAACATCCTGTTTCTTTCACACTTTCCCCCTCTCCCATTGTGGTAGGTTATGTTAGAAATCTACTGTTTAGAAATATTTACCCTTTCCCCCACCTCCATGGCATTCCGATATCTGATTGGAGCTTGGGCAGGGTCTTTGCAATACCATTTGAGCTGAAGTAGAACCCCCTGGATGAACTGGGTACCCATGTCTCAGCTCCCAAATGGGCTATTCCCAACTTGAGGTCCAGAGAGCACCCAAAGGATGGGCTCTGGAACTCCCTAACTCCCTGAGGTTGGAGGCAAAACTGTGTGCCTGAGTGTGCACTCACATGCACGTGGGCACTATTCTGGGGAGAAGGTTCGTTTTTGTTAGTTTCTCTGCAACCTCACCATCCCAAGTCCTTCATCTTGGGAGATGAAGTGACCAGTGAGATCAGTGACCAGTGGAAAGTCCAGTGCAGAGAATTCTACCCTACAAGCAATCATCTTTCGATGTCTATAATTCCAGGGGCTCTAAAGATGAGGCATAATAACGGTGATGGCATTTACCGAGTGCTTACTGTATGCCAGGTATTCTAAGAACTGTAGGAGTATTACCTCTGTATTAATGCCATTTTGCAGATGGACCCTGTGAGGACCTTCTGACTGGAAGTCAAACTCTTAACCAGTATTCAGAGAGCCTTCCACAGAAGACCCTCAAAACACACAATGCTGGTCCCCAAGAGTCACACAACCACCTGGAACAGGACAACAGCTTGCCACCTAAATACTAATCCCCTTTAATCAACTGCACTGCCCCAAATAAAAAGGAAAAGGAACTTGCCAAAAGAACCCATGGCTCGGAGGTTATCCGTTCTGAGAAGATCAGTGCCGGGTCTATCTGGGAACCTGGAATTTGGGAGGAATGTCTCCCACTGTGGCACTCAGATGCTCCTCTGCAAAAGATCCTGCTGTGCAGGGAAGCGTCCAGCGCTAAGCAGCCCTCTCCTTTCCTGGAAGGCGCCCTCTGAACGGTTCCTTCTGCACTGGCAGGAGGTGAGTCTTGGATGACCACTGGTCCACATCCCAGCACAGCTCCAGCCGCTATGGTTACCACCTCTCTCTCTCTCTCTTTTCCCAACACCTCCAGTGTTTTCTCTCCTCCCCTCTTTTGTCCCCATCCTGATTTCTCCCCTGGCTTGGAACCAGCTTCCACTCACTCTTTGGCGTGGAGAACCCGGGCCCCTCACCAAGCAAACCTCCTACCCTTGCACTTCAGACGGATTCCATCTCCTGCTCTTTTTTTGTGTTTCTCTGATTGCAGCAGGCAGTCCCTTCGAAGTCCTCTTTGGAAGATGTGGGTATAGATGCATCAACAAATAAACAAAAATAATCTCCAGCTGGATGCCAAGACTCTGAGCTCTGGGCTGTCGTTTATGCCTCTGTGGCCACCTTTGTTCTTGCTCTGGGTTTCCTTGGGCCTCTGTAGCTCCAAAATTCCAGAGGAGGTTTCCCATTCACCCCATTTCAGGCAGCTAGAAAACATCCCTCAAAAGGTGTGGGATGTGGGGCACTTTCTGATAACGTTTCTCAATGCCCTCAATGCCCTCAGGAAACCAAAATGTATTCAGTCAGACAGTTGATCAATAAACATTGAGCATCTAGTAGGTTCCAAGCACGGTGACAGTTGTCAGGACTAAAGAGGACTCTAAGAACTTCCAATCTGGTTGGGGAAATACCTCCCTCTTGCGTTGACTCTTCCACGGAGCCTGGTGAAGTCCATGCATGTTGGCGACACACAGAACTTGCCTCGTTGCTTGCTTCTGACACTTACCAGTTGAGGTAACATGAGCAAGTCTCCTCATCTCTCTGAACCCAGCTTTCTCATCTATGCAGTGAGGGGCCGAGAACTTACCTCAGAGGGAAATGGCCCCCAGGCTTGCAAAGCTCCTGTCACAGTGTGGGTGACTCAGGATGATGAGTGCCTCTGAGTCTCTGCTCTCCACCCGTGTCCATTTTCACACCTTTAGGAACCCAGTGCTTCACAGACTTCACCTTTCTCCCTCCTTCCTTCTTCTCTTGACATAGCCATGAGGGGGTCATTCACACAACCCGTGTGCTCCTAGATTTGAATGGAATCTTAAATATCTTCCTACCCTCTTCTTTCTCTTTCAAACAGCTTTGGTGTCCGGTGATCCAATCCCATTCCCTGGGCTCCTGGGACACAAAGGCCCTATTCCCTGGAAGGGTGGGTATGGAGAGGCCTTGTAGTTTGTCGTCTCTCAGGTATGACGTGCGGCCAGACACCAGGGAGCTATACACAAGCCCTGCCGAACAGCCCATGGAAATAGATGCCAAGGGACAGCGATCAGGGGGATGCGGTCCACATCTCCCTGACCTTCCAGAAGGGCAGTGTCTCTGGGGCCTTCAGAGTCTAGTCCTCAGGCACCTGAGTCCTCCAACCTCTTCCCCAGTGACAGTGACCAACACTTACTGTGGAATAACCCTTCCTATTTGAAGCCATCAACTGAGGAGCATTTCAGCCACTTCTCCCCCGACACCTACCATTAAAAAACAAAACTAAACTAAAAAATCCCCGTAGTCCACTAACTATTATAGCAACTCTCTCTGGGTCACAGACATGTTTTCAGTGCCCATTGTAATCCTGCTTCTACCCTCTTCCTCCTCTCCCTCTTTCTTCATTCCGGGGCACTCTCCAAGTTTTCCCTGTCACTCTTGGGTTGTGGGTTGCCAGACTTCCAAGAGCTTTCCAAGGGCTAGGGTGGAGGCCAAGGAAAAGGCAGTTAATTACAGATCCCAGTTACCAAATGGCTCTGCCATCACACAGAGGGCCCACGGGTGAGAAGGTGGGAGCCTGCCGGATGAATGCGGTGTTAGGGGTGCATGTGGCTGTGAAGGGCTTGTCTGAAGTTTGGTATACTCTCTCCCACTGCTTTCTGCTGGGGGGTGTGCACCTTCCCAGCACTGAGGGGCAGGCCCTGGATCTGCCAACAATTGCATGGAGAGTGATGGCATCCACACTTATTCTCACGTGGAAAGAAAGTGTGGCTCTCATTTATACTAACTGAGGGGTAGAACAGTGCAGTGTCAAGTGAAAATAACATCTGGACCTGAGTAGGGGCAAATGGAGAATAATCTGGGCAAACAAAGGTCTCCAGCTTCCTCTTCCAAGAACACAGGGCACAGCCCTCAGATCTCAGAGCACAGCGGTCTCACTGAGGTGTGGGCCCCATGTCCGGCTCGCATCTAAAAGGTGTTTTGTTGTCTTCTTGGAGACACCCCACAGTGCACCCAGTGACAATTTCCACATGAGTTTCCCAGCCCGGCTGGCCTGTGAAGGGGCAGGCAAGGGCAATCACAGCCCCCTCCCTTACTGTTAAAACACGGCAGCTATAGAGCTAGGCACTTTCTCTGTTCTGTGCGGTCCGATGAAGCCTCTGGACCACACCTCAGAATCATGTTTTTAAATACATAAAATACTCAGGATTGCAGAGGAAACCAATTATATTGAAATATAGTGATGAAAATAGTTTTAAAGAACAGATCTGTAACATATAATTGTTTCTTTAACAGCACACATTAAGATCTGGCTGCAAGGTTAGCGTGTATATGACTTTGAAGTAGTGACGTGTAGACAATATTTCAAGATCTCTCCAACAACTGTAACATGTATCAGCAACTTTGCTTGGGGACAAATACTACTATGGTTTGTGCCTTACATTTGTCAACACATTCAAAATTTTAGTTAGAGGTTAGTGACCATGAAGATGTAATTTCCCTCATCCAAGTTCATGGAGCCCAGAGTAAGCATACCTGTTGTAGACCTAGGAAGCCTGTTATGGGCTGAATCGTGTCCCTCCCCCCAGATTCATTCGTTGAAGTCCTAAACCCCTGTACCTCAGAATGCGAGCTTATTTGGAGATAGGGTTGTTACAGATGTAGTTGGTTAAGAAGAGGGCATACTGGAGTAGAACAGGCCCTAATCCAAAATTCTTAGCGTCCTTATCAAAAGGGGAAATTTGTAAGGAGGAAACCATGTGAGGATGGAGACAGATTAGGGTGATGCTTCCAGAAGCTAAGGAATGCCAAACTCAGAAGGAACCACCCTCTGCTGACCTATTGATCTCAGACATCCAGCCTCTAGACGTGTGAGACACCACACAATACCCAATTGTTGTGTAAGCCACCCATTCTATGGTGTTTTGTTACAGCAGCCCTAGCAAAGTCATACAGCGCCCTGGGGTGCAAGGGACCAAGGTTCCAGCTCTAAAGTCACAAGAGCTGGGTTCAAATCCTATACCCACCATTTGCTGGCTGTTTGAGTCTGGGAAAGTCTCACATCTCTGGGTCTGTTTTCCTGTTACATAACGGAGACAGACCTATTTCACAGGGTTGCAGGGAGGCAGGAATGTGTGGCAGAGTGCTCTGCAAGCAGTGAAAGCACTAGATGTGTGCCCCTTGCTCTGAATCACCAAGGAGAGTTTTCTCCTTAAGTTTTGAGGAAGACTGAAAATTGAATCAATCTTTTTAAATGCACTGCCCCCAAATTTCCTGCCAAAGACATTCAGGTTCATCACCGATATCTTCTTTCCTTTCACCCCAAACCTCTCCTTTAGGTGCACTATGGATTCCTAGGAAGACCACAGTCACCACAATTTTGAAACCACATTTGCAAGGGAGCTGTAACATTCTTGGCACCAAAACAGAGACTTGTGCTTAATTGCTGGGCTCAGGCAGGGTTTTGACAGTTACAATACCTGGTTCAACATTGCTGCTAGCCAAAAGTCACCCGCTAAACATGTTTTCTTAAACAGTGACTGATAAATTGTTATCTTCCAGCTTCTCCTGCTAATTAGACATCATGAGTCAAAGTTAATTTGGTGGAAAACATTTCTCAACGTAATGACATTTATGGGCAATTAGGCACGTGTGGAAAGGAACACACATTTACATTTCAGCCTATTCCCTCCCCCCCCCCCCAGGGCTTAACAAGAATTTTCTGTTTCCCAGTTGGCGATTTCTCATTCTCGGAGGAATATGTTCAATACAGACACCACGGGCTTCCTTGTTACGCTAGAAACCAGGGGTTGTTTGCACGAAGCAAGCTACCACACAGTAATGAGGTGCAGACAGAGATAAAATTAGACCCAGTGAAGGCTTTTGTGTTGTTTAGACCCGTGTCTCATGGCAAGAAGTCCTGAGCTTCCCACGCCTTAAAAACCATGTGCGCAGGCTCGTATCCCTGATAAGTGGGTGCCAAGCACACACTTCACAGCCTGTCATCAGGAATGGATTCTATTTTGACGTTAACCCGTTTGCAAAACAGCTAACCATGGGAAAAAATAGCACTCCTGGATTTCAGGATTGCGAGCTTTGTTACGGGTGTTTTTGTTTGTTGGTTTTGCTCAGCAAAACATTCTCAATGGGTCATTTTGTCATAATGAATGGGCACATCCCTTTGCCCACACCCATTGAGTGGGAATCCAGTTTGGGCTGTAGCTGAGAAACAAAGGTATGGGCACCTGGACACTTCCGTCCTGGCTCAGCTCCTGGATGAACATTGGGCCCACCTACACCTGCCGGCATCCACTTTCACCTGAGGTCTGTCTTCTCTCCAGGAAATGCTTTAGTTGAACTCACATGAACGTGTTAGTTCTTTTCCTTTGGGAGTGTCATATTTATGTGTTACACACACACACACACACACACACACACACACACACACACACACACACACAACTAGTGGTGATTCCTCCCCTTACTGCCACAGGCAGAATGGTTTATAGGCTTAAAGAACTAATATTGAAGTAAAGTGCTCCAGTCCAGTACCAAAGCAATTTGATGAGCTAAGGTGCTGAGTAGGGACTTCTTCCAATTAACCAAATCCCTAACCCAAGTGTCTTCCATAGGATGCCAGGAATTCACAGTTCTGTAAAACCCGGATTATGAGATACCTCTGGGGCCTCAAGATTTGCAAACTTCTCATATTCCACTTAAATATTTAAAACATTTTACTTTTTTGATGTACAATACACATATACATTATATATAATATAATTATATATACATAATGTACACATTATATATAACCTTACAGGTGAAGAGACTCATTCTTTTTAATTGTGGTTATTTTATATACAATTTAAAAAATCGTATTCTGGGTGGTTGAAGGGTAGAATAAAACTTTACATAACAACCAATAGTGAATAATTTGGAGGACGCTTATTTGATACTTTAGGTGTTATGAATTGATGTTTCCTAAGGTAAAACAATGAAACTTTCTAAAATATGATAGTGATAATATTTTAATATATTATAAAATATAATATTTAAATATATATTATATATAATATATATTTTAATATATTTTAATACATAAATTTTATATAGTATATATGTAAGCTATGAATGATATATAAATATTAAAATAAGACAGATGAACCAAATAAAATAACGATCAAGTTAAAGCTCCTGAAGTCAGCAAAGTAAATAGTGGTCTCTTTTAATAGAACTTCCCAGGAGATAAATATAGTTTTCTGATGGTCTGCACTACGTTGGAGTAGACTACAGTTCAATTAGACCCAAATGTCCCACAAGCCAATGCAATGATGGGATCTGCCCCTCCTCAGGGGACAAGTCCTCCCAGAAACCCTGGGGCAGTTCTTGGTGGGCAGCTGCAGACGGTTAATTGTGAGACTGTGGAGTGGCCTGATGGTGGGCCTGGCCTCTAGGTGCCCATTGGAGCAACTGCAGGGAACTGCTGGAAAAATGACTTTTCATGGAGAATGTCCTGATGTGATGTCTCATCTAGACTGCCAGGTGCTTGGTTACACCCTTGCTGGCTGTGGGGTTACTCACCCTATCGCTTTCCTCATCTGTAAAAAGAAGATACTACTCATACGTAGTGTTGTTGTCATGGAGATTAAATGAGCTTGTGTATGTGAGCTGCTTCCAATAGTAGCCATCGTAGCAGCAGTAGTTATAGTAATAATAGTATTGGCTAACCCTAACAGTGGTGCTAACCGTTACTCTTATTAGTCGTGTGCAGCGATCACACTTAACTGCAACAGAACTGTCTTGATCCTTATTCTCCTATCTGTAAAATGGAGATAATGATACCTACCCTACAAGGGTATTGGAAGAATCGGCAAGACTGTGCGTACTGTAGGTTGTGACGTGCTGAGCGTGGACGTGTTGGGAGCAGGTGGTTGAGAGAGAAACAGGGCTCTGGCTTGGGTTTCTTCTGTGGACTTGGGAGCTGATTGCAGCCTCCATCTGGGCATTGCCCCTGGACCACATGCCGCTCTCCTGGCCTTTCCCACTCAGTTTCCCCATCATAACACGCTTAACTGGTGTCCTGCTCTGCAGGATCCTGCTTCCTGCTAGGTGGCAGCAAGATAATCCAGCCACACACTCCTTCATAATGGGGATTTGGGTGGTAATGGATTCTCCTTCTAGGTTAATATATGTACTTCTACAGAGGGACTTCTGGAGATGATGCTTTTTCCAGAGAAATGACTCTATTGGATGAGTTTGTACGCAGTGGGAGAGTCCCTTGTAATGCAGTCAGACACATCCTCTGTCAGCAGCCCCCTGTATACCTCTACACAAAAGTCTGGCCAAACTCTTCCAAAACACCCATCCCTCCACTCCATTCCGCATTTTACAACACTCAGAAAGCTTTTCCTGCAAGAGAAAAGATATGTCTCTTAATTAATTCATCAACTCGTTCATTATTTCTTGAGTGCCTTATAAAACCAAAATGATAATTGTCATTTATTAAGCACCTACTATGTACCAAACCTTGTACTTGATGCTTTATGTATATTATTTCATTTAGTTTTACAACCACCCTCTCTCCCTTACCTTACCGATGAGACAAGTTTTTGTGTGTTTTTTTTAAATTGTGGTAAAATACACATAACAACATGTACCATCTTGCCCATTTTTAAGAGTACAGGTCTTTGGTGTTAAAGTACATTCACACGGTTGTGTGTTCCTTCCACGGAACTCTTCATCTTGCAAAACCGAAACTCTGTACCCATTAAACAATAACTCCCTATTCTCCCTTGCCCCCAGCCCCTGGCAACCACTATGGTACTTCTTGTCTCTGTCGATTTGACTCCTCTAGATGCCTCGTGTAAGTGGAATCATGCAGTATTTGTCCCTTTGTGTATGTCTTATTTCACTTTGCATAATTTCCTTAACGTTCACATATTGCAGCATTGTCAGAATTTCCTTCCTTTTTAAGGCTGAATATCATTCCATTACATGGATAGATCGCGTTTTGTTTATCCGTTCGATGGACACTTGAGTAACTTCCACCTTTTGGCTATTGCAAATAATGCCACTATGAACACGGGTGTACCAATATCTCTTCGAATCCTTGCTTTCAATTCTTTTGGCTATATCTGCAGAAGTAAGATTGCTAGATCATATGGTAATTCCATGCTAGGCCAGATGGTAACACTATTAAACAAAATAGGAACCCTTGAGCTTCTACTGATACAAATAAACAGATAAATAAGTAAATGGAATAAGCAAAACCTTTTCCTTAAAGTTAAAGCCTTGGCCTTAAAGAAGAAATGATAGAATTAGAAAATCATCAATTTGCAACAATCATAGCAATTACTAATCCAAGCAAGAAACATCAATGGATGCTAAAAATAGAGAGTGAAAATTCGGCGAGGGATGGGATATTTCAGTTTCAAACTACCTCCCCCAGTGTAGCTTATTAATTACATAGGGGGGAAAGTAACTTTACAGTGGAGACACATGGAAAACATCACTTTAATCATATGATTTACATTCAAATCAAATTAAATTTGAATGGGGTAAATGAAAGTCATGTAGCACTTGGCCAAATGCAATGAGAAGAATCCAGCCTCACTTCTGAATTTAATAATGAGGAATCATCTGAAAAAAACCCCACAAAGGGATAGTCTACAAAATAATTGGCCTGTAATTCTCAAACATGTCAAGGTCATGAAAACCAGAAACTGTTCCAGATTGAAGGACACTCAAGGGATGTGACAACTAAGAGTGGTCAGTAATCCTGGATTGGGTCTTTTTGCTATAAATGGCATTATTGAAACAACTGGAGTGACTTGAATGGCATTTGAGGATTCGATGGTTGTATGTATCAATGTTCATTCCCTCATTTTGAGGGTTGCATTTTGATTATGACAGAGAACGTCTTGGTTTGTAGGAAATACACACTGAAGTATTTGTGGGTGATGGGGCATGATGTCAGGAACTTATTCTCAAGTAAATTAGGAAAGAAAATTCTTTGTACTATGCTTCCAGCTTTTTTATAATTTTGAAATTATTTTAAAATCAAAGGGAAAACATGTTTAAAAGTCTACAAGATAACATGCAACATCAGAATCTGCGCCTTCCTCAATAATAAATAATGGACCAAGCAGAGGCACATCCTTTAGAGAATGGGATAACCCTGAGCTGGCCTGCTGGTGTTCCAGCCTGGCATTGAAGGATAGCCCTCCTTTGCTTTATTACCCAGCATTGGACATATTTTCACAACAGAGGGTGAAATTTTCTATTCTCCCGCAGAAGTAGATGACCATATATTGTTGCCTAAGAGACTAGAACTGAGGCTATGTCTATGCCTATTGGATAAGCAGGACCAGGTGAACTGGAGAAGCTACACCCAGACCTCCATCTACTTGCAGACTGTGTGTGTTGGAAAATACCACTCACGAGACAACAACAAGACTGCTTGATTAAGAAATGTCACTCCTCTCCCAATCAGGACACTGGACCCACTACTGGGGTTGTCATTTGTTTGCAAAAGTAGGGGGGAAGCTGGCAGAAGAGGAGGCAGAAGTGACTGTTACAAAAGGTTTTTGGAGGCAGGCAGAGAAAAGCAGACTTGATGGAGCAAATGTGGGAAGTCACTGCTGCTGACTCCTGAACAGGGTTCAATATCTACATATTAACAACGACTTGAGGAGGGATTAAAAAGTCTGACTCAGAGCAGTCAGCTAGGCTATCCCTATATTTCCAAGGATGGGGTGGCGTAGTGGGCATTATAAAATTCTTTTTTTAAAAAGATTTTATTGGGGAACAGGACTTTTATTGGGGAACAGTGTGTGCTTCCAGGACTTTTCTCCAAGTCAAGTTGTTGTCCTTTCAGTCTTAGTTGTGGAGGGCGCAGCTCAGCTCCAGGTCCACTTGCCATTGCTAGTTGCAGGGGGCACAGCCCACCATCCCTTGTGGGACTTGAAGAATCGAACTGGCAACCTTGTGGTTGAGAGCCCACTGGCCCATGTGGGAATCGAACCGGCAGCCTTCGGAGTTAGGAGCATGGAGCTCCAACCGCCTGAGCCACTGGGCAGACCCATAAAATTCTTTTGATTAAACACACACAGATTCAGAAATAATCAATGCATTTGGTTTGTTGTGAGAACTAGATGAATTAACAAACAGAAAACCATAGCATGGTACCCGGAACAATAAATGTTAGCCAAGCAAGCGTACGAGCCCTGCAACAAGAGCTGGGCATATGAGAAGTAGCCCCCTCAAAATGCCTAAAAACCCTCCTTAACCACATTAGCTAAAACCCTAAGAGTGTGAAAGCATGGCATTGGCTACCCTTCTCCATCAACCCTAGTATCATGATCTCTTTATTTTACTCGAGGTGGCGCTTTCCCTCTAAGGAATTCCAGGTAACTTTAAATTACCCAGGGGGAACAAATCCTCACCAGCCAGAAAGCAAAATAACTCCTCAACCAAAATAAACTCTCTCCACCGCTCTGTCTCCCTGTGGGCCAACCCCCCTCATCTAAAATAACCCAGGCCGGCTTTCTCCACGCCTGCCCAGCTGCTGCCTTTGCCTGCCATCCAGTCTCTCCTGTGAGCAGCTGACCCGTTAGGGTTTTGCTGATGAACCTTGTGCCCTTTAACCTGCAGGGTTCCTTTGGAGACCTTCAGCAAGGTGCCAGGCTGTCTTTGGTTTTTAATAACTACCTTCTGACATCAACCACGTAGAGTTCCAACTCGTCCTACTGGCAGGGAACACGGGTTCTCCTGCCACGACGTCTGATAGTGATGAAGGCGTCTTGACGCTTGGATCTGCTGTGATCACACGGTGTGTTTGTGGTTATTCGTCTCCTGGGAGAAGCAGCTCCCCTGATGATAAAACTCGCAGATAAATCTGACTTTGCTGAGACCAGAGTTCAAGACAGGGGGGTAGTCAGGAGCCTTGAGCTGGGATTTCAATAGCTGCTGCTACTCCCGCTGTGCTCGAAATTCTACAGAGATGGAACAAGCACGTCAATTTCCCGGTTGCCGATGGTCTGGGGAGGAGCCAGCCCTAGAGCCGGTTAGATTCACAACGCACTGGCCAGTAAGGGGCGCTGTTGATTGAGAGACGGTGGCTGGAAGACGCCGAAGAGAAGTGACCAGCTGATGTCCTGCGACCCTTTGACGCTTCTCTCTTTAGGGGGGGCGATCTCATTCGAGCTGTAACACTGAAACAAGTGACTTCAACTTAATCAGTGTTACTGCCGTGCAGTCTCAGAACAGACTCCAAGCCCCACGGCAGTCTTCCTGCCAAGTCCTTCCTGCAGGTCCCCCCCCCCCCCGTCCAGCCACCCCTCCCTCCGCAGTAGCGCGGAGGGACCCAGACCGCCCGGACCGGCTGGCTGTGATCCCTGCCTGCCGTAAACTTCAGCCTCCTTGTTCCACTTCGCTTTTCTACCGCCTTTACGTGTTTTGTTTTTGTTGTTTATCTCGGAGAACCATCACGGGGCCATCCCGTCGTTTCTTGCACTCACTGCCACCTGTCCCCTGTCCTGGAATCTACCGAGCGCTCGGCTTGCTCGACTACTAAAGCTGGTCTCAAGTTCTCAGATGGGGGCGGGGGTGGGGGTGGGGGACAAAAGAGGGACAGGGAGGGAGGGAGGGAGGGAGAGAACTAAACGATATTGGGGTTGCATGTTTACCCTACTTGCGACGGGACCCATATTGTAATAGGATAATGTATATTATGCATATCGTCTTTTACAACCCCCCTCCCTCGCCCGCTCCCCTTTAGTCCGGGGACAGCGCGCGCGCCCCTGGCGCTGAGACCCACAGGAGCGGCGACCCCGCGAGGAGGCGCGTCCCCTGGGCGGCTCCACCTCTGCAGGCAGAGGCCCTGGTTCCTTGGGAGGGCACTTGGAGACGCCCTCCAGAAAGGGCTGGAGAAGTGCAAACTATTAACAGTCATTGCCGCAGTGGCGCTCACTTAAAACCCGTTTGGCAGCAGATGAAGCAGTCGAGGCCTCTGTTCTCCCGCTGTTCTCCCTGAGCCGAGGAAGCACCAAACATTAGGTGTTTGAAAACTCAGGCTGGTGGCATTTTGTTGTTGTTGTTTTTCTCGGTCAAGTGAGGGAACCCAGGTGTTGGGGGAAAGGTGCGCTTTCTCTGGAGCTGGCAACGAACCAGTTAAATGAATCCCGCTCGCTCCCCTTTCCATGTTCGAAGTTATAGTTGAAGCTAAAAGTGCCCCATTCACATTGCAGATTTGGCCATCCATTTGCAGAGAACAGATATTTCACATGCTGTATGGGAATCCTTTGTGTATGTGTGTCTTTGGGGGTGGGAAGTCCAGCTGCCTCGTCGAAGATTGCTCATAACTCTTCAGATGTCAACACGTCATTGAAAGGTGTCAGAATGAGGGAAATGAAAGATAATTATTCCAGGCCGGGAGAGCGACTCTGAAAGTGAATAGAATCTGTCAGATCTTCTTTTGTGAACAGCAGTTGGCTGCTTGTCTTGGCCATATTAAACGGCTATATCTAGAGCCCAGTGAGGTTGTTTGAGATGGCTGTAATCAGCTTAAGTCGGTTTTCGCGGAGGGAAAAAAGGGCACTAGAAACGGGGCAATTACTGAGTTGGCATGGAACAGTGTCCCTGACATGGTGGCCAGGGGGCTTCTATTCCTTGCTTAAAAAACGGAATCTTGCATTCTTTGTGAATAAATAAAGAGCAAAGTCCAGAGGGCTTGGTAATTGCCAGATGGGGTGGGAGTGGGCCAGCAGAGGAGGCTTTAAGGGGATCCTGTGGCCTGGGGTGGGTACAGTTCAATCTCCTCTCAGGAACCAAACCAGGAATGGGAGGACAGTGGACCTCGACACTGGATAAGATAGGCAGATGCCATGTGCTTCCACCAAAAATAAAAATGAAGGCTCATCACACTTGGATTACATCTCCAGGTGGCAAAGCAGCAAGGAAATTATTTTAGACAAATGTTCAACATTATGTAGAAGCCAGAGCTGTTCCTGCTTCTCCCACAGCAGGCCAAATACTGGGGAACTTGAACTTAACCTGTTTGTGGAGGAAAGATCAGACCCAATAAAGGGAGGGCCAAGAGAGGCATTGCCTGGGCCTCACACCTAGAAAGAAGTTCAGTGTTCTCTCTGCCTGCACTTTTGGTCCCCATCAGGGTGGCCTGCTGCAAAAGTCCCAACTTACTCTTGGCCCCAACTCCAGGCCACATTGAAGTGCACCATGAAAGAATGTTCTGCAAACCCTGTAGTTGTTCTGTGAATAGTGTAACTGTTTTTGCATTGTTCTTCCATATTAAAAATGACTCTGTAAAGTAGACGATAATTTGTTTCTCCCTGTTTCAGCATTTCTTCATTTGCCAACATAGTGGGAGCTTCTGGTAGTCTGGGCAACACTGGTCATTGGGAATAGGGTGAAGCAGGCTCCTTTGGTCATAGGAGCTTGGGCCAGATCGCTGGGTGGCTTTACGGTCTGAAGCACAGGTAGGTTGGCTCCCAACCACAGATAGCTGTCTGCCACCAAATTAAGGAGGAGTTGTCCTGCCCCACCTCTCTTCTCCTATTTAGGACAAGTCGGGTGAGGAGGGGCCTATTCACTTGATGTGCCCTGTGCACGCCCACTTTGTGGGGTTACAAGGGCCTGCATGGAATCAGGCACTGGGTGGCCCCTCTTGTCCACCTTGTCCTCTACTCAGGCTCTGACATTTTTACATGCAGAAAGCCTGCCCCAAACAGGTAACTATGCAAGACAGGACACCCTGGCTGCTCGAGGAAGGACAGTGGTGTTCTGCATCCGCTGTTTCAGCAGAAGCTCATGCCATCCTGGTTATAGTTTTAATCAGGGACTGTCAACCTCTTGCCATAACCAGTGATCACCCGTGATCAAGCAGGAAAGAGGTTTATCCTGTGGTCCCTGGTCCCTCTGTGGCAACTTCTTTGCCAACACAGATCTCATTGTCCTTCTACCTCCTTTCCTAAGGGCCACTACCACATCTTCTGATTCAACACGCATGGATTCATGATTAATTCTCATGCACACATTGTTTAGCTCCTGCCAGCCCTGACACATTGACTTGATACCATTATATATAGGATATGAGTGGTTGGCATTTCCTTCCTCACTTCGTGGATGTTTCCCGCAGGGCCCAAGCTTCACAAGGAGTTCCCCAAAGCACTGTGCATGCTAGTAAGCTCGGAAAGGTGCGTGAGGATCCTCTGACAATCTCAGCAGCTTGACTCTTGTTTTCGTTATCCAGTGCCAGCATCACTGGGGTGAGTGAATCCCTTGGCACTGGCTTTCTGCCAAGCATCCAGAGACCCTGGGTCGACGTGGCTTGCCCTTGGGCAAGTCATTTGCCTTGAGTGGTTTTAGGGTCATTCTAAACAAGAAACCATTTTCCCTTTAGGATGTTTCTGAAAAAAGGCCGTGCACATGCCTTTGTGTACATGGCTGGCCCAATTTTGCTCATCCTCTGGCAAACTGCCACCCAGTGACGAGTTTCAGAGCCTTAAAAATGTGGCCAAAAGCAAGAATGTGGGCACAGACTCCCACTGGTCACCACGTACAAGATGTGGGGGTTTCTGTTTTTGCTAGCCAAGGAGGGGGACAGAGGCAAAAGGCAGTTTGTCCATCTATGACTTGGGTCACCCAACTCTGCTCAGAGGCCAGAGACAAGCGGACAGACGTCTTTTATTAGGAAATGAGGACATAGGAGATAAGCCCCATGGCCACCTCCATTACACACAGGCTAGGGAAGAAGGCAGAGACAGAGTCCCCAGGGCGCTGAACTCTGCGTGTGGTTACACATATGACCCCCCTCCTCTGTCATGACTGGACATTCCTTCAGCAGTGGGAATTTATGTGGGACAATTTTCACTTCCTCACGGGTCCATCTAATGAGTTATTGTTTCATTGGTGGATCCATATATCTGTCCTCAATTTTTCCTCTTTATTAAGAAATCTTACTTTTGTATTTGTGGAAAGTTTTTGTTGTTGTTGTCGTTCGTGTGTTTTACTTTATCTTAATCCTTAAGATAAAAAGTTTTCCCAAATGGAAAACAGAGAGAAGGGAAACATGAGATCTAGTTCACTTAGGAATTGTTTTTTTGAATGTCCTACAAAATGCTCAAAACCTATAAGCGAGACCGACCTAAGAGTCTGGAAAGCTGGGTTCTAATCCCAGGCTGCTTTCTGGCTCTGTGGCTCTTGGCAAATCACTCAACCTCCCTGAGTTGCATTCTCCTTCTCTACGGAATGGAGATAAGATTTCCCTCATCTTGGATATTATCTAAACAAATTAACATGTGAAGGTAGTTTGTAAACGGTAAAGAGCTGTGTAACATAAAACACTGATATCAGTAGTCAAAACAAGATAATCTGATGAAAATGATTTGTTGGGTCAGCTATGAGTTGCATCTGATAATAAAATAGCTATGGGAAAAACTGTCTTGTGCTTTCTAGATCACAGAAAAATACAATTGTATTTTAGTCACAGAAAAGACAACCAAGGTTTCCACCTGCTGTGGGGGTGGGTGGTGGGTGTGGAGCTCTGTTCCGATTACTAGGAGAATAGCTTCTTGTCAGTTCAGGGCCTCTAGAAGCAGTGCTGACCAATTAGAAGGAAGAAGGGTCTCTTTTCTAGTTCTAATTGGTCACTAGAAGTGTCAGTTATTGTCTGTCCACCCACAACCCACAGTAGGCCTAAATGGCTATTGTATACACCAGCTTGACCTGTGCCCATAGTTTCTGACTAGTTTTTCTAGTTTGCGAAGTTGAGTGGGACCCTTTAATTGCTTTTGTGGGGATTGGAACTGGGGGAGTGAAACAGTCAAATAAAGCAGCAAAAAGGGCATGTGGGGTTTGGGGTTCAGTGGCCAGTGAGGGCTATACGTGAATTGTAGGAATGATGCCAGGAGTATGGAGTAGGTTCCCAGAAAGACATAGAAACACCATGAGGGAAAGGCAGGGTGGCCTCCTGGGGTCTCTGGCCTTCTGTGTCCATGTCTAAAGGTCTCCAGATACTGAGTCACCTTATCTTCTGGGTGACTTATTTGAGTTCCAGACACTCTCCTGCCTAATACCACCCTCAGGCAAAGGGGGTTGATTTGGGAATCCCTGACAATTGTCTTAGGACTCACTGGCAGGGATGAGGCAGAGTGTCTGATCACTGAGACCAGCTTCAGCTATGTCACAAATGGTTTCTGAGGGGAAACCTGTGTCCTTTACAGGAGAAACCATCCCATGGGTCAAGGTCACCGGGCAACCTGGCTGTAAACAGGGAGGTTTTTTTTTCCTGACAGTCTAATGACATCTTGGTTAAACAACTGCCTGTTTCTGTCTCAGTATTTACAAGTGAGCCCAACTTTGTTCCAGATCCATAGATCCCCCTACCCCAATCTGTCTTGTTGAAAATGTGGATCAGGAATGTGGGCAAAGCGTGTGGCTGGTTAAGGACAAATTTCCTGTTGGTGGAGTAACTCAAAACCTACGCCTGTCTTATGGTGGGTCAGCATCCTCAGAAATGTTGACTATCTTATGCTGTGCCTTCTGTGTGAAGGCCAGTGCACAGATAACTAAATTAGTTGTAATAATAATAACAACAAATAAAATAATAATGGTTAGATTCATAGCCCTGGAATTCTTGACACATGCCTAGTTCGTGACATACACTTGGCTCTCTGTTAAGTGCTTTACATTAACTTTGTGAGGTAGATAATACAATCATCCCCATTTTACAGAGAAGGAAACTGAGGCCCAGAGACATTATGTAGCTTGCTAAAGTCACAGCTAGAAAATGGTAGAGCTGATCACATATTCTAACACCAGTGTCCGGACTCTTGAGTACTTATTATATTATATGACCTGTGTTGTCACAGAATCAATAATAAATAACCACAAACCATTAAAACCCTACAGCCGGGGTAAGTCAAATTACCACTACTATTATTATTATTATTTTATTTTTTATTTTTAGTCACAGACTCATTATTACCAGTAAGTCCATTAGGGAAAGATTCTTTTTTTTCTCCCCATGTTTGGGGAACACATTTGTCATGGACCCTTCTCACAGTGGACATCCAGGAAGTGTTGCTACCCAGCTCTCCCTCCCTTGTTTCTTATTAACTCGATGTCCCCCCTGCCACGGAGTATCAGCAGCTGAATAGTGAACCATTACTGCATATATTTTATTCATATGACTTTTTTTTTTTAACAGAAGAAGCATGAGTTTTTAAAAATGTGAGTAACAACAAAGGGAATTCTGTAAACATTAAAAGTCCTACTATTTTCATCCTCTGAATGGCTTGATGTGCAAGCTTTTATATAATTTTATGTATCACTAGGTGTACATATAGATATATATGTCAATGACATTGAGCATGCCAATGGTACAACTCACTCTCATTCTTTCTATTGGATGCACCATAAGCTATTTAATCAGTCCCCTATCGATGGACATTTTGGTTATCTCCAATTTTTCACTTTTGTAAATAATGTTATAATCAAGCCCTTTGTACATATGTTCTAGTAGACTTGAGGGAGTAGCTCAGTAGGATATAGTCCTAGAAGTGTAATCACTGGGTCAGAGGGTGTAAGCATTTTACATGTTGGTAGAGACTTCAAATTACTATAGAAAAAAGTTGTTCAACCCACGTTGCCACCAGCAGTATTTGAGTAGACACAACGCCGCGGTCCCACCCCAAAAGTACATTTCTAAGTTTAATTACATTCGTATTTGTCCTTAGCTTAACTTCCTATGGGTCCCAGGATCCCAGGTCACTATTCATTTGCATAGTTGACTGTTAACCTGGGAACAGTTTTCCTACTGAAATTAATCAGAATCTATAGGAATAATGCCACATGCACCATAGTTTCCACATTTAAGCATTAAAAACAAAACAAAACAAAACCCTAAAGAAACAGGTGAAGATTTGTGCATATGTACTGAATATTTTACATTCTTCCAAAGTTTTAAAGTCTGGAAGATTTTCCATATGGAAATTTCCATATTTGGGGAACACTTTAAATTTCTATTGAAAATATCTGGAGGAAGTCATACAGATAATAATCAGTTATTTTAATCATATCCTGCTAAATTGATTTGCATACCAGTTACAAAGTTTGCACTGTAAAAGTTCCAGAACTCAATTTATAATTGGTTAAATATGACATTTGTGGTCATTTTCATGAAGAGTTGTTCCCTAAGTTCTGGATCCAAATGTGTCCTCCCCATTAGCCAACTCTTTGAGCAAAGGCAGTATTCATAAGTTCAACCAAATAGCTTCATTTCTAGAAATTAACCTGTCATAAGAGTGAAGGTTACTCTTAAATTAATTGCAAGAAATTAAAATATTGGGATTGCTTAGAGGTAAAGCAAAAGTAAATAAAATAAAAAAGTAAATAAATGAAGTAAATAACATTTAAGATATCAAGCCAGTACCAATGATTTTACACCCAACTTATGGCTACTGTGCATGTGGTTTTTAATTTTTTTAAAAAATGTGATTGTCACAAGAATAACTTAATATACAATTTTGGCCAGTTTTATGCTTCATGAACAAAGTTCTATGCAGAAATAGCAGGGAGGACAAGCCAACTGGTAGTTTATGCTAAATAATAATGATAATAATAAGTATTACTATTATCAAGGGTCGATGTGCATTCAAATGGATGACTGGTACCCTGGAAACTTTTCCGACTGAAATTAACCAGAAGTCACAGAAGTGATGTTACCATTATCTGTTGTCGTTGCTGTAGCTACCACTGCTTAAATAAGTCTTTACTACGTGCCAGACATTATGTTAAGCATTTGTCACACATTTTCCAAAAATAATTTCTGTGAAAAAGAAAGTGTTATCCTTTATTACAAATAAGGATAGGCACCGAGAGGTTAAGGGATTGGCCTAAAACAACTTGCTTATCAAAGTTCATGTAGGAATTCAACCCTCCTCATTTATTCCCCAACATGGTGTTTTCATCACTGTACTATAGGTGTCATCCCTCAGGTGAGTCTGGCTGCAAAATGGTCTGTCTGCTTGCATTGGGAAAGCATTTAGAGATCTTATTTTGTGAGGTATTCGATGTTTATGCAAAAGGCTTCATGCACAGGGGTGGGTCAGGGTTTCTTTCTTTAAAAAACAAAACAAAACTAACAGGCGTTGGAACAGGTGGCATGCTTAAGCCAAGCCAGCTTTTTGGTCTGTTCTTCATCATGTCTCAATTGCTATAATGAAAATTTCCCACCAAACAGCAACACAAATATCTTGGCCATGGAGACTGAATTGGGTCCTTTCCGGAGGATGACACTTCTCCCATTGAAACAGCCCCTTTCTTGGAACTGGTTGATGGGGAGTGAGTGTGTGTGTGTGAGTGTGTGTGTGTGTGTGTGTGTGTGTGTGTGTGTGTGACCTTGTTTGTCTAGTGAAGCGGGTATTCAGGTGGCATGATGCCGCAAGTGACTTGTTGGGCTATTTGTGAAGAAGCTGGCAGACTTGGGCCTTCTCCCTGGCAGGGAGGACAAAGGGTAGCTTGTTTCCCAAATATCAGAAAAAAGGCTGGCGCAGGTGGGGCCTCCATCAGTGAAATGTTGCTGGAAGCCACGGCTGCAGGTGCTGCCGCTGGACACGGACGTGTGCTTCCTGGGTCCGGCGCGGGAGAAAGAGGACTGCCAACCCCCCAATAGAACCGCACTGTTGTCCCAAGGATGAATGAAAAAGATGTTTCAGTGCTGTGGACGGATCTGGATGGTTTGCCACGGAGGACAAAAAGTCTCCTATAAAATTCCATTTACATAGTCCTATCTCACTTGGGCTTTTGGTGACCAGATTCAATTGTGCTGGTGTCCCCTGTGCAGTGTGATATCATAGCTTCAGAGGAAGGCTTTATTTAGAGGTCACACTAGTTTGTCCTGGGGATGTAGTCATTTTTTGTGTCACAGACAATGTTTTACTGTGGAGTTATGAGCCAGATGGCTCAGCCACTTGCAGTCCAGAACTAAACAGTGTCTGTATTGTGGGCGAATAAACAGAATCTATTGTCTGCTGCTCATGAAACTCTAGTGCCCACCACTGTTTAGAGATGAAGTATTTAATAAATTGTTAGGTCTCGCTTAAAGAATCTGTGAAACAACATCCCTGAGGGATGCAGACCTCCCATAACATAAAGCGCATGTGTTCTTAAAAACCACCATCACCACCTTTCTGTCGGCTTTCTTCCTTCCCCGCCCCCATCTACTTACAGTAGCGAGGGCTCTGATTTTTTTTCTTTCCCACTGCAATCCATATGCTAATATGATCTGTAATCCTCGGGCAGCGAGATGGGGGAACAGCATGCCGCCTGCGCTGCAACTTTCTCACCCCCTCTGAGTCCCAAGGCCCGAGCCCAGGACAGCAGCCTCACAGGACAGACCGTGTCACGGGAACGCAACTTCAGGATTTGCTCTCTCCCTTCTGCCTGAGATTATTCCCCATGCCTGAAGATAGAAGGTGTAGTGTTAGGCAAGCCCCTTTCACATGCTGAATTGGCCTCACGCAGCGGGGATGAGGGTGGGGGGGATCTGCTCACTCACCCCAAACAACAACAACGGACAACACAGCACAGCAACTAGGGAGGATTACGGACTATCTTTCTCCCTTTGAGGAATGCGTAGACAGTGTCACTTTCTGAGCATTTAGCATGATCTGCCTTCCTTCCTTCCTTCCTTCCTTCCTTTCTTTCTTTCTTTTTTTTTTCAGCGTGCATCTTGTCTTTCTAAATGAAGCACACTCTTCCGTTTAACTTCGCCCAGCTGCGGTGGGGTATATTGCAATGTCAGAAGTATTCGTTTCCTGCCTTAATTGCAGCCCAAGCCAACCTTGACTGGCAAGGAGAAAGCCACTGACAGGTTTGGGCTGTGTCCAGGCCTCCTCAGACTTTCTGTCAGCCAACTGTTTGACAGTATATGCAAATGCATGCAAATGCAGGGACACTGGCCGAACACCTGCAGAAAGTGACCGTCCCGCCCCGGGCTCTGCCTCCCCATAACTGGGGGCTTTGAAATGCTGCTTGGTCGCTTTCTGTCAGTTTATTATGCATTTGTCAGCAGAACGTTGGGCTGATAAAAACGCTCCTCTTTGTCCTGTAGAGCTGCAGGGCTCCATGTGGTACAGCAAGTGCCAGGGATAGTGGGATGGCTCCTGGCCAGCCCTTGTGAGTCATCCCCTCTGTCTCCAGGACCTGAGTGGCAGCATCCGAATCTTGTGGGCTTGCCGGCATCGAGGAAGGCCTTCTGTTTCCCTGGGTGTACAGACGTAACGTTGGTGGTGGGCAACAGAGCCAAAGGCTGGCTCTCTAGCAGCTGGAACTTGGCGACTTTGAGCAGTAGTATGTCCTGGATTTTTAAAAGCCAAAGAAAAATCTGCCAGGGCTGTCAGGGAATTGGAAAGGGGGAGAGGGCCCGCCCCCTCGAGTGGGAACCGAATTGCCAGCCACACACACCACCTCCAGACTGTGGGAAGACTGCCAGGCGGCGTGACTCCCTCATCCACTTGCCGCCTGGACATGGCGGCTCCCATCTGCTCAGGTCTCCGCTGGCCTCTGACAACCCCTCTCTTCCAGAGATGATGGGACCAGCCAGTCAGCTGTTACTGAAAAGTTGTGTGTGTGTTGGGGGGGGGAGGTGTAGTTTTGAACTAGGTCTTTTTTGAAGGTAAGGCAAGTAACCTAAGCAGTACAGCCCCATTGGAAGACTGGTGGGAAAGACATGGGTTCTGGGGCCTTCTGTGAGAGAGGAGTAAGGCAGGGACATGGCAGACCAATAAACATCGGTCACCGGAACTGGGGAAGCACTCTGCATTTTTTGTGCAGCTGAGCTTTGATTCTTTAGAAGAACAAGTCACTTTGGGAATGGTTGCACAAACCAGAACTTGTAAACCGCCCCCACCATATCTATTTACAGGTTGGAAGGACCTTGAAATATAGACCTTTTCTTGTGTATTTTGGGGCCGCTGGATATACAAAATCTAAATATAGGACCATGGTGTCCTGAATATAGATTTATTAGGTTGGAGCAAATGTAATTGCAGTTTAAAATAATTGCGAAAATCATAATTACTTTTGCACCAACCTAATATAACCAACTCTGGCAATGTCTGGGGAGTAAGCAGGATGGCTTATAATGAACACATAACTGGTATCAGTGTAGACTGCTGGTCCAAAAAATTTATACTCCGAAGTAGATTTCTTTCCCTAAAGAATCACTTTGCCATTTCACCATTCATGCAACTTAAATCAATCCAATAACTGCCCCTTCTTTCCTGGTATAAAAAGAGGTGAAAAAATCACAGTAAAGACCCTTAAGATGTTTGATCATCCAGTCTTTCCCTCTCTAGAAGGAAAAAGCACTGAGCTTCCTAAGAACTGCTTTTCGGAATCTGATGGAAAATTTGAATCATGGCCTCAGAGCTGATATAAGGGCTGTCTGTGCTGAGACCAAGGGTGTGCAAACATCCCTCCAGCAGCCCTGAATGAAACCCTGATGCATAACCAAGGGGCGCAGCAGATTGACAAGAGCCAGAGCTTTTTAACTGGTGATCATCTCGGTATTGATAACAGAACAATGGCGCCATGGGCTTGTGGGATCAGTGGGTTTTCCAGGTACTGATTTATTCAGAGTGAGGAAGAGAGCAAGTTAAGCTCAGAAAGATATATTAGGTGCTTGCTAAGGACCTGCACTGGGCCTCTGCTGTTATGGATAAACTGAGGCACAAAGTCATCGATGAGAACTCTATCAGAATCATACAGTAGATCCTGTATGAGAACGCATGCAGGATCATACAGTTTGGTGTTTCCAATAAGGCCTCAAAGTCCAGTCAAGTTCCATCCACACGCTTCCTGTTAATTAGATCACACTGTACTAGCAAGAAGGAACACTCTTGGCGGGGCCAAATAGCCACAGAATTCAGGGGGATATGCATATGAAAGAGAAAGGTGATTTAAATTAGAATATAGGAAGCTTTAAGTACCTATGGAGGCCTGATGAGGGAGGCCTCCAGTCAGGTCCTCAGTTCCTTTGAATATCCATGAGACTGATATTGTTTGTGGTTGTCATAACATCAGCAAGGAATGAAAGCCGGAATTTCATCAGCTGGGAGGTTGAGGGTAGATTTCCCCCCCCCATCCCCAATGCCTGGTGTAAAGGTGAGTAGAGCCCACTCCTCTCCCCAGAAAGCTAGTGCCAAGGCAAGTTCCAGGGGCACCAATTTTGTTTTACCACATGGAAAGAAGGTTTCATCATACCAGCTGTATGTAATTCGGAGTGTACAGGCATCTCTTATTTAAATGAGCCCACTGTTTGCCTTAAAAAAAAAGGGGGGGGGAGGCCAGAAAGAAATAAAATGCCACATAAATGAGACCATTTCATTTCCCTCTTGCACTCTCTCTCTTTTAAAAATAAACTTTAGAACCCAAGGTGGTTGTATTTAAGCCGCTTTAATGTCTTTTCAAGGCTGCGTGCAGGGTTGTGGTCACTCAGGCAGCAGTAACTTTGAAAAAATGACCCGTCTACACCCAAACAATAACAGAATCCCCCTTTTTATGTTGGAAACGCCCACGGCTTTCTGTGTATCTGCAGACTCCCCACGTAGATGCAACTGTTTGACCAGCCTTCTACTGAACAACTTAATTAAGCAAAAGAAAACGTGTCAGTTTCTGCCAACCTCACAAAAACAGAGCTGTGGGGGTAAAAAGGGTCGGCCGAATTAACCCACATTCCTGAACGGGTTCACTAAAGCGAGGCCTGGCTTTGCAGCAATGCCAAGGGGAACCGTACACTGGATTGCCATTCACATTTATCAAGACATATTGTTTGGTAGATCATACTGAACACAATTAAAGCTGCAATACTTTGGGGTGGAGCGAGGGGGGATACAGCTCGGGTATGAGCTTAGCCTAATTAAAAAAAAAAAAAAACCTTGTCACGACATGGTGACATTCGGCACAGCTACAGAGACAAAACAGTTTTATCCTACCATATGAAAACAGCAAGTTGTTTTTAGTTTTTTTCCCCTCATCAGTATCCTGCCCTCCCTCTCTCCCCCTTTCCCTCTCCATGAAAACATGCAATATGCAGAGCAACTGTATACTCTACGTGCAATTTGTACTGGCCAGATCAAACCTGAATTTAATCCTTTTTTTTTTTTTTCATCCTGAGGGCGGGGAAGTCCCCCTGCCTAAATCCTTCTCTGGAAGCTGAGAAATCAAAGGCCGCAGGAATCCTGTTTCCTAGCCAATTAAATTTAGTTGTGTGTGTGTTTTTTTCCAGCCTTGCGTTTTGAGTTTGCTTCCTTTATGCGAAGACAGGATGGAGCTTAGCTCCGCGACACTCTGCCTCCCACTCCCAACCCTCGCCCCACCCGTCTGGAGCCTCCCATGGTCACCGGGAAAAGCAGAGGCTTTCAGTGGCAGCCATAGTGAATTCAGAAACATCACCGTTTATGTGGGGAGAAATTGGATCGGCACCAGTTTGGGGTTGAGGCTATGAGATTGTGGCATTTTTATTCCCAATTCCTCTCTCTCTCTTTCTCCCTGTAGCAAGCCATCATATAGCATTATTCTATACAGGAAGCATTCCACAGTTAAAATTACATTGTCCCACATTCTGGACAGGGAAGCACACATGCAGGCCAACCTTTAGTTCCCAATTTTGCAGGAAAGCTGATGATACCCCAGTGTTTGTGGGTTGGAGGCCTCCTAGTTCCACGTCAGAAAGGAACGAGCTCTCCAGTCTCAGATGAGCTGAAGCATCAACATTTCTGTGGAGACAACTGGGGTCCCAACTTTCTGAGCCCCCTGACATGCAAGGAGCCACTGGACAAAGAGGCCTTTATGCCGGATATCTACTGTGGGTGTTCGTCCATGGGGATGGGGGGTGGGGGCGGGATATGTTTCCAATGAAAGCTTCAAATGTGGGTCAATGATCAGATGACCATATAGGCAGCTTGTGTTTGCTCTGCCACCTGGGGAAAAAAATACGATGTTTGCACGATAAGCTGAACAAAACCTTGCCAGTACTGAAAGGTTGGGCACACTGTAAACCGAGGAAGTGGTGGAAGATTGGCATAGAAGACATTAATAAGCCCTGTGCAGAAAGCAATAGTGGCAACGAGTGTGCACTCTGCAGATGTGCATGGAACACTACAGGCTATCATGATTTTTTCTTCTGGTTTTAAAATGGCTTCTCTCTTGAGTTTGACACCCCTCATAAAGTGGGTGCTCTGAGAAGCTTGAAGAAAGCTCCTGGTACAGAAATTTTCCACCCACTGGTAGAAACACATGGAAAACATGCTAGTCAAGGAAAGCAGAGAACATTAGTGGTAAAATGTGATCAGGAGTTTCTATCAGACAGTTATCCAGATAACTTGTCTCCACAGAATTATTTTGTCTAAGTATACAGAAGTTTCCGGCAAAAGTCATCAAAACTCAACACCAGGACAAAAATGGCTTATTCTTTTAAGGGTTCTTTATGTCTACAGAAGATGACCCCCGTGTCTCACTGGGGTGCGCAAAGATCTGGGACTGACCTATATTTCTAATTTTTCTGTCCAAATAATTCAGGCCCCAAAGGGATTGTCTTTTTTTGGCCTGAAGAGTGAAGCTTGTCTGGTTGGTACCATTTATCTCCCCAGAGATCTCTGTGTTGTCCCAAAATGGTTCTTCTGGGGCCTGATGGAAAATCTGAGCCGCAGAGCTTTAAGTAGGCATGATGCCCCAAGGACTCACCCTCTCCTGGGGCGGTACTCCAGCCAGCTGGGCCCTTGCCCTGCCTTGCCTGTGGCCCCGCTCCTGGCTTCCTGCTCTCTGGAATAGCCAGCCTCACTCAGTCCCAGCACAGGAAGTAGTACTGTTTCTGCAGAGGGCCCCAGGCTGGCAGCTATCAGTACCTCTAACCACTTAGAGCATGGGTTCCTAGAGCCAGCCAGCGGCAGGAGTTCAAGTCTCCTCTCTGTCTTACCTGTGGTACGCTTTTAGGCAAGTTACTAACATCCCTGCACCTCAGTTTACTCCTCTGCAAAACTAGGCTAATAATAGAATCTACCTCAGGAGGGTGCTGTGAGGCGTGAGTTAATTTAGGTAAAGGGTTAGAGCTGTGCCTGGTGTGCGGTAGCAATTGTCATTAGTCTTCAAACCCCTCCCGGAGCAAGCATTACTTGTTTATTGGAAAACATCCCAAAGGTACTCAACCAAAGTGCCGGGGTCAGAGATCCATCCCCACGTCTGCTTCCCCTGTCGCTGCAGCACAGGGCAGGTGGGGCTCTGGCGTGGTAACCTCCTTTCCTTGACGTGGGCTGACTGCCCTGGGCTTTCTCACCCAGCCAGAGAGCCAGTCCCTGCAGAGGTTTCCCTTGAGCAAATGGCAGCTCAAAAGGACAAAGGCTGAATGAGATCAGGCTGTTTCTTCGCCTTGCTGGCACCTCAGGAGGCCTAGCGGTCCCTGCCTGACCCTTCAACTCCTTCACACCACAACTGGGAATGGAGGTCAGAGATGCAAAGTGACTGGCCCAGGGTCACACAGCAAGTGCTGGGACTAGAACCTGGCTTTCATCCTTTGGGTGTACCGTTTTGCGGGTCACTGTCATCACATTCAGATGGTGAGACCGACAATACAGCAGTCATCACGGTCGTTATACTCGTTCAAACGTTGCCTTTCATAAACTCATGGCCTGAACTGCAGGCTTCAGACTGTCCAGATGGAGGTTAACACACTTCTCCAATGTAAAGAGATACTCTCCTACCATCCTCTCCTAAACGTGACCTACAGTGTGGATTTTACACACAGAAGGACCGAGTCTACATCTAAAGATTATAATAAGTCGGCCAATACCAGAAGCAGAGGGACACGTACACACACGCTCACAAATGTGTCACTGAGCATATCGCCCCCCAACAACTGTCATGTCCCCAGCCTAGCCCGGCGTGCGTTGTGCCAGCGATTAGTGGCGGGGAGCTTTCCTCACAAGCCTGCGCTGGATGGCAGCCTCTTGTTGGATGAAATTTACGACCCGGCACTTCCTCTGGGAGACTTCCCACGTCGAATTGTTGAACCCTTGTGACCTTACTGCCCCAAACAAGGGAAGGGTGGGGAGGGGAGGGGCGGGAGGGCGGAGCAAGAAGGCAGAGGGAGGTGCCACTTAGCCAGATGTCCCTGGGCAGGACGGTACGGGTGCCTGACGACAACCTGCTTGGCAGGCGCCGGGAGCCGGGGGTCGCCAGGGCGCCGGGATAGGCGCGCAGGGCCGGGCTGTCTGCTAATGGGTGCAGCTCAAGCCCAGACCCCACGACCTGTGTGACAATCGGTGGCCCCCTGGGTCTCGCAGATGGACCCTACGTTGAGGGAGTAAGCACCTTCCGGGGCCCAGCTTATCCAAACCTGTGCGTTATCTGGAGACGCCCCAGAAATGCCCTCATCGGAAAGAAAGAGAGACGGGCGGGGGTTTGCTAGTTTATGGCTCTTTGGTGCGTTTGTTTCGTAGACGCTCCCTCAACCTGCAGTTTATATCTGGATATTGTCTTTCACCTTCTAGTCCCTTCTTGGCTAAAAGAAAGTTCTGAACCCTTTGAGGGCATTGCCACTGCTCCTCCTTTTGTCCTCGGACTTGGATGGGTGGTGGGGAAGGGGGCAGGATGGACTCATCCGAAGAGTCTCTGGTTCACAGCTTTTCAAACTTGGCTGGGCGTTGGAAGCACCTGGGGAGTTAAAAAAAAAAAAAATACTGATGCCAGTCTCTCCCCACCACCCCAGAGAGTCAGATTCCACTGGCCTGGGGTGAGGTCTGGGCACGGGGATTCTAGAGACGAAGCCACGTTTGGGAACCACTGTCAGCCCCACATGACGTTTAGGGGCTCATCTCCTGCACAGCGAGCATCTGAGAAGTGGGCTTAACTTCACACGTACACACACCGAGCTCAAAATGGAACGGAAAGTGAGAAAGGTTACGTTTCTCACGGGGAAGCGGGAGCGGGGCTGGTAGCTAATCAAATAGAACACTTTTTTGACTAGCAATTCATGTCAGCTGGACAACCCCCTACTAATATAAAACCAAGCTAACCAAAACGGTTTTTACTTTTTGGGAGTAGTGAGTTTTAGTTCCCTATGACTCAGATGCACCAACCAGTTTGTGACTTCACTGCTGTGGCCAGGTTGCTTTTGGGACATACAAGCTTCACAAGGCTCTGTGACATGTGGCCCAGACTCCCACACCAGCCTCATGTGGGACCTTGTAGGGTGCTAGCCACATCGTGGGGCTCAGTCCTTCAAACACTCCCTGCTCCTTTCTTCCCGCCTCAGGAATTTGCACACAGCTTCAGGCTCTGCCTGGAGCATTCTGATTCCACTCCCCCCCGCGCTCCCCAACACACACACTTCACCTAGTTAATGCCTATCATTCTGCAGAGTTTATGTCAGACTGTTGCTTCCCCAGAGCACACCTCCCCAGACCGCCCGGACCACGTGAAATCTCCCTGGGATATGGGCTGACCCTCCCGGCCTTCTTCATTCACAGCAGTTATCACATAGAAATTCAGTAAAAACGGATTGTACAACCAGTTGCTTACTATGGGTCTCCCTGCTAAGATGTAAGCCCTATAAGACATGCAGCATGCGTTCGTCATTCACTGCTGCGGTTCCAGATCCATAGTAGTACCGGAATAAATATTGGTCAAAGGATAAAGGTGGGCCAGCCTTATCACTTAAAACACCATCCTTGGGATCCAGTCTTGCGTTTACTGGCCTTTGTTGGTTCAGCCTTGCTTTGTGTATAGGAGCTGGTGGTTCTGTTGTTTTGATAAATGAGTTTGGCTCACTGGAGTGCTCTGCAGCATGGTAGCTGTTTGGTTGTTACTGGTGGCAAGCTCTTTATAGATGTTCCTTCATGCCTCAGTTTACTCAACTATGAAGCCAGTGCCCCCTCCTCCACAGAAATCCCATGGGACCACAGAGGCGGGGCGTGCTACAGTTATGAATGCTGTGAACATGCAAGGTTTCATACAAACCGTGGAAGTTTTATTGGCTCCTTTTGTTATGGGCATTTTTTAGCAAGTTTTTGATGCTATATATTTAAAATGTTTACATGAGAGATGATCATTAAAGTTTAAACACTATAAAATCAAAGAAAAACATTAAAAACGAAACTAAGATTTATGCCAAGTACTTTGTGTACTTGATGCTACTTGATCCTAACAACATACCTATGAGGTAGGTCTAATTATTGCCATTTTACACATGAGGAAATGGAAGTTCAGAGAGGCCTAGTAACTTGCCCAAGGTCACACAGCTAGTAAGAGGTGATGGTGAAATTTGAAAACAAGAAATCCCAAGCCACCTACCCCACACAAATTCCTTATTAAAAAGAAAGAGTAACCATCTTGGTTAGATAGAGTTCTAGATTGGTTCTCATTTGGAGACAATACCTACATTTTGGCTCTCTCTATTATGGAGATAAATTAACTCTAAACATTTCCAAGGAAGAGCCTAATACTTAAGCCTTACCTTGACAAAACATCCAAATTTTATTCTTGAAATTGTTTGTCAATAAGCTGAGAAAGTCAGTGCTTGAGTCCAGATGGAACAGAGAATTTTCCCTTTGCAGATGAGAGAGTGCTCAGTCTTCAGACCAGAGCGCCTTGAGGTCAATACACCAGTGAAAAATAACCCAGCATAGTGGAAATTTCACTCTATTGGTCCATTTAGTTTCAATTAGCAATAATCGCGCCTCGGATAAACCTCATTGGCTACAATACTGCCACTGCGCAAAGCTATTGGTCCATTTAGAATGAAGCTGACAGCTACATCATTCTGTCTCTACCTACAATCAGGCCTAATCATGTCATTTACTCCCTCTTTTTTCTGGTGACATCTTTTCAGATTATAAAAAACAAACAAACCCAAAACCTATGAAAACAATACCTAAATTTTCAAACATATTTAAATGACAAATTTCTTATTCTTCCCCAGGGACTCTATTTCATGTATCGCCTTGTCATTTTTCCACTCCAAAAAAACTTTTTATTTTTATTCAGTAATTATTGTGTGGTTTTATTTAGAGACTGTAATAGTTAATTGGTTATATCCTGAAAGGACAACTGGACGAGTATTCTGGGGCTGACAGTGATTTAAGGGTTTTCCGTAAATTATCTCCTCCTGTGAAATCAAGATCCAAGAAATGTCACAAATCCTGGAGTTCCCAGTTACTATGTAAATTAAGATAGGTCCTTTGATAATGGCCCTAAAAGAATCCTTATCATGAAAATGCAAAGCGTTTTATTAAAAATTCCAATTATCTTGTGTGCCATTAGTACTGGAATTTTCTTAAGCCTTGGGACACATGAAGCATTCTTTCTATTCTTCAAAACAAAGAAAAGGCTAATGAAACTTTTCTGCAAAGAAAAGATTACTTTGAATTTGTTCCAAAGTGGCAGAGGGGAAAGGTTGTCAGGAAGACTTGCATAGCTGGTTGGGTGGTGGTTCCATTCAAACAGATGGGGAAAGATAGAAAGGACACACGTTTGTGGGAGAAAAGATCTCAAGCTTTATCTTGGACATTTTGAATATAAGGTGCCTTTGAAACACCCAGTGAAAGGTGTGGAAAAGGCAATTGGACACATGATCTCTGGAACTGCAGACTGATATTTGGAATGACGTGTGATGTGCTGTCATACAGATGGCAGTTTGAGCCACAAGCAGGAAGATTGCCTAGACTGAGAACTGGAGTGAAAAGAGAAGGCAGCCTAGCCTCAAACCTTGGGGAACTCCGATATTTTTAAATGCCAAATGGGTTAGGATTATTTTCTTTTTTAAAAAAATAAGTTTTGTCTTTCCTTATTGTAATGATAATCCATGATCATTGGAGACCTTCCAGATAATAAAGGAAATGTAAAGAAGGAAATCCTATTTACCAAGAATTCTGCCACCAGGAGTGATGATAATGATGATGAAGATGATGACAATTAGCATTTATGGAGAGCTGCTTGTATGTCTGGCACTGTTCTAAGCTCTTTATATATATTAACACGTTTTATTTTCAAAACAATCCACTTTTTACAGATGAGGAAACTGAGGCACTGAGAATTTAAAATATCTTGTCCAAGGCCTCAGAGTTGCTGTTTGATTTTCAGACCCTTATTGTAAAGTACTGCACCTTATACCTCAAACAGCAGAGTGGCCTTGTGTCTCGGCCTTCAGTGATTCCTAGATTATGTCCCCTCAGAGCACTGGTGGCCTTTGGGCTACACTCAGGGTCCTCAGGGAAAGTGAATGACAGTGGTTCTTGCCTTCAACTCACTGAGACAATTGGGTGAGCGAGCAGCCCTTTTTATCTTGTTTTACATTTCCAACCTCTTTTTTTCTTGAATCTTTGCAGTTGCAGTCATATTTCTATACTCAAATGTGGCATGAAATGGTATCTAATTTGACATCAAATAGTGTGATTAGTAGTTCCAAGTTTCATAAAGCTGGGTTTCACCGGGTTCCACCAAGAATACCCTGACTTCCCAGGTTACCAGCAGACCCTGGAGCGTCCTCAGGACTTGTCCTCTTTCCTCTCTCCTTTCAGGCCACCCTGCCACCTGCTGGGCCTGCTGAATGAATGAGAGCTGTCAGCCTCCAGGCAGAGTTATGGAGGCCTGAGGAGCCCGTCATCCTTGGGCCCTCCTCACTCCCAAGTCCCTCCTGCTGGCACTTGAGATTCTTTGTCCCTCCGACAGAGCAGGCCACAGGCTGAGGTTAAGATCCTGCCCCTGTTCTGTTGTTCTCGCTGGGTGCCGCCCTCTCAGTCCCCTCCCAGGCCCAGATGACAGTACTTAGTGACCTTTCACACTAGCACTTCAGGCCATTGTGCCGAGCAATTGGTCTTCCTGTGGGAGGACACAGATGATGCCATTACAGCTGTCAGCAGCCCTGGGCACAGCAGGAGTGATGAGCCGGCAGGGGAGAGCTGGGAGAGGAAGCCAGGACTGTGTTTCCCTCCTTCCCAACCGCAGGGTGACTGCACTCCTTCTGTGTGCATGTGTGTGTGTACGTGTGTGTGTGTGTGCTGCACACATACATCCTCCCTCAACACCTGTCGCAGCTGTGCATTACCTGCCTGTGGCCTGAGAAAGGTCATAGTTCCCTCGGTGACTGTCCTTGACTACACTGCAGACGTGGGTTTGCTCCCAGTTATGACTTGACTGTATGACTCCAAGAAGCCATCCTGACTCTGTAGGTGGTGTCATACTTTTTCTTATCTGAGGTCTATTAGGAAAGCCAATTAAAAATATTTTCAGCTCCCCAGAGAAGAGTCCTACATACAATCCAGATTGTAAAAAAATATATAAACTATAGCACTATTACTAACTCTATTATTATTGCTATTATTACTAGAATTTCTTAGAGCACTGTATCTCCTTGTGCTCTGATGGATTAGTCAAATATAAAGAGAAGAAACTAAATCATACAGACTATATGACCCCAGCTTTGTAAAAAAATAAGAACATATGTTTTAATTACATATACAAGGAAAAAACAACTGGAAGGGAACACTCCTAAAGGTTAACAACAATGGTTATCTCTGGGAGGGGGGGTGATATGTGCTATGTATTTTTTTTCTCTATTTCAGTATTTGTTTGAATTTAACAAGAACTTGCATTATTTTGTAGAAAGAAATAGTAAATGTGGTTTTAAAAAAATGCTCACCGGTATTCTGTGTGAGTTCTAAAGACCCTAAAAATTTTGTCCACTTCTTTTCTGTTAGAAAATGAAGCAATTACCACTTTTTTGGAAACACAGTGTGGGTGATTTGAAAGAGGGTTTCTGCCCTGACTTCCACTCCAGCTTCAGGAGGTGACTTCAAAAGGGCCAAGGAAGGAAGGGAGAGTGTGCTGTCTCACCACCTGAGGCCATGTGGTTCTTACCTCATTCTGCCTCGGAATAATCTGGCAAATTTGCTTTGGCTTGCCAGTTTTTCTCTTCTTAGTTCGGTGCTCTGCGATAGAGAACCAGCAGAGTAAGTCCCCAGGTGAGCGCAAACACTGCAACTTCCTAAGTTATCATTCGCTCTCCCCGACGCCCTTCAGCTTGGGCCAATTTGAGCCAGAACGACATATTTTTGCCCAAAGGTGCCTGAAGAGGCACACAGTGAAGGCCTGCGGGGAGGTCATGGTGAGGGTTTGCTTCCATTTCTGGAAGATAAGCGATGTGGGCCCTGCTGCTCTAGCAAGCAACCATTAGCAACCCCAAGTACATTTTGTTTACCTTCATCTTATCCATTCTCATTCTTCTAAGCTGAGGGTGTCTTGCAATTAACTGGAACCAAAGCCTTTGGTTTTAAGGGTCACAGTGAAATGGTGCAAGGCTGGAAGACTATTGTTGGGGGGTATTCTTTTCAGTCACACTTGATGTTGGGCAAGTTACCAAGGTGCTTAGTTAGACATTTTTGTTTGTCCAGCTTTGGAGCATTCATTGGTCAGTTGACTGGCCAATCATTCCAAAGAAAACCGTGCGCGATTCCAGGCTCTCTTTATCTAAAGACAGAGGACTTGACCCACACTCGGCCTCTTCCCCCAGTACCCCCTCCCTCCCAGCCTTGTAAAAATAAAAGTCAGCCAGATTCCTAAATCTCGTTGGATTGAAATCAGATTATGAAATATTTACAGGTGATCAATCTATTCTTTTCCAGGGGGGCATCCCAAACTCAGAAAATGTCTGTTCTGACAAAGCGGCAATGAAAAAAAGAAGATAAATTCTCCAAATTCAAAAGTAAGACTCTGAAGTATGGCAAGTGTGAGAACTCAGCAATCCCAGTACCCAGGCCTTCGGGGCAAGGTGGGGGTCCAAGGATTTATGTGAGCCTTGGCTTCATTTTGGCCTCAGAAAAATCTCATTTTCTGCCCTTAAAATTCACTTCCAAAATGTTCACCAAATCCTTTCAAAAATATAATTCTTTTTCAGAAAATAAAATTCTTTTTCAAATTGTGAACGTAATTCTTGTTAATTTTTAAAAAAATTTAATAAGTGCCAAGAAAAAAGTACAAATCAACCAAAATCCCAGCACTCAAATATTTGTTAATATCTGGCCAACATTTCCCCAAACATTTCTGTACACACATACACACACACACACATACACACACACACAATTAGATATACCTAAGATCATCTCATACATAAATTATACAAACTGCTCAACAATATATTACAGCATCTCCCTCTATCATTCATCTATCAATCTACCTATCTATCCATTTAATCAACTAAAGCTCCAGATTATTATTTTAGATTCAGATCATGGTGATATAGTATTTTATTGTAAGTCCATAGCAAAATGTGTTACATTTATCCCATAAAGATGGATATTTTCATCGATTCCTATTTGGTTTTAATATTAAAAGCAATTTTGTGATGAATATCCTGATACATAAATCTTTAAGCCCAAATGCTATACTTATTTAGAACAAATTCTTTCAAGAATGATTGTTGGCTGAAAGGGTAAGATCATTAATCATTTACATAATATAGAGCATATATAATATCTAATGTATACATTAAATAATAATGTATAATACATTACAATATAATTATGATATGTAAGTATACATTATAACTATTTTATATAGATATAATTATATGTAATTATTTTATACCTATATGTAAAATAATAATCACATTTGCTAGGGACTTTTATGAACCCAAAAGGTTCGGATGTACTTAGTCCTTGGGAAGTGAAGAGAGACAATCATGTCTTTTAGTTATTACACTTAATTTTTTTCATTCAAGTCATGGGTACTTGAAATTCCCCAGGGACCCACTAACAATAAGTGCTTCAACTCATCTAAGCCCTGCACCAGGCTTATATTCCCCACACCTCTTATGAGAATTCCCTTTAAGGTGGGGAGTGAAGAAGGAAGTAAGCCTTCAGCAACAAAGAAAGAGGGCCTAGCAAGTTTTGAGAACTAGCTGGCTGGGACTCCATTATGGTAATGAAGGTGTAGACCTGATAGGGAGAAAGCTGCATTTCACTGAAGCGAAGTTTCAATCTCAAGCAGTGAGTTCCTAAATTGAGGGCAGATAAAAAAGTAAGACACTGGATCAACTCTGTCAGAGACTTCTTGTTTTGTTTTGTTTTGGCTCCTTTGTCATTGCCTTTTTTGTTGTTGTTGCTTTTGGTGCCAATCTGATTAGAAGAAGTACACTGTTCCTGTTGACCTTTTGCAGGTTTTTTCCCCCATAATTTGAAAGAATTAAAAATTATAGTATCCATGAATAAATATAACTCCCAGATCCTTCTTATTAACTAAATGCAATTGGGGAATAAATACAGTGAGTGTTCACAAAAAAAAAAAAAAAAAGTGAAGAATAGAAAATTGTTTAAGTGGCCAAAGAAACTTTATCCTATTGTGTTGCAGGCCAAGCTATGCCAGCTATATGTAAATGTAAGCAGTGGCCTGTGTTCATGTGACCACTTTGAAGTTGCCATCTGAATTTAATTCTGCCTTTGTGATTAAATCAGGCCATTACGTTTAATCTCACTTAATAGTAAGAAACGTCCTTTGTTGTTTTCTACAGGGAACATATTCTGTCCCTAACATATACAGCTTGGTATTCACACTTTACTATTAATCCCCGATGGCTGATAATTGCTTCATCTCCAAGCCCTCTGTCCAATTCACAGGGCGCTGATTACAAGTATTCTTCCCCAAACATTAATGCACTGTTTGGGTCTTGCTTCTTTGGCTCAGTGAACCCCATCAAGCTGTCCACATTTTCTGGGCATGTGGGCGTATTGTGAGATGTTAATAAATTCTGTGTTGACTATCCCCCCAAACACCAGAATCTATTAGACCCTGCAACTTAGCTGATTGACAAGCGGGACTACTTTTTCACTCAAAATCCTGCAATAAAAACAACAACAACAGGCTGAATATTTTGTTTCTAGGCAAAGTCTGGGGTCTTCTTATGGCTGTCTTGCTATTTACATTTTCATGACCCCCCGCGGGATCAATTGCATTACCACGACCTTATTTCATTGATCTTCCATTTGTCTGTCTCATTTTTTCTCTGGGAAAAAATTTTAGAACCCAGAGAAGTACCATTAATTGCTTCAAGCTTGGAAATTATTTTCACCTTCTTGATTCGCCCCCCCCCCCCCAAATGTTGTTTTAGATGATGTCTTAGGCCTCTCTCCACTTCTTATCTCTTCCATGAATTGCTTGGGCATAGTTCTCCAGGGCAAAATACCAGTTGAATGAAGAGCCTTCTGTCTTTCCTTTTTGCACCTAAGGTAACAAATATGGCTAATTGTAATGTTAAGCTTCACAAAGAAAAGAGGCTTTCCTTTCTGTTCCCGTTCATTAGATGGGCAATAGTAGCTAAGCTTCTCCTTGTGCTAATTCAGGAATCCTATCACTATCGAGTGGACTTTGTGGTTCCAAAAGTATTATGAGCTGCTTGTGTCTAATTCATATTAACCACATATAGTACCTAGAGTTTGAACAGAAGCACATACATCTCCTTCAGGTTCTGCCAACGGCTTTGCTCAGCTTCACGCACATCCAGCCGCCCTGCTGCCCTTGGGCTTCTTGGGAAATCCACAGGGCTAGTTTTAATTTTTTTTCTGATTATGAAAGCAATCTCACAAGGGTAACCTTATTTTTATATATTATGTAACTATGATGTATATAATTGTATAAATAGTAATCGTATAAAAGCAATCTTATATTCATCATAGAAAAATCTTAAAAGTTCAGAAAAACTAAAGTAAAAACCATTCCAATCCCACAGATATAGCTGCTGTGATCATTTTGGTATATTTTCTAGATACGCTTTTCCTCTTTAACTTAGGGATCAATACACTCACTATATATAGAAATACATACACATAATTTTTTTTGGAATTTCCATAGGATTTTGTTATGTTTCATGTTAAATAATTGAAGTGCTGAGAAATGTGTGCCAGAAGTGGTCTTATTGGTTAAATAACCTTTTTATTTGGAATAAATGTGGATTCATAGGAAAGTTGCAGAGATGGTAGAAAGCTCCTGTACCTCCCTCACCCAGTCTTCCCTTTTGTTACCATCTCATATAAATGTGGTGCACTTGTCACGATTAAGAAACACATATAATTAAAAAATATACGATGAGGAGCATACAGTTTCTTAATCTTCTTCATCTGCCATATAAATAAATATTTTCCTATGTCATTAAACATTCTTGCAAAATGTCATCACTTTTTAAAAAAAGAGGAAACTAAAGTAACAAATATGACTATCAAATGAGTTAGGTTTTAGGTAAATTTTTTTAAAAATTAGTTTCACGTGTACAAAGCCACGTCATTGTTAGACATTTACACCCCTCATAAAGTGATAATCCCCCATCTATGCCCCCTCTGACATCGTATACAGCTGTTACAATTCCATTGACTATCGTCCCTATGCTCTATTCCACATCCTGTGACTATATATATCTAAATAAATTTTTGATCGTGTATAATGAGAAAGCTGCTTCCAGAAAAGCTGCAGTCACCAGGGCTGTCCCCAGGTGAGGAGCCTTATCCAGGATCACCCCTGCCCTCCCCATCTCTAATCTGCCCTGTTGCCTGCAGCAATGCCCACTCCACACCTTTGGGGAGCCTCAGCCATGGAGCGTGAATTCAGTCTCTGCAAAGGCCATTCTGGATGTGAACAGAAGGAGTCCAGGCATTCTCATTTCTAGCCTCTGTTTAAAAAATTCCCTTCGATAGCACATGTACTGAAAATTCCAACAGGAATACATTCTCACTCGAAAAATTTTAGAAAATATACATGAACAGAAGCAAGCAAAAAGCGCTGGCACAGCCTTCCAATGAGAACCAGTCAACACACAGATACGTATGTAGGATCACACTGTTTTGCAAACTACTTTTCACGTATGTCATCACCATTGTTCCCTAATAGTTAATATTTTTATAAAAAGTTTCCCCCAGTGACTATGTAGAATTCTGATTTTATCATAATTATGTATGATGTCCTATGATTTTATCCTATGATTTTATCATAATTATTTATAGGGTGTTTCCATCTTTTTCCTATGATATAATTTCCCCCATTTATATTTTTCATATTATGTTATTTGTCCTAATATATAATTATGATATAATATTATTATAAAGGGTGTAACTAAGTAACTTTATTATTGCCTCAGGAAAAATCCTGAAAGGTAGCATTAATGGGTAAGATCAGTGTTGTCCAATTTGTTCCCTTTCTGAGCGGTGCTTTTCAAGAACTACAGAAAACAAAACAAAAGAACATCGGATTTCACTGTATTTGGTGGGAGAACTAGTGTGGCAAAGTGCTTCTCAGAAGAAAAGACAAAACCCTCACGATAGCTTTTGTGATTCACTAATTGGAAGTTTCTGTTTAGTCAACCGTGTATCTACCTGGGGGCTCCCACACAAGGAAATACATGTGTGGGGCTCTGAACACCAACATGGGCACCCCAGGAACCTCCTAGGATTTGGCTGAAAGTGTCAAAATACAAACAAGGAGGAAAACAGAAGTCATCACAAATTGTCATTTGGTGGGTCCAGAATCACATTGCTCATACGAGTTCTCAGACATGCAAAACAATCAGCCAGAGAAAGCAGTTTTAGGTAACACCAAACTGTTCTCTTCCTCATGCACAACTGGGTTTGGACACTGCAGATATCACTGTTGTGTTGCTGGGCTATCAGTTCCAGTGAGATTCTGAGCTTGATGCCTGTGCAAACTTGTTGGAATTGAGTTTATTGAATTATCTGTAAGTGGTGATCGTACTTCTATCTTATTGAGTGGGAGTTGCTGTTTTTGGTTTTAATTTACTTCAGATTAAGTAACACGGGATTAGATATACGATAAAAAAATATTCCTAAAGCATTTACAAGGTATAAAAGAATACTTTTTTTGAAAAGTTGTGCAGGAATATAGAAGAAAGAAGCTAAAATTATCTCAGCCTTCAATAAACTTGTTCTAACAACATGCCAATTAAAAATAAAATTGACCAGTTCTATAAAAATCACAACTCGCAGTGACAATCTTCTGTACTTGGAGTTGATTTTAAATTGATAATGCTGAAAACTCCATGACTTTTCTAGCTATATTACCTGTAATTTCTGGGAGGAAGAAGCCAAACGGTGAATGTCTTAGAGGAGTAAATAAAAACAGGTGACAGGAAAACAGAAAGATGAGGGATAAGCTCATAAAATATGAAGACTAGAATTTCCTTGGGTACCACGTGGCCCTGTGGAACTGGCCCTTCTTGCATTTGCAATGTACCCTCACATTTCTGCATCTTGCCACCCTGGATATTCCTAAACAACATTTAGGAAAAATAAAGACATGTTAGCATCATGTCTTTATTTCAGAGCATAAAATCGGTAGCCACAGGAGCTGTTGGTATTGTGTTCAACACTTCAATTCCGTGACAGACATGCCTTAGAAATCTGGGAAATCATTTAATTTCTGGAATCATTTTGTTTTCTATTTGAACACGAGATTGGAGAGTTAGATGAGGATTGCATTTCAGTCCTTGACTCAAAGAATCTCCCTTCTTCTCTACCTTTCTCCCCCGCCCACCTCAGTACCCCTCCCCCTTCTTTCTCCCACCCACCACATTCATCCGGGGGTTGCCTATTTTCTGGCACAGTGGAAGAGAGAAGGCGGGGTTAGAGCTCATCCCTGTGAGGGAGGAATTGCAAAGGACAGGGAGGTGCTTCTTCCTGAGTGATCAAGGAGGGTGTAAGGGAGGAAGAGGCATTTGAGCCAAGTCTTGAAGGGTTTGTAGGATTGTGGGAGATGGATGAGGACAGGGACATGGAGGGTGACAGGATGGTGGGAGGAAGAGGCCAAGACAGGGGGTGGTGAGAGTGGGACAATAAATAGTTGGCAAAGACGATACCTGAAGGGGAGAGTGGAATCAGGAAATGGCGGCCGAGAAGCTGGAATTACCATGTTTTTGGCCCTTTATCCTTCAGGAATTTGGCGTATCAGCCTGATAAACGTTAATGAAAAGCTCGCAAAAAAGTGCAACACAAGTATTGGGCCATACGTTTGCTTTTTTGAGGGGCTCCCAAACTTTCAATGGAAGACAAAGAAACTACCAACTAGATGTTTGCAGTCACATATTTCACCCAAACACAGGCTAAAAAAGAACATCTGGATGAAACATTTCCCTTTTACTGAGCTGGAAGATTGTTTTTTGAAATGATACATTTTTGCTATATCATATGAGCCTATTTACATCATGGAATTGACATTGCGTGATCTGGTCTGCTTTTATGACATAAATAATATCTGCTTCCCTAAAGATACCATCCCAGGGCCCACAGGAGGCCTAGGAGTCTCAGAGGAGCTGTACAACTGGAACCCCAAGTGACAGCTTGTGAGGGAACCAGAAGGGCCCTGGCAGGCCTGCACCGAGCTGCACCAGCCCCTCCCACACCTGGCCACAGCCAGGTGATCATCTCAGAATAAACGCGCAGGTGTGTTTATGGGGATACTGCACAGGCCAACAAGCCAATTGTGATCATTGTGCTGACCTTAGGAAACAAAGTCAGAGGCCGATTGGGTTTCAAAGCTGAGGTATCTTTCATACGACTGCTACACCCGTGGACTAACCTTTGTATCCCCAGACTAAAGCAATTTATGTTCAGGCCCTGTCTCCTAGTCCCTGTAAGTCTCCAGGTGAGATAGGAGAGCAGCTCTCTGGGCTCTCTTACCAAAAGGGAGAGAGTTGAAAAATGAAAAATTGGTACTAATTTTCTCCTTCTGTTTCAGGCTGTGATCTCTGACGAGGCACAGTGGCTTGCTACCCCACCCCGAGAGTATTTCAGCTATTCTTGGCAGAACCTCTCCTATAGATATTCCCAGGGTAATTCTTTGAATACAGGCTCCCGAACCAGAAAAGAGCTGCGATTCTCACCTTTGGTGGAGTTGAGATCATTATGTGGAGCTTGGGGGGAGCCCTGAGTTTTGCTTGATGGAAAAAAAAAAAAAGGAGCCTATAATATTCACAGCCACTCTCTCAACCAACCGCCGGGAATCTGCCTTACCTTCTGCAAGCCTCAGGAAGTCTGTGTATTCCAGGCTACTTGGAAACGGAAACCTTAGTAAATAAGATCCAAGAATAACTTTATGACTTTGATTCAGTACTGAAGACTGTTAAGTCACTCACACACATACTATTATACACGCAAAAAAGAAAAAAACAATTAAAGCAGAGTTTAAATGTTACAGAGATAGTTCGAGTTTACAGTTTAGCAAAACAGTGTTATCGCAGAAAATGAGCAAGAAAATTAAAGAACAGCTTGAGCCTTAGGATCTTGACATTATCATTTTGGCTTACGTAACTAGAAGCATCTATTTATCTGTCAACACAGGGATGATTTCTAACTTGTCTGAAGACAGAGGTTAAAGGGACTGGAGTTTTCAGCGCCAGTCAGCTTGGTCATTTAGACTGTGGGTAAAGTTATGAAAAACCAGGTGAGGGGGCTGGATCAGTGTGAGCAGTTTCCAGGCTCTCGGCCTCACATAGAAAGGTGCTGGCTCAGCTAGTAAATGGCCGTCAGCTGTGATTGGATGGCCATCAGCTGTGGCTAGTTGGCCGTCAGCTGTAACCAGTGAGCCATTGGCCACTAATATAACTGCTGTGGCTACACTAGCAGAAAAAAAATGGGGGCTAGCAAGAAGATGGTGGCTGAGCTAGCAAGAGCAGATTGCAGTTAGCACGGCGGAGTATGGACAGTGTGGCTCCTGCCTCCTGTGTCTCCAACCCAGTCGCCAGTGAGACCATAGTGGTATGACTCCCCTACCTATGGCTCCGTGGGTGTTCCTTTTTGGCCTCACCATATCCTGTGTTCTTGTGTGGGGAGCGGGAGCTGAGACCCTGCATGACACCCCACGTGACAAATGGCGCAGCGAGCAGGGTATGGTGCTGGCCAAAGCTCTCCGAAGTGCGATGAAGCAGTTTGTGGTTATGAACACTCAGTCTCAGGAAGACCAGGAGGAGCAGCTGCCAGAGAGCTGGACCCCTGTGGAGGGGTGGGAAGACGTGGACGGTTCCCCAACCAGCATAGGCCAGAGAAAGCGAAGGTCATTGTGGCCCTGTGGGCTGGGAAGTGCTTGCTGAGTCCTCCATGGGAGATGAGGGTGAGGTCAAGGTCGTTCCTCACCCCCAGGACAGCCCTGGCGAATGACTATGGACTATGGCGAATGGGCTCTATCCATAATTTAATGGACTGCTTGACTGTTTGCTTGGGAACACAGCACCCTGCAGTGGAACTGGCGGATGTTTGCTTTTGTGTCTTGACTGGCTGCCATAGAGAATATGTAAGCACCTTGACTGTGAGCCTCTGTTGTTCCAGCATGTACCCTGAGAGGCCCAGAGAGAATGGCAGTGCCCTGAGAGCCCAGGCTGAGCCCAGGAAGTCTGGCTGTGCCCAGAGAGAGTGGCAGTGCTCTGAGAGGCCCTGGCTGTGCCCGGGGAGACTAGTGGTACCCTAAGAAACCCAGGGAATCTGGCTGTGCCCAGAAGGACGGGTGGTGCCCTGAGAAACCCGGGCTGTACCTAGAGAGCCTGGCTGCGTCCAGGATATTGCATTCACCTCCAGGCTTTTTGCACAGGGCCCCTTGCGGAAGATGCTTGTCACATAGATTGTGAGGCGAGACCCTGTAGGGGTGGAGTGTGGGGACAGAGCCAGGAGTGCAGTTTCCAGGCTCTCGGCCTCACATAGAAAGGTGCTGGCTCAGGGAGTAAATGGCCATCAGCTGTGGCTAGTTGTCCATCAGCTGTAACCATTGAGCCATGGCCACTAATATAACTGCCGTGGTTACGTTGGGGAGTAGAGGAAGTCGAGGAGAGAGTCGGTCGGTTGGCAGAAAGCAGACAGCAGGTCGCATGTCATGTGAATCCAGCCTCCAGTGAGACTATAGCGGTATGACTCCCCTACCTATGGCTCCGTGGGTGTTCCTTTTTGGCCTACTTGTATCCTGTGTTCTTGTGTGGGGAGCGGGAGCAGAGGCCCCGCAGGCCGCCCCACACGACAGTCAGCCTAGAAGGAAATGGTGGAGACCTAAAGGGGTACTTCTTATCCAGCTCTAACTCACTGGAACGTGTGGAACCTGGCTTCCAATTTTTCTAGAGATATTCAAAATCTGGATTTTGTAAATGTAAAATGTTCTAATTTTCAAATGTTGGCAACTACTCATTTATTTAAAACAAACAAAAAAACAACACATGTCTGCAGCTGCCCTCACCCCACAGGCCACCTCTGGTTTGGAGACTAGTGAAGGCTTAGAGGCAGAAAAGTCACTGAAATTGAACCCTGTCAATTCAAGTCATTCCATACCTTCAACCCACTCATTCTCAATCAGATGTGCTCACCTGCGGAGTTTTAAAAACTGTACAAATGCCCAGCCTCCACCCTAGACTAAACTTTTTGGGGAATGGAAACTAGACATGTGCTTGTTTTTATTGTTATTATTATTATTATTATTGTAAAATATTCATAACATAAAATTTACTATGTGAACCATTTTTAAGTGTATACAGTTCACTTGCTTTAATTACATTCATGTTGTTATGCAACCCTCACCACCATCCATCTCCAGATTTTTCCGTCTTCTCAAACCGAAACTCTGCACCCACTAAACACCAGCTCCCCATTCCTGCCTCCCTGCAGTCCCTGGTAACCACCGTTCCACTTTCTGTCTGTATGGTTTTGACGACTCAGAGTACCTCATATAATTAGAATCACACAATATTGTGACCGGCTTCTTTCACTTAGCATGTTTTCAAGATTCATTCATGTTGTTGTATGTCTCAGAACATTCCTTATTTTCTTTTTAAAAATTGAGTTAAAATACGCATAACAAAAACATTTGCCATCATAACAATTTTTAAGTGTACAGATCAGTGGCATTAAGTGGAGTCACGCTGTTGCTCAGCCACAATATCCCCATAACTATGAGTCTGAACCCCTACGCCCATTAAACAACTCCCCTTGCTACCTTTCCTCCCAGCCGTTGGCAGCCATCCTTCTACTTTCTGTCTTTATGATTGTGACTAATCTAAGTACCTCATATAAATGGAGTCATACAGGATTTGTCCTTTTGTGACTGGCTTATTTCACTCAGCACGTAACGTCCTCAAGGTTCATCTAGGTTGGAGCATATTGCAGAATTTCCTTCCCTTTTAAAGCTGAATAATATTCTATTGCAAAACAATCTAATAATACGCACTTCTGTAAGAAAGAAAAAAAAAATTTTTTTCTGTATAGGCATTGAAAAGAAAATTTGGAAAAACTAGCACCTGATTACCTGAGAGGGCAGAGCTACAATAAGAGCTTACGGGAAGGAGTCTTACTTTTTATTTTATATACAATGGTAAGGTGTGAGATTGTGTGATGAACTTGCATTAGTTCTACAGTTATAAAAAGATATAAACTAATAAGTAGACACACTACCAAAAAATAATCAATGCTGTCGAGGTGATGAGAACACACGTTCTCAGTGTCTGCGGGTGGGAGCGTAAATTGTCCTGTAGAAATTTATCCAAGGATAAACCGATAGAGGCCTTCATTACTGTGTCACTTACAGTAAGGAAACACTGAGGGGGAGAAGGAAATGTTCGTTCATAAGGAGTTACTTCATGAAATCACAGGACAGCATGCAGTAGAATTCAGGGTAAAGCGGTGATACAGCAGTGCATTTATTGGCATGGAAAGCTGCCCGCCATCTATTGCTAAAGGCATAAAGCAGGTTACAAGACAGCCTGTACAGATTAATTCTGATCTGTATCATATGTTTGGCTGTATGTGTATAATATCCATGCAGAGAAGAAAACCTGCAACAATATATGTCAGGGTATTCTGAGCAGTAGCTTTCTTGGAGTGGTGAGATTATCGACAATTTGTTGTTTCTTCTGTATTCTTTTTGAAGTGATCTAATTTATTTATGAGTATATATAATCCTTTTATTCTTTAAAAAAATAATGAAGCTCTCTCTTTTAAAAAATTGCCATGGAAGCACATTCCAAAGTCCCCCTGTCTGTTTCTTTTAGCTACGTTTCCAAGGTAGAAATAGTATGATAGGCATCCTGGCATCCCTGGTCTATTATTCTGTTTATAATGCAGGTGTGGGGTGCAGTGATAGGACCACCATCTGCAAATCTGGGATCACAGGCTTTTGACACTGTTTTAGCTACCGTGAATCAGGAGAGGTCATGTGATCTAGAATGGCTTAGTATAATTAAAACATTCTCATAAGGGGATTCTTTTCAAATTCTGCATTTTTTCTTTCCTTTTTTTCAATTTAAAAATGAATTTAAACATTTAAAGTTTTTTTCTTGGGGGGAGGTGGGATCATTCCAGTTGAAGAGGCTACTTCGGATTATCAATCGCCCCTGGACACACATGAAACAAGCACACCCCTTAAAAGCTACGGCAAGCATTTTTCAAATGAATGGATGGCTTTTGAAAAATCGGACATGTGTAATATTTACCGCATTCCAAAGACTTTCAGACAATAACAACATTAGAGATTGGCTGTCTGTTCCGTGTCCTGGTGAACCGTTTCTCCAGGGTTAAGATTTTGGTTCCAGACTCAGCAGCATTATAAGGATCAGATGTTGCTTGGACAACAGAGCCCCTTTATTTTACCCAATTAACTTCTGGGGTGATGTGGGACCATGTTCTGAAGTTCCTGATGTTTGATTTTCAAGTGTGCGCTGACATGGCCACCCCAGGCTCGCTGCATGGCTCACCAGGTGACACCTGGTGAGGGTAGCAGGAAGAGCCTGCCGGAGCAAAAGACCTGGGCCTGGCAGAGAGATGTGCCCTCTCCCCACACAGAACTTTAGGTTTTGAGGCTGGAAGTTCTGCTCAGCAGGGCTGACGATAGAGCACAGCTCACTCCAGCCCTACTCCCGGATTCCCTCACCTTCATTCTTTTGTGACCCTAAGCCCTTAGCACAGGCCTGGCACTAAATAACATGCCTGATGAAATGCTCAGTAACAGGGCGGACCACTACTGTTGCTACTGCCATTTCTATCTTTAGAGGTTGCACTGCCCTGGAATAGTTGGGCAGGGAGCTAACTTCAGCAAAGCGCTTCTCTCCATCCTCCCGACCTGGCCAAGGACTTGCAGGGACAGTGGGGAGGCTGTGGGTGACAGGCCATGAGGGAATGGTCCTTACAAACTGGAAGGGGGTTCTTGCCTTCATGGTTGTGTTGGAGTCTGGGAAAAAAAAAAACAGTGACACCGGTCCTGTCTGTATTTAAACTTTTGAAATTTTGTTCATCATGGATTTTTGCATCCAATTTTTAAAAAAGTATTTATTTAAGACATGAGGTTTTTTGGTGCCCCCTTAAAATTTTTTGCACCCCCAAAGTGCCTCACTTGCTTCACTCTTGTCATGGCCCTACTTGCTTCTCGATGCCTTATTTCTTCCAAAGGCTCAAGTAGCAAAAAGCAGGTCTAATCTATTTTATTTTACTTTGGGAGCTAAGTGTCGTTATCAGGATATTTGTTTTCTGACTGGGCCTTGTTGACCAGTTTAAGGTGGTCATTTAATTAATAAGTTTGAACCAAAACATAACTACTATCTAAAATTTGAATACTAATAAAGCCTTCCTCCCAGCCTTCTTTCCCTCCATCCCTCCTTTCCTTCTTCCCTCCCTCCCTTTTTCATTTTAACAAGTGTTCAGGAATTGAGGGAAATTCCTGAACACAGGCTGAAATTTGCTGTAGGCACTACCCCCTGAGTTTAGATGACCACAATCACGATTTTGAGACATAATTGCCGTGCAGACACCTGGCAGGTAAGTACTCAATAAGCATTTGTTGGACTGGGATAACTGTTTGCCTTGTGTGACCCTCGATGGCAGGAAGAAGCCCCAGCACCTCCCCTGGGCCTGACCGAGTTCTCTTCAGCCTCCACATGCAGGGGGTGACTCAGCCTGTGATTTCATTCACCCAGCCTGGTGTTTATGCCACTCGCCACCAGCCAGTTGATACTGTTAGGAACTGTCCTGAGCTGATACTCCGCTGGGAGAGAATGACATCCAGTCAGCTTGTGGCCTCTGTGGTCAAAACAGCTGAAATGTTATGGCTTCTGAATAACTCATTGTCTGCAGTCAGTCGGCCTGAGGAGGAAAATCCCGGTGCTCTCCTCCCTCTACCTTGAAGGAGAATTTTGGCTTCTACGTGGGCTCTGCCCAATAGTGAAGGGTCCTTGCTGGGCTGTGGGAATGAGCTTGAATGGATGGAGCTAGCACGGGGCTCCACAGGAGAATCCCCTCGAAAGACACCTTTAAGCATAAGTTAGTGTCAGAAGCAGCTGGGGGTTTTAGAAGGCAGCTTTGCTCACTTTGGATGGATTTTTCTCTGGCACCATCCAAGGCTGTCACAGGCCAGGAATGACTGAGTGCACACCCTTGCCTTCTCAGACAAACACCAACACTACATACAGCCATGTAAATAATGTGTTTGTGGACAGTGGAAATAACTATCTGAGCAGCAAGAAGAAAAACAATCACAATTACAACAGGCTCCATGCTAACAGTTTACACGTGCTGCCTCATGTAACCCTCCGTGAGGTGGGTCCTAAGAGTATTAGCTCTTAGAGATGAAGAGACCCAGACACCAAAAATTTATGTAGCCTACTCAAGGTCATGTAGCCGGCAAGTGGAGTCACCAATTGTGAGGCACAACTGACAGTCTCAGCATAGCTGAGACTTCACAGGGGTGAGAAGGACAGGAGGACAGACTGGAGGATGGGCCAGGAGACAGGTGTCTGAGTGCACATGAGCACTGCACGGGGTCCCAGGAGTGGAGGCCATGAGGGGGAAGATGAAGCGATTCTCTCTCTTTTCTCAGCATTGACTCATCTCCCCCTGCCACACTCCCCAGGGGTGGTTTATGTCTAAGAGGTGACACCTCTCCATCTGCGTTACTGTGGGTCTGTGTGAAACAAAATACGAAAGGCATCTTCTGATGCTCTCCTAGCCTCTAGAACCATGGATTCCCAGGTCATGAGTGAATTCAAAAGTTGTCTATTAGATGAGATGCTGTGATGTCCTCCCCTGGTGGTGACTGCGTGAGAGGCTGGCTGGTTTTCCCCTGCTGACCCTGACTGTCTCTGAGAAAGCAAGCGGCTGTGAAGAACCCACGCCGTGACGAAAACTGCCCGAAGAGAGCAAACACAGCAAAACAATCACAATAACAATGCAAAATATTCCCCTGGACTGGTAAGCTAGGTAGGTAAAACGTTAGCAAATCATCCTCAAAAGTTCCTTTACTGATTCTTCATCTGCTCAACTCTGGTTTTTAAGCTTTGAATCAGAAGACACCTGATGAGCACTAACTTAAAAGCACCTTTTGTTTACTTGCCTGAATACCAGCAGTGATGGCAGGACCAGGGATAATGGTGTCTTGAAGGCGCAGGCGGCATGCGGTCTGCCTTCTGCCCAGTCCACCATCCCTAATATTTCACTGCCATCCTTCCTGACATTAGCCACCACCAGGTCTGGAAACGTCGGGTATAATTGTGTGCAGGGACATGTTGAATCCTCAACATCATACCAGTTAGACGTGTTCTGAATAGTACCAACCGCAGTCAGACCTGAGGCCAGAAAAAGACAGGCAGGTGGGAGTGCCAGCGCCTTGAGTGCTGAGGAGGAGGGGAAGGAAATGTAGGGAGGACAACTCTCGAGGGCTCTCCCTGCCCCAGACAAAGCCTCATTTCTTTCAGTGTCTGGCTTCTACAACTTCCCTTAACTGGACTCAGCTCCCATAGTCTCTACCTCTTCAGCCTTGTTTTCTCATCTGTAAACTGGGGCAATAATAGTGCCTATAAAATGAAAGCATGTGTGTAAAACGCTTGGAACAGTGCTTGCCACCAATGAATACAAGAATGAATACAAGGTTAGCTCTTGTTAATACCATTATCATTAAAAAAAATTTTTTTGGGGGGAGAACCGTGTGTTTTTCCAGGACCCATCGATTGTCCTTCAGTCTAGCGGAGGGCGCAGCTCAGCTCCAAGTCCAATTTCAGTTTTCAACTGGCAAAATTGTTGTTAAGAACTCGCGCTCTAACCAATCGAGCCATCCAGGTATCGTTTTTATTTTTAATGCGTTACTATTACTGTTCCACTTTTCCACTTGCCTGCCGACTGCGAGATGATATCTCTCTCTCCATCACACACACACACACACACACACACACACACACACACACACACACACACAGGTGAGAGGTCTCATCTGATGTCGTTACTTTGCAGTCTCCAGTTGTACAGCTTTGGCATTCTCTAAGGAGCTGCCCACGTTACTTAGAAGCTTCTGGGACACAATAGTCCTTCTGGCTCCCAGTGCTGGGACCTATGCCAGCGTTTTCCCGGGGCCCCATGGCCTACCTCTGGCAGGTGCGCCGCGTGCAGACCCCCGTCAGGGGTGTCTGTCCTCCGTCCCAGGGTTTGCACTTACTCCTGCTGAGCAGCCTCTTGGAGAATCTCTCATGTCCATGAAAGACACTCAGCGAAAAGATGCCCACACTGCTGAGAAATTCAGGGTCCATCAGTGTCAGAACACTGAGTGTCTGTGTGGAAACACTGAAAGGCAGCCACAAGAGAGATGCCCCTACGACGCTGCTTTCCCATCCACCCTGCTGCCCTTGTCTGTCAGCTGTCTACTCCCTCGCCTTCTAAAGTTGCCTTCTGAAACCCTAATGACAAACATGTAACCATCAGAGGATTTCTCTAAGGGTTTGCCTCACCTCTGCAGCTCCGTGTCACCAATCTGGGCCTCCCTCGGGGCTATAGGGCAAGGTTGCCAGAGAAAGTTCAGGTGACTGAACTGCAGCCAGGTAACCTGGCAGGAGATTGCCCCTGTATCTGCTTCTTCTGGATGCCACTCTCAGGGGCAGACTGAGCGCTGAGCTGAGAGGCTGGGGAAGACCAGAGGCTGGAGATTTCCTGGGGGCAGGAAGAATGCCTGCACCTCCCCACAGGACTCCAATTTCCAGTCCCACCAAGACAGACCAAGGAAGCAGCTTTTGCCTCCCCAAAGCAGGTACTGGTCCCTGGCATTGCTAACTCCTGCTACCCATGTGGCCTTGAGCCTATCTCCTGAGCTTTCTGGGCCTCAGATGCCTTACTCAGTAGGGAGGAAGGTGGACAGACAACCACGGAGGTCTCCTGCCACACTGGCATTCTGTGGGACTCAAAGCTATGAATGGGCACCTGTGGCCTTTGTCCCAGGCAATGGCCCACTGTGTGCTGTGTCCTCTGTCGTCATCAAGGAAGGCTGAGTGTGAAGGAGAAATGCAGTCCCTTTGCTTTCAATCTGGGTTTTCCATCCCCTCACCTCCAGCATCCAGCGGCCTGTACTATTTCAGAACTTGGACTATTGACCTACTTGTCCTGAGCTCAGAGCCTGAGCTCAGGCCTGTCAACATCAGCTAGAGAAAAAGGGTCAAGTTTTCTGATGGAGAAGCTCATCTCATATGAGCAGAGAGAATTTGTCCCAATTTCTGGTCCAGCCTTTTAGCTTTTAGGCTGGGATTTGTTAAAAAGGACAGAATGGGAACTGCTTGAGAAAGTCATTTGCAACATGTCCATCAACAACGAGGCAAGTTTGTGTGTAGGGCTTGCGGATTCTCTTGCTACTCTGTTCTCACAACTTATACTTGGCAGGATAAACTGGATCTTGCTTGAAAATAATATTTCCCTACCATTACAACCTGTTTGGTAAAAGTAAATTTGTGTTTTAGAAAAACATGACATTTTTCGGCCTGTTGCTTCATAAACCTACTTCAGTGAAGGTGGTCATCTTCTTTCTGAATATTTACCGAGTGTGCAGAAGAGGGAAGGGGCAGTGAGCTAGCAAGACAATGCCTTCTGGAGGAAACGCGCTTTCCCAGTAGATGCGCTGTGTGCCATGCTGAGAAAAGGCATGGATTTAACAGCTATTCCGTAGCATTACCTTGTTCTTGGCAAGTTCATAGAGGACCTTTGTGTGGCGGGAAGAAAAGCACTTCTTCTGGCTGTCTTCCTTCACAGCCTCAGAGCTCTAGCTAACAGGCTGAGGCTTTGACCATTGACTGTCAACTTGGACCCAGCCTCGCCGGCATTCCTGGGAAGTCAGCAAGGACTAGATGGGCAGCTTGCAAGCACTGTTGCTTGTCATCTGTACTTGGGTAAAGTGAAATGCTTTCTGTGCTTGGACTGGAGCATACGCCTTGCTGGGGACACTTCCTTTCCAAGTTGTATATTTCACAAGGTTCTATTTTCATACCTGGCGTCATCAGTTTCCCTTAGAGGAGAACACCTGTAAATAGACCATCACTATGGCTAGGTAAATCCCATAGTGCGTTTAGTCTGCTCCCTGCTTACTGATTGTTCACCTGGCCTCCCACACATAGAGCAACATAATTTATCAGGGCCTGTTTTCCCATTAGGTTCTGCCCACTCTGATTGCTGGGATCACACCTTGGTGGTTGTCTGGGCACAGGGAGCGTGTTTGGTAGCGGGACCTGTATTCCTTCTCATCTGGCTTCTGAGGCCTGGTATACCTTTCTGAAGGAGGCTGCCTTATGCTCTCTGCTCTCTCAACCCTCAAAGACCAGCTTAAACTTGTTCCTTCTTCAAAAAGCTTGCCTGCAGATTTCAAAAAGTAACCCCTTGCTCTGCAACAAAAGTTGTACCTGCAGGATACATGGTCCTGCTATAGACATCTATTGAGAGGTCTAACTTTGCATATATATATAAATATATATATATATATATATATATATATATATATATATATCCAAAAAATGTACACATGACTTGTATTCATCTTTTGTTATCAGTATATATTGAGTATTACAACTTTAATACAGCCTTTTCCTTTCTTTAGATGTGCATACATTTTCTTTGGCACCCTCTGTATATATTCTCATCTGTTGTATCTTATAGGACTCCTGAATGCCTGCTAATGCTATTTTTCAGGATGTAAATTCCTCATAAGGAGCAGGTCTGCTAATGTAGCTTGGCATAATGTCAGTAAGACGCTACCTGCAGGCAGATAACTTAAATATTTTGATGACATTCAAAATAGCCCTGCATCCAGAACTACTGAAGATTATAAATTCATTCATAATCTTCAACAGTTCTGGAAAGCATGCTAGAGTACGATTTTCTCAGTTAAATAAAAAATCACATCTGTTGCTACTTTTCCTTTAAGGCACAGGTACTTGTTCCAATTTATCAGTAGAGAGAGGAGGGAAACCGCCCACCCCTTCTCTGCCCTGGAACTTTCTGCTTCTGTTAGAAATGGTTTTCAGAGTGATGGTGGCATCGAGGTGCTGGAATTGGGTTTATGGGAGAAATTCTTTCTAATCGCCTGGAAATATTTTTTTCAGGGAGGACCTGATTTGGTTTTGATTTAGTTATTTTCATTTTTCTTTCTGTCCCTTGTCAAGATGACAGGTAAGCAATGACCAGCATTGGTTAAAAAAAAGAAAGAAAAAGAAAAAAAGAAGGCTGCAATTACTTATTATAGAAGACAGGAAGAACAGGAAATTCTTCCTGAAATGGGTGTGTAAAGCTACTTTTTCTCATGTCCTTTTCTGCTACCCCACTTGAGGAAATAGATATTTAACCAGAATGGTAGGTAAGGCAGTTCCATCCTTCTAGAAATCCCCTTTTAGTGTTCCCAAAGTGAATGCTCATTTTCCCTAAATGTATGCGTGCCTCACATTAACCAATGTGGATAAAATTAAGTCACTTCATCTGGGTGTTCTTTAATTTTCTACAGGTTTAAGGGGACACTACTTCTCTACTGTATCTTTAAAGAATGATTGGGTTTTATTAATAACGACAAATGTTTAAACATTGTACGTGAGCAAGTCAACATTCCAAATTCTTCATAACACGACCAATCAGAAGAGCTTTCTTCACCTCTTAGAATAAGATGTCCAAGGTCATAATTTCCTAGGAGACAAGTCCAACCTGATTTAAATGATGGGGGTGGGGGGCTGGAGGGGGAAGCTCATAGCTGTGTGATATTGTTTTAGCTTCTGTCCAGTAAAAGAGATAAGGTGGATTTCTGAGGAATAAGATGAGATCAAAAGTAATTTTATCATAAATGTATTGCTTAACCCATGTTTCAGAGAAGGACGTTTTAGTCAGAAAAGACCCATCTTCCAAGCATGGCTAAGAACTCACGCCCGGAATTGCCTCCCTCCCTTCACTAATCCACCCACTCACCTGCAGTCCTTGCACTTCTGCCTGATGCCTGAACTTGACCTACAACTGACTGTTCATCAGAAAGTCAGATTTACAATTTTTTTTTTTAAAAGGGCGCAGCTCACAGTGGCCCCTGGGGGGATGGAACCGGCAACCTTGGTGTTATTAGCACCCCGCTCTAACCAACTGAGCTAACCAGCCACCTCCAGGTTTGCAGTTTTTGAACCCCCGTCATTTAACTATTCACCTTCATCCACCAGGGCACCAGGACACTTTCATTAACAAAGAAATCAGACTAAAAAACTAAGGTCTTTAAATGTTTTATTTTGCTGATTCTTCACAGAGCAAGGAATCAAAGTTAGAGATAAAATAACATGCCAGTGAAATTCGGCAACTACCAACAACCGAAAACTTTAAACATAAAATTCAAAGCAAGCTGCTGAAAGATCATAAAATAATCATGGGTGAAGTAATTTGTTAACGTCTGTAACACTGCAAGACCGGTCACCTACGTAGTCCTTCAATTGCAAAGCGGCGAGACCTGCCAGGCGGGCGCTCTCATCAAAGACCCCACACGCGAAGGGACAGCGCAGAAAAACATCCTGCCGTCGCCACCGCAGCGGGGACCCGCCGAACCGCCGGCGGTTTGGGACTCAGGTCCCCTTCCTTGTCTTTTCATGAAACAGAACGTTAATTAGCGATCGTCCTTTCTGCCTTGACTGCAACTGCGAAATACCCAGTTAACTATTTTAGTAAACCGGGAACGCGGTCTGCGTGAAAGGCAGTTGGTTTTTCTTCTGAAGCAAGCTCAAATAAATGTTGGTTACGCTACCTTTGGGGAAGGGGGCACAACACGGTGAATTTCGAGTTCTAAACCGTCCTTCTGGAAGACCCCAGCATTTAAGAGCGAGTGATAACCAGGTGTACATAACCTGGTTATGTGATTCTCAAAAATTGCACTCTAATCGCCGGGGTACCCAAGCCGACTCACGTCCCAAACCAGCAAATCCCAGCGACCCTGGAGTGGTCACTGCCTTCTCCCGCGGAACTGCGATGCCACCCGTCGGGCTGCCGAGGGTCAGTCCATCTGCTAGGTCTGGACACTCTGCACCGACTAACAGGTCTTTCTTGGCTTCCGGAGGTCAAGCAGCCTCCTTTGAGCTTGGCTGGTGGGGACCAGGATGCCTGCGACGTCTAACGGGGAGAAGGAAAGGAACCCCTCCCCCGCCCTCCGAGAGCAGTCCCTGGGTCGCCTGGCTCGGCAAATGTTGCCCCCGTGAGCAGAGGCCTGCAGGGCTGGCCTCCCGCCGCACCCAGGGCGAGCACCACGCGGTAAAATCCACACCACCCACGCGGAGCGCACCACTCCCGGGACAGGGAGAGACGTGCGCCGAGTGAGAGTGGGGTTGAGAGCACGCCCTTGCTGCCGAATCCACCTAGAACCCCACCAACGTCGAGGCTCCGTGGAACATCCGCTCTGGTCACTCGAATTCCCCCGGGGTGGGGGCAGGGAAGGGAGCGCCCGACAGTTTCTTCCTCTGGGCGAAAAGGTGCGCAACGCGCTCCGGGCTGGACCCCACTGTCCCGGGGAGCAGGGCGCGGGGACGCGGAGAAGCTGGGTGGCGCGAGGCCGGGCGGAGGGCGCGCCAAGGGCCAGGGGCCGGCCTTCACTTGGAGAACTGTGCCGGCACCGCGGCCAGGCCCAGGCCGGCCGGGACCAGGTGCGGGAACTTGCAGACAGCGCAGGTGCACAGGCCGGGGCCGCCCGCGCCGCCGCCGCCGGGGAGGGAGAACTGGCCGCACGGAGGCTCCTCGAGCGCCAGCGACAGGTACTTGGCTGGGCGCAGCGCGTCGGGCGGCCCCACGGCGCCGGGCGCCAGCAGCACGGAGCCGGGCGCGGCGGCCAGCAGGGGCAGGCCGGCCAGCAGCAGGCGCGGCGCGGCGGGCCCGGCGCCCTCGCCCAGCGCGCGGCGCAGCTCCTGCAGCGAGCTGCCCAGCAGCAGGATGTAGTTGCGCGCCAGCAGCAGCGTGGCGATCTTGGAGAGCTTGCGGCCCGGCGCGCCCTGGCAGTGCGCCGCCGAGTAGGGCAGGATGGCCTCGCGCAGCGCGTCCAGGGCCAGGTTCAGGTCCTGCATGCGCTTCCGCTCGCGGCTGTTGATCTTGCGTCGCAGCTGCTGCTGCTGCTCTTCTTTGGCTTCCGCCCTGGAGCCACTGCCCACGTGCGCCCCGGGTCCCGCTCCCGTGCCCGGCGGGTCGGCGGGCGCCTCCGGCTTGTCGCGCGCCGCTTGGGGGAGGACGGGCGCCGTCGTGGAGGAGGAGGACGTGGGGGCGCAGGGACGCTGCCGGTAGCCCACCAGCTCGTACAGGGAGGCTCCGAGCTGCACGTCTCCCGGCCGCTGTGGCCGCAGCATGGTCGCGGGGGCCGCGTTCACGCGCGCCTGGGAAACTGCATGGTACATCTGGGGGGCGTCGGGGGCGGTGGAGGGCGCCTTTCGGGAACGCCCCGGGGTGGGCCCTCGGCAGCTTGCCCCTCCCCGCGGACCTGCGTGCGGGGAGCGGATGGCCGGCGGCAGGCCGCGTCGCACCCCTTTAAACCCGGCCTGGGAACCTGCGGGGCCCGGGCCGCTGGGCGCAGCCAATCGGGGCGCGAGGTCGGGCGCAGGCGCGTCCCATTGGCCACCCCTCCTCGGCCCGCGCGGAGGGGCCGCAGGCCGCGCTCAAGGAACCTATTGTGACCGCGGGTGTCCAAGGAGGGGCGCGGGGGTGGGGGGAGGGGGAGGGGGAGAGAAGGCGTCTTTTTGGCTGAAGTGCGGTTGTTCATGGAGTTCTGGTTGCATTGGTGAGGCTGAAACTCATGTACCTGTCTCCTTCTCTCTGCCTGTACTTTTTGGTTCATGCATATATGTATGCATATTTGTTTATTTTAAATTGTAGTCAAATACACATAACATAAAATATACCATCTTATCCATTTTTAAGTATACATCTCAGTAGTGTTAGGTACATTCACGTTGCTGTGCAACCAACCGGCAGAGAGCCCTTTTCATTTTGCAAAACTGTAACCGTACTCATTAAACAACAATTACCCATCTCCCCCAACTCCTGGCAACCACTATTCTTCTATGAATTTGACTACTCTTGGTGCCTCATATAAGTGGAATGAGACAGTATTTCTCTTTAGTGACCAGTTTATTTCATTTAACATAATATCCTCAATGTTCACCTAAGTTGTAGCATGTCAGGATTTCCTTCCTATTTAAAGCTGAGTACTATTCCATTATATGCGTATGCCACATTTTGTTTATCCATGAATGGACACTTGGGTTGCTTCCACCTTTGGGCTATTATGGATAATGCTGCTATGAACATGGGTGTAACATATTTTTTAATACCTAATTTCCTGCCAGTGTTCAAAATAATTTTAATTTCTGCTAGGCTTTGAGAACTAAATTTCTGGGCTCAATGACCAGTAGAATGATACTACTGGCCAATGGATACTACATGGATACTCCCCCTCTGGCGCCTCCCTCTGATTAAAAGGTCTTTCGGGACTAAAAAGCTTTTTGTGGGGGATTTCTTTCCTCCCCAAAAGGGACGAGTGTTCATCCTATCAGTGACTGGACTCTTGCTTCAGTAAAAACTCACATAGAGATTGGCCTCTCATCAGAAAAAAAGAAAAAGCAAAAACAAATGTCCACCCACACACTCGTATCAGCTGAGGATGGGACTGACTGAGTTTTTCTCTTCCTCAAAGAACATTACTTGGTGGCTATGGAAGTTTTCTACCCCAACACTAACGCATGCTACTACAACTTGTCACCATCTCATGGCAAAATGGCATGGAGCACAATGCCTTTAAAAAGAAAATCTAAATCTCTACCATTTATCTAAATCTCCACCATACCATAAGGTAGCCAGCCACTAGCCCCCTGTGGCTATTAAAATTAATTAATTAAAATAAAATTGACTTAGCAATTTAGTTCTCCAGTTGCACTAGTATAGCTTCATGTGCTTAGTAGTTGCAGGGGGCGAGTGCCCACCTATTGGACAGCACAGACAGAGAACATCATGGCAGAAAGTTCTATTGGACGGCGCTGGTGGCAAGTGCAACAGAAAGAAAATGAGCCTCTCTGTCTTGGCCCTCTTTTGTGTAAAAAGAGAGCTGCTGCTGAAGAGCCTGCCCACCTTGCGAACTGATTTCAGCTCTGAGAGCCCTTTGGCTGTGCCTGCATTATTCTCGTTTTCTTCTGCCAATATTTGCCCTATAGGCTCACTCAGATCTCCGCTTCCAACCTACAGTTCTACCTGTAACATCCTGCCTATGCCTCAGGTTCAGCTCCAACAGTACTTTCTTCTCAAAGCCTTGGTGATTTCTCATCTTCCTCTCCTGATGTTTGGCAAACCACTGATAACATTTCCTTATAGTCTAGATTGTGTTGTGTGGAGATCATCTCTGCATTTGGTTGTGATTGTTTTGAGGGCGGGGACCACCTGTTCATTTCTGCATCCTCCCAAAGCCCAACACTGTGCTTTACAACTACTGTGTGTCCTGGGGGTGTCTGAGATTGGTCTGAAATCTCCACTAGCTGACAGTTCATCCCTTGAAATGTGCAAACTCCCAACAGTGTTTTAATCCAAGAGTTTCCTATAGGTTTCATAGAGAAGGAATGTGGTAGGACCCCCCCCCCCCCGCCCCAACCCTCAGGAGACCCTGACTTAACATGGTGTTGGGGGACTCGCTTAGGGAGAGAGGAATAGGCCTGGACGGGAAGGAACTGTGTCCCCAAGCAGAACTAGACAGGAAAGAGAAAGACCAAGGAAATAGCCTTGAAAGTTTCAAGCAGGTAGGTTTAACACCTCACTATTTCACCCTTTAAAGCAATCTGCTTCTCAAAGCATTTTTACAGACATTTGGTTCTCACATGGGAAACCTGTGAGTTGGGCATTTTTTAATCCCTGCTGTAGGTGGTGAAACTGAGGCTCCCAGAGGGTAGTGGGTTTCTAGGGTTGGCAATGTGCCTTTACACAGGAGTAGCAGGCTTCTGGAATTCCCTCCAGCTAGACCAGGCTCCCAGGAAGCTGAGGATGGAGAGGCTTGGGGAATGGGTGAGAGGATGGAGGGGCCAGCCTAGGCCAATCCAGTATTGACCAGTTAACGGGTTCCAGCCATGTCCCAGAAGAGAGGGTTTCTAGGATCCCACATTCATGCACCCTATACCAGCCCCCTCTGGCAATGCCCACCTTCACTCTGACGACCCCTCTGTCTAGTAGCTGAGATGCCAGACTGAGGCAAGCCCCCAGCTTCTTCCTCTGCCCACATCCTAGGCAGGTGCCCTAGCCCTTACCCTGCCAGGAGGAAGAGGAAGACGGAAGCTAAACCTGGGGTAGAGTAGCTTAAGCAGCACCCTTTACATTTCCCATTCACAGGCAAGGGCACCCCAGGAATCAGACAAAGAAACAGACGTGATACTCTTCCTCCAAAATAGTTTCCCTCTTTACTGGGGGTGTCTCTGAGGGTTTTCAGACCTTGACCTCACTACAGCTCCATGTTAGGGAAGAACTCCTCCCTTCCCCTGGCCAAGGACACTGTCAGTTGGAAACACTGGCTGGTGTGTGTTGAAGTGCTTCTGGTGGAGCCCCAGAAGACCGCTGCGGGTGGTCTTGCAGGCCCAGCATGGGTACAGGATTTGGCACTTGTTGAAGCTGGTGACTTGGATAGCCCCTTCTGCTGGACCGGAGCTCCAGTGGCATGCAAAGTGTGACAGCTGGCAAGGGCCAGCCAGTCATTGCAGCCCCTGGCAGGAGCCCTGTGGGCTGTCTCAAGGGGAGGCAGCTGCCGTGGCGTCCCACATTCAGGACATACTTGGGGAAAAACTGTGTCCACCATAACAACCTCTCTTGTCTTTGCCTAAAGGGGCTTGTGTGTGTGTGTGTGTGTGTGTGTGTGTGTGTGAGAGAGAGAGAGAGAGAGAGAGAGAGAGAGAGAGAGAGAGAGAGAGAGAGAAAGGGGGTGCCTCCTTTAACCCAAAGGAGGTGTTTGTCTCAGGCTCCCTTTTCCCTGTATGGAAACCTAAAGTGTCTCCCACCCAATCCCCAATCCTGCCACCCACCCTTGCTTTGGGTCAAGAAGCTTGCGCTTTTGAAATAGCGGACAGTGGGGACCCAAAGCCTCAGGGGTGGGGGTAGGGGGATGAGTAGAAACGTGTGTTTGGGATGTAGTGCCGTCCACCTCCTCTGTAAGCACAGACAGGCTGTGCCACTGCAAAGCCTGTCCCCTGCTCAAAGCGCCCTGCTGTCACCCAGGACACTGTCCTCTTGCAGAAGGCCAGCTAAGTATAAATTTGTCTTTGCTAAAGCATGCTGTTTAAACTGGCTGGAGCTTGGACCTGTAATGAAATAATGGAGTTCAGTTTTTAAAGTTCTACTGTCTTCTAAGAAAGGCAGAATTCTTTGGAAAGTTTCAGTTAGCGAAGCAGTGTTGAACTTCGCACCATCATTATGGGCAGTGGCAGCTACAGCTAATGTTTGCCCTAAATTACATTCCCTTACCCATCCAAACATAACTGTCTGGAACATGGAAGACAGGTAAGATGCTTAGCTTAGCTCTGAGTAGAGGAGAGGAGGAGTAGAGGGAGAAAATGGGAAGAGGAAGTGGTTTACCCTTTGGTAAGTGTTCTTGGATGGAGCAGTGCTCCTTACAGGCATTTGTTCCTTTTCACTTGGGGGCCTTCTCTGCAGATTCTAAGTTACTCTTAGAAACAGTGCAGGTTAAATAAAGATTCCTGCTGGAAAATCTGAAAGAATATGAATGAGGTTCATTTGCAAAAGGGAGTGCAAGTTAATCATGTTGTTATGAACTGATGCAACGTGTAGTTATTCACAGTGTTTTTTAAAGTGACACAGGTGTCCCAGCTGTCCTTAGTTCCAGGGTGGAAGGACACTGATCGTAATATAGTGTTCTCTGTTCTGGTTAAAACACTAAAAATGATCAAATAGAGCAGGTGTATTTTATAAATATTATAGGGAGGTTTATTCTAGTTTATTTTAAATAAATGTCATTTGGATCTGATTTTGATAAAGTTTACTACTAAATATTATTTCGAACTCCAGATTTCCCCTTTGAGTTTTTGTTTGTTTGGTGTGGAGAAAAATTAAAAGGAAAGAAAAGTAGGGAAATAAACGAGGTGGCACCTGAGGGTTTTTTTATTCTTTTTTTTTTTTTTTTTAGACTCTTAATAATAGCTTCATTTGGCTATTGGTGACATAATTAAAACAGTCAGGCATATCCTTTTTTTTTTTTTCAAACTCAGGATAACCTAACAGAAATAGAAATTTTCATTGCTTCTGTGAATACCAAATACTGAAATTCAATATTTCATTAGCATTCTATACTAATACATTTTAATGCCTCGCACTGTCTATCTGAAAAGGAATTTTCTCTAAAAGAAACTTCCAATAATCATTGTGAAAGCATTATAAAAAGAAAAATACATCTTTTTGTTTTAAAGACGATTGGAGATAGTTCCTGCAATACCAAAACTCAAAGGCATATCGGCAGAATTTGGGACAGAGAAATGGGAATGTAATTAACAGAGATCCTCTGAGTAAGTGTGATAAGATTAACTGTGAATTAAGATATGTATATTAGCACATGCAACTTGGTGTCTGAAGGGTTGGTTTGGGACAGAATAAAAATATTTTCTGAGTCTCCCTAAAGTCAGGAGCTGGAGCCAAATGTTCCAAAGGCTTACACTGATACAATGAAAAGAGACAATTTGCTTGGAAGGCTGTGGCTAATTTATAACACAATGTCCAATGTCATGGTTAGTTTTGTTGCAGAAATTTGGCAGTTTAACCCAGAGTCTCAGGCAGCCTGAAAAGATGCGAGTGATTCTGGCTGCAGCGTCTCTCGCTTGCTAGATGTTCCAAATGGTTCAAACAAGCCCTTTCATAGAGACGCGGGGCCAAGTGTGCTCAAAGGAATGAGGGGAAACAAAGGTGGCTCTGAAGTCATTTCCCCCGCACTGGGTCCAGCCATCCGGTTTCACTCTTTCCCCATTGAACAGGCAGAATGCAACAGGAAGAGTGGGGAAGAAAGAGAACAAACAAGCCGATGTGTTTGGGGAGAGAATGGAGAGAGCCTGGGGCACTGAGCTGCTAAACTTTCATTCTAGGTTTTCAGAAAGGAGTGAATGATGAATTATAGAAACCTGAAAGGTAATAAAATATGGGTCACTGAAGCGCTGAGGCCAAGTTTCTAAAACACCTGCAGAGACAGAAGGTTCTGGAAGTCAGTACGGCCCTGCAGTCTTCCAGGCAGACTCCCTGCCCAAAGCACAGAAGGGAACTGTTCAGAAGCTCACCTGTTGTTTTCCCTTGGCTTGAAGTCCTTCCCTGTCTGCAAGAGCCAGCGGCTGGATCTGTCTCCAGATTAGACCACGGGGGTGGGGGGGGTGGGCAGAGGGGAAGAAAGGCAGTGTGAAGATTTCCCAGGGTGCAGTTAAGGAGACGGGAGTTGGGAGCTGGGAGGCCACTGCCTTCCTCTCCGGAAGACAAGACGCTTTGACCTGGAAATAGTAACTCAGATGATGAAGACTGTCCTCATTAAACATGCAAGAATCTTCCCCTGTAATATTCTAAGGCTTTTTGGCTCAAAGGCTCAACCCATTTATATCTTACAAAGAAGAGTCCTAATCACTGGATTGGGGATAAAAGCCAGTCTGTAGCCTTAGCTATACTCATTTGAGCCTCAGTTTCCTCATCTATAAAATGGGAATAACAGTGTTTCTCTCCTAAGGTTGTTATGAAGATTAGAAGGAAACATACATAAGGTGCCTTCCACTGAGTCCCTGGTACCTAGTAGCTGCTTAGTAAAATGACAACAGGAGTTCATGTTTATACACTTGCTACATGCCAGGCACCATGGAAAAACATGTCTTTTATAGTTTTCATTCAGACTACGGCAATGTCTCAGTTTTGTTTGATTGTGGTGAGAAATAAGTAAGTTGATACCCATGAGGCCCTGAGAAGAATGCATAGCACTGTGTTAGCTGTTATTATTGTTTTATTAACCTCCGTTATGAGTTGATTGTGTCCCCCAAAATTCACATTGAAGCACCTCAGTACCTCAGAATGTGATCTTATTTGGAAACAGGGTCATTGTAGATGTAATTAGTGAAAATGAGATCATTAGGGTGAGCTGACAAGAATAGTGTGCTTAAAATAAGCCTTCTTTCTTCATCCCCGTCACTTGGGCATATAGATATTTGAGGGGATCTCAACCATGTTTAAAGAAAGAGCCAAACTGGCTTTGGAGAAAAGGGTAAGGAAATGACCCAGGGCAGCCGTCCTACAGTACAGGAGAACTACACTTTGGCGAGTGGACAGACACAGAAGGATGGATCTGAGACCTGGGATTTTTCCTGTCCAGGAGGCTGTGGGTAGATGGGCGAGACGTGGAGAGTATGTGACTGTTTGAATGGGGCCGGGTAGATGTGCGTAGAACATGGTCCAAGCCCATCCTTCTGGGGGGCCCTGGCCCCGCCCTTTGCCTGGAAACCTCAGCCCAGTTCTATCACTGTTGAGTTCTCTGTGCAGCTATGAACCTCTAAGAGGCCGTCTCAGACCAGGGGCACCCTACAGATGCCCCTCCCCACCAGGCACTACCACTTCTGTGCACCAGTCACTTCAGTCCTCTCTGCTTTGTTCTCCATCGTACTTACCAACAGCTAAAACAGCCTCATTACTTACTTGCCTACTTAATTATTTGTGTCTGTTTTCTTCCACAGTTCAGGCTGGGGGGGCTCCACTGTATTCCACTGCCTTGAACAGGCTGGGCCCCTACTGGGTGCTCAATGAATGTCTGAATGAATGCGTGCAGAGGCCGCATCTAGACGGACTGACCAAGTTCACCGAATGCGCTCTGGTTGCACAGTCCTGTGCCAGGCCCCTGAGAAACCGTGGACCCCTGCCTTCTAGTCATTTATAATCCACTTGAGGATATGAGGTACACACGTGGGCACACCTGACCTGCAATATCAGCTTACATGGCCTGGGTGTGCGGGGAGGCTGACGAGTGGGAGCCGGGGAGGAACTTGGAGCTGCTGTGGAGTAGAGCACCAATCGCTGGGACCTCGTTAAAGCACAGCGTCCAGGTTCATGAGCCTGGTGGAACCTGAGATGTAATCAAGCGCCCAGGGGTTGCTGGCGCTGCTGGTCTGAGGACAGCAGGGCTTGGCTTTAGATGTTTAGAAGAGGGAGCGATTGCTTGCCACCGAGGCCTGTGGAAGGAGGGTTTGGCAAGCAGAAGGGCTGGGTGGATTAGGGGTTGAGAAGGGCACAAGCAAAGCTGGGGGGTAAGGAGAGCAGGGAACAGACCATGACAGCTGCAGTGGAGAATGGGAACAGGATGGAAAGATGAGGAGGAGGGAAGAGGGAGGGGGCAAAGAAGGGGTAAAATAGGGAACCCCTCAGCCCCAGCCACCATGATGCCCATCCTCCCTCTGCAGTCTTCTCTTTTTCAATGCAGTTCCTAGAAGGATTGAGACACAGGTACAGTGCCTTCCTCTGCGCTGTCATTCGGTCAGAACATGTTTTCAGAAATGTCACAATCTGACGTTGCCCAACAGGGCAGTGTGGGGCAGCCCAGCAAGCTCTGTGCAATCTGCTGCCACGAAGCCCAGGGTTTGTGGGCAGATGCCTGCTCTGGTGGCCAGTTCTAACCAGCTGGGATGGGTGGGTTCCCTTCCGATGAATACCCTCCCATTTGCGTTTTGCAAATCACTTTCATCTCTGTTATCTCATTGTAGCCTTATAGTATCCATAGGAGGTTGGGAGGGCACCTGCTCATTTTGCAGGTGAGGAAACTGAGGCCCAGAGAAAGTCGGGGCCAGCCCAGTATCACTTGATGCAAAGCAGACGAAGACAGGCGGGGATGAGCTGTTCTCTGTTTTTTTCCCCCTATGCCACCTGCCTCAATGCTCATAGGTGTTAATGTGTGTGTACAGGATTAGGCACCAGCAGGTCTCCTGTCAGCGGGAGTCTGCCCGGAAGTTTGTGGAATGATGACTTCTTGGTCACCAGATCTCTTGCCAGGATGGGCCCCCGGCTAGCCGAATGTTTGCTGGAATGCCAGGATATTCTAGAATCTCCTGAGGGGGGGCTGAGCCTCCATCAGATCCTCCCCTCTCCTGACCTAAAGGCAGGGAAAGGGGTGCAGCTGTGGCAACTGGCACTGCTTCCCACATTGCACGGAGGCTAAGGTCAGGACCAATTTCATGCGCCTTCTTCCCCTATTATGACCTTTGTTTCCCTTGCGCATGGCAGCTGCTTGTCTCCAGATGAGGAGACAGGAAGACAGGAATATAACAACATTATATTGTTGTTAATAACACGCAAGAAAAGCAGTAACACCATTATTAGCTGACTTGATTCTGCCCGATTTTAGTGGTGGATCCATTTAAAGTGATATAGGGCATTTAGGACAGGCTTTCACTTGCTTTGGTAGAGCAGGGACTTGCCCGCATTTTTAGGTTCTTGTACACTCATCAATAAAGCAGGATTCGTGCCCTTTATCAAAGAAAAGGATTGAGACTCATCAGGTCTGAAATCCTGGGGTGCTGAGAGTGTCAGAGGTTAGGAGGGTAGTGCTGCGGGTACTAGCCTGGATCAAAACTGTGCCTCTGGCAAGGACTGGAGTGTCACCTTGCCCCCTGCTCTGGGCTTGGCTCGAGCCAGCTGGGCCACTCCCACGGCCTACTTTTTGGTCTCCTCCATTGCAGGCCCCGCTTGCTCGGAGCTGGTGTAACATTCAGGGCAGAGGGGCTGCTGCTGCTGGAGAGGCCCCCCTGGGAAGCCCTCTGGGGGGCAGCTCTTCTCTGTCACCCCCTCCCCTATATGCTACCCCTAGGCCCGCAGCACTGTGGCCTCAGGATATGTTCATGGGCCTCTGATGGTTTGCACCACACACATCACATTCAACAGCAATCACTCCAACCCCCCCCCCCCCGCCATCAAACACTTCTTTGCACCAATATCTACTACCAACTTTATTCTGTGCTCTTTCTATCCTTTCACCTTGCTAATCTCTCCAGCTGCTCTCCCCATTATTACACACCGTAGCAATCCCAGCCCCAGGCCCTAAACTTGTCTCCACAAACCCACCCCCCTACCCCCCTGTTAACAGAACTCACCCTCTTCAGAATAATTTATTTTTCATTCGAGCTTACCCTTGCAACTTATCACTATACTATCTTCTACTCAAATGCAGCGCTTTTGCCAAGAGGACACCTGGTGAATGAAATTCTTTTATTACTCCAATAAGAGATGCTAAAACTGGTCACAAGAAAGGCAGGCATCGTGAGCTGGACAACCCCCCCCACCCAAATGTGTCCATTCTATGTATGGGCCCTTCCTATGTTTGTGCCCAGTTTCCTTTGGTGTCCCTTTTCCCTATCCTCATATCTATCTACCTTCCCACTGTCACCTGGTGATTCTTACGTGTGTCTTATGTGTCATTAGGCCTTGGACAGGTGGAAGGGGCAAAGTACAAGGGGTCCTGGGTTGGGTCTCAGGCCACGTGGTCTCTTCTAAACTCAGTGGAAGAGGACTGGACTGCAGACAGGTTCTCGGCCCTAAGTGCCCAGGTACGATTATGTGTGCGTCACTTACCATGTCGCTCCCCCATTCTCACTCTCCTTGTCCCTTGCCCTGGGATGCTGCACGGATGTTGGAAATATCTCCCCACCTTGAGCCTGCACCATGGCTGCACGTCTGTGGGAGACTGTACTGAGTGGGAGATGCTGTCCGTCGGGGAATTAACTGGTCTTCCATATTACAGCCTGATGGTCAAATCTTGATCTGTCCAGGCCCCTATGATCATGGTCTAAACCAGAGCTGTCCTTGAATGCTCAGACTGAGGCAGCCTGTCCTGGGCGCATGCTGTAGGGACGCCACTCGGGGGTCGTTCTGGCTGTGTCCCTGTCCCTGGGGCCCAGGGGAGTGTCTGCCCAGAGCTTGCCCCCGCACCCCACCTCTGTGCACGATGCCTGCAGTGCAGGACAGAGCTGGGCTGGGGAGACATCGGGCAGGGGGTACAGGCCATGGGCCTTATTTCTGCTTTTCTCCTGGCCCTGCCATGTTAGGAATATCCCAGTCTGACCTTTCAGCTAGTACTTTCTTCTGAACCAACACCCCAGCTTCTGCCAGGGAGCACAGTATGGGACTACTCCAGCCCCAATTCTTCACCAAACGTATATCAGGTCAGGTCAGTCCTTTTCACTCAAAAGCTTTAGGAGGCTTCCCAACACACTTAGAATGAAACCCAGAGGCCCCCAAACCTCTCTGATGTACCTCCCAGAGCTTTTGTGCTTGTGGAAGCCGGCTGCCGCTTTAGAAGTCCAGTGACTTTGTGAGAGGGCCACATGGGTGAGAGGCCCTGAGACTACGTGGGGGTCTACCTGCCTCGTCCTGGGCCCGAGGTTACTCGGCTCCAGCCGCACAGGCCTGTGGTCCTTCCTGCAACACCAGCCTCCTCCCTGCCTCGGCACCATCGCTCTCGCCATTTCCTCTCCTTGGAGCAGCTTTCCCATCCATACCTCTGGAGGCTTCTTCTCCAGTGTCCTCTAATCGGAGCTGCCTTCCCTGCCCCCCTAACATGTGACCATCACCCCTTCCCCTGTGAGCTTGGTTTTCTTCCCTACTTAAAATTATACATATTTCTGTTTTCGGGGTCTAAAACTTTGCCTGAGACATATACAGTCCCGGATAAATGCTTATGGAGGGAAAGAAGGAAGGGAGGGAGGAAGGGAGGAAGGCAGAAGGGAAGGAGGGATGAATGAATCACAGCCATCCTGTCCCTTCCTCACCATCAGACTTTTCTGGCATAAAGAGTGATCTTTGCCATACTTCTACAGCTGCTCGTGCGACTTTGGGGGAAATACATGTCCACAGTGGATATAGTACCAGACCCCTGTTCCCTCCTCTGTTCCTCTTTTCCTATTTGTGGAGGGCTCCCCTTGACCACAGTCTTTTCTTTCCTGGTTTATCGCACAGCCTCAGACGGATAGTGCTGTCTGCAGCCAGCCTCCTTTAATCACTGGATGCCAAATCCTGTGGGAGATGGACTCCAGCCTGCCACGAAGGTGGCTATCCCTTCTACTTTCTTTTGTGGACATGCGCAAGGCCCCACTGAGAGTCCGCGTACTACACAGCCTCCCATTTCTCATTTCGGACTTCCCCCTGGGGCTATTATCTGGCTTGAGCAATTGCTTTCATGCTACAAACTGCTTTCGTTCACTTTTGCACCGGGGAGAATTTTGTATCCTTGGCTGGATGATGCCGTCAATAGGCATCTATTGCCAGTGCTTCTGGGTGGCTGAGAGCAAACTGCTAACCCTCAGGATCTTCAGAAATAATAAAGTAATAAAAATAACAAGCTGCTAAGTTTGTTCTACCACAATATCTACATCTCCCAATGCTTTTTTTGTGCATGATTCTTGTCTGCGTTTCCTAATTAAGAAAAATGTTTCCATGGCTTGACTCACTGACCACAAACAACAAGAAAAGCTCTCTTGCCCTTTGGGTAGGAAATGTGGATTTGGCTAGGTTTATCGGTATTAGGTTCACTCAAATAAAACAGAAAATACAAAAAAAATGTTCTTTTCCTCTCTTGTATAAGAAATCTGGGGATAGGCAATGCCAGGTCTGCTATGGTGAGTCCCTCTAGCTTTTCATTCTACTATCTTAATGTTTGGCTTCCACCCTCAAGATCACCTCACAGTCCAAAATGGCTGCTGGAACTCCAGCCATTAGACCTGCATTCCAAGTGGTAGGAAAAGAATGACAGAGGGCATAGCAGCTCATCATCCATCTAAATCAGCATCCTTTATGTAATTTTCCCAGAGGGCTCATCTAATACCTCCATTTGGTCTTATTAACCAGAATTTATTAATCACATGGCTGTACCTAGTTGCAAGGGATGCTGGGGAATGCAATCTATGTCTCAGCCCATTGTAACCCTAAATAAAACCAAGGTTCTGTTGCCAAAGAAGAAAGGAGGTAATAGGTGACTAAGTGAGGATGAAGTGCTGACAGAGCAGGAGGAGAAAAAGGACAGCAAAGAAGAGGGGACTTCTGTGCTGTGGGGCTGCTCCCATGGCCCACACAGGTACAGAAAGAGCCAACCTTGGGGTGGTAGGTCTCTGCTCTCTCCTGCCCCATGGGCTGCACAGAGCCTCCCTCCCTGGTCCGCTTTCTTTAGCCTGCTCCTTTCTCAACTCTATCCCCAGCAAATTTCTGCCACTCTAGCTGCACTCAAGAAGCAGTTGCTACCCTCCAGAGCTCTTGCTCCTGTGGGGTCATGTTACCTGTTTGTCTTGGGTACATATCAGCCTCTCAGCTGCACTCAGTAAGGAAAGGGGCCCCAGTCTGGCAACAGCAGCCCCTCCACTACCTGGCTTGCTTTTGATCATTGTTTTTGGTGACTGTTGGGCTTCCTGTTACATCCTCTTGTGTTTGTCCTGCAGAAACAACAGCGTAAGGCGACAACCTTGGAGGGATCCCCCACTGAGTAGGGTTACACTCCCATTCTCCATCTTCTGGGAGTATTGCTTCTTAGACAGGACAGTAGGACCCACAAGTGACTTTGGGGAGGCAGGGGAGTGTGTGTCTCTGTCTCTCTCTGTCTCCCTGTCTCTACTCACCCCCACCCCCAATTCCCTTAGACCTTGAGCAATCTAAGTGGGATGAAAGGGGCTCCTGGAAAATGAAAGATGGTCTCCACTTCCAGGAGGTGACCTCAGGACAGCCAGGAAGGGAACCCTGGACTGTGTCCTGTCAAAAAAGATATGTTGAAGTCTTAACCCCCAGTACCTCAGAATGTGACCTTATGGTATTTCCCCAAAAATAAGACCCAGCCAGACCATCAGCTTTAATGCATCTTTTGGGCAAAAATTAATATAAGACCCGGTCTTCTTTTACTATAATATAGGACCGGGTATAATATAATATAATATAATATAATATAATATAATATAATATAATATAATACCGGGTCTTATATTAATTTTTGCTCCAAAAGACCCATTAGAGCTGATTGTCCGGCTAGGTCTTATTTTCAGGGAAACACGGTATTTGGAGATAGGGTCTTTACAGAGGTAATTGAGTTAAATTAGGCCATTACTATGGGCTCTAATGCAATATGACTATATCCTTCTACAAAGGGGGGGACTCAGGGACAGACATCCATGGCAGGAAGACGGTGTGGAGAGACACAGGGAGAAGTTGGCCATCTATAAGCTCAAGGGAGAGGCCTGGTGGGAGATTCTCCCTTTACAGCCCTCAGAAGGAACCACCCTGTCCACACCGTGCTCTTTGACTTCTAACCTCTAGGACTGTGAGAACATACATTTCTGTTGTTTAAGCTGCCCAGTGTGTGGTACTTTGTCACGGCAGCCCTAGGAAACATACGCAGTGCAGGATGGCTTTTCTGGGGAAACAACTCTGACTTGTTTCTAAGAGCATGTAGAGGCTCATAGTCATGAGGGAACCGGAGGTAAACAATAGGGACAGTATTGTTTCTGCCCCCCATTTTCCAAGGAGAAGGCAAGACATGGGCTAGGACTCTGTCCCCCTCTTGGTCTGGCCCGGGCCCCCCACTCCCATTAGTTTAAAATTGAAATGATAAGAATGATAAGAATTGAAGTTGCTTTTAATATTAGTCAAGTCTAATTTAGCTTAGAGTTGCTTGATCTGGGGCGAGGGGAGTAGGGGGCCGGGAGGGGACGGCCTTCTGCCTAAAAGTCAATCTTCTGCGTGTCCACTTTTGCTGTTTGTAGCTCCCCAAATACATCCTTCTTTGCGTTGAAAACTAGGGTGCATGTAACCTAGCAGAGCCAGATCCAGCCTGTCTCCGAGAAGTGGAGGAAAGCTCACTCAGGCCTGGCAGTGAGCTGCAGGTGACAGTCCTGACCAGTCCGGGAGCCGATGAGAAGTTCATAGGCTGTTAATACACTGGAACCAATTGGTGAATGCCGGCTGAGTGTGCGGGGGCCCACTGGGGCCACAGGTCCTTGGGAGAGCTTACACTTGTGCTGCCTCTCTGTCTGCATATAACAGGAGCATGAAAGCGCCTGGCCGCTCTTGGCGTTTGTTACACTGAATAGACATATGTCCCTCACACTGGCACGGGGAATATCTAATTAAGCGACACAATGATTGCTTATGCCTGGGGCTGTCACAAACAAGGCTCTGTCACTCTCCTTGGAGAACCACAAAATGGAAATTCGCTTTTAGTGCATGATAATGAATATATTTGAAATATATTAGAATTGATTTAGATCCCTCATTCTCAACCCTTAAAAGAGAAAACAACAACAAATGCTGTGTTCACAAAAATGTTTTAAATCCCACAATGGGAGTGGGGCTTGGGGTGGGGGTGAGAGAAGCTCTCAGTGAAGGTGGGTTTGTTGACCACGTTTGGTATAACTTGCTTTCCTGTTTTTCATGAATGAGTTAGGATTTTAGCGATGGAAGTTGTATTTGGCTTAATATTAACAGAAATGGTTGCATATACTGCATGGGAGCCAACATGTTTAAGGGTTTTAAGGAGTGAATGTGTTTTACTTGTGTCAGTCTTCCCTTCCCTCACTTTAGTATAACGGGGATCCGGGAAACTTTATTTTCTTTAAAGCTGAATCATTTTTGTACATCCAACTGAGGTACTGTATTCCATTTAAGACTCATGTTGCTGCTTTATAAAATGGACTGCAGTTTTAAACAGGGACACATTTCATCTTGGTTTAGGGCCTAAGAAACGATTCTTCCTCGCCATCTACTGTCATGGCCAACAAGAAACTTGGATGCCGGCCAAGGAAGTGGGGAAAGTGAGGAGCCGCATGGCTGGGATGTGGAAAACTGTGACAACCACCTCAAAGAGACTCTCATTGCCAAGAGCAGCACTGGCCACACCATTTTCGGGGCCCGGTGCAAAATGAAAATGGGCTACCATTGTTGAAACATCATTAAGGATTTCAAGATGCTGAGAGCAAAGCATTAAACTGAGTTCAGGGCTCTTCTGAGTGGGGGAACCCTGTTTTACCTCATGGGTCGCATACCCATGAAAAGAGCCTGCCAAGAGCCATTTTTCTGTCCTCAATGGGGAGAAGGGGGAAGAGAAGGAGGAGACAAGAAACGATATTAAATCCTAGTTTTTATACAGCCCACGAGCCCATAGAAGGTACACAGTTGAGATGGAATGAAGCGGAAAATGGACTCCACATTTATTTTGCTCATCCTCACCAGGTGAATGTGAAGTCTACAGCAAGACTGGCAACATTGGCAGCTGTGTTTTGAGAACATTTTTGTGCTTTTCTCACTCAATGTGTAAGACTGTCTTTTTTTTGTTTGTTTCCCACTCAAGATTCTATCAGTTCAGAGAGCCTCTCTCCTTATAAAAACTATGCATTTGATGAACCAATCAGAATTCTGGGGAGAGAAATAAAGATGGAGAATTCCTGCCTTCTCTACTGAACAAAAATAAAAGCCTTGATTAGTAGTTGCCCAGACGTTGAGAGCCCTGGCTGTGGTTGGCTTTTCCTGGCCGGGCAGTTGGGGTGCCCTTGCTCGTGGCTTGTCTGTCTCTTGTTTGCGGTATCCCTATCACACGCACCCAGATGAGGCAGCCTCCAAAGCCCCGCTTCTTCTGCCACGGACCCTTGCCCACACCGTACTCTCTGTGGAAAATGACTCCATTTTGGCTCTGCCCATGAGTCAATGTCCACAGGAAAATGGGCTTGTTTTCCTCTGGGCAGGGGAGTTGGAGACCTGTTAGGTTTTTGTTTTGTTTTTTAATTGTGGTAGAAGAAAACACATAACATAAAATTTACCATCTAAACCATTTTTAAGTGTACAGTTCAGGTGTGTTAACTATATTCATATTGTTGTACAACAGATTGCTAGAACTTTTTCATACCTGTTGGGTTTCTAAGCTCTATCATGACGACCCCACAGGCACCAGGTTGCAGACATCCTAAGGAAAGGAGGAGCCCTTAGTGGAGGCACTTAATAAATGTCCTTAAATAAATGGGATACACTATGCTGTGTAACTAAGGCCTCGTTTATGATCAAGACAATTCTCGAGGCCCCAGACAAAATTTGTGATACATTTTTTGTGGTCTTCTGAAATTTGTTCATTTACAAAAGGAGAGAGAGGAACATAAAAAGACTTTTTAGGCACTTGGATTATCTGGTTTGTTTCTGTAGGCAACTCTGCATTTGATTTCTAAATCATCTCCTGAACCCTTCGTATAGAACCTTAATACTTAGGAAGCCTCAGCAACCTCTCAGCTATCCCAGGGCTTAGTCCAGTGCTTGGTATACAGTAGGTGCCTCATAAGTATTTGATGAGTGAATGAGTGACTGGATGGGTTTTCAGAATCAATGAGGAGGAGGAAGGATAAATGAAATCAATGAGTGATCTCTGAACCCCACTTACGCCAGTGGCCTTGTGAAGAGACAGCGGAAAGGACAGACTGTGCACAGGGCCAGGCAGTCAGAGACCCCCGTCCTGGGAGGATTCGCCTTTGGGACGAAAGAAAACAGAAAAGGTGGGCAGCCTAGGGAGGTCTGAGATGGAGATTGGGGCATCTAGAGAAAAGGCCAGCGTTGTTTAAAAGCAGCTGAGAGTTGGTCTGAATGATGCCACTTGAGTGCCAGATGAGGAAGGTGGTTAGGCAGGCTGGCAGGAGCTGCAAAGCCTCATGGGAGGAAGTGTTGCAGAGAGGGCAGAAATTGCCAAGAGGTCTGGCTTATAGACCCAAAGTTATCTGGAGAGAAATTCAGAGGTGGGGGTGGGATGGCATACTAGTAAATTATGAGAGAATCAGGGACAGGCATTAGAGCATTTAGGAACATGAACCTGTTTGTGTTTTCGCTGAAATAGAGCAGGATTTGCATGTTTATACACATCTTTTCAAAAAAAAGAGCCTGGAAGCATTTGCAAGGAATCCTTATGAGGACACCCTGGAGGGAATGAGGTTTGGGCTAAGGAGCAGAGAGAGCACCTCTTACTTATTCAGAGATGGTGTGTCTGCAGCCTCAAGGCAGGAAAAGCAAAACTGTAAGTTCAGCCGTTGTGTTTTGTGTTTTTTTTCAAATCATTTTCCTACCTCACTAAGGACAAATGGTCCAATTCCGGGGTGGAACAAGAAGCTGCTTCTTTTTCTCCTAGAGGAGCATGTGGGTTGTTAGCAATGAAGCAACTCACATGGTATGGAAGCTTCGGTGAGCTCCCTTACACCCCTAGGACCCGGTGGGGAGAGAGGCCCCAGCCAAGGAGAGGTGTTAGAAGCACACTTGCTTGCCACTGCAGTGGGGTTTCTGAGCTCACCATTGGTGGAGAAGAATTGGGGGAATGGTTGGCAATTCACCCACCAAATGAATTCACTATATGGGCCTGTGGGCCAATCACATCCTTTATCTGGGCCTCAGTTTCTTCATCTTTGAGATGGGGTCATTGGCATAGCTCAGTGGATCAGAATTTAGGAAGCAGCCCCTAGAGACGATGATTCATTAGGTTTGGGGTCAAACCTCCCTGGCACAGCTGTTAAGAACAAACCCACAAACCACCCAGATGGTGTTGATGCACAGTCAGGCTTTAGAGCTGCAACATTAGGGTGTCGGTCTTCCTCTGTACGAGTTGACTTTGCTCTTTCCATAGTCAGAAGGGTGCCAGAGCTCTCTGAGCAGAATAAACCCGAGGAGGACTAACTGTTAGCACCCCCCAATTCCATGCTCACATCTGATTCATCTTTCCAGGCCAATTTAAATCCCCATCCCTCTAGGGCTTCCCTACCTTTTGGACCCCTAGTCTGTCCTTTCTCTTTCCATCTCCTAAATCATCCATTATACAGCCGGTGTCTCATACGTGTACAACAACATTATTCGGGGTTATCATCCACCCGTTGTCTCTTTAGCTGGCCTTCAAGAAGGGCATGAACCTCATTGGGAGATCCCTGTCTCCCTGCAGCCCTGACACCATGGTTACAGCCTTAAATCGGACAGCTCCCAGGGGGTGCTGGCCAGGTCATCAAGCCATCGCAGCACGGCTAATCACTGCTTTGCTTATTATCAATTTAGCTAAGTTAGCAACTGCTCTTCGATCCTTTTCAAGGGGGCATGAGATTGTTTATTCATTTTAGTCACCTTCATGCAAATCTCCTCTGCATTTATACCTTGTGACTTCATTAGCCTGAAGGTGAGGTTAGGTTTGTTCCACAACTTGTTAAATTTCTCTAATTATACGTATTTTTGGAAACTTTCTGCTTTGATTTGGAAAAGATTCTGTGACATCCACACTCCTGGTAAGAGTCATACTTTTCTTACCTACCCATTGTTAATTACAATTTTTCGTCTCAGAAGAAAAAGGAATTAACACCCGAAATTAGGAACCTACATATGGAGAAAGGCGGAGATAGAGTGGGGGGCATCCGGGGAGGGGGAGGGGACAAGGGATAGGGGAGCAGAGCCATATGTCACACAGAGAAAGCCTGCTGCTACTGTATCACATTTCCTTGTTTTCCAGTCTCATCTCTCTCCTCTGTTATTGTTCTATAGTCCTTTTAAAAATCACAGTAAATACCAGCTAGAATGTTGACACGATGGGGCAGGAGAACGCCTGCTTGAGAAGGTTTGGAGAGAGAAACATGCTGTATATCATCTTGCAGGTGTCAAAATCTGGTGCCTAACCCTTGCTATCTAACAGAATTTTCCTGAATTTCTAAGCGAGTCTGCTCACTTGTACAGGTCATGCCTCTAAGTAAAGTTTCCGTATTGGCTCTGATAAGGTGGATTCTGGATGTTTATAGTGCAGCTTTAAAAGCAACCAGGGTCTTTCTAACTACAGAAGGGAGGTTTGTTCAGTTTGTGGGCAGCCCTGAAATAGACGTGACTCTTGTATCTGAACCAATGCGTCTATATGTAGACTCCCATCACTGTTTTCTTCTCTCACTTTCCCCTTGTAAATTCTTAATCACTCAGCAGCGTAAGTCAGAGTGGAAATGAGACTCCTACTAAGAAGATTGTAAACGGGGGATCCTCTTTTCCTCTTGTCAGTTGTACAATGGACCTTCCGCCGCTCTGAGCAGTCTTGGTGACTCTTCTTTCTCCTTGAATCCTTTTTCAGGGGAATCGTCATCTGTTGTGCCTTAAGCATGCTGTCCCTTAGGATGTTTCAGCCCCTTTCCACTGTCAGGGACTTTAATACTTCCTCCCCATGTACAACTCTCACCTGATTTCCCCCCTAATCTTTTAAGTCTCCTTCCACCAAATCTTAATACAGTGGTGATTAGATTTCTCTGTGTCCATTTTTTCACAACAGTGGATTTTTGTCTAAATATGTTCCATAGGGGCAGTGTCTATGACTGCTTTTAGCAAGTCGTTGGTCAACACTATTACAAATAAACATCAGCTGAAGGCAGCATGGTGTCCTGGACGGTACACCCTCCACTCATCTCTGGAACAGATGAAGGACTTTCGTGGAAGAACTGGTGAAATCTGAATGTGGTTCAGTTACTATCAGTGTAACAATGTTCATGTTTTAATTGTGCCAAATGCTCCAAGGGTACGTAAGACATTCACCTTAGGGGAAACTGGGAGAAGGGTGTACGTCAGTCTCTACTATCTTGACAACCTTTCTGTGAATCTAAAACTATTCAAAAGTAAAAAGTTAACTTAAAAAAAAAATCAGTATTTTTTAAGGGGAAGAAGATTTAGAGGGAACCTGTGTCCTTTTTGATGTGTCAGTGTGGCATCATGGTTATAAGCCTGGGATCTTAAATTCACCTCTGCAACTCACTGGGTGTTTGATGTCTGGGCACCTGGTACCCTATTGGTAAAATCATAGTAAAAGTACTCCTTGACTCAGTAAAACTGGAACAATGCCCGCGTACCACAGGAGCCCAATCCGTGTGAACGTTCCTTATTAAAGGTTCACTGAATTCTGTCTACACTTGGTGAGTCATTTCATCGTGGATTGTCTCTTAATTTTAAACAGTTCTGTGGGGACAGAGCCAGGAGTGCAGTTTCCAGGCTCTTGGCCTCACGCGGAAAGGTGCTGGCTCAGGTAGTAAATGGCCATCAACTGTGATCAGATGGCCATCAGCTGTGGCTACTTGGCCGTCAGCTGTAACCAGTGAACCATTGGCCACTAATATAACTGCCGTGGCCGCGCTAGCAGCAAATGGGGGCTAGCGAGAAGATGGTGGCTGAGCTAGTAAGCAGTGGAGTGAGGGTTGCAGATTGTGTGGCTCCTGTTTCCTATTTCTCCAACTCAGCCGCCAGCAAGACTATAGTGGTCTCTACGGGTGTTCCTTTTGGGCTTCGCCATATCCTGCGTTCTTATGCGGGGAGCGGGACCAGAGACCCCGCCTGACACCCTGCATGACAAGTTCCCATGCAAGAAACCAAATGAGTCACATTTTGGGATTTAACTGTCTTGGTTTCAGGCAAAATCACCATATCTTTCACTCCTTTCAGAATTCAGGAGCAAAGTCCATCACTAATGAGAACTCTAAATACGAAAGAGATTTAGCATTATTAATGATTTGGATCAAAATACATGGCGTTGTGTGGCTTTTTCCCTCTCTGCCTTCTTGTCTGAGTTTCCAGACCAGCTCTGGACCATGCCCACCCCCAAACTTCAAATCTAAGCCACTGTCTTGGGGGTCTCTTGGTTATAACACCCAACCTGTATCCTAACTAATACACCCTCAATGCCCCTTCCCGAAGCCTACTTCTGATTGTGTGGCACAGCTCTGCTGGTCTCCCCTTCCCTCTCTTCCCTGCCTCCCCTGTTCCCTTTCCAGGTAGAATTCACCTGTTTCAAGCCCTTAGGACATCACTTGGTGTTATCAGTGCTACTTTGTAGACCAACCTATGCTAAAGGCTTGCTGTGTTCCCTCCCAGGCAATGGGCGCTTTTACAGGGCTTTCTGGAAATGCCACACTTGTCCAAGCAATGACATTAACAAGAAATATGCTGGGTACCATGGACAGCTGGTGGGGAGAGGCTGGGGTACATGCCGGCTTCCCAGAGCTACCCACTGAATACCATGAAACTTAGACCAACTTGGAAGACCCAGTGGCCAGGCTGCACCTGCTTCTCTGTTTCAGAGAGTCAGAGCATGGGGGTTTATAGTCCTTTTTGTGGATGGGGGTGCTTCTCCGCCTCGGGGTGGATCTACAGTGACATCTGGGAGATGCTGCCTTCCCTGTGCTCTCATCGGGGAGGCCTTGCTCTAAGTGAGTCTGGGGACATGAGCAGAAGTGGGCAGGATTGCCTGGGCGGCTCACCCTGGCTCCGTGTGGGGAAACAGAAAGATGGTGGCTGACCCTCCTGCCCCCTCTTCTAAAACATGTGAACCGCCAGCTGCTGGCCTAACCCAACTTGTTGGAACCTTTGCTTCAAGGCGGGAGTAGGAAGAGCAAAGGCAATGGCTTGTGTGGGTTTTATTCACATTTAAAGGAAAATAGGGATGGATTCGAGTAGGCCAGGTGTACCCACTTAGCTCCATGTTTCCAAAGGAATTTCTCCAGAGCCTCATTTTGTAGTTGCAAGAAAGCCGGGTTTTGTTTTGTTTGGGGGTTTTTGTTTGCTTGTTTGGGGGATGGAGTTACTTACTCTCCTCAATGATTCACTGAAGTGTGGGGTGGGATAGAAGACAGACTCCTGAGAGGAAAAGGAAAACAAATTAGAATTACACTCCAAACACCAAATCCTGGGCATAGGAGAAGACCAAAAATGTGAGCAATGCCCATGAGCTAACATGTTGGAACAATATAGCATGTGTCTCCCTCTCTCTGCCTTTCAATTGTATGAAAATACTTTTCAGTTCTGCAACATGGTTCAAACAAACAAACCATCCCCCAATAATTGTTCCTTTGCTCTCGCAGGGTGCCCAGCATGTGCAGAAGGGGCCTGGCCCGCCTCCCCCCTGGACAGCCATCATCTCTCCAAAGAGAAGCAGTGTTTTGAGAACTGGTCAGAACTGGGAAGCAGGCTCTGGGCTCTGCGTCCTGACCCAGGCAGGCGCCGGCCGAGTGTTCTCACAGCCATCTGTTGCAGCCTGTAATGCATGAGCACATTAGCACATGGCCCGCCAGCAGACCCGACATTGTTCTCTGGCTGAGTTAGTTCAGCCGACCTCAACAAAGGGGACAGTTTTGCATTCGGGATAAATACAACCACTGAGGATTTTTCTTTCCTTAGGACGTTTAGTGTTAAGGTTTATGCAGGCTGCCTGAGTTGAAAAGTTGCAGCCACCCTCCCACCTCTCCCCCCACCCCGCCCCCTCCTCTCTTCTCATTCTGTCTGTAACATTGACATGGATGGTTTGTGGGAGCTGCTAATTTGTCAGGAGATATTTTTCCTCTTTCAGAAAAGCTCCCATCAGAAAGATCCATCAAGTTGAATATTTGTCTTTTCCTTCTTTAACCCATGGGCGTTGCTTCCCAAAGGATTAGAACAAATTGTCCAACTATGAATCCCTTTAATTTTAGGTCAGTCTTAGGCCTCAAAGTCCGGATCCTAATTGTGCTCAGAGACTAACCCAAGAGCCCCAAGGAAGCAGTGGAGAATGTTGTTACAGAGACAGTAAATTTGTTAAATGTCACAGCTTTAGTAAAGTTGTTGATCCTAATTGATAATTTCAGAAAACCCTTTATTTGCCTCCCACCCCAGGACCAATACAAGACCAGCCTCCAAAACTTAGCAGTTTTTTAAAAAGCATTTTTGAGACGGCAAACAGAGTTCAACAATGCACTTTTGACAGGATCAGCTTTTGCTTGCGTTTCCTTCTGTGAGAGTCCCAGTAAAGCTTCATGTCTCTTCTATTCTGGTTAAAAAGGGGCTGGGTGGCAAAAAGTATCTGTATTCATTCATTCAATGAATGAATATTTATTGAGCATGTACTATGTGCTGGGCACTGTTCTATGCATATGTTAGTGAACAGGATGAACAAAGATCTCTGCTTCTTGAAGCTTATAGTCCACTGGGAAGACAATAAACAATGAAAGTAATATATTTTTTTTAAATGGTATGGGGAAAAGAAAAGTGGAGCTGGGTAAGGGGATCGAAAGAACCAGGGTAAAGTTGGAGTATTACAAAGAAGGAAGTGAAATTGTTATCTCGATTTACTGAGCCTCCATATTCCAAAAAGAAATGTAAAACACCCTTGAGATAATGGTACCTTCCCTACATTAATGTTCCCCCACTCAAGTTCAATTCCAATTGGAAAAGATCAGTTGCCCACCTCCCTCCTATCAGGGTAGGTGCCAAAGCTCTTAAATGCTAACTAAGAAAGAACATATTTCTTAACTCTGTTCCTCTCTGTATGTTTCCAGCTCCTGTGCGAGGCAGGAGCTGGGATAACATAGTGGTAAATGTGTGTCGAATGAAAGATCAAGATGATAGGAATCAGGATATAGATTTGTACAATTTATGTTGAATCCTCATGATCTAGTTTCATGTCCATTTCTTAAAATGTGACTCTTAGCTATATAATAATGGATTACAAGTACGTTGGCCATTTCATCACCAGCTCACAATTGATGAGAGTCTGGATGAATATTAACTAAGAGAATAACCCACAAAACCCTACCTACTTCAGCTAGGCTTCTCACTAAGATTCGGCCTCTCTAAGCCCCGAAGTTATAGACTTGTGGGGGTGCCGGTCAAACCCCAGGCCATGTGTTCTAATGGTGTCCTTGACACGGGGTTGTGGCTGGTAGGAAAGGCATTGGGCTTCTTTCTACGAGTGGCAGGGAGGAGTTCAGAGTTATAAAAAGTCACAGAGGACTTGGGATGATCCTTGCCAAGCCTTTCACTTTCCAGGTGAGTAGACTGAGGTCCAGAAAGGTCAAGCAGCTTGCCTTAGAACACCTAGTCTGCCCAGAGACCTAGATTTTAAAACTTGTAGCCTAGACCTCTTTTCACCGTTGCAAGTCACAAGCAGGGAACTGAGGAGTTACTCAGATGTGAAAGAGACTATCAACAGATGAATAGATAAACAAAATGTGGTACATACATATACTGGAATATTAAAAAAGAAGGAAGTACTGATCTATGCCACAGGGTGGATGAACCTCAAAACCATTATGTTAAGTGAAAGAAGACAAAAGGTCTCATCTTGTATGATTCCACTTATATGAAATATCCAGAATAGGTAAATCCATAGAGACTGAAAGCAGATTGGTGGTTACAGAAGGCTGGAGGGTGGGGAAGAAGGTGTCACTGTTTAGTGGGTACAGGGTTCTACTTTGGGGTGATTAAAAATGTTTTGGAACTAGATAGAGGTGGTAGTTGCACAGTATTGTGAATACCACCGAATCATTCACATTCAAATGTGAATTTCACCTCAAACAAACAGGAAGAAGTGAATGCTGACTGGTTAAACAAAATCGTGGGGGTGATGACAAGCACATTTGCTGCCCGGTGGATGGGGCTGACGCCCTGATCCCTTCTGGTGGAGGGGATGTTGGGAAGAAGAGAGGCAGCGAGGATAAGCTCCAGGATTGAGGTGGGGAGGAGGGGCTGCTCCTGGCTGTCCAAGTGGCTTTGGTTGAAAAGCTTTCTGAGTTCCCTGCCCCTGTTGCAGCCCTTTGCCAGTGGCTGGGCTGCACTAAGTTACTTCCTTCCTGTCCTAATGAAGCGTCCCAGTACTCTGATTGTCTCCATTGGCTGCACTGGCCTGAATAGCTTGGGGAGTTCAGAACTGGGGTGACAAGGAGCCCCCAGCTCAACTCCCAGGAGGCCCTGCCACTCGCCCGCTGGCTCCCAGCAGCAATTCTAGAGCAGGAAGAATCCTTCACCTTCCCGCGGACTCCTTGCACTGGGCATCGGAGGAACACAGATAGAGGGACAGGCAGGCCTGGCCCTGAGAGGGAGGGCTCTCCCAAGACAGGGGGAGAGAACTGTGAGGCTGGACCCTCAGCTTCACAGGCAACTTTTCCTTCAGTTAATTCCTCTCTGATCCTGGCTTCTGCCCTTAAAACCAGACCCATTTCTGGTCTCTATCTGCAGTATGGGTCCTTCCCCACTAAGCAATGCAAAGACTATGCACTGAGGATTGTGTGCCCGGCCCTATACCAGGGACCTGGGGACATGCAAAGTTGAAAACAGGGGCCTTGCCTGAATTGGGGGCTTTGGCAACTGGACTCTGGTACAGAGCTCAGGAACACTTCTGGGCCTCACCTGGGTTCCTGAGGCATGCAGGTCCCCTGGGAATGCTACAGGGCAGGTCATATGACTGAAGGCAACAGAGATCCTGCCTTGTGGGACCTCCCAGAATGTGAGATGACACCCCAGGAGCCAGGCACACTCTTCTGCCTCATTGGGCATGCCCTTTGTGCCAGGCCCAGAGCTGGGGTTTTCCTTTTCAAACCTGATGCCCTGTGAAGACCGTACTAGAATCGTGCCCATTTTGCAGATAAGAAAGCCAAGGCTCAGAAAGCCAGTGTCTCTTGTTCAAGAGACAACTGGGGGAGCCTGGCCAAGGCAGTATACCACTCCATACCCAGCTACCAAGTCATGGCCCCATCATGCTCGAGCCTGCCCCTCACGACTTACATATTCCTGGCTGCTTCTTGGGGGCCCAGGCTTTTATGTGAGGGTCCAGATCTGGCACTGGCTACACCCAACTGGCGGCTCAGGGCATCCATTCACACTGGAACCAGGCAGGAGGTGACTCCTAGGATGTTTCATTTCATCCTCAAACGAATACAATTGTCAGGTACTACATTCACTGTTCTATTTACATAAAAGAGACAGAGGCTCTAGGGGGCTTCAAAACCTGTCTCACTCTAGTGTCAAAGTCCAGCTGCCCTGGCTAGAAACAAAAACGCCTGCCAGTCTCTAGGGCTCAATGTCCCCTCAGTGCTTTTTTTTTTTTTTTTTTTTTGAGCCTTACATCTAGCAGGTATGTCTAGATACAAAGCCACCTAAAATAGTTTCTACCCTGGTGGAGCTGCACAACTCAGGACAGTTAGGTTTCCAGAACTGTTTACACAGCTGAAGCAGAGGCTATGAATTCCATTGGCACATACACTGGACACCAAGGGGAGTTGTGTTTACCCACCACACCCTCCCTGCTATCCAGGAACTCCCAGAACCTCTGCTTGGAGTTGGACCAGGCGTCCCAGAGGGCTCAGGACCCCAGGCAGAGCCTGATCCAGCTACAGACTTCGAACCTAACCTGGCTCCATTTTACAGACGAGTAAACTAAGGCTCAGGGAGACCACACGTGGCTGCTGAGAGACCACTCCAGTCTTGCTCGGCAAGACAAGCTTCTACTGCCCAGAATATGTGAAGATGAAGAGAAAGCGACTTGTTCATGGTCCTGTTTCCCCACTGGCCCTTCCCCGGATTCCAGGACTGGGAATGGAGAGCCAAGGTGGGCTCAGAGAGCGGACTGGTTTGGGAGGAGGGCAGAGGGCAGGGAGGCGGCCAGCACCTACTAGGCTTACAAAGATGTGGGCCCGGACAGATTCCTAGTTTTCGGGTCAGCCAAGGAAGGGAAAGGTAAACCACACTGCCCTCGACCGGACCACAGCTGGCTCCCCGGGCCTCCAGGACCCAACAGGCACCCGGGGATTCCAGTCGGAGGCTGCTGCTGCGAGATTCCAGGCTTGCCAGTGTGCGTGGACCCGTGAGCGCGAACTCGGGTGCGCGAGCCTGTGTCCACGAGCGCGGAGTCGGGTGCAGGGACCCGTGTTCCAACGCCCAGCATCCATGGGCCCAGAGCTCTCTCGTGATGCCGAGTGGCCCCCGCTCGAACGTGGGCGCTTTCGGCGGGTTTTGCTGGCCTCCTTCCGCGGGGACCCCCACCCCTCCCACCACGAGTGGACTCAGAGGCCGTGCGGCCGCCGCGGACTGAAAGGTCCCCGAAGGAAAACTGCGCGCGGCCCAAGGCAACTGTTTGATTCCGACGCTGGGGCACCCGGCGGACCCGGCGTGTGCAGAGGCCAGGGGTGCGCGGCCCCAGCCGACCCGGGCCTCGCGTCGGTGCCCACGCGCCTCTGCCTGCGTGGATCGGGGAAGCAAGCCGCAAAGGGGACACCGGCGCACAGGTCGGCTCGAGTTCTCCCAGCAAGTCGGTTCCCGGAAAGCCGCGATGTGGTGGCCCCGGGACTCCGAAAAGGGACGCGACCTCCAAACCCCGCGCCGCGCTATGGTCCGCGTCCACAGCGCCAACCTCAGGGGCTGCAGACCGACAGCCGGAGGACCAGTTGGGCCCACCCGCACGTCGGGAAGCGGGACCCTCTAGTCCCTGGGAGGAGAGCGCGCACCCCTGGCTCGCCAGGCTCTGCTTCCTCTCCTTGTCCCGCAGGCCGACCCCGCAGGTTGCACCCTGGCCCCTGCAGGCGTTTCGTTTGCGACTCCTTTCCGAATTTCTCCACGGGCCGTGCGCGGCACTGCGCGACAGCACCAACGACAGTCCATCACAGAGCCGCCGGCCGCCCTAATAGGGGGCCGTCTCCACTCAGCTGCTTACCTGCCCTGGCGCTTCCTCTGCCCTCGCCGCACGCCCACCCGAGCCGCCAATCGTGGAAGCCTTAGCGCACTGTTGGCCGCCCGGATAGGGGCGTGGAGGACAGACCGGTCCCGGCGCGAAGGGGGAGCGTCCAGAGGGGCTGGGGCGTGGGGGGGCCGGGGGTCAGCTCGGGAGCTCCGAAGATTCCCGAGGCGACAGGGCCAGTCTGGAGACTGCTGGGTGCCAGGGGGACCTGGGTGTGGGTGGGGTGATCTCCCCCCCTGGACTCGGAGCCAGACTCGCGGGTCACAATAATGCCGCCTCCATTGACTGGCAGGCTATGCCTCTGTTTCCTCATCTGTAAAATGGAATAATAATAGCACCATTCTCAAAGGGTTACCGTGAGAACTGAATGAATTAACAACAAACGTCAGTCTCTCAGCGTGGTGCCTCACACGGACTAGCCGCCAGTAAATGTTGGCGCCTCCTCTTCCAGCCTCCTCCGCGGGTTAGTAGTATCCCGAACTCCCCCGAGGCGCAGCCTCGAGCTGCCTCCTTGCTCCCAGCTCTGCCTCCTCGGTTCTCACTGCAGCTCTCTCTCCCCCGTTATTAACCCGGGGCGGGACATTGCAGCCAAATAGCAAAAATGCACGGCCCCTAGGAGATGGGGAGTTGGGACGTGAGGGAGTGATCCCCATCTCTGCCCTGCCGAGAATGGCCCTACACTCTGACAGGGAGTGGGGGGGCTTAGCCCCAGGGGTCTAGCCTAGGTTAAAGCTGCCTGCAACCTCCAAACCAAGGAGTGTCATGCTGACCATGTTGTCCCATAGGGCCCTCTGCCAGCGGGGGAGGGGATGCAGTACAGGTTTGCAGAAATAATGCCTGAGGGAACCTGTCATCAGCAAGGTGTCTTGAGACCCTTTAACAAGTGTAAGTCCCTTGTTAAAGACTCCATAACCCCTACTGATAAATGAGGCACTTATGTGGGAATTGGGAACTTGGCCCAAAGTCTGTAATAAAAGAGTGCTTAAGGTGAGACGTGGGCTTGTACAGGGGGACTCCTTTGCCTGAGATGCACTTCCAGGGTCATCAAGGTGTTTACTTAATAGAGGAAGTCCAGACGGTTGCTACGTGGGTTCTATCCTAAAGGGAGGCAGACAGGAGGAATTGCTCCAGCACTGAGAACGTCTGGGAGTTTTAAAATACAATGCAGTGGCCCCTGAGCTCTTCATTGATTTGGGTCTGTGGATGAGCGCAGGTCCTGCCGGCGGGGCTGCCCCAGCCCCAGATTGTCATTTATGTCCCTGGTACATAGGCCTGCTACACCACACGGGCCTCACGATCAGTGTGACATCTCCAACAGCAACATGTCCACCGACGGAGATGCCCCTTGGGTCTGAGGGTTTGCTTAGCCCCTCCTCTCACTACCTGTTCTGGAACGTGGAGTTCCAACGTGGCATCCCAGAGACTCTGGCCCATTCTCCAACACGGAGTTCAGGCAACCGTCATTTCTCTGTGGCTCCTGCCCTGTAAGGGAAGAAGGAGCCCGAGGGCAGTGCTTTGAAGCCCTTCGCCTTAGAGGAGGCGATGGCTCTCAACGCAGAGTCAGCCACACTATAGGGTGGGGTGGGGGTGGGGATAATCTCACAGACCTTGGGGTCTAGTGACATAAGTCCCCGAGCCCCGCAGCTGAGAGCTGGGGATCCGCGAGGGTCACGTGGGGGTGGGGAAGCTGTATCCCAGCGCAGGCGAGACCGCCGGGGACTAAGGCTCCCACCCAGTGCCTTGCAGACTACCCGGTGCCTGGGACTGTTTCTCCGTCTTCCTTTGGCTTCCCCTTTCTCTGTGGGGGGCCCGCCCCCAATTGAGAACCCTGGGAAGTCCTAGTGGTTGCAGACGGTCTTCTCCCTCTCCACCCCGCAGCTCAGTCGCGGGCCTGTGCCCTCCACGCCCCCACCCCCGCCAGTCAGGGCCACCCTCCGCGAGGCGCCACCTGCCCTGGGAGGCCTCCGGTGCGCCTGTGTGTGCCTTCTCCGCGTCCGAGGACGCTAAGCTCTCACACGTGGTGGCTGAGATTCCTGGCTGGGCTCGCAGTTTAGGCGGGCGGCTCCCGGGAGGGCCCGGAGCCTGGTTGGATCTGGCCCCTCTTTCCTTGGGGGCCGGGGTCTATCCTGGCTGGTTGTGGGCTGCCAGGCGAAGAGCTTGGGCATGGGGATGGGAGGAAGACTTTGATTTATTTGCTTTCAACAACCGCCCCTCTACGGAAACAGCACGTCCACCCCGGGCTTGCCCTGGGTGAAGGAAGCAGTGACTTCACCCCCACCCCCACCCTGCCGGGTTCTCAGCTCCCACCCATTTGAATTCCAGCCTCTTCGCAACCCTCTGTGTCTGCAACTGGAGCTGGACCCAGTTTTGTATTCTTAGCAAGTTTCGTTTCAAATGGGATTTCGGAATAAAACTGCTAGATCCTGCGCTACCCTTTTCTGGGAAACACGTGGTGCTGCTCAGGTTCCCGGCCCCTCATCTCCCCTCGCCAGCCGCTGTGTCTCTTCCAGGCTTGGGTGAAACGCGAAGTCGACAAGGCGTACAGCACGCAATCTCTGGACACCGGTTGCTCTGGCCAGCAGCCTGACTTTACCTGCTGAAGTACCCGAAAGCACCTGTCCACGAGCTGGGGAATTGAGCCACCCTCAGTCGTGGGCAAGGGGAGTCATCACGGGCCTAGCTCAGGAGCCAGCCTCAAGAAATGGGGTTCCAACCAAGGAAACCTTCTCCATCGCCAGGTGCCCCAGGTGCAGGGACCTCCTGCTGGTGGCCACCGAAGATGTCATCCAAAGATTTGGTCTATGAAAGGGTCGAGGACCGAGACCGGTCCACTGAGCTCCGTGCTTTCAAGGGCAGGCATTCTCCAGCCAGCCGCACGCTGAGACACAGCAACACGGTCTGCCCTCCTCCTTGACCAGAAAGGTCCAAGCTTTTTTATTTCTAGCTCGAGTCATTGAAGAGCCAAGTCCCAAATTTGTATTGCAGTTATGGATTGTGAGGGACCAGGGACCGCGAGATAACAGAGGTGGCCCCGGGGAAGAGCTCATGAGAGTATAGCTCGGCTAGCCGTTGCCAGCACCTGACTCTGCAGTTCAAGGCCAGGGTGGGCGCTGAGGGAGGGTTGCGCACAGCTTGGGGAAAGGAGCGAAGGGCGAGTGGGTCCCGCGCGAAACGCTCAGGCAGCGCCTTGCCCGAAACGCAGTGGCACTGAGGGCCCGGGACCCCACGAGGCTGGTCTGCAGCTGAAGCCTAGGACAGCCGCCTGAGCAGGATGGAGTCTGGCAACCTCCTGTGATCAGAGGGAAGATAAAATCCCCGCAAGGCAGGAGACCTGAGCGCCGGGCCACCCAGCCCAAAGCACGGCCCTCGTTCCCAAGGCCCAAACTTCTGCGCGAAGGGAGGGAAATTTTCATTTTCAACTAACTCAGTCCTCAAACGAAGGGGAAAAGAGTCCCGGATTAGCCGTCAGAAAATACAAAAAAGAACAAATGAGTTGTGAGAGACACCTGGAGAATGTGTGTGTGTGTGTGGGGGGGGGGTGGTGAGAGAAGGAGAATAGGTAAACAGCTCCCTTATCCAGAGCGAAACCAGCGGAAAGGCCCCCAAATCCAGTCCCAACTGACAGAGTCCTTCATCCCCTGCGCCCTCAGACACCCGTACCTTCTTTCACCCACCCGACTAGAAAACACTCGACTTACTTTAAATTTTATTTAAAATCTGAACACTCGATCATTTATTTCGTTTTGCAACCAAACAAGTAATAAATATTATTTAGCACTTTTTTCTTTTTACAAAAATAAAACAGATGATACACTCTCTGCCAGGGGCAGCGATCAGAGGAGGAATGTTATGTGGCAGACGCTGTGAAGCCCAATTACAGCGCTGGCAGCGCCGAGGCGGTTTGCGCGGACGCAGGAAGCACGTGGAGAAGTTTGTCATTTGTGTTAAACGTGGCAAAAAGAAACCAATATAGAGGAAACCCGGCTTAGGCTCGGGTAGGGCTGGCAGTCACGTGAGCATACAGTTTAGCAGCACGCACTTACCTCATCCTTGATATTATATTTACACACCCAAGAAAGAAAAATTTAAAAAGCCAACAGAACCCCCAAATAGCCCAAACTATATCCACAGCAACAGCCTCCGAGTTCTGTCACACTCTCAGGTATCAACCACCACAAGTGCCCCAGTCGGGCAAGGAACCCAATCACCTTGTGCTCGGAGACGGAAAGAATGGAGTGTGGGGGGGGGGGTGGAATTCTAGTTTAAAATAACTAAAAACACCCGCTCCTCAAATCGACAGTTTTAGGTTGTGCCAATCCACAGGTGGTTCTATACTGGCCGTTTATAAAGTTAGTTTGTATTGTTGACAACGGGACATGAACAGATTTTAAAACCACAAACCTTAAACCAGTAAGACAGGGAGTACTGGCGACGGCTGTCAAACGGTGCTGGGTTTACCAGATACTGAGATTGGATACGACTGTAAGTGCTTCGGGTACCGAACGTCAGTTTCCAACTATCTCCTAGTCCCCGGCCCGGGGCCAGAGACGACCCTTGACCGCGAGGCCTGAACCCCACGGCCGCGCGGGGAGTGCTGCTCCCCGGGGTCTCCTACCCGCCAAGAACGGAGGAAGGAGAGGAAGTCCCCACCGCTCCCCTCGCTCCCATTGCCCCGCGAAACGAAGTGCAGCCCAGGCCGAGTGAGGCCGCGTTCCCCGGGAAGTCAGTGTTTTGAATCGTCTCTTTTTGGGGGAGAAGAGGGATTGAAGAAGGGGTGCTCATAGCGGTGCCCTCTTCTAAAGCGGCGTGTACGGGCCCGCGCTGTTGAGAGAGGGCTCCAGCCAGGTCGCTCCACTGACTCCCCACAGTTTAGTGCGCGCCCCCGGGAGGTGCTGGAGTCCTCACCATCGCCCCCACCCTCAGCCCAAGGTCTCGAGCTTCTCCTCGGCGCGGAGCTCCAGGCCCCAGCCTCGGCCTGTCCTCGCTTGCGCTCAGCCTCCCGCCCCCCCTCGCCAGGACGCCCCGCCGCCCGCCGGCTCACTTGGCGTCCGAGGTGAGGCGCGGCAAGCTGCCGGCGCCCATGGCCGACACGTGGTGGTGCGGCGGTGGCACCTGGCACATGCTGCAGGGGCAGGGCATGCCGCCCCAGTGCTGGAAGCCGCCGCCGCCCCCGCTGCCGCCGCCCCCGCCCCCCAGCGGGGCGGCCGCGGCTGCCGACGGCGATTTCAGCAGGCCGTGCGGGGCCCGAATGGAGCCGACTGACGCCAACGCGGAGCCGGGCAGGGAGGCGCTGGACACCGCGGCGGCCGCGGCAGCAGCGGCGGCGGCCGCGGCCGCGGGAGGCAGGATGGGGTGGTGCACCGCGGGGTGGTGCGCCGCGTGGGCGGCGGCCGCGGGGTGCGCGGGGGCGGCGGGCAGGGGCGCGGAGTGCGCCAGGCCGCCGCAGGCGGACGGGTGGAAGCCCGCGTGGTGGCCGCCGTAGATCTCGCTCACCAGTCGCTTCATCTCCTCCAGCGAGTTGGTGAGCATGAGGATGTAGTTGCGCGCCAGCAGCAGCGTGGCGATCTTGGAGAGCTTGCGCACCGACGGGCCGTGGGCGTAGGGCATGACCTCGCGCAGCCCGTCCATGGCGATGTTGAGGTCGTGCATGCGCTTGCGCTCGCGGCTGTTGATCTTCAGGCGCAGCTGCTGCAGCTCCGGCTCCGTCATCTGCTTCTTGTCCTTCTTGGTGGACGACGCCGCCGCGGCCGACGTGCTGGACGACGTGCTGGACGAGGACGACGTGAAGCCGCCGCCGCCCAGCTTGTCCCCGGGGTGCACGCGCGCAGCGCCCGTGGCGCCGCGCAGCTCGGCGCTCAGCTCTGGCGGGCAGTCGCTCGGCGTGGACGACGACACCGTGCCCCCCGTGAAGCCGCTGCCGCCGCTGCCCTTGCTCCGGGCCGGCAGGAAAAGGTCATCGGGCTCCGGCGACGACGGGCGGCTGGACACCAGGCTGGCGTCCGAGTCCATGGCCCCAGGGACAGTCGCGGCTTTCGCGCGGTGCTCCCTCCCTCGGCCTTCGGCGCTTCCCCGCACACCTCCTGAGGACAGGAGAAGAGACAGGAGAAAGCTAGGGACCGGGGTCGCAGCACCGAGGACCGAGGGAGGAAAGCTGCTCGCGCTCGCGCCGCGGCCGGGGGCCGGGGGCGCGGACCGGGCTGCTCGCTCCGTGTCCGCCTCGGTACCGCGCCCTTCCCGCCAGGCGCACGCAGGTCCGCGGGAGAAACCTGCCGCTTTCCCTCCCCACAACCTCCTCTCCGCTCTCATCCACAGGTTGTTGTATTCGGGGGACGGGGGACGTCCCTCGGGGAGGCTGGCATTCTAGAGGTTTTATGCCGTCGGTTAGGAAGGAGGCGGCTGGGTCTCCAGGGCTGGGATAACCGAGTGGCAAGTGAGCGCTTTTCTTTGGGGAAGGTGAGCTCTAAATAGAGAAGTATTTATTTGGTTCCTCAAACACATCCATCTCATCTCCATCGACACCGCGAGTAAACACGCGCGCCCAGCGCCCGCGCGGGGCCCGGATTCCATGCGCGGCGCCCGGGGGCCGCGGGGAGCTCGCCAGCCGACTGTGACTTGGGCAGAAGGGACGCTGCGGTGAGTGTGACGTGGGTCAGAACCTCGGAGCCACTCAGGACTGGCAGGCAGGGGCGGGCTCAGGGTCCCCTCTGTTGGAAGTTCCTGGGTCGTGGCGGACTTGAGGGGCCTGTGTCCCTGGGATATGGGCTGGGGCTGCTGGGAGGCGGGGACACTTACTGTGGAGGCAGTTAGAGGAGCTCGTTCCCAAAAGCCGCAGTGGAGAACCTGGCTCCCGGCGCCGGGGTCGCGTCGGTCTATAATAAGCATCCGCACCTTTCCGGGCTCGGCGGGTTTTTATAGCCCGGTGGCGGCGGCGGCCGCGGCGGCGGTGGCCACGGCGGGGGCGGGGAACAATGTGCGGGGCTGGGCGGGGCCTCGGCGCCAATGAACGGAGCCTCGGCGTGGGGCGGGGAGGGGGTGCTGGGAAGCTGATGTCATCCGGGCTAATTCCGCTCAATGAAACTCGCGGGCCCCGCACACGCCTCCTCCAGCGAACAGCCAATGGGCGTCCGCGGCCGGAAGCTCCTTGGGCCCGGACTGGAAGAGGGACCGCGGAGGCAGCGTGGGGGGGCGGGGGGGGCGCGGGCTCACCGGGCGTGCAGAGGGCCGGTCGCGGTTGGGACCGCGGGAGAGAGGGAAAATTGTCAAATTTCTTTAAAAATACGTAGTCAGGCTGGTGGATGGAGCGGGCTGGGAGCTCTGCAGACAACCTACCGTGATACCCGACGCGGTCAGATCTTCTGGGATGCGCGCGGGTAATCTTGGCGACTCAGGAGCTGGGGCTGGAGCCTCTTCCCTTGCCTTCTCTTTCTCTCTGGGTTCTGCGGCCGCTTGTGCCCATCTCATGGGTTTCATCAGCACGTCGGCATTTGGGGCCCCCAATGTAAACGATGACACGTACAAATTGCCTATTTTCTCCGCACTCTGAGCGCTGGTATAGAAGGGGGCCGCGGCCGTAGCTCCGCGGGCGGCCGGTAGCGCCCCCACCTGGGGGCAGGGCCTTGCCAGGCAGAAGCCGTGGAAAGGAGGAAGGGAGCGACTCCAGAACTGTTGTGAAGAAATCAAAACCCTTCATCAAGTTGGGGATGGTGTAGACCCAGGGAAGAGTGCTTTCCGCACAGTAATCGCGCTGATAAGGGGCAGCGTCCAGTCCAGAGTTAATCAATCCCCTACCCCCTATTTATTAACAGGGGAGCCCGATGAGAGTATTTTCAGCATCATTTATGTGGTGGTCAGCGCGACACGGGGTATGGGGCAACGTTAGTCTGCAGAAAGACTGCTTAGGCCTGGACAAAGACTTCACGTTGTGCCAGACCGCGAGATCCAACCACTCGTGGCCGCGTTCGTACACGTTTTACCCAGACCCAGAAACCCTTGACCAGCAGGAATTAAATCCGGTCTAGAGAAGCGCCTGCGGTAGTTCAGAGGGACTGACCCATTTCATAGATGGGAAAATCGAGAGACGGTGTCTGCAGCATGTCTACAGAAAAACTTGTTAACCCTTTACAGAGCAGCCTTGCTGGCTGGACTGCAGACCGCATCGTTCGTGGTTCCTTACAGTAGAGGTGGCCGCGGGTCTCTATTAACCTTTTCCCTGAGCTGAATCTCTCGCATCCATAAACTTCGAGTACAGAAGTTTGTTTCTACAGATCTCAGGACCCTAGGCCTTGGTACTGCACACTCAGAAATATACCCCAGCCCTCTCTGTGTCCTCTACTTACTTCCGCTATTTGGGAACTTTTAATTTGCATGTAAGACTTAAAAACAAGCAGACAAATAAACTTAGTAAACAATTCACCTACAAGTTAGCAAAGTTACAAGATAAGCAAATACAAAAAGAAACCCACAACATTGTTCCTAATTCCCTGGAAAGTTTATGGCAGAAAGCCCAGTGGGCTCTCCCCTTCACCCCAATCTCGTGCCTTCTGGAGCATTATTTTTCTAATCCGCGTGTTTCCCAGCTGGCTCTGCAGCCATCCGTTAAATATGTATTTAAAACATGAAGAACTGAAGCGTGGAGATATGTCGTCCAACGGTTTTGGAGGATGACCCATAACCGTTCAATTAGGAGAATCTGTCACAGTGAGGAACACAGGGAGGGGAGTGGGCATCAGGGAAGGCTCGGTTACCTGAGGATCATTCCTTTGGGCCTCCTGGGCCACCGGCAATGAGGACAGTCGTGGGGGTGTGAGCATTGGGTGTTTAGCCTGGGCGTGGTGTGCACGCCAGTGTATCTAATAAACACCAGCAGGCACAACCGGCGCGCGCCTGGGTTGCAGCCGCTGAGGTTAGTCCAGCAGCCGGTGGCACGTGTCCCGGAGCCCCAATTCCTTCTTGTGTTACTTGCAACGGGTGAGGGTTCTGCATTCGGCGATCCGCCGGAGGGCGCGGTCTCAGGTTATTTAAGCGCTTGCTCCAGGGACTGGAATTGGAAATAGGGGTGAAGATTGAGGGGGCTGCTCTGGTACAGAGCTAGTTTAGAGCCTGGGAAGGCAGAGTCCGGAGGCTGGAGAGCTGGCTTACTCGCCAGGTTCCCGCGAGGACGCCCATAAGGACAATCCAGGCTCCAGCCCCGCGCTACGGAGCCGAGGCAGCAGTGGTGGCTATTCTGGGGCTGTGCAGTGGGACCTCACGGTCCTCACTCCCCACGCCCGGAGCTCTGTCTGGCAACTCTGGGCTGCAGTCCCCTTCTCCAGGCAGCCTTCCCCAACATCCTCCTACCGCCAGAGTTGCTCGGGAAGTGGGAGCGGACTGGGTCCCCCTGGGTTCCTTTAGCTCAGGGACACATGGGTTGCTGGACACAGCTCACTGTGTCCCCGAGTTCTCCTACCCCCTTTAGGAATAATCGGAAACTAGAACCGGGCCACTGGCGCTTGCCCTTGCGTCCTGGAAGCGTCCTGGCACTTGTCCAGTTCTTGCGCCGGGAGCCTGGTGTCCACGTCCTGGAAGGGGCCCCGGCACCGCCGTTCCCACCCGAGCGCGCAGCTGGGCCGCAGCCCTTTCCCGCGAAATGGAGCGCTCATTTGCGGAGGCTAATCGGCCCTGCTCCGGGAGTTCCTGGCTGGCTCAGGCTTCCTGGAGCTGTCGGCCTCCTCCGTCAAAACGGAAGACGTGTTTTTCCCTTTCCTTTGTGTTTCCCTCCCACAAAAGGCCGGGTGCGTGTCGGGGCCCGCCTTTGCTCAGCCGCCTGGCAGCCCGCGAGGAGCTTGTGCCAAAAGGACCGGGGCCGGCTAGCGCGGGGCTACAAGGGCGCAGACCTCCCACTGCTTCCCGGGTTCCTCCCGGGCCCTTCTTTTCCGTTCTTGTCTTTCCTTTCCCCGAGTTCCTGCGCACATTCAGGCAGCGTCTCGGCCCGGCTGCCAAGGAGAGCGGCGTCCTTGCCCAGGGCGGGCCAGGGCTGGCGGTGGGAGGCGAGGCTCTTGGCACCAGAAAAGAAAGAAAAGAAGAAAGCATTTCAGCCATTGCTCCTAGTCCGGAAACCAGAAGGAATGCGGAATGACCCCGTTTGGCGCCCAAACGATAAGACCCCCTCAGAAGGCAGAATTCTGCAAACAAATGACATCTGTCTCCCTTAAGAGACTCAGGTCCGGGAGTCGTCCACGGTCATCCCAATGTCCGGGGGCCCCAGCGCCAAGCACAGGGCCTGGTACGTGGAGGTTGCTAGGTAAATACTTCTGAACACACACACGTGCAACTGTGCACGTGGGTTGGAGTGAAACGTGACTGTTAAATACGTGTAAATGTGGGCAAAGGTGCGTATTTATTCGGTGTACACAGTCAACCAAGAGGTCTGTAAACTAAAATGCTGGGCCTGTGGAGCTTTAGAAAGATGGGTAGCGAGCAATAGGTCCATCTAAGGACAAATGTGACCACTTAAAGGCGACCTATGCTGTGCCAGACACTTAGTGGGTCCTGACAGACTTCGTCTCATTTCATCTCTCACTGACCCTCAGAGGGAGAGATTACATACACGAATGTCACTAGTGGGAAATTGACACAGAGAGGTGTGGACATTTGCCCAAGGTCCAGGAGGCAGCAGGTGGTGAGGGGGGCAGGCTGTGGGCATCAAGGTATCTTAGTTGTCTCTCTCAGCCTCACATTCTCATTCCTAAAATGGACTTCTAGAAGCTACCTGTAACCTCTAAGGGTGTGTCTGCTACGAGATGTCAAAGAGGGTGGGGAGGCGGAATAACATCCTCCCCCCGCAGTTTCTCTATTCAAGGGTTTGCATAACTGTGAAGTGCTGAGAATCCAGCACCCCCTGCCCTGGCCTGGCTTGGGCTTGGGCGTCAGGAGAGCCCGGGCCCACGGAAAATCCTGGAGGAACGCTCAGGAGCTTGTGGGCAGGGGGTGCTGCATGGGGAAGCTAAGAGGAAACAATAAACAAAAACGCAGCCGAAGAAACCCCCAAACTAATAGTCCTTTCCCCTCAGTCAACCCTTCCGTCTGGATCACCTCCCCCCCTTCGGGTACAACCACCAGGACTGCCACCTGCCCCTAAGAATCTGCACCGTTGACGTTAACCGAATCCCTCCCCCCACCCCGCCAAGTGTGGTGTGGAATGAAGTTGGGATAGGACTGGAGAGGGGACAGAGAACTAACTTTTATGACTCTCAGCTTATAAACCTTCATAGGAAAGGCACGTTGGTCCCATTTTACAGATGAAGATACTGAAGATTGGAGGGTTCAGCCTCCAGCCACCAGATCCCAAGTCCCACGGGCCTTGTGGCTCTGTCCTACACCTCCATCTGCCCCCATCCCGTCTATGAAACACAAGGCACTCCCCTGTCTTCAAAAGATTCATCTGGAGTGTGGGGGGTCAGGGTGAACAAGCTGGGTGAGGGTGCCGGTGGTCGGGTGGGGGCCCAGCGTGGGACGGACCCGGGCCCAGGGAACCCCGACCGAGTGTAAGGCTAAGAGCCTCGGTGAGAGGGAGCAGCGGGCTTCTGAGAGGGACTCTTCTAGACAGCAGGTGACAGCTCTGCGCCTCAGGTTTCCCCGGGACAGCAGGTCCCTGCACTCCGACGACTCCTCGCACTGCGCGACGCCGCGGGGTGGACGCGCCAGACCTGAGATGGGCTCAGGCCGCGGCCCGTGGGCTTCGGGCCTCGCGGAGCCACGGCGGGAAGGGAAAGGAGTGCGCGGCGAGAGGAGCCAGCGGGCCCCGACCACCGGGCGATGGAGCGGCCGGGTCCGGGGAGGGCCGAACGTGCGGCCGGCGCGACTCCCAGCCACGTCTCCCGCCGGAGGGAGCCCCTAGCCGCGCACCGCGTTTGTGTGCACCGGGAAGCTGGGACCCCGCCGCGTGGGTGGGGGGCGGCCCGCCGGCGCTGCAGACTGGTCACCGCGCAGGGCCCGCGGACAGCAACTTCTGCCCCATGGGGGTGGGCGGCAGAACTCTGGGCGCCCAACACTGGGCGCTCGGCCTCAGTCTTAGGTTTGGATAAATGGATGGGAAAGAGACGCTCCTTCCCTTTCCGCCCTCTCCTTCTCGCGTCTGTGGGTCTTTGCCTCTCCCTTCTCCTTCTTTCTCATTCCTCTCCAATGCATCCATCTGAATTTGTGATTTCCCCTCGTTATTAAAATAGCACATGCCGGGCTCGAGAGAGCCAGGAACCTCAGGTGGACCCCCAACGCGCCCACCTCTCTCCAGACACTTGGGGTCTCAGGACCCACAGCACCAACACTGGCATTATGTGGTAGCTCCTTAGAAATACAGATTCGCAGGTCCATCCTGACTGAGTGAAGCTGACTCTGAATTAACCAAAGTGTCCAGGTGACTGGTGGGCACATTTGGGTTGGAAAAGTACTGCTCCAGATCTTTAGGGCTGGTCCTCCTCGGGTATGCTCTTCTCCCCAAGGTTCTGTGTCTTCCAGTTCCAGACATAGACCGTTCTGAGGGCTCCAGCCATTTGAATAGCACTGGCTCCCATCCCTTTGACCATCTGTTAAATAAAATTCAATAAGCATTCAAAGAATGGACAACTTTGAAATACAGAAAACAAGTCACCAGTAGACCATCCTCCCTCCTCTCCACCAAGTTACTGTCAAGATTTTGGTGAAGGCCTTCCAGACTGTAGACAGGCTTTGTAATCTGCTTCTTTCATTTCTTAACATCTCTTGGACGGTTTCCCACATTCACACGCAATTTACCTGACCCCTTTACCGTTATAGGGCTGTACTGTTTGGATCCTCCCCTCCTTTGCCTGTCTAGCCCTGAAAAGCAGGTCAGAGCCGGAATCTCTGAAAAATGTTTCCACTGTGTGTGCCCTGTGGTGGGAGGACCACGGTGGTCAGGTCTCCTGGCTAACAAGTCAAGGAAGATGCCCCCTCCTGGCCCCAGTGGGGCTCTCTGCCAGGAGCTGGCTCTCCTTTGAGGAGTTGCTCCCTTCAGGCAGGTGGAGAGAGAACTGGTTCTCACTTTGCCTAGAGATGTGCAGGGAGGGAAGGGGGGAAGCTGAGCCCACCCATCTGTGACTTGGATGGACTCACAGGAGAATGTTTCTTGTGTGAGCAGAGCTTTCCTAGGCTGGGACTGTGGCCAGGGCAGGACTCGAGTTCTGTGATTTTGGAACATGCAGGAGTTTTAGACATTCAATTTCTTTTTTCTTTTCCCCACTTCCAACAAAAAGATCATACACTTCTCGGTTGACTCTAAGGGTACGTCTAAGCAAAGAGGCCATTCTGTTTAGGCAGCATTTACAGTTTTCACTAAAAGAGGGAGGAAGAGAAAGATAAAGAAAGGAACCCCATCATATAAACTGGATTCCCTCTGCTTTGAAACATGTTTTGCATAGGTATTATATAGCACATGCTTAAAATAAAACTTAAATCAAATAGTCTAAAAGGTATTGATTAAAAGTAAGTCTCCTTGGTACAATTGACCTTCCCCAGTCCCTCAGAGGCAACTATTGTTACAGCTTCTTGGGTATTTCAGAAATAGTCTTTGAATGTATAAAGTGTACATGTAAAGATCTCTCTCTTGCTCTTATTTTTTTAACCCAAGTGGTAGCACACTCTGGTCTCTATTTTGATTTTTTTTTCCTGAATAGAGAACATTCTGTACCTTACAGCACACACACACCACCACCACCACCACCACCACCAGCAACAACAGCAACCCACCACATGCCTGCAGTACACATATTTACCATACACCTGCTCCTTGAACACCCTGGGAACCTCCTCCCATTCTAAATGTGGACCCCTCATCTTGATATTGAGCAACACAGCATCAGAATCTGGGCACACTCGCTCCTGATGGTACTTTCCTTGCTTCCCTCAGTCACAAAGAAGCTAGGACACTTGGAGCCCCAGATGTTGAGAGATCAAGGAGCTCCCTGCACTGAGTAAGCTTCTCCAAGGTGTCCCCGGAATGGTTTATTTAGCCACTGCCTGAAACTTGCAGGTGAATCCATCTTTTTTTCTTATTGTAATTGCAAATTCTATAGTATGTCTTCTCTCTTATCTGGATGGCAATCAATCAGAGAGATCTAGACAGACATACCTTAAATAATATATAGAAGACTACAGGATGAATCTAATTAGCTATTGTTATTCTTTTGTACTTGTTGAATAGGTAATAGTCACATAGCTCAAAATTTAAAAGCATATAATGAAAAGTTTGCTTCCCACTCCTGTCCCCCAGCCACCAAGTTTCCTTAGTCGTAGTTTCTCATTTATCTTTCCAGAGGTATTCAATGTAAATCCAAGCAAATATAAATATATACATACTCTGTCCCCCTTTTTATACAAATGGTAACATACTACACATACTGTTTCCTCTACCTTGCTTTTTCCAGTTAATATCTTGGAGATTGCTTCTTTTCAATGTATTAAAAGTTTCTTCCTTTTAAAAAAAATTACATCTCTGTAATATGGATGTACCACAATTTATTTAGTATTGCCCTGTTGAAAGGCAAATTTATATTGTTTCTAGTTTTTTACTGTTACCACAATGCTGCAATAAAATACCTTGTAAATTGTCATTTGCATATGTTTAGTATATCATAAGAGTAAATCCCTAGAATTAGAATTATTAGGTCAGAAAATCGGTGCATTTGTAATTTTGATAAATGTTGCCAAATTGTCACCTAAGTGTGGTTCCAGTTTATGTTGCAATGCAGAAGAGAGATTGCCTGGCTGGAGCTAATTTAACTGCTCAACTTTTATTTTCCTGAGTGCAGGGAAAATGTGGTCACTAATTTGGATGTCAGAGTGGGTGACAAGCTGACTGCTGTGACTCTACAGGATAGAATAATAAAATGTCATTTCCTCCTTCTAAACATCAAGCTACAAATTATAATAGATTTCAACATCTGGTACCATTTCCTAATCCTTCCAAAGATTTACTAATGGCTTTTCCAAATGGTTGGGCAGAATGGCCCAAGGGTGCCAGTGCACTGTACCTGCTGAGGAATATTTATGTTTGAGTATATAATGCAACAGATATGTATTGGGCTTCTTTCCTGTGCCGTGAACTGTCCTAGGTGCCAAGGGTCCAGCATCTCTGCTCTCAAACATGTTAACAAAAGTAATTACTATCAAGATTATTATAATTTCTTTTGATTCTTTCAACAGCCCTATGAGGTGGTTAGAGTAGGGTGTGCATGACTAACCCACTGCCCCCCACCAAGTCATATTGTTGTTCCTCCAAATCTGCTCCACTTTCTGTGTAGAACTTGTGATTGGGCACATGGTCACCTAGAATAAGGACTACATTTCCCAGCCTCCTTTGTGACCAAGTTCTGGCTAGGTGGTTATAAACAGATGTGGTGTGTGCAACTTTCAGAGGCGTCCTTCCAGCGAGGGAACATATCCTTTTCATTTCATTCTCATCTTCCTGCTAGCTGGAGTCCCTACATGTCAGTCAGTGATGGAAGAACTACCTGGATCATGAGGTGGCCATGGGACCACATATGAAAGAGGTTTATGGGAAAAGAAACCTGGTACCCTGACAATAATATAGGGTGCCAGATGATACTCGGGACCAATCCTCTGGTTTCTTAGATGAGAGCAAAAACCCTTCTGCTTTGTTAAATCTGTTGTTATGTTGCGTTTTCTGACACAGCTAACCTGAATCCTAAGCAAAGGTAAGGGACTTTTGAATGCTGAGTGGGGCACTTTTGGGGGTCCGAAGAGGAATCTCTCCACTGCAGATGTCTTTGTTATATCAGTTGAGCCTGAATCCTAATTAATACCCAGAGCAGAATCACAAGACTTGAGACTTAAGGTGTCGCCATGTTATGAGGCCATCATCCCTTTAGAGGCGGCGCTAAGGGAAGGGTGAGTGGATACATCCTGGTCTCACTGTATCATTCAGGAAGTGGCGATGGTCATGATTCACTCTGGGCAGCTTCTGTAGCACTCAGGGTAGGTCCCGGTTGTCCCTGCACTCTTCCCCATAGTGCCTTTTCGTTTTATTCTATTTGCCTTTTGAATTTGGATGTAACCAAGACTTCTGTGGCAGACAGCATTGATGCCCACCCAGATCTCCCTGTCACCATTTCTATGCACCCCTTCAGGCTCTGGTGAGCTTTCACACTCTATGGCCTGCATCTCCAACTCATCTTTGCAGGACTTCACTTGGATTCCTGGGGCTGCTTTGCTGAATGTGGGGAGGCCCCAAGTGCAGTGGTGGCATAAAGCTTCCTAGCTCTGATTCAAGACAGTTCCACGGCATAATTTTTACCCTAGAGATGCCCTCTGGGCTCAAGTGGAAGCCTAGACTCTTTAGGACTTTGGCTTGAGATCTCAGCCTTTCTTGGCTTTCTCTTCTATCCCAGTTCACAAACACCCTTCCTAGCCTCCGCTGGGAACAGTGCTTTGGTAAATTACTTAGCCATGAACCCTCATCTCAGTATAATAGCAGCATCAACATAGTTCTCCCTCATGTAGCAGTCTGTGCATAGCATCCCTTGGCCAGACTCTATCTTGTTGCTTTGTCATCCTCCCTTGTGATGCATTCTCTCTCTTGTGTTGATGGCTGCCCTGGCTCCATCACGCCTGCATTCTGGTCAGCAGGAAGGAGAGGGGAAAGTGGAGGCCACAGCACTTCCTTTGAAGGTAGGTCTCAGAGGCTGTAGGGAGCACTTCTGCTCACATCCCATTAGCCTCTCTTAGTCACATGGCTACACAGGCAAGTGAGGCTGAAAAATGTAGTCTTTAGATGAAGGGCCAAGGGTCCCCAATGAGAGCCCATTAGGAGCTCTCATGCTAGAGGAAATAGATGAGAATGGATACTCGGGACAACCAGCCATCACTGTCACATTTAGGAATCACTACCTGAAATGCTAGGAGCTAAAATTTTTCTCCTGCCACTGATGTTTGACTTACTTCATCATTACACCTTTAGCTGCTATGACCAATTCCAAAGAGCTAGTTGTGAATGCCTTGAAGCACTGGGATGATGTTTCTGGAAAAGGCCTGGGAGATCATCTCTATCCATCAGCATAGTTATTGAGGTCCTGGGACCCTGAATGATAGAGCTCTACAGGGGTCCCCATCTCTTTGGTTTTGTCAAAGGTGGGAGTCAGTGAAGAAATGCAGAACTTCAGAAGGTAGAGGTTACTTTCCTGAGGACCAGAACACTGCAAGGGGGAAATGCAGACATTCATTCCAAAAGCCAGATAGGGGAGGGCTTCAGGAATGGGTCCTATTTGCCATGGAAGGTTCTGCAGAGGCCTTCTCAGCCCTGCCCCATGCTCTGGGTAGTTTTTCTCTCTCAGGGAGCACGAGCTAGCCTTTGCTTTCTGAGGGCCTTGCCTGTTGTCCCTTGTTGGAATCTAGAGGTGGTACTTTTGACCCCTTGAGGTTCAGCCACAGCGAGGCACCTACTGCCTGCCAAAACCTAGGGGGGCTGGAATATGGATGAACACCAGGAGGGTTTCTTGTCCCTGTTACTTCCCCTGGAGGGAGAGTAGATAAAATTTTTCTAAATTGCCGAATTAGGATAAAAATCCATGAAGTCCACCATATACATGGAAGAATATAAGTCTGTTTTGATTTCAAAATTGGTCTCATTGTTCTCTGGCAATGTCTAAATCATGACTCACTACCCCATTCAATCACTGTGCTCACCAGTATTACGCTTGCCTTAACTGTAGAATACGAAACCAAGGAGTGTGACACCAAACCAAAATCTAGCTGACCATCCAGCCCATTTATCAGCCTCTGAAAAGGAAATTGAAGAGGAGAGTCCAGATTTGAGGTCCTGGGATGGCAAATGGAGAAACAGGACAGTAGAGAAGAGGACTCAAGCAGCACAAGGCGACTTCCCTGAGTTGAAAGGAGACCACCACAGTTTTCTTTAAAATAATTCATTGTTCCCCCCCACCCCGATAATAGAAATAATGCATGGTCCTTGTTAAAAATTTGGAACATACAGGGTATTATAGCTGTAGAAAACTTGGAAAATGCATGGTAGTCTAGGTGAGTGAAAATAAGGACCCTGTCGTGAACTTCATTGTGTTCACCCAGATTCCTGTGTTGAAGTTCTAACCTCTAGTACCTCAGAATGTGACTGTATTTGCACATAAGGTCTTTAAAGAGGTAATCAAGTTGAAATGATGTCATTAGGGTGGGCCCTAATCCAATATGACCGGTGTCCTTACAAGAAGAGAAGAGGACACAGACACACAGAGGGAAGACCATGTGAGGACACAGGGAGAAGATGACCATCTACAAGCCCAGGAGAGAGGGCTCAGAAGCAACCAACCCTGCTGACACCTTGCTCTTGTACTTCCAGCCTTTAGAACTGTGATGCAATGATTTTCTGATGTTTAGGCCACTCTGGTACTTTGCTATGGCAGTCCTAGAAGACTGATATAAACCCCAACCTTGGGCAGTGGCAGGGATACGGAGAAAGGAGACAGATGGAAAACATCCTTAGGAGGTAAAGCTGAGTAGCCTTGGTGACTGACTCCATGTGGACAGTAGAGTTGCAGAGTAGTCTAGGATCTTGTTAGTTTTCTAAGTGTGGGTGGCTTGACGGATGGAGGGTGACCCCAACCCATCAACTGACATGGAGATTCTATATGGGAGAGTCAGTGTTTTGGACTTTGAGTGCTATGTGGGAGAGTCAGTGTTTTGGACATTGAGACATTGAGTTGGAGATGCATGAGGGATACCAGTGAGGATGGCCAGTGGTCAGCTGAGGGTATCTATCAGCCAGGGGTTTGAGCCAGAGGGCTGGAAGGGAGCAGGACAGCACATCAGCGTGAGTGGAAATCATTCTGCAAGTAGATGAGCTCTTCCCCAGGCCCAGAGCCACCGGCAGAGGACAGGCCCTGGGGAGGTCGACATGTATTTCCATCTGTGACAAAAGGCCCATCATTTATTGTGCTGATGGCCTGCATCGCAGCTGTTCACGTTTATTAGGTTGATTCCAAAATATTGTCTGCCTCCCCTAATTTCTCTTTCAACCCATTGTTTAAAAAATTCCCAAGATGGCACAGACAGACTACTCCCCAAATGCTAAATTGGTCAAATTAGGGGGAAGGCTGTCGCTTTAACCTACCCCTGTGATTATGTGGTACATATGGTGCTTAGCACACTGGCTTCCGTGCTCCACCATATGTGCAGGTAAGTGTGGAGCTGGGGGCAAACAATGGGCCGGTTCACTTTTAGCGATAAATGTTACTACTTCTTTGTACTCCCGCTGGCCTCTTTCCTTTAAAAATCTTTTATTTTGAAATATACATATTAATGTGTGTTGGAAGTGTGTGCAAATGGAAATAACGATCTCGTCTAAGAATAATGATATAATGAATGTTATTGTTATTGTCATATTGATGGTTATAGCTTGCAGATACCGCAGAGTTACTATGCGTCAGGCACTACACTGCATTGGTTCTCGTGTGCTATGAGTATGTAGCTTTCCACCAAGACATATGGTTCTTAAACTATGGAGGATACCAAGTTTTAAATTAATTTCCTGTTTAAAAGTGCAGGCTCTGCATTCCGGCTGCCTGGGTTAGAATTCCGATTCCTGCACTCACTAGAGGAGAGCCCCCTGGGCAGGCAACCTAACCTTCTGTGTCAGTTTCTTTTTCTGTGAGAGAGGATCCTCACAAGAGTATTGTGAGGGTCAAGTTTGCTAATATGTGGAAAGCACTTCAAACAAGGCCTGCAACATAGTAAAAGCTCAGTGGATGTCAGCTGTAAATGCTCCTTACAGATGAGTATTCCAGGAGTGTTTGTGTGCCTCAAGATTGTTGTTGGGAAATAAACAAAAATATCTTTATAATCAAGAGTCAACATGATTGTCTTTGGGCTGCGGTGGTTCATCTAAATCCAAAGGTGTCATATTTGTCTAATACTCTGGACCATGTAACATGAATATGGACATCTAACATGGAACGTCTGCACCAACTCTCTCTTCTCTGCTTTTCCAGGTACCGTTAGCCACTCCACCATGCTGCGTTCAGGCTCAGTCAGCTACCTGTGTGTTTCTGTTTGAGATGTCACCCCCTTCTTTGAAAAGAATGTGTCTATGCCGACTCCTTAGCACAACCTGTTTGGGATTCCAGCAGATTTCTTTAAGTTATTTCCCAAATGGTGTTGTCACCATTATCCCACTTTGAAACCATTCAGTTGCATTTTTAGAAAGTTCTCCAAAATCCCTTACTCAGCGGAAGATAACTGCCTGACATTTTATTAAGAATTAAAAAATAACGAAGCAAGTGGAGATAAAGAGGGAGACTAATTTAGAAACCTGGCATGATTGCTGTTAATTTGTTGACAACGCGGGGTTTGTGGGGGAAGGGACATGGTGGAGGGAGAGGGCAGGGCACAGCGGCATGGCCGACTGGGCCAGGCCTTGCATTCATGGGGTAACAGCTGAACTAAGTGTTCAGAGTGAACACATCAAAGACAGTAGTCTTTGAGATACCATTTCTTCTATTCCATGATGTCAAAGGTGGCTGCAAATATACCCAGTGCTTTCTGGGTGGCATTGTTTAGGATACCGGCCCCAGCAGATGGCCCCAAATGCACCTCAGCCTGGTAGAGCAGGGACCACATGTGATGGTATATAGTCTTCTCATTAGCAAACAGAAAAAAAAAAAAAAGGCTAGGATGAGAAAGGAGACAGATGAAAAGAATACGCAAAGATATTTACATATTTACATTGTCTCCCTCGCATTTCAAATTCTCCTTTAGCTGAAGTGTCAGTGGGCTTGCTTTTCTCCTTCTGTGTGTATGTTTACTTGTGCTAAATAGATTATGGTAATCAGGCACATAAATGCATGCAACTGTTATTATGGCATTTTAATCACAGAGTTTTTCACTGGAAGCCTTCATTAGAATTCTCATAATCTTACTTGTTAGTGTAACAAACAGTAATAAATGCCAAGGAGCTTGGATTAAGGCAGAGGCATCCAGACTTTAAAAGAGGAATATGGAAATGTTGTCAAATCTCTGCATGACTTATTGAAATGTCACATAAACAGTGCAGGACTCTAAATATCTTACTCATTATAAGGATAGGGAACCAGGCAACCTGAAGATAGTAATTATGTCTTTCTACTGAGCACTACAAACGTATGCCTTACACAGATGCCTCCTAACCCTTGTGAAATAACTGGATGGTCCGATACACAGTCCTGGCCATAATTTATTATTGTTAAAATTGGAGAAACGTATTATTACATAATTTCATTTATTTTATGCTTTACGGTTAGTATGTGTGAACACGAATCAAAACTTCCTAACTCTCATTATCTTTCAATTTTTGTGTGATTATTTGGAAAATTGGTAAGAAAAACTTCAGTTCTTTTTTTTGTTGTTGTTGTTGAATGAACGATATCATAGCCATGTGCTTGAGAATAAGCCATTCTTTTGGAAAATAGTGTGGTCTGGCAAACAGGTCTAAGCATCGGACACAATAGGTGATCATCCTGACCTTGTTTAAGCCTAGATGTTAAGTTCTGGGGGTGACTCCCTGTTTCAGTCATCCACTGTTGTGTGACGAATGACCCCAAGACACAGAGACTTGAAATAATAACAACGTATTATTTCTCATGATTCTGTGGGCTTACCAAGCAGTTCTTCTTCTGAGATGCTGGGATAGCCAGAAGGTTCAAAATGGATGCTCAGCTGGGACTGTTTGGCCCAGGCCTCAGTTCTTTTCTACTGAAGCATCTCCACATGGCTGCTTAGGTTTCCTCACGGCATGGGAGCTTGGTTCAAAGAACAGCATTTCAAGAGGAGAAAGCAGAAGGTGCAGACCCCGATGGCTCAGCTTCATAGGTTACGCTATGTCACTTCTGCTGCATTCTGCTGGTCAAAGTGAGTCACAGGCTTCAGTGTGAGAGGGTGTGGGGACAGAGTCCCAGAGCACAGTTTTCAGGCTCTCGGCCTCACGTGGAAAGGTGCTGCCTCGTTTGTTAGATGGCCATCAGCTGTAATCAGATGGCCATCCACTAGGGCTGGTTGACCATCAGCTATAACCAGTTAGCCATTAGCCACCAATGGCTACGCTAGGGGATTGCTTGGTTGGTTGGTTGGCAGAGAAGCAGATGGCAGATTGCGGATTGTGTGGCTCCTGCTTCCTGTGTCTCCAACCCAGCCGCCAGGGAGACTATAGTGGTATGACTCCCCTATCTATGTCTCCGTGGGTGTTCCTTTTTGGCCTCACCATATCCTGTGTTCTGGTGCAGGGAGTGGGACCGGAGTCCCTGCATTACAGAGGGGACCACCCAGGGTATGTATCCTGGGAGGCAGGGCTCTTGGGAGCCATCTTTGGAGACTAGCTTCCACACTCCCATAGGCAGGGGCTAGCTAGGCTGACTTCACCATCACCTCAGTCTTAATGTTAACTCTTTCCTGTCTACATGTGGGAGTGAAAATGGGAAGTTTTCTTCTCAGAGACTGAGCCAGGGAACCACCTTTCTTTACTTCCTTTCCTTCTCCCAAAGAGCTCTCACCTTGCCATGTCCCTTGAGGTCCGGTTTAAAGTCACCTCACCAGTATAGCTATCCTTCATGGATGAGTTGTGATAGAATTCCCCACTAAGAGCTGGGGACAATGGGAGGTATAATCTCAAATGACTCAGGTCATTTGTCTCAAATATAATGAGCAAAATGTTGCTCCTGTCACTCCCTATCCTATCGAACAAGCCTCTTGTCCAGGCTCCAGCCCTCAGAGCCATTATTTCATAAGCTGGTGCATAGGCCTGTATCAGGATTGCTGAAGAGCAGGTAAAAAATGGAGGTTCCTGAGGCCCACTCCAGACTGACCGAATCAAAGCCTCTGGGGGTGAGTCCTTAACTTTTAACAAGTTTCCGGTTACTTTGGCTGCACTGATGTTCTAGGCATACCTTTCTCTGGTTCATGTACCCTCAGGCCAGGCCTCTAGAACCTGGCGAGCTGGGATCTTTCTGACATGGGTCATGAGTTTACCCACTTTTACCTTTAGGTTAAAACCCGGTGTCCAGGAAGCACCTGACACCTAGACGTGCTGCCTTCTGGGGGGTTTTCCACAGCAGCTCCCGTTAGACTCACGCTCCCAGGAGGTTTCCTCTCACTGGCCTTCCTGTCAGCACATCTCCTCGGTGCTCCCCCAGCCAGGATGTCCCTAGCACTGCATAGCTCCAGTGTTTGTTGCTGGGTTTGTTGTTTGGTCGGTTGGATGGTGTTGCTTTTAGTGTGTGTGTGTAGTCAGCTATTTCTTCAATGCCTCAGCATGTCGGGGCTAGAAGAACACTAGAGATGAGCCTGTCCCCAGTTGTTCGCCTTACAGATAGCAACTGATGTCTTGAGAGGTGAAGGGTCTGGCTTGAGGCCACACAGCAAGGTACTGGCAGAGCTGGGCCCTGTCCTGCAATTCTTGGTCCTTCCTCCCAACTACCTGTTCCAACCTGCCACATCCTGTGCCAACCAACTGCAAAAGCCCTCCACCCTTTGACATTTCCACCTGCGCCTGCATCACCAGCCTGCCCTCCTGGTCTTCTTAAGTTCAGGAGCCACCGAATTTTCCCCTCAATAGTTTAGAAAGACAGCTAGGAAAAGGCCTGAAACTCTAATTTTAATGTGACATTCTTATCATGCCATTCTTCCAAGAACGCACATCAGACTTCTCTTTCAGGGCATTTTTGTTTATTTTTTAAAGTGAAAATATAATACAGGCAAGACTGTAAACAGTATAGCAGACCTCTTGATTGCCGACCTGAAACCCATTTCCTCTTCTTCCTTTCTAACGAAGACCTGATTTTGTTTGTGGGGCCATTGTAACCATACTAATATGTCCCTCTTCCCAGACTCCCTTGCAGTTAAGTGTGGCCATGTGACCCATTCTAGCCAAAGCAATGTTGGCAGATATCCTAGGAACAGCATTTTCATTTAAACACACAAAACTTTGAGAAGGAAAGCCTTGTGGTTCTTTCTTTCTTTTTTTTTTTTTTTGATTTTTTTTTTTTATTAATTTTATTGGGGTGACAATTGTTAGTAAATTTACATAGATTTCAGGTGTACAATTCTGTATTATATTGTCTATAAATCCCATTGTGTGTTCACCACCCAGAGTCAGTTCTCCTTCCATCACCATATATTTGATCCCCTTTACCCTCATCACCCCCCCCCACCCCCTTACCCTCTGGTAACCACTAAATTATTGTCTGTGTCTATGAGTTTTTGTTTCTCATTTGTTTGTCTTGTTCTTTTTGGTTTATATACCACATATCAGTGAAATCATAGGGTTCTCTGCTTTTTCTGTCTGACTTATTTCACTTAGCATTATACTCTCAAGATCCATCCATGTTGTCACAAATGCTCCTATGTCATCTTTCCTTACCGCCGAATAGTATTCCATTGTGTATATGTACCACAACTTCTTTATCCATTCATCTATCGAAGGACATTTTGGTTGTTTCCATGTCTTGGCCACCGTAAACAAAGCTGCAATGAACATTGGCGTACACGTGTCTCTATAGAGAAATGCTTTTATATTTTTGGGGTAGATACCCAGGAGAGCGATTGCTGGGTCATACGGTAATTCTATTCGTAATTTCTTGAGGAACCTCCACACTGCCTTTCATAGCGGCTGCACCAGTCTGCATTCCCACCAACAGTGTATGAGAGTTCCTTTTTCTCCACAGCCTCTCCAACACTTGTTACTATTTGTTTTGTTGATGAAAGCCATTCTGACTGGGGTCAGGTGATATCTCATTGTGGTTTTCATTTGCATTTCTCTGATGATTAGCGATGTTGAGCATTTTTTCATATGTCTATTTGCCATTTGTATATCCTCTTTGGAGAAATGTCTCTTCAGGTCCTCTGTCCATTTTTCAATTGGGTTGTTTGTTTTTTTGTTGTTGAGTTTCATGAGTTCCTTGTATATTTTGGATATTAGCCCCTTATCAGAGGAACTGTTTGCGAAAATCTTCTCCCATTCAGTTGGTTGCCTCATTATTTTGTCAATAGTTTCTTTTGCTGTGCAGAAGCTTTTCAGTTTCATATAATCCCATTTGTTTATTTTAGTTTTTACTTCCATTGCCTTTGGAGTCAAATTCATAAAATGCTCTTTGAACCCAAGGTCCATAAGTTTAGTACCTATGTTTTCTTCAATGCAGTTTATTGTGTCAGGTCTTATGCTTAAGTCTTTGATCCATTTTGAATTAATTTTGGTACATGGTGACAGATAGCAGTCCAGTTTCATTCTTTTGCACGTAGCTATCCAATTCTGCCAGCACCATTTATTGAAGAGGCTGTCTTTCCTCCATTGTATGTTTTTAGCTTCTTTGTCAAAAATTATCTGTCCATATTTATGTGGTTTTATTTCTGGGTTCTCAATTCTATTCCATTGGTCTATGTGTCTGTTTTTCCGCCAATACCAAGCTGTTTTGATTATTGTAGCCCTGTAGTACAAGGAAAAATCAGGGAGTGTGATACCTCCAGTATTGTTCTTTTTTTTTAATATTGCTTTGGCTATTCGGGGTCTTTTGTGGTTCCAAACAAATCTGATGATTTTTTGTTCTATTTCTTTAAAAAATGCCATTGGGATTTTAATGGGGATTGCATTAAATCTGTATATGGCTTTGGGTAATATGGCCATTTTAACTATGTTGATTCTTCCAATCCATGAGCACGGAATGTCTTTCCATTTCTTTGTGTCTTCTTCAATTTCTTTCAAAAATGTCTTATAGTTTTCAGCATATAGGTCCTTCACATCCTTGGTTAAGTTTATTCCTAGGTATTTTATTCTTTTTGCTGCAATTGCAAAAGGAATTGTTTTTTCTATCTCTTTTTCTGAGATTTCATTGTTGATATATAGGAAAGCAATGGACTTTTGTACGTTGATTTTGTAGCCAGCAACTTTACTGTATTCATTGATTGTTTCTAATAGCTTTTTGGTGGAGTCTTTAGGGTTTTCTATATATAGCATCATGTCATCTGCAAAGAGTGACAATTTAACTTCTTCATTCCCAATTTGGATGCCTTTTATTTCTTTCTCTTGCCTGATAGCTCTGGCGAGGACTTCCAACACTATGTTGAAAAGCAGAGGTGATAGGGGACAACCTTGTCGTGTTCCTGAACGTAGAGCAAAGGGCTTCAGCTTTTCACCATTAATTATGAGATTAGCTGAGGGCTTGTCGTATATGGCCTTTATTATGTTGAGGTATTTTCCTTCTATACCAATTTTAGTAAGTGTTTTAATCATAAATGGATGTTGTATCTTATCAAATGCTTTTTCTGCATCAATTGATAGAATCATATGATTTTTGTCCTTTATTTTGTTTATGTGATGTATCACATTGATGGATTTGCGAATGTTGAACCATCCTTGTGCCCCGGGGATGAACCCCACTTGGTCGTGATGAATAATCTTTTTAATGCATTGTTGTATTCGATTTGCTAGAATTTTGTTTAGGATTTTAGCATCTGTATTCATCAGGGATATAGGTCTGTAGTTTTCTTTTTTTGTGTTGTCCTTACCAGGTTTTGGTATCAGGGTAATGTTGGCCTCATAAAATGAGTTAGGGAGTACTGACTCTTCTTCAATTTTTTGGAAGAGTTTGAGCAGGATTGGTATTAGATCCTCTTTGAAGGTTTGGTAGAATTCACTGGTGAAGCCATCTGGTCCAGGACTTTTGATTTTGGGAAGGTTTTTGATGACTGATTCAATTTCCTTACTGGTGATCGGCCTGTTAAGATTTTCCAGTTCTTCATGATTCAGCCTTGGAAGGCTATATGTTTCTAAGAACTTGTCCATTTCTTCTAAGTTATTAAATTTGGTGGCATATAGTCCTTCATAGTATTCTTGGATAATCCTTTGTATTTCTGTGGTGTCCGTGATAACTTCCCCTTTTTCATTTCTGATTTTGTTAATTAGTGTCTTCTCTCTTTTTATCTTAGTGAGTCTAGCCAAGGGTTTGTCGATTTTGTTAATCTTTTCAAAGAACCAGCTTTTTGTCACATTAATTTTTTCTATTGTCTTTTTGTTCTCTATTTCATTTAGTTCTGCTCTGATTTTTGTTATTTCCTTTCTTCTGCTGACCTTGGGTTTCGCTTGTTCTTCTTTTTCTAGTTTTTTAAGGTGTAACATGAGGTTATTTATTTGGGATTTTTCTTGTTTCTTGAGATAGGCCTGTAATGATATAAATTTCCCTCTTAAAACTGCTTTCGCGGCATCCCAAAAATTTTGGTAGGATGTATTTTCATTGTCATTTGTTTCTATGTATCTTTTGAGCTCTCCTCTAATTTCTTCTTTGACCCAGTCGTTCTTTAAAAGTATGTTGTTTAATCTCCATGTATTTGTGTTTTTTCCTGCTTTCTTTTTGCAGTTGATATCCAATTTCAAAGCTTTGTGATCAGAGAATATGCTTGGTATGATTTCAATCTTCTTAAATTTGCTGAGGCTGATTTTGTGTCTCAATATATGGTCTATCCTTGAGAATGTTCCATGTACACTAGAAAAGAATGTATAGTCTGATGTTTTAGGATGAAGTGCTCTATATATGTCAATTATGTCCAATTCATCTAATGTGTCATTTAGGGCTGCGATTTCGTTATTTATCTTCTGTTTGGATGATCTATCCATAGCTGTCAATGATGTATTTAAGTCCCCTAGTATAATTGTGTTTTGGTCAATTTCTCCCTTGAGTTCTGTTAGTAGTTGCTTGGTATATTTCGGTGCTCCCTGATTGGGGGCATAAATATTGATGACTGTTATGTCTTCTTGTTGTATAGTCCCCTTTACCATTATGAAATGTCCATCTTTGTCTCTTGTTATCTTTTTCACCCTGAAGTCTGTTTCATCGGAAATCATTATGGCTACGCCTGATTTTCTCTGGGTACCATTTGCTTGGAGTGTCAATTTCCACCCTTTCACTTTGAGTCTATGCTTGTCCTTGTAGCTGAGATGTGTCTCTTGTAGGCAGCATATGGTTGGGTTTAGTTTTTTGATCCAATCTGCTACTCTGTGTCTCTTTATAGGTGAGTTCAGTCCATTTACATTTAGGGTGATTATTGATATGTGAGGATTTCCTGTCATTCTGTCTTTAGTTTTCTGGTAAGGCTGTGTCTCCATTGTTTCTTTGCCTTTTTGTTGTTGTCTGTTATTTCTGTGTGGTGGTATTCTATGATGTTTCCCTCTGTTTCTTCTTTTATTACAGTATATATTTCAGATTTGGATGTTTTTTGAGTGGTTACCCTTGAGTTTATGTAAAAGAAAGTTTGATATTTAGAGTATTCCAGTTTCTTCAGTACGCTTACTTTCTCTATTCCCATATTCCAGTTCAGGCCTTTACGCTCCCCCTTTTTATGTTTCGGTTGCCACAAGTTGTCCCTGTTGATGGTGGTCTAATAGCCTCCTTTAGTATTTCTTGTAGTGCAGGTCGTGTATTAGAAAATTCCCTCAGCTTCTGGATGTCTGGAAAGGTCTTTATTCCTCCTTCATATCTAAAGGAGATCTTTGCTGGATATATTATTCTTGGCTCATGATTTCTCTCTTTCAATAGTTTGAATATTTGGTTCCATTCCCTCCTAGCTTGTAGAGTTTCTGCTGAAAAATCTGATGATAATCTAATGGGCTTTCCTTTGTAAGTTACCGTCTTCTTTTCCCTGGCTGCCTTGAGGATTCTTTCTTTGTCATTGATTTTAGACAGCTTCAATACAATGTGCCTTGGTGAAGGCCTGTTGGGATTGAGGTAATTAGGTGTTCTATTTGCTTCTTGGATTCGAGGATCCAGTTCTGTCCACAAGTTTGGGAAGTTCTCATCGACGATTTGTTTGAATATATTCTCTGTTCCCTTCCCTCTTTCTTCTCCTTCTGGTATGCCCATTATTCTTATATTGCTCTTTCTGATGGAGTCAGAAAGTTCTTGTAGAGTTCTTTCATTTCTTTTAAGTCTCAAGTCTCTTTCTTCTTCCCTCTGTGTAAATTCCAGGTTCCTATCTTCGATGTCATTGATTCTTTCCTCCATCTGGTCAACTCTACTACCTAAGCTGGATATTTTATTGTTAATTTCTTCTATTGAGTTCTTAATCTCCAGAAATTCTATTTGGTTCTTTTTCAAGATTTCAATCTCTTTTGTAAAATGCTCATGGTGTTCTTTGATTGTGTTCCTGAGTTCATTAAACTGCCTTTCTGTGTTTTCTTGCATCTCGTTCAGTTTTTTCAGAATTGCGATCTTGAATTCTCTGTCATTTAAATCACAAAGGTCCATATCTCTAAGTTCCTTTTCTGGAGACTTTTCACTTTCTTTCTGAGCTATCTTGTTGCCTTGGTTATTCATGGCAATCACTGATTTACTATTTCTCTTCCTAGATATCTACAGGAGTGTCTTCTGCAACAGGTTGATAGGTATGCGAAGAGCTTTTGGAGTTCCAAAGCTCTTTCTGCACCAGATTCAGAGCCCCTTTGTTTCAGCAGTTCTGTTTACTCCTGCAGGGATCCGCCCAGATAGGTGGGGCCAGGGGCGGGGTGAGTTGTGAGAGGTGGCCCAGAGCAATGGCGGCGACCACCACCACAGCCAGTCCTGCTTTCACAGCTCCCTCCCCTTTGCCGGAACTAGTTGAGCTGCGAATCTGTGTCTGCGGTTGTGGTTCTTTCTGATCTTCCTGCCTGGGATGTGGGCACCAGGCACAGAAAAGCAGCAGCCATTTGTAATTAAAAGGATGAAAGCCTCAAGCTAAGAATGGCAGAGCAGGAAAAGCAGACCAGTCTACGTCCCAGTGGCCACTGCTTACCAAGCAACCACTATAGCCCTACAGTGCTTACCTTGGGGGCTTCTTATAAGACAAGAACTCCCTTAGTGCTTTAAGCCACACTGATAAGGTTTTCTATTACTTGAGCCAAACACATTATTAACTCTTAAATCAGGTTAGAGAAAGTTGGCAACGTCATTGCTAGGCATTTTACTCTCAGATAACCACGAATCATTTTTCTAGCAGTTGACAAAAGAATACATAATTGGTTTCTATTGTTCAGATGTTTATTTTCTTTAACAATAACTTGATCCTTCAAGGAGAGAAATCATTGGTTGATTCCATCCCAAATAACTCCCATAAGTACTTTGAGAATATATTGTGTAGGGTTCTCTTTGGGCATTGTCAGTTCAATATTTACTGGTCTGTCCTTTCAAGACTGATTAGCAATTATTTATAGCAAAGATAAAGCAAACCAACTGTGAGCTTAATACTTCTTAGAATAAAAATTTTATTTTCATTACAACCTGAAACGATTTATTATAAAATTTTAAGCAAGCAAGAAAAAGCTAAAGAGAAAACAGCAAACCATCTCATATTCCAGCGCCAGAAATCAGAAATATTAACCAGAGTTAATATTTGCTATTGGTATAAAGTCCAGGTGTCCCTTCATGTATATGGTCTGGAAGATGGATAGATAGTGTGTGTGTGTGTGTGTGTGTGTGTGTGTGTGTGTGAGAGAGAGAGAGAGAGAGAGAGAGAGAGAGAGAGAGACAGAGAGAGAGAGACAGAGACAGAAACAGAGAGAGAGAGAGAGAGAGAGAGAGAGAGAGAAATCAGCTTATCTATTTTTTAAAAAACTGCTGGGATTTTGATTGGGATTGTGTGAAATCTATAGATCAATTTGGGAGAACTTAAATCTTAACAATCTTCAGTCTTCTGATCCATGAATATGCCATATCTCTCCACTTACTTAAGACTTATTTAATTTCTTTCAGCAATGTTTCATAGATTTCAGTGTATAGCTCTTACACATCTTTTGTCAGATTTATCCCTAAACACATTTTTTGATAATATTATAGAAGATTTTTTTTTAAATGTCAACTTCCAATTATTTGTTGCTAATATATAGAAATACAACTGATTTTTGTATATTGACCTTATATCCTGCAGCATTACTTGTTAGTTTTAGTAGCCTTTTTGTAGATTCCTTGGGATTTTCTATGTAGATGATCATGTCATTTGTAAAGACATGACTTATTTTTTTCTAGTATGAATGCTTATTTCTTTTTCTTACCTTATTGCTCTGGGTAGAATCTCTAGCATAATGTTAAATAGGAGTATTGAAAGCAGATATCCTGGTCTGATTCCTAATCTTGGAGAGAAAGTATTCATTCTTTCATAATTAAGCATGATGTTAACTGTTGTTTTCTCACAAATTCCATTTATCAGGTTGAGGAACTTTCCTTCTATTCCCAGTTTGCTGAGAGTTTCTATCAGGAATGCATGTTGTATTTTGTCAAATGCCTTTTCTGCTGCATCTATTAAGATGATCATATGGTTTTTCTTTTTTAATCTGTAATATGCAGAATTACATTGATTTCTTTTCAAAATTCAAACCACCCTGCATCCTGGAATACTTCCACTTGGTCATGATGCATTATCTTTTTTACACATTATTAGAATCAATTTTCTAAAAAAATTGGTAAGATTTT